>NC_141693.1:1692844287-1694104287 GCF_964263255.1 Lissotriton vulgaris | reverse complement strand
GGATGCCTCCCTCCACCACACCCAGGGGTGGGTCCCTCTGCTGCCGGGCCGGCGGGAAGGGCGCCGAGGGGGTAACGTGGGCTCGTGGGAGGCTGCCTCCACCACGTGCCCTCCGGCACGGGGGCCTCCCCTTCCTGTCCTTGCCCCACCGGGGTGCGGGGATGGGGGTCACCATCCCTCGCGGGTCAGCAGGGTGACCAGAAGGCCTAGGCCTAGGCCGGGCCTCCCCTTCCCGCTGCTAATGGCAAGTCGGGCAGGGAGGTGAGCAGCAGCCACCCGGCGGAAGGAGCCTCCAGAGCGGCTGCCTCGGTGCGCCCGGCCACCCTCACTTGACTGCAAGGGCAACTGGGTACAGCATCCCCCCAGGCACTGGGTCGTCCCGGGCCATCTGGTCACCTGGCTGCGCAATCAGATGGCCCTGCGGGCCAGGCGACCAGATGGCCATGCGGGCAGGGTGACCAGATGGCCCTGTGGGCGGGGTGACCAGATGGCCCTGCAGGCTGGCGGCCGGGCTAACTTCAAATTTTGTCCTTCCCCAAAGTTCTATAGCCCCGGAGCCCTGGAGCCCCGAGCCCTGCAGCCCCGCAGACCTGGAGCCCCAGAGCCCTGCAGCCCCTGAGGCCTGCAGCCCTGAAGCCACGGAGCCCTGGAGCCCCGGAGCCCTGCAGCCCCCGAGCCCTGCAGCCCCGGAGCCCTGCAGCCCCGGAGCTCTGCAGTCATGGAGACCTGCAGCCCCGGAACCTCGCAGCACCGAGCCCTGCAGCCCTGGAGCCCCGGAGCCTCGAGCCCTGCAGCCCCGGAACCATGCATCCCCGGAGCCAATGCAGCTCCTGAGCCCTGCAGCCCCAGAGCCCTGAAGCCCCAGAGCCCTGGAGCCCGCGAGCCCTGCAGCCCCCGAGCCCTGCGAGCCTGGAGCCATGCAGCCCTGGAGCCCTGCAGCCCCGGAGCCCTGCAGACCCAGAGCCCGGCAGACCCAGAGCCCTGCAGCCCCCGAGCCCAGGTGCCCTGCAGGCCCTCTGGAGCCCTGCAGACCCAGAGCCCTGCAGCCCCAGAGCCCTGCAGCATCTCCGAAGCCCTGCAGACCCGGAGCCCTGCCGCCCCCAAGCCTTGCAGCCCCTCTGGAGCCCTGCAGACCGGGAGCCCTGCAGACCCGGAGCCCTGCAGCTCCTTCCAGAGCCCTGCAGCCCCTCCGTAGCCCTGCAGCCCCTCCGGAGCCCTGCATACCCGGAGCCCTGCTGCCCCGGAGCTCGCGAGCCCTGCAGCCCCGGAGCCCTGCAGACCCAGAGCCCTGCAGACCCAGAGCCCTGCAGACCCAGAGCCCTGCATACCCGGAGCCCTGCAGCCCCGGAGCCCTACAGCCCCAGAGCCCTGCAGACCCCGAGCCCTGCAGCCCCCGAGCCCTACATACCCGGAGCCCTGCAGCCACCCCCCTGAGCCCTACAGACCCCGAGCCCTGCAGCCCCGGAGCCCTGCAGCCCCGGAGCCCCCGAGCCCTACACCCCAGAGCCCTGCAGACCCGGAGCCCTGCGGCCCTGGAGCCCTGCAGCCCCAGAGCCCTACAGCCCCAGAGCCCCAGAAGGGCAGGTGGGAGCCCTCCCGTGAAGGCTCGGGTGAGCAGCTGGGAGTCCTTTCGGTCCCGGCCATCTGGTCGCACCTTTCCCCTCGGCCATCTGGTGGGACGCAACGCTTTCCAATGTGGCGACCACTGGATGGCCGGTCTTCCCTGGAAGTCCCGACGAGGTGCCATTTGCCTCCCCGATCCCAGCGAGGGCTCCAGGAGGTCGGGCGCCTCCGCGGCTTGGGTCCCCTCCGTCACTAGGTGCGCACGGATTCCAAGAAAGAGGGGTAGCCTTCCTCCGGATTACTAGGGACAGGGTATGCCCGGACACTCCTCCCGGGCTGGTGGTTCTCTGCCCGGGGACCAGATAGGCTATGCCTGAGCAACACCTCCCTAGGCGTACGGGGCTCCCTTCTCCAGGCCAACGGCATGTCAAAGTGCCCAGGACGGGCTCCACGGGTCCCGGGCAGTCCTCCCCCAGGCGTCCGGGGCTCCCTCCTCCAGGCCAACAGCATGGCCAAGTACCCGGGACGGGCTCCACGGGTCCCGGGCAGGCCTCCCCCGGGGGTCAGGGGCTCCCTCCTCCAGGCCAACGGCATGGCCAAGTACCCGGGACGGGCTCCACGGGTCCCGGGCAGGCCTCCCCCGGGCGTCGGGGGCTCCCTACTCCAGGCCAACGGCATGGCCAAGTACCCGGGATGGGGTCCACGGGTCCCGGGCAGTCCTCCCCCGGGGGTCCGGGGCTCCCTCCTTCAGGCCAACGGCATGGCCAAGTTGTTGTGTTTCTATCTAGGACCCTAATTTGATATTCCCGATTCATGCCCTTATGTGGTTAGAATCAATAATATCAGGCATAAGAATCATATGCATATTCAGTAATAGCCCATGCAGTCCAAAGCACAGCACGGCGAGGGAGAAGCCCTTCCAGATGCGATCCGGGGAAAGAGGGCGCGTGCTGCGGGGTACGCCAGGCCCCTGCTCCCGCGGAGCAGAAGGGCAAAAGATCGCTTGATCTCGATTTTCAGTATGAATACAGACCGTGAAAGCGGGGCCTTGGTGAAGCAGATTTCACTAAGCGTTGGATTGTTCACCCACTAATAGGGAACCTGAGCTGGGTTTAGACAGTCTTGTGACTGGTTAGTTTTGCCCTACTGATGATGTGTTGTTGCAATAGTAATCCTCCCCCAGGCGTCCGGGGCTCCCTCCTCCAGGCCAACAGCATGGCCAAGTACCCGGGACGGGCTCCACGGGTCCCGGGCAGGCCTCCCCCGGGGGTCAGGGGCTCCCTCCTCCAGGCCAACGGCATGGCCAAGTACCCGGGACGGGCTCCACGGGTCCCGGGCAGGCCTCCCCCGGGCGTCCGGGGCTCCCTACTCCAGGCCAACGGCATGGCCAAGTACCCGGGATGGGGTCCACGGGTCCCGGGCAGTCCTCCCCCGGGGGTCCGGGGCTCCCTCCTCCAGGCCAACGGCATGGCCAAGTTGTTGTGTTTCTATCTAGGACCCTAATTTGATATTCCCGATTCATGCCCTTATGTGGTTAGAATCAATAATATCAGGCATAAGAATCATATGCATATTCAGTAATAGCCCATGCAGTCCAAAGCACAGCACGGCGAGGGAGAAGCCCTTCCAGATGCGATCCGGGGAAAGAGGGCGCGTGCTGCGGGGTACGCCAGGCCCCTGCTCCCGCGGAGCAGAAGGGCAAAAGATCGCTTGATCTCGATTTTCAGTATGAATACAGACCGTGAAAGCGGGGCCTTGGTGAAGCAGATTTCACTAAGCGTTGGATTGTTCACCCACTAATAGGGAACCTGAGCTGGGTTTAGACAGTCTTGTGACAGGTTAGTTTTGCCCTACTGATGATGTGTTGTTGCAATAGTAATCCTCCCCCAGGCGTCCGGGGCTCCCTCCTCCAGGCCAACAGCATGGCCAAGTACCCGGGACGGGCTCCACGGGTCCCGGGCAGGCCTCCCCCGGGGGTCAGGGGCTCCCTCCTCCAGGCCAACGGCATGGCCAAGTACCCGGGACGGGCTCCACGGGTCCCGGGCAGGCCTCCCCCGGGCGTCCGGGGCTCCCTACTCCAGGCCAACGGCATGGCCAAGTACCCGGGATGGGGTCCACGGGTCCCGGGCAGTCCTCCCCCGGGGGTCCGGGGCTCCCTCCTCCAGGCCAACGGCATGGCCAAGTTGTTGTGTTTCTATCTAGGACCCTAATTCGATATTCCCGATTCATGCCCTTATGTGGTTAGAATCAATAATATCAGGCATAAGAATCATATGCATATTCAGTAATAGCCCATGCAGGCCAAAGCACAGCACGGCGAGGGAGAAGCCCTTCCAGATGCGATCCGGGGAAAGAGGGCGCGTGCTGCGGGGTACGCCAGGCCCCTGCTCCCGCGGAGCAGAAGGGCAAAAGATCGCTTGATCTCGATTTTCAGTATGAATACAGACCGTGAAAGCGGGGCCTTGGTGAAGCAGATTTCACTAAGCGTTGGATTGTTCACCCACTAATAGGGAACCTGAGCTGGGTTTAGACAGTCTTGTGACAGGTTAGTTTTGCCCTACTGATGATGTGTTGTTGCAATAGTAATCCTACTCAGTACGAGAGGAACCACAGGTTCAGACATTTGGTGTATGTGCTTGGCTGAGAAGCCAATGGGGTGAAGCTACCATCTGTGGGATTATGACTGAACGCCTCTAAGTCAGAATCCCCCTAAACCGTAACGATACTGCAGTGCTGTGGAGCCTCGGTTAGCCAGGGATAGCCGGGCTCTCTCGGGGGGGGGCCGGTGCGTAGAGCCGCTCGCTTGGGGACTGGAGTGCGGACGGAAGGGGACCACCTCCATCGCCCTTAGTGCACTGCATGTTCGTAGGGCACCCGGTGCTAAATCATTCGTAGACGACCTTATTCTGGGTCAGGGTTTCGTAAGTAGCAGAGCAGCTACCTCGCTGCAATCTATTGAAAGTCTTCCTTTGAGCCAAGCTTTTGTCTGTCCTCCTGGGGAGCCTGCCAATGCCTCCCTCCACCACACCCAGGGGTGGGTCCCTCTGCTGCCGGGCCGGCGGGAAGGGTGCCGAGGAGGTAACGTGGGCTCGTGGGAGGCTGCCTCCACCACGTGCCCTCCAGTACGGGGGCCTCCCCCTCCTGTCCTTGCCCCACCGGGGTGCGGGGATGGGGGCCACCATCCCTCGCGGGTCAGCAGGGTGACCAGAAGGCCTAGGCCTAGGTCGGGCCTCCCCTTCCCGCTGCTAATGGGCAAGTCGGGCGGGGAGGTGAGCAGCAGCCACCCGGAGGAAGGAGCCTCCAGAGCGGATGCCTCGGTGCGCCCGGCCACCCTCGCCGGACTGCAAGGGCAACTGGGTACAGCATCCCCCCAGGCACTGGGTCGTCCCGGGCCATCTGGTCACCTTGTTGTGCAATCATATGGCCCTGCGGGCCAGGCAACCAGATGGCCATGCGGGCAGGGTGACCAGATGGCCCTGTGGGCTGGGTGACCAGATGGCCCTGCAGGGTGGCGGCCGGACTAACTTCAAATTTTGTCCTTCCCCAAAGTTCTATAGCCCCGGAGTCCTAGAGCCCCGAGCCCTGCAGCCCCGCAGACCTGGAGCCCCAGAGCCCTGCAGCCCTGAAGTCAATGAGCCCTGGAGCCCCGGAGCCCTGCTGCCCCCGAGCCCTGCAGCCCCGGAGCCCTGCAGCCCCGGAGCCCTGCAGTCATGGAGACCTGCAGCCCCGGAACCCTGCAGCACCGAGCCCTGCAGCCCTGGAGCCCCGGAGCCCCGAGCCCTGCAGCCCCGGAACCATGCATCCCCAGAGCCAATGCAGCTCCTGAGCCCTGGAGCCCCAGAGCCCTGAAGCCCCAGAGCCCTGGAGCCCGCGAGCCCTGCAGCCCCCGAGCCCTGCAGGCCCGGAGCCAGGCAGCCCTGGAGCCCTGCAGCCCCGGAGCCCTGCAGACCCAGAGCCCTGCAGACCCAGAGCCCTGCAGCCCCCGAGCCCAGGTGCCCTGCAGGCCCTCCAAAGCCCTGCAGACCCGTAGCCCTGCCGCCCCAAGCCTTGCAGCCCCTCCCGAGCCCTGCAGAATGGGAGCCCTGCAGACCCGGAGCCCTGCAGCCCCTGAGCCCTGCAGCCCCTTCCGGAGCCCTACAGCCCCTCCAGAGCCCTGCAGCCCCTCGGGAGCCCTGCATACCCGGAGCCCTGCAGCCCCGGAGCCCGCGAGCCCTGCAGCACCGGAGCCCTGCAGCCCCCAAGCCCTGCAGCCCCCGAGCCCTGCAGCCCCCGAGCCCTGCATACCCGGAGCCCTGCAGCCCCGGAGCCCTACAGCCCCAGAGCCCTGCAGACCCCGAGCCCTGCAGCCCCCGAGCCCTACATACCCAGAGCCCTGTAGCCACCCCCCTGAGCCCTACAGACCCCGAGCCCTGCAGCCCCGGAGCCCCCAAGCCCTACACCCCGGAGCCCTGCAGACCCGGAGCCCTGCGGCCCCGGAGCCCTGCAGCCCCAGAGCCCTACAGCCCCAGAGCCCCACAAGGGCAGGTGGGAGCCCTCCCGTGAAGGCTCGGGTGAGCAGCTGGGAGTCCTTTCGGTCCCGGCCATCTGGTCGCACCTTTCCCCTCGGCCATCTGGTGGGACGCAACGCTTTCCAATGTGGCGACCAGATGGCCGGTCTTCCCTGGAAGTCCCGATGAGGTGCCATTTGCCTCCCCGATCCCAGCGAGGGCTCCAGGAGGTCGGGCGCCTCCGTGGCTTGGGTCCCCTCCGTCACTCGGTGCGCACGGATTCCAAGAAAGAGGGGTAGCCTTCCTCCGGATTACTAGGGACAGGGTATGCCCGGACACTCCTCCCGGGCTGGGTGTTCTCTGCCCGGGGACCAGATAGGCTATGCCTGAGCAACACCTCCCTAGGCGTACGGGGCTCCCTTCTCCAGGCCAACGACATGTCAAAGTGCCCAGGACGGGCTCCACGGGTCCCGGGCAGTCCTCCCCCAGGCGGCCGGCGCTCCCTCCTCCAGGCCAACGGCATGGCCAAGTGCCCAGGACGGGCTCCACGGGTCGCGGGCAGTTCTCCCCCGGGCGTCCGGGGCTCCCTCCTCCAGGCCAACAGCATGGCCAAGTACCCGGGACGGGCTCCACGGGTCCCGGGCAGGCCTCCCCCGGGCGTCCAGGGCTCCCTACTCCAGGCCAACGGCATGGCCAAGTACCCGGGATGGGGTCCACGGGTCCCGGGCAGTCCTCCCCCGGGGGTCCGGGGCTCCCTCCTTCAGGCCAACGGCATGGCCAAGTTGTTGTGTTTCTATCTAGGACCCTAATTCGATATTCCTGATTCATGCCCTTATGTGGTTAGAATCAATAATATCAGGCATAAGAATCATATGCATATTCAGTAATAGCCCATGCAGTCCAAAGCACAGCACGGCTACTCCCATCGACTTCTAGAAAGCACAACGCGTTCTTTAAACAAACCAAGCCTCCAGCAGCCTGGGAAATCCCCCCTGCTTTTATTTGGATTTGAACAAGAACTCCTGGAGTTTAGAAAGAACTGTTAGTTCCTAGTGACGTCTTATGTCCAACCTTACGTCAAACTCTGCACCTTTCAGGGATAAATATATCAACAGTTGCCTTAAGCAAACACACGGTGGTTTGGAGCAGAGCGGCTATCTACTTGCCCGAGAGCCCAGCTGATGCGAGAACCCACGGAAGCCGCCCCTCCCGTTTTGACGCACTGAGAGAGACGCTGTCTTTTTCTCAAGCCGAGAAAATCCTGCTCTGATGTTTCCAGCCACCCTTGCGGGTTGCTGGGGGATCGAGTCCTGAAGAAAGATATACCAGACCTCCCACATTCTATTACCAAGGTACGGAGCTGACTAAACCCTTAAGAGGATTCTTGATACAGATTCTTGGCAAAACAATCTTAACCAACTTAACTTAAACTGCTACTTACTTACTCCTTCCCAAGTATTAAGCTTAGGTCAGGTACACCGGGGTAGGCGTCGTTAGAAGCACCAGTTGAGTACGCTAGTCAATGTTTTTATGTATGTATATATTTTATCCATTTTAAAGTACCATATGGCTAAGAAACCATATGAATGCTTTTACAGTATTATTTCATAATACTACTTTTACTGTATGCACTTTACTTTATGATAAGTATTGCAATTGTGGCAATTCATTTCTCTTGCATGAGAAAGAATACTGCTCAATAAATAACACCTTTTATTGAAAACGCCCATCTCTCTATTTCTCTGCTCTCTGGTGAAACTAAGTATGCACGGTTGACTGAGTGAAATAGCTGCCTATTGTTTTCACACGACTCTAGAGATACACTCTTTATTCTGAGGGAGCAAAGTTGTCATGTTTTTGCTGTTGTCAGAAACTGAATCCCTTCTTGTCTAATCAGGGAAGTTCACTCCTCCCTGTTCATTCAAGAAAGTTTCTAGTGACCTCTGAGCCGGCTGGCAAACCTAAATTAAGTTTAACATAGTCAGTAGAGACCTAGATGACCTCAGTCCTACGCCTATACTGCTGTTTATGTTATTCCAATGCGCAGAGCCTATTGGGAAAATAGGAACTACACTACATGGCGCCCAACGTTTGGTAAGGCGATAATCTAACGCAAGACACTAGAGTAACTCAGTCGTGCTTTTTCACACAGAACCCTTTTTTCGTAAAAACTCCAAAAGACTTCTGAAGTGGGTGAAAGGTTAATATCCGCCGGAACTTAGTAGGATGAGAATACTATGTCTTAGTTTTTGGTTTAGTCAACGTTGAAGGATACAGTGTTCCAAAATATTGTGCACCTAATCTTTGTTTACTTGGAACTCGATCTGCAACAAAAAAAAAAACTTTCAGTCAATAAAAATGTCCGAAAGTGACGACGAAAGGGAAAGAGCTAGAATAACAGCTCAACTAATAGAGGAAGACACAAGTCTCCAAGAAAATGACCCGAATGCTATACTCATTCCGGTCAACGTAAGGAGAACTATAACTCTTAAACTTATAGAAAATGGACTGACATCACGAGGGGGTACAGTCATATTCGTTGTAGAGGCCCATGAATATCGACAGACAGAGGTATTCTATTCATGGATACATTTTCCAGCAGCACACGGTGTGACAAAAGATATCCACTATTACAAAATGGAGGAACCTCCGGATATATACACTCCTTTCGAGGACGTTGAAATCCCACTAAATTACCAAGAGCACCTGCTCTGGTTTAATGGCGCCCTAAAACATCAAAATCACATCACCAGGCACGGTCCACTATCAATCAATCAATCAATCAGGAGTTTGTGAAAGCGCAACTACTCACCCCTAAGGGTCTCAAGGCGCTAGGGGTGGGGGGGGTGCAGGTTCCATTCCATCAAGGAGGGGGTCTGTCGAAGAGCCAGGTTTTGAGGTTTCTTGCGAAGATGGGGAGCCATGTTGTCTGTCTGAGGTGGAGCGGAAGGGTGTTCCATGCTTTGACCGCGAGGAAGGAGAAGGAGCGGCCTCCCGATCTGGTCTTTCTGGTGCGGGGGACCTCGGCGTAGGAGAGCTGGGCTGATCGTAGGGTCCTTTGGGGTGTGTGGAATTTGAGCCGGCTGTTCAGGTATGCTGGTCCGGTGCCGTGGAGGGCCTTGTGTGCGTGGGTGAGCATCTTAAAGGTGATTCTCGCCTCGACGGGGAGCCAGTGGAGTGTGCGCAGGTGCTGGGAGATGTGGCAGTGTTTTGGCAGGTTGAGGACCAGTGTTGCGGCGGCGTTCTGGACGTTCTGTAGCTTGCGGATGAGGTTTTTGTTTATTCCGGCGTAGAGTGCGTTGCCGTAGTCGAGTCTGCTGGTGACCAGGGCGTGAGTGACTGTCTTTCGGTGTTCGAGGGGATCCATTTGAAGGTCTTACGAAGGAGGCAGAGGGTGTGGAAGCAGGAAGATGAGACAGATTGATCTAGCGGTCCATTTTGAGCTCGGAGTCCAGGATAATTCCCAGGTTGCGTGCGTGGTCTGTGGGGGTTGGCGGGTTTCCGAGGGCGGTGGGCCACCAGGTGTCGCTCCAGGCGTCGGGGTTTGGGCCCATGATGAGTACTTCTGTTTTGTTGGTGTTTAGTTGTAGCTATTGATTGTGATGATTAACTTAATCAATTCTTAATCAATTCTTTATATGTAGAGCAATCCCACCCAGTCTGCTCTATAGTACTCAAGTTGCTTAGTACCATGAGATAAACCTACACCACGGTTAAATTAAAATACTTTTAGTTTTTATTTTTAACTTGTTTTTTCATTTTGTTAGTAGTTCATTTTATACACAATATGTCATTTCAAAGAAGATAAAAACAGGAAGGTTCCCCAAAAAAGAGCGTGCAAAGAAAAAGCGTGATCAGAAGTGTGAAACAAGTGAACAGAAAGGAAAATTCACAGTAGTGGACAGAAATTATTCACATTATTAACATGCAATATTGGACATATGATTTACCGTATTGAGTACCTGGCCAAACCTTTTTTCAAACTTATTACAATCAAAGCGTTATTACACACAGGCATATATGACTAAGGTTTTTTGCACTATATACAAAGGTTTTGAATAATTGGTCCAAGGTTATATGAGAATAGCGTCGACGTTTCGACTCGTCTTATGCCCAAACGGAAATTTGAACCTGGGGATTGCAAGGCTTCATCAGGACTGAAAAAACAGACGGGGGCAACCAAGGGATAATATTAACCCTATAGAAAAATAGAGTTGGAGATTACTAACCGTGGTGAATGAAAATAGTTAAGAAACCTTTACCCATAAGTGGGTATGGTCTTTTTTCTTACCCTTCAAAAATGAGAGAGCAATAGGAGGGGGTCCAAAGTCACAACTTCCAGGGTTACGGTATACTGACACTATCATAATTTATTTGTAGGTATTAATTCGCCATGATGCTTATATGAAGTATTGCCCTCCCAACATGAGTGAGGAGAGAATCTTACATTAAGGTAAAAATCCTTCCTTAAAACTGGTAATGGTTAGTGAATTGCCAATTATCAGACCTAGATAAACTCTAGGTATCATTTGTTCTTACAGGATATTTGATGGGAAGTCTCTATCAGTAGCCCTCCAAACATTGGCTTGACAGCCCGACCAATAGAATCTCAGTATTATAAGCCGTCACAGGCAAATACTTTAGCTTCGAACCTTGCCACAACACTTTACCTTTTAAGATACAAATATATCCATGTCTTTGCCTTTAGTGAAACATTAATTCACGACGCAAGGACACGACTGAAGCGCCTCTGGTCTTTTAATAAATAAAAGAAAACGTATCACAAGGCCTAAATACTAGACAACAGCTAAAGTTAACGCCTTCAAGTTCCAATATCAGGTATGCTGGGCTTTTCCTTTATAAAGTAGCACGTTTGCCCATAATAATTAAAATCTACATGTCCAGGATGATCCTCGATTTATTTTTTCCCTATCATTTGAATTTTCAGGAGTCAATTGCATATGACTTTTTTAACCAAAGAGGGGAATATATAAAACCCAACTCTTTATTCAAACATGCTCCGGTGTGATTAATAACAAAAATCGGACCACATTTAAAAGAGAATCTCAAGGTAACCTTTCATCAAGTTATAAGTCTGATACGATGTTAACCCAAGAGGTACCTGAAACCATTGGAAACAGGGGCTCCCCCCAGTTGACCTTTCTTTTACTTAAATATGAATAGCAACAGACAATAAGGAGGGAGTAAGATTACATTTGGCTCCTTAATCTGGTATAACATGATTTAGTCCATGCCACACTACTCTCCTCCCCCTTTTTTTGCAACTCCCAAATCGAAACAGGAGTAATTGGGTATATAATACAATTGTTTCACCAGAGTTGAGTGTCACTGTAGACATCGAGGTAAACATAAGCCCCAGCAAACAAACAGATGAAGACACGTTATAGTAACAGGAAAAATATGTATAAACAAAAACAATGTGTTTAGGTTAACTATCAATGCTTGTTTTATGATGGCCATCCTGTGGAATACATAAATGTACAGCAAATAGACATGTTGAAGGAGTCCTGTACTAAAGAGTAAAAGACATTTTTGCTTTCTGTCATCCTTTCGAATATATACCTGTATGATGAAAATTATATGTATAATGAAGGTCCTCAACCTGGTCATCTGTTCGGGTACAACTACCGTTGAACTAGACGAGACCAAAACACTATAGGTGTTCCTGTAGAAAAGAGTCAGAACATAATGCATTTGAATTAATCTATTGTGTCTCCACTTTCTAGGGTGATCATATTGACCCACTCACAACGACAGACACCTAATGTTGTCTTGACAAAGGTGGACAAAAACGTGGAAACCCACCGAAACGAGTCGACGCACCATCGCAGTATAATTCATGACTCATACACCTTTGTTGATATGCTATTCTGTGGTGTGCACAACATAGGTGTTGGAAACAGAGTTGGAATATACATTTAGTACTGTACAAGTTTCATGTCTCACTCTGTCCTGTCTTTATGTTTCAATCTTGCTGGTCAATATTGAATGTCAAACAGTTTTATTGTTTTTTTTAAAATGTTGCCATAGTGGTTCTTGTATGTCCACTTTATTAACATTTGTATTTTCAATAAATTGTTATGAACTCTTTTTACATTAGTGAATCTTTTTATTGTTTATCTAGCTCTGTTCAAGGGAATTCTTTCTTTGTACATTGGTTGGTTGACCCTATTTCCCTTGACCTTGTTTAAGGGGTACGTCTCATACTCTTCCACGTCTGTCTTACACTACCATCAGCAGTACCAATAGATATCGATACTTTGCTAGGTCCTGTAACGGCTCATGCATCGTGTTGTCCCCAGCGGCTACCTATTCTGATGACGGCATTCGTTGAGGCTTCACCACTACGAGTAGGTGGCGGTGAGGTACGAGAGGAAAGCAGCACCAAACAGGTACAACCTTCAGTGAGCATTGCTGATCCTAAAATCAATGATAGCAATCACGCCGAGAACTGCACAGTTGCAGTATTTTCGAACTTGGTCGAACTTTCACCTGATGTGGTAGACCAATTTTTTGCGAGTCTGTCTGAAATGATGTTCTCCCTTGAGCAACGAGAATGAAAATGTTTAACAAGCACACAGCGTTCCCTGAACTCTGAATTCAGCCTTCAGTTTTGATAAACAAAGCTACCGAAAATACTTGGAACTATTTTTTCCCCTGAAAGCGAAATTATTTTTGTTCATTTTCCAAAATTTATTTTTTTCTTGGCACATGGTACTCTGCTTAAAGTAGAACTATTCTTAGAGAACAGAGCTTCTATTTTTTAGATACTAGAGACAATATTTTACCTCAGCCTCTAGCACATATACAGCATTTTGTATAAATATGTAATGGAATGGTCTCAACCTTCTTTTCTGTATTCAGAGCCATTTCATGTGTAATTTTCGCAATTCATTCAGCTGATATATATATGCATTTAACTGAATGATGACACTGCTTGAAAAGCGTACAGTACCAACACTCATTTTTGTGTATTTACCATATACCATTTCAACTGCGAAATATGTATTTTGGGGTAGGTTGGAAAACACACGTGCATCGTTATATGTTTACTATTGCTTAGTTTTTTAGTAATGATGGACATTAATCTGTGGAGTGGGTGTTGTGTTTCTATCTAGGACCCTAATTCGATATTCCCGATTCATGCCCTTATGTGGTTATAATCAATAATATCCTTATAAAGGCATAAGAATCATATGCATATTCAGTAATAGCCCATGCAGTCCAAAGCACAGCACGGCTACTCCCATCGACTACTAGAAAGCACAACGCGTTCTTTAAACAAACCAAGCATCCAGCAGCCCGGGAAATCCCCTCCGGCTTTTCTTTTGATTTGAACAAGAACTCCTGGAGTCCAGAAAGAACTGTTAGTTCCTAGTGACGTCCTATGTCCAACCTTACGTCAAACTCTGCACCTTTCAGGTATAAATATACCAACAGTTGCCTTAAGCAAACACACGGTGGTTTGGAGCAGAGCGTCTATCTACTTGCCTGAGAGCCCAGCTGATGCGAGAGCCCATGGAAGCCGCCCCTCCCATTTGGACGCACTGAGAGAGACGCTGTCTTTTTCTCCAGCCGAGAAAATCCAGCTCCGGTGTTTACAGCCACCCTTGCTGGGGGATCAAGTCCTGAAGAAAGAGATACCAGACCTCCCACATTCTATTACCAAGGTACGGAGCTGACTAAACCCTTAAGAGAATTCTTGATGCAGACTCTTGGCAAAACAATCTTAACCAACTTAACTTAAACTGCTACTTACTTACTCCTTCCCAAGTATTAGGCTTAGGTCAGGTACACCGGGGTAGGTGTAGTTATAAGCACCAGTTGAGTACATTAGTCAATGTTTTTATGTATGTATATATTTTATCAATTTTAAAGTAACATATGGCTAAGAAACCATATCAATTCTTTTACAGTATTATTTCATAATACTACTTCTACTGTACGCACTTTACTTTATGATAAGTATTGCAATTGTGGCAATTCATTTCTCTTGCATGAGAAAGAAGACTGCTCAATAAATAAACCTTTTATTGAAAACGCCTGTCTCTCTATTTCTCTGCACTCTGGTGAAACTAAGTATGCACGGTTGACTGAGTGAAATAGTTGCCTATTGTTTTCAGACGACTCTAGAGATACACTCTTTATTCTGAGGGAGCAAAGTTGTCATGTTTTTGCGGTTATCAGAAACTGAATCCCTTCTTGTCTAATCAGGGAAGTTCACTCCTCCCTGTTCATTCAAGAAAGTTTCTAGTGACCTCTGAGCTAGCTGGCAAACCTAAATTAAGTTTAACATAATCAGTAGAGACCTAGATGACCTCAGTCCTACGTCTACACTGCTGTTTATGTTATTCCAATGCGCAGAGCCTATTGGGAAAATAGGAACTTCACTACAAAGTACCCGGGACGGGCTCCACGGGTCCCGGGCAGGCCTCCCCCGGGCGTCCGGGGCTCCCTCATCCAGGCCATCGGCATGGCCAAGTACCCGGGATGGGCTCCATGGGTGCCAGGCAGTCCTCCCCGGGCTTCTGGGGCTCCCATCTCCAGGAGGCCAACGGCTTGACCAAGAACCCGGGACGGACCCCACGGGTCCCGGGCAGGCCTCCCCTGGGCGTCCGTGGCTCCCTCCTCCAGGCCAACGCAATGGCCAAGTACCTGGGACGGGCTCCACGGGTTCCGGGCAGGCCTCCCCCGGGCGTCCGGGGCTTCCTCCTCCAGGCCAACGACATGGCCAAGTACCCGGGAAAGGCTCCATGGGTCCCAGGCAGGCTCTCCCCGGCCTGGCTGCTTTCAGAAGCAGGGACTGGGCCTGGGAGCAGGGGTGGCTGGTTTCGCCTAGTTTCATCCACTACGCATTCAGAGCGTAGTTTTCTGCCCACCCCTACTTACGCCTCTGGGCCGATGTCATTGACATGGAAGTGGGCCTAACTATTGACAGTGACTACAACCCTCTAATGTTAAAATTAATGAATCAATGGGCCCCTCCCAACAAAAAATCTAATACCATTGGGAATTCCCTCTCCTCCACAAAGGAGTTAATTCTCTCTAATTGTGGTAGGCGTCTAAGATGGCCCAAGGTCTCAGGAGAGGGCCAAAAACTAAAGAACATCTCCTCAATATTAGTGTCAAAGACAGACGAAATCGAGGCAGCTTTAGATAATGGCCGGGGGGGTGAAGATTCCCATAATACACCACGAGATAATTGCTCAGATTGGTGCCCACTTCCTTGAAAGACGACGCAGTGGCCACACTAGGAGACAAACAAAAAGCTCCAATTCATGGTACACTGAGTCTTGCAGGGAGAAAAGGCAAGTACAAATATCTGCAGTAAAGGGGAAAAATCCCACCTTAGTCAAAATACCGAGGATGGAGTACAACCTATCACTAAAGCAAGCAAAACGTGATTGGGAAGAGGTACATTAGGAGGACCTAAAAGTTGCATGTACCAAGAGGGATTCCGCCTCCTTTTGGGCTCTAATCAAGATGAGAGATAGGAGGGACAACATCCCAATCCCGAAACTTATTGGTGATCAGGCCTGGTGGGATCACTTTTTCCAACTGTACACGGAGGAACCCGAGGCCCTACCTACCTCTCAGTTGCAGAGAATTCAGGTTCCACTTACACTTGAAGATATCAATCTCTTCCAAATGAAAGAGATTGAGAATGCAATTAATTGTACTATTCTTGCAAAGGTGGCAGGCCCAGATGGTATCCCGGGCGACTTGCTCTTATTAGAACAGAAGTGGGCACACTATATCCTGCTTTTAATCAACAATATAATGAAAGGAGCAGAAGTCCCTATATCTTGGAAAGGCGGCAGAGGTCATACCTATATATAAAAAGGGATGCACAGCAAGAAACTGTAGCCCATTTATTCTTTGCTTGCCCAGCCTACAAGCAAGCAAGGGCCAAATGGCTCAAACCTATATGTATTTTATTGGGCACTAGAAACCACCTTGATGCTCTACGAATCATGAGAACCGACTCAACTAGGTCCTCGCTAGTATGTGGTGTTGCCAAGTACCTGGGGTGTGCCCCTGATGTTCAAAAACACTTTCATCCTCAAATTTCATGAATATACAAGACTAGTCCAGCAGAAGCAACAGTCATTTATGGCAGACAAGGCCCACCTTGGTGAGTTGAAACTTCCCTATGCATTGCTGTATCTAGCCAGGCTGAGGGTGGTGTACCAATCCCGTATGCTATTCTTTGAGTCACCAGAAGTCTCCGTACACATGACAGGATTGCCCCGTACTTTGGACCACACTGGCATTTTGAACAAGCATTTGCAATGCAATATGTCTCGCATTTACGCAAGTTTAAGCTATTGACATTGCAAATAACAATGGCTTTTATTTATGTTTTCGTTTTTAAAACATAAAAAAAGGCATTGTCATTTACAATGCCACTAGCTTAAACTCGTGTAAATGTGAGACCTATTGCATTGCAAATGATTTGACTTGTCTGGCTCCCGCGCTTCCACGCTTTGTGCCAAGCATACGTTGTATGAATGGACGTGCATACTGTAAGTGCTGGACTGGCTCCCTCTGGAAGAGAACTGGGCCTTGTCCCGAGAAATGAGGCTATTTAGACCAGAGGAGAGCGGTCCACAGCACACCCGAGGGGGCGCTGACCTCACTGATGAGGGCCACCTGCGTGTACGTGTGTCGGCTCAAGGTGTCAGCTCAACACAGCTGGACGCTCTGAGGCAAAAAAGCTGATAAGTCACCAAAAGAGTGATTTTGAAACAAAGGCAGCTCTGGAAATGCGTTTTAATTTCGGAGGCATCAGTGCTCTTTGTGCGTGCAGGTATCGCTTAGGAGCAACTGCTAGAAAGAGCATGGGGATTTTCAGCTCTGCAGCGAAAGTGCTATTGCATCTGCCCAATGATCCTGTAGAGAACTAGTCAGGGCCAGTCTCCAACGCCGTCCTCTCCCAGCTGCCTCGTCGAAACCGCGGCTCTCACCTCATTAACGCAGCACTTGGGCCCAGTGTCTCGCCGCTATGCTTTTCCTTGGCTTGTCCTAGGTCTCTGCTGCATGGCTCGTCTTCAGGGCCGGACGTCGAGCTGTAACTCATAATCGGGTCTCGGCTCGGTAGGCCTCTTCCTCTGCTGCTCATCCAGGGCTATGCCACGTACCCTCTTCTACTCCGGGCGCTTTCCCTGGTTCCGGAAAGGTCTCAGCGTTGTAGTCTCAGCGTTGAGCTCCACGACTCAAAACCAAGGGAAAGTGAAAGAGCAGCGCACGCTGTAGGCACGCCGTGAGCGTGTACATCGGCGTGGCCTGCAGCTCGTGCCCAGTGGCAGCGCATCTAACTCGGTGAAGAAGGAGAGAGCGGTTGTCGCAGTCCAAGACGACCAGCGGGTCTTTTCGGGAGTACATGCCGGCCCAGCCGAGGGCGCAGAGGAGCCACAGCACACGCATCATTCTACCAGTAACAGCGCTGCAGGGCGGTAGAAGACCAGCCATAGAGAAGGAGGAGGGAGGGAAAGCAAAAGCATGCAATGTTTGTTGTTGAGGGAGAGGGGGGTGGGTGGGGGTGGAGGGGGTGTGTGAGTGTGTGTGTATGTGTTTATGTGTGTGTGCGTGTGTGTGTATGCGCACGCACGCACAGTTACTGTGTGCGGATGGCTTGTGTGGACGGAAGGGGGGCAGGAGATGTGCACGGCGCATTCACATTTCCAGTCCGGCCTGCACATGCCCCTCTCCTGTCTCCCTTAATAGGCAAGTCAGCACCAATAAGTCTTGCTGACGACAGTGCTTCGCGCTGCGTCGGCAGGTGCAAGACATTAAAAAAGGACCTATCAAAGCCCTTAGTTGCTACGTGAAACATGCATTTCACGCATACTATCAGCCTTTGCATTAAATGAGGGTCCATTGTATACATTATTTCATTATTTAGGAACTACCCACAGAAAGGCTGGGAATCCTAAAGGGGCGAACTCTTCCTACTTCACGTGCCAGGTCTAGTCACGAGGGATCTGTGAATAGTCACGTTTAATATACTACGTTGCCCAAAAAGGGGGGGGGGGGGGGGGGGGGGGGGACATGACACACAAGATTCAGAATTGATTCTATAAGACTAATGACCGCGCTAGGAGCAATATCAAAACCTTTCGTCGCTGCAACAGCTTTATCAGCAATAGAAAGCAAGCCTTGAGAAAGTTTGCATGTTTAAAGAAACACGTATCGGCTGTCATCGGCTGTTCATCAACCATCACTACCTGGAAGGCCATAGGATTAGGACCTCCAGTCTGGCCGTTACTATTGCTCTTGCTTGTAGTGCTCAACCAATTTTCAAACTATATACACAATGTGTATATTACATGTAGTATTCCAGGACTGTTAGACATATTTGTGTACTATGTTTGAAGTTATCCTCAACTGCTATAATAAAACATTGGACTAATTAACATTAAATTGAAAAATACTCATATTTGATGTTGTCTTCTCTTTTTGCTTAATTCATTAGAAATGTTTTTCTCTCTTTGATCCAATACATGGATTAAATAATCATTGTTGTAGGACTTCTAGTACTGGCCATTTAGCTAAATGTAATGGCCATACCGTAAATTGTTTTGGTCAAATATTAGAGTGCCGAGGTACAACTATTTTGTATCGCCAGAAGATGTCATTAACTGGACAGATGAAACAGTGAAGATCCGGCCCGCACGCCGCTAAGGTTGGAATGAAATTCCTTGTCCCGTGAGGTCGTCCACATCCCACCCAATAACAAATCAAAGGAACCAGGAGGTTTAGTTCTAGACCCCAATCCTGCAGCGATGAAAAACAGATCCACTGCGGTGCCACAACAGGGGTCTTCAGCCTCATAGGTACGCCAGGACTCTCCCGGGATGAAGCTTGAGCGGGGCTAGTGTAGAAAATTAGAAATATTGATGTACATAAGCAACGTTCATTTCCCTTTCCCACTCCTCTCCCTGCGCGTACCATGAATACCGTAAAGCATTAATTACATCCTGCTGCCAGCAAAGGCCTGTACCCATGTATACATGACCGCCATTTTAGGCACCCTGGCCCTTTTTGCCCGCCTAAGATTAAAATCACTGGCTCCTCTTCTGCGTGTATTCGAAATCTCTCTCCCTCACATGCATAAACCATGAAGCCCTCTCCCTCTGCGCGACCCCGCTGTGAAAGGCAACTCTCCCCCTTGACTCGCACAAAACCCCCTATTCCTTCTTGGAGAGGCATCCTTCGCCTTAGCTGACGTAGCCCTCCCCAGCTGCACCTGACTGCTCTCTCTCTCTCTCTCTCTCTCTCTCTCTCTCATGTACAGGTCATAAGACCTCTCGCTCCCTGTATGACTCTACCCTTGTGTCCACCCTGGCTACCCCTCCCTTCTCCTCACGTGGGCAAGTCATAAACCTTCTTCTTCTGCAAGACCCTGTCCTTGAGAATCATGGCCGCGCCTGACCAACCCCTCCTTCCCTTCCATGAATGCCCCTCTGTTGACAAGCCTTCCCTCCGCACTCGATTGTCCACGCGGCATGAATACCACTCCTTTGATGACCCTTTCCCCCGAGTCCGACTGACCACACATGTCCGAGGCCATCGCCTGAGCCAGGAGATACCATTTACTGCCCTTATTGTATGAAGTCACTCCTCTTCAAAGGATCCTCTATTGGTCTTAGCCACCCCACCCCTTGGGCTATGATCAGGCGTACACGTCCTACAAAACACTCAGTTGCGTGATTGCCCTCCCCTCTTATCAGCAGGTCAAGGGTCCCCATTGTGAATGTATATGGGTAGGATCACCACGAGGATTATAGGATCACCACGAGGATTATAGGGATGTCTTTCCTTTTGCGTCATACAGTCCTGATTGTGTTATCAAGTGTTCTGTAGAGTATAAAAGCCGGAGTCTCAGCTCACTTGTTAGAGCACCTCCCGAAAGACACTGTGTTTCGTGTCCGAAATGACATGCTCTCCTCATGAGAAATAAACTCTGCTCTTGATTCCTGCTTCCAGCGCCCGTCTCTTTATTTTGGTAACTAATCAACATGGGAGCTAAGAGGCGGTTTGCGCCAGCGGCCTGGGCATCGATAGGATTCTGGGCTCGTGTTTTACAATTGGCGTCCCAACGCGGGGTCCATCAGTGACATGGGGTGCGGTAAGAGAGATCCAGACGAAGAAGTGAACATCTAAATGATCGGAGCATGCCTGCCTTGAGAGGGCTCTCGCCCGGCTGCCGATCGACAGAGCTTCACCAATTCTGAACGGACCTCTCTTGAAGTGACCTATTGTCCTGACTGGAAACCCACAGGAATGCTACATGGAGTAAGAGAACGAACAGGCGCTGGAGGAGGAAATCGAAGAACTGTCCGTATGGTCCGGTCCGGGTAAGATTAAGTAGGGCGTTTTTACGCCTGATTGGTAGGGTGGTTCTATCCACCTGATTGATTGATTGTTTGTATTGAAAATCGGTATTTGTATACCGAAATTATTGGTATTGGTTCATTTAGCTTTGAGGGCTACTTGACATATTGGTTCTCTTCTGAGAACGAGACATTCTCTGTTTTCAAACAGCGGCGAATAGGAACGTCGTCCCTCTTTGCAGATAGAGAAGGGTAGGTAATGTAGACTTTTTGTCCCCGGTATTAATCCGTCATGCCTACTTTTCTCCCCACTGAATTGTTTGAAGTCGATTGATAACCGATTGTTGTTCTTTAAGAATTGTTGAAGTCGATTAATAATCAATGTTGTTCTTTGAGAATTGTTTGAAGTCGGTTGATAGTCGATTGTTGTTCTTTGAGATCTTCCCTGTCTACAAACTGAGACGAGTAGAAATATTCTGTCTTCCTTTTTGGATAGCGAAGGGCAGGTAATGCAGACATTTGTCCCCGTTGTAATCCGTCATGCCTGTTTTTCTCCCCACTGATTGGTTGAAAACCTGGACATTGTTGTTCCAGGAATTGTTTCGTTTGAGGTATTTTCTGCCTGCAAACAACGTGGAATAGAAATATTCTATCTAGTCTTTGCAAGTAGTAAAGGGTAGGTTATGCCCCTTTGTGAATTCATCAGTCCTACCCACTCCCCACTGTTTGGGGGGTAGCTCGCATGGTCCGCCCAGGAGACTACCCTTATGGAGGACATATACTCCCCGCTCATGGGCCATTTAGTGGAGGTAGACCATCTGGTCCGTCCAGGAGGCTACCCTAGTAGATGGAAGTACATCACTCGGTCTGTCCAGGATGATACCCCAATGAAGGAATATATGTTCCCCTTTTGATCGATAATCTCGTTCCACCCCGGACCATTTATTGGAGGGAACTCGTCTGGTCCGCCCAGAAGTACCCTCTAGTGAAAAGGACACATAAAAATATGAAGTGATCACCGTTCCCTACTAACAGAAAGCCTTAGCTCGAAACACGCTAAGGAAGAGAAAGAAAACTAAAAAGAAATCAGGCTAAGTCAGTAACCCCCTGATGAGCTTTTGACTTCACTAAAAATAAGAAACATTAGAAATAGTTCATAATAAGAAATATAAAATGGCGAAAAGTTTGGCAGCAAAGATAGCCACGAGGTAGTTAGGCTTCAACGCCTGTTCCTGCTCCCAACATGCCTGCCTCATTGCTTGCCACACCCAAATAACGATCACATGAAATAGAAACAATCCAATAGGTACCTACCCCCATCCCGGAAGCTCCCAAAATGCAACAGGTCCGCGGTTACGCCCATCCGGAGGGTGAGGCCTCGAGGCACGAGGGGCTCGCCTGACCACGGTCGGGAGGAGATGATGTTGGGCAGGCGGTCCAAAGAATGGCAGAGTCCTCTCCTTCTCTCCTCTTCCGCTGCCCTGCAGGCCACGGGGGGGGGCTGTCTTGCTTCAGCCACCGACCACCCCCCCTTCTGTCTCTCGCCTGGTCCGACCCACGAAGAAGGCAGAAGCCGAAGGCGAGAATGGCGGCGAATCAAGTAGTCCCGCCACATGTCAAATTCCCTGGATAGTTACAGGTAGTGCTGCCACATGTCGACGCCTGGACAGTTCCAGATAGTCCTGCCACATGTCAAGAGAAAAGGAGGGGGGGCTGTCTTGCCTCAGCCGCCGACCACCCCCCCCCCATCTTCAATAGCCAGCACGGCCGATATCGAAGCAACGGAGCCGAGGAACGGCGCGGGGTCGCTGGAAGGGGGAGGTGACGCGAACGAGCCTCCCCCACCTCCCTCCAGGTGGAGGCTTCCAGCGACACCCCAATGCTCTTACTTAAAGAGGGTCAACATCATAAAGCGGTCCTCTGCCCAGGACGGGCACACGTTCCATGCCTTCTCCCCTCAACCTTGAAGATTCTATAAGAGCCGGGGGGCCCCGATCCCTCCGCATGGGTGCCCCCGCCCCCTTCACTGGGAACCACGACACCGGTACAACTCCTGCCGGCACCAGCCTCGGATTGGAAATGGCTAAAATACAGCCGCGGCACAGACTTGTTCAGTTCCGGAGGAACACCAGGATGACCCGGTAGGAAAGTTGTTGCCGCCCTTCCCACTCTTTGACTCATGGTCCATATTTGCTAAACTGTTAACCATATAGCACAAAACTTTTTGAACTACCAACGGAAAGTTCTGGGCCAACAACGCGAGACTAGAGACTTTCTGACTGTGCTGGAACTTGCCTGACCCCACCTAAAATGGCGCCGCCGAAAAATGAAACGTATTTGAATAAACTTTGTTGCACCCAGGTTGCGCAGCTTGTCGTCCCGAGATCTATGTGCAATTTTTGGATAATGAGAGTAGATATGAAGGGCGTTGAGTATGTGCTTGGATAATGAATTGACTTAGGGTGGGTACTGATTATGATTTGGAAAATGAATTGGTATAACTTAGATAACGAATGAGTATTGGATAATGAATTTATGAATTAATTAAAAATGAATTCTTGACATGCATCATGCTTGCTCTGTAAGGAAACTTTAATGCGATTTTATTTGCACTGCTACACTTTATGCAATGAACTGCCACCAATTTCGTTTATTAAAAGTGTTTTGAAGAAGAAAGCATGGTCGTAGCAGTTGCATTAATGAGTTTTGGATGCCTTACTACTGTGAGCGAAGAGTAAGTATGATGAAGGATGTAGATCAAAAGGGATCAGATGTTTAGCAACTACATTATGTGCCACAAGCAGCCGGAAAAGTGTTTCAGACACCCTTAAAATGATACCACAGAAATGCCGCCTGACTGTCACCCTTGCACCCGATAAAGAGGATTACGACCAAGTAGCTCATGTAGATACGCAGATCGTCAATGATTATCTATCTGACACCACTGGTCCCTCTGGGCTTAAACGCCGAGATGGCAAGGGAATGCAGTACGAGGAGATAGGGCGAGTATGCGGTAGGTAAAAAGATTTTCAAACTACTGCATGATGATGTGCTTTGAATGCTGCCCCCCCCCACCCCTTCTTTTCCTCCCTTCTGCAGGACACGTCAGAACGTTGGCTGAGGTGTGGAAGAGCGACGGTTGGACCATCGACGAAAGAGGGAAAGGGGGAAATATGTGTTTAGTCGTTATAACGATAAGATTTTAAAAGACGTAGGCTTAACATGACTGTTCCTCCTTAGGACATAGCGACTGAGAGGATGGACTGACATAGAAATTGGACAGGTACTGAATGACGAAAAATTGACTAGAAATGACGTGTTAAATAATGTAACTGGACGTTTGACTAGGTAGGGAAAGGACAAAGAAAAATTATACGGGTAAGGGTTGCCACGGCACCACCCGTCTAGGAAGTTAGAAATGTTGCTGATGTTCAAAATGCACTGCCCCCCTTTCTCACACTCTTATAGATATAGCCAAGCTGTCCGACTGTTCTCCCGATCAATACTTGCCGTTGCCTCGGCCTGGAGAACTTCTCACCAAAGGAGGGAACAGAAAAATGGCTTTAAGATCCAACCATGGGTAACTAGCACGACCAGGTTAATCACTGATCGACCAGCCGAGGTGTGAGTATTGGCAATAGGGAACGCTCGCAGGCGTGACAAGCGAGAAGGAAAAAGGGGGGAAGGGTAGAAAGAGCTAGGCACGTAAATAAATAGGATAGTAAAGATACGTGGGATATATACATATAAACAGATCTTGTAGGCTAACAATTGTTTCCTGTCTTGTCGTGAATGTCTTGTATATGTGTAATACGTGTGCCGTCTTCCCTGTCTGAGTTTGTGTGTGTGTAATGTACGAATTTATGTCTTCCCTCTGTCTGTATCTGCGTGTTACCTGACCTTTGCTGTTCCGTGTTGTGAGCGCACTAAATGACCTATTTTTGTACACGTCTCTCTCTCTCTATCTCTCTCTCTATCTCTCTCTCTCTCTCTCTCTCTCTCTCTCTCGCTCTCTCTCTCCCTACATGTCATACGTGTACCAAATGGCTCGTTTAGATTGCAGACGACTCTCACTCTCTATGAGAGTCTCCCTATTTTTTCTCCCTCTTTTTGGTAAAATTGTGCCCCACCGGCACCAGTCTGATTTGATACATATTGAACGCGAAGGTGTTCAGCGAAATTGACCGAAACTAAAATGATTGTATCTCGCCATATTACTGCCTCTCCTTTCTGCAAAAAAAAAAAATGATGAATGAACTTGAATTGGCCAAGAAGGAAAGGACAGGTAAGACGACTAAAAGTCCCCCAAATCTGGCCATTTATAGGGGAACTATATGTCAATGGCACCTTATGTCTGTTTTTCAGAGATGAATGCCAACGTCCAGATTGAACCCCTAACGCCCGGATTGCCCCACCCCCCTTTCGCACCCAAGCGCAAGCGCCCGAAGCATCCCCGCCCCATTTTTTTTGATAAACCCCAATTGCTGTCCCGAATATAAACTTGATACACATGAGTAGTTGTTGACCCTCGAGAAGACCCTGTTTTGCCTGACTCTCGAAAATGCTGAATATAATGTAATGCACAGTTGATGGGAACCTCACTTGATTTATAAGACGATGAATAGACCTGCCATGAACCCAGTAGGAATACTGACACATGCACTGCTTGGTAATAGACCTCTGACTGTGACCAATGAGCGTATCTCCCAAATGCGTAGAGTTGAGGGAGGAATTCACATGCATAGATATCTTCTTTTGCCGTTTCACTGAAACCTTGTCTTGTACCTATTCAAAGATTCACGATCGCCGACGGAGATGGGTCAGAAGTGACGTACAGCCTGGCTGCGGATCTTGGGACTCGTGTGACCTCGACCAAAGGTGGAGCCGCAGAGCAACAGGATACGGGACGAGACCGCAACTTCAACGTGGAAAATGAAAAACGGCGGGCCACCTCGAAGCCACCCGCCTGCTAAACCCACGTGTGCCTGGAGTCTCCGTCCCCCTTCCTTGAGCCCGATGGATGGGCCTGCCTGCTTGTTATCCTTTGCTCCCTTGGTCCCTTTTGTGTGTCCCAGGAACTCTGACCCAACTCCGCCCTCTCACCTATCGGCATTTTGAACAACACTCACCCTCTTTTCCACGTGACTTTTTGCCAGCGGAACGAACTGCATTCCACTAGGAATAGGGTGCTGCCATAGAACTATCGGTGCCGAGCATAAGGCGCCACCAACCGGATTGTTTAGGGAACAGGACTGTGGTCTAACAGCAGAGGACTGACCGCACCCTGCAACGCGAAAGGATAGAACAGAGCTGGACCTATAGCTCCACCGCCGGTGCTCAACAGCGCCAACGAAAGTACTCGGACTAGAGCCTACCAGTGATGGCTCACTGACAAAAAGACACTGGGACGAAGAGATATTGTATGTTGAACTGAATTCCGCTCTCAACTACCTGGTTAAAACTGTTCATTGGTTACATTTTTTTTTTTTTTGTCAGAAACATTTATGCTATGTAGTACTTTGAAATGGTAGGAGCTCGACAAATGACCAAACACATCAACTGTCCATGATTATATACCATATGCTAATATTGACAATGCTAATTCTGCGACCGTGCCTGTTTATATGTACCATCATCGATCACGAAAATGAACTTTTGTTATGTAAAAAGGGGCGACTGTAGAAAATTAGAAATATTGATGTACATAAGCAACGTTCATTTCCCTTTCCCACTCCTCTCCCTGCGCGTACCATGAATACCGTAAAGCATTAATTACATCCTGCTGCCAGCAAAGGCCTGTACCCATGTATACATGACCGCCATTTTAGGCACCCTGGCCCTTTTTGCCCGCCTAAGATTAAAATCACTGGCTCCTCTTCTGCGTGTATTCGAAATCTCTCTCCCTCACATGCATAAACCATGAAGCCCTCTCCCTCTGCGCGACCCCGCTGTGAAAGGCAACTCTCCCCCTTGACTCGCACAAAACCCCCTATTCCTTCTTGGAGAGGCATCCTTCGCCTTAGCTGACGTAGCCCTCCCCAGCTGCACCTGACTGCTCTCTCTCTCTCTCTCTCTCTCTCTCTCATGTACAGGTCATAAGACCTCTCGCTCCCTGTATGACTCTACCCTTGTGTCCACCCTGGCTACCCCTCCCTTCTCCTCACGTGGGCAAGTCATAAACCTTCTTCTTCTGCAAGACCCTGTCCTTGAGAATCATGGCCGCGCCTGACCAACCCCTCCTTCCCTTCCATGAATGCCCCTCTGTTGACAAGCCTTCCCTCCGCACTCGATTGTCCACGCGGCATGAATACCACTCCTTTGATGACCCTTTCCCCCGAGTCCGACTGACCACACATGTCCGAGGCCATCGCCTGAGCCAGGAGATACCATTTACTGCCCTTATTGTATGAAGTCACTCCTCTTCAAAGGATCCTCTATTGGTCTTAGCCACCCCACCCCTTGGGCTATGATCAGGCGTACACGTCCTACAAAACACTCAGTTGCGTGATTGCCCTCCCCTCTTATCAGCAGGTCAAGGGTCCCCATTGTGAATGTATATGGGTAGGATCACCACGAGGATTATAGGATCACCACGAGGATTATAGGGATGTCTTTCCTTTTGCGTCATACAGTCCTGATTGTGTTATCAAGTGTTCTGTAGAGTATAAAAGCCGGAGTCTCAGCTCACTTGTTAGAGCACCTCCCGAAAGACACTGTGTTTCGTGTCCGAAATGACATGCTCTCCTCATGAGAAATAAACTCTGCTCTTGATTCCTGCTTCCAGCGCCCGTCTCTTTATTTTGGTAACTAATCAACATGGGAGCTAAGAGGCGGTTTGCGCCAGCGGCCTGGGCATCGATAGGATTCTGGGCTCGTGTTTTACACTAGTACCTTTGTTTGACTCTAAATAGTTGAGGGGAAAGCCCTTTAACTATGGGCAGGCTATTGGTAAAACAATGGCGGGGGCTCACATTGGGATTCGCAAGCCACCTCCGCCGCAACAGATAATTCCGCAGTTTTGAGGTATAGGAGGGGTTTGGAAAAAGTTGGGGTACACATGTTATATGTTTGCACTGCGTCATTGCTACACATGGCTAATATTCGCACACTGGCTTATAGTTGTCCCACACATTAAAGTCACAAGACTTTAGATGGTAGTCACTATAGATAGGGCGGGGGACCTCCGAATAGTGAGTTGGAACATCAGAGGAGCACTAGATAAAGTCAAAAGAGGGGCTCTACTTCAACAGGCCAAACGGTACCGAGCAGACATCCTGATGCTTCAGGAGACGCATTTAATGGGTAATACAGCATTGCATCTCCTCCGCAATGGCTGCGTGTAAGTGTACCACTCTGGCTTCACCAGGGGGTCCCGTGGGGTTGCGATTTTAATTCATGGTAGTGTCTCATACCAACACATCAAGGCATGGACAGACATCCAGGGGAGATACGTATTTATATGGGAGTACCATGTATGAGGAAGAAGTGGTATTGGGCTGTATATATGCCCCCCACCGCTGCAATGGACGTTAGTCAAGCGTCTCTTGACCCTGTGGGAGGATTTACCAGAAGGATTGGCAATAGTAGGGGGGGACTGGAAATTATGTAATGGACTTGGCCATAGATAGATGGGGAAATTCAAACGTGCTCTACGGTACCAAACTGAACTCCATGGCAACTGGACTGGGATGGGTGGATCTATGGAGGGGGGTGTATGTTGAGGAGCAGGGTTACACTTATTTTTTGACAACCCATGATTCTTACTCCTGTCTTGACTATATATTTATACCAATAGGAACCATGGAGATTCTCCCAAGGGGTCTGTTCGATTAGTCCCCAGTGGTTCGGACAGTGCAGTTGGGTCCTGATAAACAACTCTTTTGGTGGCGTCTCTCCTCCTGACATCTGCAGGATGAGAAATATCGGGATTATTTATTTTATTTTATTTATGGAATTTATTAAGCGCGCGGCTACCCCCAACGGGGGTGTCCCGGGGCTGAGAGCAGGCACATAGAGCAGGAAATCAAGCACTACCTGGGTATAAATGTGGGAACAGTCACAGAGGCTGAAATCCTATGGGAGGCTATGAAGCCCACCTTATGGAGGTAGACATTTCATTCTACGCGGCAGCACGTCAGCACGTCGAACATGGCGGGAATAGCTTATGCAATCGGAGGCCCATATAATGGAACTAGAGCGGAGCAGTAGGGATGAGGGAGGGAATAGGGTGCTCTGACAGCTGGTGCTGGTGCAACAGCCCCTTGCTGACACTCTGATAGATGAGGCCCATCTTGCGTGGCTGGCATCCCGTATCAGAATTTACCAATGGGGTCCAGTAAATAACTACATAGAATGAGTCAAGGGAACTTGCATCCAAAGTTTCTCCAGAGCATACCCGGTTTCAGATGGGAGGGCTCTTAGCAGAGAGTTTTGCAAGAAACTTTGCTGAGCTAAAAACCTCTAAGGAACTACTTTCTGGAAGACATGATGCACAGTTTCATACCTGACTTACCGCCTTACAGCCACTCGATGAGGCTCGAGCAGACCTTGACCTTCTGCTCACTGAAGAGGAGCTTTGCACAGCCCTGGGAGATTTGAATTCTGGAAAGGTTTCCCATGCAAATCCTTTATGAAGTACTTTTCTAAATTGGAGCCTCATTTTCTTATATAGGCGAAGGAAGAGACCAAGGACATCTGCCACGAGACTGGAGACACGCGGAAATACTTGTATTCCACAAACCAGGTCAGCCCGCAGACCAACATGCGTCATACCGCCCCATCAAAACTGTTTAATGTTGAGGCAAAAAAATTGGCTAAAGCATTGGCCAATCAACTCCAACCCCATATAACCAATTTGATTCATCCACACCAGCCTAGATTTATGCCACAGAGGTCTAGACGTCATAACATCCAATGAACGCACATGGCTATAGCCACTATCCAGGGAAAGGGAGTACAAACCTGCCTTTTGCTGGCAGACATGCATAGGGCGTTTGACTCCCTTAGCTGGGTATACTTGTTTTCCCTCTTAGATCGTTTCAAAAGGGGGCACGATTGCTGTCATATTTAAAATGGTTATCTATAGTCCTCACAGAGTTGGTGCATGTTGTGTGATCCACCTACCTCCTTCACATTTCCAATTGGCAGAGGCACTCATCTCTGTGCTCTAGCCATGTAGCCCTTAGTGGCGTGGGTACGGATGGATGAGCAGGTGGCGGGCTTTAAGTGGTACCAAGGGGTCTTGGATCACGTCTCATTATATGCGGATGATGTCTTATTCTTTTTAACAGACATAAACAAAACAGGACCGAGGCTACTTCACATTATGTCCTTTTCATGAATCCGCATAAATACACTCTGTGGGTGCTGGGGGGAACCACTGGTCTGGGACCTTGAGCTTCGGCAGTACAGGTGATAATGGAGGGAGTGAAATACCTTGGAGTTTTACTGTCAGATCTGCCGAGGGTGGCATGGGACAGAAATATTGCCCCGATAAGGACACAGGTTTGTGAGGAGATGAAAACTTGTTCGCACATGCCCCTTTCTATTTATGGTAGATCGGCTATTTAGGTCAATCCTAGCACAGCATGCATGCGCTGCTCTTAGAGGAGGCTTCTTGGAATCACTACAGACTTTCTCCGGACTTGTCCGTGTGGTTTTTCAACTTCCACACATTCTATTGGGCTTTGCATGTGGCTTTGAAAAATTTAAGCACGCAATTGGCCAAAGGCGAGTGCATGTCCCACATTTTCTCTAAATGTTCACTCCCACGGCATCCATCTGTCTGGAGCGAGCAGCGGCGCGCAGGGTGCTAGCTGCATTCCTCGTTGTGGGTCATTAAACAGAGAACGGTCGAGTTCACTTTCGCAGCGTGGCTTGTCTTGCTTTGCCTCAAAAGCAGAACCCACCCCCAACAAAGCATCGAGCAGCGCTCATGACGCATCTTCATTCATTTATTATCATCAACCGAATCTTTTTTTTATACACAGCATTGAGCACTGCTTGCTGTGTGCCTTTATTTATTAACTGCGGTCCTGGATGTGTGCCTGCAGCAAATGCCTCCCTGTTCGCTTTGTGTGCTCTCCACTGTAAGCCACTATCATGATGTTTATTAAAAGCAAGGTGGATGCATGCGCTCCCAGGACCTGGATCGTGCTCAATCCTCCATAAACACAGGGCAAGCTCTGTCTGAGCTCCAGTATAATTGTTTTTAACTGCTCTTTGGCTCAAAAGCAGACCCCTCCCACCTAATACACAACATCGAGCAGCGCTATTGTGCACCGTTATTTTATTAATGTCGCCTGTATGTTACATTTTTTTCATGGCTTGCCTCCAAATCACACCTCTCCCACCTCCAACAGAGCATGGGCGTGCACAGCTGCATTTTCACTTTAAATTTTACTCCTTGCAGTGTTTTTTGTTGTATTTCTCTATAGCAGACCTTCCCATCTCCCGACACAGCATGACCACGTGCCTTTAATCACTTATGAACAGCCCACTTTTACTTTACATTTATATGTAAATAGCCCTTCTTGTTTTGGCCGGGGGGCATGGGGAGAAAAGTGATTTGCTCAGAATTACAGGCTGTTGAGCCAACGAGGAGGCTCGAACATCGTCACCTCCACTCTAAAGTTGGCTGTGTTGGCCGTTACGCCACATCTTACATCTTTTCCTTTGTCATATCGACTTTGAATAAAGAAAAAAAACTTGTACGGTTATTCAAAGATGATAAGAGTGTGTGGGCATGCCAGTGGGGGATAATGTACTGCATTGCTAAACACTTATAAGGTCCAAAAAGGCTAGACCTAATGGCTATGCCAGTGCTTGTTTTAAAATGGTGTCATTGCCGCGCCTGCTCTACCAATTGCAGAACCATCCATATCAGATACTCCCCATGTGTTTTCGCCAGGTCAACGCAGCTTTCGGTCAATTTCTGTTGACAGAAGGGGCCTCCAGAGTGGCTCTGAGGACTTGCTGTCAGTCGACGTATTGCTAGGGTTGGCCATGTCAGATGTCCAATCGTACTATATGAAGGGATGGGATGCACACCATCTTTTAATCTTTCTTTAACTTAACGTGTGCCCACTTTTATTGATGTGTGCGTGCAACGAGGTATGATGGCATGCCCTAATGCCACCGAATTCAACATGAAATGAGAAAGGGACATGTGTATGTCCCAGCCTCGTGCACAACTCTATGCCGCTTTTTAGCGTCATCCTATGCATATGGATTTGGTCCAATTCTTCATTCTTAAACAATCCACTTAGTTCAACATTTTATCCTTTTTCATTCTCTGTAATTAACATCCACTTGCGGAATTTGTCACCTATTTTCAAGTTTCTTATATTTAAAAAATGCCCATCCGGACCTCTTGAATAAATACGAATGATGCAAGGCTCGTCACAGGCAGCATTTATTTGTTTAAAACCCAATGCATTTCGGGCTACTCAGAGCCCTTTTTCGGGGGTCACTAGAAATGATAAAACATTTACCAATTACTTATCTGGTCTCAAGTAGCAACATTTTATAAAAAGAAACATTTCGTAAAAAGAAACAAGCATCGCACACGTTTATAATATTTCGTCAAGATTCCGTATATGCACTGTGACCCATAATAGATAAACCACATTCTCATTTGACTCAATTGACCGGTTAATCCATAATTCCCCTTAGCTGTTCACCAAACTTCTTAACTGAGCGTAACGCCCGCATTCGCCTCCATTTTCCATTCCCACTGACCCCCTGTCTCAATTCCTTCTAACTTCGAGATCATTGATCCGCAAGTGGATGTTAATTACAGAGAATGAAAAAGGATACAAATGTTGAACTAAGTGGACTGTTTAAGAATGAAGAATTGGACCAAATCCATATGCATAGGATGACGCCAAAAAGCGGCATAGAGCTGTGCACGAGGCTGGGACATACACATGTCCCTTTCTCATGTCAATCGTACTATATGGCATTGCATCATTTGGTGACGAATGAATGGTGGTATGGGGACAGGAAGGACACCACTTATGCAGTGGAGCAAAGGTGTATACAAGAGTCCACCCTACATACCATACTGTATTTGGCGCCTCTACGCAATTCTTTAACGCCGGCTACTCGGTTGGTATTCTAGGTGTGGAAACAGTCTCTCCGCAGGATGGGCTGTTGGAATACATTTACTGGGGAAACCCCACTGGGGCACAACTGTCATTTGCCGCAGCTAGCTGCATTATCCAGACATGGAGGGTGGGATAATATAGGAGTCTACACATTAGGAAACGTATTGTGAGGCTTGGTTCTGAAATCATTCTAAGATCTTCAACAAGAGTACCAGATGCCAAAAACTACATTTTACAAATACCTTCAATGTTGGCATGCGATTTATCCTAGTATCTCAGGGTTAGAGGCTATTCACAAATTCAGGCTGATTGAAGCCAAGTCTTCATAGGCCATTTGCAGGACCATAAAATCTCGAAGCTCTATCAGTTACTGGTGACCAATAGCTCCACTACATTGGATAAACTTAGAGAAGCATGGGCTGGTGATCTTGGACAAATAGACAGAGATGAATGGATGGAAAGACTGTCCTTCCCTAGGGGAGCATTGATAGCAATGCCGCTGCGTATTATTTAATTTTAATACCTTTACCGGGTTTAGTATACCAGGATCTGGCTGTGGAGGGCAGGCCTACAGTCATCCCCTATATGCTGGCGGTGTGGTCGGGAGGAGGGGTCCCTAATACAAAAAATTTGCCATTGTACAGTGCTCACAAAATGTTGGAGACTGGTTCTGGCCGGTCTTGCAGAATTTTGGGGTGGGAGCTCCCCTCTTCAACAAGATTGACAATTTTACATATCACAGAGGGCATATGAGGTAAAGTATAGAAGAGGCACCTGTTATTGTTGGGGCTGACACTGGGTAAAAGGAATGTAGTAAGGCTGTGGAAGGCAACGGCCCCATCTTCTCTCTCGGCATGGAAAAATGTGCTGGACTTTTTGCATGGGGTTAGAGATCCCAATATTCAAGGCCAGGGGTTCCCCACAAAAGCACCCCAAAATCTGGAAAAGATGGGCAGATAACCGAGGACTAAATTTGGACCCGGTGCCCCCAGTGGATGCATATGTACCAATGTTGTTATGCGGGCCTCTTAGTTAAGGGACCAGCTATATGCTGATGGAATCTATTTGTTGGGGTGGACGATGTGGTGGGAAATGAAATGCAGTAGTGGTTCAATGCATTTATGTTATATTGCAATTCAATTCAATTAAAATAATCTTTTTTCGGATACTTAATATCCATAAATACACAGGTCACGTTAAAAACTTTTCAGATAAAAAAATAAATAAATGACAATAAATAACAAGGACTTGTATATAGAGCATAAACGGAATTATAAATATTCATATTATAACAGAGCGGCAAATATATAAGATGACCACTCCTTTAAATTGGTCAGTTATTCTTGACAATAGCAGCATAGAGTAATAAGTGCAAAAATGCGGGCAATCAGAAACAGACAAATAACAGCACTGCATAATATGTTAAAATACAGTAAGAAAATAGCAGCATGAATATATTATTATAAAGTGCATACAGGTATATATTTGATAAACCATAATATGCAGGGAACAGATTTCTACAAGATGCCACATAACATTAGAAATTATGGTTCACAACATGTAACAGCTAAATGTAATCATGTGAAATCTGATGTTTTTAAAGAGTGCTCATTGAAACGCGTGAGCGAACTGCGACCTTCAGAAAAAAAAATGATTCTAAAGGTTGAGTCTACACTCTTGAGGTTAAGGATTTAAGGGTATTTCTTGCAAAATAGATGGCTCACTGGCAGTTCACAGGGGTTGGGATTGCTTTTTGACAAGGGTTCAAACCCCAGCTGGAGAAAATCGTTTTTTTAATTTCACAAATGAAAGGTGTGACTTTGTAAATCACCCCCTAACAGTGTCTGGGAGAACTATGGCCTCCTTAGTCATAGTGCATGTCAAGCATTGATTGCATGCTGTGTGGCAAGTGGAAAGGGGAGACAGGTTTGTTATAAAAGAAATCACTTATTTAGTGGAATGAGAATTTGGGGATGATTGTGTAACAATAATAAATGCATGGGGCTAGTGGCAGACTGTAAACAAGCATTGGAAATGCAATAGGTCTCGCACCATTAGAGTTAGTGCTTTTAGAATTGTTTATGGGTTTTTTTGTAAATGTTTAGCATTTTTGTTTCCTGTAGCCAATGCTAAAGAATTACAAATAAAAAAAGCCATAAACATTTCTTAAAGCTCTAACTGAAATGGTCTGAGACCTATTGCACTGTGTGAGGGTGAGGGGTTGAGGGTGAGTGAGGGTGAGGGTGAGGGTCGGTGAGGGTGAGTGAGGGTGAGGGGTTGAGGGTGAGTGAGGGTGAGTGAGGGTGAGGGGTTGAGGGTGAGTGAGAGTGAGGGTGAGTGAGGGTGAGGGTGAGTGAGGGTGAGGGTGAGTGAGGGTGAGGGGTTGAGGTTGAGGGTGAGGTGTTGAGGGTGAGGGTGAGTGAGGTGTTGAGGGTGAGTGAGGGTGAGGGGGAGTTAGGGTGAGGGTTTGAGGGTGAGTGAGAGTAGTTGAGGCTGAGTGAGGGTGAGTGAGAGTGAGGGTGAGTGAGGGGTTGAGGGTGAAGGTTTGAGGGTGAGGGGTTGAGGGTGAGTGAGGGTGAGGGGTTGAGGGAGGGTGAGTGTGGGTGAGGGTGAGTGAGGGTGAGGGTGAGTGAGGGTGAGTGAGGGTGAGGAGTTGAGGGTGAGTGAGGGTGAGTGAGTGTGAGGGGTTGAGGGTGAGTGAGGGTGAGGGTGAGTGAGGGTGAGGCTGAGGTGTTGAGGGTGAGTGAGAGGTTGAGGGTGAAGGGTTGAGGGTGTGAGGGTGAGGGGTTGAGGGTGAGTGAGGGTGGAGGGTGAGGGGGTGAGGGTGGGGGGGGTGAGGGTGAGGGGGTGAGGGTGAGGGGGTGAGGAGTGAGGGTGAGGGGTGAGGGTGTGGGGTGAGAGTGAGGGGGTGAGGGTTAGGGGGTGATTGTTAGGGGGTGTGAGCGTTAGGGGGTGTGAGCGTTAGGCGGTGTGCGGGTTAGGGGGTGTGAGGGTGAGTGTGAGTGAGGGGGTGTGAGGCTTCGGGTGTGTGACGTTGCGTGAGTGTGAGTGTGTGTGAGGGTGTGTGAGGGTGAGTGAGGGTGTGAGAGGTGTTGTTATGCAAAGAGTCTGGTCAAATCCAAGCACTTAACTTAAAGTGTAAAGCGCACGTTCACGCAGGCGTGTATTCTGGCACTGAATAACATATGTTTATTGATACCCAGTCCAATGGTACTCACTTTATCGACATCAAGGATGAAAGGCTGAGTGGCCCTGCTGGGATTTGAACCTGTGACCCCGAGGTCGAACCCAGGCCCCGGCTTACCCAAAAGGGAATACTGGGCACAGTGAATGTGCTGTGTATCCAAGTTCAGATCTCCAGTCCATTTAGTTAAAAGATCCTGTTAAAGGGGCAGCCCTGAAAGGGGATCACACAACTGATGGGCGCTGCCATTGCCGTGCTAAATACAAACCCCCAACACCAGCTGGATACTGGTCAATGCAAACTGAACCAAGGATATGCTCCGAAACCCCAAACCAGCCCATGTAAAAACAGACTGAGGTGGCATTGCCTCATTGACCCACATATTCAATCTGTGGGTACCGACCTGTATTTGGGCGAGTGTGTGTGGCTGAAAAGTTAAGTATAACTCTTGAAGCACGTCGGAGGAGGTGTAATCCACGAGTGCCTTGTGGAAAGAACGGGGCTTGGTCTGGGTGAATCCCTGATTCATGAGTCTGGAGGTAAAGAAGGCAAGTCCAAGCATAGCCTTGGCCTTGAAGCGAGAGACAACCAAACACAGGTCTGCGACAGACGGTGATGTCACAGCACATTCCACGACTTCAAAGAAATAATGGTCTGTTCCTTGATCCACAGCGCCAGGAAGCTGCTGCCTGTACGGATAAACACTGGTGTGAGCCGCAGGGAACTCCTTCTCTGTGCAGAAGGAGCGGCTCAGCACATCCACTCAGGTCTTGGCCTTGTGCTTCTAGGCACTACAATTCCGCACACTAAGTAAACAAGCAGCTTTTCATGCACAATTGCATAAGTTGCCACAACTGTTGAGTGACAGTGCGCCCTGAAGCCGTTTATCCGTCAGTAGCTCCACTAAAAGCAGTGAAGTCTGCATCAAAGCATCTGGTTTCATGATTGTCTCGAACAGACGGCGGGCAGGGGAGGGGGCGGAGCGGGGAGAGGGAACAGACGGAGGGAAGGCCAGATAAGGGGAGGGGGGAGGAGAGTAGGAGGAGGAGAGTAGGGGAGGCACGGCCTAGCGGCCGTGCAATCAAGAAGTGAGGGGGCGGGAGAGTAGGCAAGGCAAGCGGCTGGGGGTAGGGGGAGGAGAAATGCGACGCGACATGGCAGGCAGGGGAGGGGGCGGAGCGGGGGTGTGGGAGGAGTGCGGGAACAGACGGCGAGGGGAGGAGAGTAGGAGGAGGAGAGTAGGGGAGGCACGGCCTAGCGGCCATGCAATCAAGAAGTGAGGGAGCGGGAGAGTAGTCAAGGCAGGCGGCTGGGGGCATGTGCACCCGCTTTTAAGCTCAATGCGCATGCGCATTGAGCTTAAAAGTCACGGGCACTGCAAGGAATCGCCACGATTCCTTGCAAGTTGGACAAAGAGTGGATAAGCCCCCATAGTCTCGCTTGCTCGATGCGCATGCGCATCGACAGGCGAGACCTAAAAAGGAAGGGCTATTTGTATTTAAAGCATGTAAATCGAGAGAGGATTTGTGGCATCTAAATTCCAAACACCATGGAAATGGAGGAGAGACTGACATAATTTTTTAATGACATATAGGCCTTTGGCATTAGGCAAAGTTCAGAAGTATAGATGGCTCACTGGCAGTTCACAGGGGCTGTGAGAGCTTTTTGACCAGGGTTCAAACCCCAGCTGGGGAAAATCGATGTTTATATTCTTTTCTATTTTTTTTTCAATTGTACCCAAATGAAAGATTCCCTTTTGTAAATCACCCCTAGCAGTGTCTGTGAGATTTGTGTCCTTTTAAGTCAAGCCAGTGCATGTCAGAAATTTGTGACATGCACTGGTACGTGGAAGGGGGGGCCAGGTTTGCTATGAAATAAATCCCTTAATTTGTGGAATGAGACTTTGGGAATGGTTGTGTAAGAAAACTAAATGCATGGCCCAAGTGCTAGAATGAGGGGAAGGAAGGGCTCTTTGTTTATAAATAACGAAAATCAAGTGTGGGTTTGTGGCATGTAAGAAGAAAACGTCATGGAAACAGAAGAAGGACATCACCCTTTGTCCAAGACACAAAGGCTTTGGGCAAAGCAAAGTTATGCAAAACAGATGGTACAGTGGTAGTTCATTGAGGCTATGAGTGCTTTTTGACAAGGGTTCAAATCCCGCCTGGGTAAATTCTTTTTTTATATTGTTTTTCTTTTTTTAAACAATGTATTTATTTTAGCAGAGTGAAAGATAGTCCTTTGGAAATCCTCAACTGATAATCATGAAAGACAAGGTAAAAAATCTGTGGCATGTGTCACATCAGCTGTGGCATATGCCACATGACAGAGTGACACGTGTCACATGCCAGGAATGGGCTCCAACCCTTACTGCCCTTCATCGCAAATTAATCACCGAAGTGCTTACTGCGCCCCACCCTCAAACATAATTTTGGTCCCAGGCAGTGGGGTTTGACTAAGAGAGAAGATGGTTGTCCTCTGAGGCCAGTCTCCTCTGCAGCAAAACCAGCAGAGCGTTTTGTGCTACTGGCAAGAAATTCTTAAGTTCTCAACAAGTGTTAAACAATTGCTGAAGAATAAAAAACAATATAAAGGCAATCTATGACACCAACGCAGCACGCAAATAATAATAATCACTGCTTTGGTTGACTCTCGAGGAAGTGCTACTCGCAGCGTCACACAATAAAAACATATAACTATCACACATAAGTAATTATAAAAATTGGCAGCTATGTAAAGTTGTATTTAAGAATCGTGTCTACCCTTTGCAAAATGTGAGAATGAGAACACAAGGATGGTATTTTTCTCGGGGTGGGAGACAGAGAAGCAGAAGGGTTAGGGTTGTGACCCATGCTATAAAGTATGCTTTTTAGGCTAGTGTGTGGTCATGAACAGATCATCTTCTGAGCATCAGCAATGCCTGCCAGCCTGCAGTCACACAGTGTGTCTCTGGTTAGTACCCTTACATTTCTGGTGCAGTGTAGCAGTTCTAAGATGTTCTTAGAGTTTCTCAATGCTCAATGGGTAGAATCTCTGATATTTATATGTGCCTCTCATCTTCATTGCTTGATGTTTGCCCGCAAGATAGTGTCACTCATAGGCGTTGAAATGTCACTCATAATTACACTAGAATTATGAAAATGTCACACATTGCAATCTCAAACCTTGGCAGCTATGAATAAGGCCTTTTTTTAGGTTCGAAATTCGGGACTCTCTCGCCTGAGTCAGGACTATTGGCATGTATGACATCATACATGTTTTTTAATAGTTTGGCAAATCAGCTAAATTTTCTTTAAAGACCAGTCCTACAAATAACCATCGCACCATTTTCCTGTGCCTTTGCAAATGCTTGTGAAACAGAATAATATCCATTAGAAAACACAGTTTAATATATTAGTGATGAAGACACGGCAAAAGTACTTTGATTCTAATCACAAAAAACACACGAGTGGGCTAACCAAGTCCCAAGCGATGTAATTCCTGTTTCAAAATACCTTTAATGAAAATGTCATGAAAACAGAAAAAGGACGTGCTTTTACTGGTTTGCTGCACGCGTCGCAGTAAGACTGCGCATTTTCAAATGTAACTAATGAAGTTATGACCCTGTTAGTTACTCCAAGCCGGCAAACGCTGGCCATAAAAAAATACAAAATCAACGTTCACCCGTGGGCTCCCGCTGATCTGTGACGCTCCTCCGGCTGGCTTGGCAGCAACGCCCTTTGCACCGGAACTGGTTCTGACGCCGGCCCGGAAATGCCCTGGCGTGTGGTGACGTGTGCTGTCAGAGTTGGAATCTAAGCTGCCGCCACGAAGTGGAAAGGAGGAGGTGGAGCGGGGAAGTTCAGCACCGGGAGAGCAGCATGGAGGCACTGTACCACCAAACCAACAAGTGAGGGCTGGGCGAGATTGTACCTGTAACTGCTCCTGGCGTGGATGTGCTGCTGTACTAAGGGGAAAGAGCTAGGGCTGCTGAAAGAGCGGCAGTGCCTAGAGCACTTTACCATGAGTGAAATTGGGTGATGAAAGTAAACGGGGAGAAGAGGCAATATTATTGGGCTGATAGAGTCGGTCGGTGGGCATCTGAGCCAGTGAGCCTAAGGTGATGTAATGGGTAGGGTCTTAATGCGTTGTGGTTTCTTGCATGGCAGCTGTCTGTACTCAACAGAGGGTACTGTTAACATGTTGTTTTTTCTTAGTTTACTTTGTCGCGTACGCAAACTGTTACCTTAACCTTATTTTTTATTGACTGTATAATTAATTAAAATCATTACAGTAAGATCAACAATAAAACAAATTCTTGTATATAAAAAGGATAAATGCTTAAAAAGCTGAAGTTAAAACTAATGCTAAAATCGGGGCTGTGATTGGTTACATCATTTGCTTGCATGAAATATTTTGTTCAAATGATTGAATCCCGCACAGTTGTCCATTCCCCAACTTATGTGCCTTGGAATTAGTCTATTGCAGTTGGGCGCATATGCTGCTCTACACGGTGCATTAAGTGTCTTACTAGGTGCGTTGATTTCTTGGTAGAAGGCGTGTGGATGGGACACTGTCAAAGATGCTGCTTGGATGGATCCTGTCCACTGTGGTCCACAGCTTTTAAGGCCAGCCTGATTTGATGGATGAATTTCGCCAGTCTTGCCAAGATCATTGTGGTGGTATTGGACAGACATAATGCTGATGCTTCGCTACAAGACTTTATGTTCTTACTAAGGCAAATTGGGCGCAGCAGTCGCCGTCGAGCAAACTGTTCTTTGTATTTGTTTTCTGCTTCCCGTGTCTCTTTCAAGTTAAAGTAAGTTATTGGGTAAATAGAGTTTCTTTCCTATTGTCTCAAACCTCGTGTATGTGAGGGTCATAAATAACAGTTGGTGATGGCAATATGTAGTTAAAGTATTAGAGATCCGGAGTAGGTTGGTTTATAGGGAAAATGTGAGTATATTTATTATATCTACATGGATGTGGGTCTAGATTATTGTGGCCGACTTTCCATCATCATTTTTCAGGACACCTTGTACTCCTGGTGTGACGCTTTGCGCTTGCAGAACATATGAGAATGCGTGGGAACTATATATTAAGTTGTGAAGTGTATTTTGCGGTTTCATTTTATATGCCTACAACATCGAAATCAGTTCGCATTATGATATAATTCAAGTCACTTTACAACTACCTTGATCAAAAATTGACTTCTCGTTATTGTCACTTTTGAGAAACAAATTTACAAAATGAACAACCGAGTTATCAAATGGAACAAAATAGTCTTAAGCCTTCAAACAGCAATGATAAATAACAGTATCCACCATGGATGCTGCCCAATCGCTACCTATTGCCACAACACCCAAAGAAAAGGCCTCACAATCTACTCTTTTCTTTTTCCCATTATATGAAAATATTGGAAGGAGCTTAGACACTGACTCATTATGGGTTGTAAGTGCTATTAAAAAAAAAAAAAAAACCTTGCCGAGACCAGTTACTGGGTAGACAAGTCATTGGGTGGATAACCAACAACACTAAATATGGTGTACGGCATGGGTACTTACAAACATTTTCCCGGGGGCCGCAATGTTTGGTCTTTGGTGTGACCGAGGCCGCACTGGTGCCAGCGGGGGAAGGGGTTGTAAAGTGAGCGTAGGGGAAGCAAAGCATATGTATATATACTGGCTGTACTCAGTTGCGAAATTTGCAACCAGAAAACCTGGGATAAATCTCTGCTTCTCTACTTGACCAAATTGTGTTACCTTGGGCAATTGCTTTATTTCAATTCCCTCCTTTTTCTTTATTATCACATATAAGAGGACCTCGAAATATATGATTTCAGGATGCCTGCTGCATAAACCATCTCCTGTACTTGGATGTAATCACTAATTGCATTATCGGGGGAAGCGGGGTGGTGGAAAGCATGAATGTTTCTAAATTCATGTTTGAAAACCATCAATTAAAAAAAAATAGCTGAATGCACTGCTATAATTTGATTTACTAAGGTAAAATGGTTCTACAGGTCAATGAAATACACTTTTTGAAAATTTCAAAAGACTATCGTATTTTTACATGTTTGCTGTCTTTATTAATGAAGGTGTTCCTAAAGTTAAGGGCCTAGTTACTTCGTTTTGTTTAACTGCAAATAACCTTAAAATAAGTGCTTGCTGTAAATTAATTTTTTATAATGTTATTGTTGAGTCATGCAAAAAGCAGCCCAGTGCTGCTGCAGCTCAGGAGGCTGCATGTAACGAACGGTCAGGAGCGCCGCATGCTGCCCCGGGCCGTACTCTGAGTATCACATATCTAGGGGCATCATTTCCTTTGTCATGCCTGAAGACTTTTATGATGGCACAGGATTTGAGGAATGCCTATTTCCACATTCCAGTCTGGTTTCTCTGATTGGCGATTCAGAAGTTTTGCTAATTTGTCCTTGCATTATCAGTCCTTTGCTATGAAATCTGCCCAAGGGTGTTTACCAATCCGCTTGCCCCGGTGGGGAAAGTGCTGCACAGCCATGGTTAATCTATTCTCTATCGGGATCAAGATGGTTTCTAATGTGGAGATGGTGTACCAGTTACTGGGTTCATTTGGGTTGCTGAGAAATTTGGCCAAGTCCGGTTGGAGACGTCCCTGCATCTGCTTGCTTGTATTATACTTGTTGAAGGGCCCGGCCAATGCCTTACGTCCAGGATTTTAAAGGTGGTGTGATGACCTGTCCCTGGCTAGAGGGCCTTCTATTTGCTGTCGCCAGTTTCTCCCAGTCTCTTTGCTTGTTTTTTCATATTAGTGTGACAGAGGTTATTTTTTGTTGGTTGCCTGTTGGCCATGAAAGGCTTATTTTGCTGTGCTTCACCAGATTGCATTGACTCAGAATGGCCTTTCGGGCCTTTGCAGGAGGTTTCTTTTGATTGTTGATTTTTTTTATTTTTTGGTCTTTCTGGGGTTGCCTTCACCTCTGCCAAGAGAATTGGTGAATTGCTTTTCTGCCATGTATTTGATTGATGCTGTCATTACATTGCACAGGGTGGGGCATTCTGTTTGGTGCCTGAGCCTTTTTTTGTTTGGAATAGTTCTGACGCTGCTTGACCAACTTGCTGTTATTTTGAGAGATGACGAGGAAGGGAGAATTGGAGTAACAGGATTACTGGCAAGGAATCTGGGTATATGCTACCTTGTCTCTGAGACAAGGACAACACATACTCCACACTTCATTACTTGCCAGCCCTTGGGTGGTAGCATTTGCCCCGTGGTGGGTCTTAAGGCCATAAACCCGTACACCCACTGCCAGCTTTCTTAACCCACCTTGCATAGTGCTGCATGTGCTTTAAATAGCAGATGTTAACAATTTCCAAGTTTATTGTACTCGGTTAACTGGGCTTTGGGAGGATGGAAACCTGGAAGGCTAAGCCATGATTCCAGCCTGTCACCAACTGATTACTACTTTTCTTATGTGATGAAATTGTCTCATTCAGCTATCCCTCCATATGACAGCTGAGAAGAGTGCAGGACTGAATCAGTGTATAAAAAAAACTATGACTACCGTAGAAACTGTAGCTGTCCCCACTTATACAGTAATGGTGGATTGGGTATGAGGGAACAGACTGGGCCACAACAGATCTCTCTATGATTTGGTACTGAGCAAGAGAGGTAGTGGGAATCCAGTCTTGAAAAGAGACCTCTGGCAGAGTAGAGAGGACCGTTTTCCCTGAAACACTTGGGAGTCAGCCCCCTTCTGGATGTGGCCACTGATCACAGCTTCTCATAAATTGACATTTGGGGAAACATGTTTTGTCTTTTCCCACCGAATGTATTGCGACTTATATAGCGAACGTATCACCCGAAGGCATCAAGGCGCTTGCCTTGGGAACCCGTCCCGGCTTTTTCCCTGTGAGATAACCAACCCCTACTGGGCATCCCCAAGGTGAAAGCCAGGCATCCCGCAGCGGGTGGGCCGCCATAGTGGAGATTAAGCAAGCTATTGCCCAGAGTTGCAGCGTGGGACCCCATGATTAGACTAGGCACAGAGGAGTGAATTATCGAGTCTGTGGACATTTTTGGGCTCAGGACCCTGTCACGTTGAGAATTGAACCCTGGTCCCGGGCCAGACCTCTGCATCAGGGTCTGCCGCTCTAATCAGTGAGCCACACTCCTCCACGAATCACACTTGTTTTCCACTCCCCCTATCCTGCCACCACTCCCCCTATCCTGGTGGCAGCGTTGAAAGCAGTTAGCACACTTGCAGTGGAGACCGAGCGTAATGCTTTTCTGGAAACTTGAATCCATTCAGTCCTACCTTAAAGGTTGGAGTGGTGCAGGTAGCAGTGTTGAAGACTGTGAGTGCACCTGCTGTAGTGATGGAGTGTAACGCTTCTCAGTAAATCTTAACCTTTTCCATGCATCGGACGACTGATGTCACTGTGGGCGTGTGCGGTTGAAGGCCGTCCAAACTGCACACGCCATTTGCGGCGAAGCGGTTAATCCTTCAGTCCTATGCTGAAGGTAGGAGTGGTGCTCACTTATTCCCCAGTGCAGGGAGTCCAACCAAATTGTTTTGGAAGGGATGACAAACTGTTTACTGTATTGCCTAGAATATAGGATCGGCAGCCTCTCCCAAACCCCGTCGTAGTGTACCGGGCACACCCAACTGCCATCCACAGTACCATGAAAAGTCCCTTGCAAAACCAGGTTGTTTTGTGATGGGTCATTTTGATGTCTCCTCAATACGTTTTGGGTCTTTGCCTGGTCGCGGGTACTTTATTTTCCAATATAGTCAAGTCAAGTCAGCAATTTGTATAGCGCGCTACTCACCGAGAGGGTCTCAAGGCGCTTAAGGGAGAGGGGTTCGCTAATGATCGAACAGCCAGGTCTTGAGTTGCTTTCTGAAGGAGAGGTGGTTCTGTGTAAGACGTAGGTGGGTGGGGAGGGAGTTCAGGTCTTGGCCGCCAGGTAGGAGAAGGATCTTCCTCCCATGGTGGCTCTTCGGATGCGTGGAATCGCGGCGAGGGCTTGGTTGGACGATCGTAGTTGGCGGGTGGGGGTGTAAAAGGTCAGGCGAGTGTTGAGGTATCTGGGTCCTTCTTTGTGGAGGGCCTTGTGGGTGAGGAGATGGAACGTGATTCTCTTGTTGACGGGAAGCCAGTGCAGGTCTCTCAGGTGACCGGATATGTGGTTGTGGCGAGGTATGTCTAGGATGAGTCTAGCGGAGGCATTCTGAATGTGTTAAAGTCTTTTCTGTAATTTGGCTGTGGTTCCGGCGTAGAGGGTGTTTCCGTAGTCCAGTCGGCTGGTGACAAGTGCTTGGGTGACCGTCTTCCTTGTTTCGGTGGGGATCCATCGGAAGATCTTTTGGAGCATGAGTAGGATGTTAAAACATGATGATAAGATGGCGTTGACTTGTCTGGTCATCGAGAGGGAGGAGTCTAGGATGAATCCCAAGTTGCGGCATGGTCCGTTGGTTTGGGTGCGATGCCTAGGGCCGGGGGCCACCATGAGTCGTCCCAGGCAGAGGGGGATGATCCTAGGATGAGGACTTCTGTCTTGTCTGAGTTCAGTTTTAGACGGCTGTTCTTCATCCACTCGGCTACGTCTTTCATCCCTTCGTGTAGGTTGGTTTTGGCGGTGGTTGGGTCTTTGGTGAGGGAGAGGATCAGCTGGGTGTCGTCTGCTTAGGAGATGATGTTGAGGTTGTGTTGGCGTGCGATGGATGCGAGGGGACTCATATAGACGTTGAAGAGGGTGGGGCTGAGCGATGATCCTTGTGGTACGCCGCGTATGACCTCAGTGGCCTCTGATCTGAAAGGGGGGAGGCGGGCTCTCTGGGTTCTTCCGGCGAGGAACGAGATGATCCAATCCAAGGCCTTATCTTGTATCCCAACGTTCCTTAGGCGTTGTACAAGGGTGTGGTGGCAGACTGTGTCGAATGCTGCGGAGAGGTCCAGGAGGATGAGGGCCACTGTTTCCCCGTTGTCGAGCAGTGCCCGGATGTCGTCTGTGGCTGCAATGAGGATGGTCTCGGTGCTGTGGTTGGCTCGGAAACCGGACTGTGAGGGGTCGAGGGAATTGTTAGACTCAAGGAAGGTGGCGAGCTGATTGTTGACTGTCTTCTCTATGACTTTGGCGGGGAATTGGAGGAGCGAGATGGGGCGATAGTTCTTAAGCTCAGTGGGGTCTGCTGTGGGTTTCTTCAGGAGGGTACTGAGTTCTGTATGTTTCCAGCTTTAGGGGAAGGTAGCGGTGCTGAAGGAGCAGTTGATGATGTCCCGGAGTTGGGGGGCGATGATGGAGTCAGCTTTGTTGAAGATGTGATGGGGGCATGGGTCGGTTGGCGATCCGGAGTGGATGGAGTTCATCGTGCGGATGGTGTCTTCGGTGCTGATCGGGGTCCAGGCGTGCAGGGTGGTGGTGGGGGGCTTCGGTTCTGTGGTCGGGGGAGTGGTCAAGTCTCCGAAGCTGTTATGTATGTCAGCGTTCTTGCTGTGGAAGAATGAGGCTAGAGAGTCACAGAGGTCTTGAGAGGGAGTGATGTCGTTGTTGCCGGCGCTGGGATTGGTGAACTCTTTGACAATGCTGAAGAGTTCCTTGCTGTTGTGGGCGTTGTTGTCTAGTCGATCCTTGAATGCTGATTTTTTGGTGGTGCAGATCAGCTGGTGGTGTTTGCGGGTGGCGTTCTTGAGGGCGGTCATGTTGTCTGTGGTTGGGATCCTTCGCCAGGCTTTCTCGAGGGTGCAGCAGTCCTTTTTGGAGTTCTTGAGGTCATCGGTGAACCAAGAGGCTTTTTTGCTTCCTGGCTTGTTGGGAGGGTTTTTCAAGGGTGCTAGTTCGTCAGTGCAGTGTGTGATCCATTGTGCGAGATTGATGGCTGCTTGATTAGGGTCCGTTGGTCTGGCAGGAGGGTTTTGGTTCAGAGATGTGGTGAGCTGGTCGGTGGTAATTTTGTTCTAGCTTCTGCGGGGAACTTGTGGGTGGTGGTGGGTCGTGGTCTTTCTGAAGCTGAAGTGGATGCAGCTGTGGTCTGTCCAGTGGAGTCCCGTGGTGTGGTTGAAGGAGATGTGCTTGCTGGAGGAGAAGATTGGGTCGAGTGTGTGTCCGGCGTAGTGGGTGGGGGTGTTCACCAGTTGTTTGAGTCCGAGATTGGTGAGGTTGTGCAGCCGGGTGGTGGTGGTGTTGTTGTTGTTATTCTCCAGGTGGAAGTTGAGGTCCCCAAGGAGAATATAGTTATCGGAGTGGAGGGCGTGTGGGCTGATGAAGTCGGCGATGTCTTCGCTGAATTGTGTGTGGGGACCTGGGGGTCTATAAATGAGGGTGCTTCTGAGTGTGGTCTTGGGGTCGGTGTGTATCTGGAAGTGGAGGTGTTCAGTGGCTACGAAGGAGTCGTCGGAGCTGGTCGTGATGGGGATGGTGTTCTTGTGAACCATGGCGATGCCTCCTCTTGTTTTGTTGATGCTGTCTCTTCGGATGATCTTGTATCCGTCCGGGATGGCTATGGCGATGTCTGGCGCTGATGAGGCTTTCATCCAGGTTTCTGGCGACGTCCGGAGTTGTGGTGTCGAGTATGTTCCATAGTTCGATGGCATGTTTGTGGACGGAGCGGGTGTTGACCAGGATGCACTTCAGGTGGTTGAAGTTGGAGCTCTGAGTGGCGTGTGCGGATGCAGTGTGGGTCTTAATGCTGCAGAACTTGCAGGATTGGCAGGTGAAGGGTCCGTGGGTGCGTCCTGGGGCGGCTCGGTGGCAGTCTTGGAGGCGGCCGGTGTTGAATGCAGTGAGGGTTGCGGCGTCGTAAGTTCGGCGGGAGGGTTGGTCTTTGCGGGGCCCAGGAGGTCTGGCACTGGGCGTGGTCCAGGCGTAGATGGGCTTACCTTTGGCGCGCCTTCGGCGCGCATATGGTGCGTCCGCTGCGCGTGAACGTTGTGCGTAAGTGCATCTTTCATAAGTGGAAAGTGGGGGGGGGGGCGGAGCGAGGGAGGAGCAGCTGTGAGGCGGGAGCTGGGTGGGGAGGGGATTGGTCTTGGGATGCTGTAGGGAACGGGGGTGGGGCCGCGGAGGAGCAGCGGCAGGGAGCGGGGTGGAGGGACGGGCTAGGGGGCACAACAAAATGGCACCAAAAGCGAAACTAAACAGTGCAGGACTAGATCGGGGGCACGATGTTCTGCAAGTACAAATACGCAATGGTACACAATGCAGGCAATATCGGGATCACAATCTTCAGCAGAAACACAATGGCAACCAATGCAGGCAGGTCGGGGGTACAATCCGGCACAGATGACGATCGTAAACAAAGGCGCAGGATGCAGGCAATATCGGGAGCACAATCTTCAGCAGAAATACAATGGCAAACAATGCAGGCAGGTTGGGGGTACAATCTGGCACAGGAAATGATTGAGTAAAGCCACAGAATGCAGGCGAGATCGAGAGCAAAAAGCAAGGTCGATACAATACCAGGTGGGCGAGGAGCGGGTGGAGCGGCCGGTTCTGACCATTTTGCATATAAGTCACCTTGTCCCTCATGTCGTAAAGATTCACTTCGCAAGTTCTACCTGTCTATCTAGGTAGTGCAATAACAATTGTAGTTGGCACGTCTAGTACAATGAAACCCCAGGGGGGTAGAAATGCTGTAATTGTGGCGAGTTGGGTAGGGGCATTGCTTTTCCCCTTTTTGGGCAGGCCCCACCCAATTAAAATTAACCCAAGAAAAATCCCAAGTGATTAGAGGGCTTTCTACCCCCCTGAGGGGGAAGATTGGGAGCTACTGCCCCTATCTGGTCCCCAGCGGGGGCAGAAAGGCTGTAGTTGTGGCAGGGTGGGGGCATTGGCATGCACGTTTTGGGCAGCCCCCACCCTCATTGAAATTGCCAAAATAAAAATCCCTGGCGTTGAGTGGGCTTTCTGCCCTGGGGCAGTAAGGCTGTAATTGTGGTGAGGGGTGGGGGCATTGGCTTGCCAGTTTTGGGCAGCTCCCACCCAATTAAAATTACCCCAAGAAAAATCCCTGGTGTCTAGTGGGCTTTCGACCCCCCCGCCCCCCGGGGGGCAGAAAGGTTGTAGTTGTGGCAGGGTGGAGGCATGCCCATTTTGTAGAGCCTCCACCCTCATTGAAATTGCCTAAAGACTGAATTTGGCCATTTTTTTGGGAGGAGGAGCAAAGGCTCTTGCCCAAGCGGCCACTCCCCCCTCCCTGGTGTCTAGTGGTGGATCCCTGCTTTGGGGATCGCCCTCCTGGGGAGATTCTCCCCTTTCCAATGATGCCTCTGCTGTCTTTCTACGTGCTCAGGGGGCTGAGATAGCCCCCTGAGCACATAGAAAGTGAAACTGAAATAAGCCTAAAGGCTCATTTCAGTTTCTTTGAAATGACGTCGGCGCAGCATGCGCGCTGATCATCATTTCATAGAAACTACTGGGGCCTCTGGAGTTGGGGAAGCTCTTCCCCCAGCTCCCAAGGCTTTGGGGATGAAAAAGAAATCCCTCTGGTGCCTACACCAGAGGGATTTCCTGTGCCATGTGCCAGGACCCGTCCTGCGCACCCGAGCACTGTTGGGCACGACGGCTCCCGGCTGTTGTACGCAGGGAAAGGGTTAATATTTAATGAATAACATTATTTTCAATTCCTTTACATGACCGAACTGTTAGTAGCTCATAACTGTATACCCATTATATTTAATGACTGTAGAAAACGAAACTGAGACTGGTGCCATGAAGACAGCAATGGACAGACGCAGATGTCCTCACAATTGGAAGACCTCTACCCCCTGTCTCAGCAGGTCAGTTGCAGACATTCGGTGCCAATCAACGGTTCAATCACAGGCGGTAGTAGAAGGCATGCTGGAGATGGGACAGGGCTGAAGAGCTGTGAGGGATATGATATGTCAAATCCTTCTGGCCTTCCTTGAAGCATGTACAAAGGGGTTCCGGACTGGTGCCCAAGGTGTTGCAGATTTAATGTGCACGTTCTGGCAATGCACAAAAATACTGGGATGAGTTTACTCTGACCATAAATCAGCAACCAAGAGTGTGTCTAGTGGGATTCCCTAGCTGCACAAACAATTATAAGACTGTGTGTCCAGTCATACACCCTGATTTTGGTGAAAACAAGTATGGCAATTTCATGGAAATCATCTAGCTCACCATTAATCACTAGCTGGAAGCTGGATTTTCTCAGGTGGGCAGAGGCAGAAAGTGCTGCACTAACAAGATTGCTGGTTAGAGGAGGGGTGGCTTGCAGACTGAAGGGGTAGGACATGATACTGACAACAATTAAATGGGACAGTGATGATAATCCACCCTGGACAGCGGTCGAGGCCACATTGCCACCATTGTACTTCACGAGTCTTGACAGCGACCCGACCTTACCCACTCGGATTTGTACATCTGTGAAAAACGTGGTGGATAAAAATGTAAGTAGCTGTTGGGAAAAGATTGTTTATAGGTGGCTGGTATTACATGGAAATTGTGCTTGATCAATGTCTCATTAGTTTATACAAATTCAAAGTGAAAGGGGACAATTACAATGTGAATGTGGTGCAGAATGTAACTGTTCTTACTGCCTCTTTCTTAATCTCTGCAAAAGATAAATAAAAAATGCTGCAAACAAAATTAACAAATGTTTTCATCAATCCATTATGTAGAAACAAATACAGTATAAAAATTAGTAATCCTACTACTTTTTAAAATAAATCAGGTTGATAACTAAGAATATGCTTAAAGAAATTCATTTTCTATTAATGCCGTTCTGTATTTTCTTGGCCAAAGGTCAACCTTGAGATGGACTGGACGCGAGTTGAGCAAACTGTTACATTTCAGACAATTGTACTTTTGTCCAATACTTTCCTAGCGTCAGGCAATTACGAATTCTAAGCAGAAAGGTTGCTTTCATTTACATAAGTTTTGATTTAAAACTCGAACAATTCTTATCTTTATGAACGATACAAGAAGAGAAAATAAAAATATTTTCTGCGGATACAGCTTGAGGAATGCTCCTTTCATTACCAACTTTAGCTCGAAGGTCATAATTGAATCTTAGTGGCAAACTGTCCCCAGGTTCTTGTTTTTATTCTAAAACACTTGCAGGTGTCTAAATAGAATAAGGGGTCTGATCTTGTCAAACTGGGCAACAGGAAACCTACCCAGCAGCATTGCCTATCTTAGCTCGAATAAGTTGAGTTCTGGCAAGGAACTTGAGGAACCTATTGAGTTCGACTGACGTTTTGTTGTGAGAAAAGTGTCTAATTTCTATGAAGAAACTGACACGTTGGGTTAATGGTAGGATTCTCTGTAGATCATTGTTGAATGCTTCAGCCTGGCTGCAGATTTACTATGTTTGGGACGTCCAAAAAATCCAAATAGTGCGCCTGGAAAGCTGTGCGAACTTTAAGGTTCCAGACTTATTACAGGGAATGTCATCCGACATGTTCCACTAGCTCCGCTCCCTTTTGCTCATTCCAGATTTTTACTTCGTGTACAGTCGCACTCTGAGAAAAGACAGCCAGAACTGCAATTACACATTTTTGTTTATTTCTTTTCCTCCACTGAGGTAAACATTTTGTTCCCGAGGAGAATCCCGCATTCCCCTCCGAGTCTGGAGCTGATCTATTCCCCTATCCCCTTGAAAGGATTTTCTTTAGCTGGAGTAAAACTCCGACAATTTCTTGTGTGGGAGAATTTGAGATCAAAGCTTGTGTAGGCGAACCACACCTAGATCAGTCCACTGCCCATCCTTTGCGTCAAGTTTACGAATGCAGATTTCTTCATATTTGTGGAGGAAAATTACATAGTAGTAAAACCATTGAGAGTTGTCATAAATCCTGTGAATTCTTGACCGGCATAAATGAAGCTATTTTCAGCCACAAACGTGTTTATATAAATCCAAAAATGGCTTTGTGAATCGGCCTTTATGTTTATCGTATACTGACTGCAGAGTGTGGTATCCATAGAGCTCGGGCTAGAGAATCCAGTTTTATATTTAGAATGCGGCTCTGGGTAGTTTATCCGCTTTAGTCTGCTTTCAGTCATGGCTCTGAGGCCATTGTCTCCCTGAGTTCCACAATAACTATGCTTCTTGTTTAAGGGATGGAATTTCTGCGACTACATGATGATAGTCTCTTCCTGTAGGTCTCACATCTTCCTACTGGGTTACCCAGCACGCACAACCGGTGGCTAGACTCCAAGATTCCATTAATCTGTGAGGTAGAGGTTTCATGCCAGCTCACCTCAGATATTTGGAATACCAAACACGATCTCCAGCCCTCTGTTACACGTTGAAATAATATAGTCACTGCTAAATCATTAGTGACGTTCAATTCATGTTTTGAGTTGTGCAGCATTTGTATTCGCGCTGCTTAACAATTAAACCCATCTGAAATGATTGGCTGTGGTAAGAGTCTGTGAAATTCTGGATTTGAAGAATGTTCCATTTGCAGACTATTTACTTAATTTTATCGTTAAACACATTAAAAAAGCCATAACCAAAAGGGGAGGACTACTTGTTATTTCATCTTTCCTCATGAACATTATTCATGGCCATCAAAGGATTAGGTGCCAAGTGGCTGGCATCTGCATACAAAACTCCCTTTCGGAGTCTGTTGAGCAGCACGGAAGCTCGAGTTGGCACCAGTACCAGGTTTCCTATCAGCATGTTTATTGGTCTTAGCTTGTACACGGCTTGAATAACAAGATCTCTCAGCGAGGGATTCCATCACTCCCTTTCCTTCCAGTGAGTGTGCATCACTGTGAGAATAAGTTCGACCAACAGGTGTGCCCTGCACTTAAGGTAATTTTAAACATTGATCTTTTAAAGTCTGCATTTCTCCACGCACTCTTTCCAACCTGTGTATCCCTTCGGAGTTCTCAAGCTCCGTATCCAGCAGTTCCTAACCTATTTTTCCACATTTCTCCTCTACCACTTCCATTGCCTTCTGCGCCCCTTGTCTACAGTTCTTGTTCAAGGTCAATAAAACACTTCCTATCTTTATAGATAGATATACAGATTAGCATGGGTCTAGATCAGGGATGTTTAGGTCTGTCTACGAGGGCCGCCTTTGTGTCACATTTCCAGGTGAACCACTGTCCATGTAAATGAATTCTACTAAATATACATTTGTATTCAATCAATTTATGTGGGTGTGCTAAAATTTGACCTGGGTGTGGTCCTCCATGAGCTACAATCATTTTTCCGTGGTTTTGAGCAGCGAAGCAAAGGCACTATTTTTCGCTGCTCTCACATTCATTTTTAGGGCGAGCTGACGTTTGCAAGCTGTCAGCGAAGACAACTAATGTTGCCCGTATTTGGGAGAGTGGACACGAGAGGGGCACGAGCGCAGACGCGGATTTCACCTTGTGGGCGCGCACTTCGCCTTGCCCCTCTCGTGTCTCATTCCCTTGCGCAAACACACTCCACAGTCACGCATGCGCACATACCCAGCCACACACACTGCATACACACACTGCATACACACACGCAGACCCACGCGCACACACGCAGACCCACGCGCACACACACAGACACATTCGAACAGACACACATGCGTACACCCCCCTCCCCTCCCACTCACCGGGCTCTTTCGGCGTGTTCCGTGTCTCCTCTGCAGCGCTGGTTGGAGTCGGCCGGCTTCACTGCTTCCTCGGCGGTGGCGGGCGGAACTTCCTGCTGGATTGCAGGCCCCGCCCCCGTCTCGGCCAAAAGTGCCTGACTTCTGGTTTTCACGGAGCAGGGCTGCGGCGGTGATTTCTTTTGGGGGCAACAGCGGTAGGCACCCTCGAATTTGCAATGCAATATTAGTATTGGCAAAAATGTGTAACGAGTCGCCACAATAATAGTATTTATTTAAAACGTAACCTACCTGCATCTCAGAAGGGTTGTGTTCTTTTCCCTTTGCCTGTCTGTGCACGGTCAAGAAGTCTCTTTTGATCTATCTCACTGGCAGGAAGGAGCCTGGGCTCAAGGGCCGGATTGTGATTGCGTAACATGAAGTTGATAAACAACAAGCAAGTGTCTAGGGGGGGGGGTGAGGGGGGTGAGGGCTCGCCTCATGGTTTGGACCCTATGCAACACACACTCCACACAATACCACTCAGTGTCACAATTATATGCTACATAATTACACTGCACTCAATGCAACATACACTCCAAACAATACCACTCAGTGCCACATAATTGCACGCCACACAATTACACTCTACTGAATACATCATACACTCCACATAATTACACGCCACATAATTACACTGCACTCAACGCAACATACACTCCAAATACCACTGTGTCACATAATTACACGCCACATAATTATACTCTACTGAATGCAACACACTCCACACAATACCACTCAGTGCCACATAATTATGCTTCATAACTACATTGCACTCAACGCAACATACACTCCAAATACCACTCGGTGCCACATAATTGCACTGCACTCAATGCAACATACACTCCAAATACCACTCAGTGCCACATAATTACATGCCACATAGTTACATTGCACTCAATGCAAAATACACTCCACATACCACTCAGTGCCACATAATTACACACCACATAATTACACTCTACTGATTAGACTGCGCTCAATGCAACATACACTCCAAATACCACTCAGTGCCACATAATTACACGCCACATAATTACACTCTACTGATTAGACTGCGCTCAATGCAACATACACTCCAAATACAGTTCAGTGCCACATAATTACACACCACATAATTACACTGCACTCAATGCAACATACACTCCAAATACAACTCAGTGCCACATAATTACACACCACATAACTACACTGCACTCAATGCAACGTACACTCCAAATACAACTCAGTGCCACATAATTACACGCCACATAATTACACTGCACTCAATGCAACATGCACTCCAAATACCACTCAGTGCCACATAATTACACGCCACATAATTACACTGCACTCAACATCTAAGTCACGTAAATACAACACATATTGCATTACAAATGCTATAGGTGTCACATTTGCGAAAGTTAAAACTATTGGCATTGTAAATGACAAAGCTATTAATTTTGGTATTTTCAAAACCAACAGATAAATATAAAATTTGTCATTTACAATACCAACAGCTCAAACTTTCCTAATGCGAGACCTATTGCATTGCAAATGCTTGTTTTGTTATGCAGTTCTTAGTCTGGAATTTGGGGCCATCCATAGTTACGAAGTTGAAGGACGAAGATATGAGTGAGGATACACCGAGATATAAAAATATCGGTCTCAATTCACGCAGATTTTAAAAATCTTCTCTTTATATGTTTTCTCCTCGAATGTAAAGATGTCATAACCTAAGCCTGCCTCATGACCTGTTAGACTGGGAGGGGCGTACAATGCGTTACTGTGGTAATGCTAAAGAGCTACCGCCCATGTCCAGAGTTAAGTAGCATGAGTGAGGTGTTGGCAGCATACTGTGTTTTGTGACCGCAATCAATAAAGTGAACAGGCTTTTTTTTTACCCGTGTCACTGAAGCATTCCCTACGGAACACTGACTCATTCACGTAAATTTATGCTGTTGTGTATCTAACTTGGCTTGGCCTACATCATGTTGGTATGCAGCACGCATGTGATTGCATCTCCGTGCTGTGATGTATGTGTGCCTGCGTATAGTACAGTACATGGAGGCCTGTGGGTTCCATATTGGTATCCCAGCGCCTTCGAGAGGCATTTGGAGGGTAAGGAGCTAACTCATACAGATTTGTGGATTCCTTGCTTTCCTAAGAGCTGTGTGGGATACACACACTGTTGGAGCGGAAACTTGGGCTCTCTTGTGTGCTTAGAAAGGGTTCTTTGAATATGTAAAGATAACTGTACGGTGGGGATTGGGCACATCTTAGGAAGGATAAGGGCTGATTTAGTCACTCTCATTGCCTGTGTGTGGGGCTATCAAATTTAGAGTCGCTCTTGCTGTGACGGAAGGCTTTTTGAATAAAGGACAGGACAAAGAAGTGAGCCCTCGTAAACGGGCAAACCCCGCATCACGAACATAAGAGTCAGACACTAAATCACATCTGTTTCTGGAAGTGGTTTATTAAAAGGAGAGCTTGAGCCTCTCAAATCATCATACTGGAGCTATCGGTGTGGGGAAGGACAGAATGACTTCTGATTGTTGTGAGCAGAAGTGGGTTCTGAGGTCTGCCAGTCTCCCCGCTGGCTCAAGACCACTCATCCTGGAGGGTGGAGCACCAGCATCTGCCTGCCTGCCAAGGATAGAGGTCTTCGGAGGAGGAGGAGAGTACCTAGAGGGAGAAAGCTCCAGTGGAGATCCTTTTGAGTAGACCCCTGAAGTTGACAGTGAGATTCTGGGTATGCATTAAGGACCGGTCCTCTGATTGGGTCATCCGCCCAAGTGTTGCAGTTTGCCCCCCCCCCTGCACCCCTCCCGCTGTTACCAGGTGGGTGCCATGGTTAAGGTAAGGTCCGTCACCCTGGTAAACTCCATGGCAGGAAGCGGGCCATCGCCCATGCAGTGTTGTAACCCAACGGGAGGGCCCTCCACCTTATGTGTGCTATTGCAGCCCTATTGCGAGGTGGGTGACGCAGTGAAGGGGTAAGGGCTGTCACCCTGTACAGCGCTGCGGAAAGAAGCAGGCCATCGCCCATGCAGCTCTGTGACCCAAAGGGGGTGTGGCTTTATGTGCGCTGTCTTGACCTGTGACCCCGTTGCTGCGAGATGCACGCCATGCTGATACAAGAGATTTGAGAGGCATATGCTTGTTTTGTCAGAGCTATGAGCTGAACACTGCTAGTTTCAGAGCTACGAGATGCACGCCATGCTGATACCAGAGCTTTGGGGCACAGATCCCGGTAGTGCTAGCTGTGAGATGTGCACGCCATAGTTGCTGAGCCCTGCGCTTTAGTAAGGAGAGAGAGAATAATTTAATCAGCTTTCACCATTACACTAATAGCCGTATGTCAATGAATGACAAACACCCTTTCCTCTCTGTCAGGACCAATTTGCAAAATCAGTACAGCCCTGCATAAAACCATTATTCCATCTGGGGAACGTCTACTACATCCAGAGCCCCATAACATTTCACAGTATAAAAATACAGTCACTGGATTAAGCCAAACACTCTAGAAACCTATTGTACTTGTCTTCAAAGTACAGCTAATATAATTTGCTACTGCATACTTAACATGTTGAGTGACGCATAAAAGTGAGAGTGCGTTATCGCTAGTGCAGATCCACCATTTAATAAAAAGTGTGTAGGTTCTGCTTCATGGAGTCGGCATACCCTTGGCAGTCTGCCAAAATGTGGGACTGTTTCCTGTTACCCAGGCCATACTTCCGGAATCAATGCATTCAGCCTCAATCTTGTTCTCTGGTATTCCCTCCCGTTCCCCACTGATACAATAGACACACCGTTTCTAAGTGAGGGTAATTATTTGATGGCTGTTAAGTACCGCTGCTGGTGTTGGCAGACTGATATCTCCTGCAATTCAGGGCCCTCATAATGTTTTAAGAATATCATGATGGTAACTTCCGGTTTATCAATACAACAGCTTTCCTTAGTTTCACTGCCGTACAAGGCAGCACTGTTAAACCACAAGGAAAAATTTGGTAGGCGATCCACTAAGACTTGGACTCCATATTTAGAACAGAGCGTATTATTCACCTCCCATGTTCTGCCCCAGGGCTTATTAATTCTCTTAATATATTTAATCCACTTGCAGTGGTTCGAAAATATGATCAGAAGATCAGTTTAACTCTGAGCCGTAACCATCCAGTACAATTTTCCGGTTGTCTCCATCAAATCTTGGAACCTTGCTTTAAATTCTCATAAGTACCTTTGGGTCTTTTTCAGCCTGTACTGAAGGCCTTCGAGGTTAAATCAATCAGCACTTCATCATTGTGAACATTAGTGAACAATATAAAACCTGCCAGTTGAATTGCATAAGGTTAGTGTGTCCTTGAAAGTGAAGAGAGTGATCAAAATCAGTAACCAATAAGAAGAAAAATGGTCCTAGCACATTTCATTGCCACACCAGGAACCATAAAGGTTTAAGAGCAAGAGTGATGGGCAGATAGGCCATGGTACTCAAAATGGCTGCCGCTTACCCGCATGAATGGGCTCGAAAAGGGGGCAAGATGGCGCTGATAATGTTGATGCTGCGACCTAAGGTTTAACACACTTAGCAATCAATATGATTTCATTTCAGTTTTGAAGATTTTCTGGGCGGGATTAGTTCTGTTCGCAGGTGTGTTAGTTACACAATTTCAGTGCTCTCAAAGAGAATGGTTTTTTGAGGATCCTAGTCTTTCCCCAGATTAGGTGTTCCAGCATTAGAGTGTATGGGGAGCAGAGTTTTCGTAGCCTGTCCTAGATGGACTGTGTATTTGTTAAATGACTTGAAGTGTCAGAGTGGAGAGTTGTATGGATGCTGCTCGTCAGTTTAAGGTTGCTCTGGTTTTGTCCTACTTCCTGGGTTCCATGGCTGATTGGACTGTGGCTTAGAGTACTGCCTTTCAGGCGAGTGAGGTGTATCTTGGGGAAGATCTAGAGAGTGGATCACTTGTTTAACCATTTGTTTGGTGTCTTTGTCAGGTAAGGAAGGACCACTCTCAGTATAATTGCACTGGATTGAAGGTTGAGATTGAGCCAGCATCAATCATAATATTTTAGCAGGTTCCAAGATCGAGGGTTTATAATCGAAGATGTTTAGCCATGCTATACCAAATGAGACCGAGCAACCTTGGCCGATGCCCGATGGAGCTGTCCTATGCAGCTATAGAGGAATCTGGCCCCTTGGCCGTCACCTACCCAGCCGGTCATCTGACATTGTTTTCCTCTTCCCCGTTCGTGTCTCCTTTACTCCCCCTTGCTCTGTGATTCTTTGACCCAAATGGTTGTAACTAAGTAACCTGTAAATCGCTGATTCAACTGATATAACTATGTATCCTGTAACTTGCTGATCCTCATGTAAAGCACTCTGATACCTCCGGGTCTAGCCAGCGCTATATAAAACCTTGCAAATAAATAAATAAAATGAAGCGGGCCGTCGCCTGTGCATTTTTGTGACCCGAAGGGATGTCGTCTGGAGTTTGCTGTTCGCAACCCCTGTTGCCAGCAGGGGGCTGCGGAGAAGAAGAGTGCCATCACGCTGGAGCGGCTTAGCAAGTTGTGACCTGCAGGAGTAGAGCACCGATTCCATCACTCGAACTCCAGGTCACCAGAAACCAGCCGCCAGACTCAAGAAGTCTTACTGCACGATTAGAGAATCGCTGTGGACGTCTGTCGCCTTGCTGCAGCATCCAAACTGATGCTCATGTCTGGGCTGCTTACATACACCAATACCTGCGTAACGGTAGCTTCAAATGAGTAGGTAAAACTGATTTCCAGGGCTATTAGGCCTCTGGAGGGACGTCTTCTGACTAAAAATGCAGCTGTACTAGAACTTTTCAGCTTTTAAGAAGCCATCATGGAATTTCTAAGACTGGTCCTTTCTTACGGGGTCTAACCTGAATTATCGCCTCACGTGAATGGGGGAATAACCACTGTCCTTAGGTAAGGGATAGGACACCGGGATGTACCCACCGTTCACTAGAGTGCCGGCTTTACGAAGACTGTATATTATTTGTTGGGTGCCGTATTTCACTTTGTATTTGTACAGAATACTACTTTTTTCATAAAAAGTAACTATCTCTCTGGTTTTACAGTCATGTTTGGGGGAGGGGGGTTGCAGAACATGTTTTAAGTTACACTTTATGCCCCCACTCCCCCACTCCCATCTGCCCGAGAAGCCTAGAACTGCTAGACCTGCACTACCACAGAGTCAAGTGCTGAAGGGGTAGTACTTTCGCTTCTGACGCATTTTTGCCAGCTCTTAGTAGCATTTTTTATGAATCTTCCCATAGGTCACTGTTGGCAAGGTAACACGTGTCCTCTTTTCAGGTGATGGAAATCAAGGCAAAACTCTGAGTAGTGAAATAAGTAAGATCTTCTAATAAATGAATTGACAATATTTTTTGCTCTGTTTGTATGGTTCAAAACAGTTTCTTTCTTACCCCCTTTCCAGGCAAGTGCACGAGGTGCAAAGTCACATGGGAAGGTTGGAGACCTCCGACAAGCAGTCAATTCACTGTGAGTAATTTTACCAGGAGATGGCAAACTTTTGTTTACATTGCTGGACTTAAAATCTGTAGACCTGTCTTCTAACCACGGTTTTGGCATAAACTTTGTCGATTCTTGACAAACTAATGCATATTCTTGTGCCTAAAAATGTAAATGTGAGTAATGTAGAAACATTTCAGGTCAGTATATTTAAGGTAACTTGCATGTGATGTTATGTCAGGGTATTTATTCATTCATCACCAGCAACATGCACCTCACTCGATTGTTTTACCAACTTTGTTCGTATGTACCTATTTATTTTAGTAATTGTCTGGAAGTAAGAAAATAAATACGATACGTACTCAAATTGCTATAGAGATCGTTTGGAATTTAGCTCCACCTGAATACCGCACAGCACCTTGGAAATGTAGCGCCTTGAAAATGCAACACGGTTACTTAAATGGTTCCGTTAAAGTCTGTTTGGCAATGTGGTAGGTCGACACAGCCACCACCCTAATTTTCTTTTCTGATTTGTGTATGGCTTGATCTTCTCATCCTTGAAAGTTTTCAGAATGCTATTCATGCAGATTCCTCAGACTACTATTATAAAGTACTTACATAAAATGTATAATACTGCTATCGTTAATGTGGGTGCCTTTTAGTTTACAGACTTGTGGGTGTGCGTTTGCTGCTCATGCAGGCACTTTAATATACCATCTGGCCATATTTACAGCTCTTCTGTGCAAGTTAAGACTTCTTGGGAGGATCAACTTTAGCCTCGGTTGTTTTCTCAACAATAACTATTCTTTAAATGTATATTAAAAAATGTTCACTTAAAATGCGTTTCAAATTATCGCAGGAAAGCTCAGGTCATGAGGCTTGAATACAAGGGTACATGCAGTGGGATGTATGAGAATGACATTCACTGTGAATGAATTAAAATAGTGTATTATCGGCAAGCTGCTTGCGGAAAGAGAACATGGACAGGTTTGTGGAAGATGGAACAATGCAGATGAATGGTTAAGATTGCTATGAGGAGCTGTGCGACTTGGTGGAACTGTGATCGGTGACAGAGAGATCGGATAGGTAAAACATCTGTAAATTGACTACAGGGAAGAGACGTTGTGGCGAGTGTACTTGATACAGCTAGATCATATGGCGGCAGAGGTTGTTGAGTGCAGAGAGGGAGGGAGATAGTGTGAAACTGAAACGGCCAGTAAACTACATGTAAGGAATGGTGGATTACATTGGAAGAGAAAGGAGCCCTAGCAGGACCCCGGTGAATGAAGTTGTTGGAGAAAGGTCTGGGAAGCAGTAGTGGGTGGTATAATATTAGGAAATGGTAGCCTGAATGTGTGTGTTGGAAAAGATTGTGCATGTGGTGTTTGCAAGAGAATAGTGGGTAGGTGTAAGAAAAATGCAGCTATTTCCTACCCTCTCATTCCATTTGCTGTGGAAATCTGAAGTTGTGTTCCCTTCATTGGTAGTAATTCGCTGAGCATGCTCATGCCACACATGCTGTGAATTATAAAATCATTCTCCTCTAATGCAAAGCACCATAATTGTCACATGTTGTCACTCCCAGGAGCCCTGCCTTGCACCTGATGCAGATGTGAGGTGTGCGACTGTAGGATATATTTGGCATGTATTTGGCCCACCATTTCGTAAAACTTAGAATGTAGTTTTAGATAAAATTTTGATCTGTTGCAGGACTTGTTGCTTGGTATTGTCTTAGTGTGTAGAACGTATGAAAACCTTACATTTATGGGAAGTGGCATCCAGACTGTGGCATCCAGACTGTCCCTATCATCAGAAGCACTGTAGTTTAATAAGATAGTGACACAGGTTTAAAGCGGAAAACAGCCCTTACAACTCGTCGTTTACTACGCATATGCCTATCCCATGCATATGCCTATCCCATGCATATGCCTATCCCACGCTTATGCCTATCCCACGCTTATGCCTATCCCACGCTTATGCCTATCCCACGCTTATGCCTATCCCACGCTTATGCCTATCCCACGCTTATGCCTATCCCACGCATATGCCTATCCCACGCATATGCCTATCCCACGCATATGCCTATCCCACGCATATGCCTTTCCCATGAAATAGTAGGTATATATCAAGTAAGTGTCTGTGTGCTTGTGTGTGTGTTTAGGGTTATGGGGTGGGTAAGTGTATAGGGTGTTACGGGGGATTTTAGGGTTTAGGGATGGGTAAGGGAGTAGGTAGTAAGGCTGTGTTTAGGGGCGGCTAAGGGTATTGGGTGGTAAGGGTGTTAGGGGTGGATTACGGGTATTGGGTGGCAAGGGTGTTTTTAGGTTTAGGGGTGGGTGTGTTTAGGGGTTAAGGTTTGATAAGGGAATATATATAAATATACACACACATATATGCATGTGTGTGTGTATATATTTGCGTGTTTGGATCAGGTGTCTGCAGATATGTTACGCGTGTGTGTGTGTGTGTGTGTGTATATATATATATATATATATATGTGTGTGTATATATATATATATATATATATATATATATATGTGTGTTGTTTATGTATATATTACATGCACCCTATATTACTGTCACTAAAATATACTCAAAACTGTTACTGTGATAGTGTTAGTTAAATCCAACAAGTTCCTTTATTACCACACTGAAGAATCGGGAATTTACTGTACATTCACCAGTAGATAGTTTTCTGCAGTATTTCTTGCACATGGCGATGAATCATGCCATTTCCATGGTTATTATAGTGTTAGTGCTGGCTGCCTGCTGCCGCTGGCCCAAGTTTAGGCACAGGTAGAAGTAGAGCCGGTGGCTGCTGGGTCCTGGAGGAGGAGTCGAGTAGAGGGATAATCCAAAGGCCTCCTGGTATTCCAGCTTCTTCTAGATTAAAGCCTCCATTGTAAGTGTGCTGGGGCCGGACCCATGCCAAATGTTCAGGATAGTCTTATATGTACATTTGTGTGGCTATTCTTGAAATATTGCATGTATCCTGCTCTTCTGTAGGTATGCTGGACACCGTTGTAGTTACTGCAAAGCAAATATGTACACAGTGAGCGTGTTTATCTTTATTTTGTACATTTTGCCTGACCCACACAGAGCAACCTTACTTTCTGCTCATCTTCTTGATTTTGAAATTCTCACTTGGCTACTACGAATGCATGTTTGTGCTACGGTTTTAAATGTATTTGAGTTTTATTTTGCAATGAAGGGAAATACACGTATTGGTGATTAAAATAGGGAAGAACGATAAATGTAGGCGTGTTATTGGAACAAATGTAACGTCTTGTGATTGATTACCATGCATAATCTAAAGTCTCTGTGGCCTTTCAGTGGTTGAAAATGAAATCCAAGCGAGGATAGACCAGACCTTCAGTAACTTGGAACGCCTTGAAATATTGTCCAGTAAAGAGCCCCCCAACAAACGCCAGAACGCCAAACTGTAAGTTAATGAAATGTATCAATCCACTAAACGAGTGTTTGAGTATTGCTTTTGGTAAATAGAACCACCAGGGCCACTTACGTTCAAGTGATTTGTTACAGGATCACACTAGTTGTAGGTACGCCAGGATTAGAATGTGCACCCCACCTTTCACCCCAGGCGACAGTGTAGCCAGTGTGCAACTCGTCCACTAGCCACTGTTGTGAAATGAGGGCTAGGCCTCTCGATGTACACACAGGCTGGTATCACCTTCTTTACAACTTGCACGCTGACATCCTTGTGCTCCACGTGTGAGCACAAGGCAGTTTGTATCCTGACACTACAACCACTGCTTCCTGGAGAAGGCATCTATGGGAACCGCGAGCCAATGAACTGTACCTCGACTGCCATACACTTTGTTAGTTGATTAAGAGATAGCAAGCAACACCTGGAGTGTAAAGGTCGAAGGGCATCCAGGTCGGCCTCCGTGCCACTTGGTAGAGCAAAGCTACTGGGGCTGTCTCAGATGAAGCACGCGCGTGGAACCTCTCTGTGACGGTGGGAGGTCTTGTGGTGGCATTAAGTGTTGGCATTTCAGTCTGCTTTATTTCCCACTACTTTGACGTGGTTGCTTGGGTGCCACAACTTTAGGATTGAAGTACACTTTAAGTAGCCCCCAGCTACTCTCCCGTGGTCGGAGGTACGTGAAATTGAAAGTGCAAGAATCTACTTTTAATTTGGGTAACTTCTTTAAATGCACAGATGATGTAGTGAAATGTAAACCTTTTTACGTCTGTATTTGACTTCTATTTCGACTATAGAGGCATAACATCTGTCTTCAGGGCATTCCTTTCACATCGGCTAAACCCTGCCCTCAGTATTCCGTTTCAATTATTTCATATTTTTTTGGGAAATATTTAAATTCAAAACTTCAGTACAACATTAAACATTAACTAGATCAAGTCAAGTCAAATAAAGCTTTATTCGATTTTTGCAGAGAAAACCATAAAAGCACATATAATACAATATAAAATGACTATGAAATACGATCGAAAAACATGCTACATATTAAAAACAGGTTAAAAGTTTAGGTTTATAAAAAATCATGTAAAGTTTTTTGGCTGGTGGGGAGCAGAAGACAGTTAATTCATTGATGTTCTGCACCTTACTGCAAATTTCAAGAAGCTACTAGCTGCATTGATTACAAGTTCGTCTTCCAGCATATATAGCTTAAGTAAGGCTGGCCGGCACTGTCTTAAGCCCCACAATTTAAGAAGCGGGAGAAGATGTTTCCTTCTACCCCAGTCATAGAATTTACAGAATAAAATAACGTGAATGTTGGATTGTTTGGAGACATTGTCACAAGGACAGACCGCCGGTGTAACCGACCAATCGTTTACAGTGGGAAATGTTAGTAGGCGGAAAAGGCAGTCTGTCCTCATCCTTGTCAGCAGCATTCTCGTATAAGGGGTGATGAAGGGGGAAAGATAGGATGGGATGCCGTCATCATGTAGTAAGAGGTTGTGTTTAGCAATCGATTGTTTGTTCCCTTCAAGATAGGAGCGTCTGTCTATAAGTAAGCCTAAACAGCGAGCTTTAAGGTCTTTTTTGGAAATCGTTTGGCACGTTGTGGGGTTGGTAAACATATCAGCTAGATCCAGGGAAGTTAAAAATTTCTGTACATAGGCGAGCCAGGGTATTTTCCTAGAGTTGGTTAGGGCCATACAGTCCTTAATTATATCCTGGTTTAACACCGTTTTATCCGAGGACCAGACTTTGTGCCATAGCAGGATTGGAGCGGTTTTAATTATGTCAGAGATATATACTCGTGCTAACTCATTGTGGCAGACTGTGGTTGAAATAGAACGGGGAACAGCCAACAAAAATCTTAAAAACGCGTTCTCACTGATTTGGATCTCTCCGCAGTCCGCCATGCCCCAGATACCTGCTCCGTATGTTGCGGTGGAGACGCATTTGGCAGCATATATGTCCAGCAGGATTCTTACTGGTTTCCCACCTAATTTGGTCGCAAATTTTTTTAAGGCTCCGATTTGTCTGGTAAAGGCCAGGTTTCGGGTGTGTACAGCATTCTTCCAAGTGCCTGTCCTGCTAAAAAGTATACCTAAATAGGTGAAAGTTTTTGTGAGACTGATCTTTTTAGCATCAATGTATGTATTGCAAGTGATGTTTTTTTTGTTGCTGCAACACATTGTAAAAGTTTTGCTTACATTGATGTTGAGACCTCTCATGTCCATAAAGGTAGAAAAGGCGGACAGCGCTTTTTGAAGCCCTAGTTGGGTCCTGGACATAATCACGGCGTCGTCCGCGTATAAAAGAATTGGAACCGCAAGGCCGTTTATTTTTGGATAATCCACATCTAATTTGGCCAAGCAGTCGGCGACGCTGTTGATATACAGATTAAAAAGAAAGGGGGCAAGGATACAGCCCTGCCTGACCCCCTTTCTAATAGGGAACTTGTTGGTGCATGCTCCGTCCTTCCCATATCGAACCTTGGCCCCAGCTCCACGATAGAGTTCTTTTATGAATGATAAGATGTTTGGATCAACGCCCATGTTGTTGAGGGTAGACCAGAGTAAGCTATGGTTGAGGCAATCAAAAGCAGAGCTTAAGTCCACAAAAGTCATATATAGGTTGCCTCTTTTTGCCAGCACATGTTTGTCAATAATCAGAGCTAGATTTAAACATTGTTCCACTGTCCCGAGACCAGAAACGAACCCATATTGAAATTTAGATAAAATGTTATTCTCCTGTGCCCATGTTTGTAGTTGATTTAAAAGGACTCTCCCGGCCACCTTCATCATGGAGTCCAATAAAGAGATAGGTCTATAACATTTTGGGTCCGTTCTTTCTCCTTTTTTAAAAATGGGTATTATAATCGCTTCTTGCCATGTTGTAGGGAATCCTTTACGGGCATAGGAATTAAGGACGTTGGTAAGAATAGGTGCCCATAATTTGATGTTGTCTTTAAATAAATCTATGGGGATTCCATCTGGGCCGGGCGCTTTGGCATTTGAACTTTCAAGAATAGCCAGTTCCACTTCCGAGTAGTTAAAATAGATGGAAAGTGGAAACGGCTCTGGGTTATTGATTAGCGATTCATTGCTCTCCATTGGTTCGATTCGGTCATCTAGTTTATAGAGATCAGTGAAGTGGTTTATCCAGACATCTTCAGTGATGGCAATTTCTATGCAGTCGGTTGTCCTGTCACTAAAGAAAGGGGCGTTCACCTCCCTCCAGAATGCCGTGTTGTCCCTTAAAGTACTGGCTTTCAACAGAGCTTCCCAGGCCGCGTTTTTCAGTTCCTTTTTTTCTGTTCTTAATTGCCTGTTTGTAAGCGGCACGGGCGGATCTGATTTCCACCTGGTTTGTTGGAGTTTTGTTGAGGCTGGCCTTCAAGATGTCGCGAGTGTTAGAACACTCGTGATCGAACCAACTTTGGCTCTTAGGGGTGTTGATTTTGTTGTTATTTCTGGTCAAGTTTTTTCTAATTTGTGAGGCGATTTGATCGAAGGCAGGAATAATTTCCAAGGGGTTGGGTGGGAGTTCTAAACAGGTCCGGAAAAGGTCAGGAGCCGTTTTGATCAAATTTTCAAGAAATTTCGAGGTGTCAATTTTAGCCCATTTTAAGGTGTATCCGTTTCTTGACGAAAGTGAGATAATGTGTGAAAAAAGGTTTTCCACGATGCTCCTAGACTTAGTACCACTGGAGGGGGAGTATATTTTAATGCTGATGGGGTAGTGATCGCTCAGAACCAACTCCTCTCTATTAAGTTCTAAAGCGTCTCCATGATGAGTATGGGACAAGAGGAAAAAGTCTATTGTCGTGAGCGATCCCCTTCCATGGAATGTGGGTAGAAAATCAGTCGGGGGCACAGTTAGATCGTTGAAGAAACCCAGATCCCACTCGTGTAATAAGTTGTTCAGTTGGGTACCCATGGTTGAATGTTCGAAATGGGTGGTGTGTTCTCCATTTGGGGCTCTTTGATCACAAACCCTAGTTCCACTATATGGGCATAAGTGACAGTTGAAATCACCTAGAATGATCAAGCGCTGGTCTGAAGAGGACCCTCCCATACCCTTCTTTATTACTGTAGAAAGAAACTCCATGAATTTTGTTTGATCGTCTCTCTGTGCACCGTTGTATAGATTAATTATGAGAGAGTTGACAACCTCTTTCCCAGATATTTTAAAGGCCTGAAGTAGGCGGCCGAAGGACTTTGGGCTATGATCAGTTTGCGGGAGGTCAACGCGTTCTAATGATGCGTTTAATCTATTTGAAACGTACAAGCAGAGACCTCCAGAGGATCTGCCTCTATGGGACTGAGTAGAGGGAGTGAAATGTGTGCTATAACCATCCAGATTTGTGGGCGTCAGATCCCAACATTCCTGGAACGCTAAAATGTCGAAGGTGTGTATGTAATTCAGGAAGGTTGGGTCATTTATTTTATTTGAAAGCCCGGCTATATTCCAAGATAAAATAGAGAGATAATTGTCCTCGATGGAATGTGTTGGGGTGCAGTTTGGGTGATTCAGGTCAGAAGTTGGGGTTGAAAAAGAAATCTGGGAGTCGTTGGTTTGTGAGCTTTCCGGTTCAGAAGGGCCGTGTGACAGAGCCAGGTTAAGGAAGTCCTCAGTGGGTTGGGAAGGGGCAAGGTTTCCATGTTTGCTTGGGGTCATCCCTGGGCTAACAGGAGACCTGGGGGACCTTGGCTTGCTGTTAAACGGTAAGTAATTTTTTAATGGTCAGTCGACCATTTCTAAAGTTGAAAAGTAGTTACTAGTTGGGACCCCTCTCCACCCCTCTTCGTATGGATGATCTCTTCTTGGGTTCCAGGGCGGGTAATCCCAGTCCCTCCTCCTATTACGTGTTTCGACTTGAGACCAACTCCAGCCTGGGGATTGGCCCCAATTTTGGGGGAAATCTTGTTCACGTGGAAACCTCGGTGGGTAAAAGAAGGACAGACGGTTGGTGTCTATGCTTCCCTTTCTCTCCAGGGTTGACCAGGAACATATATAACTCACTGTCTCTGGGTTATCAAAGTTGATGATGATACAATCCCCTTTTATTCTTTTCCTTGTATCCCCTATCCACGGGACTCTTCGTACCATGGACAGTCTACTTTTGCAGTGTGAGGGAAGGGGTCTGTTAATCTGGAGCCACTGCATGACTTTGTTTTTTAATGACCAGGTGGATTCACTCATGTTTTCTTCCAATTCTGGTACCCCTGTAAGGATCACGGTGTAGGGGCTTGCTTCAGGGGGAAGATGGACTGGTCTCTTTGGGCCAGCTGGTTTATTGGGTGCTTCAGCAGCCTGTTGAGTGGCCGAGGGTTTAGGTGATGGGGGCTTAGAGTTCTTACTGGTGGGATCTACACTTGTTGCTGGTTTTCCCTGTACTTGTTTGGTGGAACCCTTAGTGTCTGTAGAAGTAGTTTGGTTAATAGTTGGAGTTTTTGGTTTTTTTTCTATAGGTGGGGGAGCTTTGTGCATTGTAGGTTGAGGCGCTGGTTTCTGTAAAGTAACAGCCTGGACATGTTTAGTGGTCGTAGAGACTAATGGCACTGCGGTGGTAACAGAAGGTTTGAGATGGTTAACCTGGTTTGTTAGTCTAGCGAGCTGCTTCTCAATATTGTTTAGCGTTCGCTCGATTGGGAGTAGTTGCAATTTTATAAAATCCTTAATTGAGTCAAGAACTTGTACAGTGAGTTCTAGATGATTAGATTTAACAGTGTCATGACCCCTATGAGTCTCCTCCGTCGAGGTGGCCAAAAGAGAAGAGTCATCCACGTTGTCAGGCAATGACTGTCTAGAGATCTTTGGAGGGTTAGTACGTGGAGGTTTTTTAGACCTAGTGCGCTTCGGTGGACAGTGCAACTTAGACTTTGGTATTGACCTTACACTGGTTTGTTTGGGAATGGCTCCCTCCTTGAACACCTTCTCGGGTTTCGGGGGTGAGGCTACAGCTAAGGGTGAGGGCTGAGGTTGTGACTCTATCAAAATTGAAGACACGGGTTGAGTGGGGCTGATCACCAGAGTAGGAGTTTTCTCCAGGTCGTCCATTGAGGCTTCCCCTAGTGAGAGATGAGTGACTGATAAGTCGACGCTCATTGGGATGGTGTGAAGTTCAGCACGAATTTCTTGTAATAAAGGAGCGTTGGTTTCCTGGTGGATGGGTGTTTTGGCTAGAGCGAGAAGGCCCATAGAAGACCTCCGTGCTGCAGCAAGGTCCTGGGAGATGCGTCTTTCAAGCAAAACAATTCCCTGATTGATAGCATCGTTAGCTTTGGTAATGAATTGGTCGATTGGGCCAATTACTTCACCCACTCCATGGGCCGTTTTGTTCCTCATAGCCCTGGTAGTCATGTTAGCAGAGTAACACCCTTAGGGTGTAAAGCTAAAACAATAGTGGTGGATGACTCCCAGTACGGATGGTAATGTACAAGGCGGGATAATACGGTTGAAAGAGGGTTGGCCCAGACCAGACTTGCCCTGGCTTGAACGGGCTTAAACGGGCCTGCCCTTGGCCCGGGCTTCGCCCCGGGCTGCGCCCCGCGCGCGTCCCGCGATGCGCGTTGTAGCTCTTGCTTTTAAGTCTAAGAGGAGAGGGCGGGGCACTGGGAGGGGGCGCGGCACCCTCGGGAAGAGGAGACAGCTGGTGTCAATAACGCTGTCCCTCGCAGTCCCGGGGCCGCGCCTCTCACCTCCTCTGCGGCCTCGCTGATCTTTTCTCCTTCCTCGGCAGCAGTGGACTTTGGCAGGAAGTGTAGCTACTCCAGTAGCGAGTGTCAGGCAGGGAAAGATATAGGAAACACCTCTGTGTACGAGCGGCACCCGCGGAGCGGGGGCCGCAAGAGGTTATGAACGCCTGGGGGCGGGCACTGGGAGGGGGCGCGGCACCCTCGGGAAGAGGAGACAGCTGGTGTCAATAACGCTGTCCCTCGCAGTCCCGGGGCCGCGCCTCTCACCTCCTCTGCGGCCTCGCTGATATTTTCTCCTTCCTCGGCAGCAGTGGACTTTGGCAGGAAGTGTAGCTACTCCAGTAGCGAGTGTCAGGCAGGGAAAGATGCAGGAAACACCTCTGTGTACGAGCGGCACCTAACTAGATGTTTATGTATTGTCGGCTGTCACAGATGTCTCGTTCTGTAATGCTGCAAATATCGTTTCGTGCAGCTCAGTTCAGTTCTGGTTGTATATCGCTTTGTCTCGTTGTCTGGGCAACATCGATTCTACCGGGTGGAGAGAAGGTTGCGGGGAGAGGGGCGCTCTCTGTGGTTTATCCCCTTCAGATGCGAATCTCTAGGTGCTTTTTTGTGTTCACGCTGTCACAAATGGTCGTGGGGCCCAGATGACACACTCGATACGCGCCCGCCCAATGTAGTCCAGCGTAGACCTTATTGCAAGATTAATGAGATCGTGAATATTTTTAGTTAAAACCTGCTTCGTCGCACACCAAATACGCATTGCCTGGGCAGCTTCAGCGCGACCTTCCCCAAAAACCAAGACCTCCTCAGACAATGTCAGCGTGAGGCAGATGAGGTGCGTGATTCTGAGCAGCAGTGCAAGATTCAGGAGTCCAACAGACACGCCCATACTGACCCATTCTAAGCAGAGTAATGTCTTTCAAGGCCTTTGCTCCTTCGCCACCGCTCATACACTGCTCCCCATTCTCCCCGTCACTCCTGACATCAGTAAACTGCTTGTGATCTCTGAAAGCGGGGGGACGGGGGCGTCATACCTGCCCCGAATTCCAGGTTGTGACCGAAGTGAAACCGACTTTTAATGAGGTTTTGAGGAGGGAGTGTCTCACCTTGGGGAAATAAACAAAAAATTGATTGTATTACGAATTTTAAGTTGCAAGTTTACATACATTTGCCAAAAAGACGTAGGATCTGAAAAAACACTGAAGAAACTGGTACAGCTGACCCGCCACAGGAATTTTCCTAATTTTTTTCAGAATTTGCTATTATTTATTATTACTCGGAGTTCTACAGCGCATGAATACCCAACCAAGGATTTCCAAGCGCGACTCTAAAATAGCGTACCAGGAACAGGGAAGTAACTGTTATGGATAGTAGGAATGAAAAAGCCAGGTTTTGAGTTTCCTGAGCAAAGCAGAGAGCGAGTGACACGATCTCAACTCAACCGGGAGCGAATTCCATAACTTTGGGTCTAAGAAAGAGAAGGATCGACCTCCCTGTCCGGCTCTCTTATCTCTTGCAACAAGTGCAAGGCCCGGGTTGCTAGAGCGTAAAGAACGACTAGGAGTACAAGGCAGCAGCAAAGGTCGTGAGTGAGAGGGGCCAGAGTTCAAAAGACATTTGTGTATGTAACAGAGTTCCTTAAATTGAATGCTCCGTGCCTGCACCCTGTATGTCTGGAACGAACTCCATAATGTCAGGTACAGTATTTTGTTTTGGGTGTTCCACATATGCTATGTGGTCCTCCCTTAGGTCAAGAATTTCATACGGGTAGCATCCCATATACCATGGGTGCCCCGTATGTTATAAATTATCTCCATTACGCAAAGGCCAGCAATTTGCAGTGGGTGCCAAGAATGTCCTCCAAAATATCAACACAAGTATTTTGACATGGGTGCCACCATATGCCAATAATTACCATCAGTATGCCAGTGCTGCACTTTGCTATGCTTAATACCTCCCAACCTTATGCATTGCATGCCCCCCCTTTCTTTAAGCCAATATTTCCTCCAGTGTGCTCTCACAGACACTCTAGCACTCACTCGCACTATCTCCTGCACACACTCGCTGTCAAACAGGAGTTCATTACTCCAAACCACTTGGGTTCTGTAAAAGGTTCCACTGCAGCTGCCTGTGCTAGACTTGTGTTGCTGGTTAGCGTAGCTTGCTAAAAACGGCCTCTCTGTACAACATTTGGAAGTCGAAACAAATGGCATTTTCAGTGCTTATTTTAAGCATGATGTTAATGAAATATTGAACCTTTATAAAATAGGAAAACGGGGTTTATATTAAGTGTTACATGTGGCCCAAACAGTAACAGCATTATAATGGACATGCCAATTTGTAAAATCATAGCTCCATGTCATCTTATGCCCTTTGAACTCCTTGAGGCAGCCTTGGCTTTTTAGCCAGCAGCGCTTTGCATGTTGGGAATTTTAATCCCTACTTATGAGTATATTGAGGCACTGTGAGCCTCAGTAAGTCTGGTTTGCTTTTGAGTCCTGATTGGAAAATGTACATTGCCTGTACCAGTGGAAACAAAACGATTGGTTTCTGAAAAATGAATTGTGAGCTAAAGAATTTAATGTGTGATGATTCAATGTATTTTGTGTAATGTAAAATGGTCCCCATGCATGGCAGAGTAGGCATTCCATAGGAGTCATTATGATACAGCAAACAACCAATAGTTTGTGGCTAGAGAGTGGATCCAAGCCCATCCTGTATATTTTAAAGAATTCTTAATAATGTATCCTATAGATAGCTGCATTGTGAAGCCAGATCTAAAAACTACAAGTGGTGCTTGAAAAACCAAGATTGACTGCTGGTGTCACTTAAGACCCTGGGTCACTTGGCAACCATGTCAAAAGTTTCAGCTCGTGATTTGCAGACTTTGTTATTGGAAGTAAAAAAATAGTGAAGTTATGATATTGGGGAGATTGAATTTCATTTGCAGATGTTATAATTTCAGTACTGATGGGAAAACATCCACGCTCTAAAACCATGGAGTTGCTAAAATCTTTACTGCCCAATACAGTGAGTGATCCATGGTGTGTGGGCTCTTACCTATAACTTAGTACTGGTTGTGGTCGCGGTGTGCCGCAGCAACTGAGCGTGTCTGAATTAAGATGATGGGCCAGCAGCCTTACTCCCGGTGCACCTCTTGTGTGCAGGAGCTTGACAGCCTTACTCCTGGTGCATCTCTTGTGTGCAGGGGCGTAACACAAGCTCCTGCGACGCATGGGGCCCTCCAGTGCTCCAGGGGGTATCCCTTCAGGTAGGTCCCATTCAGTTAAAAGCCAATTAATATCTATAAAACAAGAGATTCGGGGGGCGGGAAGCTCACAGATTTTGCGGGGATTGGGGGAGGGGGGGGAGCATAATTTGCATTACACCACTGCTTGTGTGGTTTCACGAGTACCTCAGCAGAAATATTTTTGTGGTTCAAACGCCATGCACCACAAAAGTTGTCATGCACTCAAGGCAAGGATGTCTGGTTTGAGCAGGTGAGTCAAGTCAAGTCAAGTCAGAGAATTTATATAGCGCACTACCTACCCAGAGGGTCTCAAGGCGCTTAGAAATGGGAGGAGGTTTACTTGTCAAATATCCACGTTTTAAGTTGCTTTCTGAATGCTAGGTGGTTCTGGGTGAGGCGAAGGTAAGCGGGGAGTGAGTTCCATGTTTTAGCAGCCAGGTAAGAGAATGATCTGCCTCCCATGGTGGTCTTGTTGATGCGAGGTACAGTGGCGAGGGCTTGGCTGGAAGAGCGAAGTTGGCGGGAGGGGGTGTAGAAGGATAGTCGTGAGTTGAGGCATTCCGGTCCGATGTCATAGAGTGATTTGTGTGCGTGGGTTAGCAGTCGGAAGGTGATTCTCTTATTGACGGGTAGCCAGTGGAGGTCTTTAAGGTGACCAGAGATGTGTTCGTTGCGTGGGATGTCTAATATGATCCTGGCTGAGGCGTTTTGGATTCGTTGGAGTTTCTTCTGGAGTTTAGCGGACGTACCTGCGTAGAGGGTGTTTCCGTAGTCTAGACGGCTCGTGACTAGAGCATGGGTGACTGTTTTCCTTGTTTCGGTGGGGATCCAGCGAAATGTTTTTCTGAGCATGCGAAGAATGTTGAAGCAGGATGAGGTAACGGCGCTGACTTGTCTGTTCATTGAGAGTGAAGAATCCAGGATGACGCCTAGGTTCCGTGCGTGGTCTGTCGGGATGGGTGCTTTTCCAAGGGCTTCCGGCCACCAAGAGTCGTCCCATGCAGAGGGGGATGTACCTAAGATGAGGACTTCTGTTTTGTCTGAGTTCAGTTTCAGACGGCTTTGTTTCATCCATTCGGCAACTTCTTTCATTCCTTCGTGTAGGTTAGTCTTGGCGGTGCTGGGGTCATTGGTGAGAGAAAGGATTAGTTGAGTGTCATCCGCGTAAGAGATGATGTTGAGGTTGTGTTGGCGGGCGATGGCCGCGAGGGGGCTCATGTAAACGTTGAAGAGGGTGGGGCTGAGTGAGGATCCTTGAGGTACGCCACAGATGACTTCAGTAGCCTCGGACTTGAATGGTGGGAGGCGGACTCTCTGGGTTCTTCCGGTGAGGAACGAGGTGATCCATTCAAGTGCTTTTCCTTGTATTCCGATGTTATTGAGGCGTTGTAACAGGGTGCTGTGACAAACTGTGTCGAATGCTGCCGAGAGGTCGAGGAGGATGAGGGCGACTGTGTCTCCATTGTCCAATAGAGTTCGAATGTCGTCTGTTGCTGCGATGAGGGCGGTCTCAGTGCTGTGTTTTGCTCGGAAGCCAGATTGTGAGGAGTCGAGGGATTTGTTGGCTTCGAGGAAAGCGGCGAGCTGGTTGTTGACGGCTTTCTCGATGACTTTGGCCGGGAATGGAAGGAGCGAAATGGGGCGGTAATTTTTGAGTTCGGTGGGGTCCGCTGTGGGTTTTTTCAGAAGGGCGGTGAGTTCAGCGTGTTTCCAGCTTTCCGGGAAGGTGGCGGAGTTGAAGGAGCAGTTGATGACGTCTCGTAGGTGCGGTGCTATGACGGAGTCTGCTTTGTTGAAGATGTGATGAGGACATGGGTCTGTGGGGGAGCCTGAGTGGATGGAATTCATCAGGCGGATTGTGTCCTCAGTAGAGATTGGGTTCCAGTCGTTGAGGGTGTTCGCGGGGGGGGGAGTGTTCAGCAAATGGTTGGGTGGGTTGGTCTCCGGGTTGGTTGTCGAAGCTGTTGTGGATGTCTGCAATTTTGTTGTGGAAGAATGAGGCTAGGGAGTCGCAGAGGGCTTGAGAGGGGGTGATGTCGTTGGAGCTGGCTGAGGGGTTGGAGAATTCCTTGACGATGTTGAAGAGTTCCTTGCTGTTGTGGGCGTTGTTGTCAAGTCGATCCTTGAATGCTGTTTTCTTGGCCTTTCGGATTAGTTGGTGGTGAGTGCGGGCGGCGTTTTTGAAGGCGTCCTTGGTGCTAGTGGTTGGGTCTTTTTTCCAGGCCTTTTCAAGGGAGCGGCAGAGTTTCTTGGACTTCTTAAGATCATCGTTGAACCATGAGGCCTTCTTGTTGCCAGGTTTGCTTTGACGTTTTTTCAGTGGTGCTAAGGTGTCGGCGGTGTTGGATAACCATAGGGTGAAGTTGGCGGCGGCTTGGTCTGGGTTAGAAGAGTGGGCTGGAGTGTTTCGAAGGAGCGATGCGGAGATCTGGTCGGTGGTGATCTTGTTCCAGTTTCTTTGCAGAGTTGGTTGGAGGTGGTTGGTGGGTTTTGGCTTGTTGTAGGTGAAGTGAACGCAGCTGTGGTCAGTCCAGAGGAGATCCGTAGTGTGGCTGAAGGAGACATGATTGCTGGAGGTGAAGATGGGGTCGAGTGTGTGACCTGCGATGTGGGTGGGGGAAGTGACTAGTTGTTTAAGTCCGAGGTTGGCGAGGTTGTCCAAGAGGGTGGTGGTGTTGCGGTCGTTGATCTTTTCGAGGTGAAAGTTGAGGTCTCCCAGAAGGATGTATTCTTTGGAGGGGAGCGCAAGTCACAAAAGTTGTCATGCACTCAAGGCAAGGATGTCTGGTTTGAGCAGGTGAGCAGGAGTGTGATGGTTGGGCAGTGAATCAGGTAGGGTCAGCGGGGTAACAGGCTGGGTCTCTACTTGTGTGTGCTGACTGGAAGTACTGTCTCATGCATCATGCCCTGGTTCCTGATGCTCTGGAGGGGGCTGGGATAAATTTAGTCTTGTCTGACTTTCTTGCTGCCACACTACCGTCCAATCTCTGCAGGCAGGTCCAACGTGGGGCGCCTCCCGGTGTAGAAGTCTCATGAAGGTGCTGGGCCTGATCCATACCTGTTTCTGTACCTTAAATTTATTTTGAAGCGTGGACTTGAAGCTTATGAAAAAACACCCACTTCCCACCTTCCCTTGTGACAGCCCTGCTATGTATGTTTCTTGCTCGGGCAGAAATTGAGGGTCTGGATTTGACCTGTGAAGATAGCTCAGTAAGGTTAGTGCTGGCCCATAGTCTTGAATCCGACAGAGCAAACTCAAGCTTTAACCCTTCTGTGGTTGATAAAATGAGTACCATCGGGCTGCCTAAGAACACCAACTATTTAAGCATCAAAAATCCATTCAGTTTATTATCCACTATATAAATATTTATTATTGTTTGTATTCTGTTAGTGAAAGGGGCTAACTGAAAGCTGCTTCTAGAATCGTAAGCTGTTGGAATGCAGCAGAACTCTAGGAAGGAAATAATTTACTCCCACACTGCTCCAGCACATACCTGTTCTCATCTGACGACTTATTTTGAGGTTTACCGGCTGTTGTTAAAGATCTATTTGATCCTGCCTTTAAACCTGCACTGCTAGATGTTATCACCTGCTCTGGGTTCATTTCTTGATGGAATTCCGACCTCAGAGCAATAAAAATATAATTGGAAAATAAAAGTGGCTAAAACATTTTCTTATTTCCGCCACTGTCCTGGGGCCTTACGAGAAGTTTAAAAGCAAAGGTAGCTTGGAGTTCAGGGAACAGGCTTCCCATGACGAACGCTGAGAAGGTTCTACCTGGGTGGTCAGGAGAGTTATGCCGAGGTGCAGTACACACCTCATCGCTGAATGGCTGGAGCATTGTGTCGTGGGAAGCCTGTCTAAAAAATGTGACCAATTTTGGGGTTTGGTACACAATACTGGTCCATTCACGGCACAGATGATAAGATTTGCCTCCGGATCTTTTCCACTAGTGGAAGGAAGCACTTGAATGGTGTCAGATGATACTGGTGCATGATATTATCAAAGCTGTGCCTACCCCTGTGTTTTCAATTGGGGGGGGTGTGGGGGGGACATAAGGCCTAGTTTTCGACCTTGAGACCTGGCTTTTAGTCCTAGTTTTGGCATTTGACCAAAAGTCATGTGATTCTTTACAAAACAATCGATATCCCTGTGTCTCAAATTTATGCATACGCACAGTGTGATCTAAATGTGTAATCTAAAAGCCCAGCAGACGATGTGCGGTGAGATACAGTTTGAATCTAATGTTTTCATTCCTCACACACCCTTTATCCCCCTGCCCTCCTCATCACATCCTGGTTTCTGTAATCTGGTCTCAACCAGACTCCAAACATCATCATTTTCTATGTACACGACCTTAAGTTTGCATGCATCTGATACAATAAAAATGTTACCTGTAAAGCCCCCTGTGCTCATGAAAGCTAGGTCTGCACTGTGTCACAATATGCCAGATAATTTAAATGAGATGGGTGTCTGTTGAGCATGGTAAAGCCCCTTCCTCTAGAATCGGGTTGCTTACATTTTTAGTAGTTTTACAGAACCAGACTCTTGAAGGGTGAAATCATAACACATGCTTTCTCCTTGTGGACTGGCTAGATTCATGAGATTGTTACTGGCATGCACTTCCTAGGCTCCGGAGAAAGTGGTAGCTTACTATAACGACACTGGGAATGTATTGCCTACCGCCTATAGGAATTAATAGCTCGCCTTGGGGAGCAGGAGATTGCCAGATCTATAGTGCAGTGTTCCCCAGTTGGAGTAGAAGTGTAAGATGGGATGTAGATAGAAACCGATTGACGGGATTGGCACATGGATGTATGGCCACAGAACACTTGTAAACAAGTAGCTGTACAAATAATACACATTTATTTGTTATACATATTTGTCTTGGAAAGTGGTGTAGCTGCCTGGTGCAATGTTGCGATTAGGGTGGAATGTGGCCTTTTTAAAAAATGTTTTCAGTTTTATATAGCATGATCATAGTCAAACAATCTTTAGAATGCTATTCAGTCAGAAACTCAATTTTTGGATTGTGTATTAGTAAACCTATCACAATGAATATCTACAAGATTATATTCAGTTTGATAATGAGGATGATTGACTTGCCAAGATTTTTAGTTAGTGTTTTAGGTCGTTGGGATCATCGATTTGTTCATGGGTGTTTGCATCCGTGGGCTTCAGAAGCCTTTGCCAGCGTTCAGAGTGGCTTTTGCTTAATTTATGATCAGCATTAGCCAGAAGACAGGCAAGTAAGTATCTTGGCTGTTAGATAGAGGGAGGGAGAGCAGAAGAGTAACGAACAAACACTACAGTCCTGCTTTCCAGCACGTTTCTTTTCTTTATCATTCAGCATTTGTAGGATACTCTTTGCATTGACTCTCAAATCCATGCATTCTTGGGAGAAAGGAACCATAAGACTTAAAGGCAGTATCAATATTCAGCACATGACTGGCACACAAGATTGTTATGCTGGATTGACACCGGTAAAATAGCCCTTCTCCCTCTGTAGCAGACTTTAAATTTGTGTAGGATCTTTAGGGTACATCCAGTGATAGAACCGACCCATGTATACATTGATAGATCGGGCCATTGGCACAGAGATGGAGCTTTCTGTCCATCATCATCCTGGCGTGGTTTTTAACTTCCTAAATGTTGATTGTATTTGGTGCTGGTGCGCCTGGTCTTTCTGTGTATGATCTGCCCTGTTTACGTGGATTATGAAAACGATTTTTGGATATCTGCAGTTTACAATGAACATATGTCCACTTAAAAACCTTTTCTGATGAGATGAAATACTGCACAACTTAATTGGTGTGTACCATGACACATGTAAGGAACATATTAGATTTCATTGGACACCGTGTCTGAGTGATATTTGGGTCTCGTCACCTAGACTACATCCCTATCATAGCAAGGCTTGGGTTTTGGTGGAGATCATTTCACTGCAGTACACTGTCGGGTCACGCTGTAGGGAATGTATCATGTAGCAGGCACTGCTTGGGTCTCCGTGGAAATGGCGCCTGTGCAGGTCACTACATCATTCTCATAAGTGCCGCTAAAGTGCAGGGCAGTGCTTGGATCATAGTGAGTATGTGTTTGACACTACTTTGGCATCAGAGTTGACACTGGATATGTGCAGGATGTTTTTGTGTCCCGTAGTGGATGATGGCAAATGTATAGGCATTCTTTGATTACCGTGGTTGGCATATTGATCATGCCTCTGCAAGGCACTGGTTGAACACTGCAGTGAGCAAGAACAATGTCTAGGTGGGAATCGGAATATGCACTGAATGTACTGAAGAATTCTTCAGAAGTTTCTGTGGTGATGGAGTTGTACCTGTTGTTGGTTGAGCCTCATAGAGGGGACAGGAACCTGTAGGGAATTGTTTACGTTTTGTAGTGGAAATGGGACTATGACTATTAGTGATTATCCAGTTCTGCAGGGTGTAGCTTTCACGTTATTGTGTGCCTTGTGGTTTGTAGGCCCTCTTGGTTGGGTTGACGTTTTATGAGGGAATGCTTTGACAGCCTAATCAACCTCTTTGTACTGAGCTGGTCTGTGCAGAACACACTTTGCGTGGTGTAGTGGGCATCAGTCTATGTGGGTGTTTGAGCCTACAGAGTAAAGGAGGACCATGGAGGCTGTTTGGATCTCTTAGAATTGAGTGTTGGTGCAGTCTATAGTTTGAGCATTCTAGTGGGTATCGAGGTAAGCAGCATGGTTCATCTTCATCGTAGGTATTGGTTTACATAGAGTGTGCAAGTTTCGTAGTATGGAGTAGTGGTACACAGGGTGACATTTCTCAGCTTTATAGTAGGGAGGTGGCAGTGCAGGATATTGTTATTGCTTTGTAGTATTGAGATTGGCTTTGTTAGGTGTTACTTTGGCACACTTTTGTCAAGATGATTGTGCATGGCACTCTATTGGTCTTTTATATTTTGGGTTCCTCGTGAAGATGTGGGCCTTGAAGGTTATGTCCTCCTAGATCAGACTGTGAACAATGTGGGTTGGGTTTCGAAAAGAAAGTGACTGAGGTCACTGTTTCGATCCACATGTGAATGCCCCTAAACAAAACTTTTGCTGTGTAAGTGCAGAGCATTCGTTTTTTGTGCTTCAGGTATTTGCATCTTCCATCTCCAGCTGGCCTATCTTTAGTGATTCGTGGGATTTACTCAGCAGCTGAAGAAAGATGCTCAATTGTATGTGGATCTTTCATCCGAGTGGGATTCTAAGGCTCTCCATATTCTCTCACATTCGGTGCTTTTATTCTCTCAAATGCGGTGCTTTTAAAATAAAATAGTATGCCCAATGGTGAGACTTGAACGTGAATTTCATTGTACCATAATACATTCCTCTATTTTGCTTCTTCTTTCCATTCTCAACAGTCGTGTTGACCAGTTGAAATATGATGTTCAACACCTGCAGACGGCGCTTCGGAATTTCCAACACCGACGGTATGCATACGAGCAGCAAGAAAGAGAGCGGGAGGAGCTGATGACACGGACGTACACCACTAACGTGAGTATCTAAGGTGGAGTAGAAGCACCTCAAAACCTCAGGTAGCTTCCAAGTAAACTCGTGGTTTGGTAAGCAAAAGGATGAGAGAGAAAAGGGAAAGAGGCCGAAAAGGTATTTGTTTGAAAGAATACAGTTTACTTTGTAACAAACGCTGAGGAATGAGCGATAACACTTGTTAGTTTTAAATTGTTTATTGTTAAAAACCGTGTATAGTTTAGCAATTAGGTGGATCTTCTTCATGTCCAAGCAAATCTTCTCTTTCTATCTGCTGCGACAAACGATTATTTTGGCCCAGGGTGGAAAACTTTACTTTTAATTGTTATTTAACGTAATTGTTGTTATTGAGGTGCAGTCGCAGGACCTCATGATCACTCTAGCATTTGTAAGTTTGTGACCCCTATGCTGCAGAGATTACTTGAATAGTGGGCAAGGCAACGAGGGGGTAGTTTTAGAACTACTCCCTTGTAGGTGATTGGGTTGATTATCAGTGGCACAGAAGATCAGAGGATGTTATGAACTGAATCTTGACAATGAGGTTAATGCAAGGCATTCACAGTTGTTTTTTCCAATGACAATAAGGTTGTGTCTCCAGGAGGCACCCATGACTAGTACCTGATTGTCAGTGGCATAGACTAGGGGCGTCTCTAATGTCTATTATGGTATACATGGCAGTAGTCTAGGATAATGGATCAGTTAATCTGTGACTTGTCTTGGTAAGAGACCATGGTCAGATATAGAGAGAATATACACGGTATGTTTATAGCTATAATTATGGTTTTTGTGGAGTCCTGACCCCAAAGGTTAGGGGAACTGATTTATACGAACAGTTTTTGCTTATTAATAACTATGTATAACTTCATGTCCATTAGAGTCACCCTTAAAGTTATGGATAGAGCAGTGTGTTCTTATTAAAGTTAACTAACCTGTGTATGTTTTGGGATTGTACGAGGTAAACCGCTGCCTGACGACAGTGAACTTCGAGATACTGAACTAGAGCGGTATGTCTGGGGCTGAGCATTCACGTTTCTTCCCAGGGAGTGATGGGTGACACTCTAGGCTGGGTAGGGAGAGGTCAGATGGTGCACACTTACTGATCAGCCAGGACAACCTCCAGGTACTTGAGGGCTAAATCAGGACAATTCGGAACTATAGTTTATTATGTCGTACTCGGACCCTTTCTTCCATCCTGTTATTTATTGCCTTTACATGCAGGAGATTCAATGGTTCTTCAGATTTTCTTGCACACACATTTCCCACCCCAACATCCTCGTATTGCAGCATATAAGGTCCCCTTGTACACAGGTTTGTTTTTATTCTCTGTACATGAACTGAAACCGAATCTTGTTTGCTTCTCAGAGCCCTGAAGCTATAATGCATACTGCGAGCTTGATATACGATTGGGTAGCATGAGTGCATCCCTTCCTATCTTCACATTTGTCCACGTTTGCCACATCTTGGTTGGTCCTGGAGTTTAAGAACATCAATCAATAAGTTCTTCTTGTTATGTCAGATGTGACTCTCTTAGTTTACCTGGGTTATGTTATCTGACCTTGATCTATTTTTGTTATGATGAATGAAAATAAAACCCGACCCGGTTTCTAACAACATAGATGCTGAATTCTGCAAATGAATCATTAATGTGGTTTTTAAATCAACATTCTTTTCTAAAAGCACGATGATTTCTCTCTTTGTGAATGAGTCTACTATGCTTAGAATTATGATTTGTAGTAGAGTAAAACGGTTGTTGGTGTAGAACACTGAATAGATTTGTCTTTTGTGCAAGTGAATACATTTTGGGATCTGTTTAACCGACCTTAGGCTTGCTATGTTTGGTTAAATTCACATGGAGTCTCCCCAATGAACCTGAACCATATTACCCAGATGAGCAGCAGTCTTATTTAAAGTGCATTTGTAGTGCCTGGTCTTTACAAGACTGTCTTCACACTCATGGTATAGTTTGCACATTATTACGCATTTGGTTCTTCCATCGTAATGTTGCTGCACATGGTGTGATGAGACACCTGGGTTTCAGTCTAAGTTACAGATATGTTGTCAGTGCGTTTTATATTCGCTTAGAGCACACCCATGAAAGATCTGGCCTTTATATCTATAGCTGAAAATCCACCGCTCCAGATATTCCGTCTTGGCCTGTAGACTTGGGTCGCTTACTTTGACTGGTCTCTAATCAATTTAACATAATCCTCTAAAAAGTGTTGGTAGAAAACATGTGTGAATCAAGGAGTATAGATTGAAGAACTTTACGGTCTGGCATTCTTCACCAGAGTGAGATGAACTACGCTAATAAATACTGCAGCACGATAACCACACACTACATTTTTCACACAGGATTCGGCGACCACCATCCCGATCGACGAGACATTACAGTTTAATTCTTCACTGCATAATGCCCACCGGGGCATGGATGAACTGCTGGGCAGTGGGACCAGCATCCTGGAAGGGCTGAGGGACCAGAGAAAAACCTTGAAGGTGGGGGCATTTGTTGAATATGCAGATTTGCTAGGGGAACATTAAGGATTGATTATTGTACAGCCAGGGGAAAGGGCATAGATGGACACCAACACAGCTATTCCCCCCTATCCTGGCTCTTTTTGTCAGCTTTTCAGTTTTCTAGTTGACCAGTGAATGACGGCAGTCTTTGCCTTTTTCGGCAAGAAAATGCATTATTGTTTTTAGCCAAGTGCAAACTAGACCCAAGTGGGTATCATCGCTTTACAGAGGATATCCATAAGAACACATATTTACAAGATGTCGGAAGTAAAGAAGTGCCAGATTAAAGATAAACCATGGTAATTCAAATGTCAGGCAATTAAAGATATTTTCAAGGAAAAGTAATTGTGAACAGGGGATTTGAGGTGGTGGGGTTGAGTGTAAAATGGAACAGAGGATACGAATATACATATACATAAACATGAACTTGTAATGACTAGCCGAATACAACTATAATTGGAGTGAATACAACAGTGAAGCATTATAGAGGTAAACAAGCATAATTTTGAAGAGGGAACAGAGTTTGATATTTAATAAAAAAGTGACGTTGAAACAGTTGGCATTTCATCTGTCTTTTGAAGGGTTTGCCGTGATTTCAGGTGAGATAGAGTTCCTTCCATACTGAGTGCGCTCTCCCTAAGAAGGGTTGCTAAAGGGGTCTTTGCTTTCCTTATGTCCGATATTCAACCAAGATAGTATCTGACTTCTGTATTTTATGCTAGATAGTTTGAAGGCCAAAGTGGATATTTTTGTGGATAATTGCAAACCAGCTTGAATGTGCCTTTGGCTTTAATCTGTAAACACTTCAATGAGATTAAGATTGGAATAATGTGACTGAACTTCATGGAGCTTGTGACCAGTAGTTTAGCTTCTGCCGGCAGTACTTCTAGACAGTTCCTGGACTCCCAATGAGCAAGGAACTGGCATTGTCTAATCTAGAAAGTACTCTTGATTGAAATTGTTTACATTTTTCATCAGTCTGATTTCAATCAATCAATCCAGTGTTAAGCGCGACTACTCACCCGTAGGGGTCTCAAGGTGCTGGGGGGTGGGTCGCAGGCTCCAGTCTATCAAGGAGGGGTGTCTGTCGAAGAGCCAGGTTTTGAAGTTTCTTGAGCAGATGGGGAGCAATGTTATCTGTCTGAGGTGGAGTGGAAGGCCGTTCCAGGCTCTGGCCGCATGGAAGGAGAAGGAGCAGCCTCCCGATCTGGTCTTTCTGGTGTGGGGGACCACGGCGTAGGAGAGCTGGGCTGATCGTAGGGTCCTTTGGGGTGCGTGGAATTTGAGTCTGCTTTTCAGGTATGCTGGTCCAGTGTCGTGGAGGGCCTTGTGAGCATGGGTTAACATCTTCAAGATGGCTCTAGCTTCGATGGGGAGCCAGTGGAGTGTGCGCAGGTGCTGGGAGATGTGGCAGTGTCTTGGTCGGTTGAGGACCAATCTTGCGGCGGTGTTTTGGATGTTCTGTAGCTTGCGGGTGAGGTTTTTGTTTATTCCGGCATAGAGTGCGTTGCAGTAGTCTAGCCTGCTGGGGACCAGGGCGTGAGTGACGGTCTTTCTGTGTTTGAGGGGGATCCATTTGAAAGTCTTATGTAGGAGGCAGAGGGTGTGGATGCAGGAGGACGAAACAGAGTTGATCTGGCGGTCCATTTTGAGTTCTGAGTCCAAGATGATTCCCTTATTGCGTGCGTGGTCCATGGGGGTGGGTGGGCCTCTCAGGGCGGGGGGCCACCAGGTGTCGTTCCGGGCGTCTGGGCTTGTGCCCAGGATGAGTACTTCCGTTTTGTTGGTGTTTAGTTGTAGGCAGCGGTTTTTCATCCATTTGGCGACGGCTTCCATGCTTCCATGCCTTCTCAAAAGTTGTCTGGCGGTGTTCGGTTAGTTGGATAGGGAGAGGATAAGTTGGGTGTCGTCTGCGTATGACACAATGTTGAGTCCGTAGGTTCTGACGATGGGGGCGAGCGGAGCCATGTAGATGTTGAAGAGCATAGTGTTGAGGGAGGACCCCTGGGGGACTCCGTAGGTGGTAGGTGTAGAATCAGAGAGGAAAGGGAGAGTCTAACCCACTGCGTTCTGCCGGAGAGGAAGAAGCGGATCCAGTCGAGGGCCTTGTCTTGGATCCCTGCGTCGTGGAGTCTTTGTATTAGGGTGCGGTGAGAGACTGTGTCGAACGCCGCTGAGAGGTCGTGGAGGATGAGGGCTGTTGTTTCTCCTTTGTCCAGTAGGGCATGTATGTTGTTTGTTGTGGCGAGGAGGGCGGTTTCCGTACTGTTTTTTCTGAAGCCGGATTGGGAGGAGTCGAGGATGTTGTGCTCTTGAATGTGGCGAGGGAACGAGGTCGTTGCCAGGGAGCGGTTGATGGTGTGGCAGAGCATGGGTGCGATGGTGTGTGGTAGAGCATGGGTGCAATGGTGTCGGCTGCTCTGTTGAAAATGTGGTGAGGGCAGGGGTCCGTCGGGGCTCCGGAGTGGATTGACTTCATCGTCTTCAATGTGTCTTCGGTGGTGAGGGCTGTCCAGTTGTCGATCGCTGGCTTCAGGGTGTCTGGGCAGTTGGTGAGTGTTCAGTGTGTTGGTTGTCTTCATCGTAGTTGTCATAGATGCTCTTGATTTTGTAGTGGAAAGAGGTGCTGAGTTTGTCACAAAGGTTTTGTGAGGGAGGGATGTCGGTGGACTCGCTGGTGTGTTGGGCGAACTCCTTGATGATGATGAAAAGTTCTTTGCTGTTGTGTGCATGAGTGGAGATTCTGTCTTCAATCACTTTTTTCCTAGTTTGTGTGATGAGTTGGTGGTGGGCGTTGGTGGCGGCTCTGATGTTGTTGTGGGCTTCTGTGGATTTGGTGTTCCTCCAGGCCATTTCGAGGCGGCGGCAAGTGCGTCTTGACTCTCGAAGTTCGGTGGTGAACCATCTAGCTTTCTTGGCGTGGGTGTTTTTCTTGAGGGGGGCTATGGTGTTGACGCTGTCTGAGATCGATCTGTGCAGGGTTCGGGCTGCAGTGTTTGGGTCGTCGTTTTCTGCGATGGTTGGGGTGGAGTTACTGAGTGATGAGGTTAGCTGGTCGTCGGTGATTCTGGTCCAGTTTCTTTGTGGGTGCTGGTGTCTGTGGATGGTGGGTGTTCTGAAGTTGAAGTGGACGCATCGATAGTCCGTCCATGGGAATTCGGTGGTGTGGCTGAAGGTAATGGAGTTTCCTGTTGTGAAGATGGGGTCGAGAGTGTGTCCTGCTGAGTGTGTGGGTTCGGTCACGATCTGGCGGAGTCCAATGTTGTGGGGGTTGTCCAGGAGGGATGTGGTGCTGGGTTCCAGTTGGTTGTCGAGGTGAAAGTGGATTTGAAACGGCGTCCCTTCTTATAAGTAATTTAGGTAAGCTAGAGATTTTTGTCCAGCATGTAGCCCAAGGATTTGGCGCCTTTAATGATGGACAAACATTTTCCAGCATTCTTCATGCATTCAACAAAGTCTACACAGGTGTTGAGCATTTAGGAGAAAAAATCCCCTGGAAAGCAGCTTTCAAGAGGTTTAGTTGAAGTTAGTGGTGGCTCATTCAGGTTGAATTTTTTGCGAATTTAAGTGAGGCATCAGGGGGGGCAATGCTTTTGTTTGTACCTGGTATCACAAGCAAAGATGTTAGTGTTTTAAAGTTAGGCAAGCCGTCCCATATATAAATTGAAGAAATTCTGGGATAGCCTTGTTGCAAGAGGGAGAGATTATACATGTAATCGGAGATATGTGTGCATGGATATTTATTGTCAGTCAGTCAAAATACTTTATTTCGATAATTCAATATCATAAAAAGACGGCGAAGCATACTATACAATCAAATACACTGTAAAAACAATTACAATTCATATATTTAAAAAATATCCCACAAGTTTCATAAAATTGTTAAAAGAATCATTTTACAATAAATTTAGCTGCCATATTACGTTACTCTATTAAAAGACGAATATATACAATGCAGAAAATCCAACTTTATAAAAATACAATCACTTACAATTTATCATTCTCTTGTTCCTAACCCTAACAGCACCCGCCAAATAAATGGCAACGTGGAAAATGGCCCTGGGGCTGTTTAGTAATTGTAAATATAGGAGAGCGGGCTTAACTTGAAAAAACCCTGCCTCCTTAAGGATAGGAACAAGAAACATAGTCCTTATTACCGTGTAATGACCACAAAACATCAAAAAATACATTGTGTCCTGCGTCGAAAAATTATCGCAGGAACACAGTGGTGCCTGTTCAGGACTACTCCATTCAGAAAAGTGACCTAAGTTCAAGTGGATCATATTTAAACGAAAACGTGTTAAAAGAAACCCCTGGTAAGAACGATTAACTAAAACAAGGTAAAGTTCAGGTCCTGGGGGATTAGCAACAATAAGATTGGCCCTTACAGTGGGTTTTCTAAGCTCAATTTCCGCTCTGTTTAAGACCAGTATCTGTAACATAGCCCCCTTTATTAGTGCTATGTCCTTACGAGTTATTTTGTCTGGTGAGAAAAAGAGCCAGGTCTCCCTAATTTGTGAAACCAATGTTTAACATAAGATAACAATGTGGTTGTGTATGCGGAGCCCCGCAGCTACATCCCCTGGTGAGGCACACCAATATAGATCACACAAAAGTGCTTCTGTTTTCGGTTATGAATCTTCGTTTATTTTATTTCCATTGTTATATATATATATGGTTCCTTTATGGATCATTGACTTCGATATTAAACAGCATATCAAAAGATGACAAATGTTGTGATCCGTTAACATTTGAACATTGACCTCCAACGCATTTCGGGCTTAGGTGCCCTTGGTCACGGAGAGCTGAGGAGGAAGCAAAGAGGAGCAACAGTGAGGGACTGTATCGCTTTAAGAGAGGTCGGGGGAGTCTATTAAAGTGCTATGGTGTGAGGGCTAATGAGATAAGTGCGCGAAGCTACAGTGCAGGGTAGGGTGTGTGATGGAAATATTACCGCCGGTGGTGCGAACAAATTACATGTATGTGACCCTTAGGATTACAAAATCTTACTTCAAAGTTACGCGTGGCGTCCTGAGACGTTCTCAGTCAGTCATCCGTTCGCTGTCACAAACGCGTTTGAGATAGCCTGCTATATAATTACATGGACAGAGATGACGGACTAGCGCCCGAGTGTAGCGGGGGCCATATTGAAGTGGTGAAAACTACAGGGACACCTTGTAGTGTGGGGTGAATACTAAGTGCACAGGTAGATAAACAAAAAGTAAACAAAGGTAAAGACTGAAATAAGGAGGAAGGTAAGGCAGCTAAATGGTAACATAAGATAACCACTTAATTTTATTTACATTGTCTAGTGAAAGGCAATCTTTAATGATGACATGATTCAGAGAGAGTTCATCATTCAACCAGGTCTTCAGCCAGGTTATTAAGGGTGCCACTCTTATCGTGTCTGTAATAAAACCGGCCCCTAGCTCTGAATGAATCGTATAAGATGGGGTAGACTGTGACACTGATAAGATCGATCTCATAAATTTATTTTCAGTGACTTGTAAACAGTCTATGGCGCTGTACCCCCCATAATGAGCAGCCATATGTGGCTACCGTCAAACATTTCGCTTTATAAATGTTCAACAAAGCCTTTATGGGCCTAGCCCCCAGTTTTCTGCTAAAGCCCATGATTGCTGAGGAGGTTCTTGCAAAGGCCGCATTTCTGTTTTTAATCTGCGGGCCCCAATTCCCCTTCTCCTCGAAGGTAATCCCCAGGTACGGGAATGTAGGGACTCTGCTAAGTTCCTCCTCACAACAGAAGAACGTTTTCAGGTTTTTCTTTCTTGTACCCCTTCCCATAATCATGATTTGAGATTTCTTTACATTTATTTTAAGGTCCAGGGAGGTCATAAAAAGGCCAAAAGCGTCCAACAAACGTTGAAGGCCGACCCCGGTCCGTGCTAGAAGGACCGCATCGTCCGCATACAGGAGAACCGGTATGCCAAGTTCCCCTATATGCGGTATATCAAACGCGGCCTCCCTAAGCACGGGTTCAAGGGCGTTTATATAAACTGTAAACAGAAGGGAGGGCCATGGTACACCCCTGCCTGTCCCAGAAGGACAAAGAAATGGGAATCAAAGCATAAATTGCCCGCACTAGTACTGTAATCCCTATTAGTGTTAGTTGCAAGAAAAGGTGCAGTCCACGGGCTGGAAGCACAATTCCCTATACTTCCTCAATTTAGAAGCTGATTCATAGAACCTAGCATTCAACAAAATATGAAAACATGATAGCCCGGCACACTTTATACAGAAATTGTAGTAGAGTTAAAAAACAATTCAAAGGATTTTGTTCCATAGACGAGTCGATGTTCAATTTCAACATATTCTTTATTTTTCATTCTTTAAAAACTTTTGAGAGCACTTTTGAAACCGCCAACGCGTTTCGTCCCATCCAGGGACTTCTTCAGGGCTACAAAAGTACATATAAAAAAACACTATTTACAATTCATCCATAATAGTATTGAAGCAACAACATGCACATCGACTTTTGCAGAGATATCAATTTGAATTCTGATATTACAAAAATTGTTTCTTGAAGGGACAGGCTTTTTACAGTCACATCCTATTTCATTTACATTTGTTATTATCTACGGGTGGGACCCATACCAAAAGCAAATATTCAAAAAGAGGACAAAGAAGAAAAGGGAGAAAAAGGGGGGGGGGAACAAATTCATCTATTTACAAAATGGCAAGTCCATCAAACCAATCAAGTGAGACACATACCTCGTAAAGTTAATATAGAGTATTCAACTTGGTATTCTTTGATATGTTCGCAACAAGTAAATATGTAAGATGTTGGAAAAGTATATATGCAGCCAATTAATTTAAGTTAAGACTTTATTGATGGTGTTCATACCTGTACATCTAGGTTGAGAGTTGCTTACTTTGAATCTTATTTAATGCACTTCCTCATATACTGAACATAGGTAGATAGAGAATCTTTTAGAAAGGAGCAGTGTCCTAGAATAAAGTACAATTTAATGTATATTAATATAATGGACAGAAGAATTATGTCAGTGAAATGATATTATAAACATTGCTCATGGGCATCATCTATTTTTTTAGAAGGTTAAGCTAGAGAATACAATTTTAGTTTCAAACTTATTTGATTCTCAGATGTGTATTGTAAATATATTAATTAAACCAAGAATACCTGTCATTTAGCAATCAGAAACCTAACATTTAAGTTGCTGAACAACATGTTCCAGAAAGAGGCAACAACGATTCTAATGAGTAAATCAAGTCATTGGAGACCAACCTTACCAAACAAAATGTTATCTAATAATTAATAGACAACACCCAAATTATTAATGATGAGCACCCTAATAGTCACAGATGTAGATTGACTAACAATAGCATCAGTTTCAACTATGATTAAAAGGCCTGTTAAACCGGGGAGTTGTTATCTACTTTACCAGTTGTCGACATCCAAATTATCAACAATAGGCACTCTAATAGTCACAAGTATAGAGGGACCAATAGTGGCATATGTGCCATAGAGAAAAATGTAATTCATGAAGAAATACTAAAGTATACAATCTCCTCTCGAGGTTTTTAAGGTATACAGCCCATATACGATATAACATATTAAAGTTGCAACTAAACATAAACTAAAGGGGGTTACAAATTTACACAATAATTTCGGCATGTCAATGTCATAATTATAGGGCCGTGTTAACCGAGGGGAAAGGAATCCCAGACACTAACAGCAAGTATTGAGAGGTTGCACACAGTCAAACTTACCCGGATGCAGTCATTTTAGGTCCCGTAATGGAGGTCCTCGATCGTGTCCGCCTCACATGGTTCATCAAGGTGCATGTGCGGTGGTTAAAAACCATGCTCCTTATATACTATTACTAATTGGCAATATAACCAATTAATTAATTTAAATTGAAGAAATTTCCGCGCTCTTTTAGAAGTAAATGTTTGATGGAAGCCCGAGGGAAAAAGATGGGCGCCATCTTGGAGTGGAGCCATTTTTGTTTATAAGCTCATTCAGAACATTTTAAAAGCTAATATTTTGTATCTTTTCAATGATCCTATGTGTTTTATTAGCTTAGATCAAAGTAGGCGATATTAAGGGTTTCTGATTTAAAGTGGCTAGAACAACGCCCCTCTGCGTTCACCCTGACAGAAGCCAAGAGACCAGAATGTAGGTCCGCTAAAAAGTTTACCAGGGCAGAATCAAGACCTAAATCAATTAGGATCTGCCAGAGTTTTGTGCGATTTACAAGGTCGAAGGCCGAGGACAGGTCCATGAACCCCAGGTATAGTGACCCCTCCTTGGCCTTGGTATATTTATCCACCAGCAGTTGTAAATTAAGGCACTGATCCAAAGTACCTCTTTTGGATCTGAATCCATATTGCGCGTTTGACAGTATCCCTTTGTCGTCAAGCCACTCCTGTAATTTATGCAAAATGACCCGCCCCAAAATTTTAACAGATGAGTCTATTAAGGAAATGGGTCGGTAACAGGCTGGGTCTACCCTGTTACCCTTTTTAAAGACTGGGACGATAATTGATTCTTTCCAAGATGCTGGGATAATCTCATGATATAGTGCATTAAAAACCTTGCATAGGATCTTCTACCACAATTTTGGGGTATATTTGAAAATATCGGCAGGGACCCCATCAGGACCAGGTGCCTTATTTATCAAGGTCTGGTCTATCGCCCTTTCCACTTCTTGTACATCAAAGGTAACACAAGAACCCTCCTTTCTATAGGTGGTGTCATTTAATGGGTCCTGGTGGGCAGTGTTAGAGTATATATTCCCAAAATGTTTGATCCATGCATCATCAGGAATATTGGACTCAAGGGGGCGATTCTCCTCATTTGAGAAAAGTGGCTGGTTTACTACTTCCCAGAACCGACTGCTATTTTTTAATGTCTCTGGTTCAAGTAGCTTTAACCAGGCCTTTTCTTTTAGCTCGTTCTTCCTAGTTTGCATAGTATTTTTATAACATACTCTTAACTTAGCTATTAGGGCACAGACTTTTGGACTAGTCTTCAAGGCCCTAAGTAAATCAGCATGGGCCCTTGAGCACGAGTGATCAAACCATCTCTTTACGTGATGTTTGGGGGCCCTTTTGCCCCAGTTAAACTTTGGTTGATCTGTTTGCAGATGTTATCAAACGCCACAACTACTTGAGTACCTTTTGCGCCTGTGCCTAGGCAGATAGCTACGTCATCCTCCGCCCTAGCCAAAACGTCCAGTACAATAGTTTCAGGATTAATATTCGACCACTTTAACCTACGGCCTTGGTCTATAGGAATCACATTTTGGCCTCCCTTATGTAACACTAATTTCATGGTTAAGAAATACCTGGACAATACCTCTACTAAGACAGGGTTATGGTCACTAAAGACTGAGACAACTGTTTTATACCTTACCACTTTACCTAATATATAACAGGACATAAAAATAAAATCAATAATTGTGCCATCACCAGATCCTTTAAAAGTAGGGACCCTATTTTCACCCTCACCGCATCCAGATTCATACAGATTCCACACCGCCAAGAAATCCTCAAGTGCCTCCCCTCTTTTTGAATGTTCAAAATGCGTGACTGTAGAACAGGGCTGACCCTCTTCTACTGAGTTGGCACAAGGCTGATTACAGGGGTGAATATTAAAATCACCTAAAAGAATTATCTCAAAACAATTTACTTTAGTTCTGTAAACTGACAACAAATTATCTAGGTAATCCAGATTATATCTGGTACTTTCATTTGCATTTGCATTATAAAAATTAATAAACAAAATATTTGATGAATCGGGGGGATTCAATTCAACAATTAAGCAATTTTGACAACCTGAGTCAAGCTGGGTTAATACTCCTTTTAGATCAAGTTTGAACAAGCTTAGTAAACCTCCTTTTGATCTACCTGCCACGCTACTTGTGGTCGGAATGAAAAAATGTCTATATCCATCTAAGGAAAAGCTGTTCGATATGTCCCAGGTCTCCTGAACTGCCAAGATGTCAAAAGATTTTAAAAAATCAATCCATATTTCCTTTTCACCTTTACCCCTAATCCCGGCAATGTTCCAGGTCATAATTCTGCAGGACTGTGAGTTAATCCTTGAGTTTTTTTACCAGTCAGTCATTTTCCTCCAGAGATGCCAAAGGCGCAAACCGATTACACAGTGGAAGAATTTGTTCCGCTTGAAAATTTGGCCTACACAAACTATAACAGTAAGAGTTCGATGACAAGGAGTTTTGGTAACCAGGATAGGCACACAGGCCAGTGCCCTGCATAAAAGGAGATGTTAATGGATTTTGTTGAACAACATGGGGTTTGGAGGTGTTACTAAGGTGATTGTAGAAAAACCCAAGGGGGCGCGCACATATAAAATCATCTATAATTGGTAAGGCAGCCGCCCTCAGCAGAACAGTGGCTACATGCTGTGGGTGCCTAAAGTTTACAATGATGCAGTCCCCCTTGGTCGTTTTTCTAGAATTGCCTATCCAGCCCACTCTGCGCGTCGATATGTCATTACAAAATGTGACCGGAAAACCACAGTATTTACTCAGCCATGCTAATACTTTATAGTTCAAGGAATCCATCGTTTCTCCCCTTGCGTCATTTAACCGTGAGTCTACCCCAGGGACATTAGTTAGCACTACTATATATGGAGCGCAATCCGGTGGTAGATTAACTAGGGGTCTTTGCTTGCCTTCCCTCAACCCTAAATTGTTCCCTGCAACAGTGGGGAGCGAGTTAGCCCTCAAAATGGGAGGAGGAATAGGTTGATTACTCGGGGGCTGTGCCGGTGTTACAGCTGGCACGATGTTTGTTGCCTTGTGACCCCCACTGCGGGAACTTGTGGCCCCCTCATTTACGGCAGTGCTCGTATTAGTGCTCCTATCTGCTTTGGATGAAGCCAAATGTGCAGATAGGAGAACACCTAACCTAGAAACCTCCTTTGAGACCTGGTCCATTTTGTCCCCAACCCCTTTACTGGGAACAGCAGGTCCCTTAGTTTCCTTAGTGCGAACATTAGGTTTTTGAGAGGTTTTTTTTTCTGAGGTGGCCAGGTGGGAAGCTAGAAGAGTACCCAGTTTGGATACCTCTTTTGTGACCTGTTCGACTCTGTCTGCCAATGGTCTAAACATAGTCTCCATTTTCAATACAAACATGTTGATCAGGGAGTCGAGTTGATCACTATTCAGTTTGATCGTATCCCCCCTCATTTGGATTATCAGGGAGGACTCCCACCTCTTCATCCGGTGTGGTGGCTGCCTTCTTAACTCTCTTATACCCTCCCCGTTTATTTTGTGACCCTCTACAGGCTCTCACTTTCCTTCGTGCCTGCGGGTGTACCGGAGAGGGTTCCAGGGACGATATTGGTAAAGGTTGAATTGTGGAAGACAAGGAGTTATCTAGTAACGCCACAGTAGGTGCTAAGGTGACAGATGTATCTATATCCGCAACTGTTTGAGTGCTTGGAGTACCCCCTGGAGCTAGATCACAGAACTCTGTTAGTACTGAACCATTTGTAGGTGAAGAAGGCGGGCTGAATCGGCCTAGAGGCATGCAGTGTGCTGTATTGATCTTGCTCACCACTTTGGCCATATAGTTATCTATCGGCCCAGACAAAGATGGCGTTTTTGAAGAGCGCAGTTTAGCCATGACAGACCGACTCAATTAGCAGCCTGTAAAACACACTCAACAATTAACACTCACGGTTATCAAAAGTCCCAAAGGAAAGTCCCAAAGTCCGTGGCCCGGCCCGGCCTCCTCCGGCCTCTGACGGCCGCAGATCGACCCGCCCTTGTCCCGGGCTTCTCCCGGCGCATGACCTCGCGCGTCCCGAGGGACGAGGGACCGACGCTGCCTTTATGAGCCACCTGGCGCTGCACAGGGCGTCACTGGTGGTGGGAGGGACCCGGCGGAGCCAAGCCCGGCCGGGGAACAGGCGGAGCTAAGCCCGGCCCTTTGCTGCTGGTGCTGCGGCTCAGTCAACGCAGGAACCGTAAGAAGAACCCCACTGGCCTCGACACCGGCGCTGCCTTTATGCGCCTCCTGGCACTGCACAGGGCGTCACTGGTGGTGGGAGGGACCCGGCGGAGCCAAGCCCGGCCGGGGAACAGGCGGAGCCAAGCCCGGCCGGGGAACAGGCGGAGCTAAGCCCGGCCCTTTGCTGCTGGTTCTGCGGCTCGATCAACGCTGGAACCGTAACAAGAAGGTATAAAGTGAATCTGTTGCTGTATTTCTTCGTTTCTCTGTTCTCTTGCCACTTTGTTCAATAATATGTCGACAAAGAAGACTGGTTTTAAGCCCTGCAGGGAATGTGGAAAGATGATGTCCGTTACGGTTCCACACCAGGACTGTATTTGGTGTTTGAGCTCCGACCACGACGTGGATGGGTGTTCGTCGTGTCAAAAAATGAATCCAAAGGCCCTGCGAGAAAGGGAGTCTGTCAGGGCTCCAAGCAATTACCTGATATGTATATGTATTCTTGACTCTCACTTGCGCAGGAGCAGAGATGGTTTCTGGCTCGGGAACTAGATGCTAATACCCAAATCCCAAGAGACGATGCCGGCAGGTCTTAATAGAACCTCCCTACATCATCCTCCGGGAAGGGGGTGTGGATAAAATAATAAACAGAGAAGAGACTGGTCCGGAAAGTTTCTTCAGACTACTTCCTTCTGGGTGTCTGCGAGTAGAAACCTGAAATAGGAGCACACCATTAGTTTCCCTACTCTCCTATCCTGACTCTGGAATTCTAGGGTTTAATATTGGTAACTCACTTTACTATTTCTGGACCTTGCTTCTCTTCTTAAGGATTATTTATGCTTATCTCGTCTAGTCAGTTGTCACTGCATAGGAAGACAAGGACGAATGGATTAGATACTTCCTAATACTACCCTATTTGTTTATCTATTATTTTTATTATCTAGAGCATACTTACTTCACTAACTAGTCGATAGCACTGTAATTGGGTTCTGTAGAATTGCAATAATTTGGATAGCTCTCAGCCAAGTCTTTTCCTTATTGATAGGTTTTCATCTGTCTTGGCCAAGGACTACAGGGAGAGCCTTGCTGTCTTATTCCTTCTGGTGACAAACTTCAAGGTTGTGCAAGGTTCATGTAATTGTTCTTTCTTTTTCACTCTAAGATACTTAGAAAATAGTTATTTTCTCGTTTGATGTACTAAGTTCACTACTGTTGATAATCTTCAGTTTGGCCAAACACTAGTAATTGTTACTTAGCTTTCGGTTCGCTGACGGTCTCTCTCTCGCTGGGTCTTTTCTCCTCAGGAAACTATGTACTGTTCACTTCTCCTCACGAACGACGCTTCAGGGTTTTCTTCACAACTGGAATCTCGAACTCGGAATGGGGAAAGAATTGCTACGCGCTTGAATTAATGCGCCGTAACAACATTTCCTCGACACTCGCGCTAACCGCAAATGGAGTACTACAACAGGAATAATTAAGAACTAAGGATTCAAGAATTTCACCAGAGCTACGCACACAGGTTCGTCTTCGCTAACGGTTCAGGTGAAGTGCGTAGTTTCCAGAGCTCGCGCTCCGTTCGTACTCTCCGCATCAGAACGAGGTTAAACGACTAGAGCGTCAACCTCACCGCAACACGGCACTGTGGCGGCCATTTTGTCTCTCCAGACTCGGACCCTATCAGACCATGAAGTATATGCAAGGGTCCTAGCATCATCTTGGGCTGATATTGAACCACATATTTGCGAGTCCAAATGACGGGTTCTGACAGTACCCCCCAACAAGGTAGACTCCTTCCATCTGGGTTTGGAAGGGTAACGTTGATGAAAGGAATGGATTAACCTGGGAGCGTGAACATCCTCCTCCAACTCCCACGATCGCTCCTCTGGTCCATAACCTTTCCAATCGATGAGGTAGTACAGTTTCCCTCTGGAGACCTTAGAATCCAGGATTTCTTTCACTTCAAACTCCGTTCCCGTCTCAAGTTGGATTGGCTTAGGAGGTGATTGAATTCTCAGTCCTGCAGAAGCTCTTTTGAGTAAGGAGACATGAAAGATGGGGTGAATTTTCATCTTAAGAGGCAGTGTTAATTGATAGGTGACTGGATTAATTTGCTTCTCCACTGGGTAAGGACCAATAAAGCGAGGTTGAAATTTTCGATTCCCTTTCAGTCTCAGATGTTTCGTGTTCAACCATACCTTATCTCCAACGGACAATGGAGGACTTGCGCGTCTCTTCTTATCTGCATAAGTCTTATATTTCTCCTTAGCTTTTCGCAGATTGTCTACTGCCTCCTGCTGGATTTGATTCAATTGGGAAACTAAGTCTTTGACAGCTGGGACTGCTACTTCCATTTGTCGAATTGATGCATTTGGGTGCCGTCCATAATTCAAGAAGAAGGGGGAGAAACCGGTTGAACCATTTTTGGCATTTGGCATTTGGCAAGAGGAATAATCGAAGGTATTGTTCCAGTTCTTGGTTCGCCCTTTCTGTTTGTCCATCAGTTTCTGGATGATAGCTCGTAGAAAATCTGACTTCAGTACCTAAACCCTTCATAAAGGCTCTCCAAAAATGGGATATAAACTGGGAACCCCTATCCGAAATGACCACCTTGGGTATACCATGGATCCTGACAATCTCTGAACTAAAATGGTCTGCTAGTTGTTTAGCTGATGGGGTTCCTTTTAAAGCTATGAAGTGGGCCATTTTAGAGAAGGCATCTACTACCACTAGAATGGTGTCAAAACCCCTGCTCAAAGGTAAATCAGTGATGAGATCTAGTGTAACCGTGTGCCAAGGATAAGGAGGGGTGGGTAGGGGTTGTAGGAAACCCTTTGGGGCTTGTCGCTCAGATTTTCCCTGCGCGCAGATCTCAAGCCTTAACATAGCTCTCAATATCAGTTGACATTCCAGGCCACCAGTAGTGTCTCTTTATCAACTCTTCTGTCTTGTTTTCCCCCTTGTGTCCGGCTAACTTATCATCGTGACATTCACGCATCACTTGTTGCTGCAGTTCTGTCGTTGGCACATACAAAGCCTCCCCATGATATGGCAACTGATGAATGATTGTCCTGTTTGGATCTCTTTTAGCCCAATCCTGCATAGCCTCCGGACTCATGTTTTCTGCGATGGCCTTTTGGATATTGATTGAGACTGTGGCTCCAATAAATCGGTTCTCAGGGATGATCGGTTGAATGTCTACAGCTGCCTTTTGAGACTCGGTGCCCAGTCTGGAAAGAGCATCTGCCTTCCCATTTTGTGCTCCTGGACGAAACGTAATTACAAAATCGTAATCTGCAAAATACAAGGACCATCTAAGTTGTCTTGGCGTGAGCGTTCTGGCGGATTTCAAGAATTTCAAGTTACGATGATCCGTAAATACTGTAACTTGATGCTGCGTTCCCATCAAATAATGCCGCCACTCCTTGAAGGCGTCCTTGATAGCCAGTAGTTCTTTTTCGGTAATGGTGTAATTGATTTCTGCTGGGGTCAGTTTTCTTGATCTGTAAGCTACTGGATGCAGTTGACCCGTGGTCTTGTGACGCTGAGACAAAACCCCCCCCAGGGCCTGATCCGACGCATCTGTCTCTACATAAAACGGTTCCGATGGATCGGCATGAAGTAGTACAGGTGCTGTGGTAAAGGCTTCTTTTAAGGCTTGGAAGGCCTCCTCTGATTCTTTCAACCACTCAAATTTTGTTCCTTTTCTCAACAATCTGGTAAGAGGTAAAATTTTTCCAGAGAACTCACTGATGAATCGTTTGTAAAAGTTGGCAAATCCAATGAAGCTTTGGACCTCTTTCACACTCGTCGGGGATTTCCAGGTGGTCACCGCCTCTACTTTTTTAGGATCCATCAGGATGCCGGACGGAGAAAGGACAAATCCTAAGAACTCAACCTGAGAGACATCGAATGCACATTTCTCCAGTTTCACGAACAACTTGTTCTCTTTCAACCTTCTCAATACTCCTTTCACCTGCTCATGGTGTCTTGTCACATCGGAGGAGTAAATCAAGATGTCGTCGATGTACACAATGGCACACTGATCGATGAACTCCTTCAAAATATCATTGATAAAATGCTGGAAGGCAGCTGGAGCATTACACAGCCCATAAGGCATCACTTGGTATTCAAATAGCCCGAATCTAGTCCGAAAGGCCGTCTTCCATTCATCTCCTTCACGCATTCGGACTAGATGGTAGGCTCCTCGCAGATCTAATTTTGTATAGATTTGGGCTCCTTTGACCTGATCCAATAAGACCGATATCAAGGGTAGAGGGTATCTGTTCTTTTTTGTTATTCTATTGATTGCTCTGTAATCGATGCACGTTCTCAATTCCCCTTCCTTTTTTGGCACAAAAAATAGGGGCGATGAGACGGGTGACTGTGATGGTCGGATGAAGCTGTTCGCTAAATACTTATCCAGGTATTCCTTTAGATGTTGGTGTTCTTTTTCTGTTAGTGCGTACACTCGACTGCATGGCAGATTTGCTCCAGGTTCTAAGTCTATCTTGCAATCATAGACTCTATGTGGGGGTAAGTGTTCCGCTTCCACTTCATTAAACACGTTCTCGAACTCCTTATACTCTTCTGGAACCTGATGTGTATCAATGGCACACATAGAATGCTCCACAAGACTCAAGGCATGGGCTGGGTTTATCTCCTCTCCGATAGTTCTTGAAACAAAACAGTTCTCGCAACAGTAGTTTGAATCCATTATAACCGTTCTGGAGTTCCAGTTAATTGTAGGGTTATGCTCTGTGAGCCATGGCAATCCAAGAATTAATTGAAACTGTGGAGCGTCTATTAAATTAAATTGAATCTGCTCTCGATGGCCCTCTGTGGTAATCAGTTGCATCACCTCTGTATGGCTCACAATAGGCCCCGATGATAAATTAGTTCCATCTACTGCTCGGACAGGTTCGCTCCTCTCTTTCTTTATTGCTTGGATTCCCACCTTGTCCGCAAAACGCAAGTCACAGAAATTTCCTGTCGCTCCTGAGTCTATCATAACTGAGACTTCGGTTAGGACCGTTGATCGGAATATCACCTTCATAGACAGAATCAAATGTGGAGCAGCCGCTTGCAAGGTGTTCGCCACATGGTGTTCATTTGGAGTCTCTTCTGTAATTGCACCCACCCGTTCAACTCCAACTACGGGTGGTGCTGCTAGTTTTCCTTCGGCTTAAATGTTCCTTTTGGCTTCTTCAGACAATTTCGGACAAAATGCCCACTCGAACCACAATACATGCACAGGTTATTGGTCCTTCTCTTATCTTTTTCTTCTTTCGTTAGTGGTCCTCTGATGGTTCCAATTTGCATTGGTTCAATACCCGATGCCGTCTCGGAGGTTCTTGTTCCTTCAGACCGTGCTCTGTCAAACCTAGGAATGATCGCCCGAAAATCCTTCTTCTTTTCTCCTCTTCGCTCCCCCTGACGAAAATCTATTTCAAGAACTAAATCGATGAGAGCCGATATCTCAGTTTGTCGATTCGGAATTTGGGCTAACGTGTCTTTCAGTTCGTCTCTCAATCCACGATAGAAAACTGCTGCTCGCTTGCTTTCTGGCCAATCCGTCTCCACCACCAACTTGTTGAACTGCGCCAGATATGCTTTTAGGTCTCGATTACCTTGTCGCAAATCAAGTAATTCATTGTCCACAACCTGTGAGATTCTCCTACGATCAAATATTCGAAGGAATTCTTGTTTGAAATTTTCAAAGTTCCTTAACAGCGGGTCTTCTCTCGTGACCAGGGGCATGGACCAGGCTGCCGCGTCCCCGCTTAGATATGAGAGAATGAAGGCCACTTTAGACTGCGCGTCAGGGAAAATGGATGGACGACATAGGAAATGTAAAGAACATTGTGAAAGGAATATCTGTGCCTTCTGTGGATCCCCATTAAACCTTTCAGGAGCGGCCAAAGGTATAACTGGAGACAGGGAGTGAATGACTTGTGTTGTTGACCTATTTGTAGCTTCTAACACTGGGTTCATGGCCTCTCGCTCTAAACTACTAGTCCGGTGTAATCTCAGGGCTAACTCAGCTGTCTCTTTTCGGGCATTAACTACCTCTTGTTTTAAATTTTGATTCTCCTCTCTTACTGCTCCCAGTTCCTTGTGGATTGCGTCTAAGATTGTTCCTAAAGATTGGATATCTATCCCTTCTGCCATCTCTGCTCGGGTGCAAAATCAAGCTTGGGCACTTCACTCTGTCAGGGCTCCAAGCAATTACCTGATATGTATATGTATTCTTGACTCTCACTTGCGCAGGAGCAGAGATGGTTTCTGGCTCGGGAACTAGATGCTAATACCCAAATCCCAAGAGACAATGCCGGCAGGTCTTAATAGAACCTCCCTACATCATCCTCCGGGAAGGGGGTGTGGATAAAATAATAAACAGAGAAGAGACTGGTCCGGAAAGTTTCTTCAGACTACTTCCTTCTGGGTGTCTGCGAGTAGAAACCTGAAATAGGAGCACACCATTAGTTTCCCTACTCTCCTATCCTGACTCTGGAATTCTAGGGTTTAATATTGGTAACTCACTTTACTATTTCTGGACCTTGCTTCTCTTCTTAAGGATTATTTATGCTTATCTCGTCTAGTCAGTTGTCACTGCATAGGAAGACAAGGACGAATGGATTAGATACTTCCTAATACTACCCTATTTGTTTATCTATTATTTTTATTATCTAGAGCATACTTACTTCACTAACTAGTCGATAGCACTGTAATTGGGTTCTGTAGAATTGCAATAATTTGGATAGCTCTCAGCCAAGTCTTTTCCTTATTGATAGGTTTTCATCTGTCTTGGCCAAGGACTACAGGGAGAGCCTTGCTGTCTTATTCCTTCTGGTGACAAACTTCAAGGTTGTGCAAGGTTCATGTAATTGTTCTTTCTTTTTCACTCTAAGATACTTAGAAAATAGTTATTTTCTCGTTTGATGTACTAAGTTCACTACTGTTGATAATCTTCAGTTTGGCCAAACACTGGTAATTGTTACTTAGCTTTCGGTTCGCTGACGGTCTCTCTCTCGCTGGGTCTTCTCTCCTCAGGAAACTATGTACTGTTCACTTCTCCTCACGAACGACGCTTCAGGGTTTTCTTCACAACTGGAATCTCGAACTTGGAATGGGGAAAGAATTGCTACGCGCTTGAATTAATGCGCCGTAACAACATTTCCTCGACACTCGCGCTAACCGCAAATGGAGTACTACAACAGGAATAATTAAGAACTAAGGATTCAAGAATTTCACCAGAGCTACGCACACAGGTTCGTCTTCGCTAACGGTTCAGGTGAAGTGCGTAGTTTCCAGAGCTCGCGCTCCGTTCGTACTCTCCGCATCAGAACGAGGTTAAACGACTAGAGCGTCAACCTCACCGCAACACGGCACTGTGGCGGCCATTTTGTCTCTCCAGACTCGGACCCTATCAGACCATGAAGTATATGCAAGGGTCCTAGCATCATCTTGGGCTGATATTGAACCACATATTTGCGAGTCCAAATGACGGGTTCTGACAGAGTCTAAGCTTCTTGTGGCAAAACTGAAGGCCGATAAAGTTAGGAAGTCTTCGAAATCCCATTCGAAGAGGTCGAGATCGAGGTCTCGGGAGGCGTCGGCTTCGAGGTCTTCGTCGGATCACGCTTCGAGGTCTCGTAAGAAGCATAAGAAGAGGAGACATGAGTCTCGACGTCATTCGGGTGATAAGTCTGGCTCAAGGTCGAGATCACCCAAGAAGGTTAGATCTAAAGTAATTCCTCCACAAGAGGTTTTGGATCAAGAGGGCGAGGCCTCGCCTTCGGAGTCGCAAGTTCATTCTCCGACTCCGGCACCCGATCCGACTCTGGCACCGTCACCGGCTCAAGAAGAGGTCGATGAAGTTCCTGTGGAGGTTGAGGGATCGACTCCTGTTGCTGAGACACATTCGAATCTTCCTCGAGGTCGACCTGAGCATCCACCTTTTCCAGCTCCAGGTCAGGATCCTTCAGCGTTTCTCAACGCTATGTATGATGTTTTCCCAAGGTCTTGGTACCCCTCTGGAGCACCTTCGGGTCCCATGGGTCCAATGGCATTTAATTTGGGGGTGCCTCATTCATATGCCCCGGCACCTTTCATGCCGTTTTTGCCGGCTCCGACCCGCTGTGGCAGTACCAGGCTCCACGGAGGTCGACGCCGATGTCGACGCCGGCTCGTCCGAAGTCGACGACTCCAGCACCGGCGTCGCCCACTCCAAGCAAATCTCTGGAACATCCTTCTAAACCTTCGGATTTGATTCCGACGTCGGCTCCGGCGCCGTCGGAGTCGACAGTGGATCCGGCTGCACTCGGTGTTAAGCAGAGATCTAGGAGAGAGGCTCAACGTCTACTGGAAGAGAAGAGGTATTGTGAGTCTCATTCTGACTTGGAAGAAGGTGATCTGGATGAAAATTATTTCGAGGATCTAGCAGAGGCTAGTGGTCTTGAGTTTTCTCCAGAGTGGGTCTTGCCATCAGGTTCTGATGTACCGTCTAAAGATGTTCAGCCATATCATGTGGTGATGAAAAAAGCAGCAGGACTTTTAGGTTTAAAATTGCCAACTGTGGAATTTAAATCGAATCGGCTTACTGAGGTTCTTCATTCTCCGAGCTCAGCTGTGGAGCCATTGCTCTCTTTTAATGATGCTTTGACTGATCCCATTATGGAGGTGTGGAAGAAGCTTCTTTCTGCTCCTGCGGTCTCGAAAGGTGTGGCTCGGAGGTATAGAGTGGCTCCTGAGGACCCTGCCTTTTTGTCGTCTCACCCTTCTCCTGAAAGTTTGGTGATTCAGGCGGCATGTTCTAAGAAGTCAGTAGGTGCTTTTCCCCAAGTTCCTGGTGACAAGGAAGCTAAAAAGCAGGATCAAGTGGCCAAGAAAACTTTCTCTTCCGCGAGTATGGCGTTAAAATCAACAAATGCCACTTGCCTTATGGGAAGATATATCCACGCTCTTATGGACTCTGTACGTACGTTGATCCCTAAGGTTCCTGAAGACTGCAGAGGTGACTTTGAGGAAGTTTTATCTGACACTCAAGCGGCAGCTCGTCAGGTTATTCAGAGCGGCCTTGATACTGCAGATTCTGTGGCAAGGATCACGGGCACTGCTATTGCCACAAGGCGTTCAGCTTGGTTAAAATCCTCAGTTTTTTCTGCTGATGTGTAGTCTGCTTTGTTAAATCTGCCTTTTGATGGTGAAGGACACTTTGGCAAGAAGGCAGATTCGGCCTTGGAGAGGTTTAAGGATAGCAGGGCGACTGCTAGATCTCTTGGTCTACAAGTAAGAGGTTCTACAGCCAGGAAATTCAGAGGCTTTGGTCACTCTTCTTTTCGTACATTTAGACAAGGTCAGCAGCAGCATCAACAGCAGCAGCAGCAGCAAAATACCCTGTATAAGTCGTACAGGGGAAGGGGGAAGGTAAAGGGCACGTCCTCCAGGGCGTCAGGTCTCTTCCTCCTCCACCTCGTCCAACCCCCCCAGCCACAGAAAAGCAGCCCTAGATCTGCCATTCAGGATCATGTGGGTCCGGTGTGGGGTCGGCTTACTCACTTTCTACGGGATTGGGAAGCGGTTACATCAGATCTTTGGGTTCTCAATCTCGTAGAAAATGGGTATGCCCTTCCCTTTCGGGAATTCCCTCCCAATTACCCTCCTTGCCAGGGATATTGCACAGAGGAACATCTGTTACTCCTACAGGAGGAAGTTCAAACTCTGTTGAGAAAGGGTGCGATAGAGGTGGTCCCGGAGCAGGAAAAAGGTCAGGGATGCTACTCCCGGTATTTTCTGATCCCAAGAAGGATGGCAGGCTTCGTCCAATCTTGGATCTCAGGATCTTGAATTTTTATCTGAAACAAGAGAAATTCAAGATGCTCACCCTTGCTCAGGTTCTTCAGGCTCTGCTGGAAGAAGACTGGATGGTGTCGCTCGACTTGCAGGATGCGTACTTTCACATCCCCATCCTGAAGTCGCACAGAAAGTATCTCCGTTTTACGGTGGGATCGCAGCACTATCAGTTTGCGGTCCTTTCGTTTGGGCTTACTACTGCGCCTCGAGTCTTCACCAAGGTGATGGCAGTGGTGGCGGCGCATCTCAGAAGGTCGGGGATTCCTGTATTCCCTTATTTGGACGACTGGCTGATCAAAGCAGTCGCCAGAGAGAGTGCTCCATCTGCAGGAGACAACCCAGTTGTTGTACAGGTTGGGTTTTTCAATAAATGTACCCAAATCTCACCTGGTGCCATCCCAGCGCAACCTGTTCATAGGTGCAGTACTGGACACAACTGTATGTCGTGCATTCCCTCCTCCACAAAGGATTTGCGACATACAGGAGATGATTCCTTTATTTTTCAATGGAGCGGTCGTTCCAGTCCTGAAGGTCCTTCGCCTGCTCGGTCTGATGGCTTCTTGCATTCTGTTGGTCAACCATGCACGCTGGCTCATGATGGCGCTCCAGTGGTGCCTCCGCAGGCAGTGGTATCAGCACAACGGAGATCTCAGAGAGTCAGTGAGGATCTCCAGAGAAGCTGCGGCGGATGTGTCTTGGTGGGGAGTGGAAGGCAACCTGTTTCAGGGGAAACCTTTTCAGCTGCCTCCTCCAGTGGCCACAGTGATTACGGATGCATCCACTCTAGGGTGGGGTGCTCATCTGGGGGATCTGGAGGTCAAGGGTCTTTGGTCTCCAGAGGAAAGGTTGCTTCACATCAACCTTCTAGAATTGCGGGCGATACGTCTGGCGCTCAAGGCCTTCCTCTCTTCTCTTCCCTTCGCGGTCGGTCGATCCAAGTCCTGACGGACAACACGACCGCGATGTGGTACATCAACAAGCAGGGAGGAGTGGGGTCGCAGTGTCTCTGCAAAGAGGCTCTGCGTCTCTGGTCCTCGTTCAGGACCACCAGATTTGTCTGATGGCAAATCATCTGGCCGGAGTTCTGAACGTGCGTGCAGACAGTCTGTCAGCAGTTCTCTGCCGACCACGAGTGGAGGCTTCACCCGGAGGTGGTACGTCACGTCTTTGGGACGTGGGGGACTCCTCAGGTGGACCTGTTCGCAACTCGCGAGAATGCTCACTGCCCGTCCTTCTGCAGTCTCCAGTGTCCGATGCAAGGAGCCTTGAGGGACGCGTTTCAGTAGAGTTGGGGAAGTCAGCTCCTTTACGCGTTTCCTCCCATACCTTTGATTCCTCGGGTTCTGATGAAGATTCGCCAAGACCGGGCCCAAGTTATATTGGTCGCCCCGGACTGGCCAAGAAGGGTGTGGTATACAGATCTTCTCCACCTCTCCTCTCACCCGCCGCTCCGTCTCCCTCTCAGGGCAGACCTCCTCTCTCAGATGGAGGGGCAGGTCCTACACCCCCACCTCCAGACATTGCACCTTCATGCCTGGAGATTGAACGGGGCAACCTGATTTCCTTTTCTCTCACACCTGACGTGGTGGATGTCATCTTGTCAGCCAGGCGTGACTCCACTAAATCTGTCTATTCGTATAGATGGTCAAAATTTGTCACTTGGTGTGGTGGGAATTCTATTGACCCTTTGAGAGCCCGTTTGTCTGATGTTCTCCAGTTTGCCCTTTTTCTGGCGCAGCAAGGACTTGCTGTTGCCACGGTTAAGGGCTATCTTTCGGCACTGTCGGCTTTTCTCTGTTTGCCTCACCAGCCATCTCTTTTAAGTCTCCTGTAGTTTTAAGGTTTTTGAAGGGCCTCACAAATAAGTTCCCTCCTACTCCTTTTATTGTGCCTCAGTGGGACTTAAATCTTGTCTTGACCTTTCTGATGGGTGCTCCCTTTGAGCCTCTTCATAAATGTCCTATGAGGCTTTTAACTCTTAAGGCAGTCTTCCTCGTTGCAATACCCTCAGCAAGGAGGGTAAGTGAGCTTCAAGCTCTAAGTTCCAAGCCCCCTTTCTTGACCATTCATGCTGATCGAATGGTTCTTAGGACCAGGGCTGCTTTTCTTCCTAAGGTGGTGACTCCTTTCCACCTTAGCCAATCCATTACCCTTCCTACCTTTTATCCTCCCCCACTCCCTTCCAAGGAGGAGGAGAGGTTACACCATCTGGACCCTAGGAGGGCGGTGTCTTTTTACTTGGACAGGACTAAAGACTGTTGTTTGGATGACCAGCTCTTCGTTGGGTTTGCTGGCTACAAAAGAGGAAGGGTGGTCCATAAAAGAACATTGTCAAGATGGATCGTCCTCTGTATAAAGATCTGCTACTCTTTGGCCAGTAAGGATCCTCCAGAGGGTATAAGGGCTCATTCTACTAGAGCTAAGTCGTCAACCTCTGCATTGGCTTGAGGTCATTTGTAGGGCGGCAACTTGGTCTTCCCTCCACACGTTCGCAAAGCATTACTGCTTGGATACTGAGGTGAGGAGGGACGGCCGTTTTGCACGCTCTGTCCTTCAGGGTTTCCTGGTTTAGAAGAGTGGACACCCTCCTCCGGGAGTGGGGACTGCTGTGGGACTCTATTTACAAGGTGAGGAATCCACACGGCAGATGTATCTATCAGAAGAACAAGTTACTTACCTTCGGTAACGCGTTTTCTGGTAGATACTATATCTGCCTGTGGATTCCTCACTGACCCACCCGCCTCCCTGTTGTCCACTCTTCTTTACCAGAGTTTCTGTTATGTATTGTTTATATATTGTAATGTTAAGGAGTTGTTTCCATTGCTTTCTTGCACTTGCTTCACACTATGTGTGTTTCTCCTTGGTTATTGTGTATTGTGTATACTATGTATATTTCTACTGTAATTGGTCTGTCCGTGTGCCTCGATGGCACGGAAAAAAGGGCGGGAAAATATGTCATCACGCCGGCGTGGGCCTATTGTAGGCGTCAGTGCCGTCAGCGGAGTCTCGTGCGATGCCGTGTCTCTATGACGTCCAAGTCCACGTCGGCGCGAGGCTACAAAAAGAATTTCCGAATGTTGCTGACGCAAGGGGGATATTCACAAGGTGAGGAATCCACAGGCAGATATAGTATCTACCAGAAAAAGCGTTGAAATGATTTGAAAGTGGCATATTAACTATTCTTCCCACATTTTATCAAACAGTCATACCAAATGAGGTATAAGTGGCAATGCATTTAAGACTAAAAAGGATGAACAGATACAAGTCTTTACTGATGGCAATAAAATATATGCTCCTAAGCAAATGTTGAACTATTGTGCATGGCAACACTATGGAATCCAAGATGATATATCGATGCACAGTAGTCGATGTTGCAGCCAAGTTTGATTGGAAAATAATTTTTGAAATGACATGCCTAAGTGTTATGTCTCCCACCTGCGAACTGTCTGAAAATATCTGGGACAAAACAGAACATGGCATTGAGTAGACTTATCCATTGCTTTATCTCGGGCCTCAGTTCCATTCTCCACAACACCTCCATAGAATGGGGCCAACCCAAATTGTCAAAAGGTCTTTTAAATGTAGCTGTACAGTGTCGGTTCAGCTGTGGTTTTTACTTCAAAAGTCTAAAGAGGCGTCTCAAGTTATGGAATGTGTTGCTCCCCTGAATTAAACTATTCTAGTCGAGGAGGACCATCGTGGTAAGGCACGGGAGAAGCTTATTCGCGATGACCTTCACAAGCAATTAACAGTTACCATTGAGGAGGGACAGCAGTCTATACAAGCACACATCCAGTGGATCTCTGCCTGGTTTGGGGAGGACCACAATAGTTGCCACGCACATAGATGCTGGGAGAATGCCCTTGTCCCTGGTGAGCTGAAACACCTGAAGGAGCTTCGGAGCTAGTCTCCTCTTGTTCGTTGAATAAACCTCCACCGGGAATCCATCTATCCCAGGGGTCTTATTGCCTACCATCTGGTTAATCACAAGATGTACCTCTTCGATCGTCAGTGGTTCATCAAAAGTTTGTCTTTGGAAAGGGTTGAATCTTGGGATAAAATGAAACACAAAATACCAGCATTTGTTAAGCGCAAAGCTACCTTTGGAGAGTTGTCCCGGGGCTGGGGGCCGTCACGAAGATTAAGCAAGATATTGCCCAGAGTCACATGGTGCTGGGCTAACCTGCTACCGGGGATCAAACTGTGAACCCCGTGGTCCGGAGTCAGGCACCCTGGCCACTGCGCCACACCTCTTACACAACCTGTCTAGTTATTTGTGCAAAGTACGGCCACCCGTTTTCTTTTATTTGTTCATAAAGGGAGCTATAGTAGTCTAAGAAGACTGTGCATTAAGTATCTCCAGGACCTGGGATCTAATGGCATTCAGAAGGGAACTAGAAACCACGTCAGTATACTTCCCACCTTGTCCCCTTCTGTGTATTTTAGCCACATGCTCTGCGTAGTCCAGTTTTTCCCAGCCTGTCCACTAGAGCCCTGTGGTCTCTCCTATAGGGTATGATGTTGTGTTTATTCCGCACACCCTCCCCCACCTGCACCTCAGCCTCCCTTATGGCACTTCGTATTTAAGATTTGCTTGTGTAATATGAGTTTCATACCAAATGTTATTTTAATGCTTAGGCCCGTATGTCTGCCTTAAATGCATCCGACTCTATCCCCCTGTCAGAAGTGGGTTCGTCATTGCTTTGAAATAGTGGCTAATGTGTGCCAACAATTTCATGAAACACCCTATCGTACAGCACTGGGGTGAAGTTTCCAAGTGGGTACCGGCACCTGCCCCAATGTATTCTCATCGTATGGGGATTGTGATCAGAAAATGTACGGCCCAGGTACAGTTGGTGGATTGCTGAGAAGAAAGAGTATTCTCTTGTGTTGGGGTGCATGGAACCCCACATATTGTGCAAGTGTCTATGCCAGACCCATTCATTGAAGGTGCGAGCAGTTCTAGCTGTTGATGAGCTCTGCAGCGGTTGAAGTGACCAGTTTAGGGGGTGTCATGTACACTATTAAAATCCCCATCCCATATACTCCGCGTTGTCAGGTTGTGTATCATCTAAGGAGCCAGGTTTACTAAGAATTATTATTGGGTATTACTCAACCACTACATAGCGCCCGTCCATGTCCACTTTTTTATGGATTGGCACTAGCCGCATTGCTGGTGCCACCCATCTGAGTACCCTCTCGATATGCCGAGTAGTAGGTGCCTACAGTCTGGCCTCTCCAACTATTATTTAGTTTTGTAAGTTGTATTGCTGTCTTATGCGCTTCTTGCATGTATGCCATATGTGTGTTTGTCTGCATCTCAGGTAGGAATATATCTGATGGTGCCGCCTAGGGGTGGCCATACCTCAGGCATTGCATATCATGACTTTATACACAGGTAAAAAGTGATGTGAAGAGAACGGAAATGTGACACTGTCCCCCAGCTCCCCCTTGAGTCCATATGCCGGTCTGGTCTCCACCTTACGACTGTGGTGTGTTGTTGGTTCACAAAAGAAAGGTTCAAAACCTTTACCTCGACTCCCTTACCCAGGTCAGGACAGGAACAGGCCCATGAACAAACAGTAACTGTAACAAATAACAAGAGAGTCTGTTCCATCTGGTATCAAATAGGTATAGCAGTCAAGGGTAGCCAAAAGGCACATACAGTCATCCCCTGTGACGCATACCTGGTGAGTATCCCCTACCCCTGTTCATAAGGAGGAATTCCCCCTCGCTCCCCATTGTGTGTTCGGTAGCCCCCCTTGAAATAATATAGTACCAGTGTTCAGATCACCACTGTCATTGGAGTGCATTCAGGTCCTAAGCGCAATTTCACTGGAATGTTCTTGAAGGTAAGGGCCAACTCCTGATCGGGGGAATCAGGTATGTGATCAGGGGATCCTGTGTCTTGGCTGTGGCGGGATTCCAGTTTCCCCACTTCCAGTGCTCATTTTCTTGGCGCCTGCTCACTTTTGGGTCTGCCTCTGGGACCTCTGCATTGTTGTCGTCGCGATCTATGGTGGCCCAAACACTGACTGAAGGAGAGTCGCGGGGTGCCCGAGACACCCCCCTTAATTCCTACCAGACATCCGCTAGTGCCATAAAGAAAAGCTTTGTGCCAGAGTCTGTGACTGTAATTTGGCCAGTGACATAAGAGAATATCACAATTCCAGCTATCAAAGTTTGTTTGAACTGAACGAATGAGCCCCTACGTCTCTCCACTTCTCCACTTCTGCAGTGTAGTTCAGAAAAATGGTCACTGAGACCAAGGTGAAGTTCATAAGTGAAGTTTAGATCTTCATTGACTAGTGTAATGCAATAACAAATACAGTACCATGAGCAACCCAAGATCAGTGTTTTGTGTGTACCATATCATATTCTTGTTGCCTTGCTCTGTTGACCATGGTGTAAACATTTGTGGTCCAGTTTGCCGTCTGGCATCCCATCCCTTCTATGGACAGTGTGGAGAGTTGCAAAGTCTTGGGAGTCATCACGGTCAGTACATCAGGAGTAACAGGACATCACATTACTTTCATCAAGAGTACTTTAAATCGCAGGTTTGTAAATATTCTCTCTCTCTCGATCTAGTGCTATATATAAATATAGAATTTATTTACATATATTTAAGCATTTTAATGTAATTACTTTATAGTGTTAGAATAATTCTTTTAAAGATGGATTATTGAAAGTATTTTAAAATAAGATTAATTGAAAGAACAAACTATAATATATATTTTAAATTAATCTTTAAGTAATATTGCAAATTGTGTGTAGATATACAATTTAATATAAAAAGATATGCTTTAAACTAATCTTATTTTTATATATTTGCTGTTGTTGTAACACTACTTATAAAGTGATTACATTAAATTGAATATTAAATAGATGAATTGAATGTAATCATTTTTATACAGATTGATTTCCATTTATGTACGTTAATGTACACCTCTCTGAACCTTAAAATTTTTTTCAAAATAAATTACTTATTTGACTTACATTTTACAATTTAAAATCAAAGTATTTTCCATTAATAATTATTTAAATTCAGTGACATTCTTTGAATTAGCTTTTACAATTTTAAGTGACTTAAGCTTCATTTGTGTGTGCGTGTAGTTAAAATTAAGTCATTTAAAACAGTATAATTGAACTTGCTTGACAAGTAAAGTCCTGTGATGTAAAATGCTAAAAGCTAACCTGCAATGTAAGGATAGCGTTGTAATAACTCCCATTGTAACTTTCACGATGTAACCGTAGCACACCCCTTTAGGCACAATAACCGGGCTGCAATTCTGCAGTCTACCTGGATTTCTAGAGTCTTTTTTTCTCCCTCATGCGACTGATCTGAGGGTCAGACGTAGACCTTATTCACTCTTGAGGTTATTGAAGCCATTGAGAATTGCGCAGGTAAAAAGGCTCCGGGCCCAGACGGGGTTCCCTCGGATTTGTTTAAGGCTAACCCATTATTCTGGGCAGACATTTTAGTCAAAGTTTTTAATACTTCATCTGTTGTGGGATTCCCGAAATCTTGGTCCAGTGCTACCATAATCCCCGTGTTCAAAAAAGGCCAGAGGGGAGATCCAAGATGCTACAGACCCATTTCATTATTGGACTCCTCTGTCGAGATCCTAGGAAAAGTTGTATTAGCCAGAATAACTTCCTGGGCTACTAGGGATAATATCTTGACGGATGTACAATACGGCTTCAGAGCGGGGAGGAGCACAGAAGACCAATGTCTTAACCTTCACCTGATAATAGCAAAGTACACGAGGGCTAAAAGGGGATCCATATTCCTAGGCTTTATGGATCTATCCACAGCTTTTGATGTAGTAAATAGGTCAAAGCTGTGGACTATGCTATTGAATATGGGCCTTGACATCTCTCTGGTACACTTCCTGGCGGAGTTGCATAAAGATCTAAATGCCTCCATTAGGATGACTACCGACGGGAAGTGTACAGCAAGCTTTAGGTCCCGACGAGGGGTATGACAGGGCTGTATTTTGGCCCCCATGCTGTTTACATTGTACGTGAATTCATTGGAGACCAATCTAACAGCAGCAACTCAGGACATCCCGTGCATGGGGGGGAGGCCAATTCCGGTGCTCCTCTATGCCGATGATGCGGTCCTGATAGCCAGGACCCCGATTGCCCTACAAAAACTCCTTGATTCTTTTGGATCTTTTATGTCCAATTTGGATCTGGTTATTAATAGTGCCAAATCGCACACAATGTCAGTGGGTTGTCCAAAAAGTAAAGAAAAAACATTTTTTTGTGGCAGTGAAGTTATCTCCGGAGTAAAGGCTTTTACTTATCTAGGGGTAGTGTTCGACCAAAGGGGAACATGGGTACCGCAGCTAACCACCAAAGCAAATGCAGTTAGCTCTGCATCTGCAGTATTGGGGTTCGCAAGAAGGTTAGGGGGAAACCTATAGAGGCTATTCTGGCCATTTATAAAGCCAAATCAGTGGCAATAGCACGTTACGGGGCAGCTATCTGGGGATATTCTAAAATTGACCGCATCCAAGTGGAAGAAAATAAATTCCTAAAATCATTGCTTGGTTTGCCCCAGCAAACAGCATCTTATCCCGTACATCTTGAACTAGGGGTGGGTTTTATTACTGACCTGTTAAAAGTAGCACCCATTGTGCTATGGATAAAACTTTGGCTAAATCAGCACCTTACTCTGAATCATAAAATTATCAAAGACTGTATGAAACTAGATCATGTGAGGGACATTCAGTGGTTGTCTTACGTTGAGAATGTGGCTAAAAAGCTAGGACGCCCTGAGATTTTCGGAAGCCCAGAATCCTTATGTAAAGAAGATCTAGTATTGGTGAAAATTAATTTCATCAAGCTCTGTGATGCGGAACGAGAGGCTGAGGAATTATGTAAACTTTCAGTGAGGAGTCATATAATGATAACCACTACTCCAGAAATGGCGCCTTATTTGTCAGTGGTAACAAACTTCTTTCATAGATGGCTACTGTCAAAATTCCGCTTCAACCAAATTCATACGGTCTTATGGGACATGAAAAATTAGTGCAAGTTGAAGGATTCTACTCCGTGTAAATGCGATGATAAGTCCGTCCAGGACACTGCGCATTTCTTATTCTTTTGCCCATGGTATAGTGAACCTAGGAAGCGCTATGTTAAACCTTTGCTGAAAGATGAGTTTTACTCAATATAAACCTGCACTGTTTTACTAATGTTGGAAACCCCTTTCATTATGTATTGTATAGCTAGTTTTTTAACAGTTGCCGTAAGAATCAGGAGAAAAAGATTGGATTTTTAATACTGTAAAAACATCCTTTTTAATCTGTACTTTGTATATGAATTAATGTTGGTGATCTTCAGTGAGGAATGGGAATACTGCTGTAGTTGTCTTCTTAGGAGGAGGAAAAAGGAGAGAAAATCGGTTTTTTAAACTTTTTTCATGAATGTAATTGTATTAATTTGATTTTATTCTGTTTTTAATTATGTACCTAACATTGCTCTAGTATACTTTTATGATTTTAATTAATCGAATAAAGTGGTTTTGACTGACTGACTGACACTCTTCTAATCAGCATGACCGCTTCCAGTCTTTTCACTTCACTAAGCGGTTTGTTGTCATAGTGCCCTTTGTCCTTCACATATCCAGTCTGTGACTATACTGTGCACTTTGTCAATCCTTTGGCCAACGTGGAGCCTTGGAGTGTCGTCTCACTTCTCTGCCAAGTCTAATCCTACAGCGCTTTCTTTCCTTCAATGGCCAGTCTCAGGATGATTTTCTCAAGCAACCTGTGATCAGAAGTAGCAGCCCTATGGTGGGTGCTGGCATTGTTGGATCTGCGCTCTCTTTAGGTTTCTCAGACAGCAGAAGACGTTTTCTTTTCTCTCTGCTGATGGGCATTGGGAAGCTGGTTGTTCTGGTTATTCACGTGTGGTCCCTGGGAAAGGCAAATCCCACATTTAATGAGCAGTACTGGAAGACCAAGGAGCTCGTATCACAGCAGCCCACTTGACTCTCAACATGCCCCCTGGAACCTCTTCCCGGCCACTGCTACAGCAGCTTCACTGGCTTCCCATCAGTTAGAGAATCAAGTTTAAAATGTGCAATCTAGTCCACAAGACATTACAAGCCAGCGGCCCCAGCTACCTCGCCGGAAAAAATGTAAATACTATCTGCCTGGCAGATATCTTCGCTAGTGAGATAAAGCTCTGCTAGCTCTCCCTCGTTACAGAAAACTTCAGGCTGCGGGCAAAGCTTTTGCATATCTGGCCCTGTGTACTGGAACTTATTGCCCATTCAACTACGAAAGTGCACTAATCTCCTCCACTTCAGGAAACTCCTAAAAACAAAATTGTTCAGTAACTGACCAACCTGGATTTGCATTACTGCTCCTTTAGCGTGGAGATACCCCTTCGGGGGTACACTTTTACAATTTCAATAAATAAATAAATCCTCGATGTGGCTTTTGAAGAGAAGCCATGAGCGTTGCTGTTGATTTTCACCGCTAACATGGCATTCTGTTTTGATGATTGCTTTGGGGACACTGTCACATAGTGACCTCTTGTCTGATGAAGAAGTAGAGGGTCAGACACTAGAGCAGTAGACAATTGTAGTTTTGCACTGAAGAGCAATGGAATCATTAATGATAAATTGCTGAGAGTTATAATTCGCAAACTGAGAAAAACTACATTTTGAGTGAAGCCCTTTCATGTTTATTCTTCTTTTCGTGACTAGTATGTAGAGTTTGAAATGGACATTGTGGTGGTAAAGAACATGTAAAATGTAAGGGACATGAACATACAAGGCTGGAGTAAAATTAATCTCCAAGCCTTCAAAAGAAATCGGTAGAGCTTTCTGCGGAGATGAGTCAATCCTGTGCAGACCCTGGCCTAAACTATTTAAATCCACCTCTTGACTCCTAGGTTTTCTGGTTTCAATCTGACAAGTTTAGCTGGACAACTGAATAGAAACCTCCAGTTCTAACATCATATATTCGAGCACGAGAGACTGTTCAACAATAATCATATTTTATGAGCATGACACCATACAGTCCAGAAGTAAATATTTGTTATATTAGACAATCATAAGGACTCTGAGTCGCAAAACATTTTAGATGTTTGTATGGTGCTTAAGCAAGTAAAAAATGGGTAAGACATGCATGCACAATTTTGATGTATTATATAGCCCCAGATATATATATATAAGCTATGCATGCAGAGTACTTGTGCAAAAATGTTCAGTTTTCACATTCATAGCTGTCCAAAGGTGGGTGTTCCCAGAAGAGTGTCAGGAGGAAATGAGATATTCACCCACACAAACAGCCTTAAACTTCTGGTTAGTCACAATCATGTGTTATGTATTTCTGAAATGTATCTGCTCTTCTGATTACTGTTATTGTAGATTATTTAGCGGTGTCATCTTGGTTTGTCAGCCTCTGTTGCTCCATTTATAATTTTCTTTAATTCCTGTTCTTCAGGGTGCTCAGAAGAAGATATTGGATGTCGCAAACATGCTGGGACTCTCAAACACCGTTATGCGTCTCATCGAGAAGCGTGCCTTCCAGGACAAGGCCATTATGATCGCAGGAATGGTGGTCACCTGTGTCATTATGTTTCTTGTCGTCAAGTACCTGACCTGAGCCTATGGCACTGACTGTGGCAAGAAAAATAGTGTCTCATCCGTAAACTATAACTGCATTGGAATCTAATCTGTGAATCGGTCCCAGGCTGTAGAAACGTGCCACAATCTATATGTGATTTAGAGGAAAAACTTCAAAATGACTGAGTACAGGAGCTACCTTTTCATATCGAAATGGGGGCACTGAAAACCAGTGGCCCGTTTTGCAGATATCCACTTGGGTCTGAATGGCCATCTTACTGCTGCCCAAAGTTCCTGGTTGAGAATGGTTTGGCAAAACTCACGCCGTGCATCAGGAGAATCGCATTTCTGAAATAGTCATCTTAACCACACTTGTAAAGTGTTAATGCCTTTTCTGCGCCATCTGGACAGGATACTGAAATACTTATTGTTGACTTGTGAAGAACCCAAGGTTGCTTTTCTTCATTAGAACTTCTCGACCTGATTGACATTTTAAAAAGATGTTCTGTTTCAGTGTCATTTAAGTGTGAGGTATAAATGCATTTGCATTTTTAAATCACCCTAGAAATTCTTTAAATGATACTAGAAGAACAAAACTCCCGGTTTTACAGTGTGATTGTTTTCAGAGTGATGACGCCTCACAAGGACATACAATCACAACTAAGTATCCCTTCTAGAACCAGGATGGTTCCTTCTAGAGAAAAAGATAATAACGGGGTTTGGGGGTTTCCTTTTAGATGACACTGTACTAGGAGTTCCTATGCCAGTCTTGCGCTGACCCACAGTTGTGGGTGGGAAGGGAAAGAGACCCTTTTCTTATTATAGCCCTCACTCACGCTAATGCTTTATTATCAGGCTCACCCCAACTCCTAAAGGTTGGGGTGGGCTCAACCATATTTCAGTGAGCACTTATGAAGTTATTGTGATAGGGGGTCGTAACGTTTCAAGATAGAATTCCTCATCCAATCCAAAAGGATCTCATATTAGCGGAGAGGGAGGGAAGGTTAAAAACTGTAGTAGGGCTAGAGGATGTAATGGTCCTATGACCCTAAACTAGACGCCAACATGTTTCAGCCATTTCTATTGGCCTAAAGATGGTCCTGGGCTTTCGTCAGGGTGGGATGCGTAGAAGTCACTACCCCCCAAAGACGTGAGTGCAAAAGTGGGCGTGCAATTTACATGCGTCACACTGCAGGATTATTTGGAACAAGTATGATACTTGCTGCTGTTTTCTAAAGGGAATTACCCCACATTAACAGGACATCCGCTCCCAACGGGGGCATGAGGGGGAGGCCTTGTTGTCACACATTCGTCAAAGGTACATCCCCTTTTGAGACCTAGTGCGTGCTCTCTGCCCCCCTGCTTGTCCCGAGCATCACAAGGACACTCCAATCATTGAAAAGCTGCTCCTTTCTTATTTTTTACTTGTAAGTGATGTACAGTACACCTAAAGGTCCCCTAAGTTCATAAGGGGGGCACTGTGGTAGTCATTTCAGAAAAACGTAATGGCCTTAAATTTACAGCAATCTATTGCCATGTCATCCTCATTTTTAATTGAGTAAATTAGAAAATAAATCAAAGCAATGTATCCTTAAAAATTGTTTGTGTATGAACTTTCCTGCAAAACAGAATACTCCTATCAGAACAGTGTATACCATATTGGGCACTCAGGCACTTGGAAGCCAGACCAAACATGTCTCTGTAGATGATCAAAAGAAAAGGGCCTGAAAATAGTAGAGTGCCACCTGGAAGGTAAGGCAATGTATAATGTATCCAAGCGAATCCAGAGCCGGGTTCTAAGGAAGAAGATGAGCGCCCACCCTAGCAAGTAATTTTAATAATTGGGAATATGGGTAGATGTTCAGGAAATCGCAGGAGGTATTCCGTAAACACATTCTCAAATCGTCCTCTCAGGCAGGTTGGGGAGGGGCTTCAGGCCTTAAAATACAATTTTCCTCACCAGTGCAATGTTTAGATCGCCAAAAGTAGAGGAATAACATGCAGTTTAACAAAGTATTTGTAGCTGCATATTTAATTTTCAGTAGTCCTCAAATTTAGAGTTACTTGGGTCTAGGGTGGCAGAATGTGTGGGGATAACCCGATATCTAAAAAGGTGCATGAAAGTGCTCATGTGGAACAACAGCGAACTAGCACTCCTTTAATCCACACAATAAATAAGTGCTGTATATGCAGTATTAGCCTGGATTCTTTACTGTGTCACGAGGCACCGATGGCTCTGCAAGTCACCTACTGAAGTACCGCAAGGAGCCTGTAGGCTGCTGCTTGAGCTCAGTGTCTTCGGTCTAATTAAACAAGCTCATGTTTATGTGTATTATTGAAGTTGAGTTAAAGCTGGATATAGATTTGAAAGAAAATCTGTGAAGATGCTGAGACCAGATGAACTCTGCATGCTGAGACGACGACGATTGGACGACAGGTTATGCAGCAGTGCCACTGAAAGTGATCAAACTGAGGCAGATCTTGTCTTTTATTCCACGTTGGATAGCAAACATCAAATAGCTGATGGTGGTAAAGGCTTTTGAGAGATCCAATAGCATTGGGATCTTGACACAGCATATCACATTTTTTATGGATATTATGAACTATGACCATAAATACTAATTCAATCCCGAAACAGTATCCTGGATGCCCAGTGTTGTATTGGCTTGATTGAAAGGCTGTAGGTTCCCCAGCACTATTTTGCCTTTAATGGAATTTTTGAAATAAGGAAGAACGTTTTGAGGAAAGGGATCAGTGCTGCATTTTTCGGTACCATGACCACCTTCAGGGGTTTATTAACTCCTTCGCGAAACGTAGGCAGCAATATGTGGATGAATTACGATTTGCATACCAAAGGAGCATTCCCAGTGGTAAGCCTGGATATTTACTTGTATAACTGCAGCTAATAAACCTGGGGACATTTGCTTGAAATGACGGATGGTAACTTCAGAAGACGAGACCAATGACTGTGGAAGATGACCACCACTTTGGTGGAAAATGCATTCTTTTTCCTATTTTCTGCTAAGAGTTGGGAAATAGGTTGAATTGTTCAGAAAAGAAAGAACTAAGACTAGCAAAAAACTGCTGAAAACATTGTTTTTACCTGTGAATTGCAAAATAAATCAATAAGCTTAAATGGTTATTTCTAAGAAACAGAAGCCTCAATTATTTTTTGAGGATAATGTTTCATTTTGGTTGTTAATATTGCTTGTTTATATTGTTTATGCAGTCAAATATATTACGTCTTTAAGTCTGAGGTGTTGTCCCTACTTCATTTTATTTCTGGTCTTTTTAGTTTAAGCCCAAAGATTAGATGTTGTTATTCCTACAATCCACCTGGCGAAGTGAAAAATGTGATCTAGAGGTTTGTGATCCACATGAACCACAAAGTGTTCATATCACAAAGTGTGCTATCATGAAGCAGCATGCTACCAGCCGTAAAATAGCTTCCAAATCGTTAGCAATTACATCCAGTATCAATATCATTTCCAAATGGCTTTTAGAACTTCCCAGGGAAAGAGCTGAACAACTTTTTTTTCTTCCGTTAAACCCCCTCCCCCCTTCACCCCCAAATGTCGTGTTCTACTTCTTGTTGAACTGAATTCCTGTCCCTTCTTCCTTTTGTTTACTTCAGGGGCACCACATTCTTTGCAAATAGTCTAAACATTTTTGGCATAGAAAGTGCCCATCTGTTATTTGTCTACCTACAGTTAGTCTCTCCTTACAACATGCTTAGGCCTCACACCATACTTAGACAGGAGCCATCTTCAGATATTCCTTGTTATAATGTGCCATCTTGAAAAATAATAACCACATATAAGCTATGTTGATTATTTCTCCATTCAGTTTGAACCCCATGTAGTGTGAGGCCTGATGTGGCTCTTGTGGGATGCAGTCTTACATGATGTGGCTCTTATGAGATGCAGTTTTTCATCAGCTATGTCTTATGCTGTGGTGTACAGCAACCAGTTACACTGGGCTGATGCCGGCCTTGAGGCAGGGCTAGTGCAACCAATAGGAATGAGCATTATACAGCCAGTCATAATATGTTCAGAGGAGTTCACCTAATAGGAGCAAATGAGAACCCAACCATAAAATATATGACTTAGAAGCCGTCAGAGATGAGGCAACAGCAACCCATATGAATGAGCATTATACAAACAACCATTGTATATGGTCTATTGAGTCTACCCAGGGACAGAAGAGGGAAGCAGGCGTCATTTTGTAACTTGCCTTTGTATATACTTTCAGGAGGCGCACCTAAGCGTATAGAACCAATGCGAAATTTCAGCATACCACCCCCATGGTATATGTTCTGAGTATTCTGTCCAGGATCTGTAAGGAACAACCCATGAAAAGGATCATTTTTAGGCTAGCCACAGGATATACGTGAGACTGAGGAGCAACTCAAATAAATCAGCAGACCACACAAATACATGGGACTCTGGTCTCCATGCAGTGGTGATGCTGCAAGTCAAAAATGACGCAGTCCTGAGGAATCTGGTGCCATAGCAGACGAATTTCCAAAGTTTTAAGGTTTTTTTTTCTCTCTTACTCCATAACATTGGTTAGTTGCAGGTCTTATCAGACCATTAAACCTATGTTCATGAAAGCTGCTTGCAAAGGTTTTACCTGGAAAGCTGAAAGAAATTCTAATAGAGATGCAATTACCACTCAATTGAATGTAGCGCAGCAGTCTACGTCATACATTGTCAAAAAGAATTGCCATCTATCAACTTTTATGTAGTCGAGGTATAGGAGGCAACAAATATTATGTATAATAAAGTTAAAGTAGCACCGTAGGAGGGGGGCGTGGCTAGCAGCCGATCATGGCGGCAGCATAAGGGACGAGCTCCGCGGCTGAAGCGGCCTCTTCGTCGATCCGACACAAAATCCGTTACAACTTCAAGCCCCAAAGGCAGGCACCGGATCCCAGGACCGGGCGGAGTGAGCAGCGACAAGCAGCAAGAAAATCCGACGTCCGTAGCCAAAGATACGTCGAAGCCCCCGACCGGCCTGCCAACACCTCCAGAGCCGGGACCTTCCTTGGCTTTTCACCCCGCCGGAAGTGCATCCTGACCAGAGAACTTGGACCGGAAGTGCCCGCGCGGCGGTGGCCTCAACAATTCGACCACACCTCAGGAGGTTGGAGACGGCGGCTCAGGCAAATCAAGGGAGCAGTGCCCAAGGGAGGGACCGCTGGAATCCTGACAGCATCGGAGGTCATCTCCTAAAGTGCCGGGAGCCTGGGCATCGACAACGGAGTGAGTACCCGCCATCTTGTGACCTGATCGTCGCTACGCACTTGGCGACCTACGGAGCACCTCCCGCCCCGAAGAAGCTCGCCCGACCTGTTTGCTGCTGTATCGGACTGGTCTGGGGGCCTGCACTGATCCCTACATCCTGGCGCGTGGGGGCACGAGGAGCACAACCTTCGGCGGCATGGCGGGGAAAGGCCCTAAGGGCGGCGTCACACAGACTCGCATAGATCGCTTCACCTCCGACAAGCCCACCGGATCCCCGGCAGGGAAGGAACAGACCGGTAAAACAGCCGACTCCCCTGGGGGAAAAAAGGCCACGCTGGACGATGTCATGGTAGCATTGGCACAACTGCAAACAACTGTTGGCGGAATCTCCACGGACGTCACCCTACTTAGAGCAGACCTCCACAAAATGTCGGAGAAGGTCAAGAGTATGGAGGTGATCACAAAATCACTGGTGGAAGACGTCGCGGAACTCCAGCGAGAAATGGGGAAGATGGCGCAGGACAATAGAATGCTCAGGGAGAAGCTGGATGAGCAGGAAGGGCGTTCCAGGCGCAACAATATCCGCATTATAGGGGTACCGGAATCGGAAGGCGTGAAGGCGATGGATCTCTTTGTAGAGAACCTGATCACCAACGAACTAAAGCCAAAGGGACTGTCCAACTTCTTTTCGGTGGAGAGGGCCCATCGAGTCCCGGGTGGCCAACCGAAGCCAGGGGCTAACCCGCGACCCATAGTGGCACGTCTGTTTAACTTCCGTGACCGGGACACAATCCTACAGGCAGCCAGGTCCTCCCCTCCCCTCAAGATCCAGAACGCCACCATTGCCATCTTCCCCGACTACACCGCGGAAGTCGCCCGTCGGCGACGCACGTTTTTCGACGTGAAAAAGGAACTGAGGTCCAGGGAATTGCCGTATTCCATGTTATTCCCCGCAAGACTACGGGTGGTAGCGGAGAACAAAACCTGGTTCTTCGACTGCCCCGAAAACGTGCAAGAATGGCTCGAGGGATGGAGACCGGGTCAGAACCACAGACGGACGAATCGCTCCAGAAAGGATCGGGCCGACGGCCATCGCAGAGACTCGCAGGCCTCCGGCGGGAGGCCGGACAACAGTGACTCTTTGGGAGCTGAGGGCGGCGTGGACGAGACTGAGGAACAATGAAAGCTTGGGGACAATTCATTCATACTTCAGTATTGAGACTATTAAGCTGTGAAGCGCTTCCAGCCATTGGACACTGGGTGAAGGGCCTCCGGGGGTGTGAATGAGAGACTGCCGGCTGCGGAGAGTCCCTCACCCCAACGCGCAAGTACACTGGTTTGGGGATGGGATATGCACTCTGCTAAGTTGGGGGGGCGGGCAGTTTTGAGTCCGTGTAGCAGGGGGGCAGGGAGGGGGGAAGAGTTGGAAAAGTTTTTTCTATGGGACTGTTTGGTCCTACAAGTTTATGTTCTATGCACACTTAAGTATCTAGGCATGTTCTATGTAACCAAGAACTACTGGCACACTCGGGGCGCAGGGAGGTCTGATTGGGAGTCTAGCAATGGCTGCAACAGATAGCCCAACCACGAAGAACTCACTGATTGTCATGTCCTGGAACGTGAGGGGCCTGGGGGATAAGATCAAGCGAGGGCTAGTGCTACAGGGGATAAGGAGACGGGGCCCGGCTCTCATTCTCCTGCAGGAGACACACTTGTCGGGAGCGGCCACGAAGGCCCTGGATAGGAGAGGCTATCATATGGTAGTGCATGCGGAGTTCACCTCGGGGTCCCGTGGTACTGGCATCCTGCAGAAAAAATCTTCCAAGTTCATCGTCAAGTCTACAGCAACGGATGACCATGGCAGATTCGCGGCAGTGCATGGCCAGTGGGAGGGGAAGCTCTTTAATATAGTCTCTGTCTATATCCCACCAGCTCTACACTCTGAGGCCTTGCCGGATCTGGGCAAATTCCTGCTAACACTCCCTGATGGGGAACTACTACTAGGTGGGGATTTCAACATGGCACTCACAAACTCAGAAGACCGCTTTCCCCCACGTGCGCACGCAGGTGGGCCCAACAGGCTCCAGACATTCTTGACTGCACAGGGGTTGGTGGATGTATGGCGCGCTCTGCACCCTACTCAGCAACAATACACATACTACTCGGCCACACACAATAGCCTGTCCAGGATAGACTACATCTTCACTTTGATTAATGGACACCTTACGATAGCCGAAGCCGAGATACTACCACGGGGGGTGTCCGATCACTCGCCACTCACATTGACACTCACCACTTCGACCATGGCGCGGCGCAGATTATTCCCGATTTTCCCGGGCTACCTCAAAGTGCCCCGGATTAACAAGGATCTTAAGAAGGTAACCCAACAGTACTTCGAAGAAAACCAATCCTCGGTGGCCTCCCCCTCCATACTGTGGGAGGCGTATAAAACAGTGTTCCGGGGTCAGGCCATAGCAGTGATAGCGAATCACAAAAAGACGCACAGGCGGGAGGCCCTCGAGATAGAACTAGGCCTAGAACGGGCCAACACGGCCCATATGGCGAACCCCTCTGACGACACGCTTCACGAACTCCAGATCCACCAGCGCCGCCTCACAGATCACATGCGCAGGGTCACGATGTCGGACATTGCGGCTACACAGCACAGGGTATACGATATTGGAGACAAGGCCAGTAAATTGCTGGCATGGTTAGACAAAAGACAGGGGGGGGGAAGAATATCTTGCAGATTGTGGACCCACAGGGCAACAACCACACCCGCCCCGATGAGATAGTAAACGTCCTCGCCGATTATTTCGCCTCAGTCTACACCCCAGAGATAGTGGTAGAGGAGGGGGAGGTGCAGACTGCCCTTGACCATGTTCCCTTGCCAGAGCTGACACCTGAGATGTCCGAGGACATAGACGCACCTCTCACGGTGGAGGAGATCCAGATGGCCATAGGCGCCCTTCATCCAGGCAAAGCGATGGGCCCCAGCGGGATACCCATTGAGTGGTTGAAAGTCATGGCCGAATCCTTAAGCACACCCCTACTCAATATGTACGAGGATTCTAGAACACAGGGAACGCTGCCGCTCGATCAGCGGATGGCTACTATTGTGGCGATACCGAAGCCAGGTAAGCCCCCCAACGAATGCACCTCATATAGGCCGATCTCCCTTTTGAACCCGGAGGCCAAAATTATTGCCAAAGTGTTGGCGAACAGGATCTTGCCAACTCTGTCACACCTGATCCACCCGGACCAGTCCGGATTCATGCCACACCGCAGCACTGCTTTAAATCTCCGCAGGGTGCATGGCGTGTTGGCGCGAGTTCCACTACTGCAAGAACCGGCTGCCATCCTCTCCTTGGACGCCAAGATGGCGTTTGATATGGTGGAATGGAGCTACTTCTTTGCAGTACTCACGCGTATGGGTTTTGGCCCGGTGTTCCTTTCCTGGATACGAATGCTGTACAAGGACCCGGTGGCGCAGGTGACGGCCAACGGCCATATTTCAAACACCTTCCCCCTAGGCAGAGGCACTCGACAGGGCTGCCCGCTTTCACCCCTGCTCTTCGCCTTAGTTTTAGAACCACTGGCGGTTACGATTCGTACCACCCAGCTCCTGAAAGGGATACAATGGACCCCGTTCTGGGAGGACAGAGTGTCCCTCTACGCAGACGACATGCTGATCTATCTCACAGATCTGGAAGAGAGTCTCCCTAACCTCCTGGCTCTTTGTACGGCTCATGGGCGAATCTCGGGTTACACCATCAACTGGGCTAAGTCCACCATTTTTGAACTACGAGGCCCACTCCCGCCTCTCCCGGATTCCTGCCCACTGGAACTGGCCCACACGTCATTTAAATACCTGGGGATTCATATCACCCGTAACGAGGCAGATTTCTCACGCCTCAACCTACTACCCCCCTTAGCTCGTCTCCGAGGAGACGTGCGACATTGGAAGGATCTCCCCCTAACACTCCTTGGCCGTGCAGCACTATTTAAAATGATGGCTCTGCCGCGCTTCCTCTATGTGCTGGAGAACGCCCCGTATCTGGTGCCGGATGGCTACCTCCAGAAAATAACGGCGCAAATCTCGGGCCTGTTATGGGGCAACCAGCCAGCCCGCATTTCCCACACTAAACTGAACAGGGGGTGGTACGACGGGGGCATCGCCCTCCCGAATGTACAGTTGTACTACTGGGCGGCCCAACTCAAAATCCTTAACCAATGGATACATGCCCCGCAGGAAGACCCAGCGTACAAGGCCGACAGGGCACAACTGGGTGCCAACACCTTATTGGCCCCACTGTATCACCGTGGAGTGGCGGCAAAACTCACGGGGCCTACGAAACACACAGTCCGTATATGGTACAAGGCGCAGGCAAAGTTGAAGTGGGATGGCGTCATAACGAAACTTACACCCCTGTGGGACACAAAGGCGTTGGGCCATTTGCGGCGCTCCAAGGGCTTCGCACAATGGGACAGCATCGGCATCTCCACGGTGGGGGACATGTGGACGAGGGAAGGAGTGATCTCATTTGCCACTTTGCAGGACCAATATGAGTTGGGGAACACAGAGCTCTACAGATACATCCAGGTCCGACACGCACTACAGGCAGCGATCTCACCAGACGCACCCCTGCCCGAATCCTCCCCTCTGGAGGATCGGCTACTTACTGATTTCATGCAAGAAGGGGCGACATCGCTGACATACCGCAAGCTGATTAACAATATGCCTGATCCACTGGGGAAACTGAAGGACAAATGGATGGCGGAAGTGGGTGACCTGGATGACAATGACTGGAACGCAGCCATGGCATCCCCCCGTGAAGCAGGCATATCATCTAAATTTCGCCTAGTGCAGCTAAAATTTCTTCACAGAATCTACTACACCCGTACATTACTTCACAAACTGCACAGGGCGGATCATCCATATTGCCTTAGGGGCTGCGGGGCAGAAGGGACCTTCATACACACGGTGTGGGAATGTCCATTGTTAGTCGGCTACTGGCAACGGGTAATTCGCACGATGGCCCAAGCTCTTCATACCACCCTCACCCTAGACTCACGGCTCTGTCTGCTAAACATCTGGGAGCCGACTGACCTCACCTTTCATGCAAGAGCCTGGGTCACAGTGGGGATGGTAACAGCGAAACGGGACATAGCACAGAAGTGGGGGTCGGCTGATCTCCCCACGCTACCCCAATGGCTCCGCAACATGGACATGCTCATGTTGACTGAAAGGGCGGTGTACAAATTGAGGGGTAACCCACGTAAATGGAACGGGGTGTGGCAATCCTGGAACGCATACAGGGGGGATATCTGCGAACCATTGGAGGAAGATGATGACGGAGGGTCAGAGAGTGACGAGGAGCGTTGATTGGGTTGTAACTAGGTGAATAGGGCGAGCGCAACGGAGGTGGGTGGGTGCAGCCGTGGGAGGTGGCATGGGAGGGAGTGGGAAATAGGGGGCTATGCAACAATACACTGCTCTCTTTACAGATGGACTGTGCTACGAGTGCCGAAAGCTACTACTTCAAGTACGTGCCGGACTAAAGTGTGCTGTTTTTACTGTTTTATGTTTATTGCAAGGTGCGAACGGCAAGACTCAGACGGATAGTAGCCAACAAAACACAAAATTGCAAACTGTATTTTTTCGACACAAGTATATTCCTATTCATCACATCGTCGACGAAACTCGCAATGCTATATACTACTGTGGATGTTATAAGTTTTGCCTTTGTGAATACTGTCTCACCTCATTCACCTAGTAACTTATGTATGGAAATGCGATGGATGACAATGTACCTACTATCTTTGTTTTGCACCAAAAATAAAAAATTTAAAAAAAAAAAAGTAGCACCGTAGGGACAAGTTGTAGGACGATGACGACTCCCCCCAAGGGTCGATTTTGTTTTCAAAATAAAAGCTGTAGTCGACTTGCTACTCATGCCTGTAATTTAAGCAGATGCTGTCTGTGTTCGCTTAGCCCGTTCTATGCTCGTGACGGAGCCGCTCCGTCATGAGCCTCGGTTGAGCTGTGCTCATGACGGAGCGGTTCCGTCATGGCCCGCTCAGCGCGCCTGCGCTGAGCGTTCCATTGAGTGGGCGCGTTCGTGAGGGAATCGCTCCGTCACGAGCACAGCTCAACCGCGGCTCGTGACGGAGCGGCTCCGTCACGAGCATGCAAGCGCCGCTCGACCCCCCCCCCCCCCCCCCTTAGCGCTGCGGCGGAATTCATGCCGCAGTGAAGGGGTTAAAGCTGCTGAAGTTGTTTACTAGACTTTTGTATTTGGGGAGATCGGGGAAGGGGTTTTCCCTTGCCACCTTTAACGATCTTCTGCCATATTTGGCAGATTTTATTTTGCTATCAACTTTTTTGATAAGCACAAGAGCACAGTGGAGGAACCTGTCAGTGGGATTTGAAGAGCTCGAACATGTATTAGGTGACTTTCCTACTGATTGCTTTCCAAACCAAGCCACGCATAGAACTGCTAATTGGCGGTCTATGGGCAGTGTAGTCAGTTGAACTCTCATAGTATGTACATGATCATTATTTTTCGGACCATGATGTGAATTGTGCTACTTTATTTCACTTCTAGTTTATGATAAAATGTTCTGGAAGTTTTAGATATGAGACCATATAGTTTTTTACGGTGCTTTCAATGGAACAAAATAAGGTGAGGTACTCACCAAATTGAGATGTGGACTAGGGGGTGAGGCTACGGGCAGTGATATGGGACCCGACCAGGAGCGCACACATAATTTAATTGAGATTTAATTGGTGTGCAGATGTGTATAATGATACTAAAACCTTTCCGGTCTTTTTTGAGTATTCCTTTCCCTGAAAACGTAAGTGGGCTTCTCATGGTGCAACACCTAAATCACATATGACTTGCACAAGATACTTTCCTTAACATTTTTGGGAACCTTTAATTATGGTTAACCCTCTTGTCTCATTGCCCCCTAGCAGACATCACCCAGCGTGTCCTAGATAGCACAGCTTTGCCTCAGCGCTCCTTACCTGCTGTAAGTTTGATTACCTCTTTCTGGAGGTGGGCAAGCTGCTTAACGCTCGAGCCAGAATGCCTGGTTCTGGCTCTAACTCAGTTCCAGGTCCTCTTGCACCCTCAAGCCCAAAAATAACTCAACTTTGATGTTGCAGCTGCCTGCCAACCAAATTCTAATCTCATGTGTGCAGAATAAAGACAAAATAGTGACCTTTATTATAATACAGGAGAGAAAGAAAGATATAGCTTCCTAGAGGCTGAATTACACAGAGTCAAAGCAGAAATTCTGAAATCAATCCCGGCTTCTCCACATGACCGAACAGTGTGATCCCAAACAAATATTTTATCTCATCAAGCCTCCATTTTCTTTGTTAGCACATATGATAGTATATTCAAATGCAAATGTTCTGGATGTGTGTTGTACAATCACATCTTGTGTTAGATGTAATGCACTATAATTTTGCTACATTCATGAAAAGAAAATTGGCCATATATATTGTACACATAAAAATTGCTATTCTTCCTAGTTCACTAATGGCAGTGTCGTCCCGGTGGGAGCACAAACTCCTCTTAATTCTGTGATATAAGCTTATACACCAAGGTGAAATTCTTCCACAGGATAACAAAATCAGCTGTGGTCCATGCAGGTAACTGCAGTGGGGCCGCGGGGGAAGGGATTTCGAGGGACAATGCAGAGGAAGCATTTATTATTTATTTAATTTTCACCTGCATCATCCCTTGACATACTTCTACCACCCACGCGGCCCCACCACTGTTACCTGCACGGACCACAGCTGGGAAAAAATACACTTTTATTTCAATGGTAATGTTTGCAAGGCTTGACTTGTGCACAGGCTTTTAAGGCCAAGCCAGACTTCTGGTTCTGCTCTGAATGGGCTCTCCTTGTTAATGTGTTGGTTCTCCCACCTCTACCCTTCCCAGAGCCCCTGCATTTTACCCACGAGAAACTGGCCTCTAAAAACCCAAATTCAATCGTGTTGAAACACTGCGCCGAAAGCAGATCTGCACTGGAGAGAGAGTGGCCTAGACTTGCTACAAGCAACCCCTTTCATGTGTGCTTTATGGGCAGAGTGTGGTAATGCAGGGCTTGTCAGGCTTGCAATTATAGATCTGCCGCTGGACACTGCACATAACACTCACGCAAGACACATGCGCAGTGACATAGAATCACTTGTGCGGTCAGACAGGACATTCAGTACATGTGTTTTAGAACTGCTTACGTTCACTGACATCCATATTATTAACCTTGATTCACACCCACTCTGCTTCTGCGTCACTACCACCACCCTCGTCCTCTGTCTGGCTCCAAACAAGTGCTGCCCTACTTTGCTATGCCAGCAGCAAGCCTTCTCTTAGATTTCATGACGAGTCGAGAGACATGGCTGTGAGAAAGCCCTGCTCACACACCTACTTTGCTATTGATTCCAAGGAGCTTGAGTGGACCCTGTGTCAATCACCCCAGTGTGACTCCGGCCCATCCCAGACTCCCTGCCAGCTCTGAATAAATGCATACGGGCCGCTCACCTTGAAAGGGTAGATTAGCACTTGATTATCAGTGCTTCACCAAAACAGAGCCACTCGCCAGCTCTTTCACGTTTCTTTTGCTACATGCCAAATTTCAGAGTTTGACTTGCTGCCATATGGGTACTGGTACTCTCTTTGGACAAGGAGAAGTTCCGGTACTCGGGTGCAGAAAAGTACCGGCCCATTTAAAGCACTAGCTTTGTATCTGGACATCGCAGTTTGCTGTACTACTTGTAAGGTTTCAGCATCGCTGTCAAAATCTAACACCCCAGTTAAAATGATACTGATGTTATGCTCATTTAATTCTGAATTCGATTTTTACAGAAGTAGTTTACTGTAGAATGTGTTATGCTCCATATTCTGCTCTGGTTCAGCTGGCCGCAGGAGATTTTCACTTGAGGAGCTTGATAATGTTTACGATGCAACATGATGCTCACTGTAAATTATTTGGTTGATTCCCCTTAATCTTCGTACATATAGGAAGCTGCCCTCCTGTATTTGGGTATAAGAATCCTTAGCCACAAATGCTTCAAAGCATTACCTGGAAGTCTTTTTTTCAGCCTAAAAATCTGAATGAACACCAGGGGTTCAATTATATATAGGACACACTTCTCTTGTGTGTGCCACGGCACACCTTTAAGCAGGTGCTGCTGGTGCAAACTGGAAAAGTGCGCCCTATCATGTAGAATGCGATGCCCTCAGGAGAGCACCAAACTTTGCTGCCTCCAGGGCAGCCCATTTAAGAGAAATACCGGAGGGGTTTAAAAGCTGCTCTGTTTTTCTTTGTGCAGGCGACAACCATTCTTCACTTTAAAGAGGGATTTGAGATCCCCTTTCAGGCTGGTGTAGTGAGTGACTGCACCTCCATGCAAGAGGATGTCTAGGGGGGTCCATAGAATTCCCTTGCACTCCTCTAGAGGGCTGCCGTCAGGGGCACACTGACAGTGCACCACCTGACAGCTTTTTTGCCTCCGCGCCCATGTCTATAATACGGCACAGGCACAGACGCAAAGAGATTACCTCATCTTTAGGGGGCCACGTCCCCATGCAAATGGAACGCCCTCTTGAAATAGCTGTCTGTGGCCTTTCCTTTAATACCAAAGCTACCCAGGAGTGTGCAACACAGGCACACATGCCCGTTGCTCCCCCAGGGTACTTTGTATAATTCAGCCCCTGGTCTGGTACCAGAAATTGAGAAATTGAGACTTATTTCGCTGCATTCTCAATGTCCCAATCAAATGAAATTTGCCCCAAATTGAGATGTACTGAATAATTCAAACAATGCCGATTCCTTCTATTGACATGCCAGTCTGGAGACTGGAGGGAGGGGGGGGGGAAGCATATTTACGACCCCCTTTTTATTGCTCTTGCACCACGCGGGTGGTGAAAGAGCAATGCAAATGTAAAATGAGATTTATGAAGCCATGCAAGGCAACCTTGCGTTGCCCTGCGTGGCTTCATAAATCTCGAGTAATGTATCACAGTGAAAATCGCTGTGTTGCATTATACTATGCCAGGGAGGCATTTCCATGGGTTTCGTGTGGATGTTCCCATGCGACGTGCATCAATTTTAATGCATTCCCAGATTTACAAGAACGGATAAACCTGGGAATGCGCCAAAAAGATGCGTTTCCCCAGGAGAGTCCTAATGAAGAGAAATATCTTTATTTTGCCTAATTTTTTCCTCTTTCTATATGTGCTGCAAACATCTCTTAGGATAATCCTTCCTACAACATAGGCACCCTTGCACAAGGTCCCTGCATTGGTGCTAGGCTGCCAAAAAGGTACCAGCACAAGGGAAATGGACAGGAATGCACCGTATATAGATAAATAGGGCACATTCCTGTCCTTTTCCTGTGACGCAGGGTAGCGCAGCAATGTAACTTTCTGTATTGCTGTGTGCCACATAAGTCAAATATTTTCTCTGATATATACATATAGGGTAGAATACAGGTCCGTTGTGGCACTAATAGCCAGAAACCTTATACATACTTTTTAGTGATACTATTGCGTAAACTGAGCCAGTTACCCATAAATATTCTCAATCAATCAGGATTCATAAAGCGCAGCTAATCACCCGATAGGGTATCCAGGCGCTTGCAGGCCCTGGATGTTTATTCGAACAGCCAGGTCTTGAGGGCTGTTTGGAATTTCGGAATTGAGTTGATGGGGAGCCTGTTCCAGGTCTTTGCTGCAAAGTGGGAGAAGGAGCGTCCTCCACTTCTGCTTTGGTAGATGCGTGGTGTATGGGCAAGTAAAAGGGAGGTGGAGCGTAGTCGGCTCGATGGTTGTTGGAAGTACAGGCAGTAGTTAATATAGGTGGGTCCTTGGTTGTGTAGAGCCTTGTACGCGGGGGTCAGCAGCTTGAATTGGCATCTCTTCTGTACGGGGAGACAGTGGATTTTACTGAGGTGGGGTATGATGTGGGTTAGTCAGGGAAGGCAGAGGAAGAGTCTGGCTGTGGCGTTCTGTTAGGTCTAAAGTATGCGGCGATTCCTACGTAGAGGGCATTGTTGTAGTCCAGTGGGCTGGTGATGAGGGCTTCTGTCACTGTGCGTCTCGTGTTTAGGGGTAGCCACTTGAAGATCTTACTGAGCATGCGCAGAGTGAGGAAATAGGCGGAGGAGACTGCGTTGATCTGAGATTTTATGCTGAGCTTGTTGTCCATGATGATTCCAAGGTTTCTGGCATGATTGGAAGAAGTGGGTGCGGGTCCTAGGTCTGATGGCCACCAGGAGCCATTCCATGTGTTGCTTCTGTTGCTAAAGATCAGTTCTTCTGTCTTGTCTGTGTTCAGCTGCAGGCAGTTCTTCATCCAGTCAGCAACGTATGTCGTGCATCTGTGGAAGTTGGTTCTGGCAGTGGTGGATTTGTCAGTGAGTGAGAGGATTAGTTTGGTGTTGTCTGCATAGGAAATTATGTTGAGACTGTGAGATCTGACGGTGTTGGTCAGCGGGGGTCATATATGCTTTAAAGAGCATGGGCCTGAGCCCTGGGGGACACCACAGGTGATCTCCTGGGGCTCACAGGTGAAAGGTGGCAAGTGTATCCTCTGGATTCTTCCGGTGAGGAAGGAGGTGATCCAGCTTAGCGCTGCCCTGGATGCTGATATGATGGAGGCTTTTGATCAGCTTGTGGTGGGATATGGTGTTGAAGGCTGCTGAGAGGTCGAGGAGGATCAAAGCTGCTGTTTCTCCTCCATCGAAGAGGGTTCAGATGTCAGTGGCTGCAGTCGGGGTGGTTTTGGTGCTGTGATTGCAGTGAAAGCCGGATTGGGAGCCATCGAGTAGTTGGTTCTGCTTCAGGTGTGTCATGAGTTGATTGTTAATGATCTTTTCCAGTACCTTCGCTGGGAATGGGAGCATTGAGATTGGGCAGTAGTTTTTGAGTTTGCTTGGGTCCGCAAAGGGTTTTTTGAGTAGTGGTTTGACTTAGGCGTGCTTCCAGGCATTGGGAAATGTTGCAGTGGTGATAGAGGTGTCGAGTAGTGCGGTGAGTTACTGACTGATCCTTTGGTTTCTTAGTTTGAAGATGTTGTTCGGGCATTGGACTGTGGGAGCTCCCGTGTGGATAGATTTCATGGTGGAGGTGGTGTCCTGGCTGGGGAGGATGTTCCAGGTGGTCAGTGTGTGGTTGAGTCAGTTACGGTGGTGGCGTATCGGTCAAGGAAGCCCGTAGGTGTGGGTTGGGGTTCGAAGTTCCTGTAAATGGTTGCGATGTTGTGGAAGAAGTGGGGTAGGTTTGAGGGTGTAATGTTGTTTTCACTGGCAGCCGGGCTACAGAATTCCTTAACGATGTTGAAAGGTTCCTTTGTTCTGTTGGTTTAGATGCTTGCGGCAAAGGCTGTCTTCTTTGTTGCCCTCAGCAGGCGGTGGTAGAGGTTGAGGGAGGCCTTGCAGGCTGTCCTGTTGGAGATGTCCTTGCCGGTGTGCAGTCTCCTCTCAAAACTGTTTGCTGTCTCGTTTCGATGTTCTGAGTTCTTGGTTGTACCAGTTGGCCTTTATGGATGGTTTTCTCTGGATGTTGCTCTTGATTAAGACAATGCTGTCTGCACAATTGGTGATCCAGGCGTTGATTTTTTCCAGTCTCTGTTTTTGATTGGTGGCGGCAGCAGGGTTGGAAATGTTGTAAACGATTGCCGAGCTGAACTTTTAAATTTTGTTCTACCTCCAGTTGGGGGCGTTGGTCATCTTGGGGGTGGCAGTGCGGGCGCTGGTAATGCTGAAGTGGATGATGGGGTGATTGGTCAATGTGAGTTTTGTGACATGCCTGTATTTGCCGCAAGGTGAAAAGTGGGCCCAGTGTGTGTCCAACAGTATGTGTAGGGTTGGGGACAATCTGGGCCAATCCGAGGCTGTTCATACTGTGGAGGAGGTGTTTTTGTTATTGGGGTTGTTGATGGGAAATTTAGGTTGCCGAGATAGATGTAGACCTTGGAGTCTAAGGCCAGGGGTGCAGTGAATTCTACGATGGTGTTGCGGAAGCCTGAGCATAGGCCTGGGGGTCTATATGCGAGGGTGCCTCTGATGCTTATCTTGTCATCCATGTGAAGCTTGAAGTTGAGATGCGCCGGGGGGGGGGGGGGGGCAAGCGGGAGTGGGGCGAGGGATGGTACACTGTATGGTCGCCTTATAGATGACTAACAGCTGTTCCCGACGTTGTCTGGATATGAAATGCTGCCGGCCGGTAGTATATTGTTTTGTAGGATTGTGTTTTGATAGCATTTCTTATCTGTGACAGGCCTGTGAAACGCTCTGATTCACATTGCACTGCTGATGCACTTAAGAGTGCGCGTTCAGTAGTGTGTGAACTCGAGTTTCCCTACTTTATTTTTCCTTGCAATATTATATAGCGCGAACTCAACAACATGGCATGAGCACAATTTACATTACAGAAGAACACATTCATTTGGGTAGGCACGGGGAGACAAAACGATTTGCCTGGAATCGAAGGATGTTGAGCTGATGCCAAGATTCGAACGTAGCTCCCCAGCTCTAAAGTTCGCAATTCTAGAACTTGTGGCGGGAGGTGTGTCTAAAAGTGTATTTCGGTGCTGGCTATCCATGAGAGAGACCTGTGCATTTTTCAAATGGGTGGTGAAAAAATATGAGTATGTTGCTGGAAATGTGTGCCGCCGTGCCACCAATGTACTTACCGGGGGAGGGAAAACACCAATTATTCCGCAACTTTCTTTCCGCATACCATCACTCCGCATACTTTCATTACGAAAGTACCATGACTCCGCAATGCCATTATAACGCATGGCATTACATTTTATATTCGTTGTAAATGCATGAATGGTAAAAGCATGTTTTTTTTAATGTTTGGATAAGGTAAGTATAGGTATAGGGGTATATGTTTTGGGGTACTGAGGTATATGTTTTGCGGTGTTTGGGTATTTTAAGGGTTGAGATTTCGTTTTGGGTTATGGGGTACAGGGGTAGTTTTAGGGTTTAGGGATAGGTATGGGTTTTGGGGTATAGGGGTATCTTTAGGGTTCAGGGGTAGGTTTTGGTTTTGGCGTACAGGGGTATTTTAAGGGTTCAGGGCGAGGTTTGGGTTTTGGGGTACAGGGGTATTTTTAGGGTTCAGGGCTAGGTTTGGGTTTTGGGGTACAGGGGTATTTTAGGGTTCAGGGGTAGGTTTGGGTTTTGGGGCACAGGGGTATATTTAGGGTTCGGGGGTAGGTTTGGGTTTTGGGGTATAGAGGTATTTTTAGGGTTCAGGGCTAGGTTTGGGTTTTGGGGTACAGGGGTATTTTAGGGTTCAGGGGGTATGTTTTGGGGTACAGTGGTATTTTTAGGGTTCAGGGCTAGGTTTGGGGTTCAGGGGTATTTTTAGGGTTCAGGGGTAGTTTTGGGTTTTGAGGTACAGGGGTATTTTTAGGGTTTAGGGATAGGTTTGGGTTTTGGGGTAGAGGGTATATTTATAGGGTTAAGATGGGTTAGTGTTTAAGGGTGTTGGGGTATTTTAAGGAGTAAGGGTGGGTTATGATTATGGGATGCATGGGGTATTTAAAGGGAGCAGGGTGGGATTAGCACACAATATGAGACATGGAATGAAGGGCGGAACGTACCACACCCCCCCAGCGTTTGTCACGTCCCCAGCACACGCCCACAGCACAATGCAGACACGCCCACAAGGGACTACTTTGCTGGCACGGTTCTTTTACCTTTTAAATGTATATGGTGGACGTCTGCATAGCCTATGTCCTTCTGCTGCAACTGCCCTTTCCAATGCTGTATTGGATGTTGTGAGTGGTGCTGTGGTTCCTGAGATTACCCGCCTCAAAGGTTTGGGCTCTCTTTATTATATTAGTATAGATGGCTGTTCTTTCTCCTGGTTTGTTGGTGCGGTCCTGGTGAGTGATTTTATATATGTGGAGGATCGCTGTGGCAATGTCTGGGGCGGATGAGGGGTTGAGCCAGGTCTCAGTGAGATAGACGATGTTGGGTGCAAGGGTGGCGATGAGGTCCCGTAATTCAGTGGAAAGCTTGCGTAGTAAGCATGTGTTGAGAAGAGCACATGCGAGTTGGTGTTTTTGTTCAGGTGGTATGTTTAAGGTGGGGCTGGTCGTGGGCTTTTGTAAGCAGTGGTAGGTGAAATGGCAGTGGGTGCAGGTGAAAGGTCCTACCCTGGAGTGTGGGTTTCCGTGTGGCAGTATTTGTTGCGGCATCCGGGGTTGAGGGTGTAGAGCTCAGCAAACGGTGTATCTTTCAGTGCGGGAGGGTGGGGGTTGTGGCACTGGGTGCCGTCTAGACGTGGACAGGCACAGATGGGCTGGCCCTTCGGCACGCCAGCGGCCTGTTCGCACTGTGTCCTGCATTAAGTAGGTCCTGGGGTGGGTGGGGCTTCTGTTAGCTCTAAGAAAGGTAAGTAGGCAAAAGCCAGTCGGAAAATCCCAGAACGAAAACAAAGGCAGATGCAGTGTCACTGGATCAATCTGGAACAAGCAGGAACTGGAGGCCACAAGCAAGTATCAAGTGGCAAACTAGATGTCCTCGACACAAACACCTTGCAGTACAAATGCAAATACAATTCCACATGCTTCTAAAAGCAAGCTCGCACAATAAAGACAGGTTCCATATATAAATATTACACTTATATTCTGTGTTATTGATAAATTCTACAAATAAAACAGACACAACAAACCCTTGCACCCTCTGTTTTCAAATTATTCTCACACAAGATGCAGAAAACAGGAGGAACACCAAAAATAATGCATCACAATATTTTCATGTCCAGTCTCTCAACACGAATAACCACCGTTTATACACCAAGCATTGGCAAAGCCAGTTTCTATTCCTTTTGCAATGCCAACACAATTGCAGCACATGCATTGACAAAGCCAATAATGTCATGTGATCATCTTGGAATTCTAAATGGTTGGTATTCTCTATCATAGTTATTCTGTTCCACTTGTTCAAGATGGCCATCATGTTTAATCTAGATGACAGCCATCTTGAAATGCTGAATGGGTTGTATTTAGTTGTATTATTCCATGAAGGCTTTGACATTGCATCTTGACTAAACTAGAGCAAACGTAATGACCATCTTGGAATGGTATTACTATAATAAATAATATTGTTCAAAGAGAATTCCGTGATTTAATCCCAACGCAATTGGCTTTGACAGCGCTTGTGCTCAGGACCACAGAGGTGGAAGAGCAGTGTGTGTTGCGAGGGAGGGTGTGTGGGGGGGAGGGGGTGTAAGAGGCAGGTTGGAAGACCGAGAGCAGGGCTGGAAAGTGAATCAAAGGGAGATAGAATGGGAGATCCAAGATCTGCTTTTTTATTCATGTTTTTCTCGTGTTTCTCTGCTGTTATGGGCTGTGTTGTCACTCATAATTTCATTCCCGTCTTGATTGTCCTCTGTGTACGGCTGCAGTAAGCCTCTGCCTTCACGATTTATTTATTTATTTTTCACATTTCTAGAGCGCACTGTTACCCGGAGTTGTCCTGGCGCTAACGTGATTGAACCAAGGTATGTGGGTGGAGAGCGTTAGTGAGTAAAGAGCCAAGTCTTAAGCGCTCTTCTGAAAGATGGCAGGTCCGACGACTGTCTGATGTTGAGTTGTAATCTATTCCAGGCTAATGCCGCGCCTAGGGAAAAACTCCTGCCCCCCATATTGCTTTCTTGACTCTAGGGACTGATACCAACGCCTGCTGACCTGATCTTAGGGTTCTTGTCGGCTTATACCAGTGGAACAGCAGCTTCATACATCAAGGGCCAAGGTCGTGCAGCGCCTTAAAGACCACACAAAGTGCCTTGAAGATTATTCTTTTCCGAACTGGCAACCAGTGGAATTTCACCAGATCCTGAGCAACCAATACATACTTGGGGGTGTCAGTGATCAGGCGGGCGGCTGCATTCTGCAGGATCTGGAGCTTGTTTAGTAGGCCCTGATGGGCATTCAGCATGAGGCTATTACAATAGTCTAAGCGTGAGAGCACCCGTCCCATAACCACAGCTTTGCTATGTTCTAACTCCAGAAATGGCAGCACTTTCCTAATTGTTTTAAGGATAAAATGTGTGGATGAGGATAGCGCATTTATCTGTGGTTTGAAGGATAATGAATCATCCACAAGTATACCAAAATATTTCACCGTTGCCACCTGGGAGGGGGGGGTTCCCATTTCATCTGGCCACCATCTCGGGGACCAGAAGTTATCCTTGGAACCAAAGAGTAGCAGTTCTGTCTTTGACGAGTTGAGCTTTAGACAGTTTTGGGCCATGCCATTACCCACTTCTTGCATGCAGCCTCTAAACCTATCCGCTGTGCTGTCCATTTCGTCCGGCAGCAGTGACACCACTATCTGCGTGTCATCTGCGTATGCTGTGAGGTTAAAACCCAAGGATCGAATAACCAGTGCTAGGGTAGAGACGTACACGTTAAAAAGGGTCGGGCTCAGTGAGGACCCCTGGGGAACTCCACAAGGGAGCACGAAAGGACGTGACTCAAAGTCCCCCAGTGCTACCGTCTGAGTCCTATTGGAAAGGAAGGCTTGTAGGATCTTCAATGCCTTTCCGTGAATTCCGCAGGCCCTCAACCGGTCCATCAGCAACATGTGATGGACCATGTCGAAGGCCGCGGAAAGATCCAACAAGATCAGGGCGGCTCTGCCTCCTGCGTCCATCACTCTTCTAATGTCTTCCACAGAATTGATCAGGGCGTATTCCCTGCTGTGTTCTGCACGAAAACCATGTTGGGATGGATCTAGATGTTCTCCTATCCTCAAGAAGGCACTTAGCTGCGTGTTCAAGGAGCCTTCCATAATTTTGGCTGGGAGGGTTAATCTGGCAATGGGCCGGTAGTTATTCATCTCGGCTATGTCCAGGTTGGGTTTCTTTAGGAGGGGTAGGATGGAGGCTCGTTTCCATTTAGCAGGAAATTCCCCACTCTCCAGCATAAGATTGAGGAGGGGAGTAAGTCCGGCTGCAATGGTGGCTGGAGCTAATTTGCCGTTTGTAGCAGGACAGGGGTCATGAGGGGAGCCCCATTTTCTGTAGTCTGCTCATTACCTCCTTCTTGCTAATTTGGGTAAACTGTAGGAGTTTTTCTGAATTGCTGTCTATTTCCGGGCCATTGATAGAGGGAGGAGTCCTTATTTTACTATCTAGAGGAAAAAAGATTTTTCCACTTTTTCCCAGAAAAATGTGGCCAGATTCTTACAGAGTGAGAGACTGGGGGGGTACCGCTATGGTCTTGGGGACTGCCAGGGATGACACAGTCTGGAATAATTCCTTCAGGGCATTACTGGCTTCTCTGATCCGCTTCGTGAGAAAGGCCCGTTTTGCTTGTTGTATCCTCTCTTTATAGGCTCTTTGCTCAATATTGAGACTTTTTTTGTCTGTCTCGCAATAGGTTATTCGCCAGGCTCTTTCCCTTTTTTTACACAAAATTTGGTGGTCCCTGATCTCTTTAGAGAACCAAGGGGCGGGGGATTTGAGCGTGTGTAGTAAATAGTTTTAGGGGGAGCTAGTTGTAAACATGCTGACTCAAGCTAATTAGTGTAGGCTGTGGCAGCTTCCTCCACATTTCCTGAGAGGGGCTCCAAGGAAGTTTTTAATACACCCTCCAATAACTCACCTTTTATATTGTTCCATTTCCTAACCTGCCTTGGTGCTTTTCTGGTTCTAGATAATCTCACGGGAGGGGCTAGCGTAACATTAAAATAAACAGCTGAATGATCAGACCAGGGGACTGGCTCCACTGTTGATACGTAAAGGCTAGGATGATTTGGAAAGTCCCGTCCAGGGTATGTCCTGCCTTGAGTCGGACCACAGACCCATTGCTTCAGATCCACCCCCAACAATAGGTCAGTCAGATCTCGTGTGTCTGGGTCTGAACCGCATTCTAGGTGGAAATTAAAATCCCCCAGCAGTGTAAAGGCTTGGGTACAGACTGCCTCTTCAAGTAGCTTACCTAGAGCTACCACAAATGGGGCTTTGGTCCCGGGGGGGCCTATATACTAGACAGCCTCTGAGGGTTTGATGATCTAATAGGGTGAGACTGAAGAGAAGAGTCTCCTCTAGACCTATAGGTCCCGGTTGAAATGACCTTCTAATAGAGCTGTGATAAATGGTAGCTAGTCCACCACCTTTCCTCTTCTCTCGGTTTTGGGTGTAGCTAACATATTCCGGCGGGGTGACGTTAACTATGTCAGGGCCAGAAGCGGCATCAGTCCAGGACTCCGTAATGAATGCTGTCGTCACTCCCGCGTCCTGAATCAACTCCACTACTTCTGTGCTGTGTTTAACCAAAGATCTAGCATTGAGGAGAAGGCATTTGGCCGTGGGGAGGTTTTTCATCAAAGGTATAGCCCTGTTGTCCCTGAGGGGCGCAATAGGGTGCCAGCACACTCTGGGCAAGGCCTGTGAGCAGTTTACGCAAAGGATAGGGTTCTTCCGTGTGTCATCCCCCCAATTCCAAAATCGTGCAGCCTGTTAAAGTTGTACAATACCTTAACGCCCACAAATCCTCCCTGTTATAAGTGTTCCTCAAGGTAGGCTCGGCTTGCTCCGGAGCAGGGGTTCCGGCTCTAGGCACTGGTCCGGCGCGGACGGGCGCAGACAGGCTCGCCTTTTGCGCGCCCCCGGCGCGCCCGCTGCGCTAGTCTGCTGCGCTTCCTCGGGAAGAGTGCCATTTTATGGGAGAAGGGGCAGGAGGGGCGGAGCACTGGACTGCTCGGCCGGCTCCTCACCCAAGATGGCGGGACCCACGGGGGAGTAGTCACCGTTCTGTGCAATACAATTTATGTGCAAAATAACAGTTATTTAAAAAGCAAACAGATAATAGCGTTTTTAAACCAGATTATAGTAAGCATAGCAGCAATCGCGATGTCACCCACAACGGTCACGGCTTCCGCCTCAGGACACGCAATCACACCATTTAACACTAGCAATCAATAATACAATAAGTAAGTGCTGCATGTACCACAGGAAATTCGCTGGTGGTGAAAAGTTTCAAATGAATTGGTTGGTCCATATACCCGAGCATCATGAGCACCGCATCTTCCCTATGTCACTAGACAGTCCTTTGCATCTTACATTTTTTAGACCCAAGAGGAAGAAGCAGTGCTTTAAAGGTGGTGGTCTGCTTCTGGTCAGTACAATAAATGTTCTCCATCACATGGACGCTTTCTGTGCAATAGTGCAGCAGCTCACTCCAGTATGTTAAGTGAGTGAGGAGAATGGAGGCAGGGCTGCAAGCATCTCTACTTCACCCCCTTGAGCTGGCGTTTGCTGCGGAGTCGTGTCGCGGTGTTCTAGGTGGGCTCCCCTCACCCCCTCTCCAAGCTGCAGAAGAGCCAGCAAGGTGGTGATCCGTAGCAGGGCTGGTGCGACTTTTAAAGGGGTTAGTCCTTACCTAGATCAAAAGGTTTAAAAAAATCCTTCCACAGGTTTTGTGTAGGTTGTACCACTCGCTGTACAACGTTTTAAATGGGAATACAGAAGTGCCGGCACACTCTATTCAGAAGTGCTGCTATTCTCCCATTAAATGTATGGCAGCAGAGCTGACAACTCTAGGCACTTTCGCCTTCAAATTAAAGAAGTGCAGGTCCTCGGTACCAGCCCATCTAAAGCACTGTGCAGAATAGAGCAGCCATTTAATATCCCACTTCACTGTCCCGAGACCGCTGCAACGTCACTGGGGCTGACCACCTCCTGCAAGGTCTCTCCTATAGAACGTTTTTGCCCGCAAAACGAAGAGAATAAAAAAATCTAGTTGAATGTTGACTGACAGAACCGTTGACCCCGCTGTGAACCCTCCAAACACACCAAGCGCTGCTGCTCGCACGTCGCTGTACCTTTAAGCACCGGGCATACATCATCATCAGCCGAGACTAACAACAGAAAACAGGGCGGTGATGAATGTGCGGCCACCAGACCCGTGGATGCCCGAGACACCCTGCAGGGATGAAGGATGACACCACAGCCACTATTTACCCTCACGTGCAGACTGAAGGCGCTTCAGCTGCTCGGTGTTTAAATAAAAGTGCATGCAGGTCAGCTGGCTTTGTGTGGTGCAAGCATCAGCCGGATCCACGACATTAGCCACTCACCCGAATAAGCAACGCTGCACCTAATATAATATGTCAATAATGCCACCTTGTGGGCCAATAATAGTAGGAAATGTCTGTGGAACACACGAGAGGGTTTATTGGATATTGACTCTTAGTAATTAGTGTTACTATCATCCCCCTCAAGGGGAAGCAATTCATCAACTTTATGACATACATTTATTACGCTTGAGATTGTAGCCACAACACTAGTGCACCCATCTTCACGCTGGCATCGTGTAAGCCAATCCCATGCATAAATCGTGTTTTGATTTAATATATGCTGTTTACTAGCACATAGGATAGATGTATGAAGTGTAATCGAGGAGAGTGCATTGTTTTTGCGTCTAATGACTGACGGAACTGTATCTTCAGCTTGCCCTCTCTGCCATTAACTGATAATGTTTCCACCCTTAAGGTGAACGAGCTGGTTAGGGTGGGCAGTGATTTACTGCTTTGATCTGTTGACGCTTGTGTACCCCACCAAATGTTGCCATTGAACAAACTTACAGTTCAACGCAGTGTAACAGTGACCTGTGGAGATGTACGGGCTTCCAAATGGAGCATCATCTTTTGAATCGAACATCGGATGGTCACTCTTGTCTGTGTCCCTGGTGAGTAAAATAATTTTCACAGGACACCGTAATCTGAGATTTGGAGATCTAGCAGAATTCTTATAGGCAACTTTTGTGTCACTTCCTCCGTAGGGGTGGGCGGAGTTCCACTACGTGAAATTCAGCGAAGCGCCCCCAAAACTCTGCTCTACTTCGCAGAGTTGTGCTCACAGGCAGAGCTGCTTTGCACTGTAATCCATGGGGTCGCACACTGCTCCACCCACCAGCGGGTTCGCCCCAGCCATCCCTGGACACGTGTTTCTGGGTCGTTACCCTTCCTCAGCAGGGAATAGGCGTACGTCTGGGGTTGCTGTGTAGGCTGCCAAAAGTGTTCTCAGGTCTGGTACCTCTCCACGACGCGCAGGGGCGTGATCCTGAGGTCATCAGCTCAACCGGCTCAAGGGAGCCTTAATAAACAGTAATCCAAGGGGTTGCACACTGCTCCACCCACCAGCGGGTTCGCCCCGGCCATCCCTGGACACGTTTTTCTGGGTCGTTACCCTTCGTCAGCAGGGAATAGGCGTACGTCTGGGGTTGCTGTGTAGGCTGCCAAAAGTGTTCTCAGGTCTGGTACCTCTCCACGGCGCGCAGGTGTGTGATCCCGAGCTCGTCAGCTCAATCGGCTCAAGTGAGCCTTAATAAACAGTAATCCATGGGGTCACACACTGCTCCACCCACCAGCGGGTTCGCCCCGGCCATCCCTGGACACGTGTTTCTGGGTCCTTTCCCTTCGTCAGCAGGGAATAGGCGTACGTCTGGGGTTGCTGTGTAGGCTGCCAAAAGTGTTCTCAGGTCTGGTACCTCTCCACGGCACGCAGGTGTGTGATCCTGAGCTCATCAGCTCAACCGGCTCAAGGGAGCCGTAATAAACAGTAATCCATGGGGTCGCACACTGCTCCACCCACAAGCGGGTTCGCCCCGGCCATCCCTGGATACGTGTTTCTGGGTCGTTACCCTTCGTCAGCAGGGAATAGGCGTACGTCTGGGGTTGCTGTGTAGGCTGCCAAAAGTGTTCTCAGGTCTGGTACCTCTCCACGGCGCGCAGGTGCGTGATCCCGAGCTCGTCAGCTCAACCGGCTCAAGGGAGCCTTAATAAACAGTAATCCATGGCGTTGCACACTGCTCCACCCCGCCAGCGGGTTTTCCCCGGCCATCCCTGGACACGTGTTTCTCGGTCGTTACCCTTCGTCAGCAGGGAATAGGCGTACATCTGGGGTTGCTGTGTAGGCTGCGAAAAGTGTTCTCAGGTCTGGTACCTCTCCACGGCGCGCAGGCGCGTGATCCAGAGCTCGTCAGCTCGGGATTACTGTTTATTAAGGCTCCCTTGAGCCGGTTGAGCTGACGAGCTCGGGATCACGCACCTGCGCGCCGTGGAGAGGTACCAGACCTGAGAACACTTTTGGCATCCTACACAGCAACCCCAGACGTACGCCTATTCCTTGCTCACGAAGGGTAATGACCCAGAAACACGTGTCCAGGGATGGCTGGGGCGAACCCGCTGGTGGGTGGAGCAGTGTGCGACCCCATGGATTACTGTTTATTAAGGCTCCCTTGAGTCGGTTGAGCTGACGAGCTCGGGATCACGCACCTGCGCGCCGTGGAGAGGTACCAGACCTGAGAACACTTTTGGCAGCCTACACTGCAACCCCAGACGTACGCCTATTCCCTGCTGACGAAGGGTAACGACCCAGAAACACGTGTCCAGAGATGGCCGGGGCGAACCCGCTGGTGGGTGGAGCAGTGTGCGACCCCATGGATTACTGCTTTGCACTGTGTACTGGAGGGAGCTGCATAGCCCCGAGACGCTTTTTCAAGGCCCTCTTTTCTGCCACAGACTGGGCTGATCCTGCAGTACTAGGCACATACCGGTTTCCTGTTCCCTTAGCACCTGTGGAAGCGTTTAGGCACCCGCCAAGAGATCTTGTCTGCCATCCACCTCGGACTTGGGTGACCAACTGGCATTGATGCAAATTCAGGATGAGAGTGTAAAAATTCAGGACAAAGGGTCAAAATTCTGGACACAAATTCAGAACTGGAGGTCAAAATTCAGGACAAAAGGTAAGTTTTACAGACACATCAGAGGAGGTCGCGCAATAGTATATAAGTAAGCCCATCCATATTCAAACATATTCAACAATCTGCAAACCTATCCAACATGTATCCTTCCATCTATCCTTTCACTCATCCATCCTTTCACTCATCCATCCTTTCACTCATCCATCCATTATCTATTATCCATCCATCCACCCTTTCACCCTATCCATCTGTACACTCATCCATCCACTCTTCTACCCATCCATTTACCCTTTCACCCATCCAGCTATCCTTTTACTTACTCATCCATCCACCAGGTCCCTCGTCCTTTCACCCATTCACCCTTTCAGTCATCCATCCATCCTCCCTTTCTCTCTCCATCGACCCTTTCACTTAGCCATCCCTCCATCCATCCATCCATCCATCCATCCATCCATCCATCCATGAATCCCTCCATTTACCCTATCACTCATCCATCCTTTCTCTCATCCATCTATCCGTTCACTCCTTCACTGATCTATTCATCCTTTTGTCCATCTACCCTCCCTTTCACTCACTCATCCATCCTTACATCCACCCTTTCGCTCATCCGTTCATCCATTCACCCTTGCGCTTATCAATTCATCAATCCATCCATCAAATCACTCATCCATCCACCCACTCACTTGCTCATCATCCACCTTTTCACTCATCCATCCACCTTTTCACTCATCCATCCACCTTTTCACTCATCCATCCACCTTTTCACTCATCCATCCATCTTTTCACTCATCCATCCTTTCACTCATCCATCCATCTTTTCACTCATCCAACCCCCTTTTACCCATCCAGCTACCCTTCCACCCACACATCCAGTTATTTACCTTTTCTCACTTCCATCCTTCCACACACTCATCCATCCTCTCTCATTGTCCATCTATTCAATCTTTCATTCATCCTTTCACTAATCCATCCAGTCATCCACCCATCCCTTCACTTACTCACTCGCCCACCTTTTCATATTAATTTTTAGCTTTGCCTTTGTCTGCAGAGTTGAAAACAGAAGATGCCCATCAAGAACTTCCCCTACGCTGCAGGAGACATCCCAGGACTGGGACAGGAGCCACCCAGGGCGTAGACGGGATCCACCACAGGGGGGACAGGAGCCATCACATGAGGGATAGGAGCAATCACGGGGGACAGGAGCCATCACAGGTGGGGGGGACAGGATCCACCACATGGGGGGGACAAGAGCCATCACAGGGGGTGGGGGTACAGGAGCCACCACAGGGGGGTGTACAGGAGCCACCACAGGGGGGGGGGGCAGGAGCCATCACAGGGGGGGCAGGATCCATCACAGGAGGGAACAGGAGCCATTCAGGTCGGGCACAGAAACCACCCAGGGTGGGCATGCAGTATTCTAGTATAAACTTGGTCTCTTCCCCTCCTGGACAGGACAACGAGAAGACAGGCTATCATCCAAAATGTTAGTTTTTCCATCCCCCACGGTGATGTACAGTACTTAAAGGAGATACTCCAAGTGAACTGATTGCAGCACACTCCTCAATTTTCAAGAGTGTTCACATTTATATGTAAGTTCTAACATATATGCCCCACAGGAGAGCTAGTTGAAGCTTAAATCAGAGACTGGTTCTTTGTTTAAGCCACTGTGTGCCTCCAAGAAAACGCAAACACATTAAAATATCACTTTTCCGATTCTGCAAAGCAGGCCTGTCTGGTAGGGTGAAGGGCCACACTATAGCAGGTGCTGGGTACGATTTACAGATAATCAAGTCCAAGGGGCATATCTGAAAGGGAAGCGTAGAAGCTTGCAGTTTAAATTCGGAGGCATGGCTTAATGTATTGAATGTTTATCACCTGTTCAAAGTGTTTTTGGCAGACTAGGAGTTTGAATCATGGAAAAGTCGTCTCTAGCCTCCATCCTCCCGAAGGTTGGCCCATTTGAAAATAATTGAGTAACATTAACGTCTGTTGTGTGAAGGTAATATTCCAATGTTGCTCCGTATCTGAGCTTTAGTACTGCATCGGAGTCTGTTACACCTGACCTCAACAGCATCGCAAGTCAAGAAGGGAGGTGAGTTGGAAGCTGTGTCGGCTTTAGGGTGGGGCGACCGTTGACTGGTTAAAATTACGGACAAATGGCGTCCGTTAAAGAATCCTTCACGGAAAATTGACAGACGGGCAAAATAATGGACTGTCCGTGAAATGTAAGGACTGTTTGTCGCCCTACCTCGGACTCTGCTTCCAGCAGCCTCTCTGGTGCCTGCTCTCATGTGATTCTCAGAAATGTTCAACAGTGGGACTGGTTGGTAAATAACCCAAAAGTGCTAAAACCTGCACATGACGACATCCGTTAAAGGTATAACATCAACAAAGGACAACAAACATTGGGATGAATTCTCGGATGGTCCCTGTAAGTAGTGAACATGCTGTCATTTTATTTATGTGTAAAGACCAGGCTCACAAGTCACGACAGGCTCCGTTTCGTGCCAGAAGCCTGCAGGGGGTGGCCAGCTCATCCAGGATAAGTGAGGCTTGGTGCTGTGGCCCTCCGGGTGGTATGATGTCTGCAGTTTACTGTCTTGTGTTGGTTGGCTTCTGGGATATTCCAAATGGCAGTCCATACCTCCACAATAATTTCCATTTTGCTTTAAAGACTAATGCATTTAGCTTAAAAAAAATGTATAACCATCTTTATTGAAAAGTTTGCGACACACCACAGCAAGACACAGTACGATATTTGATCTATGTATAAGCATGGCACAATAATAAACTACGACTTCAACAACATATAACATTGCTTCATATTAACAACCCATAATAGCGACACCATTTCCCACATATATGTTCATATTTTTTCCGACAGCCACAGGCCTCTAAAATTGGCGTCTCCTACTATGTGCACCAGTCCACCCCTGCCCCTCAACCCCCAACAGTCTGTGTTTTTTTTCTGCTTTCATACTCTGGCCACATTGCGCTTGGCAACTGTTAGAAATGGGGGTCTCTAGTTGAAAGAGGTAGGTACCTTTGTGGAAATAGGGACCCTTATTTCTAGTCAGGGTAAGGGGATACACACTTTAGATAACCCCTGCTCACCCCCTGGGTAGCTTGGCACGAGCAGACAGACTTATCCCAAAGGCAATGTGTAAAGTATTTGTACTCAAAACACACAGTAATACAGTGATAACACTACAAATGGACACCACACCAGTTTAGAAAAATAAAGTACCTTTATCTAAACTCAACAAGACCAAAACAACAAAAACCCAACATACATGTAATAAGAACATGACTTAAAAAAGGCTTCAAGCAACTTGGTCCATAGAAAACTATGGATGCGTGTTTTCTCATAAAGTACCTGTAGATGCGTCAAAATTCACAAGGTCAAACAGCTGCACAGATGGGAAGCGCCGAGAAACAAAGAAATGCGGCAGTTCCTGGGACCATGGGAAGACGATGCAACAGTTCTGCTGCACACAGAAGTGATGCATCAAATCCAGTCTGTAGGGGGAAAAGACACGTTGACTCCAAGACCGTTCTGGTCCGTGGGTGATGTGTCAGGAAAGCGTGCCACACACGTACGATGCGCGGATATTCGTGATGCGTCAGCGTTGAGCGGCGCTGCATCGGTTTTTTCAGCTGTGATCCCTCGATGTGATGGTTTTTGAGGTGGCGATGTGTGGAGATTTTTCTTGCAAAGTGGTGCTGCATCAGAAACACAGCTGCCAGAAGAGCGATGCATCAATTTCTTCAGTTCTTCTTTTCTTCCAGCACCCAAACAGCAGAGTCGGGGCGGAGCGCGGAGGCCAGTGAAGAGGGGGGATGGGGGGGAGGGGGGTCAGGTTGTTTGGAAGTAGAACAGAGCCGGAGGCTGCCAAATCCCTGCCAGGGGCCGCCACGCAAATATGTATCCATCCTCAGAGGATTTTTTATATTAAGGATATATATTGGCGTGGTGGCTCCTGGGGTTTGGTGGCCCTGTGCAGGTGCACAGCTTGCACATGCCTAAGGCCGCCCCTGCTGGCAGGAACAACTTCCAGAGGTCCAGAACTGGAACAAGCACCTACTGGCAGCTCAGAACTCACAGCAACAGAGTTCAGGGAAGCTGTGGGTGAAGTCTTTGTGCCCCAGAGACTTTAGAACAGGAGGCCAGCACACACAGGCCCTTGGAGATCTTCTTCAAGCAGGTTCAAAGCAAAGTTCCAGTCTTTGTCCTCTCCATGGCAGAAACAGTAACTGCAGGCCAACTACACATATCACACAGCAACTGGGCAGTACTCCTCCTCGCAGCTCTACTCCTTGGCAAAGGGTCCTCTTGAGTCCAGAAGTGATCTAAACTTCTGGGTTTTTAGGTCTAATACTTATACCCCAAAATGCCTTTGTTATCTTTGAACAGGGGTCTCTGAGCCCACTCCAAACCAGTTCTGTCCTCACTGGTGCAGTATGACCACGGGGGATGGAGACAGCATTATGAAAGGGAGACAGGTCCTATTCAGGTGCAAGGAAATCTCTCCTACTACTACTCTAAATTCAGCTACGGTCTATTCAGCTCCGCTCTTAGTCATCCAGGAAGGGGCAGGCACATCTCAACCCCCCCAGTGGCTGTCTACAGTGAATACACACCCCTAGCACCTGTCACTCAAAACCTGAGAGTCAATACACTAACAGGCAGAGGCACACAGAATGGTTAAACAAGAAAGTGCCTACTTTCTAAAAGTGGCGTTTTCAAACACACAATTCAAAGACCATCTTTACTAAAAGATGTGTTTTTAAAATCTGAGTTCAGAGAGCCTAACTTTATTTCTCTATCTTGTCCCAATTGGAAGTTATTCTTGTAGGATGTTAAAATGCATTTCCCATTCTATCCTCTGGGGCAAGATAGCCTTTCAATAGTGAAAAATAAAATTAGCAGTATTTCACTATCAGGACACGCCACACACACCAGTACATGTCCTATCTTTCACATACACTGCACCCTGCCCTGGGGGGTACCTTGGGCCTACCATAGGGGTGCCTTATATGTAAGAAAGGGGAAGGTTAGGGCCTAGTAAGTGGGTGCACTTGCCAAGTCAACATGGCAGTTAACAACTGTGCACAGACACTGCAGTGGTAGGTCTGAGATACCTTGTCAGGGCTACTCATGTGGGTGGCACAATCCGTGGTGCAGGTCCACTAGTATCATTTGATTTCCAGACCCTGGCACACGGTGCACAGTACTAGGGACTTACCAGTAAATCAAATATGCCAATCATGGATCCACCAATCCATAACAAAATTTACATGGCGAGAATATGCACTTTACCACTGAATAGAGGTGGTCAAGAGCCCAGAGTCCTATAGCCAATAAACACAGGTCAGGAAAAAATAGGAGGAAGAAGCAAAAGTTTTGGGGACAACCCTGCAAAAAGGGCCAAGTCCAACAGCAACCAAACAGGCTGTACCCAGAAAGGCACGTTAAACCCTGACCCGAATTGCCAGTTCTCTAGGTGCCATGCAAGTTTCCCTCCAGTTGTCCTCATCCAGAGCACCCACCCAGGTTGACCATCTCTACCTGACCTGCTCAAAACCATTGGGGCATGGATTACTAAGGAACAATCTATCACCGAGGTAGCTCATTTACCTAACCACCCCAAGAAGATTTTGGCCTCTGACAGATTGTATTCCAGTAGGGATTCACCCGGGAGCTCGTGGGCTGACAAGGCATGGTGCAGTTGGAGGTATCAAAAGAATTGTGAGTTTGACATTGAGTAATTTGCTTTTAATTACTAAAAAGGCATAATGGTCCCCCCTTTGTAGACATCTACCAGATACTAGACTCCAATATGGTCCCATGGCAGAAAGCCCTCCAACGTTGAGAGCTGGCCGAGCCATGTTCTGCACCATTGAGGGGGCTTCCCGGCCAGGCGCCAGTCCCAACCAATGAGGTGGAGGGCTGCCCTCCAGCAGACGAAAGAGACCTGCGTGCAACACAGCAATGTATCCGGCAGGCACGTCCCATATAGGAGATCAAGCAGCCTGTCCATACCCAGTAGGTGTATTGCCACCCGATAGGACAGATCATCCCACCCCCCACTGAACCAGTCGTTGATTGGCACCATGTGTGTTGCAAGACAGTATAGATATAGATTTGATAAACGCAGACCGCTATCGAAAGGAGATTTACACAATGAGTGAAATGCCACCTTGTGTCGACTCACACATAGTTAGTAAGTTTAGCCGTCACTGAGTAAAACCATTCGCGGGGAATGCGATAAGGTTAGTTGCCCAACACATACAGGTAACATGGGTAGCATACCATTTTAAAGAGGGCTGTGAGCCCCATAGGATTCAATGGCAGCGTGGCCCAGCTGCCAAGATCCTGATGAAGCTGCTGGTCCAGTCCCTAGAAGTGGAGGGCCCAGGCCAGGTCCAGCATGGGCACCCCTAAGTATATAAAAGAGTTTTGCCATATAGGGATGTTGCAGCACCAAACCCGCCCCAGAGCATCTTACTTTACCTCCACCAAACAGGGCATTGTTTAATTAACTTGGAGCCCAGATCTCTCACCATACATCTGAAAGAGTTTCAGGCAGCAAGGCCTTGAACGATGTGGATTCCTCAAGAACAGGAGCATGTTGCTCTCGTATAGGGCCACGTGGTCCTCAGACGCAGTGCCCCACTGCCTACCTGAAATCTGAGCATCACAGCGTATCGGCCGCGCCAGATGTTCTATCGTATTTGGCTTAATTTAAGCACTAATAGAGTCGCTCAGTTCAGATTCTCTTCTGGTCACCAATAAACTCTGCTACACAGTGGAGTGGAGTTTTTTGGCAAGCGTCGCGCTCCAAGCTGAGCGTAGAGTAGCAAAAACTCAGTGAACAATGCCGGCGGAGTGGAGTTTACCGCCCACACCTAGGCACTTCGCTTCTTGCAGCTAATGTTAATACCTACTTGTCACACAGCAGACACTCTACCGTCAATTGCAATGTAGTCCAAAACAACCGCACACACATATACATACACATCTGCATCCATCTCTCGTATATGGACACATACTAAGTTAAAAGAAATATAAATAATTGGGTACAGGCCTCCGATGTCATCCATCTAACACAAAAACATTGACTCACAACTCCGTGAAGTTGATATGAGTACCTGCACCCTATGCAAAGGTATTCTCAAATTAAGGCTGATGTGTTAACAAAAGCAGAATAAAGGATATGGATTCTGCAAAAACAAAACCTCCATTATAGTGGAATAATTAGTACCTAAGATCCACAAAAGCTAATTATATGAGGCTTGTGAATTCTGAGGCCTTTAATCAGAAAGTTCACTCCGTGCATAGACAAGTGTTGTAAAGTTCGATCATTGCCAATGGACTTACCTGTACATCCCCTTCCCTGAGAAGGGAGGGATGGAGAGTGCTTGCTGGACTCTGGTAAGACACAAATAACCGTGTGCTGTATCAGTAGAGTTTTTGTTATAATTATTTCATGTATGTTTGCACTATACAGATTTTGGCTATGTACTCAAATGTTGCACTCACATGCGAACCTAGTTGTGTACGGTTTCAAACGTGATCACATTCTGGAAACTTAATTGAGTAAAGACAAGGTTCTATATAGTTGGAAGATCTATTTAGATGACATCATTGGCATAAAGTGAGGATAAGGACTAGGAATTGATGGCTTATGAGTGGGTAAATGAAGGTGATGAAAGGATTCAGTTCACCTTAAACATTAGCAATCCACCAACTCATTATTAGCAGAGTGATATACAGGTTGTGGACTATAAACAGAATTGCCTATTAGCCTCCTTGCACTTTGACATTATAACAAGTTATCAATACAGTCAAATTTTAAGATACAAAACAATTTCTGATGGTAACAAGTTTCAAGAAGCCTATCCCAGCACCCCTCACTGGAAGTCCTTCCAAGATCCAAACCACAATAACACACACTCACTGCATCTTCCCAACCCATAGGTTCAACCTCATATACATACCCCTAAACACAACATGCCCTCAATCTACAGAGCACACTACACATCATGCTCATTAACTTCTATTCTGCAGTACCCTGGTTGATGCTCTCTTCATTGCAGAAACCTATCTCACCCCCACATCCTCACATATTCTAGATGTTGTTGTCCTCACAGGCTGCAGTATCCCGCGTGCGTCCGTGCACAGGAGAAGGGAGAGCCTAGACTCGAGTCTGGCTCTCTGGGTGCTTAGTGCTCTCGGAGCGCTGAAACGACCATCAACTCAGTGAAGCTCCTCTCAAACCACGACAAACACTCTTCAACTCAGTCCTCCACCTTTCAACTCCCAGCCAGAAGAAGGAACTACTAGACAAAGTATCTGACCTGTGCACCACCCAGCAGGAATGGCTGCATCTCCATCCTCAGTGACTTCAATTTCTCAGGTAACTCGAGAATGAAAAAAAATGAAGTGACACCCTCGAACCTCACTGAGCATTTGAGATGCAGAATGTCACCCAACTAACACACCCCATAGGACTGAGCAAATCCTCGACCTTATCTTCTCGACCTCGCCAAACATCCAATGCAAAGCTCTCTTACACATGGACTCGTGTCCATAATGCAAGTAAGTCACTAGTGTATTGTCTCTGCTGAGGGAGCCAACAACTGGGAGGGGGTCACCTGGTGGCCAGCCCCGGAGGCGTTGATGCAGCATGATAGTCCGTAACATCATGTACCAAAGCTTGTTCCCATCTCTGTGTTTGCTCTTACACAATCCCTTCTCTAACTCACTTACTGAAATACTCTGAATGCTCCTACTTCCTGTTCTTGCAGTGTTGGTCACACTACCCACAATGCCTTGCCATTATTGACTTTGCTATTTGACTCAGCACCAAACATTACTTCCCAATTCTGATATTTGAAGGTCCAAGTCCTGAATATCACACGCTGCTATCAGAGGGCACTGTTATTCCAGGACCTTTAATGCTTGCACAATAATAACACTCTCCTATCTGCCACTCTTATAGCCGATAGGCCATATTGAGTAGACTCTTTGTTGGCGTAGGCATTTTAAAAGCTCACAAAATCTTGAGCATTTGCTCAGTTGATAGTGACTTTGTTTCATCTATTGTTAGCATGGTGTGTTTATTTATTTTTACACATGCACAATTTAATTTCGACGTGTAAGTCAACACGAATCAAGAGGAAAGATTTTTTTTCTCTCACAGACTCGACCTGGATGTGGAGAAGTGTGGCACAGGGGTTAGAGGCGGCAGACCTGGAGCTTGAGTTTCGGCCCTGGACCAGGGTTCAATTCCCCGCCTCGGCGGGTCTTGGGCTCAATAATCCCACGGACTCGATAATTCTCGCTCCGGTGCCTTCTCGACTCACGGGTTCACACTCTGCGACTCTGGGCAATAGCTTGCTTAATCTCCACATTGGCCCTTCGCGGCGGGATGCCTGGCTTTCACCTTGTGGATACCCTTCCAGGGCTATCTCACAGGGGAATACCAGGACGGGTTCCCTAAGCAAGCGCGGAGATGCCCCAGGTTAAGTCCTGCGCTATATAAGTTTCATACCTGTATTGCAAGTTGCCTATGTCTATGGAGCAAACTTTGTACAAGAGTAAAAAAGCCCTGCGCAATGGCCTGAGCACATGGATACAGTTCAGTATTGTGGCAAGAGGTAAATGTGAGCAGACGGCTATTCCTGTCCTTAGAGCTGTAATGTTCTTTGAAGAGGTGGGTCTTCTTAATGAAATGCAGTTGGGTGGAGGAGCAGTCCTGATGTTCCAGATCCTGGAAGCTAAGATGCAGAAGGCCTGTCTTCTTTGCATACAAACATTGCTTGCAGTTTCTTAATGCCAAGCTCTGGCCTAGCAATGGTCAACTGACCAGCAAGGACAGAGGACAAATGGAATAGTCCTTCCACATCGCCACACAAACACGAGGCAACACAAAGATCTCCTATGATATATGCAACTTTGCTTTCATGATGATTTGCACAAACCATGTCTACACTAATCACATGCATATTTTCTACTAAATTTACACTAATAGACACAATCAAATGTTGAGCTTTCCAGATATGAGCATAAGAGCGATCAGACAGAGAACACAACACGATGCCATAGTAATGGTTGTTACTGCTACACATATGACAATAGCATGACATATCCTTCTTTTTTCTACTTTATTCGCAATATCTTTTAATTCTATATTTAAAAAAGCACTTGTCCTCACTAACTCTTAATTAAGATCCACAGAGCATAAATTAAATATAAACTAACGTCACCTTCTCATGACCCATCTTTTGAATGCTGGCAACTAAACACTCTTTTAATGTATCCGCCTCTTGGTTGATATAAAACAGTCACTGAAGATCTGATCTACTATACATTTAAGATAGTACTGCAGTCCAACGAAAAGTGGCCAACCTTGTTGGGTTAACGCGATTATTGATGTGCACACTTTTGTCAAATTGTGGTCCTATATGTCCGGTTGTGCAGGGTTAAGAGCCCCCTGAGAAGATTGGGTAGCCGTGTGGGTTGTCTGGTCTGGTATGGAATGGTAGACCTGATGGGTCTGAGGATGGCTGGGAGTCACCATGGATCTTGTAGATCGGGTTTTGAAGACACAGAGGGTAATTGTGAGCTGACTCCTGCCCATTCGGTGTTACTAGTGTCCCTGCTGTGCCCTAATCCACCTTTGACGTTCAAGTTTGGAGCTCCACTTTGCTGTCTTTTCCTTTTTGACTGTGTCCACATCACTACAAGTTGTATGAAAGAGCGCTTTATAACCCTTCCCACTTGATCTCGCCTTGAAAGTTGTCTTCCTCATTGTGTTGGTGACAACAGCAAAAAACACAAATCATTGCTTCAAACCTGCCATCACTTAGGGCCTCAATGTTTGTCATCGCTGCTGTTTAAGGGCCTTGGCACCTGGGCATTTTACAGGCTATGGGAGACTGTCGCTCAACGCTCATCAAGGTGACTACAGTTATCCTATCCTTCAGTACTTCTTGCTTCTTACCTTCACCTACATTGGTGAAGCCTATGTCCATGGCAGACGCAGTTGTGTTGTTGGGTGCTGCCCAGTGACATCGCGGGTACTGTAGAGTTTTGCCTATGAAGTCTTCAATTCTTCAATATAGTAAGGACCCTACAGGGTGGTCCCTACGCCTATTGATATTTCAGCACTTCCAATTACCTGGCCAACCTCAGTCCATACCCTCTTTTTTGGGCAAGCGACTCATGTAGAACTGAGTTTATGTTGCCTCTGCACTTCTAGCTTCATTTTAGTATCCATGATAACCTTGTTTCTCATTAGCATCAGATATTCTTCCTTTTTTTCTAAAGCGGCACCCTCAGGACAGGAATTCCCAACAATACAAAATTACTACTGTTTTACAAATACTCTGCAAATTTGTAATCTTCCCCCAAATATTCCAGGACCGGAGTATTATTGGGAAAGACCGGAGCTAGAAGGATACATTTGCCTTCCCAGCGTCCACAAAGCCCTCCTCTGCCCTAAGCGTCTAACTGAAGGCAAGGTTGCAATTTCCTTTGCTCCTTTCTTCAGCCTATGTATGACTCGTGGTGTGATATGCTATTTGAATTTGTACAAGAAAACCACCACTGGGTCTGGGCTCCCAACGGCACAGCTTGCCACAAGCTTATAATGAACAAAAATAGGTGCAAATGCCGCTAACTCATGGATATGACAACTATTTGGTCAAAACATGCGGTTAAGACAATATGTTTGATGGTTTTTAATCCAATTCCTTTATTTCTTTCTTATTTTTGATTTTCCACTTTTATTTAAGTATATGATTTTTCAGATTATTATACAAATGTTAAAACCTAGTGTACACAACACAAAATGTAACATTCAATATATCAAAAAACAACTCTCCTATTTACAAAAATTTACATTCTATTGTACATTCAATCCACACTCATTCATCAATCATACCAGTACAAACAACACAAAGAGACATCAATGGTGCAGTGTATGCTGGAATCTCAATATTCACAACAAGAAAGCCAATAAGTGTTTTGAAACAAAAACATATATATACAATTTTTTGATTTTTCATCAATTCCTAATTTGTCATTTTGGCTTGTAACATAAAGTTTGAATTTGTACAGAATGCATATCACCTGAGGGTGCACATCTACAGGGTTGCATTGTTTGGAGACGCCTGGAGAAGTCAGAGGGTTGAAACAGCAGTGTTTTGAGTTTCTTTCTGAAAACGAGTAGGAAGCTGGCAGAGCGAATGGATAGAGTAAGTCTGTGTAAGGCAGTAAGGGCAAGGTAGGAGAAAGGGCGTCCTCAGGCTCTGGTGCGGAGAATACAACAGGTGTAGGTAGGCAAGTAAGAGAGAAGACCTGAAGGGTCTCGTTGGAATGTGGAGTCGGATTCTGTTGCTGAGTTAAACTGGACCTAAGGTGTGGAGTACCCCCAGGTGTGATGGAGGAGTTTAAAAGGAGCACAGTTGTTCACGGGGTGCCAGTTGAGAGTGCGCAGGTGGTAGGATACACAGGGGCGGGCGTTGGGAAAGGTTCACTGCTTGCCAGCCAGTCTCCTTCTGAACCATCACCACTTAACTTTTACCTGAACTTGTCCTTTTTGCTTTTAGCGTATCTTTTCCTAACCCCGCTCCTAGCATGCACCTTAATCCTAGCCCCTGCACCTATGTTTAGGTTAACTATTTCTCCAACCTTTCACGTCATCGCTATTCCAGTCACCCTCAAGCTTCACTCTCCCCTTACATGTCACTTTCCCAGACTCGTCTTTCCTGCCAGCTCCCATAATCCCCAGTCTGAGGCCCAACTGTCTATGTGCAGTGTTTGACTGTTCAACTTCACTACTCCCCGAAGGTCAAAGCCTAAAAAATAGTTACTTAGCAGCTCAGTGAGCTTTCAATAGTCACTGACTCCTCTGCTTTGATGGGCAGCAGAGGGACGGCTAACTCCCATTGAGATATGTCACATCTCAGTAGGGATTAATTTGTAAAATAATAAGTGCCAGTGCTGCTCAGAGGAAATGTGATCTAGGTGCTAAACTGTCACCTTGGAACTTGGGATCCTGAGTTCTGACTGACTGACTGACTGACTGACTGACTGATGCATCATTGGGTGAAAAGCCATGTCCTAATTTCCTTCCTAAACAGCCTCCGGTTAGTGATGTGTCTGAGGTGTAACGGGATTGAGTTCCATAGCCTTGAGGCCAGATGGGAGAAACCCTTGCCTCCCCATCGTAGTCTTTTGATCTTAGAAACATTGACCAGACCCTGCGCAGCAGACCTCAAGGAACGGGTTGGCTGGTATCGGGAGAATAGGGATTGAAGATCCAAAGCCCCATCTCCGGACAATGCCTTATGAACCAAGCATAATGCTTTGAACTCCACCCGCCGTTGTACTCTAAGCCAGTGTAATTGCCTGATAGTTCTAATCCCATAAATTCAATTCAGTTAAATCACCTATACTCACTGTGCCTAAAATTTTAAATATGTAAACAGTTTAATGCAGTTGTATATATTTGACATGTAATTTCACTGTAAGATACAAATGTGGAAATCTCCTCTTGATTTACAGCACTCCGTGTCTTTTAATGTGAATACATACATTTAAAGGACCAGAAAAACTGGCCCCATGCTACTCGGGCAGCTATTTGTCCCTACAGTCCAACTGCCAGCTTTCCTTTCCAGAGACAAATGTATGACAAAGAAGTATGATTTCAAAGGGCACCCACGTGCTAGATTTTTCCTACGTTAGTTGCACCATGGTGAAAAATCAATAAAGACGCCCCCTCTTGCGGTACCAGGATATTCACTGATTGTGAATACTCATGTCTTGAACCTAACCCGATGACTCCTGTCAAAGCTTGCATCACCAGTGTCTTCACACCCTTTAGGAGGCTAGCTTAGTATATGGTGCACACTCTAAAGAGTGATGAACTTTGCACTAATCCAGGCAACCCTTCTAGTGATTTTAGTGGCCTTTGATAACCATAGAAAGCTCTGAAAGTGGTAGCTGTGGAGAGCAGCCTTCAGGCTTATCTTGAAGGAGTGTAAAGCAGCTTGTTTTACCACATTTAATCGAGTGTAGATTAGATGAAAAAGAACCACACAGTGTTTATAAAAATAAGTCTGTTTATTACACAACACAATCACTAATACATTGGTATATGCATACAAGAATACTTCAAAATAATCAGGTAAGTAGGACAAATGTACACTGGATTGGGGGGAGGAGGGGAAACCAAACAATATACTAGGATATTGGAATACGAACTGCAAAGGAGCACAGGATTTAGACCAGAAGACTCAGAGGCACTGCGGACACAAGGAACCATCCAAGGTAAGTCCCCAGGAACCCCACGGGGTCTGTGTGCAGAGTGGAAACACAGACGCGTGCCCAATAGAAGTCAATGGAGAGTCACGGTTGCAGTTTTAGAGAAGGACCCTTCCCAGAGGACCCAGAAGAAACCCTTTGAAAGACAATGTTGGAGAGCCACCCTACTTCAGGAGGCCTCAGGTACCAGGTTACCTGCACCAGGGAAGCTGGGTGCATAGGGATGAAGTGAAGTCGGAACCTGCTGTGGACGACAAGGGACCATTTCTAAGAAGATGCCTCTGGAGAAGCCTGTGAAGGGGTCCAGTGGAATCCAAGGGTGCATTCTCGAAGAGGAGAACCTGCAAGCAGAGGGGACTGAGTCTATGCCACTCGGAGGTGACCAGGAGGCACAGAAGCACAATACCCACCGATGTTGAGAGTTTCAGGAGTGAAGACTGGGTCCTTGTTGCTGCAGCTATGAGGACCAGGTGACGCTGAGGAAAACCAGGAGCTGTGCACAAGCTGTTCCATGTTGGTTGTCGGAGTCTGGGTCGTTGGTGTCTGGCGGAGCACGAACAAGCTTTGGTAGCCACAAATGGCGTGGAAAGCAAAAAGATGCGAACATTGGGACGAGCAAGGTCCAAGGGACTCCCCAAGTGCAGGAGAGTCAGTCCAGGCCCTGAGCAATCAGGGGAGCCCACTGAAGCACAGGAAGACCCTCAGGAGGACCCGTAGGCTGAAGGCACGAGTCACCAGAGGAGCTCAGGGAGCTCAGCAAAGATGGAGGGCCACAGTAGAAGGGATGCAGTGAGGATGCTGTCCTTCGAGGGATGAAGTGCTGGAGGCAGAAGCTTCTTGTAGCCTGAATATCTCTGGAGTGCAGAGCCAACAAGCCTTGGCAACAACAAGTTGACATGGTTCATAGGGGTTTGGTCCCAGCGGTTCCGACGAGGGATAGACAGGTTAGACCTCTAGGTCTGCTGGGCCTTGAGAAGTCTGTAGGACGACAGGAGCAGCAGGCCGGGCAGCTTAATTGTGGTGCTTGCAGATGCAGGGGAGTGATTCCTTCACTCCAAGGGAGATTACTTTGGATGACCTTGATGCCCATAGCCCTTCTGGAGAACCTGGATGAAGCACAAACACAGACGACTCAGAAGACCTGAAGAACAGTGAGACCAGGAGCAGCAGGAGTCTTCCTTGATGCAGTCTCAGTTCCAGTCAAAGTCCAATGAAGCCCAAGTGTCCAAACAGTTGAATAGTGTCTTGGTTTCAGAGGTGAGCCTTGCTCCACAATGAATATGGGGACGGACCCACAGGGTAGCCCTTGAGTAACCTAAGGAAGGGTTGGAACAACTTGGGGGTCACTCCCTGTGGGGGTCCCTCTCTTTGTCCAGTTTTGCACCAGAGCGGGAACCAAGGGCTCCCTGAACTGGCTCAAAGTAGAGTATGCAAGGAAGGCACCAAATTTGCCCTTCAAAGCAGCCTGGTGGCATTCGCAATCACCCCCACCCTAGTCCTATACACTAAGTCCTGTCTGGGAGGAGGTTAAACTTCCCTTTACCAGGAAACCTATTGTTCTAATTTCCCCTGCTCGAGCTTGGCACAGAAGCGGGAGGGCAGAATCTTGTCTGTGGTCGACAGGAGCACTAGCTTGCTAGCAGACCTTGGAATGTTGTTACCGGGAGTACAGTGCGGGTACCCAAGGGAGCCTCCTAGTACGTGGAATCATTCTTCCAACACTGGAATCGGTATTGGGGTGTGATTGCAACATGTTTGATACCAAACATGACTAGGTTTGGTGCATTAAAATGTCTACCGCACTTACAAAGCCTGGAGAATCGATTTCGGGGTTTATAGGGTTGGCCTGCTCATGTAGGGCACCCTAACACTTGTAACCAAGCACCCTGCCCTCAGGACTGAATTGCCTACTACAGGGGTGACATAGGTTTTAAGTGCAGTGACCTCAGATATAAGGAAACGTACATCTGTAGTGAGAGGTGCAAGCACCATCTCATGCAAACTGCAATGGCAGCCCTGTAGTCACAGTTTAAGTGGACTCCCATGGGTGGCACAATACATGCTGCAGCCCATGGGAGACCCCTGATGTACCTATGCCCTGAATACCTTAGTACCATATACTACAGACTTATAAGGGTACACAAGTAGCCAATTGTGGATGTACAAAAGAACTTACCATGCCAATTTAGGGGAGAGACTACAGTTGCTGGGTTCCGAATAGCAGGATCCCAGCAGACTAAAGCAGTGGCGGCTCCTCCAATGGGGCGTCGGGCGTCGCCTCACTGCTTTCTTGCAGTGCGAGAAGCAGAAACATAAAATGGTAAAACTACCATTTCATATTTCTGCTTCTCCCACGGCGATCAAGCAGAAGTGCCTGGAGTGACTGGTTGGGGCGGAAGGGTGAGCTTTCCTGCTTGAGTGCAGGGGGGAGTGGCTAGCCCACTGTCTTTGAATGCTGACTGTTTGTTCGGCCCCAGGGCCCAGTGCCATTGCAGTGTTGTGATTGGCTTAGGGGAGTGGCGGGAGGCTGCCTAGGCGCAGGCCCAGCCGGGAGCAGCAGGAGCTGAGGCGGCTGCACGTGAGGAATAAGGTAAATTTTTTATGTATTTTGATTACCATCCCGCAGTCCCAAGCTATCCGCGAACCCCCCCTCCCAAAACACTCCCCCCCCCCCCACCCATCTTGCCAACCGCGACTGTCTGCCTGCAAGAGCGCAGGTCTGCAGGGCTGCAATTAGCACATAATGTTCGGAGCGTGAGCTGCTCTTTTCTCCCTTGCGCCGTCCGCCTCCCTGCAATTCTGTTTCTCCATTCGCCTTGCGCTTTTATGCATTAAGGTTGGTATGGACTACAGCGTTTCCTCTGATATATCCATATGGGTATATTGGTAGTCTTACGGCCTAATTAAAATCATCCTTTCTTCATTGATGGATGGAGGATTTAGTTGACTTCACATTGCCGGCTTGTGGAACTGAGGCGTAGGGCGCTAAAGAAAGGGGACTTCTCGCAGTCACGCTTACTGCTCTTGGAATGCAGTCCCCTAGGCACCAACACCACGGCTCCAAGCAGGGAATCCCAGGGTGAGTCCTAAAAGTTGAAGAGAACTAATGCAGCAGAAGTGGTGTGAGCCAGCCACTCTAAAGTGAGCTCAGCTGAGTCAACTGACAGGCGGCAGCGTGCACCATTCCTGCGTGCAGGGTGTGCTAGCACCTTTGTTCAGTGCGGAGCGGAGCACAGGTGGATTGGGACCTGGCTCTGCGAGGGACAGGTTCATGGCGCAGATTGCCAACTTCCTGAGCAAAAGATTCAGGTCCAATCCGTGCAGAGGTGGGTGAGTACCGCAGGCTCTGGCAGGCCTGGGCGGACCAGGACATGGAGGATTTGCTTTTGGGGCAGCTGGCCACAAATGCAAACATTGCTCCTTCAGTCTATGGCATCTATGCTGTCTCTTGACTAGCATTGTAATTGGAGTGCACATTATGCACTTGGGGGCAGATTTACAAACCCCTTGCGCCTCTTTTACGCCGCCGTTGCGTCACTTTTGTAACGCAGCGGCAGCGCAAAAGATGCGCCATGGTGCGGGGTATTTACAACGTGACGCATCTGGGAGATGCGTCACATTGTAAAGCCCTGCGCCGTAAGGAGGCGTTCCGGTGCAGGGGGAACGTTCCTGCGCAGGAACACCTCCTAAAAGTGGCTGAGTGAAATCTGCAAGCTTTCACTTAGTCACTTTTAGGCCAATGCTGCGTCAAAACCCTGTGCCTGCTTGAAGCAGGCGTAAGGCTTGATGCAGCATTGGACAGATAGGGCCCCCCCGAGCCTTGCTGGAGCTGCATGCACTTCCTACACACACTATATTGGTTCTATAAAGCACACACCTACTTGGCATATGTGGAAGATGTCTGCCTAGCTACCCGTCTTGCTTCTCTACTACAGGACTGTGTAATTACCTCCGACAGGCATGTGTGAAGCTATGCTGATTGGGGGAATAAAACATTTTCTCATATCACTGAAGTGAGACCTAGCACCCTGCAATCCATGCATTACAGAGCAGCTTTACCCCACACGTTGAACACACTTCCTATAGCCCAACTTTGGACTTTCAGTGGACAGCTGACAGCACTGCACCCCAACAATAACCTCACACACCACAGTTTTACTCTTACCTATAGATGGTCATACTCCCACAGCACACACCTTATATTTGGCAAAGCACTGTCAAATCAACTGCAAAGTCGAACACATACCCTAGAAAAAGGACAGATAAACGAATGGTAACGGCCCCTTGTGCACGCGCAATCGTGCTGTAAGATGCCAACAGAAGTTATGATACATGTATAAAAAGTGAAATGCCGTGCAATGGAAAATCGACACTCACTTGGTAGAAAGATTGAAATTCCTTCGTCACACAAACCCACACACATGAACAGCCACAAAGAGCCTCCTACTTTCAAATTAACTCACACAAGCTATTTCTGGGGAAAAACAGTGTACACCCTCACCACACACAACAAAACACGAACAGACAACATACACTATCAAATGATGGGTCCTTCAGTTCCACACTAAAGGGCACCTAAATCAAAAAGCGCTATAGCGCTGCGTCAGGTAACAAAGATTGAAAGCGCTAAGTAGCAATAATATATAGTAACTTGATACTAGGACAAAGAGAAGAAAAGAAACTGTGGCAGTGCAGAGAAGAAAAGATACTGTGGCAGTGCAAAGTGCAGGTTAGTTAAACTTCAATTTAATAGAGGAGGACTGGAGGGGGGTCACTAGAGGTCCGGCTTTAGAGACATTGGCCCAGTTCTGTGTATGGCGAGGTTGCTGCTATTAACAGGCCAATATTGAGGGGCTTTGCTAGACCTTCCTTGATCCCCCACTCCTAAAAAGCCTGGCAGTGTTAAGGTCCAATTGTTATTTTCATTTCCTGAGCCTTGATGAGACTTTGTTACATTCCTCATGTCATGAAAAGAAAATATGTAGAGAGGCCATGGGGAAAAAAGAGATAAAGTGTAGGACACTGCACAATATTTATGCCGTTTGTATTGTCAGGTGCGCAGAGGCCTTCTCCCCAGCCGGTTACCAGCCTGTATTTATCAACAAGGGCGACTGCAGTGGCTGGGAAAACATGAGCCGCAGACGTTCCCTGGGAAGCTCTCACATTTATCTATCAGTGCAGTTCTCGCCTCAAGGACGGGAGAGCTGGAACCAGCCCACAGGAAGCACCTGCAGCCCTGGGCCCATAGCTGGCGCTGATAGACGCGGCCAACGCGCACGCGCATCTACCTCATAGCGAGCAGCAGCCCCATGGCACGAGGACAGCTTTCAGCCGGACCTGGCATTGCAGCCTCCAGAGCGAGGCATGCTGGGACTTATAGTTTCTCCTTTACCATGTAGGTATCCGCCTACGGCCTTTGTCGCACCAGCAGCCATTTTGGAATGTGGACTCTGTCTGTCTTATTGTGATATTTGCTTACTTACTCGCTTGGGCGCTTTAGTCACAAGATGTGAGTAAATATGTTTTACGTTCTTGAGGGGTAAGAAGAGTTTTTTATGAATCATTATGAAGCTCCACAATTCATCATTATAAACCTAACAAATTGTGCTGAAATGTCAACTGGGATATGTGATGAAATGAGAGTCCGCAAAGTGACCTGTAGTAGTGCCCTTCCACAGACTGATTTAGTTAGGCCCAAAGACTGAGGGTAGAAGGAGGCTAGTGAACTCTAATATTGAGACAAATATGAGAAAACATTTAGGCCCTCATTCCTTCTCCCACGTAAAAACCAAATCCCCAAGTTAGCCAGAATCCAAGTTATAGCCAGGACCATAATTACGCAGACCACAATAGTCTGCCTGCATGATTTTCACCAGGTAAAACCTGACGCAAATCATGTGGAAAAACAGCATGAAAGTGAGTTTTTGCATATCGGAAAGAAAAAATATCAGGAGTTTTCAGTACATTGTCCAACCATCGATGTAAAACTCTGAAAAATGCACAAATTGGAGAACTGGTAAATAACCCTGTCACACCTCAGCACACTCTTAGAATTCCACCTTTGACACCCCGACTCTGCCTGCTTAGATACTGAGATATGGGGAAGGTGGATAACTCAGAGTGAGGGGAATTTGGAAAGATGCTGCTAGGAGGGAGATCTGGAATCACAGATTGACACCGATGAGTCTTGTCTGAGGATGAAAGAGCAAAATTAACTCTTAACATGGAAAAATAGCATTTACTTGGACCAGCATGTCTTCCTTGCAGTTATTAGCTGCAAGAAAGGTCACAGGATTACAGATAGAAAACAAAGTCAACTTCAGAGCAATGCACCATTTATCTCAATTTGTGGCTCAAGTGCCAGGTAATGCAAAGAAAGCAAAGCCTTGGTGATTGATCCTGAGATAGGTCTCTCTGCTCTGTGTGCTTTCTGTTTCGGATCCAGAGTAAACAAATGTGCAATTCGTTCCCCATAACAAAGAAGTTCCTCGTGTCCCAGATGCAGCGGCGGCTCCTCCGCAATGGCGGAGGAGCGCCATCTCACTGCCTGGCTCAGAGCCAGTAAATGAAATATAAAACAATGTAATCATTTGATTTTTCTTTTTGCGCCTCTGAGCTAGCTTGCGATGGGAGGGGCGGGAGATTAGGAGGAAGAGTGAGACGTGCACTCCACTCCCTAAGTGTGCATATGTGTCTTGTCCGTCCGTCTCAGGCCGAGCAAAGCACACATGTGCTCTTAGGTTTTCTCCAGTCCAGCTGCATTGAGAAACCCCACAGACTCCCTGGTCTGAGCAGGCCGTCTTTCCTGGATGCTTCCCGCGCTGCTCTCACGTGAGAGCAGCGTGGGGATTGCAGGGAGACCATGACATCGTCCCAGTGCTTGCTTGGGCCAGGAAGGAAGAGATCGAGCGAGATGACGGAGGCAGCTCCAGGTAAGTTTTGACTTTAAATACATTTTTTATTATAACCCCCGCGCGCTCCCCCTCCTGCGCAATCCCTCCACCGGCCTCACCACCTCTTTATCATGGTGGCCGCGACTGCCCAGATGCAGCCAATATAGTCACAGTCCCAAGATCCCCCACAGGCTTGTAAGTCTGATTTGTGGTTAAATTACACCCTGAATGTCACTAAATGTTTTTTTCATTTCAACTCAGAAATGACGAAGTGCAACAAGGGTGCACGTAGAGGGAGATCCCTGCCACTAGCAGCTGTTGAGGTGTCTTCCCCTAAAAGAGGCAGTCCAGGATTGATGGGTGATTGCTGGATGACGTGCAGCCTGAAGTCCAGGAGGAGCACATGGTCACACCTCGGCCTTGCTGAAAAGGCCTGCAACAAGATGTGCAGCTGCCGGATGTCTACTAGTCTGAAAGATACTGATCAAGGCTGTTAGTGTATGACCTGTTATATCATGGGCAATAACATGGCTGCAGAGATTTCAGAGGAGTCCCCCCACCTTCCACCCCTACCGAGAAAGGGAGGCACCTCATTTGAGAGGAGTGGTAACACCCGCAGTGGCCTAACTCCAAAGGTGAAGAGACGGGGATATGGGCCACTGTGAGGGAACTTCAACCCTTGTTTCTCTCTATCAACACAGTATCTTTCTATTCTGTTGCACATCTCTCTTTTCACACCTGTATATCACCTTCTTCCGTATAGCTCCCTCTCCTCTGTTCCCCATTACCTTTATGCCCCTCAATGCAGGGGCTGCTCCTCCGCTAAGGTGGAGGAGCGTCGCCCCACTGCTCTAAGAGCAAAGCAAAGTAAAAATAAAATTATAACAAAATATTATTATAATTTTCTTTTCAGTCTGCCTTTAAGCTCCATGATAGGGCAGGGTGGCGTAGGGCTCGTGTGACGCCAGCAGGGGGAGGAGTGGTGGACGCACCCTAAGTGCACATGACATGATGGTTTAACCGCCATGCTCAATTTGCATGTTGTCCACCGGAGGTATTGAACAGGCTGGGCGGAGAACATGCCCAGGCTCCCAGCCCCTCTCTGAGCGCCGAACCAGGGCACTCAGACAAATCACTACGGTGCTGTAAGGTAGTGTTGTGATTGGCTAGGGGAGCCAGGGTGCTTCCGGGAGGCAGTATATAGTGCAGACAAAGTAGAGGCGGTGGCTGGCGAACCACAAGTAAGTCTTTTTATTTTTTTTCTACCCTTGTTCCCCTATCTCCACTCCCCCGCCTCACCACCCCCTACCAGCCACCACTGCCTTAATGCTTTGTTCATACCTGACTATGGGGAACATTTAAGACCCTGGCGAGCTGCACTCCGTTCTGCCAGGGCAGCAGAGAGATGTACTCCGCTATCCAGGCGGACATACAGACCATTAGATATTGAGATCTTTGCATCCTGGCAGAGTTCTCTAAGCATTTAGAGGAGCTGCCACCACAGCAGCTCCTTTGAAGGCACTGAAAGTGTACTGAAGAGCTGCCATGTTTTATGTGGCTTCTCAGCAATATTTTCTTCCTTTACAAAAACCAATTCTCAAAGTGGGAGTTTGTTTAATTTACTATCCAACACCTTCCCTAGTGTCCACGGGGACTGGTGTTGGAATAGTAAATTAAACTTTTCACTATCCAGCACCCCAAAGCGCTATGCGTTGTAATGGATTGCGATGTAAAAACCGCGTTGTAAAGGCAGGCGTTGTAATAGCCTGCGTTGTAACGTCATACATCCATTTATACTAAAGGCCTCAAGATGGATGGGCCGTCGGTGCAAGGTTTCTGCTAGCGGTGGCACCATGGGAAACATGGCGGCCTGCCCGACTCTAAATAGAGTAGGCATACCATCAGTTTGCCTGTCCACCCAACTTTAACCCGTTAACCGTGGCGTAAAATCAGCCCGATGCGGGGGTTCTATTGCGTGGGCGGGGCCGCGTTGTCCAACGGGTTAAATCGGGCCCAAATACTTTCGATTGCATTTATTCTTTCCTCTATCTTTTCCCCTTTATTTTCTCATTTTCTCCTATGTCCTTATCCTTGCAACTTTGCATCCCATGTAAATTTCCCTCCTCTCTCCCCTGTATTTCTCTTCTCTCCGTTGTAATATCTCTATTAACCCCTGCATCTACCCATTCTTGCCTGGGCATATCAAATATCCCTCCTTTTCAATCACCTCTTGTTGGCTGTTGTTTCTGACAGTCTAATAGTCTGGGCTCCTGGGGGTGTAATTTTCATATGTGGCATGACACAAGTGCCAGGTCTCTTCCGTTGCTTAAAGTGCTTCAGAGACGTCTACAGGAGGAAACAGCAAAGACAGAAGCATTTCAATGTTACTGCTTTTCTCTCTCCCTGCTGTCAAAAGCCCTGTGTCTGACCTGTTGTCAAATTGCTGGGAGCATTGAGCTTCCAGTCTCTCCGAAAACCTGCCTCTCACGGGAAACTGGGATTCTTGGTGAGCCAACTATGGGGCATTACAGCAAACCTCAGCATGTGAAAGCTGGACTCAGCGATAAGGTGTGTTCTAACGATATAGAAGTGTTGTTCTCAGACATGAATATTGGGCCCATTAAATTTTCATAATGTACTCATTTTGGTGTTTTACCAGACTGTATGCTTTGTCCTGAAGAGACCCACTGAAATAAGGGTGTGGGTTGAAACGTTGACACTGGAGAAGAGATTATTCAGTATAAAACAGATTTAATTTCGAAACAGTGGGGCATATTTACAAGAAAATGTTGCAGCGTGCCATTAGGCCAAGAAGGCTAACAACACGCTTCATCACTTTAAAAACGTAGGGCTGCACCATATTTAGTAGAATATGGTGCAGCCCTGCATTTCCCCTGCCCTGGGGCTAAATTAAGCTGCCTAGCGACAACGCAGGCACCCATTATAATTAGGCTAAGATGTCACTCGTGCAAAACCAGTGAAATTCATCAGTTATAGTTAACTGAGCTAACTCTAACTTACATCCCCGTAATGTACTGCTTTTGACCTCACATATTACATCACTCATGACATGGTCAGTGACATCACTGTGACATCACTGATGAAATCACTGATGTGATAGGTAAGATGGCAGCAAACTGTGTGTTTCTGTCAATAATGATGATTGACAGTAATCCATGTAAGCGAAAACGATTGTTAAAAAAAATCCTCTTAATTCCACTGCTGTACATAGTTGGTTTTCAGAGAAATGAATTGGCCTATTTTGGAGAAATACTCCAATACCACTAACACGCTGGTGTAGTCATTAGAAGAGGGTATATCTACTATGAAGACCGTAGATATTATATTGCAAGTTGTGTTGGTGTAGGGAAGGGTTTGAGCAGCCTGGAATGAGAACCTTGGGTTGCTTGGCTTGAGCATATATAGAACATTGTTGTACAAATTGGTGAAAAGTCTGCTTTGGTTTGGACCACCAGAATTATTGCAGAGGAGGTCATTCATGTTTCTATGTCCTGGGTGCCATGCCACAGGAGAGTCATTGCACCACCTCATCAGCCATTGCTGAATTTTCAAAATAAGGATGTAATAGGCTTCATCTCTGTACAACAATTTTCAATGAATCTTCTGGTCCTCAGGTTCCTGTTAAATCCATTGCTTTGGATCGATGTTAGACTGAGCTTATTACATGGTGTTTAAGAGTTTTTTAATTCCTTCTCCAGATCGAAGCGTGGTGGAAGCAATGTTAGGAGGATCCACTAAATGTTCAACATCTTCCAGAAATCTGCATTCTTTTCTGAAAATCATAATCCATAAAGCACCTAGAGGCACCTGAACCCTCCAACTCCAAAATTGACTGAGGTCCTTGACTTATTGTAATTCAGACCTATTAGTGGAAATAAGCTATATTAGTAACAGACACTTCAGTAATGACTTGGACTATTCGAGAATGCACTCATACAAAATCCCCTTCTGTCCACAATACAGGAATAATCCTGCCTTGCTTATCCTTTTTTATCTTCCACAGTAAAGAATGTATTAAATTCCTCTACTTGCATTTGTTCTTCCATTGGTTTTCATTTCCTGCCTAAGTCTTTCCCAGAATCTTTTCACAAATTATCTTCTTTCTCCATGGCGACTCTTTAATTATGCATTGATATGTAGGGGTAAATCAGCATCACCATCAAATAACTTCATTCTATCGGTTTACAAAACATAGATCATAAAAGTACATACGTTAAAAAGAATTTTACAAACAGTAAAATCTGAGATTACGTAAATCTACAAAACATATATATTAAATATCTTGTCAGTGGTAATTCACATTTGGCTATTCCCCATAAGCCAAACATTAAGTAGTTAATGCCGCCGCCCAATAAAATGAGCACAGTGCAAATTCAGACACCCCAGTTATCTACAAAAGATCCCATGATATAAACAACTGGGGAAATAAATTACACATTAATTAATCCTCCAGCTGTTAAAAAGCAATAAAAACAAGTTTAAGTATGCATAACCCCAAATAAATACTCTATTTTCAGTTCTCTCAGACACAGAGTGTAAGTAAATCATACAACTCACCAATAAAATGGACACAGTGCAAATTCAAGCGTTCCATTTCCCTGCAGAAGATTCACTAGAGATTTGTTTTATATAAAAATAGCCCTCACATCATAGAGAACCATAAAAACTAAAAGTTAATAAATTCATCACAGAGAAGACCTTCTGCTTAAAGGTCTTCTTTCAACAAATTAAACAAAAAACAATTTCAAGAGTAACAGCAGTAGGGTAGAAGAAGAAATAATATCTGTAGATCCCTATTATAAAAACTGTCTCCTACGCGTGCAAACCCAGAGAAATGAAGTTACAGCAAAGGAGGTCATTTAACTTTTTAGAAAAATACAGAGCTGAGCGACACTTGCCAAAAATGTAGCGCTTTAAGAGTCTTACAATATATTTAGCTCTTTGTGGAAGTCAGATCGCTCAGAGAAGTTATCGCATGGGCATAGTGAGTGACAGATCATTAAAAATATACCTCTTCACAGGGAAGACCAGCATCAATGGAATGAAACTAACACAAAGCCTCAGAAGAATAAATCTATGTTGCACATTTATTACACTTTCTAGATAAGAGAACTTGCCCTCAGCTAAAGTCGGGGTCAATTGGTACAGCGTTACAAATATTTTTGCATGGTGCCTTTCTTTTCTTTCGTAAGAAGTCCTTGCATGAAATAATACTTTAAGAGTGTTTTTTGGAAATCTGGCACAGGAACTCGGATTTGAAAACAATGCAGGTGCGCCGAGCTAGAACATAATAGACTTCACATACTGCAATCATGAAATTGTATGCAGATTGTCCAGTACCAAACAGATTTTAGGTCTCGCCTAGGCAGCGTGCATGCGCTGCACTAGGAGATGACCTTTAGAAATTGGTCAGCTCTTTTCAAGCACTAGTGCTTGTGCTGGCATCCACCTTGCGGGAGCGAGCAGCGTCGCACGGGCCATCTGTTTTCAATTAGCATGGCCGCGCGCACCGCTCCTCGCTCCCGCAAGCATGCTTGCTTGAAAAGAGCTCCCCCTCCCCCTCCCTACTTCACCTCCCACTCTCTCCTGCCGTCTTTTCACCCGCTCCCCTGGCAACTCCAACAGATAATGTTTTCTTGGGACTCGAATCATAATGGTCATATAGTTCGAAATGAGTAAAGTTCAAAATATATATATATATTTTTTAAGTTAGCCATGCTCTTCTCCATTTTACTTGGTTTCCCCTGCTCCGACTCTCGCCATTTTTGCTTTCCTCTCCTGTTTTCCAGCTCTACTTTTCTTTCTTTTTTTTGTCTCCTGTGCCCACTTCTCTCCTCTCTTCTTTGCATCCATTCTTCCCACTGGTCCCCACTTCTCTCGTCACCTTGACTACCATTCTTCCTCTCGTGGCCCGTCTACCATTCACTCATCGGCACGCAGTATCCCTTCACATCTCCTAGCTCTCTGCAGCACCACTTGTAGTATCGCCATTCAAATTTGCGTGCTGTTACTGTCATTAACTCCCTCTGTACCTCCCCTTGCATCCTCATCTTTACTTCTATTCCTCCCGTTTTCTCCAGCTGTTTGCTTTGCTTCTTCAGTGAAAACTTGTTGGCTAATTGTCTTTTCTTCCCCTCTTTGCTTCTGTTCCAGTCATGTTCTAGCCCTGTTTTGCACCCTATCTGATTTCCAAGCCCTCCATGATTCTGGCTTGAAGTGGCGAACAGTGGTGATGTGTTTAACTCAGAACATCACTGAGTGGTTAGGAGGTATTGACAATTCTCGGACGACTAGGCGGCTACGCCGTCATGGTCCAGATCTCCCGCTAGCCAAAGTCACCTTTCTCAGTCGTCTGTTCTCTTTTGCACAGTGTCCTCTACCCATTGGCTGTCCGTGTGCTCCACAGCTCTCCTGTCATCTTATCTCTACACCTTGCTCTATTGACCGTCTCTGCCTCCAGCCCATTAATCACATCTGAAATCCACCGCAGCTGTCGCTCCCCAGCAGGGGCCTGCCGTGTAAATCAATCGGGTGGGTACAGTATTGCATACTTCCCTTAAACCCCTGATAAATTATGTACAGCCCTTTACTAACATCCAACAATTTGGTAATATACTCTGCTTCCATAATCAGATGCATGAGAGATGTCACTACCCTCTCTGTGCCTGTTTATCTTCCTCACGTTTTAACAAATGACAATGTTTATCGCCTTTCTCTTGATTATTCACCATAGGGCACTTCTGTAGTGTTGAAGCTTCATGGTGTCTCCTCAGGTTTACTTTTACGCATTCCTGTGTGGCGTGGTGGTTATTCGTGGAAGTCTGTCATTGTCACTAGTGTCCGATATGTCATTTAAGAATGAGTTCACAGAGGGCTTCAGTCCACTCTGCTGACCAAGTGGTCTCTGAGTCGTAGAGGCTTCCGAAATTGGGCAGCTGCCAATCCTGAGTACTTTTATAAAGACCTGTGGAGTCAGTGGTTTGAGGCGCTGTTTGCTTCTGCAATATCACTTTTGTATTCTCTGCCCTAAAGTGCCTTTAACGCTGCCCCTTTCACCAACACCACACCAATTGACATAGTATGGCCTGTCAGTGCTATCAGGTTCGGGTACCATAATTATTACTTTGCAGTTTTTAGGTTCTGCGTGGCCTCAGAACTTAAAACTCCATTGCTTGCGCAGATTTGCCTTCTAGACCTACTTTTGGTATTCCAAGCAGCACCGTGGCTGGGCTTGGACATGGTGATAGAGCCTATCTTTGATGTGTGCTGGAGATACAGGGGCAAAGTATTCGCGTTCAGACATGGGCTCAACTGATGAAGTCATAAAAAACATTACCAGGTGAATCAGGTCATAGCAAATTGGTATCACGTACGTGATTTGGGGACTAAAGGGAGTAAGCTTTGTAGCCTGGCAAGGGACTGGAGACAATTGATTATGCAGGAGGACACTTTCTGAACCTTCAATTGGAAGTGGTACTATAACTGTTTATATTGTTTTTAAATTAATAAGTTGAAATAAGGGGCGAGTTTAGAGGAAGTGAAAATCTGTTTGGGAGGAAAAACATTTGAAATGGTGTGGCAAAGCTACTGCATACTGGAGGAGAAAAGGCCATTACAAAGCAGCTGTTACCACACATAGCTTGTACCATGAACCCAGTGATACAAAACTATCTTATATATATTTCTAAATCAGACTACTTGAACTAGTGTGTAGCAGTTGTATAGCTCCTTAATTCCTGGCTGCACAACACCCAGGAAAATGTACTGCACGGCTAAACACTTATAAGGTCCCAAAGGCGAGACCTATTGGCTATGCCAATGCTTGTTTATGATAATCTGAGTTAGGTCAGCAGTGTCCCTTTTCCAGATCTAATGCCAGAGCATAATAAGGGTAAATCAATCAATAGCATGGGGGTCCTAGGATGATTTACTACCAATGCTAAGGTATCTTTATAGTCTTCCAAGAAGCCTTGATAGAATGTGGCTGCTTCGTCTGACCAGGCAGCTTCGGACACAGGTTGTTGAAAATGGCTCATGTGAGTTATAAGGTCTTGACAACCCTGCCTCAAAGTCAATAACATAACATGTGCTTCCTGCTTGGTCTGTAGTTTTCCAAAATTGGTGTAGAAAGGGTTTGAAACAGACCACAATTGTTTAAAATCTGATTCAAAATTAATAGAATCATCCAAGTCATTGCGTCTTTCACTAAATAGAAAAGTACAAAAGTTACCTTGACTGAATCTGTAGCAAAGAATTGGTACCAAGCTAGAACACACAGTTGGTGCTGATGCTTAAAGGGTTGAAATACTAACGTATCATCTTTTAATGTATCACCTTTCTGGCAGCACTAGTAGTAAGGAGTGGAATTTAACAGAACTTCCCATGACTAACATACTGCTACTAGTTGCGGGGACAAGGTCCACAGCCCTCTTGGGCTGGACATGGAATTGGGCAGGTTAGCGAAAACCATTTTCTGGATGAGCGATTTCTAGCAGTTCTTGAATCTTATGGGCGGTCTGCACTATGGTCTGTAACATATTCTCAGATGGGTACATGTTGGATCAGACAAATTGCTAGGTTTACGAGAAGGAAAATATTGTAACTAACAACTTTATAAGTAATCTGTAAATTCATATACATATTATATTATTTCTATATGCTATTTACCCTTTTCTGCCCCTTGGTACCCTTTTACTCCCCAGTCCCCCCCTCCCCCTGTTTTTTGTTATTAATGGAATGTCTGGGTGTATGCCTGGGAATGTTGGCTTCGTGGTAAGGTGACTCGGAGGTGTAGGCAGTGAATAAACCTTTCTTCTATCGTATCCTGTGTCGCTCTTTAATAAATTCAACAGCACAACCTGATCAGAACCATGTTCCACTCCTTAACCTTCCAGCAGCATGATAGGGAATACAGCACCACCAACAGGGAGATCGGGAACAATAGAGAAAGGGAAGCAGAGGTAGGGGTGGGAGAAAACCAGGAATGGATTTCATCGGACAGACTTGTCGTGGTACTGCGCAAGAGCACTCTTTCTCACTCTTCCTTGTGTGGCAAGAGGAAGGGGAGTCAACTGTGGCAGATAGAGCCATGATGAGCCTTTGACAGACCAGGTACATTGAAGGACCTCTGGGCACCACATCAAATTAAGGTAACCGCTGTGAAGGAAGCACAATCAGAGACTCAACAAAGGACAGGAAACACAGGGAATAAGGTCAGAGGTGACTCAAAACTTAAACTGAAAGAAACTCGGCCAGAAGGAAAACAACAGAGATGTGGGAACAAATATGGACATGAACGCAAGCAAAAGCAGGAGAACCTCAGAAAAAAACACCCAAGTATCTGGTCTACTTTTATGGACATGCAGTTCCCAACTCCCGGTCCTTCAAACTTTCCACCCTTTTCACAATTTATGGTACACTCGCTGTCTGCAGACCACCCTAAGCCTGAGGTAAAGGTTCACTGATTGGAGCCTCACATTGGCTATGTGATAGGCAGAGGAGAGAGGTCACCTCCTAAAAATTTGCATATTAAAATATGTAGCTCCCCCTTTATAGTGCATGCGAAAGATGGTTGCATCTAGGTCCTCCATTTTGCAATCTAATGGAAACTTTTGTCATTTTACCATTATTTTGAGACTTCTGATTCTTACTTGTTAGATATAGATTTTGTTGACTATTGTAAATAAGAAGTCATCTGTAGCCAAGAATAGTGTAGATAAATATGGTAGATTTATTGATAAGATAATAACATCAGTAAGTCACTGGAAGATGATAAGTCCATGTGATGCCCCACCAGGAGCAGCCTCTGTCCTGCTCAGCCTGCACACACCAACTGACACTCCACAGCTCACCAAGCACCCAACATTCCATGACATCATCATTCATCCAACATTCTTGACATCTTGAGGAACACCAACACTCAAACTGTCTGAGCAGTTGAGAAGAGAAACATAGGCTAGGGGAAATGCAGCAGTAGATTATAACACATCCCCCTCCCTAAGGAAACCAAACACAATAAAAGTACATAAGTCAATCAAAATAGTAATTACATCAGATTACAATAGATGCATGAAAATACATTGAGCAAATGAATCAAGAACACATCACAAAAGAAAAATATGACAATTCATAATGCCAACGAAATCACACACCTAGAATCACAATAAAAGAGTTCCCAGGAAAGCATTAAACTAAGACAGTATTAGAATAATCAATCCAACATTACATAAATAAAGCCAGAGAAACCTCGAAAAGACTCATAACCAGGTAAAACTCAAAATTGCTTCAAGTCAACATTTCATAAGTAAGAAGCAGAGAAATCTCGCAAGAAAGTGTCTTCTCCAACACAGTCTTATCCGGGATAACACTAAAAAGAAAGTTAGAGGAAAAACCATTCAACCACAAACCAAACAGTGAGTGTGCATGCAGAGAAACTTCATGTGAAGGTGTTTTCTCATACGCAGTCCAAACCACAATAACCAATCACTCATATAATTCAACCAGGGAGTGTACACGCAGAGAAACTTCATTAGAAGGTGATTTCTCTTACGCAGTCCAACATAAAAACATCACCCACCCAATCCAACAGTGGAGAAAATCGACAAGCTAATGTCATCCAGGTAACACACTAAATGTGAATCCATAACCACAAATAAGTGGTTGGTAAACCAAAGGAAACAGGAAAACTCGGGATGAGTACTATACCCCAAACTCAGGGCATTACTCAAGTCAAGACACAACGCACACTGGGTGCAGAGAGACCCAAAAAACACAGACCCAAAAAACACAACACACTCCCCTCTTCTACTCAATGCAGAATCAAAATGCAGACAAATAAATCCAAAGAATAACCAGACAACAACAACCTGTAACGGAAAACCACAACAAGCTAATTATACAAGCAAAGACACCAAAAACAACACACACTATCCTCCTCTCATTCCATATAAATTCAAAAAGCAGACAGAAAGAACCTGCGACAACTGCAACATGCCCCCAATACAATATTGTAAACACCCAGTTGTAAATAGGTCAAAACATCAGTAACACAACAAATTAAAACAATAAACGTAGTCACCGTTGTCTACGATCGGTGAGCGATTTCTCTCCCGAAATCCTTGTAGCCTCTCACCCGAAGTCCATGTGGTAATACAGGAAGACTTTCCGCTGGTTTGATGTCACACAATAGAGGGAATAATAATTAAAAGTGTGCTCTGTCTCAAAGTAACACAATACTGCAGGCCAGATCCAGTGTTTCCAAAAGCTTGTATTAGCACCACCATTATTTTGAAAAGTACCAATTTCCTTAAACGCAGCATATGAAAGTTGAAACTAAAGCTGCAACCCATTAGACATAACTGCAGTTCTTTCTAAAATCCAGGAAAAGTGAAATAGACAGTACCGGAGGCTTTTCCATAGGCCAAATATTCAAGGCTGAAACTCCTTTAAGCAACGCCACAAACAGTGGGTGTACGATGACTTTTAGCTTCCGATGAGTCACCCCAAACAACCGTTATGAAACGTGATGATGCAAGGACGCAGTAATACGTTGTGACGTGTGCGCGCAGAGAGACCTCCTCGTCACATTTTAATCCAGAATGCCTTCATCGACGAAGGAATCACCAACACCTTAGGCAGCGCAGTATACGTCATCAGATCCCACAGCCAGCGGTACGTTCACTTCAGCTTTCCCACACTGTTAGCGTTCAAGCCAACTGTAGCTTTCTTCCCGTTTCTGTCAGCACACCCACCAGTCTCACAGAAGTCTTTTTTTTTTTTAAATTAAACAATCTTCTCCATCACGCAGTTACTTTGCTCGAGCACCAACTCAATAAATGAATTCCTTTACCATATATTTTTAACCAGCAGATGGCAACAACAACGCTCAATTCAGTCCGAAATGAAAAGGAATTTGCTGATTTCTTAAGCAGCCAAAACGATGCGATCACATAGAAGACAAGAAGTTAGATTTCGAATTGTTACTCCGTCAGTCACAGGGCCAATAACTGTAGGCAGACCTTCAAAATCCAAGTTGCACACGGCAGATAAATGTCAAACGCTCTGGTCTACAGGCTGTCCTGTTGACAAAGGACACTGGTGGGGCTTACCAGAGCGTAGTTTTTTTTAAATCTTCTTCCTTGAAAGTATTGTTCAAAAGTTCCTGTAGTTAATCAAATCCTTAGTTCCAGGGTAATCCAGGGTAATCCTTCACCAACACGCAGTTTCTTTTACCTCGTCGTCAGTATTGTAAATAAGAAGTCCTCTGTAGCCAAGAATAGTGTAGATAAATATGGTAGATTTATTGATAAGATAATAACATCAGTAAGTCACTGGAAGATGATAAGTCCATGTGATGCCCCACCAGAAGCAGCCTCGGTCCTGCTCAGCCTGCACACACCAACTGACACTCCACAGCTCACCAAGCACCCAACATTCCATGACATCATCATTCATCCAACATTCTTGACATCTTCAGGCACACCAACACTCAAACTGGCTGAGCAGTAGAGAAGAGAAACATAGGCAAGGGGAAATGCAACAGTAGATTATAACATTTTCTTTGTTTTGTTGAGTGTGTTATTTTTTACGATAAATATCATGTTCATTTATTTTTCTTGCTCTCTTCCTGCTGAAAAAATGATCCACCTCTGAATTGGCGCATTTTCTTTAAAAAAAAACAAATAGACAATCTTTTTTTTTATTAACTAAATATAAAATCTATTCAGTCTAGCATAACAGTAAAAAGTACTTCTGTCTTGTTCCACTGGGTATCGTTGCCCCACTTCTTTCTGTTACATGTATTCATACATTAAACATGTTTATTGTAATGTTTTGGATGTAAGAAGCTCTGGTCCCCCGCACCAGAAAGACCAGACCTGGAAGCCGCTCCTTCTCCTTCCTCGCGGCCAAAGCTTGGAACACCCTTCCACTCTACATCAGGCAGACAACTTTGCTCCCCATCTTCACGAGAAACCTCTAAACCTCAAAACCTGGATCTTCGACAGACCCCCCCCTTGATGGATTGGAACCTTCACCTTCCCCCCTCTCCCCCCCCCCCCAGCACCTTAAGACCCTTACGGGTGAGTAGCCACGCTTAACAAGCACCTGATTGATTGATTGACAGTGATAAGTCACCTCCAGCTAGGAATTTGGCGCTATGAAGTGGAGAAAGACAGAAATATATTTGGGGCAGTTGAAGAATGGGAGAGCATAGCTCTTAAATCAGGCACCAGCCACGGAAGAAAGTACTAGAGTGACACGCTCATGAAAGATTACAACACTGACTGCAAAATCATAGATTATAAAAGTCGATCTTACATACATGTTCTTCCCCAAAACTTTCAACCTACATCCAGTCTCACCGTCAAGCACTCACCTCCAGATAATCTGTGACTGGAGTCCATATATGTGAAAAGTGAGTTTGCACGAGACAGTGTGGTTATGAAACAAGTAGAGCTCGAATTTGTTTTGGGTAAAAATGCAGTATCATACCTCTATGATACTGCACAGAGCACGAACAGAAATTGTACCCGCTATTGCCCAGCATTTGTTGTATTTTAGCCCTATGTTCAGGCATTTTTAGGTCGCCTATGTATTTTAAAATGTGTCTTTTTTAAAACTTGAATAATTATACTGAGTTTGCAGCACAGAAGGAGCGCTTACTTGCACTCCTATTCCGCACTTACCCATCCACAATATAGGAGGGAATAGGGCATTTTAAATCAGACTCATCCTCGAGTATAAGCTGCCATCTTGGGGCTGCCTCGGGACGCGTTCCAGCTCCTCTCCACTTCCTGGAGACAGCTATTTAGACCGAGCGAGCTTGAGGCTCGGTGATACCTCTATGATACTGCACAGAGCACGAACAGAAATTGTACCCGCTATTGCCCAGCATTTGTTGTATTTTAGCCCTATGTTCAGGCATTTTTAGGTCGCCTATGTATTTTAAAATGTGTCTTTTTTAAAACTTGAATAAATATACTGAGTTTGCAGCACAGAAGTAGCGCTTACTTGCACTCCTATTCCGCACTTACCCATCCACAATATAGGAGGGAATAGGGCATTTGAAATCGGACTCGTCCTCGAATATCAGCCGCCATCTTGGGGCTGCCTCGGGACGCGTTCTAGCTCCTCTCCACTTCCGGGAGACAGCTATTTAGGCCTCTCTCGCTAGGATGCGCAGAGGACGTGCGCAGCGGGCGCGCGCCGAAGACGCGCCTAAGACAAGCCCGTCCGAGCCAGTTCCGGGCCCAGGGCCACCCCCCCTGTCCCAGCTGCCTTCCAAGATATTACACCACCATTATCTTACACCTCCGGTCAGCTGAGAGGGATGAACCCAGGGTTAGGTAGGTCTTGCCAGATGATACCGCCTCCTAACGATCTAACTCCCACATGGCCATCATGTGTGGGCTGTCAATATACCCTCCCGCTGCCATTACCTGCAGTTAATCATATATCTTATTCACCTCCAATTACCAGTGCTCAATCTCGAACTGGACAGTACTTTAGAGCAGCACTGATCAACTCTCGCTCCCTCCCCAAACATAGTTTATCTATTAGGGACTATATTATCAACCAGGAATTGGATATTCTTTTCATTACCGAATCCTGGGCAGATGAGGCTTCCGGCCCTGATTTCGTCTCGGCTACCCCCGAAGGCTATTGCGTCGCTAGACAAGATAGAACTTCTGGGCGAGGTGGCGGCTTAGCCATCATCCATAAAGATGCTTATCGGACAAAATTTGAGCATATTCCAACTCTAAACTGCAAAGCCATCGCGTTTGTTATTAATCTCACGCAGAAGCAAGCTTTTAAAGGGACATTGGTTTATAGGCCACCGGGTCCTCGAACAAATTTTTTAGCTGCACTCGCAGAAATCACTGAAGCTGTAATAGGATCCTTGGATTACACAATCCTTGGGGATTTTAATTTTCCGCTGGAAGATATGGAAAATAAGGATACAGCCCAACTTATTACAGACATGCAAGCAATAGGAATGCAACAGTTGGTAAGGGGTCCCACGCATGAAGCTGGGCATACACTGGATGGTCTGTTTACAAACAACCCAGACATTGACCTGGTAGCAGTACTACCATTGGTATGGTCTGACCACCAAGCCATTATCTTTAGAATTCGAGCATTACAATCCAACCCCCCCCAGGCCAAAGCCCGGTCATCACTGGGCATACGAGCTTGGAAAAATGCCGATGTTCCACATCTTTCAAATCTCCTAAGGACTTCGGTCCCGGAAAGCTCTTATGATCCCGAAATCTTGTCCACTAACTTTCAGGGCTGGTTATTAAACACAGCCAATCAGGTGGCACCTGAGAAATCTTATCGCCCAAATAGAGCTACTCCATCGGCCCAATGGTTTACAGAAGAATTGCGTCTCCAGCGCCAGTACTGTAGAAGCTTAGAAAGACGCTGGAGAAAGCACTACAGCCCCACCGCTAAGCAAACCTATAAAGATGCTTTAGCGATCTATAAGAAAGCTATCACCACTCAAAAAAATATATTTTTTACTGGTCAAATTGAACAGGCCCAGAATTCAACGAGGATGTTATTCCAGGTGGTGAATTCTCTTTCTATTCCACCCACTGGACCTGTGATTGAGCAATCACAGGAATTCTGTAACTCGTTGGCTACTTTCTTCACCACTAAGGTAATGGACATTTATTCCATTTTCCCACAGCAACCGGCGGCAGTCAGGACTGATCCATCCTCCCGCTTGGCTGTGACCTATCCTCCTTTTTCTAATTTCAAGCCAGTGACAGAAGATCAGGTCAGCATACTAGCTGCCAAGATCAAATCGGGTTCTCCGCTCGATCCATGCCCTCCTGATATAATGAACCAACTTCACAATACCATTTCTCTGCCGCTCACCACTATTTGCAACGCCATCTTCAAAACAGGTGTCTACCCAGAGATTTGGAAGAAGGCTATTGTTAAACCTTTGCTCAAAAAGCCTTCCTTAGACCCCACGATTACGGCCAACTACAGACCCATTGCATGCCTTCCCTTTCCCGCAAAAATCGTTGAGGCCATCATGAACCAGCAGCTCTCAGAGTTCATTGACCAACACAAACTCTTGGATGATACGCAGTTCGGCTTCCGGAGGGGACACGGAACGGAGACAGCACTGATAAAGGCCTCCGATGAAATTAGAGACATCTTGGATTCGAGAGGAGCAGCAGTGCTTATTCTGCTGGATCTCTCGGCGGCCTTCGACACGGTCGACCATGCCATCTTGGTCGACCGTGTCGCTGCCCTGGGGATTAACCATCTGGCCAAAGATCTCATAGCTTCTTTTCTAGCTAACCGCAAACAGGCAGTTAAATTGGGCAATCATTATTCACCGACCTCTGAACTGCCATGCGGAGTCCCCCAAGGATCCTCGTTAAGTCCTGCGCTCTTTAACATTTATGTCGCAGACTTGGCAAGGGTCATAAAATCTCATGGGATGCGTTTAACTTCCTACGCTGATGACACCCAACTTGTGCTGGCAGTGCATAAGAACGGCCCAATGGTGGCAGCTAAGTTTCAGGAGGGGATACTGGAGGTACAAGCATGGATGCATAGTAATTGCCTAAAATTGAACGCAGAGAAGACGGAGGTTATGACCTTTGGTAACATCTCTCCAGAATGGTCCCAGTCTTGGTGGCCTACTCTGATGGGTCCTCCTCCGGTCCCAGTCGCAAAGGTCAGGAATCTTGGAGTGATCTTTGACAAACAGCTATCTTTCAAACATCATGTAAATAAAGTTGTTTCAGCTGCCTTCTTTACGTTGAAAAAGATAAAAAAAACTGCTACCGTACTTACCAGCATCTGCTGGAAAAACCCTAATCACCACCTTGGTGTTTTCCAAACTGGATTACGGAAATGCCCTCTTTTTCAACACTCATAAATATATTCTGAACAAGCTCCAATCTGTTCAAAATATGGCAGCCAGAATCCTCCTCAATATTCCTAGGCGCCAGTCCACCTCGGCAGCTATACGCCATCTTCATTGGCTAAGAGTGGAGAGCAGGATAAAATTTAAAGCCTTATGCATTGCCTATAAGGCCATTCATCATACTGGCCCGAAGTTTCTAAGAGAGGCATTTCAGATATACACCCCTAAAAGGAACCTAAGATCAGCAGCCAGCTGTCTACTATCTGTTCCCCGAACAAGAACTGCCACCTGGGGTGACAGACGATTCCTGGTAGCAACTCCCAGATTGTGGAATTCTCTCCCTTCACATATCAAAACCGCCCCTACTCTCATCTGCTTCTGTAGGGCCTTGAAGACTTGGCTCTTCAACCAATAAGTTTGTGTACTGATTACTGTATCCTAGAAGATCTTACTGCGCCTAGACACCCTAGGGTATTAGTTGCGCATTAAAAATTCCATAAATAAATAAATAAATAAATAAATAAATAGAGTCGCGATTTAGTCTGTCTGTATTTTTTAGACTATTATTTCGCACAAGATGTCTTTGCCATCTAGGGACCATATTATCAAGAACGACAATAACATTATGGCTGCTTTAGCAGCAGGAAACTGCCGCTAAAGCGGAGATAAGGAGCTTGATAATATGCCCTTGTGAATTCCCATAGAAGCCCACCAGAACCTGGGGCTCTATGGGAATTCATAAGGGCATATTATCAAGCTCCTTATTGCTGCTTTAGCGGCAGTTTCCTGCCGCTAAAGGGGCGATAATGTTATTGTCGTTCTTGATAATATGGCCCTAGGTCTCCATGTGGATCATAGAAAAGATGTGTGAGAAGAGAGAATAAAAAGAGAAACTGGAAGGATTGGGACAATGAAAGAGAAAGTCAGCTATGGATTAACACAAAGCAAGAGGGGAGATGGAATGAAGAGCTGATGGCTAAATAGGGAATGAGAGGCTGCAAGACAGGGTGCTGGTCACAGAGTCAGAGGTAAAAGATGTATGAAGAAACAAGGACAGAGGAGTGAGTGAACATTAGGGAGTGTAAATAGTGGAGAGACAAACAGTGCTGTAACTTCCAAGAAGCAGAGCCTTGTACCCCTGTGTAGTCTTCTGCTTGAACAAATCTCGTTTTATTTCTACCAGGGACACTTCTAGAATGTGGCTTTTGGGTTCATCTGGCTACAAAGGACCATCCAAAACAAGAGAAAATATATCGGTTAAGGAACATAATGGTTAAAAACAGCATATACAAATAAAGCGCAATTAATACCTTTAGAAGTATATTTTCCACATAAAAATATTCCATAGCATTAAACAAAGTGATTTTTCTTTACCTTGAATATCGGTGGCCGAAAGACTGCAATTAACAGAAATTGTATTTCTCTTTTGTTCAAGATTTACAAAACTTACCACATGGGGGCACTAAATCCCTAGGATTTTCGATTCTTATCCTAGTTTTCACATCGCTACCTATTTGGTTCTTGTACAATGCACCGCGCTTTCATATCGCTTCATTTCGCTTCATGTCCAGGCCCGCTTTAGAATTAGCAGACCATTTCAGAAAAATACAGGTACCTGCAGCCGTTCCTTATCACTCAGCACAGCATGTCATAGGGAGATTCGCCAAAATTCTAAGGGGCAGATTTACTAGGAAGTGCGCATCTCTAGAGATGCGTCACTTTCCCTGTGCCTCCCTGAGAAACCCTTGTGCCACCATGGATGTGTCGTACTTACAATACGGAGCACCATGGCGCAAGGATTGACAGATGCATCAGAAATCCTGACGCATCTGTTGGGACAAAAGTCAAGCATTGCTGGAGTCGTGTCGCAAGCACGACGCAACTCCAGCACTGCATTTTGAGGCCTATTCCCACTACACTGTGTCACTCCTTATGCCTGCTTCAGGCAGGCGTAAGGTTTTGACGCAGTGGCGTCCTAGAAGTGACACAGTGAAATCTTGTAGATTTCACTGCATCACTTTTACGAAGCTTTCCTGCGTGGGAATGCCCACCCTGCATACATTATACCTGATGCAGGTGTAATGTGACGCAGGGCTTTACAATGTGACGCACCTCCCTAGATGCGTCACATTGTAATCTTTGCCGCATTTTTACGCCACTGGTGCGTCACAAAAGTGATGCACCGGCATTGCAAAAGTGTCACAAGGGGCTTGTAAATCTGCCCCATTGTACTTAGCCAGACTTACAAAATTACATACAAATTTATGGGCTAACATACTTCAAATTAAATCAAATATTCTTTCCTTACATACTAAAACCATAAAACCAACAAACAGTCAAAAATTAATATGGTGATACAATATACATTTAGACAGTTCTAAAATCTTTGCTGAGGTTTATCTCTTAAAAACACATAAATAAATGACAGTGATAAGAATATTCAGTTAAAAAAACATTAAAAGGAACATCATATATTGGCATTGAACCTGTAGGCGTTATGGTTATAGATCTCGTTTTATACCTGAATCTCACTGTACTTATTAAAATATTAGCCCCATTAAAACATATAAATTCAGTAGACAGCATGTGTAAAATGGCTCAGTGGACTAATGTGCCCACTGCAGGGGCCTGGTTTTGACCTCAAGATCAGAGGTTCAAATCCCTGTGTCTCCACTCAGCCTTTCATCCTTCTGAGGCCTAAAAAACCCTTGAGTTGGGTAACAATAAACATCTGTATTTAGTGCCAAGATATCCTTGGGTGAAAGTGTGCTTCGAAAATACTTATGCGCCCTGGCACCCACTCTTTTTACCCTCTTCATAAATAGTATTATAGGGGAACTTTTCAATTGTGGTGGGGACCCCCCAAAAACTGGCTGGTCAACAGATCCGTTGTTTATTATTCGCTGACGACACGCTACTTATTGCAAAAACTCCTAGTGGCATCCAAAATGTGCTAAATAGATTTGAAAAGGCTTGCCAGAGTAGAGGTTTAATGATAAACTGTGGTAAAACAAAATACATGGTTTTCAACCCTTATAAGAAAAGCATAGGGTCTTTGTTTCTGGACTTCAAGGCTCTAGATAAGGTTAAAGCATTTGATTATTTGGGAATCAGGATAAGTGAAGATGTATCCTGGTTAAGTCAGATTAGAAAGAGTATTTTGACTCTTCAACATGTTGATAGAGCGTTATTATGCAAGATTAGAACTTACCCCTATGGACCAGTAGCTCCTATTTTAGAAATTCATAAGGCAAAGGGTTTAGGAGCGGCCCTCTATGGGGCAGAGTTGTGGGGTCTGGATAATGTAAAAGAGTTGACCAGGGCTGAAAATAAGTTTGCATGGGCAATTGTTAACCTCCCAGGGTGCTCACCTTTAATACCCCTCAGATCTGATTTAGGGTTAAGATGTATAGGATATTATGCTATCTTAAGGGCTCTTACCTTTTGGTTAGGAATTTTTTATTGAGCAGCACTAAGGTACCACTAAGGTATGCTATGGGCGAACCTCTTGATTTACATAAAAAAACGGGGCGCATCAAATGGCTAAAACAACTGAGGGACTGGTTCACTAAGCTTAGTATGAGTTACTTATGGGATGATCCAGGGTGTATCCAGAAGGCGACTATCCCGATTTTAAAAAAAAGGTTCTGGGCTTTTATGAACCATGAATTTTTGATAAAAAATACCAACGGCTCGCTCACAATAATTTTAAATGCAAGCTTGCCTTTGAACAGTTTTTAGATGACATTGAGCCACTTCAGGCAAGAGCTTTATATTTGCAGGTCAGATATGGGATTCTACCATTACACACTAGAAGAAGTTCCTGGGCCAATGCACTTGTTTCATCTGGATATATGTCGTTACAGCGCGCGCGTTACAACGACCTACCATTACAACGCGGTTGTAACAACGCAAGTCGTTACAACGACTTGCGTTGGGGAGGCGCAAATTTAAAACATTTAAATTACTATTCCAACACCAGTCCCCGTGGATAGCAGGGAAGATGTTGGGATAGTAAATTAAATGATTTACTATCCTCGAGCGCCCCCCAGCGCAATGCGTTGTAACAACTTTCATTGTTACAACCGCGTGGTAATAGTAGGTCGTGGTAACGCGCGCGTTGTAAACTTTGCGCACTGTTTCATCTATATGCCCTGTGTGTCTGGATAAATCAGAGACTATAGAACACTTTCTTTTTTTCTTTCCTGCATATAATGATCACCGTAAAAAATGAATCATCCTTGTGTGCCTTATTTTATCTTCTACTCGTCCCTCTGATGCCATTAGGATATTTACGTCTGATAATACCAGGTGGCTTGTATTTGCACTAACTAGGTATCTCTTGTATGCGTGACGGAAACGTTTGAAGTTTTTATCGACTTAACCTTAGTACAATTCAGAAAAGGGGGTGGTGATGTACAGAGTGTCTGAATTAAGCAGACCACTCTTACCCAGTCCAAAGATCAGGGCTTGATCCATCACTGTTATTTATCTCACTGCACCATCCCAGCTCAGAACTTGGCTATATGCAAATCAGTCTGTCCCTGGCCCAGTGCATCATGGGAACAGGGCAGACTAAACTACCAAGCCAATTCTTCACCAGAAAGGAGACAAGCTACCGGGGACCGGTTTCTGGCATTTCAGCCGTCTTCGGCCCGGCTTGCTTGAATCCTGAAGGTGCAGTGAGAAAGGGACTCATGTCTGAGTATACCCTGCCACCCCTATAGTGGCCAAAACGATTCAGAAAAGGGGGTGGTGAGGAACAGAGTGTCTGAATTAAGCAGACCACTCTTACCCAGTCCAAAGATCAGGGCTTGATCCATCACCGTTATTTATCTCACTGCACCATCCCAGCTCAGAACCTGGCTATATGCAAATCATTATGTCCCTGGCCCAGTGCATCATGGGAACAGGGCAGACTAAACTACCAAGCCAATTCTTCACCAGAAAGGAGACAAGCTACGGGGGACCGGTTTCTGGCATTTCAGCCGTCTTCGGCCCGGCTTGCTTGAATCCTGATGGTGCAGTGAGAAAGGGACTCATGTCTGAGTATACCCTGCCACACCTATAGTGGCCAAAAACGATTCAGAAAAGGGGGTGGTGATGAACAGAGTGTCTGAATTAAGCAGACCACTCTTACCCAGTCCTAAGATCAGGGCTTGATCCATCACCGTTATTTATCTCACTGCACCATCCCAGCTCAGAACCTGGCTATATGCAAATCAGTCTGTCCCTGGCCCAGTGCATCATGGGAACAGGGCAGACTAAACTACCTAGCCAATTCTTCACCAGAAAGGAGACAAGCTACCGGGGACCGGTTTCTGGCATTTCAGCCGTCTTCGGCCCGGCTTTCTTGAATCCTGATGGTGCAGTGAGAAAGGGACTCATGTCTGAGTATACCCTGCCACACCTATAGTGTGGTAGGGTATACTCAGTGTGGTAGGGTATACTCAGTGTGGTAGGGTATACTCAGTGTATATTCCTACTCAGTGTGGTATCCTGCCACACAAGTTAGGCGCAGCTCAAGGGCCCCACACTCCACAGCGTCTAGCTAGCATAACTTCCTCTGGACTGTGATGCTGTGAGGTTCGGCCCACAATTGTTAATCTCTTCTGTGCACCCCGTTGTAGTGGTGATGCCTGGTATGCGATGCAGACTTCCCTACGTCGGTGTGCAGGAGCCCATCTACCGTTCACAACTCCAAGGTGCAGCAGGCGGTCTTCTCACACAGGCCAGCAACGTGCCTCCGTGCGACCTGGCAGACTTCACCACCAGGTAGGGGCCATCACCGACGCCTCAATGTCGACCGCCACGGCCCAGCAACTCCATAGCACTTCTGCCTCCCACTCTGGGTCACAGACGCAGGGACTGTCCCTGCTTTCAAGATTTTGGCTGTCATGGTGTTGCAAGGAGGGCATTATGAAAAGTGATGCATCTATGGTTTTTCGCAGCGTTGTGCCGTGTTTCATAACTGTAGCTCTGAATCTGCATTTCCTCTTCCCCTGGGACTCTGGCTGATCATCCTGGCTTTGGGGTGGTTTAAGGGGGTAGTTCACTTGTGTTGCACTTGGTCCCTGCTGCTACATTCTGCATTCCATTGGTTTTAGTTCCTGTTTTTCATTGGAGTTGGACTTATAGGCTATTTTTGCCTCTAGAGGCAAAAAAAGTCACGGTGGGCTGACTAACGTGAGTTTTTTTTGCAGCGAACGGGCCTTTCGTCACTTTCTCCCGCTAACGTGAACATTTTTATTACCTTGACTAGTGTAATCAGCAGTTTTCACTGCAGCTAGCTGGTATTATCGCCATGTAGTGACGGATTGTAAATACATCGCTAACAGGGCGATAGTTTTTGGTGGTAGGTCGCATTAAGAAAACTGCAGCTAACTAACGCTAATGCTAGTTAGTGGCAGTTCTTGTACATATACCTAATAATGTTCACAAAACAATACAAAATACTTACAGTCTCATTTACAATATTTTGATGCACTGCAGCACAGCAAGCCTTCCTGCTGCACTGCCATGCGTTAAAAGAAAAGGGCAGGAAGGGGCACCTTCCTGCACAAAAACAATCATGAAAGGTGCTATCCTCTTCCTATGTGTGCCTTAGAATGCAGCACCCATATAAAAAGGAAAAATAAAGGTATTTCTTCTTATTGCACCTTCGTTATGCCACCCCTGGAGAGGCGTAGGAATCTGATGCATTGTCAGGTTTACAAACCTTTCTGGGAATGTGTCAGGTTCCATGGATGTTGATTGGGAACACTAAAAGCATCACCCATGAAACGCCCCTTTTACGCAGAGTAATGCGTGAAAGGGGGCCATATTTATAAGGCCATGAAAAGCCACGCAGGGTAGCTTTGGTATACACTCAAAATATCGAGTTTTTAATATCGATTTGCATTAATATTGATTAAAAAATATAGAATGGACACAATATCGACTGGACAGAATATAGTCTACAAAAATATTGAATAGGATAGCATTAATATCGAATCAAAAATATAGAATGGACATAATATCAAATGGACAGAATATAGACAACAAAAATATAGAATGGACAGAATATAGACAACAAAAATATAGAATGGACAGAATATAGACTACAAAAACTATAGAATGGACAGAATATAGACTACAAAAATATCGAATTTGAGGTAAGTAAGTAAATATCAATTTGTAAAGTGTTTTTATGTTAGTATATGTTTGAAAAGTGTATATTTATGTTATCATGTATATTTATTTTTTTATGGTATTTAATTTTTTGGTAATATAATTCTGTAGCGGGTTGTGGGTTTATAGGGGAATAGGGTGGGAAGTAATTTATTTATAAATAATTAAATATGTTAATTCATTTATTGGTATTTATTTTGAATTAATTGTTAATTAATTAAAATATAATTGGTAATTAATTTTAATTAATTGATTAATTGATAAATATGTTGATTTTAGTAATGTATTTTCTGTAGCGGGTTGTGGGTTTATAGGGGAATAGGGTGGGAAGTAATTTCATTATAATTAATTAAATATGTTAATTTATTTATTGGTATTTATTTTGAATTAATTGTTAATTAATTATTAATTGTTAATTAATTAAAATATAATTGGTAATTAATTTTAATTAATTGATTAATTGATAAATATGTTAATTTTAGTAATTTATTTTCTGTAGCGGGTTGTGGGTTTATAGGGGAATAGGGTGGGAAGTTATTTAATTATAAATAATTAAATTTGTTAATTTATTTATTTGTATTTATTTTGAATTAATTGTTAATTAATAATTGGTAATTAATAAAAAAATATAATGAGTAATTAATTTTAAATAATGTATTAATTGATAATGATGTTAATTTTATTAATTTATTTTCTGTAGTGGGTTGTGGGTTTATAGGGGAATAGGGTGGGAAGTAATTTAATTGTAAGTAATTCAATTTTTAATTTCTTTTTTTATCTAATTTTATTTTTTTTTAATTGTAAATTAATTTATTGTTAATTGGTAAAAAATTGTATTAGTAGGTAATTATTTTTAATAATTAATTTTTATTTTTATTTTTAATTGATTAATTAATATATTATATAAAAGTGTTAATTAGTATAATTAATTTGTAAATGGTATTAATATTTATTTTATTTTTATTTATATATGAAGTATTTACTTTCCCTACTGTTGCACACACTGGAGTGGGAATAGTAGTTTTTACCCTCCTGCTATCCAACGCTTTCCCTACTGTTGCACTCACTGGAGTGGAAATAGTAATTTTTACTCCTACACTATCCAACACTTTCCCTACTGTAGCACTTTTTGGAGTGGGAATAGTAATTTTTACCCCTACACTATCCAACACTTTCCCTACTGTTGCACTCTCTGGAGTGGGAATAGTAATTTTTATCTCTACGCTATCCAACGCTTTCCCTAGTGTTGCACTCTCTGGAGTGGGATTAGTAATTTTTACCAATGCTTTCCCTACTGTTGCACTCACTGGAGTGGAAATAGTAATTTTTACTCCTACACTATCCAACACTTTCCCTACTGTAGCACTTTTTGGAGTGGGAATAGTAATTTTTACCCCTACACTGTCCTACGCTTTCCCTACTGTTGCACTCTCTGGAGTGGGAATAGTAATTTTTATCTCTACGCTATCCAACGCTTTCCCTAGTGTTGCACTCTCTGGAGTGGGATTAGTAATTTTTACCAATGCTTTCCCTACTGTTGCACTTACTGGAGTGGGAATATTAAATGTTATGCCTACGCTATCCAACGCTTTCCCTACTGTTGCACTCTCTGGATTGGGAATAGTACTTTTTACCCCTACGCTATCCAACGCTTTCCCTACTATTGCACTATCTGGAGTTGGAATAGTAACTTTTACCCTCCCGCTATCCAAGGCTTTCCCTACTGTTGCACTCATTGGAGTGGGAATAGTAATTTTTACCCCTACGCTATCCAACGCTTTCCTTACTGTTGCACTCTCAGGAGTGGGAATAGTAATTTTTACCCTCCCGCTATCCAACGCTTTCCCTACTGTTTAACTCTCTGGAGTGGGAATAGTCATTTTTACCCTCCCGCTATCCAACGCTTTCCCTACTGTTGCACTCTTTGGAGTGGGAATCATAATTTTTAGCTTCCCGGTATCCAATGCTTTCCCTACTGTTGCACTCACTGGAGTGGGAATAGTAAATGTTAAGCCTACTCTATCCAATGTTTTCCCTACTGTTGCACTCACTGGAGTTGGACTAGTAATTTTTACCCCTACGCTATCCAATGCTTTCCCTACTGTTGCACTGTCTGGAGTGGGAATAGTAATTTTTAGCCTCCTGCTATCCAATGCTTTCTTTACTGTTGCACTCACTGGAGTGGGAATAGTAATTTTTACCCCTACGCTATCCAACGCTTTCCCTACTGTTGCACTCTCGGGAGTGGGAATAGTAATTTTTACCCTACCGCTATCCAACGCTTTCCCTACTGTTGCACTCACTGGAGTGGGAATAGTAATTTTTACTGCTACGCTATCCAATGTTTTTTCTACTGTTGCACTGACTGGAGTGGTAATAGTAAATTTAACCCTCTTGCTATCCTATGTTAAGTATATTGTATATTTTTTATTAATATATTAATACTATGTTTATATATATATATATAAATATATATATATATTTCGTTTTTTTATATTAATGATTTATTACTTTTAATGTTATTTAAGTATTTTAAGTTATTTTTATTATTTCATTAATTTTAAATTACTTTTAACTATATAAAAAATTCGATATTTTGACTATCTATATTTTTTACAACGATATTTTTTATTCGATATTTTTGTACTTACCTGTTTGGAGATAGAAAGTCGATATTTTGGCATTCTATATTTTTTACTTGATATTTTTGTAGTTCTATATTTTTGCCATCGATATTGTTTCAGTGATCCGGTAGCTTTACGTGGCCTTGTAACCATGGGCAGGCACAGTGTGCCGCCAGAGCGTCAAAAAAAGTAACTCACCCGTGGCGTAATGGACTTATAAATATGCCCCACAGTGTCTTATTCTCAGAAGGAATCACAACTGCAAGGACCTAAATTTACAACTTTGTTCAAACCCGAGGTTTGGCCAAAAGCCAATGCAATGAGTTTAGTCTAAATTTCGTTAAAAGGAAGCAATAATGAGGATTTGTGACCACTGTTTCATAGGGTTCCATGGACATACTTGATTATAATATAGGCTTACACTGAGGGTTTACACATTTGTTATTTATTTTTTGTTTTATATAGGTCGAAATCAGAGGTTTAATCATTTATATATGTTATAAGAGAGTATATAAGTAGGGGTGGGGGAATAATTCGGCGCCCTCGGCGGAGTTCACAGAGCTTTGCCCATTTCACGTTCTTCTTGGGAATGAGGAGTTTTGGCAAAACTCCGCCAACCTCCATGTGGTGAAGTTTTTTCTCTTGCGCTGCTCCATAATGAAAACTGATGTTTACTATAAACAAGGTAATCGGAAACTGGCTTTTTCTTCTTCTTCTCTGCTTTTTTTTACATGCACAGTGATAAGAAAGGAAATGTTTATGGCAACATGTTTAGTTTTTCCGCTGGTAATTATAAAAGGAAAGAAACACCCTGCATGTTTCAAAACATTCTGAGCTACAGATTTTTTATTTTTTCTTATTGTTTTGCGACACATATCTAATCTTTTGGGGTGTTTAATTCTGCACTACTTTTATTCATTATGTCTGCCATCATCCTGTCTCTTTCATGTGAAACAGCAACACATAAAGGATTAAAGCAGTCTGTGGGAAGGGTGATGCTGTGACTATGTGATATAAGGGATAAATTACCACCTGATATATATTATAAGGATATTGCAAGTCACCTCAGAGTTCCATGATCTTATAAAGATACTCTGCCTTCGGTCTCTTTCCTCTATAGAACTCCTCTGTGACTTGCAGTATCCTTAAAATTCGTGGCAGGGGTTACTTCATCCCATATATAAAAATATATAAGACCTATACTATCATTAAGGTAATATGCTCAGAAATTGTTACATGTTGTATGGCATATGGGTTAATTTAATTATTATATTAGGCCTTTAGCCAAGCACAGTGGGGTGTCTGTGCACAAGATCCTTACTATGCAACAGCTCTCTTTAAGCAGGTGTATTGTTGTCTTTCACGCTACCAACTTAGTGGGAAGAGTTGGGGTGGGCGGCAATGGTCACCGCTCACAGTTCAACTGCGACTGTGCAAGAGTATCATGATTGTGGGCGGCCTTTGTGAGTGGTACAATCTTTTGTCTTGTTCTGGTGCTCCTTATCAACTGATGCCGTCTGCATATTGGTGCAGGTATCAGTGCACTGCGGCAGGGCCGCACGCCAAGGTGATTGCAGAAGCTTCGGGGATACATCGCCTTCTCTGGTATTTTACTGTCTTCTGGACAGGCTGTCGGGGCACCTAAGTAGAGGTGCCACGACGGGCTCAAGAATTAATATCCTAATGTATGTAGAGAAGATCTTCATGCACCACATGCAGGCATTCACAGCAAGGACAGGCCACCAAAGACAAGTTGCCACAGGGCAAGTACACTGGCCAACGCATTGCCTACAATGAATGTTTGGAGTGCACTGGGTGCAGGGGCTCACACCGTGGAGCAGGGACCACAGACAACGTGCCACAATAAAGTCAAGTATGCCTACTGCAGGCCTAGAGGTCTCATTCTTCAGCAAGATTCAATATGATCAGTTTCCTCAGGTCAGGCTGTGTAGCAATACCATGTCTCTGGTTTCGGACTGATTTCGCGAAGCTAAGTATCCCAAGAAACGCAAGAGGACCAGCCTGACTGTTGCTGCAAGGCAGGTTTCCAGCACTCCTGACAGTGCACCTCCTTCTGAGCAGGACTCTGCAGCATAAGATATTTCCTCAGGCCAAGCGATACAAGTCTTACCCCTTCAGGGAGACAGACATAGAGTCTGCCTCTGTTCTTGCTGTCCTGTATACCAGTGTATAGAGCTTCCTCAAGTGAAAGGTGAACACTGGATATGCTCTGGTTGGGGACGCAGCTCATCTTCTCTCAATAAGGTATACAACCTGGGCCCTGCCTTTCGAACATGTCAGTCTTCAGTTATTGCTTATATCAGATCACTGGCTGACCTGGAGTATCTGACTGGGTCCAGGTCCAGTGCAACTATGAATTCCAGAAGAACCAGAGGAGAAGTTCAGGGGACATGTCAGGAGAAGGGGAGGCAGAAGCACTGACCTCCACTGAACTTTATAAAGCACCATGTAACCTTAAGGGCTTCATAAAATCCCACTTCTTATGTACACAATCATTTTCATGAAAACTTCCCATACAGTCAGAAGGAATCAGTGGCCCAGTCAGGACATACTACGCAGATTTACCAGAGAGAGGCTATAGGTAATCTGTTCCCTGGGGTGCAGGTAAAAAGTGCTGAACCCTGCCATTATTAACATCAGCCACCAACCATTAGAAATGTGATGGGCTTCTTATTGGGGACGAAGGCCTTGTCAATGGGAGGACTATTTTGGGTGGACCCCTTTCATCCAACAGAGGTTAGCAATTTCTTGGTGAGCAACATAAAATATCAATGTAGAGCACTTGACACGAGACTCGTCACGCAAGTCTCCTTCAGAAGGAATTATAATGATTGTGCCAGAACGCTAACACGAAGAGCGCATTTTTCCACGCAAACGACGCCAGGGACTTTTTACTTACGGGTGGGTATAAGTTTATATGCATTTAGTGTTTTGAAGGTGTAGGAATAGCTGACACGTTAGTATGGTAATACATGGCATCTGCAAAGTAAGAAAGAGTCCTATAGTATCATGCATACATGAGTAAATGGAAAAAAAATACCACACCATGAGATCCGTTGGAGGGTGTTTGCTGGCGGGGAGAGAGGGAGACAGCAAGGCACGTCCTACATGGGATTTGTCAACTTTAAAGTAACAGAAAGCAATAATGAGTACTTTAGAGTGTAGAAGATTCACAAACAGAGCATATACGGTGTTATTTAGTTGGAGAAAATTCCAGGGAGGAGTGGGTATTTCACACATACAGGTTTACTCTTGCGCTTTTGAGTAATTTTACTACTTTTGGCTATTTACAAAATCTGAGTGAAAAGTTGCTTAAAAGTGTAGACTTGTATGTATCCACCCTCTGAAAAAGGGTGTACGGCCAAATTTATGCGGATAAGTATACTGCAAAGAAAGAAACAGTAGTAAGTGCAGCACCACACATGACAACCCACTTTTAGTGCAGCAACCTCCCATAGAAAAAAAACATTGGCAAAGCCAAGAGGTCTGCGCTGGCTGCAAGATTTTTGGCTTCACAATTCTTGGTTTTTCCTGTTGTGGTTTTTGTAAAACTTTTTTATGGGGAAGCAGATGGGCCTTCATCAATCAAAAAATGGTTGAAGGCAAAAATGTTTTCTGGTTTGCAAAAACACACATTAGTATAGTAGTCCCTGGCACTGAAGAGAACTACTTTGTAGACCGAGAGTTAGTCAAACAGGTAGCTATACACACAAATAGCTAGACACACAAATGACCAATGCATAGATAGATAGATAGATAGATAGATAGATAGATAGATAGATAGATAGATAGATAGATAGATGGAACAGGAAATTGAAACAAAAAATAAAGTTAAAATTAGTAATATAATAGTTGAATGTTTATATAAGCATGACATACAAGAGCACTAAAAGCAATCTAGAAAGCTATCTAAGCGTGACATACAGACTAAATTGGTTTACAAATATAACTAGTTTTCAATTAAGCTACTACTACTAGCATGACATATAGGAGTGCAGGTAGAAATGCCCTTTAATGAACACTTACCATAAAATACATGACCCTTCATGAACAACAGCATCAAATTGACACAGTTTGGTATGTTGTGAAATAGCAGCAGTCAGATAATAAAAAAGGCCACTCAAAAACGAATTTTCAACACCATCCAAGTGAGACAGGAACTGATAAAGCTGGAATGCGCCATGTGATCAACATGGACAGCTGGTAGAAAGTGTCCTGTTATCTCATCGAACTCTAAACACAAAGGCACCTCAAAAGTAATTAAGTAAAAATAAAAACACAGGCACTGAAGTGAACTATCTTGTGTGAGAATGTGCTCCTTGTGAAGAGGCAAAATGCAGTCACTCAAAGTGAAGTTATCCAGTGGCTGAAGTAGACTGACCCTCTTTACCATGCTGTATGGTGTACTGGGCAGAAGCAAATGTGAAAGACATAGCAACAGACCAATGGATGAAGACAGCTGGCTGCAAGCCCCTTTAAATAGATTTCGTTTTTAAATCAAAAGGTCTTGGCTAACACAAGACATCAAAATGGAGGGACTCAATAGAAAATAATATTACATTCAATTAAATGAATTAAACTATTAGAAAAATAACTTTAATTTAATGGTAAAAAACATTGAAATAGTGCATATGTATTGTTAAATTAATAATTATTTTACTAACCTTTTTTATTTAAAAACAATTTGATTTGATTTTGGTTTTGTAAAGTGCTCGATTGCCCCGAGGCGTCTTGGTGCTGCTTTTGTCGTCAATAGGGAAATGCAGAAGCTAGTTGTTGAAGATCCAGGTTTTTAAAGATTTTCTAAAATACAAGAGGTTGGGACTGTTTTTCAGAAACAATGGAAGGGCGTTCCACAGTTTGTCCGTTCCTGAAATAAAACTTCTACCTCCCCAGGGAGGCTCATCTAGTGTTTGTAACCACCTAAAACTTGTCTGTTGATGATCTGAAATTTCTTAATGGGGTGTAACAGATGAATATGTCTCTTAAATAGTTTGGGCTGACAATGCACAGTGCCTTAAAGGTTATGCAGAGTGATTTAAATTCAGTTCTCTTTTAAACTGGAAGACCGTGCAACTTTGCCAGGCCTGAGGACACCGATTGATATCTGGGAATGCCCAACAGTAGCGGGGCTGATGCATTCTGTAGCATCTGCAACTTCTGGAGAAGTCTTTTTTGGGTGTTTTTGAAATAGTCCATTGCCATAATCCAGTCCAGATAAGGCTAATGCAGTCACAACAGTTTTCTGGAGATCGGGTAGAATAAAAGGACAGATCTTCCCAATGATCCTCACAGTGTAAAATGCAGAAGACACCAGAACATTGATCTGATTTTCAAAATGTGGTTTATTGTCGAAGGCAATAACTACATTTCTCACTTTCCGTACCAGCCTGGGTAAAGAACTCAATTCAATAGGCCACCAATTTGGTGACCAGAAAGAGGTGTAATTTCCAAAAAGAAGAGCTTCCATTTTATTGGCATTAAGTTTTAAACATTGGACTTTCATACAGTTGTCTGTCTGGCCCATACAGAAGTTGAACCAGACCACTGTTTCATATAGATTTATGGTTAACAAAACCACTATTTGAGTTTTGCTGGCGTATGAGACAATTCAGAGGCCAAAAGATCGAATAAGTCTTGCCAGTGGGGATCACGTAAAGATTAAAAACGGTAGGGCTCATCGAAGAGCTCTACGGTACACCACATGGCAGGCTAAACTGGTTGGAGGTAAATTCCCCCATTGCTACGTGTTTCCCTCTCTGAAAGGAAGGATTTCAATAGCTTGAGGGCAGAACCTCTTATACCAAGCTCCGCGAGCCTGTCGATCAAGATGTCATGATTGACTGTGTCGAAGGACGCTTAGACATCCAGTAGGATCAGAGAGCTTTTTCACGTCCATCCAAAATTGACCTGAGTTCTTCCGATGTCACGATCAGAGCTGTCTCAGCACTTTTAAAACCATATTGTGTTGGGTCCAGAAGCTTGTTGGTATTAATAAAATATGCCAGAGGGGTGAAAGTGATATTTGTTTCTTTACCTTCTACAACTTGGGTTAACATAGTATTTAAACCCTTAAAACTGTAATCTATGTTTAAGATTATGTCTTTAGTTGTATTAAATCTGCCTATAATGAGTGTCTAACTGACCTCTAGCTTGATTCTCACAAACACCTCTTGGCAAACATAAAAACAATTAAAAATGAGAACCTTTTTTTTGGAATAGCGTATAATGGTTCCACGATGCTATTAGAAATAGTAGTCTGTGAGATCCCAAAAGGTATTTTTTTCCAAGGAGCAGGGCTTTCCTCACCTCCTCTACCAGGTCGAATTTGAGTCTTACGTAATACTTAGATATGGTATGCCTTAAGTAAATTATAGATCCCACCCCAATTTTGCATTCTTCTTCGTTTTTTAGTGTGAGCTCAGCTTTCCTAAACCTCACCAACGCCTTCTTCAGGATTCTGTCATGTTGTTCCATAGGTTAGGATGTCCTATTGGAAGCACAGCAAATTTAGGAGGCTTTCAAAGATTGTTTAGATTATATTGTAGAAGACCGTAGCTGTTGAAGCCAACCTGAACATCATTCAATAGAATCTAACGGCTCCTAGGGGTATGACAAAGAATGTTAATTGCCTTTAGTCAGAGTAGAACTGAACTTTGTAGTAGGCTGCAGATACTTCCAAACACTAAAACAATAAACTTCACCTACTGTACTCAACATTTCAGCAATGTTTGGCAGTGGATGGTGGTCAACCTAAATATTTGCATTCAAATCATGCAAATCAACACACTTACATACTGATTCACCACAATATTTAGTTGTTATAAAAACTGGGTTTATTCCATTCCCATTCAGAACTATCAATGTTTTCTGTGATCTCTTGATTAGACAATTTCTTGAGTTCCAATTCTAGGCATTGCCCTAATTAAGATGAACACAGGCAGGGAAGGTATAGTTGAACATTTTAGATACTGATTAATGTGTAGAGGGAACATGAGTTGGCCATTACAGAGACTAGATGTTTATCTAACGTTATATCTCAACTGGGCACCTCTATGACTTTTTCATTGCTTCTAACCTGAATTTCTTTTTTATTCATTCTCTTTTCTTGGTGTTCTACTTAGTTCAAATGCTTCATATCTAGATTCCAACACACCCTGGATAAAATGCTCTATTTGCTAAATTTTTCAACTCATTGAAATTTTAGCAAAACATTCTCGATTGTTATGATTATCATTTTCACTCGCTGCTACCATTTATCTGCCAGTTACCTGCCTCTGCTGATTCTGTGCCCTGGACATACAGAGAGGACGCAGCTTCGCTGCGGTCTGTTGCGGATTGCCCTTTAGTGAATCTGGTGTTACGGGAGGGAGGCACTACATCTCCCGGCACCCGTAGCGGCACGCACGCCGCCGACGACACCAATATGCCGGGAGGTGCATAAAAGAAGGCCAGGGCTACCACAGCACGGGACGCGCGCGGGCATGCCCAAGCTAAGCCCGGGCCAAGGGCAGGCCCGTCCATGCCCGTCAAAGGCCAAAAGAGGCCTACCCCCTAGCAGGCCTTCATCATCACCCTCAGATTCAACTAACTCCAGGTACAGCAGTGTTTTTCTTTCTGCCTGTGTGATCTGAGATTTCTAATTATTTTCCTGGTGGTGGCATATATCACTAATCCAATTATGAGTAATCCAGCAGTGAGTAAATGCAAGGGGGTCAAGGAGAAATTGGACGCCTTCATCACAAGGGCAGAAACATTACAATGCCACAACATGAACTAACAGAGAGGTGGCTCTCTCTAGATCCCTCATCCTTGCAGAGGTGTTCCTCACTAGGCATTCACATCTCCGGTTGTATCCCTCAACATCAAATGTGTTCAATTCCCATTATTCTAGGGATGGCACTGGTTACTCTGGATACTCTGGTTCACATACATGATGAATTAACAGTACCACCTATGGATACTCTTAGTGGGTTTAGTATAGCCTCTAGGACTCAGACTTCCAAACTCCCCTCAGAGGGCACGAAGGCAAACGTAAGAAGGGCGTGGGTCCCCAGAAGTCAAAACAGCAAAAAGGGCTTCGTGCAATTACCTGGTGACGACCTGTTCCATTGGTACACAGACTATGGATGCCTGCCCTCTAATGTTGCATACTATTAGGGAGGGCAAAACTGTTACCATTGCTGCTGGTGTGATTGCCCTGGACACTGCTCTATCACGGATCAAAGAATTAATAGACAAAAACTTTGCCCTATTGCATGGTTGTCTAGAGCACTTGGACAGTGTATTGATCAATTTGTCTGGACACATTGAGCCCCCTACTACTTTTGAGAACCCCAAGGCCCTGACAGAGGGTCTGGGACTTGACAATCCCCTCAATCAACATGTCAGCTTTGGTCCCTCTAGAGAAATTGCTGGCTGTTACATCTGTTATTGAGGATTTGTTGAGCAAAGTGAAGGGTGTAGGCTCTAATAATACCTTGCAAAATTGCCCAAGAAGTGTATTGAACAACAGTAGGGTAGCTCAGTCCTCTTTGGCTGATACTTCACAATCGGTTTCAGGGGTAAGTGCTGGTTCTAAGAGTATTCCCAATTTAAACCATATTAAAGTGCCTGTTCAAACTAGGCCTAGAGGTTTTTCACCGTCGCCTAATCACAATGTAATTTCAAGGGAAAGGGAAAATGGGGCAGAGGTGCTCTTAAACCTGCCGCCAGAGGCCAATCCATACACAATATTATTGATGAATGTACTGCAACTTACTTTAAAGTCAATCGAATCCTGGGAGTCCCTAGGAAATAAGGCCCTTTGGTGGCTTGGGTCCAAAACTGGCCTAACAGACGCCTTATTCAGGGAGTTTAAAATAGCAAGAAGAGTGGAATGGGTGGGAAAAAGAGAAAAAACGTTTTCTGGAGATTGCGTTGTCCTTACAGTCAGAGCAACAAGTTTAATACAAGGGATTCTGCGTAGACAAGGTTCTAATCATGTGACCAATTATGGAATAAATATACTGCCTTTGGGCTATTTTTATCCTCCAATAAATCACACTTCCAACGTAACACAACACAGTTTTATCCACCCTACGACCACTCCCAATTCAGTCTACCCCTGTGTAACAGATTTGATATGCTTTCTGCTTTGGAGGATATTGATTGACACGTACATGGAAGTAGCTATGTGGACCAAATGCAATTTTCCAGCAATAATTGACTTGGTCAAACCTTTGGCTGATATCCAACAAGGTGATGTTGAGGTGGGAGATATTCCTGTAGATTGCAATACTGAGAATGGAAAACTCCAACAAATTATAAATACCTCCTACGCATGTAAATCTAATAGTCATGGTCATTATCCTAATGTCTCTATTGTTGACCTTCCCCACAATGATTGTGTATCTCAGTGTGCGCCTAGTACTAATCAAATGGAAATTCTTTTTTGGAATGTGGCGGACCTTTAGACTAAATTGATCGTTCCTGCCTGGCTAGAATTTATTCACAAATTTGATATCATATGTATTCAGGAAACCTGGGTAGATCATATACAAAACATTAATGTGTACAAATCTTCTTTTACCCCGGAGGTTCCCTCTAGTCAGGGGAAGAAAAAGGGTGGTTTATGTACCTACAGTTCCTATAGGTTGAATGCATGTAAGACAGATTTTGTAGAGTCCAAAATGTATTATCAGGTTCTTAAAATGTGCATAGATAACTCCCACTGTACAGAATTAATACATTTTTATAACAATATACCTGTAGTGGATACTGAACAAATCCTGAAGAATTTACAGAAAGACCTGGATAATATCCAAAAGATCGCAAATAAAGATCTTTGCATAATCTGGGGAGGGGATTTTAATTCTGGACCTTGTTTACATGCCGCAGGAGATGACTGTGGTATATCACTAGATGATGATAATGACTCGTCCCATTTCTTGCATTCTGCTCTTGGTGATTACCTAAATCTGCTTAAATATTCTTTGGATTTTGGCTTTGCAAATGACCTATGTGACCTATGTTTATCACCATTCCAGTTTAGCAGTACTTTTAATGGTCGCGGTCTGTTCTCAGTTATAGATCACATATTAGTATCAAACAGAATACATTATTTTAATATACTTCCTGTTGCTTTTAATGACCATTATCCTATTACTGTTCTTATAGATCTTCCTGCAAAGGTGTTAACTAGTAAAAGATGGGCCACTCAACCTGCAGAAGATATCATTATTAATAGATTGAATGGTTATACAGTTAAGTGTGTGGAAAGTCAGCCCACTTTACAACCGATGCCCAGGCTGCTGGCGCAAGACGCCTCTTAGTTCCCATTCTGAATAGTTACCAAATAAAGAGACGGGCGCTGGAAGCAGGAACACAAGAACACAGTTTTATTTCTCATGAGGAGAGCCTGTCATTTCGGACACGAAACACAGTGTCTTTCGGGAGGTGCTCTAACAAGTTCTCTGAGGCATCGCCTTTTATACATCACATACATTCCTTATTACAATAGTGACATTGGGAAGCAAGGAAAAGACATCCCCGACCCCTCCCCGTTCTGGCGCAATCCAACACGTGGCTACAGTACAGGTCCTCACACCATACAATGGGAGGGGGCTATTGCTCAGCTGAGTGTTCCGCTGATTTCTTTGGAATGTGTGCGCCTGATCGATTCTCGGAGGGGTGGGGAGGTCATGATCAATAGTAGCTCTTTTGAAGAAGGACGAGTGCATACAGTGGTGGGCAATGAACTGTATCCTCAGGCGAAGGGGATGACCAGTGGTCCGTGCGGACAATCGGGCTCAGTGGAGGGGTCATCAAGGGAGGGGTATTCATAGGAAGAAGGGAGGTGATGGTCAGGCACGGGTGTGATTCCCAGGGACAGAGTCGCACAGAGAGAGAGGTCTTATGACCCGCACATGAGAGAGCGGGGGCAGTCAGGTACCGCTGGGGGGTTAGGTCAGCTGAGGGGAAGGATGCTTCTTCGAGAGAAAATGGGGGGTGCGTGGGTAGCAGGGTCGCGCAGAGGGAGAGGGTTTTATGGTCTATACATGTGAGAGTGGGGATGTTCAATGCGTGCAGGAGGGAAGCCGGGGATTCCAATGAGCGGGTAAAAAGGCCATGGTGCCAAAAATGGCTGTCATGTATATATGGGCACGGGCTTTTACTAGCGGGGATGGTGCGGTCAACGTTTCACGGTATTCATTGTGCCTACAGGGAGGGGGATGGGAGAAGGCAAATGAACGCCGCTTATGTACATTAATATTGCTAATTTCCACAGTCGCCGCTTTTAACATAAGTAAGTTCATTTCCTAACTAATGGGCGTACATATAATACATGTGTGGACGATGAGATAGCGTTTGTCATATACCAGTGAATTGCATATAACCATGGCACAATCGATGTGTTTGGTGGAATGCAGTACATATGAATTCACAGTTGCTGGGTTACCTATACAAGCCTAGAGTTCAGCATACTACATAGTATAAATGTTCTGACTTTCTTTTTGGTGGCATCAATGTACAGCTTTTAAAAGTGACCGAAAAAGAAAAACATTTTGAAAGCAATACAAAGTGGTTGAGGGCGGAATTCAGTTCGACACAAGTAATTTAGTCAAATTGATGGGTGTCTTCGTCACAGTGTCTTTTTAGCAGTGAGCCATCACTGGTAGGCTCTAGTCCGTTTTCTTTCGTTGGCGCTGTTGAGCACCGGCGGTGGAGCTATAGGTCCAGCTCGGGTCTAACCTTACGCGTTGCAGGGTGCGGTCAGTCCTCTGCTGTTAGACCACAGTCCTGTTCCCTAACCAGTTCTTTAAGGGTGCCTTATGCTCGGCACCTGTATTTCCTTTTTCCTTTTGTGGCAAACCCCATTTCCATCTGAATGCTGTCCTTCTTGTCTGAGTCAAAAAGTCATGTGGAAAAGAGGGGGTGTTGGATAGTTGAGGGAAGAGAGGGCGGAGTGGGGTCAGGTCTTTTCTTGAACACATCAAGGGACCAAGGGAGCAAAAGAAAACGAGCAGGCAGGCCCATCAATCGGACCCAAAAGGGGGACGAAGACTTCAGGCACACGTGGGTTAGCAGACAGAGGGCTTCAGGGCAGCCCTTCAACCTTTCATTTTCCACGTTTGAGATTGCTGTCTCGTCCCGTATCTTGTTGCTCTGCAGCTCCACCTTTGGTCGAGGTCACATGTGTCTCAAGATCTGTAGTCAGGCTGTACGTCACGTCCGACCCTTCTCCTCCGATGATCGTATATCTTTGAATGGGTACAAAACAAGTTTTAGAGAACTAGCAGGAGAAGACATTTATGCATTTGAATTCCGCCCTCAATCCTACGCACTTGGGCGTTACGTTCATTGGTCACAGTCAGAACCCTACCACCATGAAGTACACATGTCGGCACTCCCACTGTGTTGTGCCAAGTCTATTTATCGTTCATTCCAGCTAACCCTTTCAAAAACAGGGCAGGGATGCTATCATTGAGAGAGGGGGGGGGGGGGAAACAGGCTTTCATCGAGGAGCAACAGTAAATCAAGGTCATCGGTTATTCTTCGAGGACAGCTGATATGGAGCAGGGGTCAGGGAGAGGCGGGGACGCTTTGGACATTCGCGCTTGAGTGCAGAGGGGTGGAGCAATCTGGGCATTGGGGATCAATCTCTAACGAACTAAAAAAAAAATAGGATGCCATTGACATATAGTCCCCCCATAAAAGGGCCAGATTAGGGGACATCAGCCGTCTTACCTGTCCCTTCCTTCTTGGCCAATTCAAGTTCTTTCATTTTTGCAGAAAGGAGAGGTAGTAATATGGCGAGTTACAATCTTTTTAGTTTCTGTCAATTTTGCTGAACACCTTCGCGTTCAATAAGTATCCAATTAGGCTGGTGCCGGCGGGGCACAATTTTACCACAAAAAGGAAGAGGCAATAGGGGGGGGGGTTCTCATAGAGAGCGAGAGTCGTCCGTATTCTAAACGAGCCATTCGGTACACGTATGACATGTAGAAAGGTAGAGAGAGAGAGAGAGAGAGAGAGAGAGATAGAGAGGGAGAGAGAAAGAGAGAGACGTGTACGGTAATAGGTCATTTAGTGCGCTCACAACACAGAACGGCAGGGGTCGGGTAACACGGAAACGCAAACAGAGGGAAGACATAAACCCATACATTACATACACACAAACTCAGACAAGGGAAGACAGTACATGTGTTACATACAAAAAAAATTCACGACAAAACATAGAACAGTTATTGGCCAAAAAGATCTCTTTCTGCATGCTGCGCATCTTTAGTATCCTATTTATCTATATGCTTAGCTCTTTTTACCTTTTTCCTCCTTTTCCTTTCGTTTGCCATCTGTGCGAGTGTTTCTCGGTTACTAATACTTACACCTCGGTCGGTTGGTCAGGAATTAACCTGGTCGGGTTACTACTTGCGGTGGGATCTTTGAATCATTTCTCCTTTTCTCCGTTTTGGCGAAAAGGTTCTCCAGGCTGAGGCAACGGAGGGAGTTAATCGGGAGAACAGTCGGACAGCTTAGCTATAGCTATACGGGTGCGAGAAGGAGGTGGCATACGGTTTTTAAACATTAACAACATTCCTAGTCTTCCAGACGGGCGGTGCTTAGGTAAACCTTACCCTGGAGATTTCCTTGCCCTTTCCCTATCTAGTTAAACGTCACAGTTGCATGTCCTTTCCCTATCTAGTTAAACGTCATAGTTGCATCTGGCGTGCCGGTTCAAGTCATAGTCTGTCATATCGTACTAACCCGTCGAGTATCTATGTCAGCCCATCCTCCCAATCACTAGGTTCTGAGGGAGGAACAGTCATGTCTAAGTAATGGGGGGGAGGGGGTGCTACATCTTACAAAGCTCGTCATGTATAAGCACTATGCTCAAATTCCCTACTTCCCCTTCCGTCGGTCGTTCGGTCATCACTCCTCCAAACTTCAGCTGATGTTCCGACGTGACCTGCAGATGGGAGGAGAAAGAAGGGGGGTGGGGGCAACATTCAAAACACATCAGCGCGCATAAATCCGAAAATGTTTCTACTTACCACATACTCGACCTATCTCCACACGGTGCATTCTCTACCATCTCGGCGTTTAAGCTCAGAGGGACCAGTAGTGTTAGAAACATAATCATTGGCGTTCTGCGTATCCGCATGGATCACTCGAGCGTGGTCTTTTAGATCATGCGCAAGGGTGGTGGTCGGGTGGCGTTTCTTCAGTATTGCTTAAGCGCATCTAAAACGTTTTTCCTGCTGCCTGTGGCATACAATGTAACGGCTTAAGTATTGGGCTTTTTAACCTTCAACCTTAATAAAGCTGCTTATCTTTCGCTTATATCGGAGACAGTAGTAACACATTCGAGACTCATTAATGCAATCGCTACAGTTGTACTTGCTTTTTCAAAAACCTTTAATAAAAATGTTGGCGCATAAACACGAGCCTACAACCCAGTGGGCCGGCCACAGAGCAGACTGGAGCCGGGCGTGAGGGGAACGAAGTCGGTAGCCATTCATTTCATAATATAAAGTGCGGCAAGTGCAATAACATCGTATCGAAATTCATTGGGGTTAAGCATCATAAATGTCGAAAAAGTCAAACTTTCAAATAACCATAGTGCGTTAAAACTTAATATCAATTCGTTGTCCGAATGCTCTATCAGTACCTATTTCATATCAATTCACTGTTTTAACACATAATTGGTACCCACCCTATACCGGTTCATTGTCCCAACACATAATCAATATCTATCTTATATCAAATCCTTTTCTGAACACATTATCGATATCCATCTTATCTACTTTCATTGTCCAAAAACTACATACATATCTCAGAACATCAAAGCTTGAGCAATCAGGGTACAACAAAGAGCTGAAAGTTTCATTTTTATCGGCGCCATTTTGGGCGAGGTCAGGCAGGCCCAAGTATAGTAAAAAAAATGTTTCCTCCATCTCGTGGTTGGACCAGAACCTCTTTCGGCAGTTCAAGAGTTTGTTTTCGAAAGGGCAACAGAAGAGACTAGCAATGTGAACCATCAGTCAAAAAGTGGGGAGGGAGGCAACAATTTCTCTACCGGGTCATACTGGCATCCCACCGGAACTGTTCAAGTTGGCGGTCTTGCAGGGTCTTAGTCATTTCAAAACTGAGGTCGGCGACGGCAGGAGTGCGCCGATGTCGCGGTTCCCAACGGGGGCGGGGTGCCCGTGTGGAAGGGTCGTGGGCCCCCCGGCTCTCATAGAATCTTCAAGGTTGAGGAGAGAAAAAGCACAGGACGTACACCGGTCCTGGGCCAAGCACCGCTTTTCGATTGGGACCCTGTTGATCGAAGCGTTGTGGTGTCGCTGGAAGCCCCCACCTGGGGGGGTGGAGGAGGCTCGTTCGCGCCGCCTCCCCCTTCCAGCGACCCCACGCCGCTTCTCGGCTCCAGCACTTTGGAATGGCCGTACCAGGCAATGAAGAGAGGGGGGGGGTCGGAGGCAGCAAGACATCCCCCCCCCCGTGCGGCCTGCAGGGCACCGTTTTCTCTGGACTTTTCGTAGCGGCCAGACCAGGCGAGGCTATCTGCAACTCTCCAGTATTGCCGCAGCATTGCGCTACCGACCTCCGCTCCGGTTTCGTTTTTCTGACGGCCGGAGCAGGCGATAGAGAGGGGGGGGGGTCGGAGGCAGAGGCAAGACACCCCCCCCCCGTGGCCCGCAGGGCAGCCAAAAGAAGAGAAAGGGGAGACCATTACAACTTTTGGGCCGTCCGCCCCACAGCCTCCCCTTCCGATGGCGGCCAGCCGGGCCCTGCTCTGCACGTGTTGAGGCCTCGCCTTCCGGATAGGCGTAACCGCGGACCTGTTGCACTTCGGGAGCTTCCGGAATGGGGGTAGGTATCTGCTGATTTGTATCTATTTCATGTTACCGTTATTTGGGCGTGGCGGGCGGTGGGACAGACATGCTTTGGATAGCGAGGGGGCGGCGGGGCCTAGCTACCTCGTGGCTGTCTTGGCGTCAAGCTTGGCTTCTTTCGCCATTTTATAATTCTTATTACGGACTACGTTTTCTTATTTTTAGTAAAGTCGGAAACTCATCAGTGGGCTACTGACTTAGCTCGACTTCTTTTTCCTTCCTTTTCTAGTGTGTGCTTCATGCTAAAGTTTCTGTTAACAGGATTCGGTGATCACTTCATATTTTACATGTCCTTTTATCAGAGCTACCCTCCGGTTGAGCCGGATGATCTACCTCCAATAAATGGTCCGGGTGGAACTAGTTTACCAATCAGTGGGGAGAAGATAGGCATGACGGATTACAACGGGGACAAAAGTCTGCACTACCTATCTTATCACGGCGGGCAAAGACTAGACAGAATATTTCTATTCTTTGTTGTTTGCAGGCGGTGAATACCTCAAAAAGAACCAATATCGAACAATCAATGTTCGGTCAATCAAACAATCAATGGGGAGAATAAGTAGGTACGACGTGTTAAAGGTTTGCGTTACCTACCTTTTCGCTACCTGCAAAGAGAGAACCTGTTCTTCCCCGTTTGCAGGCAGAGAATCTCCAGAGAACAATCCGCGAACAACAGTTCGGGCCAAACAATCAATCAATCAATGGGGAGAATAAGTAGGTACGACGTGTTAAAGGTTTGCGTTACCTACCCTTTCGCTACCAGCAAAGAGAGAACGTGTTCTTTCCCTGTTTGCAGACAGCAAATCTCCAAGAACAACAGAGCAACCAATCAATGAACAATATCAGTATTTGAATACCGATTCCAATACAAACAATCAATCAATCAATCAGATGGATAAAGCCATCCTACCAATTAGACGTAACAGGCGTCTCCTACTTAACCTTACCCGGACCGGACCATGTGGACAGTTCTTCGTCTTCCCCCTTTCCAGCGCCCGATCGTTCTCTTATTCCATGATTTTACCGCAGCAGTCCTGTGGGATCCCAGTCAGGACAGTAGGTCACTCGAGAGAGGTCCGTTCGGAATCGGTGAAGTTCATTCAATCAGCAGCCAGACGAGGGTCCTCTTCAGGCAGGTATACTCCGATCGTTTAGATGTTCACCCCCATCGTCTGGACCTCTCTTACTGGACCTTATGTCGCTGATGGGCCCCGTGTTTGGGATGCCAATTGTTGAAAGTCAGCCCAATTTACAACCGATGCCCAGGCTGCTTGCGCAAGACGCCTCTTAGTTCCCATTCTGAATAGTTACCAAATAAAGAGACGGGCGCTGGAAGCAGGAGGAGAGCCTGTCATTTCGGACACGAAACACAGTGTCTTTCGGGAGGTGCTCTAACAAGTTCTCTGAGGCATCGCCTTTTATACATCACATACATTCCTTATTACAATAGTGACATTGTGAAGCAAGGAAAAGACATCCCCGACCCCTCCCCGTTCTGGCACAATCCAACACGTGGCTACAGTACAGGTCCTCACACCATACAATGGGAGGGGGCTATTGCTCAGCTGAGTGTTCTGCTGATTTCTTTGGAATGTGTGCGCCTGATCGATTCTCGGAGGGGTGGGGAGGTCATGATCAATAGTAGCTCTTTTGAAGAAGGACAAGTGCATACAGTGGTGGGCAATGAACTGTATCCTCAGGCGAAGGGGATGACCAGTGGTCCGTGCGGACAATCGGGCTCAGTGGAGGGGTCATCAAGGGAGGGGTATTCATAGGAAGAAGGGAGGTGATGGTCAGGCACGGGGTGTGATTCCCAGGGACTGAGTCGCACAGAGAGAGAGGTCTTATGACCCGCACATGAGAGAGCGGGGGCAGTCAGGTACCGCTGGGGGGTTAGGTCAGCTGCGGGGAAGGATGCTTCTTCGAGAGAAAATGGGGGGTGCGTGGGTAGCAGGGTCGCGCAGAGGGAGAGGGTTTTATGGTCTATACATGTGAGAGTGGGGATGTTCAATGCGTGCAGGAGGGAAGCCGGGGATTCCAATGAGCGGGTAAAAAGGCCATGGTGCCAAAAATGGCTGTCATGTATATATGGGCACGGGCTTTTACTAGCGGGGATGGTGCGGTCAACGTTTCACGGTATTCATGGTGCCTACAGGGAGGGGGATGGGAGAAGGCAAATGAACGCCGCTTATGTACATTAATATTGCTAATTTCCACAAGTGGGCGGGCGTTGACTCGTTACAACTATGTAAGTCTCTTCTAAGTAGTCGTAAAGATTACTTCTGGGTCTGTCTCAACGAAACTGCCAGCAAGTCTGATGTTCTTAGCTCTTTTACAAACATATCTCAGTCCATAAAAAACAAACTATTATCTAAAAGTTAAAATCAGGTAGATAGTAAGAAAGGGTGGTTCAACTCTGAATGCTCAAAAGCACACGCAGCCCTGATAACTTCCTTACATGAGCCCACGAAAGAGCCAGTGCAGCGTATAAGCTATCCCTTAAAGAGCATAAGTTTGCCATAAGATTGGAATTATGGCAAAATCTTAAGCAAGCCTCAGATCTGAAAGATATGAAAGGCTTCTGGAAGGCGGTGAATGCACCATTTCTTGCCTATAGGAAACTACCTAGCATTGAAATAACAATAGGGGAGGATCAATGGGTGACTCATTTTTCTACTCTCTATTGGACTTTGGTAGATTTCCAAAATGATGAGGTTTCGAGAATAAACCCTTCAAGCTATCTTCCAATTGAGATTGATTTTAAAGTTAATGAGGTGATTTTAGCTATAAATGCGAGTATGGGTGGCAAAGCCCCGGACAGTATACCTGTGGATTTATTTAAATCTTGCCCTGCGCTCTGGGGACCTCTGTTAACTATGGTTCTGAGGGCTTGTTGTACTCAGAGATTTACAGTGACTTGGACGGAGTCCATACTTGTCCCCATGTATAATAAAGGTAATCGTAACGACCCGGCCTGTTACACTCATGGATTCGCTCGTTAAGGTGGCCGGGCGTGTTGTCTTAAATCAATTGCAGCTCTGGGTGGAGGAAAAATGAAATAATTTCAGTTACTGTATGGATTTCGCTAAGGTTTGGGTACTGTTGAACAGAGCCTGAATCTGAACCTCCTGTTGGGAAAATATCTACATGCCAAAAGGGGGAGTTTATATTTGTGTTTTGTTGATTTGAGTTCAGCTTTTGACTGAGTCAATCACCAGAAACTATGGAGTATATTAGAGACCATGGGGGTGGATCCCCAATTTTACATTTTTTAAAGCAGTCATATCTATATGCTAGGGCCCCGGTTCGTTACGGAAGAAGTGGTGAACTCAGCCATAGTTTCCCTGTTAAGAAGGGAGTGCAGCAGGGGTGTGTGCTAGCACCCCTTCTGTTCACTCTTTATATTAATAGCTTGGGAGCAACACTGAGAAGCGAATGCCAGGATCTACCATGTATTAGTAAACGACCACTCAGAGCATTGTTATATGCAGACAATGCTGTCCTTTCGGCTCGTACTTCCCTTGGTCCACAAAAATTGTCTCTAGCTTCTCAGCCTATATGTTAAATCTTGACCTTAATGTAAATATTAATAAAACATATGCAATGAAATGTTGTAAGCCCAATATTAATTGCAGTGATTTCTATATCAACAAAAGGAAACTCAATTTTACTAATCATTTTTCTTACTTGGGCATTGTATTTGAAAGAAGGAGCCTATGGGCAAAAGCTATTGACTCCAGAAAATTGCTATTTTGCAAAGCAACAGGTGCATTGATATATTTAGCTAGAAAGTTAGGAAAGTGTCCAATTGCCGATTTATTAACAATCTATAAAGCCAAATGTATACCTATTGCCATGTATGGAGCTGGCATTTGGTGCTAAGCTAATGTTGAGTCTTTACAGCTAGTAGAAAATAGATTCCTAAGATATCTTCTAGGGGTACCGAATAGCACAGCCACATTTATTTGCAACGCCGAGTTGGGTTTGTCATATTTGTCCGACCTGATTAAAATGCAGCCTATCCTACTATGGCATAAGGTCTCGACCGGCATTTCCACTAGCTTAAATCGGGATGTGATTAATGACAGTCTGTCTCTTCATGGGGTAGACCGTATTTCCTGGATTACATAAGTTAAAAGTTTGTAAATGATCTAGTATATCCCGAGTACTTTGCCAATCCTAACAGTTTGAATCATGTTAACAGGAATGAATTAAAGTTGTTATGTACTGATCATTTGGAGACCATCAGATTGGCTATAAATATTATGAAACCATCAGTAAGAGCACATCAATTACTTTTGACCTAATCAGGAACGCAACCCTATCTGATAAATACCTTAGGAACTTATGCTAGGTTGTTATTGACCTGATATGTCTTGGACTTTTTCACATTAGGGTCACTTTTCCAAATATAAACGACTGGTCTCATTCTCTATGCCTACGTCCCTGTGATAATACGTCTGTACAGTCCAAAGTTCATGCAATGCTCTTTTGTACGTTTTATATTTTGCTTAGGAAAAAATTGATTTTGCCTATTTTAAAAGTGTATGGAGTGAGACAATGTCTTCCTGCTTTTTTAACGTAGCAATTTTTAAAGGATGACAATGGATGGCCCCTCTCTCTTTTAAACTGTTTGCGTTTTTTCTTTTTTATATAAATTGCCTTGAAGTAATTCATGGTTTAAATTTATTGTGCCTTTATGGTTTAATACTTCTTAAATTGAATAGAGCGTATTCTGTCTGACTCTGTCTGTCTGATTAATTATCCCCATCGAAACATTTTAATTTAGGCACATCAGTTGATACTTTAGATTTGCTTTTAGAAATGTCACGAGAGTGGGTTGACGTCTTCACCTTTAGATTTATTCTTGAGAACATAAATGTGTTCTCAATGAGATGATTGCATTTCTTTTACACAGTCAGCAGTATGTTTGATACCCTCTCCTGTCACAGTACCCGCTGTAAAAACTGAAGTTTTTCCCAAAAATGATCCACTAACTAGTCTCTAATCAAGGAATTACGAAGATCTTCAAACGACATATGGATTGGACAAAACCCTTAGCACAGCAATATATGTTACTACTTTTGCATTTTCATCTGCACTGCAAAAATGTATCTCTTCCCAGAACAATTTTTACTCTACTACCAAAGTATTCTTCAAGTTACTTAAAAGTAATCTGAAAGACATCAATTGCATCTACTCCTTTTACTTCAGGTTGCTTAGGGAGACTTTTTTTAGACATTTTTGCCCTCCACTCCTTGACTGTGTAATAGGACATGTTGTTTCTTTAAAGGAGAAAAGAGTGCTCCCCTCAATGGCAAAATTATTATGGTTTAAATAACTTTGCAAGGTGCTTCCAGGGAAGATTAGTCTCTCCAATATCATTCAGAAAGGGTGGGGGCTGGGCCAGAAAAGCCCCCATCATTTTAGGGTATTGGGCTAACAGACGTGTGATGTACAGCACAGAAATGTACTTGTTCTCACACTCCTAATTGAGTTTAATTTAACATCTTAGAGTAATGATGTAGAGTATGTTAATGAAGAAATAAATATTAACAGAATAAAGTAAAATAAATAGCTAAATTAACAATTTAAGACAACAGGCTAATTTAACACAATAAATTGTAATGTATGAATATAAGTCCAACCGTAGCTCATCTGCCGCAATGTTAGTGAGCAGAGGCAGAGTTCAGTTCCTGAAGGAGCTGATGTGCATAGAGGGCAGTCTTCTTTCTCTTGCCAGTAAGGGTGGAATTTGGGTTACATTGGCGGAGTCCTGTGGAGGAAAATTAACTATTTCAAATTTCCCAATAGCTGTAGAAAACTGGGAAAGCATCATTTGGGGTGTAGCCTCAACAGTGACCTAGAAAGAAATGGCCTATTTAAAGGTGATTACCTCTCAAAAGTGCAGTTAAGGAAGAATGACTTGGTCATCTCGACCCAGAGAACCTGCACAGCTAACACTATATCTCCACACTCTCATTCTTAGGCAAAGTCATCGAATGTTGCGTAGCGTCACAACTAGCCTCAAGCATTTAAACAAACAACATTCTAGACTCTCTACAATCAGGTTTCCACAAGGGTCGCATTACAGAAACTGCGATCCTCGGAATAGCCGATGACTCCCGCGGAATCCTCGTCTCTGGACACACCAGCCTCGTGGATTTATCTGCTGCATTCAACACTGTCAACCATCTTGACCTCCTTCCTACTCTTGAACCTCACATGGGATGTGGAGGCATTGTCCCCAACAGGTTCGCCTCAAATCTATCCAACCATTCCCAAATTGTGAAATTGGGCAACTCGCTCTCAAGACCAGTCAGCATTCACCAAGGGGCCCCTCAAGGTTTGATCCTCTCCCCAATACGTGAGTCTTAGAAAATCTGGGATTCTCTTCGACCTCTATGCGATAACACTCAAATAGACTTGAGCCTTTAAAAAAAAAACTATGTCTTTCTTTCAGAAACACTCTTAAAGTTTCAAAACTGGATGTCCTACCACAATTTGAAACTCAACCCAACTAAAACAGAATTTTTTTTGATCTCACCTCCGAAAGCAAAAACAACAGTACAAGAATGGATGGCCAAACATCCCACCTTGGATGGTAGCCCCGCCATTGTCCAGAGAACCAGATCACTTGGCATTACCCTTGATAATCATCTCAATGTTCACAGCCATATCACAGCCATGGCTAACATGGCCATTGTCTGATGCTTTGGGGCATCAGACAATCGATTCTGGAACAAGTCCTCAAAATAATGATGCAGTCTCTCATTCTCTCTAGACTAGACTATGGAATTGCCCTTCTCTTAGGCATTCCCAAGGTTCACCTAGGCCCACTGAGAGGAACACTAGATGCTGCAGCGTGCTTCGTTTTAGGTCTCAAGAAATCTGACCACATTTCTTCTTCCCTGCCAAGCCTCAACTGAAGAGCGGGCCCAATTAAAAATCATTTGCATTGCCCACAGAGAACTGCACTCCTCTTCACTCTCCTATCTAAACGAGAAGCTAAAAATCTCTGTAGCAAATAGGGGTTTCAGAAATGTCCAATACCTGCTACTGGAACCCCCCACTTTCAGTTGAGAACGGTACACAAACCAGTCTTTCTCTGGAAGTGCCACAAGAATCAGGAGCTCTCTGCCTCCCTTCCTCTGTTTAACCACCAGCCTAGTTAACTTCAAAAAGAACCTCAAGCTCCTAGTTTTTGACAGACATCTTAGTTAAATCACCCTCAACCGGACGTAAGTACTCTCCCCACTGTGATCTGTCCTTCCCTCGTTATATGACCCCCCACCATCTAAATCGATGCTTTAACAATGTATTTCCCCTGCTCATTTGCTTTAACTAATTCGTGTGATAACTCCTGCACACACCCATTTCTATTTCTATTTTTCTATTTAGGGGGTTTTATAGAGCGCTTGGTGACGCACAGCGGCGTGTCCTCGCGCTAAGGAGCTGATACCTGCCAGAACTTACAAATGCAGAAAAACTACTGTGTGAATAAAGCAGTCTTCAGCTTGGCTCTAAAGATTGTTTCTGAAGGTTCTAATCGCAGTGCCATAGGTAGCTTGTTCCATCTGGATGCTGCGAGGTGCCTAAAAGATCTTCCACCCATCCGGGCTCTGGACACCTTAGGATTTGCCAGGAGTCCTGAGCCAGAAGATCTCAGAGAGCGAGACGGCTCATAGGGTGTCAGCAATCCTTTCAAAGGGAGCGGAGCTCTTCCGTTGATAATCCGGTGGCACGTGCACAGGGCTTTGAATTCCACCCTGCTACGGATCGGGAGCCAGTGCAGAGACCGGAGGGCCGCTGTGGAGCCTGCTCTTCTGGGTAGTCTAAGCACTAGTTTGGCAGCGGCATTCTGGAGAACCTGAAGACGGCTCAAATTCTTCTCCAGAGTTCCCAAGTAGAGAAGATTGCCGTAATCCATCTTAGACGTGACTAGTGCATGCACCCGGGTTTGGCGGGCTCTGATAGGTAAGAATTTTAATACCTTCCTAAGACTTTTGAGGGTCCCAAAGCAAGATCCAACCACCTGGTTGAGCTGGGGACCAAAGGTAAGGTCAGAATGTAAATGTCCGAATTTAGTCACTATTATTGTAACCCTGTGTAACCCTTGTATCCTGCTTGCTGCAAAGTGATCTGATGCCTTTGGGCCATGTCCGTGCTATATAAAATTGCAACTTTGAAATAACTGCATCTCCTTTATCTTGATGGGAGTGTGTAGCCAATGGGCAGGAACCATGAAGAGTCTTAGCATCATTTAGCGAGGTGCTCATAAATAAAGCATTAGTATTCTTATTTTTATATGTGACCATAAAGCATTCATAATTTTTATTGTGTATGTTTACACCCAGTAGATTTTTTAAAATAAAAAAAAGTTGTTAGAAATGGGGGTCTCTAGTTGGCAGAGGTACATACCTCAGTTGCAAGAAAAAAAAATAGTCCTCAAGAAACAATTCCACCAATTGTATGTGTGTTACAAAAACACAAGGGAACCCTCAAGGTAATTAAGGGGGATGTATGACATTACAACGCATGCTTTTATCACGCATGCTGTTACGACGCAGTTTTTACAATGCATGCTGTTGCACCGCATAGCACTTAGGGCTGCTGGATAGTGAATAGTTTAATTTACTATTACAACTCCAGACCCCGTGGATAGCAGGGAAGGTGTTGGATAGTAAATTAAATATATTCCCTATCCTATAGCGCCCCCCAGCGCAATGCGTTGTAATGACATGCATTGTAATAGTTAGGTCATAAGTTTAAGTTCAAATTCAAAGATTTGTATAGCGCACTACTCACCCAGAGGGTCTCAAGGCGCTTGAGGAAGGGGGGGGGGGGTACTTACTTATCGAATATCCAAGTTTTTAGTTGTTTTCTGAATGAGAGGTGGTTCTGTGTGAGGCGGAGGTGGGTGGGGAGAGAGTTTCAAGTCTTGGCTGCTAAGTAGGAGAAGGATCTTCCCCCCATGGTGGATCTTTGGATGCGTGGAATCGCGGCGAGGGCTTGATTGGACGATCGCAGTTGGTGGGTGGGGGTGTAAAAGGACAGGCGCGTGTTGAGGTATTCGGGTCCTAGGTCGTAGAGGGCTTTGTGTGCGTGGGTGAGGAGACGGAACGTTATTCTCTTGTTGACGGGGAGCCAGTGGAGGTCTTTTAGGTGACCGGAAATGTGAGCTTGGCGGGGGATGTCTAGGATGAGTCTGGCTGAGGCGTTTTGGATGCGTTGGAGTTTTTTCTGTAGTTTGGCTGTGGTTCCGGCGTAAAGGGTGTTTCCGTAGTCCAGTCTGTTTGTGACCAGTGCATGGGTGATTGTCTTTCTTGTTTTGGTGGGGAAGATTTTTTTGAGCATTCGTAGGATGTTGAAGCTTGATGATGAGACGGCGTTGACTTGTCTGGTCATCGAGAGGGAGGAGTCTAGGATGAAACCCAGGTTACGTGCGTGGTCCTTTGGTATGGGTGCGTTTCCCAGGGTCGGTGGCCACCATGAGTCGTCCCAGGCGGAGGGGGATAATCCTAAGATGAGGACTTAAGTTTTGTCCGAGTTCAGTTTTAGACGGCTGTTCTTCATCCACTCGGCTACTTCTTTCATCCCTTCGTGTAGGTTGGTTTTGGCGGTGTTTGGGTCTTTGGTGAGGGAGAGTATTAGCTGGGTGTCGCCTGCATAGGAGATGATGTTGAGGTTGTGTTGGCGCGCGATGGATGCGAGGGGACTCATGTATACGTTGAAGAGGGTGGGACTGAGTGATGATCCTTGTGGTACGCCGCAGATGACTTCGGTGGCCTCTTATCTGAAAGGGGGGAGGCGGACTCTCTGGGTTCTTCTGGTGAGGAACGAGATGATCCAGTCCAGTGCTTTTCCTTGTATTCCGATGTTGCTGAGGCGTTGGATATGGGTGTTATGACAGACTGTGTCGAAGGCTGCAGAGAGGTCCAGTAGGATGAGGGCAGCTGTTTCTCCGTTGTCCAGTAGAGTTCGAATGTCTTCTGTTGCTGCGATGAGGGCGGTCTCGGTGCTGTGTTTGGCTCGGAAGCCGGACTGTGAAGGGTCGAGGGATTTGTTGGATTCGAGGAAGGCGGCGAGCTGACTGTTGACTGCTTTCTCAATGACTTTGGCAGGGAATGGGAGGAGCGAAATGGGGCGGTAGTTCTTAAGTTCAGTGGGGTCTGCTGTGGGTTTCTTCAGGAGGGCGCTGAGTTCGGCATTGTAAAGGATGTTTCCCAATTAAGGGCCTTGGGTAACAGTTATGTATGTGTACAGTGGTCCTTAAACATGTCGACCCTCATGTAACAGCTTGCACGTCAATCCACTGTGTAAAAAAGTGCATTGTCTGTTAACTCTAAGCATGACTTGATCTATATCCTACAAGCTATATCTGCCTTGCCTGAAATGTCCCTATGTGTTGTATATCATTGTTAATGTTGTGTTCTCTAAAGGATACAGGACTGTGTCCCACTTGATTGTTGTTTTCCATCCAAGTTATTGGTTCTAATATAATATTAAATTGTTTGTCTGGCTGGACATCCAGAGTATAGCATTGATTCCAATGTATATTTATCTCATTGGTAGTGTCACTTGTTTAAGGACCACTGTACACATACATACCAATTGTATGTGGCCACGTAATGGTCTGCAACATACTAGTAGTGTACACCAATCACTGTAAGTAAGACACAAATGCAAGTCCAGATCCCCACTGCTGACCACCAATGTTAGAAATTGGGGTCTCTAGTTGGCAAAGGCAGGTACCTTTGTCCAAGTATGGACCCTGCTTCCAAGTCAGGGTAAGGGGGATACACTTTTAAAATAACGCCTGCTAACCCCCTTGGTAGCTTGGCACGAGCAGACAGGCTTATCTCAGAGGCAGTGTGTAAAGCATTTGTGAGCTCATAGATTAATACAGTGAAAACACTACAAATGGACACCACACCAGTTTAGAAAAATAAGTAATCTTTATCTAAACCAAAACAATACCAAATGACAAAAACCCACAATACAGTAATTAAAAATGACTTTCAAATGGTAGAAATAGTTCAGTTCAAAGCAAATTGCAGATGCAACGCTTTTCACACAAAGTACCTTGGATGCGTCGTGCACACAAACAAAAAGGGGTCACAGGGAAGGTTCTGGGGTTAGGGTGTTCATCAGTTCTGGTGACTGAAGTGAGTCCTTGCTAGTCTACACAGAACCGGAATTCTGGCGTGGCACTGTGCGTGGCAGTCTATGGGACCAAGGACACTGGACTGGCCCAAGGGCTGTTTGAGGGCTCAATCACCCCTAGCGCTAACATCTTGGAGACCTCCTCCTTGATGCAAGCCTTGACCCTGGCAATCACTCTGTAAATCCTGTGCTTCACAGGAGTACTGTCCCCAGTGTCAACATCATGGACACACCACTGAGTGACACCTAGGGTTAGGGAAAAAAGAGCAGCAAACTGCCCCAAAAGTTGGCGGCAGTCACTCTGCTATTCAGGAGTCAGGGCAGGGGAGAGTGTTACACCGTTCACTGACCCATCATGTTCCTTAGCAGACAGGAGGTCAGAAAGAGGCTTAGTCTCCTGCTCCATTCCAGCATCTGTCACTAGAAGCATGCCCACTTCAGACCTCTCCAAGTGGGGCTGAAGACGGTTCACATACAGGACATGCAAAGGATTCCTTGGAGACTGCAAGTCCACCAGGTAGGTGACTTGCTCTTGCGCTCCACCACCTCAAATAGCACGATCCAATTATCTTGGAGTGCACAAGAAACCACTGGGGCCATGATCAACACTTTTTGACCAGGCTGAAACTCTGATCATTCCACCATTTCATTTCCTCTTGGCTGGCTTCCAGATTCACCTGAGTGAGTGCCTGAAACGCTTAGTCTGGTTCCTGAAGGCCAGCGTGACGCTATATACATCCTGGGAGGTTTACTGGGAGCTTTCTCCTAGCCTTCTTTCACCAGATTTTGAGGTCCTCTTACAGGAGGCCCATACAGGAGCTCACAGGGACTGAACCCTATGGACTTCTGCGGTACCTCTCTAACAGAAAACAGCAAACAGAAGGCATGGTAAGAGGACATCCACTTATCCCTCATGGGTTCACCAAGATCCATAACCATGCCCTTCACGGTCCGGTTGAATCTCTCAATCAGCCCATTACCTTGTGGGTGGTAAGGGACCTCTCTGTCCTAATGTTTCATAGTAAACAGATTAGATCTATGGCAACTGACAGAACTCTTCCCAAAAAACAATGAAACCTATAGCCTTAATCGCTAGCTGTTCACCTTGACAAACTGAGGCCTGCTGGCAAAACAATAGGCAACCCCCGTGAAAACTTGTAGGTAAAACCGCACTCCTGCCACAAGGACTTCTTATACTTAGAGATGAAGTTGGTATGACGTTCGGACACCACCTCTTTGGGGAACCCACATGGGAGAAAATACACACCAATGCACGACACACCACAGGGGCCATCACAGTCCGGAGAGGGATGGCTTCTAGGTCTGGGTGGCATAGTCCACCAAGACCAGGATGAACGCATTGCCCATGGCTGTCTTGGGATCCAGAGGCCCCACAATGTCAATACCCACCTTCTCAAAGGGGACACTGACCACAGGGGAAGGTTGGAGAGGAGCCTTGCACTTCCTCCCATGCTTACCACTTGCCTGGCAAGTCTGACAAGAGCTACAATGAGTGCCAGAGTTCTTATTCATTTGGGGGCCAGTAAAAGTTGGTGACAAGCCTTTCAACAGTCTTGCCTTGCCCCAAATGCCCTGCCAATGGCACATCATGAGCAAGCGCCAGTAGGAAGGCTCTGAAGTGCTGGGTACCACCAGCACACGGGGTGACCCAGGCTCAGCAACCTTAAGCTCACTATACAGGACACCATTCTCTCAGTAAATCCATTGTGAACCAGACTGATCATCTGCTGCATAGTTTGCAGCCTGTTGCCAAAAAACCAACAAAAGAAGGGTACTTCTGCTGCTCCTGGCAGAGTTCCTCGATGGTTGGGCCCCCTTCCTGCTGCCAATGGGTCAGCTCAGGCAGGTCCCTCAGTTCGGCCGCTTGCTCCCCTGTAGACTCCAGGGCATCTCCCTCTGCCTCCTCCTCAGCCGTGGGAACTTTGTGGCCGGTTTTCCATGCCCCCTGCGTCTTCTCTTTCTGGCAGGCACCTGGGCCATTGTTTCAGGCTCCAGGTCCTCTTGAATGCTCTTACTGGTGGCCATAGACCGAGTGGTCACACATGCCCTCTCAGGCAGACTCAACATCTTCAAATGAGACTTACGTTCCACCTTCTCCCAAGTGAAGCTCTCCAAAGTGTTGCCTAGCAGACAGTAAACAGGCATGGATGGCCTCACAGCTACGTGCAATGTACCGGAGACCCATCCCCCACTCAAAAGGAACCTGTGCAACTTTGCAGAGGCACTCAGAGTTGTCAGCTGTAACTACTGGGTAAAATATGTTGGCGACCACCTGCTCCTCAGACACCAACTGACAGCTGTCATAATGGCTCCGGTGTCTCTCAGAGCTTCCAGACTTGACCATTGATGGTCACCCACTGCCTGAATTTATTTTGTGTTAACAGGCAGATGAGCTCTTGGGACCATCTCCTTGTCTCCTAAAGAGACCAGGGCCATCTCTGCGGACCCCAACCCATCCTGGGAACCCAACTCCTCCCCCAAGGCTGCACTAGCCAACTCATGGGGCGGAGCACCTGTGGGTGCAGTAGTGGCTTTCTTGAGAAACTTAGGATCCCATATGGCCCACCTGACCACAAGCAAAACATGACCCTTCTGACAAATTTACCTGCAGGAACCCATGGCTTCTTTTCAGTGGAAGACTGGGAACCGTTCCCTTGGGAATTACTTTGGGGCCCTTTCTGGAACTCCTTCTGTATACCCTTGTTCCCCCACTCTTCTGCTGAGGACCCTGCTCACCTTTGGTGGAGTCTCCCACATGACCCTTGTATACCCTGGTACTGACTCAGTGGTCTGCCTTCCAGCAAGCTTCCTGGGGTTAGTCAGCTTACTGTTAATCAAATGCTGGCGTAGCTCTGGAAAACATCTACCAGATAAGTGCTCCCATGCAACCACATCATAGAGCCCCTGCAAGTCATTCACCTGGCTACCCTGCACCCAACCATTTAGTGCTCTGAAAAATTAGGACACATACTCCGCCCAAGGGCTTGACTCCAGCTTCTTACAGTTTCTAAACTTCTGTCTGTACAGCTCTGGGGTCAAACCATACCTCACTATCAAGGCTTCCTTCATGGGACCTTAAGACATGTGATCCTCAGAATGCAAGTTTAGCAAATGCTTCCCTCCCCTCAGACAGGAATCGGATCCACAACCCCGCTTCCCAGTCTCTCTCAGGGATTCTTTAAGACCTCATATCTACCTCATAAGCTATGAACCACTGACCGATGTCCTCCTGCTTTGTGAAATCCTTAATAACCTCCTTGGGTATGCATACCTTCCCTTTTCTATGCACTAATGGTGTGCTGCCAGGATGGGGATTGGACTCTTTGCTCTTTACCTTTAGATCCAGCTGCATCAAACCTCTTTCATGCTCCAAGAGCATCTTTTTCTCTTCCAGGGCTAACTTCTCCCTCTGAAAAGCCAACTCCCTGTCCTCTTTCCCCATCTTGAGCTTTGTGAGCTCCAACTCATACATCCTGGTTTTCTCCCTGTCCTCCAGCTCTTCTGCTGGAAACAGCTCCTTTGAAGAGACACTGCTGTCCCCCCGGAAGAAACCCTCCCCCCAGGCAGACACAATAGCCCACCCTGCTGTCCATCTAAATTATCCACCTCCTCCATAGGCTGAACAGCATGCTCGCTGGCATCCCTTGACTCCAGCTAGGCCCTCGGTGCCTTTTAGAGTTCCTCCTTCCTGGAGAGGCCTTTTAAAGAGATTTTAAACTTTTTGCAGATAGCCTTCAATTGTGGCACAGTGTAGGTTTCAACCCTATCCTCAAATTCATGATCCATGGATGCACTTGATGCTGGCTTTGACATGATGAAGATTGGCAGTTAAAAAAAATAGTCTCCAAGAAAAAGTTCCACCAATTGTATGTGGTTGCGTAATGGTCTGCACTATACTAGTAGTGTACACCAGTCAGTGTAAGTAAGACACAGATGCAAGTCCAGATCCCCACCGCTGACCACCATTGTTAGAAATTGGGGTCTGTAGATAGCAGAGGTAGGTACCTTTGTCCAAGTTGGAACCCTTCTTCCTAGTTAGGGTAAGGAGGATACACTTCTAAAATGACCCCTGCTCACCCCCATGGTAGCTTGGCACAAGCGGACAGGCTTATCTCAGAGGCAGTGTGTAGAGCATTTGTGAACACATACAGTAATACAGTGAAATCACTACAAATAGACACCACACCAGTTTAGAAAAATAAGTAAACTTTATATAAACCAAAATAAGACCAAACAACAAAAATCCACAATACAGTAATTAAAAATGACTTTTAAATAGTAGAAATAGTTCAGTTCAAAGTAAATTTCAGGTGTGACACTTTTCACACAAAGCACCTTGGATGTGTTGCACACACAAACAGAAAGCGGTAGCAGGGAAGGTGATGCATCTGTTCCTTGCTCCCGGGTAGGTGATGAGTCGGTTCCTTACTGCTGCTCGGGGGAGATGATGTGTTACCGGAGAGGAGGTGATGTGTCGGTTTCTCACTTTATCTTCCAGCGATGCGACGATCCGGGATGATGCGTGGGTTCGTGCAGCCGCACACCAGGCCCTGCGTCGGGATCAGTGCAGTGACCTCAGAAATCGGTGCACTCGATGTGGTGTGCATCAATTTCTCGAGGCTCGGGCAGGCGATGCGGCGATTTTTTCGGTGATGCATCGTAACGAGGTGCGAATGCGTTACGGTTCTTGAAGTTGCATTCCTTTTCCAGCTCCCAGCGGCAAACAGCCTCCAGAGGCCCAAAACAACAGCAGGTACCTCTTAGCAGGTCAGAACTCTCAGCAAGGAAGTTCAGGGAAGCTGGTGGTGAAGTCTTTGTGTCCCTGAGACTTAAAACAGAAGGCAAGCTCTTCTTCAAGCCCTTGGAGATCTTCCTCAAGCAGGGGACACAGCAAACAGCAAAGTCCTTTTCCCTTTCTTTGGCAGAAAGTAGCCACTGCAGGCCAACCCCAGAGAGCAAACAGCACAGGGGCAGCATTCCTCCTCAGTTTCTCCAGCTCTTCTCCTTGGCAAAGGCCCTCTTGATATCCCAAAAGGGATCTAAAGTACAGGGGTCAGGGCCTCTCTTCTATATAGAGTACATCTCTTTGTTCTCTGAAGCAGAGAGTGCCTGTGCCCAGCCAAAACCCATTCTGCCCAACTGGTGCAGCTTCCTGGCAGGAGGTGGAGACAGCATGTGGAATGTAGACCAGGCCCATTCAGGTGAATGGAAATCTCCTCCCCCTACTCTAAATGCAGCCTAGGCCTATTCAGCCCAGCCCTGACGCCTCCAGACTCTCTGGAGCCACTGGACCTCCCCATCCCATGTCAACCAAAGCCAGACAGTCAATACACATCCTGGCAGAAGCACACTGGATGGCTAAGCAAGAAAATACCTACTTTCTAAAAGTGGTATTTACAAACACCGAATGTAAAAATCATTCTCACTAAAAGATGCATCTGCACATTCTGAGTTCAGGCATATCAAACTTTTTTTCCCATCTTTTTCCTAGGGGTAGTTAGGTTTATAAAATGTTATCAGCAAACTACCTATTCTTTCCTATGGGAACAGATAGCCTTGCAGTAGTGAAAAACAAAATTGGCAGTATTTCACTATCAGGACATGCCACACACATCAGGGCATGTCCTACCTTTCACAAACACTGCACCCTGCCCACAGGTGTACCCACAGGTGTACCTTGGCCCACCATAGGGGTGACAAACATGTAAGAAAACGGAACTTTAGGGCCCGGCAAGTCTTTGCACTTGCCGAGTCGACATGGCAAAACTAGACTGCACACAGCCTTTGCAATGAAGAAGAATAAAGTAAAAAAATTCCTTCAACAAATCAGCGTAGTGGGGCACAAGCCTGTACCCAAGCACATGGGTACACAAGGGTGCACATGAAGGTCGACGGTGTTTCGATCCCACTATTTAATCATGGGGATCATCATCAGGACATTGATTAATGCCTAAGTAATATAAGCCTCTATTGCCTAGGGGTTGAGACCGTGGCACGCTCTATACAGAACGTATACCAATTGCTATGTTTTTGTAAAGGTGCCTTTTGAATTTTCTGTCTTATCTGAAACTACAGAAAATCTGCAGCTTTTGCCTAAAAGCCCTGTTCTGTTCTCTGGTTCCTCACAGTACTAATCTGTATGTGCTTGGGTACAGGCTTGTGCCCCACTATGCTGATTTGTTGAAGGAATTATTTTACTTTATTCTTCTTCATTAAGTAAAAATTGTGAACTCTGTCCGGCTGGACATGTCAAAAGTAATGTAGAATCGATTGTGTCTATATTTATTGTTTTCATGAAATTCTTTTGCATGGGACCACTGTTGTTTTGTATAATTATGTTCCCCCAGGTCCTGTGCTGACTCGTTTGGGTGCCCTTGTTGGCTTTAATACAATCAGGGCTGCAGCCCACCAGCAGCATTTGATTTACAGGCCCTGGGCACACACATTGCACTGTACTAAGGACTGACTAGTAAATCAAATATGCCAATCATGGAATCACCAACCCATAACAACAATTTACAAAGGGAGCACTTGCACTTTGGCACTAAACAGCAGTGGCAAAGTGCCCAAAGCATCTACACCAGCAAAACGAAGTCCGATACACAGCAAAAGCACAGGAGGCAAAGGCAAAAAATACAGGAGAAACCCGCGCCAATGATGCCAGGTCATAAGGAAGATGGACGAGGTGGTAATGTCAGCTTTAATCAATTTATATCAACCTATCAAACTCACAGTGGAATAGTGGGCACACAGGCTGTGAAGAACGAGCTTGTAAAACGCTTAAGTGGGGCCCTGGGCAAACATTTTGCTAGGCCTACTATAGTATGTAATCCCCCTTTCCATATTTAGGGCAATATGCTTGCTGGGATTATACAACACAGTATTTGGTGCCATCTAGTGGTGTTGCCGTTTTTCCTGCTTTATAGAAACACAGGTTAGGCCTTCTATTTTATGTTTATTTATACATTTTGTAATGCTGTAGGGTAGGTGAAAAGTTCGGGCTACCCACCTCTTTAGATAGCCTTGGTAAGCAAAAAACAACAAAAAACACTGAACCCCATTCATGGAAAATGACAATTTATTTGCAAATCCCATTCATTAATTAATTCTCACCTTTCTAAGTAAACCACAAAACTATCCCGAAATGCAGATAGGAACAATATGCATACGCTCACTTTCTCTCTCTCTCTCTGTCTGTCTTTGAAGCGGTAAAATGCTCTTTGTAAATCCCAGCCATGGCGTAGAGCCGCAGTGTAAAAACCCAGCTCTCTTCAGCATGAAGGACTAATGCAAAGTCTATTGTTTCAAAGGTCCACTGGAAGTGCCCACTTTCCTTAGGGGGTGTATCTGTAGTGCTTACACAGACGTGTGTTATGCTCTCCAGTATCTACAACTTGATCACAGCAGTTGATGTTGGATGCTCCTCCTTGAAAGGGAGTAATGCTGCTTACTCCGTCAGTATCTTATCCAGGAACTTGTCAATGTCCCCTAGGAAATATCACATGGTGTCTCTTGTCCATACTTTCATTTTTATGCCACCCCAGGCCTAATTTCAACATTCTTTAAAAAACATAAGAATGAGAGGAGCTCATGAAAGATGAGTTATTGAAATTATCTTTCCTGAGCGCGAGAGTAACCTTCAGCTCTCGGACATTATATTTGTAGTATGGTAACACATATATCATATTTGAGGCTAGATAGTACCTGACTCCAAAGTTGACTCCTGGCCACTTGTGGTGTTCCAACCCTACTTCCTCAGCTACCACACCACAACTTGTTTGGTTGTCTTCAGTAAGGACCAGCCTTCCATAGTACTTCATTGTGGTCAGGGCTTAAAATGTCTCGAGCAATAGAGGTGCCTTATTGTTTCCTCTTGAGGCATATGTCTCTGCATTCTTTGACGCCGCTCCCAGTCCTGCCAGCCTCCTTTTCGAGAATTAGGGTATCACTGAATGCCCTCAATTTGATTAGTCAGTTATGTTCTGGCAAGGTTATCTCCTTGGACATGCCAGCTAGTGACTACTCCAGTGGTGATGTGCGTTGGACCACATTGAGGTCCTGTCCTACTCAAGCCCCCACTGCCTCTGCCCCTCAAGAGTTACTTTTTAAGTGGAACAAAAATCAAGCATCTTGAAATGTGAAATGTCCAGAGAGGATGTGGCATCTGGGTCTTGTTGTTTTTGATAATCAATTGTATTGATTTTTTCAAGAAGTGAAAAAGAAAAGAAAAGCAAACAGTACAGCATATCAGGCCACGTCGTAACATGTGGATTTCGGCACACAATAAAGGTACAACAAAGTACAGTGTAATTACTATCCACCCCCCTCCCGTGGCACACAAGCTAAACCCACAGATCTAGAGGTGACGCTCAGTCCAGAATGCCCAGCCATTTGCCACAGATTTATCAATGGCTGGCAGGGCAACCACTGGCTTCGTACAATGAGAGTTCCTGAGTGGCACACCAGTCTACTCCCCGGTGCCATTTAGCTATAGTGGGCAGGATGGGATTCTTCCACGCGGCCGCTATGTCACACTTGGCTCCCACTAGAGCAGTTCCCAGGAATGTCTTGTCTGCCCTGGACCAGTCCAACCCGTTAGTGATGCCCAGTAATATGTTCAGGGGGTTGTGTGGAACTTTCCATCCTAAAACCGCCGTGTGCTCCGCATCTAAGGTGATACAGTAGGGGCCAATGTGTGGGCATGTCCATACTATGTGAAAGAAATTTGCGGGATCTGAGCCACAACTCGGACATGTAGGGTGTGTAATAAGGCCTGCTTTGTGTAGGTGACTGTGGGCAAGGTAGGAGGTGTGCAAGTAGTTGAGCTGGACCAGACGAAGCCTGGCCGAATCGGTGATAGTTCTAGGCGCCATCAGTACATCTTTCCAGTCCTCATCCACTAATGGACCCAACCATGCCTCCCACCTAAGTTTCAATTGGTCAAGAGATGTGCGACCGTTGTTTGTTGGTGAGCGATATATGCGGGAGACCCCACCTCATCCTAGGTTGCCCATCAGGACCTGGGCTTCAAGGGGAATGTGCTCTGGCAGGAAAGTGCCGGATTTTATATGCGTGTCTAAGGCGTGACGGACTTGCAAATATCTGTAGAACTGGTAGGGGTGGTAAACACATCTGGATTGTAAGTCGACCAAGGACAGAATGTGGTCGCTGACCCACATGTCCCCAAGTTGTGAGATACCAATGAGATCCCAGCTTCTAAAGCCCGCTAGATTCACCACCTCCCAAAGCCATGTACCTTGTCAAAGAGGTGTTTGCTGGGCCAGCTTGTTCTGCCATTGAGTGTATTGTAGGGAAGGGCGCCGGGCCAAGAAGACTGCACGAGTTACTGTGGGGAGGTCTCTGGGGATGGGGGATCCATATAGCATGGCATAGTCGCGGGAAAGGCCTAGGTAGCTGAGTTCAGTTCTGTAGGCCGGGTCAGACCAAACCCCATTGAACCAATCATGGACCACCAGGAGACGGATCGCCAGATAGTACAGATAGAGGTTCGTGAGTCCCATACCTCCGTCAAAAGGTGGAATCTGGCAGTGTCGGAGTGCTATACAGGGTCGCCGACTGTTCCAGAGGAATTTTATGATTAGAGTGTCTATTAAGCATGGGCGGAAAATCCGTTCCGCTCGCGGATTTTGCGGATTTTCGGTAAATTCGCAAACTGCGAACGCTCGCGAATTTACCGAAAATCCGCAAATTCGCACGCAGCGGATTTTTTTTTCTTGGTGATACAATTTTGCGGCGTGCGGTGTAAGTTCGCAATTGCGAACATGTAGGTGCGGTGGGCAGCAACAATCTCGCACTCGCGAAATTACAAAAATTGCAATTCTGCACAAGAAATCTACTAGCAAGCAGCATAGACCTTCTGAAAATGATGATTTTTATCAGAATAACTCCTCAGGTTGACATTTGCCTGCACTTTTTTGGATTTGAGGCCTTTTGATTTTCTTTGGATAACTTTTGGATTAGAAATCAACTTTCTCATATAAGCTTGTTTGGGGCATTACAGTTGCTGTAATGCTGTTCTGCAGAAAAACGAGTTTTGCAAAAGTGAAAGCATTCAGCAGGTTCAAAAGTTCAAACTCATCATTAGTAACCATTCCCTGTAGTGCTTCCTGACAAGGGCCCCTCCAGAGTTCAGTTGCTAGTTGCAACAATTGTATGACCCTGCTCTGACCCTCACAGCAGGCTCATAGAATAGCTACAAGTAGGCCACAAAGGTCCTGCACTGCAACAGAAAGCAAATTACAGATAAGGAAGCAGGTGCCAGACTGGAATTTTAAAACAGTGACACATTAATAAATCAACCCCAAATTAATTAATGTCAGTTGAAGCAGGCAGGGGTGCTTGCTTTTCCCCCCCATAATCTACAGTGATGATGAACCAGAGGGTGGCATTGATGTACCAGAGGGTGGCATGGGTGAAACAGAGGGTGGCAGGGGTGAAACAGAGGGTGCTGGGAACCTGTGATGATGAACCAGACGGCGAAACAACATAATCGTGACCGTTGCGAGCCAACATGTAAGTTCGCAATTGCGAACTGGTACAAAACCCTCGCGAACTGGCAGAAATCCTTGCAAACTGGCAGAAATCCTTGCGAACACACAAAAAAAAATCCACAAATTCGCGAGAATTCGCGGATTTTGCGGATTGCGAGTTCGCAAATTCGCAAAATTCGCGAACGCCAGATTCGCAAAATTCGCCCATGCTTAGTGTCTATGCCACGGAACCAGGCGCGGCGGATGTGGTGAGGTATATTTTGGAGAATGTAGAGGAACCTGGGGAGGATCATCATTTTAAATAAAACGATGCTCCCTAGTGGGTTGAGTGGTAGTTTTTCCCATTTCAGTAGGTCCTGTTTGGTTTTGGCGATTAGGGGGGTCAAATCGAACGCCCAGGCCACGTCCAGTAACAGAGCAGCCCATATTCCTAGGTACTTAAAGGATTGCGATGGATAGGAATGGTGGACGGCCAGTGGAAGCAATCTCTGGATATGTGTAGGGGGACCAGTGTTGACTTGGCTGAGTTCAGAAGCAGACCAGAGATCTGTTTAAAGGAGTGTAAGATTTGCAAGCACCGGGGGTCAGATCAGACTGGGTCTGCTAGAAACAGTAGGACATCATCCTCATATAGCGAGATTTTGTCACCATGGGATCCTCCTCACCGCCAGCCCTGAACCTGACAGTCAGAGCAAACAAAACTGGCTAGGGGCTCCATGGCTAGGGCGAAGAGGAGGGGTGACAGGGGGCACCCCTGCCTTGTCCTCTGCCTATCGGAAAGATGTCAGAGAGTACGACATTGACTTGTACTCGCGCAGTTGGTTTGGAGTACAGGACACGCATGACGGAACTTAACCCTCAGAACGTGTCCAAGTTAACTTCATTCGACTGAATCAATGGTTTTCTTGAAATCGACTAGGGGAAGCGCCAGGTAGGGGATTAGTAGCTGACGGTTAGCCAGAGCCACCTGGAGATGCCATAGGTAGTGCCTGGTGCCCCACACCAGCCTGAGCCCACATTGGTCAGGGCGAACCAATTTGTCGAGGTAAGGTTTAAGCCATTGAGCAAGGACCAGGGCAAAGATTTTAATCGCTGTGGTAATCAAGGAGATCAGGCGGTATTCCGCACACATTAGGAAGGGAGGTTGTGTTTTAGGGATGAGAATTATGGTGGCCATATCCATCTCTGGAGGGAAGGAGCCTTTTTCAATGGCTTCCTCATATAGAGCAACCATGCGAGCAATATGAATGTCAATGTCGGTAGAGTATTATTCTTGTGGGTAGCCGTCTGGGCCTGGGGTCTTGCCAGCTGCAACCAATGAATTGGCTTCCCGTATGTTTTCGCATGAGTTCAGACCTTCCAGCCCATCTGAATCAACTGCAGATAATGCAGAGAGGTGGAGGTCCTCTTGGGCGATCAGTTCCTCCAATGAGGATTTTGGGTTCCGGGTGGAGTATAGTTCGGAATAATACGCAACAATTAGAGGACCCCCTCTGAAAGATACGTAAAAGGTCAGGGAGAAGAGGGGAAATACCACACAACAAGAAAAAAAGTCTCCCTCTTGACCTATATTTCTTTTGGATGATTCAGCACAAATTCAGAAAGTGGGCTAACTATCAATTTACAACAGCAAACATGATACAACAGTTTTCATCTATTTAGATATATTTTTATTTTATTTCTTTTATCAAAATGTTTTCATAATTTTTTCATAAATACTATACATACAAAACTATACACATTATTGTTAACAAAGAAGTATATGATCATACATCAATATTGAATCAGAAAGAAACAATAAATAACCACAGGTAGAGAGACAGCAAACACCCTATCAACAACCTATCATTCATACACATCTCTAACACTCCCTACACACCACACTCATCATTTCATACATCGGGAAAGTACAAGACAATAGATGGTATAGTAGTCTTAGTGACCAAATACAACTACTGCATATAGCAGGATCTGAAAAGCATTGGTCAGCGCGTTTTGGTGGCTTGTAGTGGAATATGATGCCACCTTCCTCAGGACCTGCCAAATATCAGATCAAAGCCCCTCAACCCGGGGGTTGGGGGAAACTACTGATTCTTCTCCACTGACACTTTATTGATGTGCTTCGCTGTGTCAAGTGCTGTTTTTTAAATTCCAGCATTCTCTCCACATTCAGTTGGATGTGTGAAAGCTTATAGTGATAAGGAATAAGTTCCAATCATAAAACCTGCAGTAATTTTATAGCGATATTTATGCACCTACTTCTCCTAATTGTACATGTCTCGCATTAGTCTTAGGCAGCGTATGTTTTCCCGTTGGCGTTTGGCTCCTACTGAGGGAACCTATCTGGAGAGGCAGTCATCACAATGAAGCTTTGAGAAAAATATACAGAGGCTAATGGGAAAACATATGCTGCCTAAGACTAATGCGAGCGCATAAATATCGCTATAAAACGACTGCAGGGTTTATGAGTGGAACTTATTCCTTATCACCACGCAGTCGTGCAACCTTTATTTAATATATGGGGACTGCAGCCTGAGGCCCTGCACAACTGTGCACCCCATTTAAATTGCACTAGTTTTGAAGAGTAGAGGGCGAGGCTTGCTTGCTGCCTCCGCTGAGTGAGGGGGCCCATGGAGCGTGGGGCCCCCTGCACAACGGGGGCTGCAGGGGGCCTCTGTTACGCCCCTGGAACCAAATGCAAACACAGCTGCAGCTCTCTGCCCTCAACAAGGACACACCACAGTACTATGTGTTAAAAAAAGGGATGACTTCCCTTGTCCTTCACAGAAATTGGGAGGAGGAGCCTAGTGTTTATTTTCCGAATGTCGGAGCATTTATTTTGGTAAATTTATTATACTGTACGTGCTTCTGGACAGAAGTGGGATCCCATTTTGATTGGAGTAACTAAATGAAGCTTTCAACGACAGGGGAATTTAGTATCTCCATCACTGAATTATCTGTTTATTCCCCAGGCATGCCATGGAGCTTGCTGTACTGGCATTTGTATTACTATCATTAGGCTTTATACTGCAGATGTCAGGAGCTACAGCTATAAATGTTGGCAACTCCCGCACAGGAGACCCCCTGGGGCTGTATTACACAAAGTGGGCCAGGAAGCATGTACATTGGCTTTATGGCCCCCAGAGCACTTTGGTATTACAGAAGGGGCTGCAGGTACTTATGAGGCAATTTCTGTAATACTGATACCACTGGTGCACATGTAGCACCATTGCGCTATCATGAGAAGGTGGACGGCCCCATGCAAATAAGAGAGTCCTTTTGCCTCTGCGCCCACACTGTATTACAGATACAGCACAGAGATAAACATGTCTTTAGGAGGAGCACTGACAGTGAGCCACAAAATGCTGGTGCACTATCAGGGTGCCCCATGAAGGTAGACGCCTAGGAGAAGGGAAAGGGGGTGCCATGGACCCCCCCCCAGCCATCTTCCTGCAGGTGGGTTCAGTCTCTCACTGCGCCCACCTTCAGGGAGATCTCTGTGCCCTCTTTATACTGCACGTGTAACTGATGAGTCCACTCATGATGTGAGACTAAGTCTCTCTTATTGGTTGGGTGTCCCCACACCATCAACAGCAGTTTTAGCTGTCAACATTTTGCGCAGCAGAAACACAATGATCGGAATCGTTGTAGCACCAGCGTGGACAAAACAAACTACTGTAAAATATCACACAACCAAAGTTCAACCAACAACAAAACTAAAATTAAAAAACTACGTACCACACAATCATAACCCTCTGCAAAACAACATAAAACAACCATAAAACAACACAACATGAAAAAAACAACACAAAAAATCCAGAAGAAAATACCACACCAGCACAAACTAAGACAATAGCATGATTTTATTGGCGTATCGTGGTTTGAGGTGTTATTATGTAATACTCTGTTTTTGTGTTGATATATTTCTTGCTGTGCTGTTTTTGTACTGTTGTCTTTATGTGTTATATTTTGTTATTATGTCACTGTGTTGACTCATTGTTGCAATCAATCCTGTGTTTGTATTATGAGATATGTTGTGTTCTATTGTTGAGTTGTGTTGTTTTCTTGTACAGGGTTGTTGCAATGGATTGATGTGTGTTGTGTTGGTGTTTTTGTTGTGTAATAGCTGTGTTGCTATTTTGTGTTTGAACATCATTCTGTTGGTGGGCACAGGTGTTTTGTTTATGTACTAAATTTTGAATTGCGTTCTGTAATGTTTTACATTGATTTTTATGCTGTTGCCTTGTTCATGCATTTAAGTCTGTTGTATTGACTTATTTATGTATTTAGTTATGCTGAAGTTTTGTTGTGTTGTATTTTGTTTGTGCCATTTTCTGGTATGTTGTTGTGTTGGTGTATTTCTGTGTTTCTCATTGTATTAATTTCTTGAGCTACTGTGTTTTGTTATGTCAGAATGTTATGTTGTTGTGTTGGGCTGCATTGTATTATTTTTGTGTTAACGTGGTACTGGGATATTATAACATGGTGATGAGAAGCATTGTGTTGCTGTGGTATTGCGCTGAGGTTATACTAGAACTGCAGTCTGCTTATATGTGCTCACAGTATCTCTTACTCAACCTCGTTTTCGTGAAATGATGTTAACACAGTTTTGCATTACACAGTAAGCTACCTGCCACCACCTAGTGCATGATTACTCATAAACATTTTCCAAGGGGCCGCAACGTATTGTCTGTGGTGTGACCGAGGGCTGCACTGTGACAGTAAGGGTCCTGCGTGGGTCAGGGATTGTGCAAGGAGGTCTAAAAATGTTTAAATAAACGGGCATGCATTAATTTGCAGGTTAACTAAAGTTAAGTGGAGCAAGACATCACAGTAGTTACTTAAATTGACCTGCAAATAAATGCTTGTCCGTTTATTAAACATTAACAATATTAATGCTCAGCAGGTAAACAGAAGCTTGTGCTACTGTTTACCAGGAGGGCAGCATATAAAGGAGTAGCTCGTGTAGCCCTTCATGGGCTATTTACTTTTCCGGCTGCATTTGCCCGCCCTCACCCAAACCAGCCGCTCGGATTGGAGCTTAGCTGAGGGTGGGGGCGGGTGAAGAGGATGACGCTCCTCTTCTGGAGCTGCAGACTCTTCTCGTCAGAGTCTGACTCCTGTGACGTCATCGAGGGCAGAAGGGCACGAAAAACAAGGTAAACAGAGGGCAGAAGGGGACGAAAAACGAGGAAACAGAGGGCAGAAGGGCACGAAAAACAAGTGGAAAACGAGTGAAACAGAGAGCAGAAGGTCACAAAAAACAAGGGAAACAGGGGGCAGAAGGGCCTGAAAAACGAGGGAAACAGAGGGCAGAAGGCCAAATAAAAAGAGGGAAACAGAAGGCAGAAGGGCACGAAAAACAAGGGGAAAACGAGTGCAACAGAGGACAGAAGGCCACAAAAAATGAGGGAAACAGAGGGCAGAAGGGCTTGAAAAACGAGGGAAACAGGGCAGAAGGGCACAAAAAACGAGGGAAACAGAGGGCAGAAGGGCACAAAAAACAAGGGGAAAACGAGTGAAACAGAGGGCAGAAGGCTACAAAAAACGAGGGAAACAGAGAGCAGAAGAGCACAAAAAACAAGGGGAAAACGAGTGAAACAGAGGGCAGAAGGACACAAAAAACAAGGGGAAAACGAGTGAAACAGAGAGCAGAAGGCCACAAAAAACGAGTGAAACAGAGAGCAGAAGGGCACAAAAAACGAGTGAAAGAGGGCAGAAGGGCACAAAAAACGAGTGAAACAGAGAGCAGAAGGGCACAAAAAACAATGAGAAAACGAGTGAAACAGAGAGCAGAAGGCCACAAAAAACAACGGGAAAATGAGTGAAACAGATGGCAGAAAGGCACAAAAAACGAGTGAAACGGAGGGCAGAAATGCACAGTATGGGCTCTGATGAAATTAGGCTTAAAGTCAATAAAACTGGGCGTGGGGGGGTCTCTCGGAAAAATACGTGAGTTGCTTCGGGTTCAGTAGCTCACGACGATTTTAATTGGCCAGACGTAGCTCTGACTACGCAAAAGGTTGGAGACCCCTGATATAAAGGTTAAGAGGGCCGCATGCGGCCCTCTGGCCGTGCTTTGAATGTCACTTACCTATTGCTTACAAAAATCTTTTGCAGTGTGGCCGACAGCTAAGTAACAAAATTGCTGCTCTAGGTTAGTTTAGTAGTCACAACCTGAGCAAGCTTAAAGCTCATTTAGGGGGATAAGGCCGGGCCTCTGAGGCTCTCACTCTCATACTTAAATTAAACGGTGCGCGTGCAGGGAAGCACGCCGTTGTCACCGCCGAACCGGCGTGTGTGCGCGGGTTGGACACAATGCTATTATCATGTGCCTTGCAGCTAAAAGTGCATGCGCTTGACTGAGGACTCGTGACGAGATGAGGCATCCCAGAAGACCCGACCCAGCCCAGCCTGAGACCACTACTGAAGGAGTAGACCGTAAGCATGGGCGGAAAATCCGTTTCGCTCGCGGATTTTGCGGATTTTCGGTAAATTCGCAATCCGCGAGATTCCCGAATCTCCCGCAAAATCCGCAAATCCGCGAGCAGCGGATTTTGCTCGCACTGCTCGCACTGTTCGCGTGAGTTCGCGGCTTCCCAGTACAACTTCGCGCCCCGCGAATAAGTGCAAAATTGCAGAAATACGATCTTAGCAAAACTGAAACTACTTACCAGGTTCAAAAGTTCAGGCTCATCATTAGTAGCCATTTCCTGTAGTGCTTCCTGAGGGGCCCCTCCAGAGTTCAGTTGCCAGTTGCAACTATTATGTGACCCTGCTCTGAACCTCAGAATAGTTACACATATGCCACAAAGGTCCTGAATTACAGCTAAGGGAGACAAGCAGGAGCCAGGCTGGAAGTTCAAATCCATTAATCAGCCCCTAATTCATTATTGTCAGTTGGGGCAGGGCAGGTGTTGTAACTAATTGTGCAACAATGAAAGCACTTAGCAAGTGCAAAAGATCACTAATCAGGAAGCACTAAGGAAGCAGGTGCCAGCTAAAAAAATATTCTGTGACACATTAATCAGCCCCAAATTTATTCAGGTCACTTGAGGCAGGGAAGGTGTGCTTGCGTTGCCACAATAATGTACACTGACTGGACAACCAGAGGGTGCTGTGATGAAACAGAGGGTGGCATGGGTGGGCCAGAGGGTGGCATGAGTAGTCAGAGAGTGGCAGTGGTGACAGAGAGTGGCAGTGATGAAGAAGAGTGTCCCAAACAGGCTGGACACGTAGAAACAACAAGTTCGCGAAACTTGCGACCCGACAGGTAAGTTCGCAATTTGCGAAAGTGTACAAAACCCTCGCGAACTGGCAGAAACCCGCGCAAACACAAAAACAAAAAATCCGCAAATTCGCATGAATTCGCGGATTTTGCGGATTGCGAGTTCGCAAATCCGCAAAATTCGCGAACGCGAGATTCGCAAAATTCGCCCATGCTTAGTAGACCGTCATCACTGTGCACCCCGGACGGCAAGCATAATTTAATTATTGTAGTGGTAGCCCCTGCCTGGCGCAGCTAGCCTTGCCCTGTCCTGCTGCCCCTCGCGTCTGCCTCTGAAGGCTGAAGCTGCAGCCAGGCCAGGCATCAGGTGAGTGAGTCTCAGTCTGTCTATCCGAGACGAGTCAGGTCAGGCTTCCAGGCCTCCACTCTTTGGAGCCTTGGCGCAGGCCATTCCCAGAGCTTTTAGTGTCTTCATTTGGGGCTCTTTGAGGGGGGCACAGGCTCAGGGTCTGAAATAGCAGGGAACGTTGGCTGATTAACATTCATGAAAAGGTCAACAGTCTGCTTTTTTTGTGCCTTGCTGCTCTTTCTCATGCAAGGTAAGGTGGAGGCACATTTTAACATGTATGCTGCCACCATCCCAAACCGCACCTTATGGTTTGAGGAAATGTACAGGACCCGCCATTTTGAAGATGGTTCCTTCCAGCACTTTAGGAATGTGTGAGACGGTCCTCTGCACGTGCGCTTCCATGTTTTGCACACTCTCATTTTCACAAAGCAGCACTAAGACTAGTCACCTCAGAGAAAGGTTCATGGGTCACTGTCGGTTGTGGACTTTGAGATCATCTAAATCCTCTCTACTAAAGATTCCTGGGTTTAGACTAGTTAAAGGGGGCATTACCCACCTGTCCTCAAACACCTGGGACAGTATCCCATCTTCATAGGTTTATCGTCCTAAGAGTGAGACCTGCTTCAGAAAGCAGCTGAGAACTTGCCTTTTAAATGAGATTTAATTAATAGTGCGTTATGTAAGTCGCTGCTTTACATAAGCGCTGGGACGAGCTTTTGTGCAGCTATTCTTCTTTAGAAATGTGGCTACTTATTCATCCATCCATCCATTCATTCATTTTCTTTTCATTCATTCATTCACTTTACTTGTACAGATACTACAATCCTCCTGGACACAAAATTAATGGGATTGGAAATGGAAAAACTGAACAGTGACTTGGTGTCAGTCAGTGGCAGCGACCATGATAAGAGACACTCTGTCAAATACCTTTGATCTAACCAAACCCTGTGGTGGTCGTTCTTTTCAGGAAACATCTTTGCGGGAAAGATATTAAAACCTGGACAGAATTTGAATGGTTGCTAGACTTTCATGAAAGTAAAGATTGTAGATGAGCTGTTGATCTCAGGGCCAGTGTATGCACCCTACTTTTCAAGCCTCCTCACAGAAGTTGGCAAAAGTATTATGTGTTATGATGTGCAGTGATGTGTTGTGATATTAGTGATGTATTATGATGCGGAGTGATGTAGTATGATGTGGTATGATGTGTAGTGATGTGGAGTGATGAGTTGTGATGTGTTATGTTGTGGAGTGATATGTTATGATGTGAGTAATATATTATGATGTGTTGTGATGTGGAGTGATGTGAAGTGATGTATTATGATGTGGAGTGATGTGTTGTGATGTGAAGTGATGTGTTATGATGTGGAGTGATGTGTTATGATGTGGAGTGATATGAATGATGTGGTGTGATGTGTTGTGAAATTAGTGATATTGTGTGTTATGAGTGATGTGTTGCATTAGTGATGTGTTGTGTGTTATGAATGATGTGTTGTAATATGAGTGATGTGTTATGATGTGTTGTGATATGAGTGATGTGTTGTGATATGAATAATGTTTTGTGATGTTTTGTGATATGAGTGGAGTGTTGTGATATGAGTGATGTGTTCTGATGTGGAGTGATGTGTTGTAATATGAGTGATGTGTTTTGTTATGAGTGATGTGTTATGTTGTGGAGTGACGTGCTGTGAGTGATGTGTTGTGATGTGATATGAGTGGTGTGTTGTGTTATGAGTGATGTGTTATGATGTGTTGTGATATGAATGATGTGTTGTGATATGAGTGATGTGTTATGATGTGTTGTGTTATGAGTGATGTGTTGTGTTATGAGTGATATTTTGTGATGTGTTGTGTTATGGGTCATGTGTTGTGTTATGAGTAATGTGTTGTGATGTGTTGTGGTATGAGTGATGTGTTGCGTTAAGTGATGTATTGTGATGTGTTATGAGTGATGTATTGTGATATGTTGTGTTATGAGTGTTGTTTTGTGATATGTGTTGTGATAAGAGTGATGTGTTGGGATATGAGTGGTGTGTTGTGTTATGAGTGATGTGTTATGATGTGTTGTGATATAAATGATGTGTTGTGATGTGCTGTGATGTGAGTGATGTGTTATGATGTGTTGTGTTATGAGTAATGTATTGTGTTATGAGTGATGTGTTGCGATGTGTTGTGTTATGAGTGATGTGTTGTGATGTGTTGTGTTATTAGTGCTGTGTTGTGATGTGTTGTGTTATGAGTGATGTGTTGTGATGTGTTGTGTTATGAGTGATGTGTTGCGTTATGTGATGTATTGTGATGTGTTATGAGTGATGTGTTGTGATATGCTGTGTTATGAGTGCTGTTTTGTGATATGAGTGATGTGTTGTGATAAGAGTGATGTTTTGGGATATGAGTGGTGTGTTATGATGTGTTGTGATATGAATGATGTGTTGTGATGTGTTGTGATATGAGTGATGTGTTATGATGTGTTGTGTTATGAGTGATGTGTTGTGTTATGAGTGATGTGTTACGAGTGATGTGTTGTGTTGTGTTATGAGTGATGTGTTGCGTTATGTGATGTATTGTGATGTGTTATGAGTGATGTGCTGTGATATGTTGTGATATGTTGTGTTATGAGTGTTGTTTTGTGATATGAGTGATGAGTTGTGATAAGAATGATGTTTTGTGATATGTTGTGAGTGATGTTTTGTGATAAGAGTGATGTGTTGTGATGTTTTATGTTATAAGTAATGTGTTGTGATGTGTTGTGATGAGTGATCTGTTATGAGTGATGTGTTGTGTAATGAGTGATATGTTGTGATGTATTGTGTTATGTTAGGACTTCTAAAGCACAACAAATACCCAGAGGTGTCTTGGCGCTAGCTCACAAGGCCTTGACAGACACAGAGGGAGGGCTCAGGAGAGTTAAAGAGGCAGGTTTTCAGCAGTTTCCAAAAGACCTGTGTATTGGGGGCATTTTGAATGTGTAGTGCAAGTGTTTTCAAGCATTTCGAGGCGCAAACAAGAACTTCCTTCCGTCCCATGCTGCTAGATTTATACCAACCATGAATAAGAAGAGGGTGGCTGTTGGCATCCAAACAGTTTTGTTCCTCAGCCTTGTTTGCCTGCCTGTTTTGCAATGCTTACTAATAAAGACATTATGATTGAAATTGCTTCCTCAGTTCACGTTATCATCATGCACAACCCTTGACAGTCGTTAGTGTGTTGCATGCAGATAATTCACCAGTTTATTTCTCTTGACTTTCGCAGGATACTGAGTTATATCTTGTGTACTTCTCATGTATATTGTCAGTCGAGTTTTTATGGAATTGCAGAATAAGGTTTGTCTTTCAAAGTTTCAAGGTATTGTCCATTAATGCAAATTCTATTTCAGACCCTTCATAGTTGTTCTTTGTTCTTCAGCCATAGGCAGTTCCTGAGACAATAGGATCGCTCCTTGGCATTGTTCTGATTGCTACCTCCGTTAAATATTCAGCTTTTGACAGTATTGTTACAAATGGCATAGCTTGTATGTTAAGAGTGTTTCCCACTTTCTCATTATAACTTAGAGAAAGACAATATAGAGGCATTTCAGTTAAATGTTGGAGGTTTCAAATCAAAATAAACTAGATTTCTGGGTGGTATGGAAAAGTGGTAGATGGTGGGCCGCGCCGCTGGAGGAGGGGAGGGGCCCTCCCTGTGCTTTGCAGGGGGGGCCCCCTCAAGTTACGTTACGCCACTGTGTGGTTCTTGTGTGATGTTTGGTTTCAGGTCCTACGGCGCTGGAAGCGAAGGCCTGAAATACGTCAATACTCCCATCACAGTGAGCAGAGGAACCTTGGGAGCAAGTGTAGAATGATTGATAACAAGCTATTGATGATAAACCATCAGTCACAAGCCTGCTTAGCTTCTCGGTCTTGCCAGTGTGTTCCTAGAGATAACAAGCACAGTTCTGGAGGGACTGGGAAACTTGCTGTTCAAAGCAGCCTGCGATCATTGCTTCTTCCATTAAAATTAATATGACCTCCTCCTTCAACTCGTTTTCCCACTCTTCATCCATAATAGACAATCATTGAGTGTAGCCCAAAGCGTGCCAGTGAATGCCAGCACTTCCTAATTTGGAAAATTACCCAGAAAATACTAGTAAAGAAAGTCCTTTCCTCTTACTGTGAGCATCTGCATATGCCTTTGAGGGAGCTTTTGTACTTTTAAAATAAATTAATATTAGTCGTTCTGCACCTTGATTAACATGTGCATACTGACATGGAGCTACTGCAGTTGGAACAAAATTGTTACAATGTGTTAAAGTGCGTTTTTCTAGGCCTCAACACCATCTCGTTCAAAATGGATGCCTATCATGATTTTCATTATGCGTTTATTTTTTATTGCTTGACACTACGTGCAACATGATGTGGGTTGTTTATTTCTGTATACCACTGTTCTTGAAAAGCCTGCTAGAGCAAACCCTTCTGCAACAAAATGTCATGTTTTTCCACTTGCACACTGTATTGCATTAATTCCCAATGGTTCACTGTTGCTTATGTAACTAGTTTGTTCTAACACCTCCAGATGACATTAGGTCTGAAGGGCTGACTCAATATCCATGTAGTTGGTTAGTTCTAAAGTGATAAGGTTATATGACGTTTTGAAATGTGAAAATGTGATTTATAGGAGCAATGATCATGCCATGCTGATTTTGCAGTTTCTATCTTTGACTATGCAAGAAAACTGCCTTTAAACCTTTGAATTTGGTGTCGAGACACATTACTTTTTGTCTCCACCAGGGGTGCTGTCGGATTATGAACTGATTTTGATGCCTACTTGAAGCTTCGCATTTCTCTGATTTTTGCTCATTGTGTTATTCTCCATTTGATGGCCTATGTGTCAATTGACATTCATGTAATTTAAGGAGTCTGCTGCTGAATTTCTATTTTACTATTTCTTCATTGCACTTTAAATGTTGTACTAAATCTTCATCGTTTTTCTAAATTTTAATCTCGATTTCCCTTTTGAGTCAGTCTTTTCTTTTAGATTGTATTTTCAAAATACTGTTGTAAAAAGTATCTCTTGGGACACATTGCCTCATAGACTTGAGGTTAACACCGTCTCCGATCCAGTCGATGTTTGTGCATGACACATAATGCAGATTTCGGCGTGTCCTGTGTGCCCACACCTTCAACAGGGAATCCATTCAAGGGGTGATTGCCTGACTAAGTGCTGTTAATTTTTTTACATGGACAGTTGTGTTCTATTCTTTTTGCTGACTGCATATTTAGGGTGTTAAGTAATTTTAACCGGTGACACTTTTGCTGGACTATGGGTGAAAGGAGAGGTACACAGTATTCCATAGGTGTTCTAATGCATACATACTTAATGACTGTTAACTTTACAAAGCAAAGTGCAAATTAAATTCTTCAAAATATATATCCGCGGCATGGAAGTTACAATTCATGCACTTAAGTCAAGTGATGTTACTAAGCAGCACAACTTCTAAATCCTCAAGTTTAGCGACATTTGCGCAAAATTGGACAAAATTCACTGAGGGCAAGTCTTTGCGTAACCAGGATAATAACAAAGGGACTCATTTTAGGGAAAAAAGTCTCCTGCAAGACATTTTCCGCTCAAACCAATCTGATGCGGAATACAATTCCTCCCGACCTTTATGAGCCCTTCCTACCCAATTAAGACTTACTCTGTCTCTTCTCATCTGTATTCCAAGCTTACAGTAGCTACTACACCATGTATTTACACTGACATTGTGACAAACTTACTTTGCTGATTGTGTATTTATCTTCAACCAACCTTGCTGGAGAATTGCTGCTGTATAAAAATTGAGGGCCTCATTTATGAAGCCCCTTGCGCTGCTGGAACGTTACTTTTTGTGACATTCCGTGGCGTAGGAGCCAGATCCGCATTAACAAGGCAGCACTAAGCCACTTTTTTGGGCTTAATTCTGCCTCGTAGATATTGTTCCCTTTAATACAGTTTTCTGCATTAAAGGGGGGTGCAAGGGGTTTTGGTGGGGGAATTCCCAGCAACATCCATGGATTTTTGACACTGCCCCAGATTAATGAGAACTCGTAAATCTGAGGCAGCTCCAAAAACGTACACCTCCCCAGGTGAGGCGTAATGGAGGCACGAGGAGAAATATCTTTATTTCTCCTTGTTTTTCCTTTTTCTATGTGTAAAAGCCTCTTGTGATTGTTTTTGTCCAGGAAGGTTTTCCTTCCTGGACAAAAATAATCATCTCTGCAACTAGCCTGAGTCAGCGCACGGCTGCCCATTGTGCGTCGGCACAGGGGAAAAGAACAGGAATGCGCTGTATCTTCTAGATAGGGTGTAGTCCTACCCTTTTCTTTGGCTGTAGGGAAGCGCAGCAGGAAGGCCTGCAGTTCTGCCCTATGGCAAAACCTCATGAGAGAGAGGGAGAGAGAGAGAGAGAGAGAGAGAGAGCTTGCGTGCATGTGTGTTGTACAGAATATGTTAATGCATAAACCTCCAGCCAGTGGCCTGACTGCATTCCCATAACTGCTGTCAAATACAATTTATCCTTTTCATGCCATACTGATAAAGGAAAACCTTGTTTTACAACACGCTGCTACTCTTCAGGGTCTAACAGCGCAATCTAAATAAATGAATAAATCAATACCTTCTTTACGTGAGCTCTCCAAAGAGTTGTGGGCTTAGGATGCCACTTACAATGTATAACCCTAACTTCCGTGGAGCAGCAGCGCCACCCAGTGGACATGCTTTTGCATACGTCTATTCAGTATCCGGAAAAAATATATTCAAGTCACACAACACGCTTAATTTTATTGCGACCGCCAAAATGACAGAATATTTATTCTCTCACAGGTATTGTTTGAAAAAGCTAAATGTTGTAATGACGCTAAAGAGCATTCCTTCCAAGTGATGGAGGCAAACATATGCTTAGTTCTTTTCAAAACGTCTTAATACAAGTATGCAGAGTAAAACATTGCAAGAAAGCCATTTTAAGTGAGACGGGATGTGCTTATTGAAAGCAGAGATCACAAACTATGCATTGTGCTGGTCTTTTTACCATTTATGATAAGTGAATAAGCAAACCATTCAAGGCTCAGGAGGGAGGACGGGGGGGGGGTGGGGGGGGGGGGGGGTTCAAATTGTTAAAAAACGTTGACAAAAAGATGTTCGTAGTTAACTTTTATTTTCTAAAAGGAGCATTTTTAAGATTCCAAAAACTTTCAGCAAGGCTTTTAAAAACATGTTCTCATGAAGCACAATGCTTTTAGATGGCAGGGATGCTTTTGAAGTGGGCGAACAAGGGGCCATATTATCAAGAAAGGGCGATACATTATCGCCGCTTTTACCGGCAGGAAACTGCCGCTAAAGCGGCAATAAGGCTGTCCTGCCAAGCGTCACGCAACAGATGTGACGCTCATGCATTTCAGTGCGGTGATCCGCATCACCGCACTGAAATGCATTGTCACGCATTTCGACTTGTGCCAGGCTCGCAAGCGGCGCTCCTGTGCCCGGGCTCTCACTGTTCTGAGAGAGGTGCTGCCAGCCGCCCGAGTGCCTAAACAGTTAACTGAGAGACTTTGCTGCAGCGCTCAGCGGCGCGCTATAATGTATCTAGTCTCTCTGCCAGCAGCTGCCTGTGCTGTCCGACTAAGTTCCTCCTGTTGCCCGGAAACTGTAAACATCATGCACAAATGGTGCAGGCGGCGCCGGCGCGGCTACTCAGACTCTGTCCTAGTCTGCTGCAGGGGGGCCGGGCTGCCCTCTGAGCTGAGTCGTGATACTCAGCTGTCAATCACCGCACCAGGGGGCCGGGATTAATTCGGATGTGCCGATTAGCGCGAGTGCAGGCTGCGCGGCACGAGACGCTCATGTCTCTCTGAGCACCATCATGGCCGTGCGCGGCGCCCCGCAGCGCTTTGACACTGCAGCTCGCACCTTGCCCCAGGCCCACCTCTGGCAGCTGAGCTCCTAAGGTCAGCAGAGCGCCCCGCCGGCGGCGACAGACTCACTGCTGCTCTGGCCAAGCTACGCCCAGGCCCGAGGTCGGAGGACTGCGGAGCGTGGCCCGGGCTCGAGGGTGACAGGGGCCGCGGCCCGGCGGCGGCCGAGGAGTGACAGTGTCCAGCGGGATGAAGCAGCAGGCACAGCTGGCAGGCAGACTCGTCAGAGTGGCCAGTGTTGAACCACATTGTGGCTGGGTGGGCACGGCAGCAGCTGAGCAAGTCACTTAGTAAGTGTGTCAGTCACTGACTGTCACTGTTTTATTTATTTTTTATGTTATGCACTTTGCAGAGCTGCGTCACCCGGGCAACTTACCCCGGGTCTCAGAGAGCCTTCAACAACAGACAGAGACAACAACTCTGTAGTACTGAGGAGAAACTAGTTATGAGGCAAATTAATTACACAAAAAGCTTAAGCAAACGTGTTACATGAGGCATAAGTGACAATCGTGAGCAAACGAGATAGCACAAACGCTGCATTACAGGAAAGTGGCATGATGATGCGACGTGTGCAAGTAAGTTATAAAAGCGTGCAAAGTTAGTAACAAGTAGACTAGAGCCTATAATAGTGCAATAAATGGCAGACACTCAAACACAAGAACAAGCCTAACGTTACGTCGTAGGCAATGGTGGCACTGTCTGGTGCAAGTGTGACAGCAAACAAAATGTAGGAGGTAGCAACCATGTTAAGAGAAAAGTGACACTCAGCAGCAAGAGCTCAGAGCTGTGTTAACTTCTATGTAGCCGCTTACCTGCCGTGACATGCATTTATTTAAAAAAAATGCGAATGTAGTAGGAACAGTAGTTTTCAAAGAAATTAGGTACTGGTAGGCCAGCCAGAAGGTGAGACACTCACTGTCACACAGTAGCACCTACACAGAGAGGTTAGCACTGAGCCTTCAGCATTATTACAGCCCATCCCCTTGGACCTTCTACGAAGAGCACTGCGCCAGGTATTCTACTTGCCTGGCCGTAGCACCACCGTGACCTTTACTAACATGACATGATGCAGTGAAACAATAATTTCACATAATAAAAAGCATCGATCTGCAGGGCTGCTCTGTCTGATCATCCTTCCGGAGTCAGAGAGCCTAATGACCCTGGTTTAGTCTGACCTAATACCTCTGCAGCACGTGTTATTACAGCAGCTGCTCTGAGTGTCATCTAGGGCTGTGAATAGTGGGTATTATCAAGTCCGAAGTCGGGTCAGTGCATGGACATTTACACTCTCAGTGTTCTTCACAGTGTCTTTTTTTTCTGATTTGTGAAGTGGCCTGCCTGAAACACACTGAGTCACACAGACAGAGACCTGTGTTGTTGACTTCAGTGTGGCTCCTCTCTGCTCACACATCCTGTTGAGTTGGGGCCTGGACGGTCCGAGAGACCTGCCACAATATGAGACTCGATTCCCAGGCTAGGGGTCCCCATCTTGTTGCTAAGCAATGGCCCGGCTGCCTCGTGATCATTACAAGGCAAGCTGAGGAGAGGCAGAGCTAAGCCCCAGTGATGTCACCAGCCCCTACCAGCACAACAACAGGTGGCCAGCCCGGTTGCTTTTGGTTCAGCCTGCGCCTCATGATCATCCACGACGGTTACAGGAGGGAGCAATAGGATTAGTCTCCTTCCATTGCTGGTGCTCTGCAACAGTTTCAAGAAGTTCTTGGAGTTTCTTGTTGCTCAGTTGGCTGTAATTTCTGATATTTATAAGTTTCTCTCGCCTTAATTGCATGATTTTTGCTCGCGAGAAAGTGTCACTCATAGTCGTTGAAATGTCACTCATAATTTCACTCAAATTTTTCAAATGTCACACATGGCAATCTGAAACCTTGGCAGCTATGGATAAGGGGCTTGATAATATGCCCTTGTGAATTCCCATAGAAGCCCAGGTTAACATTAAAACATGGGCTTCTATGGGAATTCACAAGGGCATATTATCAAGACCCTTATCGCCGCTTTAGCTGCAGTTTCCTGCCGATAAAAGCGGCGATAATGTATCGCCTTTCTTGATAATATGGCCCAAGATTCTTACCACAGTCCGACGGCTAACTCCCCTGCCCTCTTTAGATCCTTCGATCATTGTCGCAGGACCACTTTAAATGGAGGTATTCTGCCCTAACCCTGTGGTGGCTCAAACCCTCCCACCCCCACTAATGCATCTCCTAAAGCTCCAGGAAGTAGAATGTGTTTTCCATAAAAGACAGGCAAACCCACACTTGCCTTAGCAGTCATTGGCCCTCATTCATTGTTGAGGGCACAGCCAAACCAGCATTTTCAATGCAATAGGTCTCGCATTTTTTAAAGTTGGTGCTATTGGCGTTATAAATGTCAATGTCTTTTATTGATATGTTTTGGATTTAGTGGAGCAACATATTTAACCATTTGAAAACCTCCCACGCAATTTTGTAGATTAAAATGGCCTCCTATGCATTGCGTCAAACCATGTGTAAAGTGCTGAGACTTCCTGCTCTTACAGAAATGTTTTTAATTAATCTTTTTAATGAACAGTTGCTCAGTGTACAACAATACATATAGAATGAACAGACGCATATAGCGAGCCAATATGGGAAAGTACAAATGCAAATCGCATCCGTTTCGGACAGCGATCGTGTTGTGAGGTACATTTCACATACATTTCCATCGGCACAATGTTCTGTGAAAGACAGTTCGGGCACGTGTGTCCCCTAACCCCTCCTCTAGCTCACCACTAATCCCCCTCAGGTCTCCCTGTATTGGACCCAGCTACCCCACACTTTCTCATACTTATAGGGGCAGCCTTCTCCAGTTGACACCAGTCTAGATTGTCCTTCCAGTTCTGGATAAGCCGGGGTCTACCCACCCCCTTGCTTTCACATTATTTCATTTAGCCACCCCAGCTGCCAATGTCAGGTAAACCTGTGAGAGTCAGGGGGAAGGGCCTGAACCCAGCATATTACTGGCACAATCTTTTTACCAAGACTTCAGGGCCATCCCCCTGACTCTCACAGGTATACTTTAATCCCCCATGCCCCTTGGAGTACCCGCGTGCACTCTTCACCAAGACTTCAGGCCCTTCCCCCTGACTCTCACAGGTTTACCTCAGTCCCCTATGCCTTTTAGAGTACCTGCGTGCACTTCACCCCCGTGCACAACACAAGCACTCGTCTTGCTTCTCCTATTGAGACCACTTCGGACATTAGGCCTTTTACACTTAATAAGCTGACACTCACGTTTAGACATTCGACGATTTCCTTAAAAGGATCCTTCACCCTTAAGACCACGCGTGTCATGTTTTGTTCCTTATGGACCGTCTAGTCACTTAGATTCACTGGAAGTCACAAAATATGTTCTGTTCTGTGTTCCTTAAACTGAATTGTTTCAATTTTCTTTTCCCTAGGCTATTGTGTAGAACAGTCTTTAGGCATAATACTTTGTGTCCTGATGATGATTCCTTGCATTTTGGTTATGGAATCGAAACGTCGTCGACCTCTTGTCACACCATATATGAATATGTATATTTATTGAGATATGCAATTAATGGTGTCCATGAATTTCTGTCATTTTTTCATTTCACCGAAATCGCTCACTTTCTGCCTAAATATCTTTTTTCTTTCCGTATTCTTTCACTTTGCCAATCTGTAAGCGTGAAGGCACAGGCTTGTGTCTCACTCTTTGTTGAATGTAAGAGAATTTTTCCTTGTTTATCTTGTTTATAGTAAAGATTTTTGTGATCACTGTCCGGCTGGACAAATCACTTCAACCAATATAGTTCCACTGTGTCTATATTATTACATTCTTCATTCCTACTCTTGCATAGGACCACTGTTGTTAAATATAAACTATATTACCCAAGGTCCTGTGCTGACGTATTGGGTGCCCTTGTTGTCCCTCAGCTTGGTGGGCTAGAGGGCACTCAGCATGAAGAGGCCTTGCCACGGGGATGGGGTCTCCAGGACCAAAATCGTCCCCAGGAGGGGGCCATATGGGTCATGTCCCCCATTTATTCTTGGTCTGGCCCCTGGGGATGAAGTCTCCGGGGATGAAATGGGCCAGGGTAGGGGTACCCACACCCCCCTTCTGTAAGAGAATATGCACTAGACATTTACACAATGAGGTAGCCCTTACTGATTACCAGTAGAAAGTACTCCAGTTGGGTAGACATTTCACAGAAATGAAACTCAACGGGAAGCACTTATAAATTTAAACATAGCAGGTGCCCCAGTTGAAGCTCCACTTCTCTAAAGCACAAACACTCCTAACTTCTTGGGCTTGATGAAGGCAAAGCAAGTGTGTTTCCTCTCATATTCCATGTTGAAAAATGATCTGAGTTCCTTAATGAATATGAATGCATCAGTGATCTATTGGAGCGGAATCTGATCTGTAGTGACTGTGACAAATGGTTTCTTACTTGTCATATCCTGGTGGGAGCAGAGTCCATGGTTCTTCCATTTAATCACCCTGAGTATGTCCAGAATCATCTATAAGTGCCAGCTGTTTGGTCCACACCGTTTTCCTTAATAGTTTGCAAATGTCTTCTAGTATTTACTGACGTTGTTGGACAGCTTACCAAAATACCCCCAATCGCGTTTCCTGACCATTTTGGTGGCATGTTCTTGATGCAAAGGACATCTTCACCAAACAAAGAAGCACTTACTTCATAAGTTAAGAGGAAGTATCTTTGTTTGGTGGAGATTGCTCTCTTAGCAGTCTCGTCCTTTTCTCTATCAAGTATTCGTGTTATCACAGATTTGTGGATCAAGACCTCAAGGAACAATCACATTTTTGAAATTACATGCACACAAGGTCTCTGGAGACAATTTCTCACGGTCCATTATGCAGCTGTAGTGTAGATTATGCACTAATCATTTACCCAATGAGGTAGCACTTACTAATTAGCCAATACAAAGTACTCCAGTTGGGTAGACATTTTGTGCAAAACTGTGGACTTTTGTTGGATAAAGGGGCAGCTAAGGTTCTGTTTTGGCCCAGTCACTCACATGGCAACTGAAATACTCACACAGATACTCAGACACCCACTCACACACCCATTCAGCTATTCTCACATAGACCCACACAGCCACTCACACACCCGCTCACATACCCATACAGTCACTCACTCCCTCACAAACCCACTCACACACCCACAAAACCAGTTACGCACCTACTCAAAGACCCATGCAGCCACTTACATACCCATTCACACATGTACAAAACCGCTCACAGACCCATTCAGGCACTCACACACCAATACAATCACCGATATATCTACTCAATGACCCGGAGAACCACTCACACACCCATTCTGCCACTCTCAAATCCACTCACAGACCCACACAGCCACTCACACACCCATACACAGGGCCAGCGCTAGGCATGGGCAGTGTGGGCAGCTGCCCAGGGCCTCGCGCTCAGCTCACCAGTATTGGGCCCGCACCGGTAGTGTGTCCTGATGTTTCCCTGCTGATCAAACTCAAAGAAAGATGTCTCCTTGCAATTTGGGTCCAATAGGATGGCCCTCCCTCTCCTGGGTCCCTCAGGGATGGTGTTGGGAGGTCTAGGGGAGGGGGACACTTCCTCCTGCCCAATTGCAAGGAGACCATTCAGAGACACTGCAGGATGGCCATTTCCAGCATTTTAGCACCCCACAGTTTTAACTTTCAGCCCTCAATCAATCTTTACACCTTCAGCCCAATACAAGCTGTAAAAGAGGTGCTTGCAGGAGGCTGGGAGGAGAAGCTGAGGCACAGGAGTCATCTGCACAAAGCAGCTTCCTGTGCTGTGTCACATATGTCAATTAGAGGGGCTCGCTCATTCCCTTTTGGCCTGGGGCACCACAAATCCTAGAACCAGTGCTGCCCATGCAGCTACTGATACATCCACTCAGAGACCCAGAGAACCACTTACATACCCACAAAGACACTTAGACACTGACTCACACACCCATTCTTCCACTTTCACATCCACTCACAGACCCACACAGCCACTAACACATCCATATAGTCACTCACACAACTCACACATCCACAAATCCACTCACACACCCACTCACAGAGCCATACAACCACTTACACAGCCACTCACAGACCCATACAGTCACTCACAAACCCACTCACACAACCACACAGGCACTCACAAAACAGCGCGCACACACACACACACCCACACACACACACACACACACACACACACACACACACACAGCTAATCACATACCCTCTCACAAACCCATGAAGCCACTCACACACCCAGTCACTGATTCACAAAATCATTCCACATGCCAACTCACACACCCCCTCAAAACTTCTCACACCCCCACTCATTCACCCATACAGACACTCATACACCCACTCACAGACCAATACAGCCATTCACACATGCAGTCACTGAACCATGCAGCCACTCACACCTGGAAACCACTCACACACTCAATAACAGACTGTTGTGGCACACAAAAGACGTGAACAAGATGTGGAAATGTTCACTGTATGTTTATTTCAAGTACATCAACAACATTAGACGCCATTGCTGTACCCTCTGCCATACGTGCACCAACTGACACCAGAGGAACTCTCCTCCAGAGAGTCTGCAGTCGTGGAGCTCTTACAACCACATTCCAATGACACCTAATACATATGCCCCTAACATGTTATATCATTTCTTTCCAAATCAAACATACCATGAGTTCCACCCCAAGTAATAACAACCAAATATAGAAGAAAATATAAAACCCAGCACCCAATATATCTAAACACAAATGCATTTAGAAAAATAAGAAATGTATCCTATGAAAATATATTAGAACAACATTACTACAAAATAACAAAGTTTAAAGATTATGTTCTTCATCATAACTATATGCAAACATCTTCAGGTGAACCTCGTACAGCTTCCATGGTACACGTCTTACATGAGTGGATCTACGTAGAACATGTTGTTGTACTAATGACCACCCTCCACCATTACAGCATTACCACACACTTTCATTACTGTCACAGGTTCACCATAACTGGCACCCCCTCTGTTCACAAATGTTTGGCATTTAACACGAACCACATCTCCAGGTCGAAACATTGTTTGTTTCATTGACGTTTTAATATCAGTTCTGTCTTTCATATTATTCTGAATCTCTTCAACTCTTCTAAGCATGGACCACTTTACTCTTTGCCACTGCACTCTACTCTGCACCACTGTGTGCCACTCTACTGTACTCTGTGTCAATGCACTCTATGCCACTCTAATCTACTGTGCACCACTGCACTCTATGACACTCCACTCTACAACACTTCATTCTACACCTCTCTACTCTATTCTGCGCCACTCTACTCTTTGCCTTTGCACTCAACACCATTCCAGTCTAAGCCACTCCACTCTACAATGCACCACTGTACTTTTCACCACTGCACTCAACACCAGTCCAGTCTAAATCACTCCACTCTACGCCACTACTATATACCCCTCGACTATACCCTGCACTACTCCACTCTACACCCCTTCACTCTGTTCTGAAACAATCTACTCTACGCCACTGCCTGCTATGTAACTCTACTCCACTCTGTGCCACTGGAATCAGTGCTGCAGCACTCTTCTCTATGCGACTGTGCCCTACCATGCATCACTATACTCTATTCTGTAGCACTCCACTCTACTCTGAAACAATCTACTCTATATCACTGTGCCAAGACACCCGGGGTAACCGTGCACTTTAGAAATTAGATTTACATTATACATTCATATAGAGTAGAATTTTGTAGAGTATCGTGGTGTAATGTGCAGTGGTGGAAAACAGTTGACATAGGTGCATTGTTTTTGAGTAAGGTGGTGTAGAGTGAATGGCGTAGACTGCAGTGGTTTAGAGTAGAGTAAGCATGGGCGGAAAATCCGTTCCGCTCGCGGATTTTGCGGATTTTCGGTAAATTCGCAATCCGCGACCGCTCGCGAATTTACCGAAAATCCGCAAATTCGCACGCAGCGGATTTTTTTTTCTTGGTGATACAATTTTGCGGCGTGCGCTGTAAGTTTGCAATTGCGAACATGTAGGTGCGAGGGGCAGCAACAATCTCGCACTCGCGAAATTACAAAAATTGCAATTCTGCACAAGAAATCTACTAGCAAGCAGCATAGACCTTCTGAAAATGATGATTTTTATCAGAATAACTCCTCAGGTTGACATTTGCCTGCACTTTTTTGGATTTGAGGCCTTTTGATTTTCTTTGGATAACTTTTGGATTAGAAATCAACTTTCTCATATAAGCTTGTTTGGGGCATTATAGTTGCTGTAATGCTGTTCTGCAGAAAAACGAGTTTTGCAAAAGTGAAAGCATTCAGCAGGTTCAAAAGTTCAAACTCATCATTAGTAATCATTCCCTGTAGTGTTTCCTGACAAGGGCCCCTCCAGAGTTCAGTTGCTAGTTGCAACAATTGTATGACCCTGCTCTGACCCTCACAGCAGGCTCATAGAATAGCTACAAGTAGGCCACAAAGGTCCTGGAAAAAAAAATTGCACTGCAACAGAAAGCAAATTACAGATAAGAAAGCAGGTGCCAGACTGGAATTTTAAAACAGTGACACATTAATAAATCAACCCCAAATTAATTCATGTCAGTTGAAGCAGGCAGGTGTGCTTGCTTCCCCCCCCCCCATAATCTACAGTGATGATGAACCAGAGGGTGGCATTGATGTACCAGAGGGTGGCATGGGTGAAACAGAGGGTGGCAGGGGTGAAACAGAGGGTGCTGGGAACCTGTGATGATGAACCAGACGTAGAAACAACATAATCGTGACCGTTGCGAGCCGACATGTAAGTTCGCAATTGCGAACTGGTACAAAACCCTCGCGAACTGGCAGAAATCCTTGCGAACTAGCAGAAATCCTTGCGAACACACAAAAAAAATCTGCAAATTCGCGAGAATTCGTGGATTTTGCGGATTGCGAGTTCGCAAATTCGCTAAATTCACGAACGCCAGATTTGCAAAATTCGCCCATGCTTAGAGTAGAGTGGCATAGTGTAGAAGCAGTGGTGTAGCGTAGAGTGCAGTGGCGTAGAGTAGATTGCTTCAGAGTAGAATGAAGTGGAGTGGAGTGGTGCCGAATAGAGTATAGTGGTGCAGGGTAGGATATAGTGGCATAGAGTAGAGTGGTGCAGCATTGATTGCAGTGACATAGGGTGGAGAGGCGCAGAGTAGAGTAAAGTGGCATAAAGTGCAATGGCATAGAGTGCAGTGGCGTAAAGTAGATTATTTCAGAATAGAGTGAAGTGGCATAGAGTGGAGTGGTGTAGGGTAGAGTGGAGCAGTATAGAGCAGTGGCGTATAGTACATTGGTGTAGAGTGCAATGCTGCAGAGTGGAGTGACCTAGATTGAAGTGGTGCAGATTGCAGTGACGAAGAGTAGGGTGGGGTAGAGTGCACTGACACAGAGTAGAGTGGTGCACAGACGTTTAGAGTGACGTAGAGTGCATTGACCTAGAGTGGTGCAGAGTAGAGTGAAATGGGGCAGAGTAGCGTGGGGCAGAGTAGCGTGGCACAGAGTAGAGTGGCTCAGAGTAGAGTGGCACAGAGAAAAGTGATGCAGAGTTCAGTAGCAGAGAGTGCAATGCTGCAGAGTAGAGTGGCGTAGAGTGCAGTGGAATAGAGTAGAGTGGGATAGAGTGCATTGGTGTAGAGTGCTGTGGTGCACTGTGGTTTAAAGTAGAGTGACATGGAGTGCAGTGGCATAGAGTAGAATATAGTGGTGGGCAGTGCAGTGGTGCAGAGTAGATTGTCATAGAGTGCAGTGTCGTAGTGTGTATTGCTTATGAGTAAAGTGGTGTAGAGTGCGTTGGCCCAAAAGTGCAGTGGCATAGAGTACAGTTGTATAGAGTGCAATGGCATAGAGTGGAGTGGAGTGGTGCAGTGTGAAATAGAGTGGTGTAGACTGCAGTGGCATAGAGTAGATTGTTTCAGAGTAAAGTGAAGTGGCGTAGAGTGCAGGGGTGTAGAGTAGTTTAGAGTAGCTTACTGTGGATTGCCATAGAGTGCTGTTACATAGAGTGGAGCGATGCAGACTTCAGTGGTGTAAAGTTCAGTGGCGTAGAGTTCAGTGGTGTAGAGTTCAGTGACATAAAGTAGAGTGGCAGAGAGTGCAGTGTTGCAGAGTATACTATCATAGAATGCAGTGGCACAAAGAGAGCAGAATAGAATGGTGCAGAGTGCAGTGACAGAGTAGAATAGAGTGATGTTGAGTGCAATGACAGTACAATGGCATAAAGTGCAGTGGCAGAGACCATAATGGCATAGAGTGCAGTTATGCAGAGTAGATTGGTGTAGAATGCATTGGTTTTGAATAAAGTGGTGTAGAGTGCATTGGCATAGAGTGCAGAGACGCAGAGTAGATTGGCATAGAGTGCAGTGGCACACAGCAGAGTAGCTTAGAGTACAGTGGTGCAGAGTAGAATAGAGTGAAGTGACAGAGAAAAGAATAGATTGGCATAGAGTGCAGTGACTGAGTACAATGGCATGGAGTTGTCACGATCGCGCATGGGGCTGGAACTACAATTCCCAGCAAGACGCGAGTCGGAACTACACCTCCCATGATCCTTCGCGAGTCTCGCGAGACTACGATCCAGGAAGCATAAAGAGCAAGCCTTTCCCGAGCTCGGCGTCGGGAATTCCTCCTGTCCAGCGCTCTCGTGTCGGTTGCTGATCTTCTGTGGGTGCGGTAAGGGTGCTTGCACCAGGATTCGGCCGCTTTTGTATTCTCTTGGTTTTGGGGTCGTGTTGGCAAGATTGCCTACACGTGTTCTTGTTGATCTACTTTGGGTCAGTACTCTTCCAGTCAGGATTTGACCCGGTCGGTATTGTCGGCCGATGGAGAGGTGGATGATTGGATAATCCACTGGTATCTCCAGTACTTTTGGGATGCTTTAACTTTGTGTTACTCAGGAATTAGAGCAAGGAGCTCTTACTTAACTTCAGACTACTGGAGGAATCTAGCCTCTGATACTTTGCCTTGGGTGCTTTAACTACAGGGCTTCTCACTTACCGTTACTTTATTGTTTCTTGATAGAGATTGTGTTCAGGATGTACAGTGTATTAACCCTTGCTGTCTCTGGCTCCCTCAATTAACAGGGGTTCTTCACGAGTGGTAGTGGGCTACACTCAATCCCTGTGAAGCGTATAAGGAGTGAGTTAGGGGTATGTTCATGTATCATTATCCTCTCATTTGATGTCTTGTTTTATATGCTTCCAATAGTGGTTGTTATATGTATATGTTGGTTTTGTATTACTGCAGCAACGCCCTTAATACCATCATCTCCACTATCAACCATCACCTACTTCTCCACTGAAGTGTATTTTGCTTTTCAGGTATTTAGAACACATAAAGTGTTAAGGGAGGAGTTACAGTATGAGCATTGCAATTAGAGTGTCAAGGTATTCATGATATACGCTCTCTTTGTGTTTTCCAGATCTCCCTCCCTGCTGTCCCCTTCCTTTCCTTCCCGTTCACAAACCCATTACTTCCCCACTTAATCCTTCCAATGCACTGTGCTATTACAGCAACTCAGTCATTGGCTAGATTTAGAGGTGGAACATAAAACCTCAAAACGATCCCGAGGACATCCAGCATAACAGAATTCCCGATCCAAGAATATTGTCCTCCCGGTCGGGTTGATTATTATGGCCACCTTAGATGAGGTTATAGCGGTCTTGGCCAATCTCCAGTTAGAAGTGGTTGCTTCTAGACAAGAGACGGCGGACCTTAGAGTTAGATTTGATGGTCTTCCACGTAATCCATTTGATGCAGGGACACCGGCTCCTCCTCCATTGGTGGTGGTAGAGATGCCAGTCTCCATACCGTTAGCATCACCTGAACGCTTTCAGGGAGATGCAGACAAGGTGCAGGTGTTTTTAACCCAGGTGGCGCTCCATTTCTCGTGTACACCCAAATCGTTCCCTACCAACCAAGCCAAAGTGGCCTTCTTGATCTCGTACTTAATTGGGAATGCGGCACAATGGGCGGTGCCTTTAGTTAATCGTAATGATCCGCTGTTACATGATTGGGAGGCCTTTCGGACAGAATTTCTGAGAGTGTTTGACAGACGGGCTGATTCATACACAGCGGACCGTGAATTATTGGAGCTAAGTCAAGGTAGTAAGGATTTGGGGCCAGATGTAGGAAAGAAAATACCGGTCGGTAACGGCCGATTTCGGCCATTACCGACCGGTATTTAGGATTTGGCATGTAGGGGCCATCATTTTACAGAATCGGTAAATTTACCGATTTGGTAAATTTACCGATTCTGTAAAATACTGAATCGGTAATTTTACCGATGATGTAAAATACCGAATCGGTAATTTTACCGATTCTGTAAATCCACATGTAGGTGACACTCCTAAGAGTGTCACAGGCCCTTAAGAATCGGTATTTTACCACCCAATCCAATAGGGTGGTAAAATACCGAATTCAGGTGTGTATGCACATCTGTGCATGCACACCTGTGCCATGTGACACACAGACATGCCCTTAGGGCATGTATGTGTGCCACATGTCACACATGCCTGTATTTGGGGTGCTAGAGGGTGTCAAAGCGACACCCCCTGCACCCTTTCAGGATTCGGTATTTACCAATTTGGTAAATACCGAATCGGTATTGCCCATTGATTCCTTTGGGCTTCAAGGCCCATAGGAATCAATGGGCAATACCGATTCGGTATTTACCGAATCGGTAAATACCGAAAGTTACCGATTCGGTAATTCCAGATTAAAATATACCTACATCTCCCTGCTTCATATTTACCAATTCATAAATACTGAATCGATAAAATTCGGTATTTATGAGTCGGTAAATAGAAGTTACCTACATCTAGCCCCTGGTGGTTTATTTAAACATGTTTAGGAGGTTGGTGGCTGAGACCAATTGGCCCGATTGTAAACAAGCCTCTCTGTTTCATCAGGGATTAAGGGAGGAACTAAAAGATGTTATAGCCCAGATAGACCCACAGCCGACTGCTGTGGAGGATTTGATTAATTTAATGTTGCGGCTTGACCATAGGTTGAGCGAAAGAAGAGGAGATACACGTAGGAAGCCCCTAGGCGACCGGGGTAAACCGGTTAAACAACCTTCAGCCGCCGCCCCTGAACCTATGGCGATAGGAGCGGTCAGGTCAGCGTTAACCCCAGCTGAGAGAGAGTCACGTCGCAAGCAAGGGCTTTGTCTATACTGTGGGAAACGTGGGCATTATGTCAGGGAGTGCCTAGTGAAGCCCAAGGTTAATCGCTTCCGTGCCACTCGAGTAGCCTCTGCTAGTGCAGATGTAGGGTCGGAAAACTAACAGACTCTAAGAATCAGGAAGGGGTTTCTTGGAGTCCTTTGTATGTTCCTTCATTGGGTGATGGAAAGAATGTATCAAAAGGACATCTGTTCATTCCGATTGTGGTGATGCTTGCTGGTGAAAGGGTGTTTACGTCTGCTATGGTGGACTCTGGGGCCACTGGGATGTTTATGGACTTTCAAGAAGCACAACGTAAGGGTATCGCATTGATACAGAATGAGACCCCTGAGGAAATCTATGCAGTAGATGGGAGGAGGCTGTGTACTGGCCCCATTGAGTACATGACAGAATAATTAGAGGTATTGTATGGGGATTCACATACTGATAACGTTCAATGTTATCAGGGCCCCACAGTATGGAGTCATATTCGGCCTACCTTGGTTAGAGAAACATAACCCTAGCATTGATTGGGACACTAGAACCCTGCTCATGGGGTCTGATTATTGTATGGAGCACTGTCATGTGACTTCTATGAAACCTGCTAGGGCCTTGTCTTGGGGTTCCAGTATTGCTACTGCGGCAAAAATAAGTGTTCAACTCCCTGCTGCCTACAGTGAATATGCAAGGGTGTTTAGCGAAGTACATGCTGAGGAACTCCCCCCACATAGGCAGTATGATTGCCAGATCGATTTGATACCTGGGGCGGTGGTTCCTACTGGGCGTATTTATGGTTTGTCAGAACCAGAGACTATTAATCTAAGGGCCTATCTAAACAAACTGTTGGAATTGGGTTTTATTCGCCCATCTAAATCACCTGCTGCCTCGCCTCTTTTCTTCATCCCGAAAGCCAACGGAGAATTGAGGGCTTATGTGGATTTTCCCGCTTTAAACGCCATAACGGTAAAGAATAGGTACCCTTTGCCTCTTATCAGCGTTTTACTGGAGCAAGTAAAAGGGGCTACTGTCTTTACTGAACTGGTTTTGAAAGGGGCCTACCACTTGGTCCGGATGGGAAGTGGGGATGAGTGGAAGACCGCCTTTAAAACCAGGTACAGTCTTTTTGAATACATGGTGATGCCATTCGGGTTGTGTAATGCCCCTGCGGCATTTCAATTCTTCCTTAATGATGTCCTCCATGAGATACTGGATCATTATGTGATAGTTTACATCGACGACATCCTGGTGTATTCTGAGTCTGAGGAGCTTCATTGTCAACATGTGAAATCGGTGCTGGGCATATTACAGTCGCACAACCTGTTTTGCAAACTGAGTATGTGCGATTTCCAGGTCCGGTCAGTGGAATTCCTGGGGGTAATCTTGAGTCCTGATGGCAAGGAGATGGCGGAAAGGAAGGTTTCTGCTGTAATAAACTGGCCTGTTCCATTTAATGTTCGTGATGTACAGAGTTTAATTGGCTTCGCCAATTTCTACAGGCAATTTATTAATCAATTTTCAAAGCTAGTCGCCCCCATCACGCAGTTGTTAAGGAAATCTAAGGTTTTCTGTTGGAACGACCATGCGCAGAAGGCTTTTGCTGCTCTTAAACTTGCCTTTGTATCAGATCCTGTACTTGCTCACCCGGATCCTGACAAGGCATATGTGCTCGAAGCCGATGCTTCGGATGTAGCAATCGGGCCATTTTGTCTCAGAGAAACGCCGAGACCGGTCAGCTCCACCCAGTTGCGTTTACGTCACGGAAACTCAATCCTGCTGAAAGAAACTATCATATATCTGATAAAGAACTTTTGGCTATCCGGGACTCCTTTCAGGAGTGGAGGCATTTCCTCATGGGTGCCAGGCACGTGGTCACTGTTTTCACGGATCACCAAAACCTGCAGTTTGTGACTGCAGCCCGTCATCTTATCCCTAGACAACTAAGGTGGATGACGTTTTTCTCTGGGTTTCACTTCATCATCACCTTTTGGCCTGGGGCTGACAATCGTAAGGCGGACGCCCTTACTCGCCAGTCGTCGGTGTCTCCTCTGGAGGGGGCTCCAACCGCCAGCATCACCAACCCAAGGAAAGTCTTATGTGCCATGCAGCCTGATACATTTCTAAAAGAGGTTGTGAGAGGAGTAGCGGCTTTCACATGGAAGGCATGGCTTTGGGGTCATCCTGAATGGAGAATGCATCGGGGACTCCCGATGTTCAACAATCGGTTGTTGTTGCCCACTGTGCGGCTAAGGAAGCAGGTTTTCATGTGGTGCCATGAATCCCCCTGTGCGGGTCATTTGAGGGTAGCTAAGACAGTGGAGCATATTCTCAGACATTTCTGGTGGCCATCCTTGAGACTCGATGTTGGGCAGTGGGTTTCCGCCTGCGAGCAATGCGTGAGGATGAAGTCGGACCATAGCCGTCCGCAAGGCCTCTTACAACATCTTCCTACTCCATCGGATCCTTGGGATAGGATCTCATTGGATTTGTGGTAGGTCTGCCTAAAGATCAGGGGTGTACGGCAATTCTGGTGGTAGTAGACTACCTGACCAAGATGGGACATTTCATCGTTTGTGCACAAGTACCCTCAGCTGGTCAATTGGTGGTGATGCTCATGACTAATGTGGTGCACTTACATGGCTTACCAAGTGTTATCGTATCCGACAGGGGTTCCCAGTTCACTGCCCAGTTCTGGAAGAAGTGGTGTTCTGTGCTCCACATCAATACAGCCCTTTCCACTAGTTTTCAACCGCAAACGGATGGGCAGACTGAACGTCTGAACTAGACTCTCAAACAATATCTGAGGTGTTATGTTGACCAGAGTAAGGACAATTGGGTGGGTCATCTATGGTTGGCTGAGGTGGCTTACAACAATGCCGCGCATGGCTCCACCAAGGAGACGCCTTTCTACTGCAATTATGGTAGGCATCCCAGGTTCCTTCCCTTTGTCCATCCAAGGGCTGATCCTGCCCTGCCTGAGGTTGCGCGGAGACTGGTGCATATTCGTGGGACTTTGTCTAAAGCCCAAGAGCATCTTGAATTGGTTAAGGTCAAGTACAAGGCTGCTGCTGATAAACACCGGAGGCAGGGTCCGTTGTATTGCAGAGGAGATGCTGTGTGGCTCTCAACAAGGAATCTACGTTTCCGGAAGCGCAGCGTGTTTAACCCTCCGTACATTGGGCCTTACACCATTGTTAAAAGGGTGAATCCTGTGGCTGTGAAATTGAAGCTCCCTTCGCATTTGCGTATCCACCCGGTCTTTCATGTGTCATTGTTGAAGCCCTCTCATGCGCGGGGCGATCGAGTCCTCCTCCGGTGTGGGTAGATGGTGAACTTGAGTATGAGGTCAAATCCCTGTTGGATTCTTAGTTCCGGGGCCGCAAACTGTGGTATCTGGTTTCCTGGAAAGGGTATGGCCCGGAATAAAACTCGTGGGAGCCTGCAGCGGGGATCCACTCGCCGGCGCGGGTGTCGGCCTTTCATCGGAGGCATCCTGAGAAACCTGGGCCTTGATGTTTCCTTCCCCGTGGGGGGATGTACTGTCACGATCGCGCATGGGGCTGGAACTACAATTCCCAGCAAGACGCGAGTCGGAACTACGCCTCCCATGATCCTTCGCGAGTCTCGCGAGACTACGATCCAGGAAGCATAAAGAGGAAGCCTTTCCCGAGCTCGGCGTCGGGAATTCCTCCTGTCCAGCGCTCTGGTGTTGGTTGCTGATCTTCTGTGGGTGCGGTAAGGGTGCTTGCACCAGGATTCGGCAGCTTTTATATTCTCTTAGTCTTGGGGTCGTGTTGGCAAGATTGCCTACACGTGTTCTTGTTGATCTACTTTGGGTCAGTACTCTTCCAGTCAGGATTTGACCCGGTCGGTATTGTCGGCCGACGGAGAGGTGGATGATTGGATAATCCACTGGTATCTCCAGTACTTTTGGGATGCTTTAACTTTGTGTTACTCAGGAATTAGAGCAAGGAGCTCTTACTTAACTACAGGGCTTCTCACATACCGTTACTTTATTGTTTCTTGATGGAGATTGTGTTCAGGATGTACAGTGTATTAACCCTTGCTGTCTCTGGCTCCCTCTATTAACAGGGGTTCTTCACGAGTGGTAGTGGGCTACACTCAATCCCTGTGAAGCGTGTAAGGAGTGAGTTAGGGGTATGCTCATGTATCATTATCCTCTCATTTGATGTCTTGTTTTATATGCTTCCAATAGTTGTTGTTATATGTATATGTTGGTTTTGTAGTACTGCAGAAACACCCTTAATACCATCATCTCCACTATCAACCATCACCTACTTCTCCACTGAAGTGTATTTTGCTTTTCAGGTATTTAGAACACATAAAGTGTTAAGGGAGGAGTTACAGTATGAGCATTGCAATTAGAGTGTCAAGGTATTCATGATATACGCTCTCTTTGTGTTTTCCAGATCTCCCTCCCCGCTGTCCCCTTCCTTTCCTTCCCGTTCCCAACCCCATTACTCCCCCACTTAATCCTTCCAATGCACTGTGCTATTACAGCAACTCAGTCATTGGCTAGATTTAGAGGTGGAAAATATAAAACGACTGCAGCGACTGAGTACAATGGCATACAGTGCAGAGGCCGAGAGCATAGTGGCGTAGAGTGCAGTGCTGCAGTATAGATTGGCATAGAGTGCATTGGTTTTGAGTAAAGTGGTGTAGAGTGCAGTGACAGAGTACAATGGCATAGAGTGCAGTGGTGGAGAGCATAGAGGCGTATAGTGCAGTTGTGCAGGGTAGATTGGCTTAGAGAGCATTGGTTTTGAGTAAAGTGGTGTAGAGCGTATTAGCGTGGAGTGCAGTGGCGCAAGCAGAGTGGCGTAGAGTGCAGTGCCACACAATATAGTGGTGTGGAGTACAGTGATGCAGAGTAGAATAGAATGGTGTAGCGTGCAGTGATGCAAAGTAGGATAGAGTAACATAGAGTGCAGTGGCAGAGTACAATGTCATAGAGTGCAGTGGCGGAGAGCATAGTGGCACAGAGTGTAGTGGTGCAGAGGGCCTTGGTTTTGAGTATAGTGGTGTAGAGTGCATTGGCATAGAGTGCAGTGGCGTAAAGTGGTGCCGAGTAGAGTGGAGTGGTGCTGAATGCAGTGGTATCGAGTGCAGTGGTGTAGACTAGATTGTTTCGGAGTAGAGTGCAGTGGTGCATAGTAGAGTATTGTGGAGAAGAGTGCAGTGACAAAATGTGGAGTAGAGTAGAGTAGAGTGGGGTATCATGGTGTATGCATGGTAGTGTACTGCCATTACAGACAACACATCTTCAGTTGAAATGACCATGAGAACCTATACATAGCAGCCACAGATTTCACTAGTGAGCGAATATAGTGAAGTCAGTCTGAGCCCCCCGAAGGAGGTGAGTGAGGTGGGAGCCCCGAAAATCTTGTAAGAAAAATTGTGTGTCAAATGGTGTGTTTTAAAGCAAAATCTTTCAAATATTCAGTAACATAATTTTACAAGCTGTTCTGAAGAGAATCAAACAAAATATTTGAATGCCTCATGGTCCAGCACAGTGGCCAGGAACATCATTTCTCCATAGAAGCAAATCCTACATGTGCCCATAAATGTGCGGAAATGTTGAATGTACATCAAGCAATGGCTGTTCCAAAGGAGTGGCGATGACTGTCTGCTACACTGCCCTACTGGGAAAAAGCAAACGTTATTTTTCCCAAGGGATAACACCAATTATAAATACTACATAAGGAGTTAATGTAATGACTCTAGTGGGTGACTTCTAAACCATATATTACTGGACTTGAGAAGTAAAGACTATTGCATGATTAATTAAAACCTTTGCGACATGAATAAAAATGCATGGAGTCTGAGTACACATATTTCATAAAAGGTTGCTGTAGTATTAGTCAATAGATGAACGACACAGCATTAGCGGTTGTCAGATAGGTTTATTCACAGGCTTAGTAGATAAAACAACACAGGACCCCAGCCACAGCTGACTCTGCCAAACACTCACCTCGAGCACTCCCGGGCGCTTGCCTTAGAAAGCTGTTGGTTGTGACATTCGAAGTGATGTTACCACAGCGCGTTCCAAGTTGACGATCTCAAAAGGGGTGACACCGTTTGGTTAAACCTTCCCCCTAAGATGGAAGATACCACACATCCCTCTTCTCTGCAAATTTCAGGAAAACACCCATGTGAGAAACATTGAACAGTGGGTGCACCCTAGATGGTAGCGTATTGCTCCAGGTGTTTAGGGCGACTGACCACCCTTAGGCTAGTTCTGCATGGAGCATGGGATTCTCCGAAACGCTCCCTCGCAGGTGAGTCGCCCCGCCTCTGTGAACACTCTTCCCTCCTGGCCTCTGTTCTCAGGAGGGGGGCGGTACCTTACAACTCTTCCCAGGTTCCATATCTTCCCCTCCTGGGTTTTTACAGCATTTTTGAACAATTTGACAATTCTTGTGGGTTTGGTAATTTTGGACCAACTCGCCCTGCCTGTTGGTGCTCTGATTTTCACTGTCTCTCCTACTTCAAACCCTACCTCTTTTACGGAGTGTAGTTTGTCAGACCTGTCCTTCCTCTCTATCATTGCTTTGTGCTGTCTGTCCAACCCTTGCAACTCCCTATGGTGTCCCGTCCACCCTTTCTACCACCCCATCCATCCCGGAGAAAGCTTCATGTTGGGCCTTCTAGCTCGGAGTAGTTCAAAAGGGGTGACCCCAGTTGTTTGGTGAGGGATCAGGCAGTAGGCTACCAGACATTTTCCTCCTTCCTACTTCCTCCTTCCAATTCAATCCATTAGTTCTTGCAAGTTGGATGCTTTCCTTGAGAGTTTTGTTGAATCGCTCGACCATCCCGTTGGTCTTGGGTGGTACAATGCGCAGCGCTTGTGCTCAATCCCAATGCTCTCGAGAAAGTCCTTCATTTCTTTAGAGCATAGTTGTACCCCATTGCCCATCAGCAGGCTACTGGGCAGACCTTCCCTGAGGAATAGTTCTTGCAGGAACTCAATGACCACTTTGGTGGTGATCTCTGATACTATTCTCACCTCAGGCCATCTTGAATATAGGTCCACAAGCACTAAGATGTAGGGAGTGCGAATCTCACCTGTCAGTGGACCATGCCACTTCTTCCCAAGGTCCCAGCGGGGGTGGTCTACATTGCATGGGAGGCGTGTGCTTTTTCAACACCTTGTCGCTGGTGGTGCATGATATGCAGTCCCTAACTTTTTTCTCGATTACATTGTCCATGCTGGGCCACCAGTAGCCTTCCCAAATCCTCTGCTTCGTCTTGGTGATCCCCATGTGTCCTTCATGGGCAAGATCTACTAAGTATTCCCTCAATGTACTGGGAGGGATCATCAACCTTGTGCCACGGCTCAGACATTCATCGGTACCATCCAAAATGGCCTTAGAGTCTCATCTTGTTTGTCCTTGTGGTTCCATTTCTCTTTTACCCTCTTGCACACTGGTCATCTGCTCTAAGGGCCTCTTTCCAGCTTTCTTCTCGAACAGCCCCTTGGGTGATCACGCAAACCTTTTCTCCCTGGGTCTCGTCCTTGTATTCTTCGTTCTCATCACCTTCTCCATCTTCTTTTGCTTCACCCACAAGGCGCGAGAGGCAGTCTGCTGCAAAATTCCTTGTCCCAGGTATGTATTCTACGTCGAACGTATACCCCTGAAGGTTCACGACCCAACGTCTGATTCTGCTTGAGATTGCGTCCAGCCCTTTTTTGTTGAAGACCTCGACCAGGGGCTTGTGGTCAGTCCTCAGGTTGAATTTCGTTCCCCAGAGGAAGTCCCGGAACTTGTTCATGGCCCAGTATACCGCTAATGCCTCCTTCTCTATTTCCGAGTAGTTGACCTCGGACTTCCTAAGGGATCTTGATGCGAAGGCTATGGTCTCCTTCCGACTCTCGCCCACTTGTGTGAGGACCGCCCGAGTCCTTTCGAACTTGCATCAGTTGTCACAACGGTCTTCCTGTTTGGTATGAATGCTTTGATACTTGGGGCCTCTGCTAGTGCTTTCCTCACGTCTTCTAATTCTCTCTGGCACTCCTCGTTCCAACTGAACACCACGTCCTTCTTGAGCAATTGCCGTATTGCATAGGTCCTGCCTGCGAAATTCTGCACAAACTTGCTGTAGAATTCCAGCATACCCATAAACGATTTTATTTCTTCCTTGTTTCTCGGTGGAACCAGCCCGATTATGGCGTTCTGGAGTTCAGCTTTGGGACGAATTCCGCCCGGTGTTATCTTGTGTCCCAAGAAGTCTAACTCTTTGCATCCAATCTTGCATTTTTTTCTCTTCACTGTCAGGCCTTCCTCTCTGAACCTCGCCAGCACTTGTCTCAATCTAGTGTTGTGTTGTTCGTTGTCCTTGCCATAGACCAGCACATCATCTTAGTAGCACAATACACCAGGGATTCCACTAAGAATACTGCCCATTAGCCTTTGGAATACTGCAGGGGCCGAGACTAGACCGAACAGCTTTCTCTTGAATTTGAAAGCTTCCATTGGTGTCACGAACACCGTGAGTTCCTGGGAATCTTCATGGAGTCTGATTTGGAAGTAGGCGAGGTCAAATCTAACGTCTAGAATATTTTTGCTCCTTCCAACATGCTCATCATCTGTGTGATGTTGGGCAGCAGGAACTTGTCGACCACGACTTCCTTGTTCAGTGCCCTGAGGTCTATGCATAGACAGACCGAATGATCTTTTTTTCTTGCTGCGACAATCGGCGCCAGCCACTCCGTTGCCTCCACAGGTTCTATCACTCCTAGGTTGCACAGTTTCTCTAGTTCCGCTCTGACTGCTTCTTGTATAGCTATGGGTAGGTTTCTTACTTTAGCTACTAATTGCACTGTGTACTCCTTCAATTTTATTTTGTGGGAGTAGTTTTTAAGGCACCCTAGTTCCCCGCTGAACACTTCCTTGAACTCTTTTTCAATGCTTCCCCACGCTTCGCCTACCTCCTGCACCAAGATTTGTGGGGTTTTGTTGGGGTTGAGGTACACGCCTAGTTCCTTTTGTGCTTGTCATCCTAGTACGTTGTCTCCCTCTAGTGTTACGTAAACCTTAGAGACCGTCAATCTGTCTTTGTAGCCTACAGTGCCCCAGAAATAACCTTTCATGTTAATAGGCTGACCCCCATAGCCCCCCGGCCTGACAACCATTGTGTACAATTTTACTTTACCTTTGGCCACCTTATCAAATTCTTTGGCATTTATATTTGTGATCTTCGAACCTGAGTCAAACCTAGCCTCCAACCCTGTCTCATCAATCTCTATTCTGTCTGTGGGATTGCTAATCTGTCCGCTCTGCACATGCAAGACAATTTCATCGCACACCCGTACAGTGTTGTCTTTCCCTTGCTTCTTGTATCCCTGACCACTTCTGCGGTACTGTCTAAAGTGGCCCTTCCTGCCACACTTACTACATGTGTATTTCAATGCAGGGCAATCTTTGTCACTCTCCATGTGTCCTTGCTTGCCGCATCTATAGCAGTTACCCTTAACACTCCATTCCCCTTTGCTCTCCTCTGTTCCTTCTGCACATTCTTCTGCTCTTTAACTGCTAGCACACCTTCGCCTTCCGCCACAACTTCACTCACTTTGACCTTGTTCTTGCTGACCTTGCTTTCACTGTCTTGCTTGATTTTGTTAACACACTGCATCATGTTCTACTTGCTTGGCTACTATAAGCACCTCCCTTAGTGGTGGATCATCTTTTAACCACAACTCCTCACGCACATGCTCCGTTCTACATGTTAACACAAACTGGTCTCTGATCCTTTCCTCACACGCACCTTCAAACTTGCATGGGCAGCTAGTTTACGAAGATCTGAGACGAAATCTTCAATTGATTCCCCTTCCTTCTGCCCTGTTTTCCCAAAATGGTATCGTTCCATAATAGTGCTAGTTTTGGGAAGGTAGTGCAGGTCTAGTTTTTTTAGACTAACTTCAAATTCATTCAATCCCCTTGCTTCATGTGCACCCAGCTCTGGGAGATGTTCTAACACCTCCTCTCCTTCAGCCCCCATGTAGTACAACAACAGTGCTACTTTTCTTTCCAGTCCTAAATTTGGCCCACATACGGTAGCATAGTTCAGGAAGACCTTCTTCCATTTGTTCCACTTAATAGTGGGTTCCCCATGGCTAGTTAGGAAGAAAGGAGGGGGTGTTACATTTTGCATGTTTGCCCTTTTTTTTAAACTCTGTTTTACAATCTCAATCACTGTTATCAGTATAACCATGCACTATAATGTTGACAGATGGTAAAGTTTTAGAGAAAAAAAAACCTTTCTTGTTTGCTCTAAATTTGAGACAAGGACTCTATGTATAGTCTCTATCCACTTTCCCTCAAAATGAACAGATTTTCATGTACATTGGGAGATTTCAGTTGATATGCCTTGTAATCCACTAGATGGCGCTGTCTCTCACCGTGGTCTCACCCTGAAATGTTCTTCCTCTCAGTGAAAAATAAAGGTTTTAGCTAATTACTAAGATGCCTTCCTTTACAAAGCCCCTCACGTCACTTGACTGCTGTAGGGTTCGAAACACTCATTATTGATAGTGTTATTGGCACACCACACACAGTATGTCTATCATACGTGATATAGGTAATCACCACGATGCATGCCACGATTGGAGCATGCCAGCCACACATAGGACGCAGGATCACCTCGTTCTGGCTCAAAAACATCTTTTACCCTCTCTCTCACAGATATGCCACACACTGACGGGGTCTGTCTAACTTCCACATCCCGTTACCCTTCAATGTCACGTCCCTTTTGGCACCATATGATGTACTCGGGCCACAGATACAGCAGTGTTAGTAACCGCCTGTTTGTTTCCTTCCTAGTTCCCGGGAAGCCCATAAAGAAAATAATAATTCTGCGACACTATTCAGGTCGTATCATCGATTCCTCTGACCTCAGAGGGACCGCAAGCAATTATATGAGCACCAAAGGTCCTGATGAATTGCCTGTTCAGGCAAGAAACATGTCGACCACACTCACACTAAGGGTTGAATAAGGATTGAGCACATTACCCATCACTCCTTAATACCCCTTAATTTCCTTTTTAACAAAGCAGTGAGCCACACTATTAAATTGTCTAATGGACTCTACTGACTTTTTTTAGACTACACTCACGCTCACTATTGCACTTTTTTAGGCCCCTCACACTCACACACCCGTTGGCAAGGAATAAAAGATCTCCACCAAAGTGCAGCCCTCCGTGCTGCCCGACGGGCATTGCACCGCCAGCCTGCCGTAGGAGCAGGATACCAATGATGACGCTGGACGGTCATCGGATGGGATGACAGTAGTCGTCCAACCGGTAACCTGTGTGAGGTATCCTTAATTTCCGAAAAGGGTTCACACCATGCACTTTCCCTGTCATACCTAGTGAGAGAAAGGTTAGTTTGAGCCAATCATTTGGCTCCCTCTGGGGAACTTTGTACAACCATTTTGCTTACTACTATAAGCACCTCCCTTAGTGGTGGATCATCTTTTAACCACAACTCCTCACGCACATGCTCCGTTCTACATGTTAACACAAACTGGTCTCTGATCCTTTCCTCACACGCACCTTCAAACTTGCATGGGCAGCTAGTTTACGAAGATCTGAGACGAAATCTTCAATTGATTCCCCTTCCTTCTGCCCTGTTTTCCCAAAATGGTATCGTTCCATAATAGTGCTAGTTTTGGGAAGGTAGTGCAGGTCTAGTTTTTTTAGACTAACTTCAAATTCATTCAATCCCCTTGCTTCATGTGCACCCAGCTCTGGGAGATGTTCTAACACCTCCTCTCCTTCAGCCCCCATGTAGTACGACAACAGTGCTACTTTTCTTTCCAGTCCTAAATTTGGCCCACATACGGTAGCATAGTTCAGGAAGACCTTCTTCCATTTGTTCCACTTAATAGTGGGTTCCCCATGGCTAGTTAGGAAGAAAGGAGGGGGTGTTACATTTTGCATGTTTGCCCTTTTTTTTAAACTCTGTTTTACAATCTCAATCACTGTTATCAGTATAACCATGCACTATAATGTTGACAGATGGTAAAGTTTTAGAGAAAAAAAAAACCTTTCTTGTTTGCTCTAAATTTGAGACAAGGACTCTATGTATAGTCTCTATCCACTTTCCCTCAAAATGAACAGATTTTCATGTACATTGGGAGATTTCAGTTGATATGCCTTGTAATCCACTAGATGGCGCTGTCTCTCACCGTGGTCTCACCCTGAAATGTTCTTCCTCTCAGTGAATAATGTTCCAGTTGTTACCACCCCTTTCTCTTTTCCTGTCTGGTGACAGGAACTACCTAGAGACTGTGACCTCGCAGCCCCTGCTTCCTCTGTCTACCTTCACTGAGGCGAGGTTAGTGTTTCCAATCCGGCTTATAGTTCCTTACAACTGCAGCATGCAGCTGCATTCGCTTGCTTCATATGAGTTGTGCACACAGGCTCCTGCCATGCACCCAGTCCTCCCGATGTCTCCCGGTGGAGTTTCACTCAGCCCCCCGCAGTCTCTTTCAGTTCACGATATTATCGAACGCCAGCGGCTCAGGATTCGCGCAATAAACAGACCACGCAGGTGTTAAAGAGTAAAAGGCCATTTATAAGACCAGGCTGCACAACATAACAATAACAAACATCAACCTTAGTAACAGCAAACCCCCAATTCAACTCTTATGCCTCACACTCTTCACCCACTCTGCCTCCTATCTCCAACCGCTCCATGCCCATACCGTACTTCATCCATATCCACAAATCACCTAGCCTCCTACCCCGATACCTCTGCCATTCCAGTCATGCCTCCAGCTCCCCACATCATTCAAACTTGCTCCCCCCCCCCAAGGGATGGGTAGGCCCACTCTTGACCCCCCTATCCCTCCAAAGTACCGCCTACCTGCAGCCTTGGCTTAAACTGGCGCGCTAAGCCAACCCATACCTCAGACCCCATGAACTGCAGGGTGGGTGGGTGGCCTTTCGCAACAACCCTCCCGATGGTGCTGAGTGCAGGAAGAGGAAGTTCCCTTCCTCCCCTGCCCTTATAACCTCCCCCTAACTCCTCCCTTTCCACCTAGCTAGCCTGGGTCTCGTGTGAATGACCCCGGGGGAAGACTAGTCTGCGACTGTGCTTGCCCAGGGGCCCGGCATCGCGCAATAAACAGACCAGGCTGGTGTTAAAGCGTAAAAGGCCATTTATTAGACCAGTCTGCGCAACATAACAATAACAAACATCAACCTAAGTAACAACAAACACTCAATTCAACTCTTATGGCTCACACTCTTCACCCACTCTGCCTCCTATATCCAACCGCTCCATGCCCATACCGTACTTCATCCATAGCCACTAATCACCTAGCCTCGTACCCCGATACCTCGGCCATTTCAGTCATGCCTCCAGCTCCCCACATCATTCAAACTCCCCTCCCCAAGGGATGGGTGTGCCCGCGCTTGACCCCCCTATCCCTCCAAAGTACCGCCAACCAGGGAACCCCCTGTAGGGCGGTTACCTGCCCCACCCCCCACTTGGGTCCCTTCCCAGTGCCCTTTTCAACCACATCCACCTCACTCAGACCTGCAAATCGCCTCATTCCAGAGCTTACTGACCCCATCCCTCATCTCCATCATGTAGTAAGCATTCCCCAAGCAAGAAAAATGCACTCCATTGTCCCTGTAGAGTAAAAGTTCCTCCAGTCGCAATCCAGTGCGAGATATCACCTTAATGTCCTTGTCCCCGCAAAACAGTCTCATTGCTCTGTTGAGCTTCCTCCGGGCCTTCTCAATAGCCCCGTGTTTCATTGCCCCCCTCCAGACTTTTTTGGGGACAAACTCAGTCCAGGCAATGCAAGTCCCTGCAAGCCTGACTTTCATCACCTCCAAATCCCTCTGCATGAGCTGTAAGAGCGCCAAACCCGACAGCCTCACCAAATCATTCTCCCCCAATTATCAAAAGGTCCGGGCATCCCCTCTGGGGGACCATCTTAGCGAGCCAAGGCAATAGTGCCCCCATCGCATCCCTCCTTTACCCCACCAGTGCACCTCATGTAGATGTCCTTTCAGTCCCAGGTTACGACCGTACACCTGCTGCTCCGCCTACTTGGATGCCCAGTGCACAAAGGAATGCCCCACAATCCAGGTGACCGTCTTGGCCCCCGGTACGCCCACGCAACCTACGAAAGAATGATATGCTAGAACAAACCAAAACCGCCTAAAACCACCAGCAGAACCCCCGCACATCCCACTCACTCCCGCACATACTGCTCACAGCACTGCGACTTCCATCTCCCAATCTGCAGAATCCTATCCCATGACCACCCCAAACGGGCCGCAGCTGTCGCAGCCCCAATGTTGAAGGAGTGAGTCCCAAAAACCGTCCGGCTCCAGTCCCAGACGCCGCAAAGCCATGCGCAACACAGCCAACAACTGACCAGATGTCACCCTCGCCCCCGACTCATGACAGAATATCTCACCCTGTCCAGCCTGCGAGGCTGCCAAGAACATACTCCATTCGGCCACCGGACACACGCCCCCACCACCCGCCTCACACAGCCAGACCCACTTCCCCCGTCCCAACTGATCTGTCTTTGAGCGCCCCAGCCAAATCCCCAGGCGCCCTCCATCCAAGCATATCTCGTCATACCTCCTGCCACCCAGGGACCTCGTGCCCAACAACCCAGACACCCGAAAGGCACCAAAAAAACATCCAAACCATTCACAACCGAAAAATCTGTGCCTCAAACAAATCATAGCAGCACTCTGGCAACACCCCAACAAGCCGCACCAACAACTCAAACGTGACCGCCTCCCACAACATCCCACCCCCCTCTGACACTCCATACCCCAACCTCGGAGCATCCTACTCAAAATCACATCCTTAGCAGGGTCAAACCCCAAGAACAAACTACAGTAAAAGGACACTCCTGCCAGTTTCCCAGAAATCGTAGCCGCAGTCAATCCTTTGTCAATACAACGTAACACAAACCGTCTAACACCCTGCACGGTCCCCCAACATCGAATCCCGCTGCCAGCCCATAAATGCTGCAAACTCAGCCCATGCCAGTTGATACGTCTTCCTCGTGGTCTCAGCAATAGAATGTTCCACCAGGCCTATCACTATCACTCCCCCAAGGCCCAGATGCCGGCCAGCAGCTCTGTCTTGCACAGATCAGCTCCCAGTGCCAGACGCCAGAACCGCTGCCACTGCGAACGAGACAAAGCATCCGCAATGTCATTATTCGCTCCAGGGACATGCTTGGCTCTAAACACCACATTCAATCGCAGACACTTCAACATGAAACCTCGCAGCAACCTCAACACTCCCAGATCGCTGGCTCTCTGGCGGTTAACCAACTCCACCACAGTCATGTTGTCAACGTGGAAAAGAACTGACCTATTCCGAAATTCCAACCCCCACACCTCCAGCGCCACCAGCAAAGGAAAGAATTCCAGAAAAGCAATTCCCTTGTTTCAACCAGTGACCCGGCCAACTCTCAGCACACCACCTGCCATCCCAGAAAATGCCAAACCCTGCCGACCCTGCTGCATCGGAGAAAATTTGACATTGCCAAACCACCCTTTCTTCATCAAAGTCCAGAGACACTCCGTTGAAATCCGTCAAGAACGTCAGCCAAGTTCTCAGGTCAGCCCGCACCCACATGGAGATCCGGACCCTGTGGTGTGGAAGCACTGCCCCCAACATGGCCATGCCGAGCTGCCGACAGAATGTCCATCCCACCCTGACTACCCTGCACGCAAAGTTCAAGAGGCCCAACAGCCGCTGCACTGCCCTCAAAGCAATCCTCTTCTCCCCGATCGCCCACAGCAGACATGACTGAATTTCTTCCAGCTTGGCTGCCCGCCACTGGACAGAGTCCAACTCAATCCCCAGGAATGTCAAGCAGCAGCTAGGACCAGCAGTCTTTTCTGGTGCCAAGGGAACACCAAAGCGCAACGCCAGCTCCTGAAACAATGACAGAGCCCTGCCACAGTCTCCAGATCCCACCCTCCCCAGAAAAAGGAAATCATCCAGATAGTGAGTGACATCTCGGCAGCCACTAAACCTGATGAAGGCCCTCTGCAGGAATGTACTAAAGAGTTCGAACAGGGCACAGGAAATAGCACACCCCATGGGCAAAACCTTGTCCACGTAGATGGTTCCCCTGAATTGCATTCCCAGGAGCGAGAAATCCGCCGGATGGATGGGCAGCAGCCGGAAGGCTGACTTGATGTCACATTTTGCCAATTCCGCCCCTGCCCACACACCCACACCAGGCAGATCGTAATGTCCACCGAAGCATAGAGCACCCTCGAATCCTCCTCGGCGATGAAGTCGTTCACTGATTGACCCTCAGGCCATGAGAGATGGTGTATCATTCGAAACTCCCCTTCCTCCTCCTTCGGTACCACCCCAAGGGGAGAGATGATCAGATCCTCTGACGGCCAATCAGTAAACGGGCCGGCGATCCTTCCTTCCTCAACCTCCTTCTTCAACTTAGCAGCCACCACTCTTGGCAATTCCTTAGCGGACTTCAAATTTTCGGCCCACCTCTTCACTCTCGGTTCCTGATAGCCCACTCTAAAGCCCTCCGTGAAACCCCAGAAAAGTCGCAACGCCGTCTCCTGGTCCGATGTAGGCGCCCTTCTGTCTAGGTTGGCCCCTACCTTTGGCATTCCGCCACTGCTCTGAGGGGGTGACCAGCGTAAGGCACTGCGTGAGGGCATGCTTCCCGCCACACTTAGAGCACTCATGCTTAAACTTACAGGGGTAGCGGGAGCAGTAGCCTCTATTGTAACTCCAACAAGCCCCTGTGTTGTAGCTCCCCGGTTTGCAGGTCTGTCCAGTGGTAAGAGTGCTGGCTGCAGCACTGCCCCCCGCCCCGCCTTGGGCGGGACGCTGCTTAAAGGACCGATACGCCACGGGCAACCCGCTGGCCGTATGTGTAGACGCGGAGGAATGTGTGGATGCCATCCACTGCATCCATAGTTCCTGATCTACCTTCCCCCAATTCTTGTCCGGGTTAGCACTAACCCTAGCTCTGAACTCCTCATCATAGCTCAACCAAGCAAACCCACCAAACTGCATTTGCGCCTTTTGTATGATATCCATGTATTTCAGCAAAGCAATGGCCCTGTCCAAGTACTTCTCGCAGTAAATGCTGGCATAAATCAAGAACGCAGATGTCCAATTTTCCATCGTGACCGGGACCCTGGGCCGCCTAGTCAACTCCCACTCCTCCTCCTTTGAAACCTCCTTCGCCTGTACCTCTCTGTGCAACAGCTTAAAGACGTCCGAATACTCATGTTTCGATATCCTACCCTTAATCTTCTCTGACAGGTGAGACCCCAAAGGCATAGTCAACCACATGTAGGGGAGCTTGTTCTGTAATTTAGCATCCCCTTTGTCGTCTTTACTGTCCCCTTTGTCCGTCTGTACCCCAGCAGTAGTTACCGACTTACCCTCCACCTTTTTACCTCCTGCAGGCGGACCGCCCGTTGGCGCTCCTGGATCCCGGATTGACCCATCCCCCACTCCCACCGATCTACAAGCCTTCTTCCTAACCCCTTTTGGCCCATCATCCCAAGCCGCCCACCAAGATCCCTCACCTGATAATGCGGATTGCACCTCCCAGGGCCTTCCTCTGGGTGTCGACACTTTCTTCGCCACCGCCTTGTCTTTGCCTTTCATGGTCTTAGGGGCCTGCAAAACACCAACTTCTCTGTTGCCGTCCTCGTCATCCCGCACCTCCCCATCCTCAAGCTCCTCAGTCTCATCCTCATAATCCAATTCCAACACAGGCTCCACATCCACAGGTGCACATAATTCTTCCTTGACCGCTCTCTTCACACCCTTACTCATCACAGCATCCGCTCTCCACACACCAGGCACACCCGCCGCCGTTGCCCGTTCCTGCGATGGAGGGATGGCCGCCGCGGACCACCCTGCTGCTTCCGGCCGGCGTTTCGGAGCCGTTTTGCGCCCCGCCAGGCCCCCGACCTCTGCCAACACCTGCCGGCTTAAAGCCCCACCCGCCCCTCAGGTCGCTCCAGCCTGAGTGGGCCCCAGCACCATCGGGCCTCAAAGCCGTCCTGGCCGTCCCTACACCTGCCTGCTGCCCCTTAGAACCCCCCCCCCCACTCACCTTCTTACTCTTCGCCCTCCTGTCCACCTCTTCCTGCTCTGCCAACCACTCCTCCTCAGACGTAGGGGTGGGCGGCCCCTCCACTTCAGGCCCCCAAACCGCTCCCACCCGGGCCGCAGTTTGTTCAGCCCACCTCGCCTCATTCAGTTGCACCAGGAGCCTTTGCTCCCGCAGCCTGTCCTTCCACACCATTGGTCCCCAACTCGGGATGGGAGGGTGTGGGCAGTAGCCCTGGAACCCCACTCCAGGCGGCAATATCCAGTCATAGGGAGCCCCAAAGGCCGGGCCCCCCCACTCCTTGAGCCCCTACCGCCTCAGCCCCACTCCACCCCACTGCCTGCACCTCCATCCTCACACTCCTAGCTGGGGCCGAGGTGCTTGCCCAGGACCCAACAGATAGGTCAATGGGGGCGTCTTCCCCTTGACCCCCTACCACCTCTGTACATGCAGGCGCAGGAACCTGCAGCGCTGTCCTCCCTGCTACCCCCTTGACATCATGCTGCCCCAAATCCACCTGGGCTGCTACCTGACCCTCCCGGGCTCCCCCAGTCACCAAAGCCTGCTGCCCCGCCCCAACCGAAACTACCACGACAACTGCCACCCCTGGCCCCAGCTCCCCCATGGGGGCCTGAACAGTAAGGGCCTCACTCTGCCCCGGGGACACAAAATCCAGTTGGAGGAACTTGCGCGGAGGCATGCTCTTGCGCTTACAGGCCCGTGCCGCGGGTTTTGAAGCCCCGTCCCTCCCCCTCCCGGCCGACTGCTCCATCGGTGGCCGAGAGTCTTCCTGGCACGCCAGGACCGCTGTCGTGACCCCAGCAGAGGCCGCATGCTGCGTCCGGGCGCAACCAACCCACGCCTGTAAAAGAACGCCGGGCTGAAGCAGGTCTTCCCGGCCCGCCCTCGCCAAAACCAGAAGCGCCACCCTAACCTCCTCGACAGGGACGTCTGCCATGCCGCCAAACTCCTGAAAAAACTTCTCGCACCACTGCAACAAATGTCCGCGTCGCCAGCCAGCGACCTCCGGGGCCGATCCTAGCCCTCCGTTCCAAACACCAGTCTGCCAAAGTGAGCCCTCACCTACACCCTGTCGCTAAACCCCTTCCTTTCGCAACAACCCTCCCGATGGTGCTGAGTGCAGGAAGGGGAAGTTCCCTTCCTCCCCTGCCCTTATAACCTCCCACTAACTCCTCCCTTTCCCCCTAGCTAGCCTGGGTCTCGCGCGAATGACCCAGGGGAAGACTAGTCTGCGACTGTGCTTCCCCCGGGCCCGGCATCGCTCCAGTACTCGACCGCTGTTAACTGCTTAAGTATGGCACCTAGCAGAGTTCAAGCTGCATCCCCAGGTCTACTCCTCTGTGCGCTCCTCAAATTTCGCTGTCACACTCTTCGATTCTTTGCGTTCTTGCCACTCATTCATTCTGCGCCGTTGTCTGTTTTGGGAGATCGCACACTCTTGCATCTTCCGCCACACTCACCGGAGAATTTCTTTACTGTCCGTCTCACCAGCTCTGCTACTCTGGTCACTTCCCTTGGTCTATACATCAACCCCCGTGCCTTTTTTTACTGCTCCACGGACACAGCGGTGATACTCTTCTTCTCCCAAGTTTGACAGTTCTGATGTTTTCACCTGCGTTTGCTCTCCTTCACTCGGTAAGTGTCTCCGATGAGTTTCTTTGCTTAATATTGCTTTTTTTCTTCCGCTCATTTCTTTTATCGTTTCTTTTTCTCATGTAGCGTGTTGGGGTCAGTGTCGTTGTATTTCTTCCCTATAGTCCTCGTCGCTAGTGTAGTATTAGTCAACAGATGAACGACACAGCATTAGCAGTTGTCAGATAGGTTTATTCACAGGCTTCGTAGATAAAACAACACAGGACCCCAGCCACAGCTGACTCCGCCAAACACTCACCTCGAGCACTCCCGGGCGCTTGCCTTAGAACGCTGTCGGTGGTGACATTCTAAGTGATATCACCACAGCGCGTTCCAAGGTGACGATCTCAAAAGGGGTGACACAGTTTGGTTAAACCTTCCCCTAAGATGGAAGATACCACAGTTGCCTCTTTGTAAAATACATACTTAAAACAAATAGAGATGAAAAAATCCTTGGAACATGAAAAGGTGGTCTTATATCCAAGTTTATATATTTCAAAAACAATGGTGCAACATTGTAAAATACATGCATGAATAGAATAAGAGAAACCAAGCAGATGGTACCAATGCACAAATGTAGGCGTAATCAATTGATAGGATGCGATAGGTTTGGGTAAAGAACTTTGTGCTTTGACTAGACGCCTGGGCTCCCTAACCTGATGATGTCACTTTGGCCGTGTATAGTAATCTCTAGAAAAAGGTGGGGGGGTGCCTTCAGGAAAGTGCATTCAAACAGCAAGAAATTAAGGGGCCTAGTAGTGACCTAGTCGATTCTCAGCCCTTCACTTGTGTGATCCAGGGCCTCAATCTTTCCTGAGAAACAGCACAGTGTAGCTTAATATTGGATGGGTCAAAGCTGGCCAGCACTGCTTCCCTACAGGTTCTTGTGCCCGCAGGGATCCACCCCCTTTGTAGCAGAGCCCTCCTATCCTCTCGGAGGGTGAGGCACAGGCACAGTACACGTATTATGTCCTCTATTTGCTGTTTGCAGAGCCGGCACATTGCCTGTTCCTCACCTCTTTTCAAAGCTGGAAGATGACTTGGGCTAGGGATCATCCACATCCACAGCTTCATGAGCTGTGCCTTTGTCCTTCAGTTGTAAGGATTGTTTAAGTATCACTGTGGTCTCAAGAATTTATACGTGACCAATGTCATCCAGCGTGTTTCCGTGCAGCGTGGCTGGCCTTATCTTCTAATAGTGAAAGCCGTTTTGTGCTGATTTTTGCCACACTTTTTGAATTCCTGATGGTTAGGTCCCGAGTAGTTGTTAAGCCAACCGTGCTCAGGACTTGAGTCAGTCAGATAGTACTTTCCCGCCAACCTTTGGTTTGTGCCCAGTTCAGTCCATAGGTGGTGGCCCAGAGTGCCTTCCTTTGTGGCCCTAAGCTTATGACAGCTTATTGTAAAGGCCATCTTATGTGTCTTATTTGAGCTGGTGTTGTGTGAGGGGGAAGCTGGAAAATTGTTCTGTAGATCTTCATGAGTGTTTTATCAATGTTGCTCTCTCCTGTCCTTTAAGGGCCTCCCTCCCATATGTTAAAGTCGGGAGAACCTTTGCCTGGGCCACTTGGAGGATAGGCGTGAGTGTGGGTCCTTTTATCTTTGTATATACAGCTAACGATAGTGCAGTGTCTTTCTTTTTCATTTCATTAATCTGGCTCCTGTATCTACCGTTGTCATTTAGGGAACTACTAGGTACAAATGGCATTTGCTTGAATCTAGTTTCTCCTAGTCCAGAGACCACGTCAGCTTTTGTGTTCTGGGACAAGAGACAGCAAGGATCTTTGTTTTCTTCTTGTTGATTGACAGACCATTCCTAGTTGAATATGTGGCAGTTGCGTCCAGGAGGTGTTGCAGGTAAATCCTTCTTTTACTGATCAGAACCAGGTCATCTGCATACAGTAGCTTTGAAAGGTGAAAGCCGCCCGGTTTGGGCGGGTGTGAGTTGACTGTGTTCAGGGCTGGTGTCAAGTCAGACAGAAACAAGTTGAATAGGGTAGGTGCTAGAACACAACCTTGCTTGTGGCCTTGCATAGTTGTTATAGACTGTGACAGGAGCGATCCGTCTCCAATTTGTATTCTGAAGCATGTGTCATGATACAGCAGCTGCAGGGCCCTGAGCAGAAACTCTGGGACGTTTAGTTGCGCAAGTTTCTATCAACCCTGTGGAAGGCAGATTTGTAGTCAATGAAGCCCATATAGATGGGATGGTTGTTGAATTCCACCTGGTCGATCAGTAAGGAGAGTGCAATGAGGTTCACGGTCGTCCCTGTGTGCTTGGTTTGGGGGTATGTTTCTTTTGTCTCAGCCCATGTGTGTAGTAGTCCAGCAGCCCGCCAGCAAAGTACTTTGCTTCATTGTCGATTAAAGCTATCAGGTGAGAGTTCCCAGGCATCTTTTTGTCTCTCCACCTTGAAGATGGGAGTGAGGATCGAACCATGCCATGGGGAGGGTGTGGGGGGATTGAGGGGCATATTATCAAGCCTGTGCGCTAAAATTATCGCCGCTTTATCGGCCGAAAACGGCCGATAAAGCGGCGATAATGGGCTTGATAATATGCTCTATCGAATTCCAATCGAAGCACATGTTAGATGTGAAGACATCTAACATGGGCTTCGATTGGAATTCCACAGAGCATATTATCAAGCCCATTATCGCCGCTTTATCGGCCGTTTTCGGCCGATAAAGCGGCGATAATTTTAGCGCACAGGCTTGATAATATGCCCCACAGTTATTCTCCAGTATGGTTGAATAGAGCGGGAATAGTTGGGTAGCCCAGAATGTTGGGTTTTCTTTATAGAGGGCCAGTGGAATGCCTCTTGGTCATGTAATGACTCTTACTGTGCTAGTTGTAAGCCGATTCCAAGGTAGAAACTAAACTAAATACCATGGGAAATAATGATTTCTGATAATAATAATAATTTTGATTGTTGAGAAATAATGTTGCTGAATGCCAGGATTCAGCATCTATATATAAACCAGTATAGTTCGAATTAGTATTGCTCACAAATTTCAAGTTGCGGATGGTATTAAGATGCATAATATGACAGCTTGCCTGGGATGCTGCTCACATATGCCAGATAACTGTCAGCCAGGTAGGGATGATCCCTGATTGTTCCTCGAAGGGCTGATACCAATGCAGATCACATATTTTATTATTTTGAGGTGGAGAAAAAAGCTGTCCACCAGCATTGCTATTGGCTACGGAGATGGAAATTCGAAATCTGACCTGACCCTATGAAAATGCAAAAACTACGTGATATTCTCCTGAAAGAATTTGCATTCAAAAATAGTAATTGAACGTTGTCTGTCATACAACTACACACACAGTCTTAGCTCTATGTTTAAGCAACCATAAGCCAATGATTACTGAGACATTCACTGTGTATATATGAGCACGCAACCCCCACAGTTCTCCTGCTCACCTCTGGACATAAATGTATCCCTGATTGTAGGGCGTTTAACCATTTCACTTGACTGGGCTTTGGATTGACCAATATGTGTCCCCTGAGCAGCCCAGCATTGTGCAATGACAACGTGACCCAGCAACTTAGTGGCCTAGTGTAGCATCTATGCCTCCTCTTGGAGTAGAGGCACACTTACCATGGCCAGCAGAAGTGCTCTATGTTGTGTGAGGCTGCACTGCCCACTGTATCAATCGGTCTGCAGCTCAGACACCCAAAGAAGGTCCTACTAACTCAGAGGGCACGGAAGAGCCAGCAGTTGCACTGTGCTGGCCAGGAGGATATATTATCTTTACCATGATTCACTTACATAGACTTAAAACCACATCACGTTTTTTACAATGCTTGTTGTTGAAATTTGTTTCTGCCCATCCAGTATGCCCAGATTTGTTTTGATTTTTGAATTACCTGGTCTAGGACATTTCACTGCGGGTGAGTCTCACTACACGTACCATGTGACTCTAGCAATGCAACTAGGGTGAGGGGCCCTTGGCTAGTAAAACGTGAACATATGCGCATGTTTGGGCACATGTGTTAGCGCTGTGCGTGTGAGACGCCTGTTGTGAGCAGCCTGGTAATTATGTACAAATAGCATGGCTCAGAGGGGATTATCTATTGACCTGGGGCAGGCATTATAATGTTAGTGTACACTCATATGGAAAGTCAGTGTGGTTTACTGTTTTGCCTGCAGCGACAGTTTATCACACACATAGGGTGAAAACTGCCTTAGAGTGCAGTTTCACTTTCCTTTAACCTACAAAGTCCAGTGACATATCAAAATAGGGTGGAACATGTGCAAGACAAGAAAAACAAATCTGAGAGTTTGAAGAGGATCTCTGTGCAACTTGAACTGTCATCCAGGATTGTTATATTTCTCCGGATCAGCTCGGGATCAGACCCCAAGCCTTTTTTCACCCATCTGGGTTAAATTAATTTCATTTTTCTACAGTGGTAGGAACAAAGGCCCCCCTCACACCAAAGGAGACATTAATTGTACTTCCATCCGCTCCTGAGGAGGAAAGGGTGGGGATAGAAATCTGCATTTGTTAATTACTCGCCACACTGCACCAAAGCTGGGGACAGACCAAGCCCAATGAATGAGGAGGAAGGCCAGACACCTGGAAGCGACGCAGGAGGGAGCTCCTTTTCAAACTTTTGATGGGAAAAGGCCCTGGCAGTGATGTCAGTGCGAGGCAGAGCTGAGACTCCAGGAGCAGATGTGACCACTGACTCCTGGGTGAAGCCATGTTGAATTGTGCTACAATGCTGTGCAGGATGGTGAGACAGGGCAGAAAGGTGATGTGGCACCTTAGGATTGGCCTGGGGTGCCTGGGTTCTAGAACCTTCTGCCCCCAATTAAAGTCTTGCACAAGGGGGAGACTTTCTCCTGGTTGGTGCTGTTTGTGCTTTTTGCTGCTTGACCCTGGGACAGACATGGACAACTGGAGGAAGCTTGGCAGGGCAGTCAGGCTTTTCCCAGAGGCAATGTGCAAAGCGTTTGCGCAACCCACATACACACCAGCGGCACACTACACCACAAAGGAGGCTCCACACCAGGTTATATAAAAATATCACTTTTATTGTATTTAAGCACATTGACCACAATCACATATATCATAAATCACTTTGCCAACTAGGCAATAGTCATAACATCCCATAAATCAGAAATCACCTTGCCAACTAGGCAATTGTCATAACATCGCAGTTAGTGCCCTAAAGTAAAAAAATGTTGTCCGCATTATAACAGCATCTTCACTGTCAAGAATCTGCAGGTCCTGCAATGACACTTGTTATCCTGTCACAAGGCATACAATGACATAAATCATAATATCAGGACATGAAATGTAGGTTTAGGTCATACATAATTCCTGGCTGCTGGACCTACAATGCCAGCCCTGGACATGTGGGGAAAACAACATGTATCCCCCAAATCAGGTCATAGAATGAAGATCAGGTGAGGAGAACAAAAAACGCATGAATCATCAATTTGTAGTACCCTAAGCACGAATCCACAGCGCTGCTGCGGTTCTCCTACAGGTGATACAGTAATTCTGGGCCCACTGTAGGGCCGATTTTCAATCCCAATCTAACCCTGGTCCTGGGTCCACTCTGTCTCCCTCAGCCTTCCCTGGAATCCTATGGGCAGGGTAGGCCAGACACGCTTTGAGTATTCAGGCTGCTCTGAGAGATTCTCCCCGTGCGGTGGCAGCAGGGCTGACCGTCTCGTCCTCCGAGTCAAGGCAATCCGAGCAGGACGGGCTTCCAAGCAGGTCCTCGGCCAGGCTAGATCATGGCATGCTGAGCCCAGCACGAGCGTCCCCCTCACACAAAAGGGGTTAAGTTCTCTTAGCAGGGAGCGTTTATGTTCAGCAGAGCCAGTTTCCCCAGGCCGGCAACTAGCGAGGTCTTGGGTCCCAGAGGACAATGCAAAGTGCTCAGTACGTGCTGAGTTTTCCTGGGGAGACATTCCCCACGCACTTCTCTCTATCAACGCTTGACAAGCACTGTTGAAAATAAAGAGCTCACCATGCACTTACTTAGTCAAAACTGTTAAGGACAGTGCAATCATTTTCCTGCTTCAGACTGGAGCAGCAACTGAAGGCCAACCCACCCCTTACACTATATAAATGGTAGTGCTCCTCACACAGTGCTTCAGCTCTCCTTCCAGGCAGGTTACTTTGGGATCCAGCAAGGATCTTTCTTGAAGTCTTTGATTTCCCTGAGGCTTCAAACTTGAGTTAAGCACACACAAGCCCTTGGAGACCTTACCAAGCAGGATACCACAGCAGGGCAACATGAGTCAGTACTTTTCCTCTGCCCACAGACACAAGAAAGAACTGCAGGCCAGTCCACCCCTCACATACCAGAAAGGGCAGCTCTCCTCACACAGCTCTTGAGCTCTTCTTCTTGGCAGGGTCCTCTTGTTTCCAGAAGTGATCTAAAGTCCGGGGGCTTAATACCTCATACATATACCCCATTTTCTCATTGTAGTCTTTGTGCCGGAGTCTCTGAGCTCAGCACAAACCAGTTCTGTCCTCCCTGCTTAAGCTTGACCACAGGGGGTGGGTACAGCATTTTGCAAAGGAGACATATTCTATTCAGGTGCCAGTGAAACTCCTCCCACCTCACTAAATACAGACAAGATCTATTCAACCCAACTATGAGTCACCCAAGAACTGGAGTACACACCTCAACCCCCTTGTGACTGTCTAGAGGGAATGCACATCCCCAGCATGGGCAGATCTGAGACACATTTACAGGGCTACTCATGAGGGTGGCACAACCAGGGCTACAAGCCCACTAGTAGCATTTGATTTATTTACAGGTCCTGGCACACTCAGTCCACCTTACTAGGGAGTTACCAATACATCAAATATGCCAATCATGGATAACCAGTCATAACAATAATGTACACAGACACAGAGAGCATATGCACTTTAGCACTGATCAGCAGTGGTAAAGTGCCCAAAATCCTATACCCAACAAAAACAGGGTCAGAAAAATAGGAGGCAAAAAGCAAAAGGTTTAGGGATAAACCTGCAAAAAGGGCCAGGTCTAACAAAATAGCGTGTAATTTTAAGTGATTTATAATTTTTAATTTAATTGTTAATAGTCATTTATAGTGTTATAGTGGGATGCTAGGTTTGTAGGGGTGTAGGTGGGAAGGTAATTAAGTATAATTAATTAACAATTAATTATTAATATTGCATTATTTATTAACTGATTATTAATTATACTAAGTGTGTAATAATTATATTTCTTAAGTTATATATTAGGTGCGGCTGCTGCATTTGTAGAGTATATGGTCGGAAGCTAATTAAGTAATAGTTTATTAACAATTAATGATATATATATTTTCAATTATGTAAGTGATTATTTAATATATCAATTGGTAATAATTATATATGTTAAGTTATATAATAGCTTCACGCTGCTGGGCTTGTAAAGGTATAGAGGGGGAATTTAATTAAGTATTAATCGAATATTTATTAACTATTTCATTTATTAATAGTTATGCGAATTGTTTAATAATTATATTATTTTAAGTTCTATATTAGGTGCAGGCTGCTGGGTTTGTAGGGATATAGGGTGGGAAATTAATTATTAATATGTAATTGATTTTTAATTATGTTATTGGTGTTATATTTATTTATATTAGTTAAAGTATAGTCTGCAGTGTTATTAAACATAGAGGGACAGCTCCCTCTTTATGTCTTGTTTAACACCTTGGCTGCTATAGGTTTTCCTCCCCGGTGCTGGATTCCCAGATTTACCATTGCTCATGACGAGCTCAGCTCGTCATAAGCACAGCTCCACTGGGCCTCATGACGAGCTGAGCTCGTCATGAGCATGGAAGGGGTTAAAAATCACTGAAGTGCATACCCCACAAGGGATATGCACTGTGGTGCATACATCTCTGCGCCTTTACATACTGTTTAGTAATTACTGCGCAGTATGTAAAGGCACTGAGATGTATGCACAGCCCAGCAGTGGTTTCTAAGAAGGGCCGGCAGTCCATAGATACAGGCTAGAGATGGATATAATGCTCCACACTAACACGTTAAAGGTAAGGAAATAATGGGTCAATAATGGGTCACCGCAAGATCGCTGACATCCACAACAGCTTCAACACCACGACTGCCCCGACTACGCCAGACTCCACCTCCCCTTTGAACACCACCAGCGCCAACTGCCTGACCTCCTTGTCCAACGTCAATGACGACGAAACACGCAAGATCATGAACTCCATCCACTCAGGATCTCTGTCTGACCCGTGCCCACACCATGTATTCAACAAAGCAGACGCAGCCATCGCACCCCAACTACGGAAGTTCATCAACATCTTCTTCGAAACTGCGACATTCCCGGAAAACTGGAAGCACGCCGAAATCAACGCCCTCCTCAAGAAGCCCAAAGCGGACCCCAAGGACCTCAAGAACTTCCGGCCCATCTCCCTGCCCCCGTTCCCGGCAAAGGTCATCGAGAAAATCGTCAACATGCAACTGGCCCGCCACCTCAAAGACTACAACATCTTGGACCCGTCCCAGTCCGGATTCAGACGAAACCACAGCACCGAGACAGCCCTCATCGCTGCCACCGACGACATCAGGCACCAACTAGACAACGGCTAAAAATCAGCCCTCATCCTCCTGGATCTGTCAGCCGCCTTCGACACGGTCTGCCATCGCACTCTAAAGACACGCCTCCTAGAAGCCAGAATCCAAGAGAAGGCTCTTGAATGGACCACCTCCTTCCTCTCCGACAGAACCCAGAGCGTCTGCCTCCCAAACTTCCGATACTGAAGAACCGGGTTTTAGAACCCAGCGGCGCCAGGGGAAACGCCCGAAGTCTTCGAGTTCTCCTGTATTGGCAAACAGAGACACGGGACACTTCTAGGTGACGTCAAAGACCAAGTTTATTGGCTGCAACCAGGAACAGAGGTCTACGAAGCACAACACGGGTGGTTTGTCGGAGACTGCACAATTTAGTAAAGCGAGACATCGTCTTTTATGCCAAAAATCACATTCCTGACTAGCATCAATTACTTACAAACCATCCAATCATACAGTGACATTTCAAAAGTATCGCATAACGACGATCTGGATGCCGACACGGTAAAAATGCTGGATGTTACAGCCCCTCTTGGCCTGGTCCCCTACCATGTAGGACCAACCCACGAGAAGGGTCACAACCTCGATCTGACTTTCTCTACAATCCCTATAGAGATGCATACACCTAGTCAGGTGTTATGGTCGGATCACAGGTTGGTCAAATTTTATATTCAGGAGGTAAGGAAATCCTCCTGTCCCCCTCGACAGGTCTCCCAGGGATTTAGGGCACTCCATCGGGTTACCCCGGAATTACTGGCACAGGAATGTGCGGCCCACCCTTGCATCCTGACAGGGGATCTAGACGGGGATGCAGAGCGGCTGCAGGCGTGGCTCCTAGAGAGGCTTGATCACCTGGCTCCTGTGAGACCGCCTCGCAAGGTGGATAAACGTGCATCTGCTCCCTGGTTCACGGAAGTGCTGGCAGCTTCCCATCGGTAGTGCAAAGTAGCCGAAAGAGCATGGCGCGCCAAATATGATCCGGCGGCTAAACTTGCTTATAGGTCTCTAGTGAAAATGTACCATCGAGACATCTTTTCTGAGAAGAAGGGCTATTTCGCTAGGAAAATTGAAGCTGCTTCCAATTCTTGTAAGGAGCTATTCGCCATTGTGCGGGAGTTTACGACTTCACGCGCCACGTCGAATCAGACTCCCCCCCTTGAGCCTTGGGTCAGGGCGATCGCGGACTTTTTGATTTCCAAGATCCGTCTGATCCAGGACTCCTTTCCTGTGCAGGAGTCCGAGATGCCCTGCTTGGTGGAGGAGACCTCGGTCCTCCCGACCAGTGCTGGCCCAGTTCTAGCAGTTTTCCCTCCTCTTTCTATGGCCTCTTCGTTGGATCTGATGGCCTGTCTAAAATCTGGCTCTCCGCGGGATGCCTGCCCCGCCAAGTTTTTGGCGAAAATGGCAGCAGTCATCAATCCTTTTGTCAACCCCCTGTTGAACTGTTCTCTGGTTCAGGGTGTGGTTCCTCAGTCATGGAAGCAGGCGATGATCATCCCCCTGCTCAAAAAGCCCGGTCTGGACGTGGAGGTACTAGCGAATTATAGACCTATTTCGCTTCTGCCTGCCTTTGCAAAAATCATCGAAAAACATGTGCATAAGGTGCTCGCCGATTATCTGGAGTCCCATGACCTACTGCACCCTACTCAATCAGGTTTCCGCACCAATCTTAGTACCGAAACAGCTCTCCTGGAAGTTTCGGAGGCGATTAAGGAGGTGCTGGATTCAGGTGGTAGGGCGATGCTGGTGATGTTAGACCTGTCGGCGGCCTTTGACACCGTCCCCCACGAGGGTCTCCTCGCAAGACTTTTCGAGATCGGTCTTAGGGGGACGGTGCTCAACTGGTTTCGTTCTTTTTTGACGGGCCGTCGACAAACGGTCTGGGCCTCCGCCTGCTCCGCCGAGATGGCGCCACTGGGTGTCGGGGTCCCTCAGGGCTCAGTATTGAGCCCGACCCTTTTCAATATCTTCATGACCCCTCTGGCGGCTCTGGCGGAGTCTTTCGGGGCTCAGATCGTTTCTTACGCTGACGATACCCAGCTCCTCTTTACCTGTGAGAGGGGTGCGGACTTCAACGGAGAGAGGATCCGGGGCTGCCTTTAGGCTGTGTTTTAGTGGTTCCAACATAACAGCCTCAAGTGCAACTCGGATAATTCCAAGGTCCTCTTCTTTGGGTGCAGTGTAGATCCGGACTGGAAGGTTTGGTGGCCGGAGAACATGTTCCCACCAGCAAGTTCTTCCCAGGTGGCGAAAAACCTTGGGATTAAGATCGACAATGGCCTCACACTGCGCTCCCAGATAATCGGCCTTACCGGCACGTGTTTCGGCCTGCTCCGGATGTTGCGTAAGTTTCTCCCTTTACTATCAGAGGAGCACAGGAAGGTCACAGTGCAGGCGATAATTGGTTCGCGTATTGACTATGCGAACATTCTCTATCTTGGCCTGCCGGAATATCTGCTTCAACGGCTACAGGTGGTCCAGAACTCGGCAGCACGGGCTATCTTTGGACTATCCCGCCGTGCTAGAGCCTCGGGCCTCCTGCAGGTACTGCACTGGCTTCCCATCCGGAAGCGGATAATCTTTAAGGCCTTGACGTTGGCGCATAAGGCTCTGCATACCACCGGAGCGAAATACCTTCAAAAAAGGCTGGCTTTTTATCATCCAGCCAGGTCCTTGAGGTCAGGGTCCTTGTACCTTGCCAATGTTCCTCGTGTCAAAAGGGCACGTATTGGAGGCCGTTCCTTCAGATTGTTAGCCCCCCAGCTCTGGATCATTTTGCCAGTGGCGCTACGCAGCACGTCTAACCTACTGGCTTTTAGGAAAGGGCTCAAAACTTGGCTTTTCACCTCTTAGCTGCATCCTGGGTTCTGTTTTTCTTTCTTTTCTGGATCTTCCGTTTTTTATCTCTCTTCTCTCTTGTTGTGTTATGAGATAGGTGTGCAACCAAAGCGCCGGGACACTCTCTGAGTAGCCGTGCGCTATACAAAAAAAAAGCATAAAAAAAAACCAGCATAACAAGCCCACTTTCAGTTGTCCAGCCCACCAGAAATGACAAGGCAAAATCCAACATTCCTGCTCGGACGGGCCAGACAAACCCATAATAAAAGGACCTCAACCCAAACCATAAATAGACCACAAAGGAAGGAACAGAAACAGATGAGAAGCAAGATAGAAGGGTGTGTGCATGTACCATAAACTCAACAATGTCCTGCTCTTTGATCTCTATCTGACCAGCTGCCTAACAAGGAAGTGGCTCAACGAGGTCAGCTTCGGGCAAGGGAGTCAGCTCGCTCAGATCACACAAAAGTCAGCTAAAGGTGTACGTGTCCCAAGGACTCGCTCGGCCGTAGTCATCGGCCTATGTGAGGGCAACCACAAAATGGCTGCCGTACACAAAATGGAACCCAAAGGTTCGAACGAAATCCCTGAATACATAGTGTTTCCATCAATCGATTATGACGAAAACACTCGTACATACCGCACTCGTCATTTGCGGTCCGCTGATACCAAAATCGTCACGATACGACGACCTTTATTGAACGGGTTCAGAATCATGGAACCTCAGACCCTCCTTTTGCCCTTACATAGGCAATGAACCCAAACTCACGTCAGTCTGAATCCAGGTATATATTCATCAGATCATCAAGATGTTGCATCATCCTATTACTTAGCAACTCTCTCTGGACAGGTCTCCTTGCACACGAAGTAGCAGAAAGGCCACAAATAGCAGGAGCATACTGCACGCAAAGACAGAAAAGGAAAAGGATAGCTAAGATCATCCCAATGATTATCAGAATCTTCCATCCCCAAGTGGATAGCAATCCCCAAAACCATCCCATTAATGACCAATCTCCTTCGTCCACATGTACAGACTTGGAGATCTTATGTAGCTTGGAAATGGCTTGGAAAACTGTCAGAGCGTTGTCTGGAATGAAAACGCAGCAGCATGATTGAATCAATTTACATACCCCTCCTCTATCTGCAAGTATGACATCTAACGCAACTCTGTTCTGAAGAGTCATAAGGCGATCCGACTGGAGCTCAGCAGTCAAGTTACTAAGGGCACCGGCAGTTTCGACTATGGTGGACTCAACCACTCTCATCAACTGTCAAATGTTCCTGCTGTTAGCCATAGGTCCCCAAAACGGCAGAAAACCCTTCACGAAATCTCCTAATTCTTGTCCTGCAGTTTCTTCCTTACTGAAGACACCTCTAGCAACTCTCGTCTTGTGGTAATCTGCCGCAGCTGTATACGTAGGAGGCAACAGGAATGAGACAAAACATGTGCCCGAGAAATCAGGGGGCAACCATGTATACGCTCTATTGTAACAGATGAAACAGGTACCCTTAGCTGCTAGAAACGATGGGGAAGACTAGGACGCAAAAGCATACGTCTCAGTGCAAACACTCTTCCCTAACTGAGCTCTCTGATTCTTGCCATTACCTTGCAGACAATAATGACCCAGATGGGGCACTATCCAAATCGGAGAGGATCTTTTCGCTCGCTGGTTAACACTCAGACTAGCTCCATATCCAGTCACGTTCCAACCAATGTATGCCTGTGTCTCATCTCTTTGAATAGTCTCGTAGGAACTAATTCCTCTAATCATATCGACTATACCCTTGACTACAGCACTAGTCTTTGGACTATCCTTCACAGAACGTAGAGGGTAGACTTTACGAGCATAAATGAACATCGTTCTGTATGCCCACACAGAACCTTTGTAGCTAAAAGGCAAAACCAGGTAAGGAATACCTTTATCGGTCGTATGAGGCATAAGTCCACACACCCAACAATTAGTCGTGTTCACTACTAGCTGGTGTTGGTGCAGAAGCTGAACAAAGGAATTATTAACAAATTCCAGTCTTCTAACAGATTCATGTTCAGGCAGAGGGTGAAAAGAATGCGAAGAAACAGTAGGAGGAGGCATAGGTTGTGTAGTGGGCACAAACGTCACTTGAAAAGAGAATGTCACATATCCTATTAAAAACATCATTAAGCTAAACAACATAAACAGACATAACATTAAAAAACGTTTTCTGCTCATCACAGTACATATTTTGCTCTTAAAGCTCATTCTTTCAACAGGTCTCTCCATCTCGAAAAACTCCATCCTCTAACCGTGCTGTTCGCGGCGGTTGGGTGTTCCGTGCTAAGGAATGCGTCTGTCAGTCCAGGGAACGCCCTTAGACCAACCAGAACCATCGACCTAGTGTCTTCGGCTTGCACTCCAAAGTCTTCGCACCGCGACCTTACAGCTGAAGCAGGATTGCGGTTAGAAAAACAAAAAATCGATCAAAACATTTATTCGGAGGAGAGAGCATACATTCAAAAATATAAAAGAAAGAATTTTATTTTATTAGTCCAACGACCCTTGGTTGCAAATTATAACGGCCTTTGCCAGGCAATGTCTGTTCCCGAAACAAAAGCTCAGGTTCAGAAGTGTCCAAACGATTCGACGGAGACACAGCTTCTTGCAGAAGATCGTCGCTTTCTCGTTCAGTGTTCGTTCCAATCAAAGGTGCATCGCTAAAAGGCAGAAAACGAGGCACGGTTTCAGTCTCAGAGTCAGGAATACCATCCTGCACCCATCGGTCGTACGGCAGAGGCAAAGGAGCCCTCTTACAATGTACGCCGTGGATCCAGTTCTTTTTACCGCACACTCACACTGCTGATCGTGTGGACAAAAGCACCAAGTAGGGTCCAATCCAGCGGGGCTGATCGTTCTTGGTCCGCTGGAAGTTTTTCACGAAGATCCAAGAACCAGGTTTGATAGCATGTCCTGGATCTTCAGGTGCTTGTGGCAGTGTATCATGAACCTGTTGGTGCAAAACACGCAATTTAGCCGTCAATTCATAAAGGTAATCAAGCAACACAGTGTGCTCTATCTTACTGAATTTTGTCGGCAGCGGCACTCCCCATATATTCGCCGGGCGACCAAAAACTACTTCGTACGGACTAAGTCCCATTCGTGAATGCACAGTCATTCTTGTGGACAGAAGTGCTAACGGCAAGGCATCGGGCCATTGTAGACCGGAGCTCGCCTGAATCTTGGCTAGTTTTAGCTTAAGGGTGCCATTATAGCATTCAACTAGACCAGCTGATTGGGGATGATTTGCAGCATGGAATATTTGGCGAATTCCTAACCCATCACATACTCTCTTCATCACTTGACCCACAAATTCACTCCCATTGTCACTCCAGACCATTCTCGGCAATCCATACCTAGGGAAAAATTCCTTAATAAGGGCTTTAGCTGTGGACAAGGCAGTGTTATCTTTCAGGGGGTTGCTTCTACCCATCTCGAAAAAGCACAAACAACCACGAGCACATACTTTAAGTTGTTGCACCTCTCCATGTGAATGAAATCTAGCTGCAAAGCCTCGAACGGATACGTTGGAGGAGCAAAATGACCAGCTGGAGTTGGAGTTCCCTTACCGGGATTGTACATCAAACAAACCATACAATTCTTAACCAAATTCTCTGCACACTTAGGGATCCCAGCATTTTGCCACACTAGAGCTAACAACTTACAAATCCCATTCCATGAGCCATCGTAACCACTGGAAGCACATACGCATCAGGTAACAACCATCGCTGATGCTCTGACAACTCAACCCAACAACCATTCGAATCCAATTTACCCTTACTTTCTCTCCATTCATTCAACTCTTTCTCTGTAGCTTCAGCTTGAATGGACTTCACGCTCTCTATCGTATCTTCACACATACTTCTATCCGGAACCCATCTCGCCGGACCCGCAACATACATTCGACTCATCACATCTCTTGCAGTTTCTTTCGCGACTTCGTCTGCAAACGCATTACCACGACCAACATCATCAGTAATTTTCTTATGCGCACTGCATTTCACGATCGCAACTTGCAACGGCAAAGTAAGCGACTCAAGAAGTTCATTCACCAACTGACCATGCTAAATCTTAGTTCCATGCGAAGCCAGGAACCCACGCTCTTTCCACAAACGTCCAAAACTATGAACCACACCAAACGCATACTGGCTATCAGTGTAAACAGTCACTCGTTTCCCTTTCGACAACACACACGCTCTTGTCAATGCAATCAACTCTGCTGCTTGCGCTGAATTATGTGGGATAGGTGCAGCTTCATCGATCGTATGCAAAGTCGTAACAGCATATGCTGCAGTCGTATCACCATTCAGAAGCTTGAAGCACGAACCATCAACCCATAAGGTACCATCACACTCTGCAAGAGGAGTGTCCCTAAGGTCTATTCTCCCTTTCATTTCTTCCTCTGTCCTAAGAAAGCAATCATGCTGTTCAATAACATCTGTCTCAACTGAAATCGGCAACAACGTAGCTGGATTCAACGTGTTGCATCTCTTTATATGCACATGACTCGCTAAGAGTGTCAATTCGTAACCTGACAACCGAGCACTAGTTAAGTGCTGTGTCTTGGTCCGATTCAACAAGGTATCCACTTCATGTGGAACAATCACAATCAATGTATTATCCATCACCAAACCAGCACACTGTCGAATCGAGACAGCCGCTGCCGCTGTAGCTCTCAAACAACTCGGCAACGCTCTAGCAACCGGATCCAAAGTCGACGAAAAATACGCACATGGACGTTGCTTATCGCCGAACTGCTGTGTCGAAACTGACAATGCACATCCCTCTCTCTCGTGGACATAGAGTGTAAAAGGCTTACTGTAGTCGGGAGTACCCAACACAGGAGCCGAACACAACGCATCGCGTAATTCTGAAAAGCTCTTCTGACATTCGTCAGTCCAAGGAATAGGATTAGGAGTATCCTTAACAGTAAGAGCTATCAAAGGTTTCGCAAGCAGAGAAACATTAGGGATCCACTGTCTACAGTACGATGTAATACCCAGAAAAGCACGCACTTCTCTCTGTGTCGTTGGCACACTCATTTTCGCAATAGCTTGAATTCTTTCTGGGGTCAATCTTCTTCCCTCCTTCGATAAGAGGTGACCTAAGTAGGTTACTTCTTGTCGACAATATTGCAACTTCGAAAGAGACACCTTATAATGGAAATCAGACAAATGACGCAACAACGACAAAGTAGCCTCTTTACAATCTCTTCATTATCGGCAGCAACTAACAAATCGTCGACATACTGAATAAGGGCAGCACCATCAGGTAAGACAATCGAATCAAGCTGTGTTTTCGAAGCCTGACTATAGATGGATTGACTCTCACAATAGCCTTGAGGAGCGCGCTTAAACCGGAAACTTCGGCCTCCTAAAGAGAAGCCAAAAATATCCCTACTCTCCTCGGCAATCGGGATGCTGAAGAAAGCATTCTTCAAGTCAATCACCGAAAACCATGTGGCAGAAGCCGGAATCAAAGTCAATAAAGCAGTGATATCTGGTACAACAGGAAATTGCGGAACTACAATCTTATTCACCTCGCGGAGATCAATCACAAACCTATATACAGGAGGTTGCGAAGAAACAGTTCTTTTCAGAACAGGCAAAACCGGACTATTGCACACATTACCTCTCGTTTCCTCAATCACACCTTTCTCAATCAGATCATAGATGATCTCCAAAAGTGCTCTTTCACCATCACTAGAAATCCGATATGGGGGAATACGTGGCAATCTAGCATTCGCTTTCAACGTCACAACGTATGGCGGAATCTCCAAAAGACCCACATCATTAGGACCAGTAGCCCAAAGAGAATCAGGAAGAGAAGACAATTCAGCTGGAAGTCGATCTTTAGATAAATACATCGGAGAGATCACTCTCTTACCCAATGTAAGCTGTACTCCTGAAGGAGAACAATGTAGCGTTGCATACAATCTTTTCAACAAGTCTAATCCCAACAAGTTCTCACCACAACCAGTCATCAAAATAAGGGGTGCTTCGAATTCACAAGGTCCAACAGAAATAGACAAAGGAGTAGAAATCGGATTAGTAACCGGGGCGCCAGAAAAACCTACTGAAACATTCGTTAAGCCAGACAAAGGTGCGCCAAGGAGTTTAGAGTGCATAATAGAACTCTTCGCAGCACCAGTATCCAACAGAAAAGGTTCTGACACACCTGATGCAATCACTTTAACATAAGGTCCACTCTGATCTACTGGAACTGAAACAACTCCCTCTCTTTGTCTATGGCTGTCCTAGCAATCATTACAATCCATATTTTCACCTTCGACATAGTAATCGTCCGAATAGTACTGAGCCGTCCTACCAGACGCACCATTCTGCTGATCAAAGCTATTTATCGAATTCTGTGAAGGCAAGGAACGCGCATTCTGAGGAAACACACCACGTCCTCTACCTCTAGGAGCTTGCTGAACACCTCAACCTCTCACACCAGAAGCACCATTCGTGCGCTGTAACAGAAATGGACAACGACTCTTGAAATGACCCTCTTCTTTACAATACGCACACTGATTAGGGCCTACAGGAAAACGTTGTTGAGAAGACTCGAACCTTTGCGAGTTTCTCTGATATTGCTGAGGTTGCTGATAATCGCGCTGATTATTACGAGGTGGATACGCTTGCTGTAAAAGAACCTTCGTCTTTAACTCTTTAGTCTTCTTGTCGGCTCTATCTTTCTCGTCCTTATCTCTATTTTCGTAGTACTGTGCAGTAGCCAAAATCTGTGCTGACGAGGAAACAGCCCAAGCACTCTCAGAATCCTTCAACTTATTGCACAAGTCCGGTAGCAAATTATGCACAAACTTGTCAACGAACAACCGTTGACCACCTTCCGTACTCATGTCCTGACCACTATGGTCGACAAACGTCTCTTCAAACCTAGTGAAAAAGTCAGACACACTTTCGTATTTCTTCTGCTTACATGCAGACAACTTGTCCCAGTTAACACTTACAGCAGGCATCAAAGTCTTCATGTAATTAACAATCCTACCAGGAAGTTCTGCAACTAGTTGCTCAGGTTTAGCACCACCAACTTGTCTAGCATCTGAGGCACCAATATTAGCCCATGTATCAGCTAACTCCTGCGCTTGATCCGTATGACGAATCAGTCCCCATATAGGCTGTGGAACTACATTCCCAAACAACATGTCTATATCGGCTAAATTCATAATACAGGAGTCTGCAGTCTGTGATAATTCCTTGTAGTACCCTGCAGGATTTTTACGTGGATCAGGCAAAGACTGCTTATGGGCCAAAACTTCAACTCGCTTCCATGGAACATTTACCCAAACACGCTGAAAATGAGCCGGTACAGCTTGAATACCCGCAGCAGCATTGGCTACAACCGCGTCTTTCCACACCGGAGGAACCACTCTCATTGGATATTGTCGCGCTTTCCTCCTAACTGAAGGATTAGGCTCAAACAACGACTGAGAAGGAGACTCACTCCTAAACGTCAACAATGTCGCAACTACTCTTTCAACGTCAACACCCACTATAGTTCCCTTCGCAAACTCATACTGTATACGGAACAACTCAGGCGGAATCTTCCCATTCCTCACGAAGGAAAGTACACATCTTCTCGAAAACATATCTCCGCTTCGGTGCTTCCCATTGACGGAAGACATCCATAACAGACTCCAAATCATATCTTGAAGTATAAGTAACCCATTTACGCGCTAAGTGATCCAATACTTCCCGCTCATCGGGACCAGGCAGTTGGCTGTGCAACTGTGTACGCGCTGAAACAGGGATCATACCCAATGACCCAAAGAGAGGAGAAAAGAGACCAGTAACAGTATCAGTCATTCTTTGTCGAACAGAAGGAGAAGTTGATGGAAGAACAGGAGGAAAAAGAGGATGAGACAAACTATGCATAGGAGCAGTATCAAAAGCAGTAGTGGAAGACATAGGCAATACAGAAGGCAAAGTCGTAGGAATTGGAGACGGAGCAGGTAGCAAAGTCGGCGGCCCTTGAGAAGGCTGTGCCAAAGGAATAGGAGCCAACTGAAGAGGAGCTGGCTGTTGTAGAACCACAGGTGGCAAAGCAACCGGAAGTTGCGCAACTAAAGGTTGCGGAGGTGCTGTAGCACTCTGCACATAAGGGGGTGGCGAACTCAACAAATGTGCCATCAAAGGATCTTTCTCAAGGTCTTTCGTTGCACCTTGATGCTGAGGTGGCAAAGCTGGATAGCACTTATCAAGCGCCATTTTACGTTGCTTGTGCAACTGTTCACTCTCTTGCTTTTCTTCGTTATCCCTAAACTCCATAGCAGCTTGCATTACCGAAATACCTCTTTCTCTTTTATTTCTCTTCACTAACTTAATTTCTTTCTGTTTGGCTTCCTTTCGCCATAGGCGGAAAGAGTCAAACATCGCCGGCCGGGCTTTCTTCTTGAACAGTTTGACTTCCAGATTATCTAAAACCTCTGTGTCATAGCTACCATATTGGGGCCACTTTAGGACACCGTCCTTCCTAGTGTAGCGAACCCATACTTCATTATACGTGATGGGGCCCAAGCCATGTTTTAAATAGAGCTCATAGGTCGGAGTTCCAATCGGAGGCACCGGACACGAGTCCTCCAATCGGGAATCCCTATTACAACCACAACAAAACATCTTTCCAAGTCTGCTAAGACCAGGCATCTTCGCTCTCTAGTCTAGCTTCAAACTTCAAGGGAATATCAAAGACGATAGCCTCGCGAATACATGAGTCCCTCGGCTTTGGGGCTTGCAAGTCCCAAATCAAAGATCCCAAGGGGATACCCAAAACAAAACTAAGGACTGGGAGACGCTCCACTCATACTTAACTAAAATATCGACGACGTCGCCAGAAGACCCGTCTATCGTCTCGCTTTACAAATCGTCTAATGGCTCCAAGACAGGGCGACAGTCAGGGCAGCAGTCCTTCGTAGCCGTCGGAAAGCGGGGAACCTCGCGGCAAAGACTTTCGGACCACGACGACATACAGGGGTCGATGAAGTGGCAGGCCTTCCTCCAGAATTTTCACACAAAGCTCCTCACGATCTTCAGGCTTGGACCGGTACCGCTGAAGTCGCCCCACATTGGGCGCCAACTGAAGAACCGGGTTTTAGAACCCAGCGGCGCCAGGGAAAACGCCCAAAGTCTTCGAGTTCTCCTGTCTTGGCAAACAGAGACACGGGACACTTCTAGGTGACGTCAAAGACCAAGTTTATTGGCTGCAACCAGGAACAGAGATCTACGAAGCACAACACGGGTGGTTCGTCAGAGACTGGACAATTTAGTAAAGCGAGACATCGTCTTTTATGCCAAAAATCACATTCCTGACAAGCATCAATTATTTACGAACCATCCAATCATACAGTGACATTTCAAAAGTATCGCATAACGACAAGCCCACTTTCAGTTGTCCAGCCCACCAGAAATGACAAGGCAAAATCCAACATTCCTGCTCGGACGGGCCAGACAAACCCATAATAAAAGGACCTCAACTCAAACCATAAATAGGCCATAAAGGAAGGAACAGAAACAGATGAGAAGCAAGATAGAAGGGTGTGTGCATGTACCATAAACTCAACAATGTCCTGCTCTTTGATCTCTATCTGACCAGCTGCCTAACAAGGAACTGGCTCAACGAGGTCAGCTTCAGGCAAGGGAGTCAGTTCGCTCAGGTCACACAAAAGTCAGCTAAAGGTGTACGTGTCCCAAGGACTCGCTCGGCCGTAGTCATCGGCCTATGTGAGGGCAACCACAAAATGGCTACGTACACAAAATGGAACCCGAAGGTTCAAACTAAATCCCTGAATACATAGTGTTTCCATCAATCGATTATGACGATAACACTCGTACATACCGCACTGGTCATTTGCGGTCCGCTGATACCAAAATCGTCATGATACGACGACCTTTATTGAACGGGTTCAGAATCACGGAACCTCAATCCGAAGCCACCGACATCATCTGCGGCATCCCCAGGGCTCATCCCTCAGCCCAACGCTGTTCAACGTCTACATGGCCCCCCTCGCACAAGTGGCCCACCATCACAACCTCAACATCATCTCCTACGCTGACGACACCCAGCTCATCCTCTCCCTCACCAAGGACCCACACACTGCCAAAACCAACCTCCACGAGGGAATGAAGGCCGTCGCCGATTGGATGAGGAGCAGCCGTCTGAAGCTGAACTCGGACAAGACAGAGGTCCTCATCCTCGGACGCACCCCCTCAGCCTGGGATGACTCCTGGTGGCCGACCACACTGGGAACACCACCAACACCCACCGACCATGCACGCAATCTAGGATTCATCCTCGACTCCTCCCTCTCCATGTCTAAGCAGGTCAACGCCGTCTCCTCCTCTTGCTACAACACCCTCTGCATGCTCCGCAGGATCTACAAGTGGATCCCGACCAAAACAAGAAGAACGGTGACACAGGCCCTCGTCAGATGTAGACTGGACTACGGCAACGCACTCTACGCCAGAATCCCAGCCAAACACCTACGACGACTACAACGCATTCAAAAAGCCTCCACCCGACTGATCGTCAACGTCCCCCGCCGCAGTCACATTACCCCGCACCTGAGAGACCTACACTGGCTCCCCGTCGACAAGCTCTTCACCCACGCACACAAAGCACTCCACAACGCCGGAACCAGCCTACCTGAACAGTAGATTCAGCTTCCACACCCCCACCCGCCAGCTCCGCTCCACCAGCCTCGCCCTCGCCGCTGTCCCCCGCATCCAACGAACGACGTCCGGTGGCAGATCCTTCTCCTACCTCGCCGCCAAGACCTGGAACACCCTCCCTACCCACATACAGCAGACCCAAGACCTACTCGCCTTCAGAAGACTCCTCAAGACCTGGCTCTTCGAGCAGTAGCAGCACCCCCCCTCCCCTCAGCGCCTTGGGACCCTCATGGGTAAGTAGCACGCTTTACAAGTTCTCTGATTGATTGATTGATTATGTTTCATACCTATAATTGTCTAAGCTATCATCAGGACCAGCTATCCTTATCTACTAAAATTGGGGTGGTCAGTGCAAGTGTCTAGTACCGCACCCTAAAATAGTCACAAGGATATGTAGTATACCTTCTGGGTAAAACCCAATTACAAGGATATTGAGGCCCCAATTGCATGGACCAGAATGGACGCTCACTGATGTACCAATAATCAGCTGTCGGTGTTTGCGTTTAGCGGCAGGCCTATCCTGCATTCTGCTATTGAGGGAGTCTTCCTTACCGATAACGTGCTAGAGTGGACCATTATATCCACCTCTCACCTGAATCTATGTTTTTCATCATAACATGGGAACCCAAACATTAAATTGGTATTTTGGGCTCATATAGTTATTTTTACTGAACATTTCCTCGAATCTACTCACTTCATTCACACACCATTTCCATCACACCACACGCTCCACATTGGCAAAAAGAAACAAATCCATTGGGCATTGCAGGTCAGACCCAATGAGGAGCTGCCTGATGATGAAGCATGAAATTCTTCGGCTGTGTGAGGGCCCTTGCTCCTAAAAGGAGCACTCCCTCTCAATTCCTTCTGGTAAACCTTCATCTTTTCATAGGAACTGCATAGCTCTTTTAGATAAAGTCTAGAAAATGTTCATGGCCCATTGTCGACTGAAGTTACAATTTTAGTTTATGCAATGGGATGCTGCAAAATAGTCTTGTGTGAAGCTGCTCTTATATTTGTATTAGGCTATTAGGCTTAGTGGCAGTTCTTAATTTGAGCTGGGGGTTGTACGTTTAACCCACTTACATTCATTTTTAGTGTCCTGCACTTTTTTCCCCCATTATGCTTTGTTTCAGAACAAACGTCTGAAAAACACTAAAGTCGGAAAAGAAATATGAACAAAGTGTGGCAAAAGGAGAGAGCAAATACGAAAACAACCTTCTAGAGTGAGATAAAGAGCTTTAAGAAGCACACCTGAGAGAATGGCTTTGTCTCCACCCACATGTTGGTTACTTTGAATAAAGTATCCAGAAATAGTGCAAGGGGAGATCAGCCAACTAAAAATGTGTAATTATGTGGTAGTTTACCATGGGTGGCCTCCTCGTCCATGCTGCAATAGTATTGGCTAATAATATTGCTGATGCGTCATAACATGCTCACAGTGTGCATTAATTACAGCGTGCACTGTTTATATTGATAGGCTAATCGTATTGGTGAATAGAGCTTCACAGTAAGGATGTTCCTTTATTCAAAAGGGCCATGGTATTTACCATAATAATGCAAGGGCTTTTGGGAATTTTTTTTATTTCCCATTTACATTTGTGTGGTGCAAAATAAACAGTTTGTTCTGCCCTCGCATCCCAGTTCACCAACGGACAGGCCCATTGCTGAAGCCTCAACAGCCTCATGCCCATCCTTCCTCCCAGTGTCTCAGTTCGCTCGCCCTTCCCGCAGCAACCCACACACAACCTGCTCCTTTCAGCATTAGGAGCCAGATTCAGAGACTTATTAGTACAGCCTGGACTGCATAGCCCTATTTTGACTTTAAATAAGGAACAATTACAGGTAGGAGAAGAGAGTGACAAGCTTAGCCACTTTTAAAAGGCAAGCAATTACATCCATTTTAAGATTAGACAATGCTGTTACTTCATTGCCAAATCCCTGCTCCTGTCATTTCTGAAGACATAGGGCACACTTTACTCTTACATTGTCCCATCTGCACCCATTCAGTTCTGCCCATCAGTGGAAGCTAAAGATCATTGCAAGAGGTGGGGTGTAATAATTCCCCTGAATTCCAACAAGCAAAACTAATAAACAGTCTTGTTGCAGGGCCGGACTGGCCGTAGCGGGCACTGGGCATTTCCCCGGTGGGTCGGAGGGGAGGATGCTGGTTTTGTGGCCATAAAGGCCGGTTTTGTCACTGGGGGCTGTTTTTGCAACAGTGCTGCAATATCGACCCCCTTCAACAAATGCGGGAGCGGTTCTTCTTACTAGCCCCCCCCCCCCCCATCCCCCCCTCCCCGCTCCAGGTCAAGCAGCAATCTGCCGAAGATGGCATTTTGTTTGTGAGAGAGCTCCTTCTGACAAGGATTACATACTATAAGCCAGAATGTTGTCATAGACACTCTTCCCATAGTCAAGCGGACCTCCAAAAATTACCTCCGGTATACAAGGGCCAGCATTTTGACATCAGCATCCCCTGTAAAACGAGTAAGATCTCTTATGACAAGAATTATCTCAAATGTCATTTCCAGCATTTTTTTTATATGGATGCATCCCATATGCTATGAATTACTTGCAGCGTGTCAGGGCCTGCATTTTGCCGTGGGTTGCACCTCCCATCCATATGCTATTAGTGCTCTTGTCCATATGGCAACAATAACCTCTAATATGCCAACAGCATCACATTTACAAGCATAACACACATACACTCTCACATAAAAACATACTGGCACAGACACTGATTCTCCCACACAGTTTTCAACACTCTCATTCTCACTACATCTTTTGCAGTCTTTCGTACATTTGTATTCTGTTACACACACACACACACACACACACACACACGCACACACACGTGCACACAAACACGCACACTCCCATTGGTCAAATCTGCTTTTATTATGTTATTATTATTAGTTTATTATGTTAGAAAAAGCTTGCACTGCTGCTGCCCCTACTATACCTCTATTGCCTTTTAGAGAAGCTTAGTAAAAACATTTTCTCTATACACTGTTCAAAAACCATACATGTGGCCTTTTCAATGCTTCTTAAAAAGTTATAACTTCTTATGATGTGAATGAAAAAGTGAACTTCCTTAAAATAGCTGTGCATGGCTTGTATTTGGTTTCACTTGTGGCTCAAGCACTTACAGAAGTGGAAATGAACTAATCCACTTTCTAAAATATAATATCACAGCATTTAATAGATTTTATGAAATGCTTGACTCCTTCGGTAACCATGGCTTTTTACCCAGTAACACTTTGCATGTTGGGATTTTAGGACCCAACAAACAATGTTAAAAAAAACAAAACTACATGTCCCAAAATGAAGCATTGTGGGGAATGGAAAGCTGGGACAGGCTGAAAAGCATCACACAAGCCAATGGGCAACTATGCAAAAAGTTTGAAAACAAGTTTTAGTGTGCGATTTTCGGCCTATATTTTCGGGAACAATTAAAGATTAATCAGTGAAGTTGTAAAAGGGCAAACATTTCATTTCATGTATAAATGTCAGAATTGAACTGATAACTGGCAAACATCAAACTTCTTTTAAACATTGGAGATTGCTATAAATGTGTTATAATCTAATTGTTGATTAATGCATCCTCCCTATTCTTGTTCTCTGCCTTGCTGCTCAGCTAATGGTGATGTCATTGGAATGTTCTGAGTGTTTGTGCTTGAAGAGAAATAGTTGGAGCGGATGGGCTGAGCAGCAAGGAGGCTGCTTCTGGTGGGGCATATTATGGATCTTACTATCATCCTGTAACTTATATATGAACCTGTAACTTGATGAATAAACCAATAACTTGTTTTCTACACGACCTGTCTACGAGACATCTTTCAATTTAACAAAATGTAACTGGCTACCACAACAACAAACCTGACGGGTTATAGCACCACCCGCAAGTCTCACCCCTCCTTTGTTCATGCCGTGTAGAAGCAACAACTGAACGTTTCTTAATTGAAAAGTTGAACAGAAAACCTCAAACAGAAAACCTCAGTGCTGGTGTTCAAGTTCCCATGCACAGCACGGGTTTTAGCGTGCCTTTCACAGGCCCCAGTCTCTCAGCCATAATAATGTTGGTGCTTGAGCCCCAGTGTCCTACCTACAGAAGCTGGTGCCCGTGCCACGGCCTCAGACAGCTCTCCACTGAGGTACCTGCTTCCACAGAGCACTGCCACCATGCAGGTCAACAGGGTCCAAATAATAATAATCCACATTTGTAAAGCGCACAATCACCCATAAGGGTCTCTAGGCTCTGGGGGCCGTCGGGAAGATTAAGCAAGCTATTGCCCAGAGTCACATGGTGCTGGGCTAACCTGCCGCCGGTGCCTGGGATCAAACCGGGATCCCCAGATTCCAGAGTCAGTCGCCCTAGCCGCGGCGCCACACCCTCTCCCTCGTGGCTAAAGCAGCAGCAAAAACAACAGACCTCTATCCAGTCCAACGAGGCCCAGGTGCAGGATTAAGAAGTACCTCTGAAGCAGGTCCTGCTTCACCCACACACAATACACTGCTGGCCTGAAGTCTTCACTCAATTCCCTCAGCAGTACACAGCCTCTGCCATCATCCTCAGCCTGTGACTTCTTTCTCCCCCTCCGCAGCCTTTACATGCATTCTCCTCCTGTACCACATTACTACTCACTCCCAGCTCATCCCCATAGCCTCAGACCGATCCTCAATCCCAAACCATTCGCTCAAAGCATCAGCCCTGATATCCCTCCTCACTCCATCCCACATCTTCAGTCAACTCTGCTCTCTTGCACAGGCCTCATAGTTGCCTATGGAACAGACTAGGCATATAGTACTATAAAAAAGAGCAGGTATCCTGTGGGTACCTGTGTAGAAATATGTGAATGTTCATGAGAGCTGGGTCATTTGTATGTGTGCAGCATAAGAGGTGTGCTTATGCAAATGCTGGTGTATAGTGTGAGTGAGTGCAGTGTGAGTGGTGCAAGTGTAGGGTGAAAGGTGTGCCGATGTGACACATGAAACTCCTAGGTGAAAGGGGTGTGTGCAGAGTGATAGGAGTGTGTGCAGGGTGAGTGGTGGGAGCAATGTAAATGCAGGCTGAGGAGTGTGAGGGCTGGGTGACAAGTGTGCCTGTGTGAGTGCAGGGTGAGCAGATGGGAGTGTGAGAGGTGAAAATGATAGGTGAGTTGTCGGAATGCAAGATGTATTCCAACACGCTGAGCAACTCTACATGTTATTGGCACATTAACCCCTACAGCTCCAGTGTCGCGTGGGCCCGAGCTCCAGGGGACTCCTTCAGTGCAGTAAACTGACTGGGTCGGCACTGCGCAGGGGTGGGGCCCCTGGCAGATGGACATCTGGGATGTCATCCATGAGATGGAGTGTGCCACCTAGGATGATAAAACAGTGGAGCCCAGAAGAATGTTTGAGAAGGTTGTTTGGGAGTAGAAGGACAGAAATGACAAATGGGCAGGTTTGATAATGAAATAGTGTGTCAATGGGGCAGAGCTCTACGTGTTAAGATTGAAGAATAGAGAGACAGTTTCCTGGGGTAGGGGTTGGGTTGGCGTGGATGGGCTAGGATTATTTCTTAAGGTGCTTGGCGTGAATACACAGAAATGGGTGGTTTTGGGTGTACTGACTGGCCCACAGCGCTGACAAGGGGAGCTGCATCATGCTCTATGTTCCAGTGGTATCAATGATACTCTATATTAATTTTAATGCTCTGTGAAACGCCTCAAAGATGCACTCTGAATAATAAAACTGTGGTTGCAGGCCGGGGTGTGCATGTCTTTTTCGGAAGGATTATGAGCCATTACCTGCTATAGTGGAAAAAGCAATACCATTTCGAAATGTAAATTATAAAACTAGAAATAATTGTACAGATCAGGGGCAGCTCCTCCTCGTTAGCGGAGGAGCGTCGCCCCACATTAAAACAGCATGTTATTAACATTTTATTTTTCAGTACTCCTCTGTAGGGGCAGGCTGCAGTGCCCACAGAGCACGGAGAGGAGTGGTGGGCACTTTCCAAGTAAACATGATGGTTTAGCCGGGCGTCTTGGGCTGGCCAAACCGTCATGCGCACTTGGCATGTTCTCCGCAGGGCTGTGTTGCACAGCCTGGGTGGAGAACATGCCCAAGCTCCCAGTTCTCATGTGAGCGCTTTACCACAGTGCTCAGACCAATCATGACGCTCCTATCGGCAGCGCAATGATTGGGGAGTCTAGAAGCCTGGGTGCTTCCTGTTCCTGCTTCCTGCTTCGATGGAAGCAGAAGAGGACGTAGTAGAAACGGCGGGCAGCAGGTGAGTTTGATTTTTTTTCTTTCTTTTTTTTTTAACTCTCCCTCCCCCGCCTCACCACTGCTGCTCCGTAGAAGCTACTACCGGTACAGATAACAAAACTACAGCATTGTCATTATCATAAGGAAGGAAGACCCTAAGAAAATTATTATAATGTTGACATGTAAATAACTGTCACTGCATGCCGTTCAAACATTTATTACTGGCTCTCAAGGTGTCAACTTTAAAATAAGTGTGGTGAACAAATATCTATTGTGTGCTAAGTATGGTAATTAATTTGTGATTATTGTATATATTGGCTTCAGTTACATTCTTGAGGAAGTGTTTTTTTACTGCGCAACCCGTATTGGCTGCATGGAAAGTGGTGTTATGAAAAGCAACCAATAGGGAATGGGATCAAATCGAATGAAATAAATTGCTATATTGAAGATAATAAAATAAAAATATTTTAAGCATTGAAGAGGGTCTGTGGTACTCTAATGATTATATCAATTGTAACCTAGGAATAGGGAGTATCTACAAGCTCTTTCTTTTGTCTAACTGGGCAAAAGTGTAGCAACTGGTATCCTGAGAATGCACCGGTGCTGGACAAATTGCTCCTAAATGAACCCAAAATTCGAAACTTAACCCTTTTGTTGCTGATGTCAGCCAACGGCCATCGCAAGCACTACTTTGGTAGTGCTGCGATCGTCCGTTGGCCGACGCGGCCCCACCCACATAATAGAACGCTCCCCACTGTGGCGAAATTATCGCTGCGGTAAATGGGTTAAAAATGTGCTTGTGCTTTTCTTGTGGCGCTCTGTCATTCAATGTCATGCCTATCCATTCTGTTGCAGCTGGCATTTCTGGAGCATAAGACAGGCCCCTTCAGTGGGCTCCTGGCCTTTAGGGGGGCCCTGTAATCCTTAGGCCAATGAATATCTGTGGTATATAAGAGCCTCAGGGCCTCTAATCACATTCTGCAGGAGGGGGGGTCATTTTGCGTTACGCCACTGATTTGACGATTGACAAGTGGGGCTTCAGATATAATTAAACTACGACTATTATGGCATTTATCAGTCATGGAATAACTAAATGGTTTGTTGACCCTGCAACAAAATGTCAGCCTCTTGATATGCCTAATGTTACTTTTCATGTTGTTATGTTATGAAGATTTATACAGCGCACAGCTACTCCCAAGAGTGTCCCAGCACTAGAGACAGAATGATACCAACATATGAAACTAGAACGAATACAGATTGTGTGAAAAGCCAGGTTTTCAGTTTCGTTTTAAATACGGGAAGGCCCCATGTTAGACCCAGTTCCCCAGGGAGCTTGTTCCAGTTGAGTGGCCCTAAATACAAAAATGATTTGCCACCTGTTCTGAGCCGGCAGTTACGAGGGACTTTTGCCGGGAAACATCCTTTATAACGCAACTTTTACCACGCAGTGCCTTTACGACGCAACTTTTACAACGCAAACCATTACAACGCATTGCGCTGGGGGGCGCTCTAGGATAGGGAATAGGTTTAATTTACTATCCAACACCTTCCCTACTATCCACGGGGACTGGAGTTGGAATAGTAAATTAAACTATTCACTATCCAGCGCCCCAAAGCACTATGCGTTGTAAAGGCATGCTTTGTAAAAACCGCGTTGTAAAGGCATGCGTGGTAAAAGCATGCGTTGTAACGTCATACATCCACTTTTGCCAGGTGTTCATAAGAGGAGCGCAAGGTGCAGGCAGGGATGTAGTCATGGATCCTCTCTCTCAGATAGCCGGCACCTGAGCCGTGCAGGACTTTATGCATTAAAACCATGGCCTTAAATTGTATCCTCTTTCTCGTTGGGAGCCAGTGAAGAGCCTCCAAATGAGCAGACATGTGTGAGCTAGAGGGAAGATTGAGCAAACAGCCAAACAGCCGAATTCTGTACCAACTGAAGTCTGCACAGAAGGTGCTCTAGGAGGCAAGGTAAAGGGCATTACCACAGTCCAGTCTCAAGGTTATTAGTGCTTAGATTATCATTTTCCTAGCAGACTCTGACAGAAGAGGCATGAATTTTTTCAGCATTCGAAGAGTTCCAAAGCAGGAGCTTGTCAGAGCTTGATTCTGAGGTTGAAAGGAGAGGGCACTATCAAATGTAATGCCCAGGGTTCTTACAGAATTCTTTTGAGGGCTTGGAGGGAGGGCCTCCTTCTGCCAGCAAGATCGCCAAATGTTATTGGAAGATGCACCGAAGATCATGATCTCGGTCTTATCCGGGTTGCAATATAATTGGTTCATAGCCAACCACTAAAACACCTTGGAGAGGCAGTGTGTGATTGCATCCCCATCTAGCTCCTCTCCCTTTCCACAGGAGAAGAGAAGCTGGGTGTCATCTGCATATGAGATTACTTTTGCGTCCAGCGACTCTGCCAGTGCCGCCACTGGAGGAAGATAAACATTATACAGGGTAGGGCACAGCGAAGAGTCCTGAGGAACACTGACCGTCAGTGTGCTGGCTTTGGACGAAAAAGGAGGCAGCCAAACTTCTTAGCTTCTGTTGTCCAAAAAAGAGGAAAGCCAATTCAGGGCAGCATTCCTGATTACTATTGCCTGAAGATGTTCGAGCAGCCTTTGATGAGGAACAGTATCAAAGGCCGTCAATAAATCTAGCATGATCAGGATGGTCTTGCCTCCCAGGTCCAGGGTGCCTCTAACATATTCCACTACTTCCAGGAGCACTGTTTCCCTGCTGAAGTGTGGCCTGAAGCCTGATTGACTAGAATGTAAAAGCTCGTTCTCCTCAAGGAATTGGGACAGTGGTCCATTAACCGCTTTTTCCAATATTTTGGAAAAAGCAGAACGGAGGGAAATAGTTCTGTGGCTTGCAGGCTGTTTTCGGATCAGCTGTGGATTGTTTTTAGCAGAGGTAGCACTTTTGCCTTTTCCAGTGTGCTGGAACCTTGCCAGATGATAGAGAGGTGTTTAGTATTCTATTTACAATAGGATTGGTGACCTGAGCAACCTTGATCAGGGTATCTGTAGAGCATGGGTCAGAAGGAAAGAGGGAGGCTTTCAATCGTTTCCTAAATTGCCAATTTAGGAAACTATTGCAGCCGCGGTCGGCAGTGGGTGTACCTGCAGGGCAGTGACGTGGGTAGGGGGAGGGGCGGGGTGGGGGTAGTAATGTATGGATTACGTACCTTTACAGGAATGTAAACATTTAAATAAATAAAACTAATTTTGTTGCGTGCACTGCAGTGCCAAATGCGATGCAGTGCACGCAACGAAATTAGTTTTATTTATTTAAATGTTTACATACCTGACTGAAAGCCTCCCTCTTTCGATGAGCTCTTCCTCAAATCTGCTATGGTGTGCAGCGCCAAGATGCCCCCGGTGATCCGAGCGCTATATTAAATTCAGACACTAGGGTGAGGGAGGTTGGGAAAGGAATGCTTTTAGTGTCGAGGAAGAAGACAGGCTTTGAACAGCAGGCGATATCACGAAGACACGGGCGGAGAGAGGGACTTAAAAGTCTTTTTTTTCCCTTGCCTGACTCCAGCCGTCTCCATTATCTGACCAATAAAGGAACTTTGATAAGATCCGAGATCAATGGACATCAGGAATTATCCTGTCACATCCCAAGTCCCCGGTGATCGAAGTAAATGCGCGAGACGGCCTGGGGACGGCTTGGTACGCCGCCCCATTAGCGCGCGGAGCCTGCACGCGCCGCTCATTACTTCCAATTAGCTCACGGCCTAATTTTCTGCCTCCGTTTCACGCATGGGGCCTTTGATAGGTCTGCTGTGCCGAATGAAAGAGGCCGAGGAGATATGAGGCAGGCAGGCGTGGGCCTTGGTCCCCTCCCCCCTCTCCTGGCACCCTGTGCGAAGAACGACCCGACCGATTACAAGCCCTTGAAGTTCAAAGGCACGTCCCGGAAACGAGCAGTTTATCTCTTCGGATAAAAACTGTATGAAATGATGGGACATCGGCAGCCTGTTCCCGTGTGAGAACAGAGTGACCAGCACAGGTGGATTCAATGCGCCTTTATTCGACGTACAATAATGCATTTTCTAGCGGGTGTGTTATCCTGAAGTAATTGCCTTTTAGCGGGAGTTATCATGAAGTAATTGCCGGCCGATTGTTAGCATCCATAACTAGAGCCACGAGTCCATAATTATTAGAAGGCCAATTATCTTACGAAGGTGTCCTCGACGTTATCATGATGGTTTAGAGCGTTAAATGCTCACAGCTAACATCTGCGGTGATCGGCAGACATGGCCGGCTTTAGCGCTGGCGGCGCCCGGTGTCACAGTCTTTGTTGACACCCCCAATGGCCTCCTTCTGCATGGATTCCCTCACCGCCACCCTCCAACGACGCCTCTCATCTCACCATAGCGCCTCTCTAACTTAAAATGAATTACTTTTACAGCGCTAGTCATACCACTGTAGGGTGTCTTAGCACTTCACATCACAAACTCACCTTATACAGAGACAATGAATCAAGTGTGTAAATTAAATGTATAGGAAATGTCGCATAAAACAAAGAGGAGCACAAGCAGGCGCGGCCAGGACAGGTAAGAGCAGTGGGGGGGTGGGGGGAGGGGGGGGGGGGGGGGTGAAGTCGACAGACGACGAGATAGGCAAAATTAAATTAAAAAAAGAATAAAAACCACTTACCTTGCGCTCTCCGCATCTACAAGTCGGAGATGCGGCGAGCACAAGGGAAGTGGTTTTATTCATTTATTTATTTAACTTTGCCTTTCCCGTCATCTGTTGACTGCCACCCAACCCGCCCCCGCCTCACCACTCTTACATGTGCTTGCCGCGCCTCGAAGTGACAAAAACAGTAACCCACTGAGCTATCGACTTAAAATACAATTCTGTGATGTGCATGTTACAAATGCTTTGCAGCAGACACATTAACCCTCTGCGCTACTTTATGATGAGTCGAAACCCCCACTAGTCAAAAATACCTTTCCTGTATGTACATTAATCACCAGGGCTAAAGCAACAGTTTTATTATGGCCTGAGCATTGCTGGGCGCACAAGAAACGCTACATCAACAAGATATATAAAAAATTTAGCTCCACCCCTAAAACTCAGCGCCCAATGACACAAGACATATAAACAAATATTATCACGAATGATCAGCACTCACCAAATATTTCCTAAAATATACATCAGTTATGTATGATTTGAGTTATATAGAGCACCGACTCCATCCAAGTTGGTTTTAAAAAAAGGAATTTCTTTATTCATAATCTTCTAGTTCTTTTTCTTAATAAAACCTTTTCTTCGGGGCTACATCAAAATGATGTATAATTTAGAAAACATTTGGCGTGTGCTGACTATTCATTGATAATTAATTTAGTGAGCTGTGCTCCTGGATGGAAGATTAAGTGGCTAACCGTCCAGATCAATGCACGTGCACTACCCATGATGATATTGAAACTATTCACTAGAAGTGATAAGTGCAGAAGTAGTTGCCTCAGCCTCATCTTGTAAATCACTATATATCAAAATATAGTGCCTCCCTCCCCCAAAACTCAGCGCCCAGTGAAGTGGCATCGGTCCTACCACCCTAAAGCCGGCCATGCGGACCACGAGTTTGAATTTCAGTAAGGCCAAGTCAGTCTTCTTCCTACAGAAATTGGGACATTGAATACCATTCGATTAGATAAAAATATGGGCAGTATTTTTTAGAGTGGTTAATCATGGCAGAAGAGCTATATAAAAATCAAGTAATTATTAGTGCCAATGTCATAATTTTTTTCAGTGTTCACCAATTACTTGGTATCTTTGTACTGTTGTGGTTTCGGCTGAGGTTGTCCTCTGCAATCGTCGGCCTTTAGAAGGCGGATCGTACTTCTGTATATGCTCAGGTGCTTTAGTGGCCTGTTGGATAATGCAATGGTGCTGGCAAAGTGCTTATATGGGGTGAAACTGCAGACCCTAAGCACAAAGGCAAGTTGGGAGAAATGTGAGAGTAAATGCCTCAAACAATTGTTAGGGTTGCCTAAAAGCACAATGTGGCCAGCAATAGGACTGGAAAGGGACTAGCAGGCTTAGAACTTTCTAACCTTTAAGGCAATCTTGTGTTTTTGAGATAAGCTGTGGTCTTCAGAGATACAAAAGGTCTCTGCTCACTGTACCAGTGAAATTGTAATGACTGAACTAACATTGGCGGGCAAATCCAGGTATAGAGTAGTGAAAACAGCTGAGACACTAAAGGCAGGGAATTTTAAGGTTACAGGGGCTTCAAACCTGTCAAAGGAGAGGTTGAAAGAGGCCTGCAGGAGAGAATCTTGGTTGGCGGACCTAGGTTATGCAGCAAGGAAACCCTCAGCTACCTATATGCTGGAGTCCAGGGATAACCAAAGGATGGTCTCCTACTTATCTGCTTTTCCGAATTCCCAATTGCGGATGCTCCTACTAAAATTTCAGGTTGCCTGAAATGTTAGATACTCAAATTATGAGAAATGTAATTATAATAATTGTACATGTGGTTTGCGGTCCTCACACTTCAATGTTAACTTTTTATTAGACTGCACTTTTATAGCATTCACTGTCAGATTTTAAAACTGCTTAAACAAATATAACAATAAGATCTTAATGAGGTTCTGGCATCACTCACAAACATGGAGTTTTTAGATGTGGCTTGTGCATTAGCAACATTTTTTTACATAGTCTTTGGTTGAAAGGCTTCAAAGTGTGAAACTGGATAACATAGAACAATCTGCCTTGTTAAACCCGGTAGAAGGAGCCTCAGAAGTGCTTTTTATGATATTATGTGCATATCTTGATTTAATTGGGTGTTATTGTAGGGCTTGAGGTAGGATGGGTTCACAATTGGTTTATGATTGTTGGGAAGGTGGGATGTGTTATTTTGATCTTTTATCATTTTAACTGTGGTAGTTTGTATGTATTGTTTTATAGACACATGTCTAAATAATAATAATGATTATTACTAAAAAAAACAGGCAAAAAGATGCACGAAGAGAGAGAGTGGAGAGTGGAAAAACGGACACAAAGAGAGAGAGAGAATAGAGAGTGAAAAATGGGCTCAAAGAAAGAGTGGAGAGTTGAAAAAGGGCACAAAGAGGTCCAAAGAGAAAGAAAGTGGAAAGTGGAAAGTAGAAAGCAGGCCCAAAGAGAGAAAAGGAAAGAGAGATGGGCAAAAGGAAGCAGTGGATGGTGAAAGAAAAAAAGGACCATAAGAACAAGGCAGGGCCTTGAAGCAGCGAGGGCTGCTACGAAAGGGCCATACACTGGTTGGAGGACCAGTCCAGTTAAGTGGGAGCTGGGGGCATTTATATAGCACCCTGAACCTCAGATCACACCAGAAGGAGAGAAAGGACCAAAGAGGGACTGCCCTGCTGACCTGTGAACCTAGCAAGAAAGGCTGCAACATCTGCTGGACTTCACCTGCCGCATCTTGGGCTAGACAAGTGAGGACCGTGGCTTGAAGGAAAGGTGCTCCTGAGTCCCAGACTGAAGAAGTGACTCCAAGGGTTAGTCAGCTGACCCTCTGGAGCCAGCACCCGGGCTATCAAAGCTGAAGCAGGCCAACTTGGCAAGTTAGTAGCCAATTCTGGAGAATCACTGCTGGGGGCCCCATGAGACTGATCCTCATTAGCGAAAAGCTACACCCAACACTGCCAGACCGGGGAGTGTAATCTGAGTCCAGATTGGTCACCAAAGAAGGACACTAGCCTCCACCAAAGGATACTGTGGAGGGAGACTGGTAGCCCAGCAGTAGCTGTCCTTCTACAAGTACAAAGAATACTTCAAAGGGCCCAGACCTCCGTGGCCAAAGTCGTCCCACCTGACATGTGGACTGAGGAACAACCACAAGGCCACCCAGTCAACCGCTCAACACCCATATCATCCGTGAGCATTCTCCCTCTCCTGCATCCCCAGCATCAGGACTATTAAGTCTATGGTGGTTGTGGTGTAATGTTCAGAAGTGGAATGAAGAAGGCTCTGGTGACCAGGAGACTGTCCAAATACTCCAGAGCTGCCCTTTTGACCTTCCTGTTGGATATAGCGGCCCTAGTCAGGCCAGAGTAGTCGAACACAACTCTTTCAAACTTTTCAAAAGTTTCCAAGATTTATGGTTACCAATGCTTGTTTGCAGTTGAGACTAAAAGAACTGAGATTTATGTTTACTTTAAAAATCTATATCCCTGGAATGCTCCTATGGATTTTGCTCATCTTGGTCTCTAGAAATTCATAAAAGTGTTATCCGTTTTCATAAACTGGTGTCAGATTTTTTTTTTGTGTTGTGTGACTTTTTTATTTCTTCGCTTGGATCTTCTAAATGCTTTGAACTAGCTCCTTTGTTTAACCCCGATGAGAGGGTAGAATAAGACATGCAGTCAGCACCACTGAGATTATCACTTGCCTGCACTACGGGTTGCTCCTTTACCCCCCGGGATACACCCGACCCCACCCCTCGGGCCTGTAACCGGCCCACACGCCACCCGCTAGAGCCACTTGTCCCCACCAGCCCCTCATACTCTCCCTCCCCTCTCTTTTGGGAGACCTTTCTTCCCACAGTTTCTAGTTAAGTTCCAGTCGGCGGTTCGGAAACCGACATATCTACAGAATACGAATGATTGAACACATGGTAAGAGGTAACATACACAGACAATGGGGAGGCACCTACACCAGTCTTCGCCATCATACAGCCCAAGGGACTAGACACAGCAAAACACAGCATCATATAGCGAGACAACCTAGTGACAAAACCATGAGAGATGGTGTGCAACCATACTTGAATGGAACCTAAATGTTGATGATGTATTATAATTGGAACTGATGTGTAACAATTACATATGTGATGATTGACCTGTGATCTGTCTAACGTCCCACATGGGAATCTGAAACGTAAAACCCTAATAAAAATATTTAAACAAAAAAAACTAGCTCCTTTGTTTAACTGATGTGGCACACCTTTCCCCATTGTGCGGGCAATTTCCACACGTGCGCAAATCAGACGGCCCCCAGCCGTCCGACGCACATGCCCACCGTGACGTCAGACGGCCAGGGGCCGCCCTAGGCATGGAAGAGGTTAAGCCGTACTGCTTAAAGTCACAGCTACTCAGGGTTGAGCAAAAGGTTTTTCAAGCGAGCCTGACTGGACCCAAAACAATTTTTGCATGCAAGGCTGCACAACCATACCATACAATAAAATTAGATCCTCACAAGACCCATCTGTTTAGTATTCATTGTCTGCCTGAGACTGCAGTTATGTCTGTGAATGTTTAGCGAAATGTGTGTTTTGCTGTGATAATGTCCTAATATTTAAAATGTGTTTTATGCAACAATCAGCCTGATTCATGAAGCTAAATTCCGCCCGCAATAAAATGCTATCGCGGGCGCAATTCCTCAAATCGGTATTCACCACGAAAATAGCGATTTCGCAAACACAGAATTGCGAAATCGCTAAAAGATTCGCAGAATCCCGGCAGTAGACCAATTGCGATTCGGAAATAGCGAGAACACACGGAGACTGCGAATAAAATGGCGAATTTGCAATATCCTCGCAATCGGGATTCATGAAAAATCGCAATTAGCGAAAAACCCCAAAATCGCACTTTGCGAGGCGCAAATTAAGGACAACCCAAAGCAGGTGGTAACCATCAAAGCCATAGAATTTTTTTTTGAAAAACCGTTGGCCAATCAGTAACTGGTGCACGCCTGACCAAACACATTTAAGGAGAAGCAGCATCAGCAGAAGGAGTGACAAAATGCCAGGAATGTACATGGTGGTCAGGCGGCGAAGGCTACAGCGAGCAGCAAGGAGGAGACGCAGAATCCAGGAAAGGATATTCCGCCAGCAGGTCACCCTGCTGGGCCAAACCAGAGAGCAAATCTACGCCAAGTACCGGCTGAATGGGGCCATGATTATCAAGCTCATACAGGACCTTGCCCCCCTGATGCACCACCCAACAAGGCGGACCAATGCCGTCCCAACACATGTCCAGGTATTTTGTAGCCTGCACCTCCTGGCCTCTGGGAGCTTCCAGGGGATAGTTGCGGTAGCTGGGGGGATATCCCAGCCCACCATGTCCCGCTGCCTACGTAGTTTCCTGGACGCAATGCTGACCCAGCTACACCAGCACATCAAATTTCCCACCAGCCAACAGGAATTGGATGAGACCAAGCTACAATTCTACAATGTCGCCCGTTTCCCACACGTGATAGGATGCATTGACTGTACCCACGTCCACATTTGCCCACCTGCTGGAACGGAGTACATGTACCGCAATCGCAAGTCCTACCACTCCCTCAACATCCAGATGGTCTGCAATGCAAAGACATACATCACGGACATAGTGGCACAGTACCCGGGGAGTACACATGACTCATTCATATTCCGGCACAGCGGCCTCCACACACGACTGGTCAGGGGAGACTTCGGAGAAGGACACCTACTTGATAAGTACACTTTGCCCACAATGTCACATTGCGATTAAGTAGCTGCGCTGCACAGACACTCACCCTCTGCTCCTCTCATTCAGGTGACAGTGGCTACGCCCTGCGTGAATACCTCCTCACCCCATACCTCAACCCTGCTACACCACAGCAACGGCGTTACAACGTATCACACATACGCACAAGGAATTGCATAGAGAGCATTTTTGGCCTACTGAAGAGCAGATTCCGCATACTTCACAAGACAGGTGGGGCCATGTACTACAGTCCTGAAGTGTGCTGCCGCATTGTGGCTGTGTGTGCTATCCTACACCACATTGCTACCAAGCGCTGGATACCTGTCGACATCTCTGGCAGTGAATCGGAAGGGGACGACCGGCCACCTGCACATGCGCGCCATGCATGCGGGGAGAACCCAGCTGAAGGCCACAGACGTCGCAACCACATCACACTAAACAGTTTCTTGTGCACCCTCTACCCTCACCCCACAAATCACAATTGCATGCAAAATGTAATAATGACACAACGCCAATGTGTGATGCTAAATTAAATATTATTGTTTGATTCACAATAATGGTACCACTTTCAATCTTGCCATTGCTAACAGTATTTCTGCATACTGCTGTGTCCAATACACAGGGCAGGCTTTTGCTCAGCCTGTGCCTGTACAAGTCCTATTAAGTCATGTGCGCCTGCGGCGCGAACCACCCAAGCGCCTCTGCGGCTCATCCTCATCCCTGCAGTGGGCCTGGTGCTGCGTCTGAGTGCCCCTACGTGTGAGGCAGAGTGGCTGCTCACACTCGATGTCCCCTCACTGGCATCATCACCCCCAACAGTGGCAGGTAGAGCAGGGTGAAGTGCTGTCACGGCAGTGGTCAGGTGCTTGAGTACCCTGGCCACATCCTCGCAGCACTGGCTGAGCTGCTGCTGCTGCGCAAGGGACCGGCGCGATAGCTGCGAGGTGGCATTGCCTATGACATAATTGGACCAGGTGTAGGCCATCAGCCGGGTCAGTAGCTGACGGTGGCGGCGGCGGGCTGCGTTGCGCTGCGATGTCATTGCAGCAGTGGTGGCCTCCATGGCTGCAGTCATGTGGGCCATTCCCTCCCCCACACCTGCCATGGCTGCCGTCATGCGGTCCATCCGGTCCCCCACACCGGCCACATTGCGGCCAATGTTGTATAGCTGAAGCTGTATGGCACCTTGCCGGCGTGCCTGCAGCTGATGAATACGGAACATGCGTCGTTCCACACTCATTCTCGCCAGCCGCCGTCCATTCCCCCTCCTGGTGATAGGTGCATTGGTCTGCACGCTAGACCTGCCACGCCTGCTCTGCTGGCCTGACACAGTGGGTGGCCGCTGTGTTCCCGCTGTCGCGGGACCTGATGTTGAAGCACCAGCTGCTGGTGGTGTCACGGTAGGCATTGCTGGTGCGGCAGAGGCTGGGGGCACACTGGTAGTGGGCCTGGCTGCGGGAGTTGTTGCTCCGGCAGGGGCTGGAGGCACACTGGTGGTGGACCTGGCAGCAGGAGTTGTTGCTATGGCAGGGGCTGGAGGCACACTGGTGGTGGACCTGGCAGCAGAAGTTGTTGCTGCGCCAGACGTAGGAGGCTGTGTATGTGACGGCACCTCCTCCTCATCCTGTGCTTCCTCATCTATTTGCAGCCTCTCGCTGTCGCTGCTGTCTGCGCCACCTGTGAGGGGAAGTGGACGTTCATTAGTTGCATGTATCTGTCACACGTGCAGTTGCTACATGCATGCTGGGTCACATTCCCTGACTGCCTATGGCTTTGCGTACTTTTGAACCTGTCTGGCTGCATTGGGGTACTTCTACATTGTGGCCACACTACATGTCCCACAATGCTTTTGGGCATCACCTGATGTGCACCGATGGCATGACTATGGAACTTTATGGGAGGCTATATGGTCATGGCCATTCATAGGGGACAGGGTCGCAGTCGCATGCCACTTACCTTGGATGTCTTGGGTGGGGCGGGATGAGTCCAGCCGGGTCACTCCGATGCACGCCTCAGCCTCCAGCGTGTCTTCAACTCGATCCTCCAAGGTGGTGTTTGGAGGGACTGTAGGCCCTCCCCCTCCAGTGCCCAGGGACTCTCCAAGCCTCTCAGCTACCTTCTCTTTGGCACGACCTCGGAGGTCGTACCAACGTTTTTTAAGTTCATCCAGTGACCTGTCGGCCACACCCACAGAGTTCACCGCGGACGCTATGCCCACCCAGATCCTGCGTTTCTCCTGCTCGGGCACCCTCCTTGAGTCCTTCCTGAACAGTTTGGAGTGGTTCTCCACCACCCCTTCAATTAAGTGCTCCAACTCCTGCTCGGAGAACTTGAGCTTTCTCTTCCGCCCTGTGGTGTTGCTGGGCCCAGGTACTGCCTCCTCAGACATAGCTGCAGTGTACTTTGTAAATTGTAATCCAAGGTGGATTGCAGGAGCTCTCCCAGTTGCTGACTCGAGGTCTGCCTCACTGTGGTGAATGGGGGTGTGAACTGGCTGCTTCCTGGTTGTGATGTCATCACTGTGCTCGAAAAGCGACTTCCCGTTTTCCCGATCTCGCGATTTTGCGATCGCGCTTTTTGGGATCTCGCAATTAGCGTTATCGCTATTTGCGATATCGCAAATCCGACACGGATGTAGCCGGTAAAAGCGATTTTTCTGCGATTATCGATAATCGCAAACGGCTTTTGCGGCCGCGTGCGAATCGCTTTTTTTATCGCAAAACATCATGAATACCGTTCTGCGATTTCTCAATTGCGATTCTCAGTTTATCGCTAATTGAGAATCGCTAAATCCGGTTTTCATGAATCAGGCTGAATGTGTATTATTATAAGTTTAATTCTAAATGCAAAACGCATTGTCAGAGGTTTCAAAACATGTTTCTAAAATATGCTCTTCTTTTGTAGTATATTGACCAAATAGAGTAGATTTAACAAGACATATACAACGAAAGATAATACAGTGCAATGGGGGACAGAGCAATTTTTTCCTGACAGGGTTTTGCATTTACATAGTTTATTTTCACACACTGGGGAGGATGCAATGGTTATGCTTGCATCAAGGATGGGCCTGCAAGGGCGAGCTTGTTAGATATGCTCATTAATGCTCTGAGAGTAGCACTGTCATGGTGAAAACATTCTTTTTAACCAGCCCTCAAAGAAAGACCAGATGCTGTGTTATTTTTATCTGTTTATGGAAGTTAAATAACTTGCAAATGAATTCAGCACAGAGAATTATGGGGGAAAATTCTCAGTTAGATCTCTTTCCTGTGAAATGTGAGCTTTGAAGCCCCTGGTAAACATTGAATAGGGAAAGAGAGAGGGAGAGAGAGAGAGAGAGAGAGAGAGAGAGAGAGAGTTTTAGCTTAATCCTTTATCTATTTCCTGGTAGAGGTTTGGCCTTGTCCAACGCCATCCACAGTGTTCCTGTGTGGGCCTCCTTGTTGAATAAGATATACTTGTTTTCTCCATAACATGTGCTGCCATATAAGTATTATCACTGTGTGTGGAAACCTTCTAGGATAATTTTCTAGAGCAGTGGGTGTAACCTTTTGAGTTCTGTGTTCCCTCACTTAATCATTACTGGAACCAGGGGAACACAAATCAATCATTTACGGAATCCGGGGACCCCCACTGAGTCATTCCAGCTTAAGCATTTTTGATTATTTGAAAGGAAAATCAATTCACATATTATATAGAAACAAACATTAATAAACAAATCATAAACTATTTTAATTCACAAACAAATATAAAGAAACTAAATGTTAATTCTAATAGGAAGGTTGGGGGTCTTCTACATTCAATGTAGGCCACTCATTGTCTATAATATATTCTGTTTGATGCACTTGCAGTGCTCCAACTAATCAATCTGAGGATACTAACTTATTTGTTAGCCTCCATATTCACATTTCTTCTCATTTGTAGAATGTTTTAACATTTTAAATTGTACATTTTGCCTCTTCATTCAATTCACTTTATTTATCTTGTAATCATTTATTTCCTAAGCAGTCGCAGAACCCCCAGAAAAGGCTCCATGGACCGCCAGGAGTCCCCAGACCAAAGATTAAGAACTACTGTTCTAGAGTTTAGCACAACTAAAACACTCCTATTTAATCTTTCCTAGTCCATTTCACAGGTTATAGCCCTGTAGCTTTGTAGGGTAAGTCTTTCTTTTCTGTCTCCTAGAATGCAGTCTTCAGCAGGCTTTACGAAGGACCACGCCCACCACAGCAGTCGGGTTTCATTGTTTGAAGGCTTGCCATTGTTGAAACCAACATATATGAACACCAATTACAAAATACCAGCACCAGATTAGTAGTAAGTAGGTGTGTGCGACATTAAGAAGCCCAGGACTTTACAACTATTTTCAAACGTTGCCATCTTTGTGAACTGCAACAAGAGCATAGCCCTGTGCTGAGCAAGCAAGAATGATCTCATGCAAGGCTACACACGTGATGCAAGGCAAACCCTTATCAAGTGTTTACTAGCTGCTTAAAAATCACTTTCCTTGATTGCTCCAGCTATGACAAATGCAAATTGCCATGGTACCAGAAACTCAGAAGCATGGAAAGGAAATGATGCTCTGATGGGTATTCCCCCACTAGCACTGAGTGATTGTAGTCATACAAAATTCTCAGCAGCCTGATGTTCAGTCTGCGCAGGACAGGACATCCATCTGCAGTCAATGTGGTTGGAGGAGGATGTGGGGAAGGGGGGGGGGGGGAGGTGAGGTAAAGATATGTCTTGGAGACTACACACTTTTTTTATAGGTGTGAAATTTCTTGACTACGCCCAACTTCCAACACGTAGGCATTCATTTCACCCACACCCACACTCACCCTAGTGGTACGCATTTTTCCTTTTTCATATACCTCATCAGGGCCTTCACCTTGCCAATACATGGAAATTATATCTTACATGAATCACTGTGTGAAGATACTGATGCTCAGACTTGAAAGTGGAGGTACTTTTTAGTAAAAAATAAAAAGTACTAACCTCCTGAAGAAGTCCTTGCTATCCGCCGCAGCCGCCACGTTAATACTGTGCATGTTGGATTTTAACATCTACTTTGTAATGCATGGTGTGGCATTGTTGTGCTGATGTTCATGTGCTTCTGTGTTAAGGTACATGATGATTTGCTCACATCCACACTGGAGAACTGTAGTACTGTGCAGTCCCTGTGGTATACCTGCGCAGCGGGCATCAGCAGGCTAGGACAGTACTCCTCCATCTGCAGGATAAGGCTGACAAGGTGTGACTGATACCTTGAGAAAGGTGGTGGCTTTTTCCACTGCAGAAACTGGAATAGTTATTATACCTCAGCGCCCCTTTCCCCTGCAGGCATTTTGCTATTGATATGCAGAAACAAGCTGGCAGGTTAAGGTGACAGGTTTAATTTCTTAGCGAATGATGGTAATTTAGACCGTTTCAATGCGCCAGGTTTCTACAGAACCCACAGATGACGGGCACTGATGGAAAGTCTGGGAGGGGGGGTTGTGGGGGGGCCTTGGAAGCTACAACTGCTGGGTCAGCTCTATAGAAGAGTCTTTAATTTTAATGCTGCTGCTTCTGACCTTGAACTCAATTCAGCAATTTTCAAACTATATTGCAATCCCTTTTAATGTAGGAATTGTCAAAGTAGAGGCGGGGGAAGGGAGTTTGGGTAGGATCACCATCCCATTCCATTCCATAACTTCAGCAACACCCTCGGGTCTACTTCTACAAATCATTGCTTTCAGGAGTGTTAGTCTAAATGATTCATTTAAATGAAACGAAATTGAATTCCTAGCATGCATTACGCTTCTGGCGGCTATACCTTCACGTGGGTTTCACCAATAATCTTTTGTAGGAAACAGATCTAGTTCCATTAGAGGTACATAGGGCGGGCAGAAGAAACAGGGGTTCCTTCTCAGATACAAGTAGCAAATAAAATGATATGGGGCTTAAAATCACACCGGAGAACCACTCATGCACCCCTCACTCTATCAAAAGTCTGGAAATACTCTCTCAAAACGGAAAATGTAAACCTAAACACAGGTTTACTACCCGGCATGGTGCATGTCTTTAGATTTTTAAGCTTTCACTTAGGAATCCAAATTATACTGAAAACCTGTGACAATTACGTTTCCCAGGCGTAATCCTTGATTTGATTCATGAATGACATTTTTGAATGAGCAAATCTACTCATTTTACTCATAAATATTCTTTTATAATGGGCAAATATACACATTTATATTTTCTTGTGTAGATACCACAGAGCTTGTGTATATGAACTTGCTAAATGTGTTTTTTTCCTACACATTACAAATACAGTGCCCGGTAGAATCCTGTTCCCGTATACACTATAAGAAATCACCTTGTGCAGACATTCAGAGAACCAAAAGCTGGAGCACAAAAGAATGTTTTGAATAACACTCCAATTAGAGGAAACGTACCGTGTGGGTCCTGCACACACTGTAAAAATATTCTAAAGACAGACAAACTAGAAGTAAATGGAATTGTCCACTGGATGAATGAGCATGTAAATTGCCGTACATCCAACGTGGTCTATACAATCATCTGCCCCTGCAAAAAGTGTTATATTGGAGAAACAGGACGTGAGATGCGTCTCCGTCTTACTGAACACAGGTCAGCCATAAAAAATCAAAAAAGGAATGCCCCTTTAGTAGAGCACTGGATCTCTGAAAATCACGGTTTGGATGACATAAAATGGTTCATCCTGGAGAAAATTAAAATATCTGTCAGAGGTGGTGACCAAAATAAGAAACGTAAACAGAGGGAACAATTCTTTATGTCCAAATTTAAATCTTACTACTTAGGACAAAATGGCCGCGAAGAATGGGACAGAATGATTAAATAATATCTTGCTGAAATTATGATGGTGGTATGTAAATGTTGTAATAGAGAATAATATAACTATTAATGTACTGTAGTATTTTATACATAGTGCAAAATCAGTATATGAACATTGCAACAGCTGCCTATACATAAGAGGTACAAATAATGATGAGATTGAAACAAACGAGATACAATCCTTATGAATGAAACTATGTGATTTTGCTAAACAGATAGGTCTTGTAACATCATGTTTTTCCTGATGCTCTAAGGTTATACATTTATTTGTTCTGTGTGTGCTTAAAAACACTGTAATTTGACATAGAGCAATTCACCGAAATAGCCAGATACACTGTAATGTACATTTATGTGTGTCTGCAACTGTGATAGCTCATGAATATAACAAAAATAGACACATAAAATCGACACTGTGTGTATTTAGATTGGCATAAGGTAATAAACAACTAATTTTGATTAGTCAACTGGAGAAATAGAAGACGGACAATCTGCCCGGCACTACTCTATAGCCAGTGCAGTAAGAACTATACCACAGGGATTGACTGGTTGTCCCGTTATAGATAAAAGAACCACATAACAGGGATTGAATGGTAGCCCCGTTTTAGACAAAGGGAGACACCGATAACAATATGAGACCCAAAAGCGGCCCATTACTATGCTCGGAAAAAGAAAAATATTTTCCCTGAACAGTTGAGAAATAATACATTAGCACATATCCGTTTTAAAGTGCGTATGTTGATAATTTGTAAGTATCAACTTATTATCTAAACAACAGAAACAACGATAGTCTTTCGTTACACTAACGGCGAGATTTATTTTCTCGGAAAAAAAACTACTAAAATGGCGCGACGGTAGGCGCCGAGAAATGCAATACGTATATGACGTATGTGGCGAGTCGCTTTATAAAACTACAATCATGGCGACAAAAAAATGTGTACACAGGTGATACTTATTTCATGCCGCCGGCTTTGCTAATCAAGAGCCTTAATGCAAGGGAGGCACCTATATATAGCCCCGACCAGCTACCACTAAATTCTAAGCACGGGGAGTAGGAAGGCGGTCGAAGAGAGCTGAAAACGAGCACACGGTAAGGAGCGCGAGTGTGGGAAAGGTCCAGGAAACAGGCTTGAGATACCTGCATGTAACCCTTAACATAATTCCTAGTCTTTAAGGCAGCGATACGAGGGGCTTGGAAGGGCAAGGCTATGGGTATGGAAGTCTACTTAGTAGACTATAATTGTGGATTACCCTTAACAACGACTACGGTAATCCAAACACTAAACACCTCTGGCCAGATCTAGTACCTGAAACATAATGTAATAAGCAACGCAGGTTTGATCGCTTTATGTGAATGTTGAAACTGGGCAGATTTAACTAATCCCATTGAACTGTAGTGGCTCTTTTTAAGAAATCGATAGCCACACATGCTAAAAACCATTCCGTTTATTATATAGTACAACTTAAGGTACATAAAACGCAAAGACCTTAAATTAAGGTTAGCGGAGTTTTCTCTGCGGATTATGGACATTAATCTATAGAATATTCCACCAAAAAGCGGTTGGACGGAAGCACTCAGCAAAATATACCCTACATGAGGGAAGTTAAAAAATCGGGCTTTTTCTAGAAACTCAAAACGTTATATTTAGACCCTAAAAAAACGCTAAGAATTAAACAACTGATGCTATCTCGAATTCATGTAGAGAGTGTGTAATAAATACATTTTACTATTTAGGATATACAGAAAGAAGTGGGATTATCGCCTCAAAACTGATTCCAAGCAGGAAGCCTAAAAGCTGGACCAAGCGATATACCTCAAGTTCATAGGTATGTAACTATACTTACTAGGAGCCATGGATCATCAGCCTGGCCATAATGCAAAACCTAGACTCTAAACAAAATGTTTGTCTAATCAATACAGACTACCGGTGCTTCGAAACCGATCAGCTGTTCTGCGCAGATTGAAAGACGCAGGTACGATTAGCTTGACCACACAAAAACGAGTCTTCCCCGTTTTTAAGTAAGTGGGCTTATTAACCTATCCAGTATTTGATAAGGGGAGGATAACTGTGTTTATTTTAAAAGGCTACCTTCTTGAATTACAGAATACCTAAGAGAGCTTTCATTGAATTGGCTCCAGACCTAAATGATTTGTATTGGCCAAAAGTGAGAAGAAGGACCAATAGACATCTAACTAAAGTAAGCCTGTTAGTTTGTGAGAATAATTAAATCCCTCTAAATATGACACAACCACTAAACAACTGGTTTTACCATAATTCTCGTAGTAAGCATTAAATTAATTGTGTATATTGATTTTGTAGAAAGAAGACTACACTGGTTTTTAATTCATCTGTCCTGAAGAAGGTGTTACATCAATACTAAGCACCGAAACGCGTCGACTAAGGATTTTTTATGTATTGTGATTTTAATTGACTGTAATATCCAAGTTTATCTACCAAATCTGTGACTCAAATTTATGTTTAATTGAAGCACTAGGATCAGTGACTCTGTGATAGTAACCGTAACAGGAATTGTTAAATAGAAATGTTTGAAATGTACCAGAGCACGTGATCATTACAATATACTATGAATGCTTGCTTATGTTTTTAACTGATAAAGTAAATGGTTTTAAAGTGAATAAAAATTGAAAAACAAATGGTAAATCACTTGTGGTATCTAGCACTAATGATTTGTGTCATATTTTGATGTAAAAGTATATCATGGTTTGTGTGTAGGCCTTTTGGTCACTATTTAGAAGTACAATAGCACAGAAAGGAAATTTTCTTGTTGACCCCGTATACACAAACACACACACACACACACACGCACGCACGCACACACACACACACGCACGCACACACACACAGACCAATTTTCTTGGAGTCATCCTCATATTCTCATCCTAGAGTGACAATTACTCCTGCTTGTGATAGGAGAAAATCTCCAACATTTTTCAGCATGGGAATTGGTGGAGAAAAAAAAAGTTTTGTGAACACGAACAAGCAGCTTACTGTTGTTGGTGTGGAAAAACTTCCAGGGCATTCGTCTCAAGCAAATCTTTTTACCACAGTAAATCTACATTTCACAATTGCATTGCGGCTTAACACTGATAAAACAGTTCTTTGCTATGTCTTTTAATATTCTAAATGAAAGTTTAATTTAAATAAGCAGCTTGATTCTGAATATGCAGACATTTCCATCACCAAGCAGTAATAGGAATACCTCCCCCTAAAAGTACTTAATTACATTCCAACTGACCTGGAAATAGTGAAAGCGACTTTATACTATGTGAACTTAGCGCATGTGGTTGTGGTTAACACTACATGGCAAAACCATTTGAGAAACATTCCAGTTGAAAACCAACAAATTACAATCGATGGCCAAAAGCATAACAGCATAAATTATACCTGATAGTGTTCTCCACCTAAAAGCAGGTGGTAAATCCATAATATACCTATGTTCACAGACACAAAATGTAATGGCATAGTAACATCACAATATGTACATGAAAAAAATAAACAAATTGAAACACAATGAAATGAATGAAGTTAGAAAAATAGCAACCCATTATGGCCAGAATGCAACCAGACCCAAACATCTGAACAGAATAATAAAAACAACCTACACACAGGTGAGCTCTATACCTACAGAAGCAGTGCTTTGCTTACACAGCCATCAATATCTATGGAGGCAGATATTTCTAGATAATTCCTTGCACTGGACCAGATTTCTATACTCAGGAAAGATGTTTTGCTGTTAGAGAAAGAGAACTAAGCTGTACATGTTATTCAACGTAACGCAGTGCTACTGCCCCATGTTCTTGTACATATGAAGTTTAATATGTCCAACATGCTTGTTGATTGAAATACACTTTACATTCACAAGAAAATGTTTGCCTGGTTTTCTCCCCTTTTGGATTTAATCAGTCGCAACTAATTGTGCCACATATACTTGACCTGTAAATAATAGCCTTAAGACACTGTTGTATTGTTACAGATTATTGCCCTAGTGTCCTTGGGGTTTATGGGCTACCTCCTGTAGTCTGATACTGCGTACATCACCTAAGAGCAATACCAGGTTTTAGACCAAGGAGAAGGCCCCAGATTGGGAGGACAGAACTAAATCCATTGACAGAGAAGCGTCCCAGCCACTGGCAAATATTATCTTTGCGTGGAAACCATTTAGCACATCTTGTCTGCCACTGAAAAACATTGGGATACGGCAAACATTAAAAAAATGCGATGTTGTCAATTTCCCCCAAAAACTACAATCTATATACATGCAAACCACCATTTCTCCAATGCAGATAACGGTTAAATACCAAGAAGCAGGAATTGCAATCTGCATCCCAAAGAATTAGCCACAACCTATGGATAGTGGGGTGCCAACAACACAGCCCAGCGAGATAGTTATTTGTCCCACATAACCCAAGTTGTAATGGAACTCACATCACTCACACAGGCAGATCAAACGAGGCACAGTAGACATATCAGCAGGCACATATTCCATTAAATAATGTTTGTTTCGACATCTTTAAGTCTATTATTAACAAAAGCAGAGTTTGATTTTAGGTTTCCTTGTAAGCAGCAAGGAGCCTGCCGGACACTTCCCCTTCACTTCACAGTCTGACTCAACAGTAATCTTATCATTGACCATGCCCCTTCAATACCATCAACAAACAATACTCTCATCATCAGGTTATGAGGGTTTCCAAAAAAGTCTATTGACTACCATAAAATATCTGTTTATCCATATTTATTATCCATAGCAGTGTCAATGTGCCCCTACATTCACCAAACAAATAAAAAAATAATAGGATAAAAAATTGGAATTTGAGAAGAATGCCAAAACATCTTTCAGTTTCGCACACCTCTAATTAACCTGCTGCAGGCGGGATCAGGCTGTGCTTAAATTAATAGCAGGATGCGTGTTTCTTGGAGCAATGCATCTAACGGCCAAGTGGGGTCTTTTATGCAAAGTGAGAGAGAGCCCCCTGCTGGGCAACTGTAGGAGACTGTGATGACGTCATGCTATCTTCTGCTCCATTCAACATGCAAGTTGCTGTCAGGCAGACTGTCTCTTCTCTGAAATTTCAACAGTAGTTTTGCTTCAATGACAAAGCCACACCCAGTGGCGTAGAGTGGAGGAGGTCCACAGGTGCGGGTGGCTTGGGTGCAAAAATCTTAGGGGTGCAACATTTTAAAAGAACGGATTGCACCTCCTAACCTGTGGACTGTTAGCACTTCCTGAGCTAATGGTCCACGGGTCAGGGGGCGCAATACTTTCTTTTAAAAAATTGCCCTGGCACGCTAGCAACCTATACTACGCTGCAGGCCACATCACAACAAATATTTGACATAAGTGCATACGAATCAAAGCAGAGCGTGCACTGTTTTCTGGGAGCAGGGCTTCAAGCACTTCCTTGTTGATTCTGGGTGAATTTATGCAGGCTTTCCAAAAGATTTCTGAAGTGGATTCAGCAGACTGAGGGGTTAAGGTGGACAGAGATTTATATATTTTATGGATAAGCTCCCACACTATCTTGCTGGGCCTACAGAATGCAGGGCTTTTAATGGAATGCAAAAAAGTGAGGAGTACGTTAAAGGGGCGTGGCATATTTAATTAGGGCGTGGCTTAAACATGTAAACTAAATTTCTGTGATCACTATAGCATGCCCTCGATCAGTAGTTTGGTGGAAGATTATGAAATATAAACAGGAACTAAATTTCTGATAGGGATTATCTTAATATTTTTTACATTCAATATTGAGGAATCGATCAGTGTTATTTGCCAGTAAAGTTTAGGGGATGAATATAGGGTCCGATAGTGATTCGTTTCAATGTCAGTTTTCCATTACCAATGGGTCTGAGACCACTTAAAGCCCTGACCTAAAGGCAAAATAAAGACTTCGGAAAGTATCCTTCTCTCAACTGTAGGCACTGTGACGTATGCTTAAAATGTTCTCCATAGGAGATATGGGTGGTGGTGGACCAAAAATCACCACCTCATATGGAGACCATGCTCTTGAACCACAATCTCTTCAGTTAAGTGGGGTAATGATGTGAATAATAATGAGATTCTGGGTGTAAAGGTACAAGGATCCTTCTCATAAGTAAACACCATTGTGATGATGTCTATATGGTTACTTTGTGTTGAAAATATATATTTTTTTAAATTAAACAAAATCACAATTTCACATAAAAAGCACAGTTAAAAAATAAATAATACCAACCAAAAGAGATAAAGGGTTAAATAACTACCACCAAAAACCATATTTTTTAATAGTTTTTTTTTATTAACATTAGAAATGGAGACATATATCAGAGATATGAAAGAAACATATTAACAGGCACATGCATCAATATTGCTTTTTGCGATTCCTTAATTGCGAAAAATAAGGAATCGCAATTAAGGAATCGCAAAATGGAATCCATCAAGAAATCGCAAAAAAAATTGCGATTTCTTAAAGTTCCTTAATTGCGACTCGCAAATTGCGAGTCGCAATTAAGGAATACCTCCCCATTCATTCCTATGGGCCTAGAGGCCCATGGGAATGAATGGGAAGACATTGTCAATTTGCAATTAGCAATTAGCGAATCGCAAATTGAAAATGCGATTTCAAGGGTGCAGGGGTGTCCAAAGGACACCCTGTTGCACCCCTGAAATCAATCTGTACACATATGTTGTGCACACACATGCCCTAAGGGCATGTGTGTGCACAACATGAAACTTTGAAAAATGCACAAAAGTGCATTTTTCAAAGTTTTTGCAAATTACCATGAGGTTCAACCTCATGGTAATTTGCTCCCCCTAATTGCGAAATCGCAATTCTTTAAAGTTTCATGCATTGCATTTAAGGAGTCGCAAAATGCGATTCCTTAAATGTAATCACAATTTGAGAATTCGCAAATATTTGCGAATTCTCAAATTGTGAGGGCATTCACCCTTCATGCATTCCAAACGCAGATTTTGTGATTGCAAACGGCCGATTTTTGTGATTCGCACCGTTTGCGATTGCAAAATCCTTTGATGCATGTGCCTGTAAGTGTTTTATCTGTTACATCACCCTCAGACTGTTAGCCCTCAGTAGACTTGAATGGCTGTGGCACATATGTATTTAAAGCGGCTGAAATGATTCCATCCTCCTAGGACTACCCCAAGCAAAGTAATTTGCTCCCCCTAATTGCGAAATCGCAATTCTTTAAAGTTTCATGCATTGCATTTAAGGAGTCGCAAAATGCGATTCCTTAAATGTAATCACAATTTGAGAATTCGCAAATATTTGCGAATTCTCAAATTGTGAGGGCATTCACCCTTCATGCATTCCAAACGCAGATTTTGTGATTGCAAACGGCCGATTTTTGTGATTCGCACCGTTTGCGATTGCAAAATCCTTTGATGCATGTGCCTGTAAGTGTTTTATCTGTTACATCACCCTCAGACTGTTAGCCCTCAGTAGACTTGAATGGCTGTGGCACATATGTATTTAAAGCGGCTGAAATGATTCCAGCCTCCTAGGACTACCCCAAGCAAAGTTATGGGCAAAAATACAATGCCATCCAAAGGCCCAGCAAAGCATATGGGGCGAGATTCTAGAGTGCAGTGAATATTATAGTACTAGCTCTCAGCTGAGCCTGGTGAGCCTGCCCATTGAGGAATGTTTTGATATTGGAATCTATAATATTCACTGCACTCTACAATCTCGTCCCATAATGCTTTGCAGTGCCTTTGGTTGGGATTGTATTTTTGCCCATAACTGTGCTTGAGGTGGTCCTAGGAGGATGGGACCACCACTGAATTGTTCAGCATGATGTGCTCTTTGTGTTTAAGGCATCTGCTTGGTACTCTCCCTAGGTTAGGGAGGACACCGTAAATCATCACCTCGCTCACTGCTTGATGTTTTTTCATTTTCACTTTTGTGATATGACTACATGCATTTTTGTATGTAAAGATAAAGTTACTTGTTATTTTATCAAGGGTATGTGAGGTTTCTGTTTGGGCTGAGATGGAACCTCCACGGAGTTTTTCTTCAATTCTGCAGAATTCTAGGTAGTGGTACTCTGCCAACTATGGCCTGCCGGTCCGGGGGAGAATGTAGACAGAGAGTGGGCACCAGTCAGGCCGGCACAGGAGAAGCAGCACAAGGGATGCTCGAAGGTCAGCCCTGCCTATTGGAGGTCACGCTCAAAGAGCCCCGCAGTGCCGAAGCAGGGAGAACGAAGAAGATCAACCCGGGCGGCCCAGACTCACCCTGTTATAAAGCTGCAAACAGCAAGTCGCAGTGAGGAGCTCTGGTAACTAATTAAGGCTAACGTGGCAGTTCAATATTGTGCACAAGACCAAAAACAGGCTCCCTGGGACAGCCCGCCAAGGGCGATGCGCCCTGGAGAGCGGCCAGCAATCAAAACTAAAGCTAAGTGTTTGGGACATGAGGTGGCACAAACTCCCCATAGGTCAAATAATTGAGTCCCGCAAATGCTGCCAAATCAATATTAAAAGTGATAAATAGCAAGCGGGTGTCGACTAGCCACACTGGTTGATTGAGTGCTGGGAATTAATTTAGAACAACAAGGCAGCCCATCAGTGGGGGAGTGCACAGGTAAATGGGGGGCAAATGGCCAGACGAGCAGTCTGATATAGGCCCAAAAAGGATGACGTGTCCCGGCTGCCCAGTGCCATTTCCCAAAGCGGCCAACATAATGCAGACACCCGGCCAAAAGGGAACAGTTGAGAGTTGCCTTTGGAGAGAGGGAGTGGGTGGCTAGACCATCCAGGGACAGCCATAAAGGGCGACCCGGTGATGGAGAAGATGGCGCCATAACAAAAAGGCCATGGTAGCAGCAAAGCCAGAAGCAGCGAGAACAGCTAGGAGGGGCAACACAACCTGCCAGCTTTCATGAGCTCGCAGTGCAAGATGGTGGAGCAAGACTGCAGTGACAACAGGAGGAGATAGAAGAAATACTGGCGGCAGCAGGAAAAGCGGCGGCCACACACGGGAAAGAATGGCTCTGGAATCAACTGAGAGGTGAGCCAAGCGGACAACCCACCCCCAACGAACCCAATGGCAGCGGGGAGAGTGATACGTGCAGCGAGGAGCACTCTGAAGACAGCAAAGGAAGAGAGGGGACCAAGAAGAAGCAGCGGGACACCAGCAGAGGTGGCAAGAAAGCAGAAGCGAGGAAGGAAACCAAGGAGCCACGGCTGGTGGCCTGGGCAGCATTGCCTGGTACCAGCAAGCAAGCCAAAACTGCAAATGGTGAGCAGGCATGCACAATTATGCAAGCATGCTAGAAATCAGTTGCACTATTGCTGTTCGCTAACAAGGGGGGGGGGGCAAACATACAGGGGTGGCGTGGCCCTAGTCACACCAGGAGGAAGCCAATGAATGTTGGTCCACACCCATGTAGGACCCTCACGTGGTTCTGCCCCCACCTGTCCTATTGGAAACAGAGAACAAAAGCAAGGTGATACTGGTCTCCACAGAGGTATGGGGAAGCACGCTGGTGGACAATGGGTAAGGCCAGGCAGTATCAGCAAGCAGCGGGTAAGCACCTGAGACACATAGAAGGGGTACATTAGGGCAGCCGTATATGGTCCAGAGGGCTAGCCAGCTCGATTCCCCAGGCGGTGAAGAAACGCATCTGGTCAAAGAGTTTATAGATATATTCACACTGCTGGCGATACAGATAGATGGTTTATCTGTGATAAGAAAGACGAAGACAACAAAGAAAGGGCATGGGTCAGGAAAGAGGGGAATTTCGATAATTGTCTGAAAGCTTTTAGGATGACCGTATGCGTAATAGTTTCCCCACTGCTCAAAGAACCTCTGGCTATACACATCTAAGGTATACGAAGCACACAGGCAGTTCGCAGGGGGCGCTTGACTAGACTACAACAAGGACTTTGGGCAAAGATGCAGGTGCACCTAGACATGGAATGGGATGAGAAGGATGTGTCTGCCTAATTGCACAATATGTTGGTAGCCAGGGAGGCCAGGAGCTGGTCAGGGAAGGCTGAGCAGTGTTTTTGTGGTAAATACTTCAGGGACAGCATGACAGGCAGAAGCATTTTCTTTTCAAGCAGAAACAGTCCTCAAGCTGCTTTAAATACAATAAAGATGGAGGCACCTGGGAGCTGGGAGCTGTCATGCAAAGTCAGACACATATGCTGCACATATGCAGACACATATGATTCACCTGTGGGGGGCACTCAGCAATTGGATACAAGTAAGGTTGGGGAGACAGAGAAAGGGACAAGAAAGTGAGACGGAAGTAGTGCAGAACCTGAAACAACTCAAGGGGCATGGGGGATTTCCAGCTTGATTGCACAGTCATCAACACCCACAGGCTGAGGCAGCTAACCAACCAATACGACAACAAAGCAGATGCATGACTATTGTGCTAAGGTTTGGAGAAGGGGTTTAGGATCCCTTTTAGATTGAAATCTTTTCATTGAATTGAAAAAAAAACAACAAGATGAAGCAAGCAATGAAGCCCAAATCGTGGGCCAAAAGCCATCATAGTGTTACGCAGAGCATCAAAGATGAAGCAAGATTAACCCCTTCGTCCCCCAGCCCCTCCAGCCCACCCCTTCTTCTTCCCACCCCCCCCTCTCCATGCTCAAGCTGCCTCAACAACCAAAAAAGGGGAGAAATCAGGCATGGCACAAGGTAAATCAGCATGGCAGCGGTTGGTTCATATCTTGAATCAGTGCGGGAGGCACAGTAGCCGCAAATATCTTGGGCAGGAGAGCTTGTGGAATTCAGAGCACAGCAATGCCGGAAAAGGGCGCCACAAATCGGTGAAAGAGGCCCCATCTCCCTGAAGCAAAAGGAAATGTGCTCCATAACAAGCATATACCACAGCCGGTGAAACCATTCCTGCACCGTAGGGGTTCTGTGCGTGCCCCAGTGGGACAATATATTTTGTAGTGCAGCACCAAGAGTTATTCCCATCTGCTTGCCTTTACGGTATTTGAGGGGCAATATGAGTCTATCAGATACGCCCAAGATAACGTATTCAGGGAAGCGTAAGAGCGTGGTATCAAACAGGAGGTCTATCTGGTCCAAGACTTGCACCCAGTAATCAAAGGAGAGTAGGGCATTCCCATAGCAAATGTAGAACTGTACCTTCAGCATCACAACCCCTCCACCAAGTGGGAGAGAGATCAGGGTTACTTTTGTGCAGTCGGGAGGGTGTGAGATACCAGTACATCATTATCTTAGTGGCCGTTTCTACGCTAGAAATATTACGGGCTGAATGTCGGGCCCTATAATGGATATCCGCCCATTCCTTGAGGGTCGTTGTCTGCCCCAGCTCAGTTTCCCACTGTCTCTGGCCCACAGATTTAGGATCCCTTTTACTTGGTCCATCAGGTTAGGAGACACAAGAACCCTTTGCTCAGCAATCCAACACCTTAAAAGAGTACAACAGAAGATCGAGAACGAGAAGGCATTAGGGAGAGCGGAGGGCCCCCTGTGCTCCCAGCGCCCACCTGGCCAGCTTATTTCTCCTTAGGGAGTGGTGCCCGAGAAAGAGCCCAGTCAATTAAGGCTGAAGCATCACTTGTCATTCCCTGAAGGGGGTTCAATGAATGACCGGATCAACCAAGAAGATTGTAAGGTAGGGTGTGCCTCAATTGATGGCGCAATTGAAATGGTGCACACAACGGGTGGGGTGCCCTGATGGCAAAGGCTGGCATTGAATCCGCTTTCAAACTCCTCCCAGTACACCCAGATAGCAATCACCTACTGGGTTTTAAATTCGAGGGAAAGACTTATCTTGACAAGGCCCTGCCATGGTGTGCTCCATATCATGCCCATACTTTGAACGCTTCAGAACATTCTTAGAATGGGCATTGCACAAGAGGCACCCCACAGGGGGCAAGCTCCACTACTTGGACGATTTCTTCTTCAGAGTGAGGCCCACAACAAACCTGGTTGTCTTGATTTACTGTCCCAAATAAAAGAAATTCAGCACTCCCAAGAAGAGGCACTCAGTAAAACAAGAAGAAGCAGCTGAAAAGGAGCCTCAGCACTCATAAAATTGGGCAAATCAACACTTTCTAACAGCACGACTTTCCCAAATGATACAGGTAAAACAATAGTATAAAACATGCACATAATAAACACTCAAAAGCCAGATAATAATGAAACATTCACAAATAAAATGCAAGGGAGCAAAACATAAGCAGATAATAATGATGGATGTCCAACGCAAGAAACAAGCAATGCCAAACGCCAGGAATAAACTCTGTCAAATGCATATACCAAATATGAAGAGCACAACATGAAAACATCACGAGCAATGAAACATATAGCTTATATACATGAAATAAGTAAAACAAATACATCACTGAATGATCTGTCAACATTCTAGCCAGCTCGACTGGAGGAGCCCTTGACAGTCAGGCAGAAGTCTCGATCGGGACCCTGCAGCAACACGTCTGTTCCACAGCAAGCTCCTGTCGAATTGCTACGATTTCCCACCTTTAATACCTTTTACTAAACATGGTGAGAGACTTTTAGAAATTCCCCCTCCCTTCATCTATTCATCTATTGCCAAACCAAGGCTGACTGTACTGGTCTGTTCAAAGGACAAGATGGAAGCCGGCCGAACCTCTGTGCTTTGACTCTGAGACGGAGTAGTACATTCCTCTCTCATGCTTTCAAACTCACACCCCACATGTTCTGTTCCAGTAAGGCTGTTTTACTCTGTGCTAATTAGAATTGAAAACATCATACTCTGAAGCAGCAAGAAGGCACAAAATGAGAGCACCAAATGATGTAGGACACTTAAAAAGGAGTATGTTAAGACACATTGTCAAAGGTCACCACAGTCTCACAATACATATGAGTGCAAATAGCACAACACGGTGTTCCTCGGCATAGAGCTAGACTCCACCACTGGCGCATCCCGCATACCAGAGGACAAGATGCAGGATATAACACAGGGATTCAAGTCGCTGATAGGCAAGGAAGAGGCCACACTTGGAGAGCTGCAGGATATCACAGGGAAGTTAATTTTGCAGCAAGAGTGCTCCCAGCAGGGAGGGTGTTTGCGAGGAGCCTCACACAACTGATAAGGGGGCTGCAAAAAAAAGCACAACCATACAAGACAGGGGTGAAACAGGACCTCAAAACCTGGATGGGCCCTTCCTAGAGGACTTTAATGCAGTCCTCATATGGAGGGAAGGCAATGTCAGACCGGAAAATCAGGCTGTGCATAGATGCGTCCGGCAGCCTGGGCTTTGGGGCAATCCTAGGGGACAGCTAGTGTGCAAAGAAGTGGACCCAGGTAAGGGCCACAGCAGGACATGACTAGAGACATCACATTCCTAGAGCTATTCCCCATAATGGTCACACTGACAGTCTGGTGGGGGGCTGAAAGACATGAAGATAACATTGCGGTCTGACAACCAGGCCGTGGTGCATGCAATCAACAGTGGAGCGGCCAGTTGCCCATGGATGCTGATGCTCCTAAGGTATATGGTCAAACTACAGCTAGCGAGCAACCTTGACTTAAAAGAGTGGCATATCCCGGGATAAATAAAGCTCAAGCAGATGCACTCTCTTGATTCCAGATGGAAAAATTCAGGAGACTGGCCCCAACAGCAGAGTGACTGATGACCCCTTTCCCAGATGAGCTCTGTTCCAGCTGATAGACCATGCTCTAGCCCCTCCCTCTTCACTCAGCGCACCCTTCATAGGAGCTGGAGATGTAGCTCACTCTTCATAGACAGACTAACTCCAGCGGTCTGTACTTAAAGTAATTTGACAACGGAAGGAAACTAACTACCCTCCGCAGGCAACACCGCCATGTTTCACCTCATTGATTTACCAGCCAAGCAATTAATGTTTTAAGAATTCTGACAGGGTGGAGCTAGATTGAGCGCTCCTTCATTGCACTGTCATTAAGAACTGTTCGCAACACCTGCGCTGACTACTTCCTCATTCAGCTTGCTCACATATGCTATGTCCTGAAGATGATCTCAAATCACTGAGAGCGAAACGCTGTCGACCCCCTACAACAAGAACTCCATGCATTCTGTATAATTTATTCATAAGGCCTTCTCTTGTGTGTTATCAATGCGATGTATATATTTTAAAGTCACCCCCCCTTCTCAAATCACGCTTGTTGTCACTTTTTTATGTGAGCACCTGAACGTTTTTTTTGCATACTATTGAAAATAAATAACAAATGCTATTTTGATTGGAACGTGTCCCTGGTCACACTATTCATTGCTCCCTTTGGCACTAATTGCCCATCCAAACTCAGGTTCATCGTTTTCAATTCTGACGCCACCCTTGTGTCTTTCTTGGACTTTTATGGCCACATAGGAACCATTGTTTTCAGAAACCTTGCCCCAAGACGGTACAGTGGTATGCAGCATACGCTCAAACAGTACAGAGAGTCACCAGGTTAGAATCATTCAAGGACACCAGAAGCACAGCAGATGCTGTAGAGCCATTTGTGAGATGGGCGTTTAAGTAGAAAAAGACAAAAACCTGGGCAAAGCGCACACCTAGCAGCAATAGTGCATTCCTTGAAGCTATTCACCAGGAAGGAAACCACCGGCTCACATTACCTCAGAGCAGTGATGCAAAGTTGACAACGACTGGAAGGAAAAGGCAAGACAAAAGGCTACCCATTACATTTTCCGGTCTTTGCAGCTGGTGAGGGACCTCGACTCAATTTGTGTGGGTAACTTTAAGGCCACTCTATTTGAATCTGCATTTACTATGTCCTTCTTCGAGGCATTCAGGATTAGCTAAGGGCTCTACCCAAACATGAGGCGAGAGATGCCTGCCTGCAGGCCCAGGACATTCGGCTAGGCCCGGGTCCAGTAGCGATACTGCTAAGGCTGTTCAAAATGGGCCAACAGGCCAGGGGGGTATGTATAAATCTGCAGTGCCTGTTCAACTAGAATTGATTCCCGGTGTGCTGTATGTGCAAAATATTGGTCTTTATGACCCACAAGGGAAAGGGCTATTTTTTGACACATCAACGGGGAATGCTTGAGCAGATTCCAATTCCAGGCAGTGCCGAGGGAGGTGCTGGACAAGATCAGAAAATGTTGGCACGTATTCCTTCCTCATAGGGGCAGCGACAATGACCGCCCAACTGAGGGTCACATCAGAGGGCATCCAGGCAGTGGGCAGGTGGTGCTCCATGGCATAAAAGAGTTGAATAAGGGTCCAACAGAAAGAAAGAGTTTGACAGGTGCTCTCCCAACAGGTGCCCCAGCCCCGTCCTACTCCCTCACTCCACAGGGGGCCCGGATCCAACAAATGCACAGGGGACGCGGGGCAACTGGAAGCAAGCTGACATCATTTGTTTTAGCATGAGCCAAAGACACAGCAGTATGGGTAGTTAGGCAATTAATTCAGAGGACCCAGGCATGGTGCAGCTAGACCCCCCAGGCCTGACAAGATGGACGGCAGATGGATAGGGTCACTGGGTATGCGGTGGGAGCAGCTGGGGGCTTCCATAGAAAACCTACACAAGGAATGACCAATCGGAGTGAATCTGATCATCGGGCATTTGGGGGGGGGACAACTTGGCACATCTGTATACGAAAGACCTGCTGGGGTGCATCAAGAAAAAACTCCTGATGGCAGCCAGATTGTTCGGCAGCACCAGTCTGATATAGTCAGAGATTAATCTCTGACTATATCAGACTGCCAGAAAAGGGAGGGGACCCTAGTCCACTAAACAAGTCCTGCAAAAAGCTCAATGTAGTCTGTCAGAAGGTTTTGCAGGGTGAATGGATGGGAAACCATCAGACACGGCCTGATTAACTTCAGGTGTGCCGAATAGTTCAGCAACGAGGGGGTACACCTCTCTGTTGTCAGAACAGAAATTTTCTGGGCCAACTTATGGGCAGCCATGGCCCTAGTGGGGTGCAAACAAACCTTTTGGAGGAGTCGCCAGAAGACGTAAGCCCAAGGGCAGACTAGAGGTAAAGGAGAGGAGCCATGGAGGGTTTAAAAGGCCACACCTGACCACGGCAGGGTAGCAGATCAGGCTACTTACCATGGGAGCCGTACGCAAGGGTAAGGTAATCTGAGATGGGGCTACCCGAAACACAGCACTCGCCGCCCTGGCCTGCCATATGGTGTTCCACACTGAGCAGGCGAAGGTAGCGAGTTAAGCCTTAAAGAAGTTGTGGGATTACCCCCCAAACAGAAAGAAAACTCCAGCTCAAAGACTCCAGTTCATCGCTAACTGTCACGATGATTTATGGCATGATAAATGACGGAATGACAAGCCTGCTATAACCCTGACTAGTTGATTTGTGACGTGAATTATAATGGCCTTACTAGTTTGATTTGTGATGATGCTGAACCATTGATGACAATTACAATGACAGTAAATGGTTTATGACCTACAAGCAGGCAGAATGATTTATGGACCCAAATAAAGTAGAAAGGGGCACATGCTGTAAATCTGTTTGAACAAACAAAACTGCAGCTAAATACTTTCCAACGCATATAAGTGGTGTTGTACGCTGTTGTAACTGGCACTTTCTGGTTGGCTAAGGTGAATCCCCAGCCAGGTAGAACCTACCACTTCCTTCAGGGGTGGGTGATTACACACACTATATAACATGTGCTCACCCTTGGGTAGCTTGGCACTGAGCAGTCAGGCTTACCACAGAGGCAATGTGTAAAGCATTGGCACAGCACTTATTCACGATGAACACCTTGAGCATCACAAAGGAAACTTAACACGTGTTGTATGTAAATAAAGTTTGCATTCAACACACATAATAATCAACACAACATGACCATCATGTTTTTCTGGGCATAAATCACATTCAGAATTATTACTAGCAGTACTAGGCCCAGCCTGTTCAAATTACATCAGTAATATGCACACGTGGGAAAGATCCTAATCGACATCCCCCCCCAGCACTCTTATGTGATGCAACATGTTGTCCACCCCACAGTCCGCCCTAACAATTCTTATAATTTAATTCCACATAGTTATAGGGTGCACCCCAAGTCACAACAATTTTAGAAATATGTACATACAGCAACATTTCACACTTTTTATCAGTACCGTGGGCTGAGGCTGTGCAGATAAAACCAATGTCAAACGCAATGTGTTTCTGGTAAGAAAACAAGGCATCGGGCAAGCTGTCGTGCAGTGCCATGAATTATGGGCAGTTCCCCACTGTCATTCTAATACAGGCAACGTGTATCAGACATGTCTGTATGGAAGCACTCACACACACGCACTTAGCACCCTAATGCGGTGCACCTGATACCCAGCAGGTCAGTTGGTTACACTCTGCAGACCCTGTGGCTCCAAGTATCCCTCCACCCTCCATCTCACCCGACTATCCTACGCCCACTAATTGGAGACATCTCTGTCCTCCCCCGGGCAAGCAGCCAAAGACACTATTAGTCAGGGTCCCAGGAAGCAGGTGGAGGTAGGCAACAAGGCCAATTAGGTTTGGCAGCCACTCGAGAAGGATGCATAGCAGACATGGGCCGGGGGGCAATAGACAGTCACATCCAATGGGGACCCCAAAGCCTTCCCGCACCAACCCAGTTCTGCGAAGCACAGGGGGAGTCACGCAGTCTTTTGACCATGGTCTGATGGTTCTCTGAGGCACTCAAGCCATGAGCTGCTATACACATAGCTCATGGCTTGAGTGTGTGTCAATGGGGTTGTTTCTTTGCCCTTTTCTATTGCTTAGGCACTATACAGGGGTGCCCTCTATCACCTCTCTTCTTTACCATAGTGATTGAACCACTGATTGCCCATTTGACATAACTCTATGTTACTAGGGGCCTGAATTACACCTCCAGGTGACTGGTGGCATCAATGTATGTCAAAGATGATATCTTTAGGAGTGGGTGGTGAACTCTGTTCTGCTGGCAGAGTTTGCAGAGCTTTGCCCACTCTGCGCTCCACTTGGAGCATGAAGTTCAGCGAAAACTCTGCCAGCAGGGGGCGTGGCCTGCAGCCAAGGTAAATGGCCGCACACCAGCGCGGCTCCGGAGTCCCACTCCCGTATTACCGCAATATCTGGTAATTAGAGTAAACGGCATCAAATAGACGGCAATTGAGTACGGAAACAAAGTGTCCCTAATCCAGCACTGCTAAAGAAGTCTGCACAGCAGGTAAAGGCTCTGATCGTACCGGGGCCTACATCGGCAACAAACAGGGAAAATGGTGATACCCTAAACAATGCTTGGATTAAGAGTGGGCGGTCGATAGGCCAGAATGAAAAACGCAACTCGGACGAAGTTGAAAAACCGGAGATATAGGGACGGTGTTGATCGACAACTATCCCTAGACCCGCACCGTCAAAGTGCGATGTATCCGATCGTCAGGAAGCAGGCGACTCGGACCATTGGAGCCAAAACTACCATGCCCCAGTGAAGAGCAACTCAGAGGGAGCGGCGCGACGGGCTGAGGGAAGACAGACTCTACGGATCGGTCCTGACTCCCGGAGGCTTACGCACGCCCTTGAAGGAGAACAGAGGAGAAGGGGCACCAAGGAAAAGGAGCCCACTGAGGAAACACTGCAGAGAAAGGTAGGCGGCGGCTGCCACCCCACTGCTTGGGGTCCAGAGATTGGGGAGGAAAACGTCTGACAGGCCATATCTACCCACAGCAAAATACGCCCAGCAGACAGTGAAGCTCCAGAGAAGGAGAGAGTGCAACAGCTGAGCTCACGAGCCACAACAGTGAGAGGAAGACCGTAGCATGACAGGAGCAGCAGACGGGTCAGCTTTATTGTGGTGTCGGCAGATGCAGGGGAGTGACTCATTCACTCCAAGGGAGATTTATTCGGGTGTCCTTGATGCCCACAGGTCTATTGAAGAACCTGGATGAAGTACAAATGACAAAGAAGACTTGAAGAACAGCCAGAACAGGAGCAGTAGGAGTCTTCCTGGTTGCAGTCTCGGTTCCAGTTGAAGTTCAACGAAGTCCAAGTGTCCAGACGATCGAAGAGCGATGTAGTTTTAGGGTTGAGTCTTGTCCCACGATGAATCTGAGAACCCACCCACGGGTAATCCCTTAAATACCCTGATGAAAGGGTTGGAATGACTCGAGGGTCCATCTAAGAGGAGGGGCTGGTCAGAGGGGAGGATACTATGCAGTGGCGGAGCTCACAGAGTTTCACTCTGCAGAATTTCACTGAGTTACCAGAAAACTTCACCAAATTACACTGAGTTCCGCAAGTGGGTGGAGTACCAAACGTGTCACACCATTTGTCCCTCAAACAGATAAACCATAGGCCATAGCACCCTGTGCAGGTATACTACAGCACTGCAAGTTGCACCACAGTACCCCCTGTATTATTTTTTACACCCCCCTTTTCCCCGGGCAGGCAGATTATAGTGCCACCTAGGTGTTGAGGGCAGCACACGTCACACACTCACCTTTCTTGGGCACTGGCAAGCGTCTCTCTGCACAAGCTACTTGGCCTGGACAATGTCGCTGTCGACAGCATGCAGCCCCCCTGCTCCTAAGCAAGGGTGGGCACCGGTAGCACCAGCGTGGTGCCCTTCACAGCAGTGCCAATGTACCGGGAGAGGAAAAGGAGGACTCGGAGCAGTAGCAGCAGTAGATGAACCAGTACCACCCACATCATCAAACTCCAGTGTGGATACATCCATTCTGCGCAATTTTTTAGGCGTAACTGAGTCGCAACAGATAGCCATTTTAAAAACAGGCACACAGAGAAGTCCCCGCAGTGATTGAAGGGGTGGACGATTGCACAGGGTCCTCCTGACTCTGACATTGCCACCTCCATGAAGCATATATTTATGTGCTTCATGCCGATGTGAATGCTGAATTTTATAAGGAACTCAGAGTTGCACGCTGAGTGCGGAGTTCCGGAATTCCGCAAACTCCATTAGTAGAGTCAGTTTCTCCTCCAAGGCCTGGAGGATGCTCACATGTCCTTTGTCAAGTTTCACACCAGAGCAGAAGCCAAGGGCTCCCTGAACTGGCTCCAACTGTAGTATGCATGGAGAGTACCAAATGTGCCCTTCAAAGTAGTCTGGTGGCGCTAGTCTTCACCCCAGCCCAATACACGAAGTCCCTGCGACAGGAAACCTACTGTTCAACCTTCCCCTGCTCGAGCTCAGCTCAGCAGCAGGAGGGCAGAATTGTGCCTGTGGTGGGCAAAGGCACTAGCTTGATGACAGACCATGAATGAATACAGGGGATGCACCCAAAGGAGCGTCCCAGTACATGGAATCATACGTCAAACACTGGAATCGGTGTTAGGCTTTGATTCCAACCAGGGCCCGACTGGGAACTGAGACCAGCCCTGGCAAATTGCTCGGCCGGCCCCCTGGGGGAGTCACTGTCCATCTCAGAGAGTGATGGGTGCCTGAGAGTTTTAGATTTCAGTGTGTCATAAAGCGATGGGCATTCTGTGGGTGTAGCTGTGGGCCTCTCACCGAGGAATTGAAGGGGTGTAAATGTCTCTTATGTTGCAGGATAAGCAGTAGCACAGACAGAGGCAATATAAAAGTACCTGTAACCAACAACTGGGTCAAAAATATGGAAGGACACGATAAGGGAGAGGGGAGTCTACTGGATGCATCAAGAGCTAATCATTGTCACTTTGGTGTCTTTAGGGCCATCTGCCCTTCTGCCATCACATCCAGTCGAGGTCTTGGCCAGTTTGCGGCAAACTTTGGCAGCTAACCTGGGGTCCATGAACATCTACTTCTTCCATTGTACTGATACATAGTTTGGCTGGGTGTATGAGAGCATATGAGAGGCCACCCTTCACGAGCAAACATTTGGTAGGTAGAACTTCCTTTGCACAACCTGCACAGCAATTGTAATGTCAGAGGAGATAGACAGCTTGTTCCCTTGACGCGGGATGTCATCACATTCTCTAGCCAGCTTGATAATGGTGTCCCTTTCCTTATTATTCAGTAGTCAGGCAATGATTCGGTGTGCCGGCACCCCCGAGACGGGGGGCCTAGGTCCGATAAGCCTGTTCCACCAAAAGCATTAAAGTCTGATGTTCAGAGAACATTGAGCAGAGCAGTTCCTCAACATATAGTTCCATCTTGTCCATAGCCATGGACTCCGGAAGGGCAGGTATACGAAAGATATTGCTCCTAAACCTTGCCTCTAGGGCCTAACTAATCCTTTCCCCTTATGATCTCAAGTACTTTACTTTTTTCATGTGCAAAAGATGTTTCATTGTGCCCAGCCCCAGTGTCCTCCATGTCTGACACTCTCTGTTCTAGCTGATCAATGCTGTGCTCATCAATGGCGGCTGGTGATATTTGAAAGTGGTGGACATAAAAGTTTGGTATGACTTTTATAGTGAGTGACGCGGGCAAGCTTAATGGGCAAAACTGTGGTCCAGGCTAGATCCTCCTCCAGAAGAAAAAATTGAAAAAAAGATCTGCACATCTTCAGCCACCTCTCTTTCCCCTTCGGCACCCTCTTTTCACTTTCCCTGAATGCACTTCTTTGCATCTCCCTCTCTTCACCACATCCAAACTTACACTTCTCTCACTCACTCGCTTTTAAGCAATTTATTTTAATTTTGTTTTGCCATGTGAATATTTTGCCATCTGTGCACCCCCTTCACACACAGTTTCATAAAACTGCAATTACTACTGGAATGCATGGCCATTGTTCTGTGTGCTCTGCATCCGGCTGACAGGTGCTTTGCTTGGGCTTCAGAGTCAGTGTCAGAGCTCTGAATCAAAGCCCCTCATCAACACCTGCACAGCTGAAAGTATGCACGGAAACAAATACAAAAAGACACACAACATGATTAAATATCTAACTCTTGAGGGAGGCAAGATTAAGTAAAGCTTCAAATAAGAGGGGAACTAAATTGCTAACATGCATAGCGTTTCTAACACTCATTGTTCATAAATCAATCCATGTTTTTGGCAGTAATGTTGTTAAGGGCATGACGATTGGGCCTGTTTTAATGTCATCCAGCATATAACTGCCTATTGTAAGCCCATATCTCATCTTTGCCCTTGACTTGGATATTTGTATCAACTTCACAAGGGAACAAGAACACTGGCCTGCTTGTCCTTTGCATCCATTTCAAGGGGGAACAAATGCTGCAGTTACTCTTCTAACGAGCAAGCAATGTGCGTGCAGCCAAAGGTGGGGTGTCAAAGTGGGAAAAGTTAGCGTGGCAAGGAGTCGCCAAACAAAATGCATAATAGAAGATTAGCATTCAAACGCTTACCATTACAGAGGGAAAGGCAACAAAACACATATGCACCGGTGCTAGCATCCACTCCTAGGTGTGACGAAAGGGAAAGGGTGGGGTCTGTGCCTGTGAATGATGCAGGGAGGGAGACTCCAATGCCCAAAACCATGATGCTGACAGCCTCATTGGTCTATAGAAAATACTGCCTTGCAATACAATTACAATGACTCATAAAAAAAGGGCTTTAGAACGAATCACTGATAAAATATCGACTATCACATTATCAAGGTACAAAAATATTGTGACAAGAATATCGAAGTCATGAATATCGACATCCTATCTACATCATGGTAAGTACAAAAATATAGAGAAAAATATATCAATGTCTAAAATATCGTTGTTAAAAAAATAGTTTTTTTTAAATGTTAAAAAAGTAATGTAAAATAAAGTAAACAATACATATAATTAAAAGAAACATAGTTACAAATATTTTAAAATGTTTAAAAATAATAACTAATACATATAGGGGTCGATTCCGATTCTGGAAAAACCGCTCCGAATAGCCGTTCGGAGCATTTTTCCCGTATGATTCGTACCCTGCCACGTCTCCCGCATGTACGACGAAATACAATTCGTATCGAGAGCAGGACTCCATACGAATCGTACAAAGACCGTACGATTCAAATCTCCGCACGATTCTCCCTCGGAACCCGCTGTACGTGACATCCGTACGGTTCGCAGCTGGTTTTTCCGACCCAGCAAGTACGATTCGTGTCCGGTACGCACCGTACTATCCTTTTCCTACGACAGCCGAAAACAGCCGTAAAAGCAGAGTTCGCCTCGAAACAGGTATGGAACGGCCCCCCACGGGTACGGTGCCTACCCCTCATGATCGCAGGGGTACGGTGCGTACCCCTGCGATCATGGGGAGTACGCATCATACCCCGCGATCGTGGGGCCATCGGACCATACCCCATGTTCGCAGGGTGTACGGTGCGTACACCCTGCAATCGCAGGGGTACGACGCGTACACCCCATGATCGCAGGGGTACGCACCATACCCCGCGATCATGGGGCGTACGGACCGTATGGTGTGTATGTGATTGTGTGCTTTTCCGTACGAATCGCCCTTGCCTGACGTGGACCGTACGAATTGCGTCCTCATACCCCGTTCCGGATCGTACACGTCGGGTCATACGGCATGTGTACGATTCGTACGGTTCACGGTTTCAGCCTTGCAATACGTACGGATCATGACGATTCGGACGGATTCACGAAATACGGATCGTACTACGTGACTCGGACGGACGGGTACGATTCCTAAGGAGAGGGCTCCGGATGCGAATCGTACGGACTTTTTTTCTCCCAAATCGGAATCGACCCCATAATGATAAAATAAATGTTAAATGTACATATAAAATATATTATATATACTTACTTTAGAATATTTGTAAATAATCATTTTATTAACTTATAAATTGTTAAAAACCTTTTATAAATTATAAATACATATACACATACAAAAATAATATAAATAAAAATATAAAAAATTTACATATCAAATAAAAAAACTACAATATTTTAAATCTTTATTAACTAAAACAATACAGAAAAATATTCTATAGCGTCAGAATAAAATTGCTATTCCAATTCCAGAGAGTGCAACAGTAGGGAAAGTGTTGGATAGGGTAGGGGTAAAAATAACTATTCCAACTCCAGAGAGTGCAACAGTAGGAAAAGTGTTGGATAGCATAAGGGTAAAAACTACTATTTCCACTCCAGTGAGTGAAACAGTAGGGAAAGTGTTGGATACCATAGAGGTCAAAATTACTATTCCCACTCCAGAGAGTGCAACAGTAGGGAAAGTGTTGGATAGCATAGGGGTTAAAAATAACATACATATCAATTAAATAATTGTTTTAATTAAATAATGAATTAATAATAAATTAACAATAAATTAATTATCAATACCAATAAAATAAAATAAATAATTACTTTAATAACATTAAATTACCTCCCACCCTATTCCCAAAAAACCCACAACCCGCTCCGCATAAAAATTAACACAATTAATATAATTATCAATTAATCCATTTATAAAATGTAATTACCACTTAATTATTTAACAATAAATTAATTATCAATACCAACACATATTAATTAATAGAAATTAATTACAAATTAATATTTAATGAACAATACATTAATTACCAATACCAATAAATACTAATTAATAATTGCTTAGTTATAATAAATTACTTCCCACCCTTTTCCCCTATAAACACACAACCCGCTCCTAAACTAAATTAACACAATTAATATATGTATCAATTAATCAATTAATAAAAAGTAATTACCAATTAATAAACGATACATTAATTATCAATATCAAAAAATAAAAATTATGATTTAATGTATTATGATTAATTTACTTCCCACCCTATTCCCCAATAAATTCACAACCTGCTACGGAACTAAAATGCAAAATTTAAATAAACATAATTAATCATTTCTAAAATTATGATTTAATTTACTATAATTAAATTATGGCCCACCCTATTCCCCTATAAACCCACAACCTGCTACCGTACTAAAACGCAAACTCTGCTTAAAAAAATTACTAACTTCTAAACATTTAATACATATATTGACAAAAAAATACAAAACATGTGGAACACATACATATAAAATACATACTAAAATACATAGCACTAACATAAACATCAATATTATTAACATAAATATTTTTGTTATCGATATTACTTACTTCGATATAAACAAAAACTATATTTACCTTCAGGTTGATATTCTGGTCATCGATATTCTTGATGTCAATATTCTGTCCCTACAATATTTAAAACTCGATATTTATGCAGGCTGAAATAAAAAAAAACTCAATATTATGTCTGTGCACCCTTTAGAACAATATTCCCTGTGGCGTGTCCCCCAGTTCAGGAAGTTGATCTACTGCCTGACTTCCGTCTCCTGATTCAGAGCGAGGCTGGGCTGGCAACCTGGGACACACAGCCCAGACTTAAATACATAAAACGATTGTATCGCTAAATAAATCGATCTATGTAATATTTGCACAGGAATGTGAAGGAAATAATTTCAAGGGGTGCAGCCCCAGAAATCTAATGGAGAATCCGCCACTGGTGCTCATGTTTGTCAAGTGTACCTTTCATATGGTCTAGGGGCGGTTGGTGAGGGTGTCAATCTTGTAATTGATAGCTCGAAGACTGTGCTTCCTTTCCGTGAAAAAGCTTTTAATGTCAACGTCTGCTGCGGAATCATGGTGCTGGCCGTCCGACCAGGGCTCTCTGATAGCTGTTGCATTTGCAGATTTTGCAGAGTACATTTTTTCGAAGGCAACTTGGTTTGTCCTCTGTCTTGTTTGCTAATGATGTGGTAAGTGCAGAGCCATGCCCGGCCAGAGGGAGGAGAGATTATGAGGAGCACAAGCATAAACGGCCTCCCAGGCCATGACACAAGCTCAGGTGGGTGAGCTTGATCAGGTCAAGATACCAAAGCCCCAGTCACAAAACAGTCCAGTTGAAGAAGCCTGCCCCAACACCGGTCCAGCCTCACCCTCCAAGAAGGAGAATGGCACGAGGGCTCAAGCAGACCTTGCACCGATGGCCACAGATGGGCAGCAGAGGTTGCTGCCATCACCAGTGGTCCCCCAGTGAGGTAGCAAGAGCAGGGTCCAATCGAGTGGGACCCACTCAGGGAGTCCAGCCAGCCTACGCTGGTAAGATGGTGGACCCGGCTGTCAACAAACCAGCACACACCTATGCATCTCAGGCCACTCAGCAAGGCAACGCGCCCGCAGACAACCTCACAGGTCATCTCACGGACTAAGTCAGCAATAGCCTCCAGCACAGTGCTTGGTGCCCAGCCCCTGTAGTCGGACAGGGTGAGGCAGGCACCGAGCCGCAGTGCAATCCACCACGAGCAGCTCTGGCTCGGCTGACCAGCCCTTGCGCCAAGGCTGAGCCACCCAGGCTGCCTGGCCATACGGTCAGCACCACAGCAGCCTCTCCTCCAGAGGCACTGCAGGCTTCAGTCCCTGCTCCTCTACCTGGATATCTTCACTGCACTGACATCAACCGAGCTGGGTGCTGCCAAGCAGGCAGCAGGTGCTCACTGCCTAACCTAGGAATTTGAACTCAAAATACTGGTATAAAACCGGTCAGTGTAGTTCCCCGGCCACCTGCCACAGTGAAGTGCAGTGTTTGGTACTCAGATGAAACTGATAAATAATGGATTTTGTTCCTAGCCGAAAGATCCTCAGCAAATGGCGGCCATATTGCGGCCTGGCTCTCTAACGCCCCATATACCTCCATAAAATCTAAATACACATTTTAAAGGCAAAACAGAGAAAGAATATGTTTAAACAGTCCAGTGTAAGTGTGTTAACTTGGAAATCTAGGGCATTAATCGATGAGAAATAGTTAAAAGATTAATAATACAGTTACTGTGAGGTATTTCAGTGGAAGCTGTGGTCAAAACCAAGCTGAACTGTTAGTAAGCACAGGGTACCTGAGATGAAGTTTACAGTTGATTTGAAAATGTACTTTCGAACTCTAACAGGGAGCAAAAATCCGTAAAACAAAGAGAAGCTGGTGGTGGTGGTGCCTAAACAGGATTCCACAACTCTGGTTGCTCTTGGCAGCAGTTGGTGGTGGTGGTGCATTCAAGCGTGGCACTAATTTAAGAGACAGATTGGTGCACACAAGGCCTAAGATCACTGATACAAGAACTGTAGGCACTCTGTGGGATATGCCTGCAGTTGAAGGCTACCACCCATGTGGAAATTGCGCAGCATGTCCTCAAACGTCCAAATCTACCAGCATCGATATTGGCAGTAATCGTCCCTGGCAGCAGCGACGTTTCACTAATTGCAATAGTCACAACTTAATCTACTTAATCACTTGCCCCTGTCAGCTACTATATGTGGACATGACCACTAGAAAGATTCGGGTACGAATATCTGAGCACAAAAGTACCATTAGGTGCCGTAAGCAGGCCACCAGGCTCACAAACCACTTTCTAGAGGTGGGTCATGGCCCTACTGATTTTACGTCGACAGTGTTAGAGAAACCGACAATTCCCAATCATGTAGTAGACATCAGCAAATATCTCTTCAAATCGAGCAGAAATATACTAAACACTGACAAAACCGGTCTAAATGAAGATATCCCGTGGGCTTCGCTGTGAGCAATATTCGATCTGGTGGATACCTAGCCAAAGTAATTTCAGATGAATGAATAGCCATTGCCTTCAAACATTGAGAATATTCTTGATTAACAACTAGGCCTTATGTAAAGAGTTGCCTGTATGTCTACAATTTCAAATGAAAATTGATAAATGCTGTGACTATCTGTTAAAGGACTTTAGGAACATCATGGCAAATATATAAGTCTGGCATCAGATGCTGGATCATATACACTAGGATGGTTGTGCCTGGACACCACACCTTATTGAGTGCTAGGAGTAACACAGTAGACAACACGGGATGAAATGAAATTATAATCCCGAGCTGTCGCGTTAATATATGCGATTATCGCTGCATGTGTACATTTAATGATGCAGAGGCCGGTAAGCATTCCATTGAGAAATGTAGGAGAGCTCTCATTACAAAATGAATTGACATCGATAGAACTTGAGGCTTGCTCTGAATGGTACACTGTATAGAGTATAGTGCATAAACTACATTTCCCAGAAGGCTCTGTATCGCGCATGACGTCCGTGATACTATTCGAGACTGAGAAGCGGGAGAGATCTAAACTACATTTTTCATCTGGTTCGGAAAACGCGACTTTCTAGAAATCCTTCTTCTAGTAATGTAGGATAGCTCTCATTTAAAATGACTGGTCACGGATATAATAAGAGGCTAGTCTTGAATGGTATACTCGACAGAGTACAACGTACAAACTACATTTCCCACAAGAGATGGTATCGCGCATGACTTCTACGATACTGTTTGAAATTGAGATGCAGGAGAAATCTAAACTACATTTCCCATCAGGCTTAGATATGCGACTCTCGCGAGCCTTCAGAGGTACATGCCGGCATAAAGACAGTGTTTACCTTCTCCGCGGTACCTCCCCAAACAGCTCAGAGAACGCCAGGAGTACCGATGGAAAGGTAAGCGCCGTTGCAAGCAGTATCTTTGCCGTGCACCTATGCTATCATGATGATTTTCCGCTTGATTCCACTTTGTATGCATGACCAGAGTGAGGGAGTAACTTTTATATGGTTTACAGAACGCCATAGGTATCTAACATGAGTTGACTCGCCCGCAGTTACATTTTAGCAGGCGAGTCATGAAAAATACGCTATGTGAAAATACTCAAGCATGCTTTCAGGCTAAATTTCCATTGTGCTTGTTTTACCTAATATATTACAAGAATGGTCGAGTTCTTTCTTGACATATATCACGCCATATGCGGACTCGTCCATAGTTACTACTCAGGACACGAGCCATGGAAAACCACGCAATGTTAAAGATTTGAGCGTGCTGCCTGGCTGAGCACTTATTACGCTCTTCTCGCATTATTCTACAGCGTATATTTAGTGAACTTGAGGGCGAGGGCATCATACAGTCTACATCACGTTAGATGTGCCCGTTAAAGATGGACTTGCACATAATTACATCGGAGAAGGCGAGGCACTAAATAATATTTTATGTTAAAGACCTGAGTGAGACTAAGAGGAGGCATCTTTGAAAACTTACCTGTGGTGGTGGGGGAGCCGTGGGGGGAGCAGCCAGGAAGGACCCTTCGCCTGTCCAGCCGTGAGGGAAACGGCCAACGCGACACGAATCCAGGGACGCTCCAGGGCAAACCGAGAGCCAGGAACCACAGTTCCCAGCAGCCCCGGCACCTGGCGCGCTCGTGACGCTCCCGCTGCGCCTGGAGGCGCCTCAAGAACGCGGAGCACCGAGCGTGCCTGGGGGCATCTTTGAAAATTTACCTGTGGCGGTGGGGGAGCCGTGGGGGGAGCAGCCAGGAAGGACCCTTCGCCTGTCCAGCCGTGAGGGAAACGGCCTACGCGACACGAATCCAGGGACGCTCCAGGGCAAACCGAGAGCCAGGAACCACAGTTCCCAGCAGCCCCGGCACCTGGCGCGCTCGTGAGGCTCCCGCTGCGCCTGGAGGCGCCTCAAGAACGCGGAGCACCGAGCGTGCCTGGGGGCATCTTTGAAAACTTACCTGTGGCGGTGGGGGAGCCGTGGGGGGAGCAGCCAGGAAGGACCCTTCGCCTGTCCAGCCGTGAGGGAAACGGCCAACGCGACACGAATCCAGGGACGCTCCAGGGCAAACCGAGAGCCAGGAACCACAGTTCCCAGCAGCCCCGGCACCTGGCGCGCTCGTGACGCTCCCGCTGCGCCTGGAGGCGCCTCAAGAACGCGGAGCACCGAGCGTGCCTGGGGGCATCTTTGAAAACTTACCTGTGGCGGTGGGAGAGCCGTGGGGGGAGCAGCCAGGAAGGACCCTTCGCCTGTCCAGCCGTGAGGGAAACGGCCAACGCGACACGAATCCAGGGACGCTCCAGGGCAAACCGAGAGCCAGGAACCACAGTTCCCAGCAGCCCCGGCACCTGGCGCGCTCGTGACGCTCCCGCTGCGCCTGGAGGCGCCTCAAGAACGCGGAACACCTCCCGCCCCGCAGGACGCGCGCGGGACGGCGCCGGGCTAAGCCCGGGCAAAGGGCGGGCCCTCTGTGGCCCTCAGAGGCACAAAGAGGCCGGGACGGGCCACTACCCTATTCACCCTGTTACATCAAAGAGGTACTGTGATTCCCCTTACCATTTTTATTTAGCCCACTGTTTGCTATTTTGCATTATACCATGTCTATCTGGGAGGAGCTTAATGCCATGTGTGGAACCCAATATATCCCTGACCTTTTACCCTCCATAAGCAGACAACAACCCACATCTTGTTAACGCCACCCTGCAGATGTCACCTCTGTCTGTTAATAAACTCCAATCTCCACTCATAGCACTACCGGGTGGGCAGAACACCAAAAGAAAGACCGATGATGCCATCAACAACGGGAAGCCACTCAAAACTCCTAAACTATGCCCCAGTCCCGCTCAGCACCAATCCAATGTCAGCTCTGTGTCGGGGGATATGGAGCATGGAAAAATGGAAAACTCCCCATCATTCCCCCAACCAACTTTAATGGCCCAGCTCGAGCATTTATTAATCTCCCTAATTTCACCATTGGTGGAAAAAATCAACGATCTGGGGGATAGGATATCTAACATTGAACTGATAGTGAAAACACATATTCCATCAGGAACCAAGCCAGCATCATCAAACCCTCCGATCCCCCTCCTTGCTCTGGAAAAACCAAAACTGAATTCCCGCAGGAATGCCCATTCTCAAACTTTATCGTTGGTTCAAACAAACCACATTGAGGCGAAAAATGAACCTATTAGAATGCCACGAATAAACCTACCCCCCGAAGCCGCCCCCTATGTGACTGTTGTCTCCGGGATTCCACCACTAACTCACGGAAAAGTTGAAACACGTCAAGACTTACTACATAAGGCCATGTATTGGTTACAGACTAATAGACCTCTGCCACCTGACCTAGATGGGGGGATCTTAAGTGTTAGATGGGTGGGGTGGTTGGGCACTTTGCCAAAAGACATTCCAGGGGACTTGGTCCTAATTAGGTTCAAGCAAAGGAAAACAACCCCTTACTTACGATCCTGCAAGTATAAAGAGGGGGATGGCCCAATTCGTATCTGGGACTTACATGACTTTTATCCGAGCTTTTCATCCACCCAGATATCAAAAACACAAGGGCCAATGTAAAAATGCTGTTTCTTCCTTCATTAGAATTTTGTCTCTAGCTATGAAAAGTTTTTGATCTCCCTGATCCCTTTTCTCTTTTTTTAAATAATGCCGTTTTAAACTTTATTAGATCAGCTTTTGGTGATTAGAAATAGATATTGATGGCATTTGGTTTTAGAAAAATTTTGTAAACATGTATTGTGATTTTATGGTTGATTAATTCCAATGTCTTTTTAAAAATTGTCTATGTTTACTTTTATGGTTTCTACATGAAATCGAAATAAAGTTTTGAAACTGAGACTAAGAGTCGACATAACTGTATGTTGATCACAATTTTTTTGAAACTGGTTCTGTGGCTGGATTTAAAACTTTGTTGTGTATGTACGAGTTTTTAATTTCTAGCGCGGGGCTCCACTTACCTGAGCCGTATCCAGGTGAGGCGCAGAGCGTACCTTCTTTCCCAAAGGTAAGCTGGGGTTACCAGAAATTTTTCTTGGGAGTTAGAAGCTTGGCTCGCTCCACCTGGGCTACGTACTTGACATACCCGGTGTTTGCTCTAAAACATTATTATATGTTTGAGCATTAATAATTGATACTTAATGTGGTGATTGTGCCTGTCTATGTGTGTTATGTGTTTTTCCGTTTGCATTTCAGCAAGGAGGATCCATACCTGTCAAGGGACACCTGGTTCACTTGCAGGAACGTAATGTAAAACTATTTCATTCTTTTAACTATTAATTTGATACACCCCCTTTTTTCTTCTTACACTGGGGTACATAAGCAGTAGCTAGACTTGGTCCTGAGGAATGCAGCGGGGCACTTGGGAGGGCCCATAGTCTGCAGAAACATGTCGACCATACTACATTAACAATAGTAGATATTTGTGTCTCTACTATTTTCTAGCACTTTTTAGTATTGGAAACATAGGGGATACCTAATAAAGTTTTATCTCTCCTATTTTCTCCAATGTTCTATCCCTTCACTATTATCACATTATCTTTTTGCACTGCTTTCAAGTCAGTTTTCACGGTTATCAGCCATACACCTTATTACATACTAGGGCTACCACTACTTTGAACATCTAGTTGTGGCAGGAACAATCTCCTTGGTGTAAGGAGTCCCAAATGATGAACAGGGCGGAACTGATCGAAAACTGATGGGTATCTTTACAGATGCGGAGATATCCTTTGCTGTATGATTGAATTCTTTCTTTCATGCCCTTTTTTGTTAGTCAGGCACCACCCATTAGCTCTTATTAGACCCACAATCATTTTTTGTATATTTACAGTTTAAATGGAGAGCATGATTGTAGGCGGTCTTTAAACTTTCCCTTGGACCCTCTTTTTGAAATGTTTGCGATATGTAAGGTGAAGAACAAAAGCCAAAGAAGAAAAGCTCATCACGGGAGAAGATTCCTTTCAGCAATGGATAGAAGATACAAGATTAATGGATTCAGCTGCTTCTCTCTGGGGACTTCTTGGAGGTGTGACAGATTCAGTGATCGATATTGGAAGGGAGAAGTCAAACAGGGTCTCAAGCTGCAGCTTTGGTGAAGGTTTTGTCCAGATTTTGAACTTCCTCTGCGCGAGACTAGGCACTTTCTCATGTTGGACAGAGCCCATCATTCCTGGACAGGGGCGGGTGGATCATCATGGTACCCCCTCCTCTTCAGATGTATTTTCAGCTTGTAGGAAGAGTGGTCTGAGCACCCTGTGGTATGCAACAGAACTCCCGGTGATCCTATAGATGTCAGTGTGTGTGCACTCCGAAAGTCTAGGATGGAATCTTCAGACATACATTTTTTCTCATCTCACCATGTCCAATTCTCAGTGCCTAGAAGACCCTCCTTCTCACACTGAACTCAGCAGCCCCTCTCCCCTCTACACTGATTACACCCTTTGCCTTGTGTTCTTCGTCTGCGCCCTCTTGCTGCTGGCTATAAATATCCCAATAGACACAAACATACGAGTAGGCTGAGAGCACACAGGCCTTCATGTATGTGGCGTGCCCGCTGCAGTCTCTTGAGCCTCTGTCCCGCCAGGGATTTACAGCTCCAGACCACACAGGCTTCTTGGCACTTGGCTCCAGCATCCCGCAGACAGGGCATCAACAGCAGCATGGACACCCTACTGACCCCGGGTCCGATGAGGACTTCTCTTGGTTAGACATGGTATGAAAAGTTGGGAACGCAACACTGGTATATCTAAAATATGAACTTCTTCAAAATGTGACGTTTCTAAATCTTGAATGCACCAATGTACACATTTCCTAGGTTTAACTGCATCGACTTTCACAAAAGGGTGACTTAGTCAAACCCACGAGAGATATGGTTGGGGACTCAGCTCGGATGGCGCGCTGGGCTAAAATGAATTTGCCGCCTTCATTGCTGCTTGGGTATAAAATGAGGCAGCAGGGGGTGCTTCTAACAGGCCAGTCCCTGGCTGGCTACATGAAAACAGCAACTTGCCTCTTAAAACAAACATCTGCACAACTCCGCACCTCACCTGAGTCACCCACAGCTAGCTCCACCAGGCTGGTGCCAGGCTGTTTGCTGGGCCGAGGAGGGGTTGTTAGTGTGTGGCAGCAGGGAGTGAAAGGTAGATGGGAGGGCAAGCAAGAGGCTTGATAGGGAGTTAAAAACAGCGCATATGGCGCATTAAAAATAAATAAAGCACATTACGCTGAATTTACGGCTAAACTGAGGTAAAGGGATGATGCTGCGTACAGGCCATTAATGCAGAGTTTCATGAGCCCCTGTGAAGGTTGGCGCCCTGGGCCTGCGCCCGGCCCGCTCATGCCAGAGGCTGGCACTGGTTGGAGTCTCCTAATTCAAGCATCCAATTTCCTTACAAAACCACGAGATCAGTGCTCTCCGCCCCTAATAAGGATCCTTCTCCTCTGCTCTCCTCCTCTTGCCTCCGAAAAAAGAAACAAGGAGGAGGCAGAGAAACAGTACAGTGTTTAATAAATATTCATTTTAGGGACCGGAAACTATTTGTCATCATCACACTTTGACCCTGACCACGAGAGAGAAACATAGCAGAGAGAGAAATGAGGAAGAAGTGAAAGCAAAACAGTGACACAGGAGAAGGTAGGGATAAAGAACAACCTGCAAGAGTGAGATAAAAGAGATAAAAGTTCATTCAGTGTAGACTGGCGGGACAGGCATGCCAATTGGACAGCCCTGCCATTTGGCAACGCCGCGCTTTTAGCACCAGGAGGCAGAGACCAAGAAAAACACTGGACACCGGCTCTAATGATTATTGTGAATATTTACTTATTTATTTATTGTAACAGATTAAGCACAGCAGAGCTGGGAAGACAACTCGTGCGCTGGTCATAGAGCCAAGAGGCTGCTGAGATCCCTGTCAAGTAACTGACCCTATCACTTGTGCTCATTAGCATAGCGTTGGCCCATCCTGGCTTTGTTCAAGTGGAAGGTTCACCCCAGCTCCTCTAAGGCGGGTCCATTAGCATCTGTTGCTTCTGTTCAGCTCATTAGCTTATAGGAACTTTTTAATACTTGTTTTGAAAACATTATCTGTAAATAATGGTTCACTACTTGCAGATTCAGGGGTTTCACTGAAAATTACTCGCACGAACCAACAATTCTATATTTAGTTATTGCCACCTGGGACACATGTATTTATCAGTAAGACTGAACTCTCCACTATCCCTGGGGGTTGATCAAAGAGACTGGTTTTCAGTCAAGCGCTGTCTGAGGAATATTTTTCAGCCTGGCATTGCGACAAGAACATAAAATGTCACACGTAGCTTCGCATTTTAAATGTAAACCCAGCCCTCTCATTTCTAATGTTTTCAAGCTTAATGAACCAATGGCAAATCCCTCCTACTTCTGTCCACTGTAAGCTGGAAAAAGATGTAACATTTCAACATTAATTGAATTTGGATATTGAAACAGGTTTAAAAATGCAGTATAAAATGTGCTCAACATTTTGTGGAAGTAGTGAAAGCCGCCATCATTATAACGTTGTGAAATTTTAAGTGAAGCAAAACATGGTCTACACGGCCAAAAAACCTTCATGTGACCTTCGGGCTGCGGATGACAAGCACAGACTGCGTCATTAGAAGAAAAGGATACAGTAATTATAAGTATTGTTTACCTGGAGCATTAATAGCTCTCTAAGCACATAGATATTAGACGAAATTACAGTGTTTTAGGACATAAGTGGAGGTAAAAAAAGATTACAGTCTTTAAAAAAAAACCTGGGGGCAACCTGGTCAGACTGATTTCCATGTCACAATAAATACTGGCCATCATTAAACAGCAATGTCTTAATTGCAACTACACAACTATTAACAACTTACAGGCCCCTACTCCTTCTGTACGCACACAACGTCCCTAACAATGCAGGAATTCATTATATTACACAATCTTATACAAAATGCATCTTCCTGCTCAAATTTCTATACAACACTTCCCTTCAAACCCACAGCCAGACTTACTGGCTTTGACAGTCTTTATTTCCCGCAGAGAAAGGGCGACCTTCCCACTGCCTGACCTCTTATTGCGAAATCCTTCCCCACCTCTTAAAGCATCACCCATTAGCAGTAATAGAAGCATGGGGCACTATCCTGGCCTCGGGTCACCTGCTTCCCCAGGCAGTCAGTCATTAATCCCCTGCGCGTGGCCCAGGGCTACATCACACGCATTACATCCAGTGTCAGCTGCAGGCAGCACGCGCTCAGCAGCGGACCTCAGACTCTAGGCAGGGCAGCAGCCCGCAATAATTACCCAGCTCCGGAAATAGCCTCAGACCAGCAACCAGCACCTTAACCTCTGACTTTATTGACATGTATTAGTAAAGCGATCTGCATATTTGAATCCCAGAATGCCTTGAGGGGAAGGAGGCTGACGGCCTTGTTTAATGAACCTCTACAGTATGAAATGTCTGTGCTGAGACATGTATTTTTACAATGAATTCACTACTCAGGCTATCTTTAAGTTGGTCGCAACTCTGAACTGTTGCATCCGACCCACATTATCTCTTCAGTTAACCAGGATCAATCAGAAAGACTTGGGTCTAAAACTGGTCACAGGCTGTATAGGTGGATGGATATTAATTAGACCGGGACAGGGCTAGCTGCTGTCAGCTCTGGCTCACCCCTTAGTGGTCCTGCAATTTCATGGGTCACGATGAAAACAAAACAGAAAGTAAAGAGAGTCCTGAGATGAATTCATTGACATATGGTATTTGATTTAGCGGGGTGCGCACTAAAATGTAACATGACTCTGTAAGGGACTTAGGCTGAGACAGAGAAGCTCCTTAATCACCAAACTTACACATCGGGAAAAAGTCACAATTTAAAGGCTTTCCTCAACTTCAAAATAGAGCAGTGTGTGGAATGGAAGGGCTTATCAGTGTTTTGCAGTGGCACAAAGCCCTACCAATGATGGGCACTGTTAGACCAGACCCTTTTTATCCCCAACTTTTTGCCTTTTGCCTTCTTATTTTTCTGTCTCTTTGTTTTCGTTGGCTATAGGACTCTGGGCACTTTAAAACTGCTGATCAGTGCTGAAGTGCATATGCTCTTTGTGTAAATTGCGATTGAGTGGTTATCCATGATTGGCATATTTGATTTATGGTAAGTCCCTAGTAAAGTGCACAGTGTGTGCTAGGGCCTGTAAATAAATGCTACAATTGGGCTTGCTAAACTGGTTCTGCCACCCACATGAGTAGCCCTGTAAATGTGTCCCAGACCTACCACTGTAGTGTCCGCACACGCAGTTAACTGCCATGTTGACCTGGCAAGTGCACCCACTTGCCAGGCCCAAACCTTCCTTTTTTCTTACATGTAAGGCACTCTATGGGCAGAGCGCAGTGTATGTAAAAGGTAGGACATGTACTGGTGTGTTTTACATGTCCTAACAGTATAATTCTGTGTATTTTGTTTTTCACTTTTGAAAGGCTGTCTATCCCATAGGCTATCATTGGAGCTGCACTGTAACATGTGTTCTTTTCAATTAGGACAAGAGAGAGAAATTGAGTTTAGGCTCTCTAAACTCAAAATTTAATAACACATCTTTTAGTGAAGGTGGTTTTTAACCCCTTCCTTGCTGCTGTCGGCCATTGGCCGACGGCAGCACTACCTCCCCAGTGCTGCCGTCCGCCAATGGCCGACGCGGCCCTGCCGGTTTGGCGGAAGTGCCGCACTGCAGGAAAATCGGCGGCCGCAGTAAACGGGTTAAATTGTGTGTTTGAAAAAGCCACTTTTAGAAAATGGGCATTTTCTTGCTTTGCCATTCTGTGTGCCTCCGGTTGGTTGCGTTCTCACCGTCTGTTTTTTGGAGTGACAGGAGCTGTGGATAAGTATTCACTCTAGACATTCACAAGGGGGGTCGTGGTGTGTCCTGCCTTGCCTGTGTCACTCATTGTTAGGCTGAATAACCCTGGTCTGCATTTAGAGTGGTGGAACGAGTTTCGCTAGCACCTGTAGAGGCTGTGCCTCCTTTGCACTATGCTGTCTCCATCCCTTGTGGTCATGCTGGACCAAGGAGGCCGGAACTGATATGGACTAAGCTCAGAGACTCTGAAGCAAAGAGATCAAGGACAAAATGGGGTATAAGTATGAGACCTTAAACCCAAGTACTTTAGATTACTTCTAGAAACAAGAGGACCCTGCCAAGAAGAAGAGATGAAGAGCTGTGTGAGGAACGCTGCCTTTTCTGTGTGACTGGCTGGTTGGCCTACAGTTGCTGCTTCTGTTTGCGGTGGAGGAAAAACCTGACTCCTTAAGTATCCTGCTTGTGAAGGATCTCCATGGGCATGTATGTGCTCCTGTTGGAAGTTTCAGGGAGATAGAAGACTTCAGAGAAAGATCCTTGCTGGATTTTAAGAGAACCTGCCTGGGAGGAGAGCTGGAGAAGCTGTGTGAGGAGCACTGCCCCTTATGTGTGTAGGGTAGGATGGCCTGCAGTGCCTGCCTCTCCCTGAAGCAGGAGAAGGACTGGACTGTTCTTCACCTTTTAAAACAAAACCCTACAAGAGTGCTTATTGCCTGGAAGTCCCTTGTGTTTTTCACGTGCGGGGAAACTTCCCTGAGCGCTTTGTATTTAAAACTACAAATCCCTTGTGCTTTGCGGGGAGTTTGTGTGCTTTTCTAGTAGCTCCCATGCACTTCCTTGGTGGTGGATCCCTTGTGCTCCCCCCTTCAACTAAGGTGAGCAGCGACTGAGGCGCTGCCCACCGTGCAATGCTGTGAGGTCTCCGACCTTGAAGAAACTGGAATGCGGCCACTCCTCAGCTGGGCGGAGGCAGCATGACAGCCAAGCTTTGCAAGGCAACCAACACCGCAGGAATCCTCCCAAAGCACCAGCAACCCTTATCAGCACCACCCATTGCCTGATGGAGCCTCCGGGGGAGACCAGAGAAAGGAGAGCGCTGATGGTGGCGCGCTCGACTGACAGTAATGCCGGGTGTGCATCACCGGCCCCGGTCTACAAGGCTGGCTCTCTGCTTTTGCCACAGTGACGACTGAGCCAGGTAGCAGCCCCGCCTATGCCAGTCTCTTGATGGGCTACCTCAGTGGACGGGGCGTGCTGGCCAAGGACACATCGGCAAGTTTAGCAGCTGCACCGCACGTTCGCGGGCAGCTGCCTTGTTTGTGCCCCTCCTTCCCATGTGCTGACCTAACTGGGGGTGGAGGGCCGGCTCGTCTTTTCTTGGTGGCCATTATGGGCCGAGCCTGGGATGGGGCCCCCAATCTGAAACTGGCCGCAGTGAGATGGGTAATAGTCCCTGTAAGAGACTTGCAGGCGGTGCTGTGCCCTGCGTGGGCCGCTTCAGCGATAACATACAATGTAATAGGAGTGCAGGTCTGCCGCACCATATGTGATTCTGGTGATATTGGGCAATTTATGTACCACTGGTGATATCAAGTGATTTATGTACTTTAGCTCTAACCTAGCTGTTGCACTTCAAGCCTTGAAATTCCAATATGTGTATTTTGGATGCCTTACATAGTCAGGATAGCGACTACCATATAATGTGATGGTGGAATATGCAGAGTAATTAGTTTTCCATTAAATGTGCAACTTATAAGTATTTACTTAGTTCATTAAATGTTATGCTTATGATAATTGCTTAGTTGGCAAACTGAGGGTGATCTATATTATGTTACAATTGGGGACAACAGCTTGAAATGAGGGACAGAACATAAAAAATTCGGGTTTATAAAATTGGAAACATTAAGATAAGAGGGAAAGTCGTGCAGAAAATTAGGGCTCATGGACAGCACAACGACATTCAGAAAGAATCCTTTGCTGAACTGGTAGCCAAAGAAGAGATGCAAGTGCCGGAGATGTAGGATCACATTCTTGAAGTTTCAAAGCATGTCTTGAAGATGAGTTCAGAACTTATTCCAATTTCTTCACTGCTGTTATCTGGTATATTAAGATATATTGCATTGCAATAGTCCAGTCCTGCCACTATAAAAGCATTTAAAATCTGAAATGTGTCAGAAAAGGGGAACAGGTTAATGATGCGCCACATCACCAGAAGCCGTAAATGACATGAGCTGACAACTGCATTTATTTTATGAGATAAAGTGAGGCCTGATTTGAGTTTCACACCCAGGATCTATGTGCTAGGCATCAGTATAGGCTTTTCACCTAGTCAAGGTGGCCAGAAGGGAATGTCCTACACTGTAGATGCTCTCATTAGAAGTAAAATTACACAAGATGATGGACGGAATGTTGCACAATGGCGAAACATTCACCCCCAGTCACAGATATGGGTTTAATCCATCGTTATTTTGCTCACCAAGCCACCTCAGTTCAGACATGGCCATATGCAAATCAGTTTTGACCCTGTGCCTCATGGGAACAGTCCAGCCCGAACTACCAAGCCATGTCTTCCCTGGACCGGAATCAAGCATCCTAGGACCGGTTTCTGGCTATCAGCCGTCTTCAGCCAGGATAGCTTGACTCCAGTGGCTTAGTGAGCACGGGACCCACGTCTGGGCATACCCTTCCCCCATATGGTGACAAGCAAAACACACAAGATGATGGACGGAATGTTGCAAAATGGCAAAACATTCACCCCCAGTCAAAGATCTGGGTTTAATCCATTGTTATTTTGCTCACCAAGCCACCCCAGTTCAGACATGGCCATATGCAAATCAGTCTTGACCATGAGCCTCATGCGAACAGTCCAGCCCGCACTGCTAAGCCATGTCTTCCCTGGACCGGAATCAGGCATCCTAGGACCAGTTTCTGGTGATCAACCATCTTCAGTCAGGATAGCTTGACTCCAGTGGCTGAGTGAGTACGGGACCCATGTCTGGGCATACCCTTCCCACAAAGGGTGGACAGCAAAACACACAAGATGAGGGACGGAATGTTGCACAATGGCAAAACTTTCACCCCCAGTCAAAGATCTGGGTTTAATCCATTGTTATTTTGCTCACTAAGCCACCCCAGTTCAGACATGGCCATATGCAAATCAGTCTTGACCATGAGCCTCAAGCGAACAGTCAAGCCCGCACTGCTAAGCCATGTCTTCCCAGGACCGGAATCAGGCATCCTAGGACCCGTTTCTGGTGATCAACCATCTTCAGTCAGGAGAGCATGACTCCAGTGGCTGAGTGAGTACGGGACCCACGTCTGGGCATACCCTTCCCACATAGGGTGGACAGCAAAACACACAAGATGAGGGACGGAATGTTGCACAATGGCAAAACATTCACCCCCAGTCACAGATCTGGGTTTAATCGATTGTTGATTTGCTCACCAAGCCACCCCAGTTCAGACATGGCCATATGCAAATCAGTCTTGAGCCTGTGCCTCATGGGAACAGTCCTGCCTGAACTGCCAAGCCATGTCTTCCCTGGACCGGAATCAAGCATCCTAGGACCGTTTTCTGGCTATCAGCCATCTTCAGCCAGGATAGCTAGACTTCAGTGGCTTAGTGAGCAAGGGACCCACGTCTGGGCATACCCTTCCCACCTAGGGTGAACAGCAAAACACACAAGATGATGGACGGAATTTAGCAAAATGGCAAAACATTCACCCCCAGTCACCGATCTGGGTTTAATCCATCGTTATTTTGCTCACTAAGCCACCCCAGTTCAGATGTGGCTATATGCAAATCAGTCTTGACCCTGTGCCTCATGGGAACAGTCCAGCCCGAACTGCCAAGCCATGTCATCCCTTGACTGGAATCAAGCATCCTAGGACCAGTTTCTGGCTATCAGCCGTTTCAGCCAGGATAGCTTGACTCCAGTGGCTTAGTGAGCACGGGACCCATGTCTGGGCATACCCTTCCCACATAGGGTGAACAGCAAAACACACAAGATGATGGACGGAATGTTGCACAATTGCAAAACATTCACCCCAGTCACAGATCTGGGATTAATCAATCGATATTTTGCTCACAGAGCCACCCCAGTGCAGACATGGCCATATGCAAATCAGTATTGACCCTGTGCCTCATGCGAACAGTCCAGCCCTAACTGCCAAGCCATGTCATCCCTGGACCGGAATCAAGCATCCAAGGACCGGTTTCTGGATATCAGCTGTCTTCAGCCAGGATAGCTTGACTCCAGTGGCTTAGAGAGCACGGGACCCACCTCGAGGCATACCCTTCCCACATAGGGTGAACAGCAAAACACACAAAATGATGGACGGAATTTTGCACAATGGCAAAACATTCACCCCCCAGTCACAGATCTGGGTTTAATCCAGTTGGCAGGGTATGCCCAGACGTCAGTCCCTTGCTCACTTTGCCACTGGATTCAAGCTAGCCTGGCTGATGACGGCTGATTAGCCAGAAACCGGTCCCAGGATGCTTGTTTACGGTCCAGGGAAGACATAGATTGGCAGTTCGGGCTGGACTGTTCCAATGAGGCACAGGGTCAGACTGATTTGCATATGGCAATGTCTGAACTGGGGTGGCGGAGTGAGCTAAAGAATGATGATGGATTAAACCCAGATCAGTTGACTGGGGGCGAGTGCTTGCAATGTTAAACACTCCGTCCATCATCCCCTTTGGTTTTGCTTTGTTTGCCCTAAGTTGGCAGGGTATGCCCAGACGTGGGTCCCTTGCTCACTTTGCCACTGGATTCAAGTTAGCCTGGCTGATGACGGCTGATTAGCCGGAAACCGGTCCCAGGATGCTTGTTTCCGGTCAAGGGAAGTCATGGCTTGGCAGTTCGGGCTGGACTGTTCCCATGAGGCACAGGGACAGACTGATTTGCATACGGCCATGTCTGAACTGGGGTGGCGAAGTGAGCTAAAGAATGATGATGGATTAAACCCAGATCAGTTGACTGGAGGTGAGTGCTTGCATTGTTCAACACTCCGTCCATCATCCCCTTTGGTTTTGTTTAGAAGTAAAATTAGCCAGGAACTTTGAAACAATAGGTTTCTTAAGTAATAGTTTAACCTGAGATATTTTGAACTCAGGAGGAATGATGCTTGTCATTAAAGAGATACTTTGTACACCTTTGTGGTTAATTTGTAACAGGTCTTTGTGTAGTTTAGCTTTGATCGTGAACCGGTGAACTTATTCTATTTTACAAGTGCTGTCGATTTTTTACTATCCCATAATAAGAATGAGAAAATATATCATGTTCTTTTAGGAAATTGGATCAGCTAAATTCCGCAGGCTAAGACTGAAACTTCATGATCGCCCAGATTAGCTTTTGGCTTTAATAATTTTGCCTTCAAAATGATCAGCAAAGTGTTTACATCTCAATACATGCAGAGAAAGCTGGGCTTCTGGTGGTAACTCTTAACTCTTTGATGCTAGCTAAAGTGGCAAGTGACACATTGGGAGCTGTAAAGATTTTTCCAGCATAATAAGCAGATTTAACTCTTTTAATTGTTGCTTTATAAGTATGGTATACATCTGCCATTTCCATTTAGCCCCGTGCGAGTAGTCCTGCCTCCAAGACCATTCTAATTTGCGAAGAGTAAAATACACTTGAGCAAGAGATTGATTAAACCAGACATTTTTGTGGCAGGGCTTTCTTTACGACCTAATTCGCACAGGGCCTAAATCTTTTACTGCTGCTGTTAATCAATCATTATATTTACCAAGAAGGCCCATTTGAACAATAGACAGAGATAGACAATGTTTCAAAGATAAAGCTGATTCATGTGCCTACAGCTTCATCCAGTTACAAGGCTCATCCTTGTTTATGAACAAGTAGCTTCATTCAGGGGGGATTACCTGACCAGATAAAAGGGAATTTCTAAGTGGTCATACCATGGAGCAGCGAGTGGTAAGGCTGTATCACGCAGCCCATTCGCCTGCACGAACAATATCTAAAGTATGGCCTCCATCATGTGTTGGGCCACTAGGCATCATCAGGAGATTTAACAAAGATAGCATTTCTCTGAAGTTCATTTGATCAGTATCAGTTAAAATATCATATTGAATGTTAAAATTATCTATAGTTACTATTTTGATTTTGTTTGAAATCACCTCAGTAAAATAAGAAGATGAAAAATCAGAGGCTCTTTTGACATCATTTTGAGTAGGACAATAACACTAAGTGGCCTTAATAGGGCACTTAGTGGCCTTAAGACTTTTGCTCCTTTGGGTGATAATTTGGATAATTAGGGACGGACTAAGGGAACTATTGGACCTTGATAGGCCCATTAGTTTGGCCCATTAGCGCCTTGAGACCCTAACAGGTAAGTAGTGCACTTTACAAATCCCCTGATTGATTGATTGATTGATTGATTTCTTCTGACATGTTCACTCCTGATTTGTCAGACTTGGCCTGGGATCCTTCTGAAATGACTGCATTCCCTGACTGTCCTTCTAAAAACCACATCAAATTGGTTTAATGGAAATGTGTTTGTAATGCAGTACACCAAAATACTAGCCTGGGAAGGCTGACTAATTATTTTTGCTCTGCTAAGCCTACTCCATACTTTGAACCTTATTTGGATGATGTGCAGCCTCAATTCTCTAAAATACTTTATATGAAATTTCGTTTTGACATCCTACAAATTTAATCATATACATCGAGATGGAATTCCAAGGTAAGGCCTGGGAGACCATAACTGCATTTTGCAAGCAGAGGAAATTATTGGGCACATCTTATTTTTCTGTATTGATTATACTAATTCCAGTAGCAAATGTATTCCCCAATATGTTGCAATCTGGGTTTTAGGAAGTATCTTGATGCACTAAGGATTCCGAAAACAGATACCACTCCACATACATTATACAGTCTAAGCAGATATTTAATTGCGGTTGGGTTTGTGTAGAGGAAGAGGGGTTAACATTTTTTTTAAATCTCCTTTTTGAGGGAAAGTAGAAGGGACATTTTATTTTTATATATTTTTGGGGTATTTTGTATTGCTTTTAATGATTTTTAAAATGTTATTATTTTTAGCAATTGAAGGACTAGTTTCAAGTATACTTATATCTCATAACTATTTAATTAGCTGTCAAACCCCTTCCCAGAAATGTATAGTAGGTAGCTGAACTACCCTATGTATTAAATTGCGTGAGGGTGATCCAGCATTGGGACTAATGTGACACATTAGTAGTTCCCATGGGCTTGGAAAAGATAAGGGTTATGATTTCCAGCTCTTATAAAGTATAACGTGCTTATTGGGCAAATTCTAAAATAGTTATCTACACCTTATATTTGACAATGGATTTTATGTAATTGTGCAATGGGACATCGTATGAACATTTCTGATGGGTCCCTTCAATTGCCTGGCCATGTATGTGAATGCATTCTAAGATTTATGTGATGTTTGTACATGCATTTTTATGGTTTTCAACCGATATGAAGTCATATTACTGCTACTAGTGAGACAAAGTAAATCCAGATTAAATTCCGAGATTATATTACAGACGCTGTGGTCGTTCACTACAGCTGGGCGGACATCATTAATTAACACCCCTCTCAGTGATATTGTCAGGGAGGAAATACACTTGAAATCTACTTGACTTCCACGTTACAGCTGAAGGTTTTAGCATGATCAGTGTATGGAGTCAGCAGCTCACATTCAATGAAGGTAATATTTTGTAGAATTGTTAGGGCCCCATATTTACTAAGTGGTTGATGCAGCAACAGGCATCATCGCAGGCAGCCAGCCACGGTCAGGTTGTGTGCAGACAGGCGTGCCTTCCACACCGCTTGGCACACTGCTGGCACCCTCATGCCTGATTTAACTAGGTGCTTTGCGGAAATATACTCACAGCTGAACTGCTAACTAAAATGGCAATGTTAGGTAGCACAATAGTGGCATTTACCACGATGCACTGGGGAGGACTGGGACAAGCTTGAGACCAATGTGCAATTAATTCCACCCCTAGCAATGTTTATTAATGTTGCCAGGTTAGGAATCACAAGATATTAATGTATCCTAATTATAGTTGTCAACTAGAAACCACAACTCATCTTCTACAGAGAGTGCATAGTGGCAAAGCTTGAGGTAGTATGATACTCACAGAGTAAAGTGTTGATGAACATATATCTAGGGAACACATCTCTGGTATGTTTAGATCAGGAATAACAGGTTCTAGATGAAAGTACAGAGAGGAGGATATCTCTGTGTTATATCTATTCACTGTTACAGTTAAATGCAGCATTTTTATTGCCAGGTGCTAAAGATATCTTTTATTACCTTTAGACAATCCACTATGTCCTGCAATCCTAGGTGCCCAGGAGAAGTGACAAGTCAGGGTACTGGCATCCACTCTCTCTGTTTTCTCTCTTATCCTATTCCACTTTCCCTATTTCTACCACTGGCCATCATATTCTCGTGTATATTGTCATTGATGGAGGTGGTGAGAGACAGAAGAGTGGATCACTCCTGTTGAATCCTAAGTTCAAGTTTAGAGCTCTTTGGCAGATTCCTTGGTCCATGTTATTATCCACCTTGAGCGATGGACTTTGAAAAAACTCTGGCTTATATTTTAGAGGTTATAACTAGATTACAAAGGGACATCATTTTTTTAGTGAAGTCAAAGAATAGGTAGGGGTGTTTGAAATTGCTGAAATTTGCTGTTGCGTAATTATATGAAATTTCAGAAAAGCTATGCAAAATTACTCATGATTACACGAAATGCAAATGTATCATTCAGCAATATATTTTAGAAAGGAATGCATGCTCATGCTAGTTTTGGGTGTGAGGAGGCATTTCACATATTTATTTATTTGAGGATTTTTATATAGCTAAAACATGACCCATAAGGGTATCACCCCACTCAATCCGGCTTCCGCACCAACTTAAGCACCGAAACAGCGCTTCTGGAAGTTTCGGAGGCTATTAAGGAGGTGCTGGATTCAGGTGGCAAAGCGATGCTGGTGATGCTCGATCTGTCGGCGGCCTTAGACACCGTCCCCCACGAGGGTCTCCTCGTCAGACTTCATGAGATCGGTCTGAGGGGGACGGTGCTCAGCTGGTTTCGATCTTTCTTGGCGGGCCGTCGACAAACGGTCTGGGCCTCCTCCAGTTCCGCCGAGATGCCGTCATTGGGTGTCGGAGTCCCTCAGGGCTCTGTGCTGAGCCCGACTCTTTTTAACATCTTTATGACCCCTCTGGCGGCACTGGCGGAATCTTTCGGGGCCCAGATCGTTTCCTACGCCGATGACACCCAGCTCCTCTTTACGTGCGGGAAAGGTGCGGATTTTGATGGAGAGAGTATCCGGGGTTGCCTTGGGGCTGTTTTTAATTGGTTCCAAATTAACAGCCTCAAGTGCAACTCGGATAAATCGGAGGTACTCTTCTTCGGGTGCAGTTCGGATCCAGAGTGGCAGGAATGGTGGCCGGAGAAATAGTTTCCACCTGCAGGGTCGTCCCAGGTGGCCAAGAACCTGGGGATTAAGATCGATAATGGCTTGACACTGCGATCCCAGGTAATCGGTCTTACTGGCACCTGCTTCGGTTTGCTCCGGATGCTACGCAAGTTTCTTCCCATACTATCGGAAGATCACAGGAAGATAACGGTGCAGGCTATAATTGGTTCGAGAATGGATTATTCTAACATTCTGTATCTCGGCCTGCCGGAGTATCTGCTACAACGACTGCAGGTGGTCCAGAATTCGGCAGCACGAGCCATTTTCGGATTATCAGGCCATGCTAGAACCTCGGGCCTCCTGCAGTCACTTCACTGGCTCCCCATCCGGAAGCGGATAATTTTCAAAGCCCTGACTTTGGCTCATAAAGCTCTTCATGCTTCAGGAGCAAAATATTTACAAAAAAGGGTAGCTTTCTACCATCCCTCAAGATCCTTGAGGTCCGGGTCTTTGTTCCTTGCCGCGGTCCCTCGTATCAAAAGGGCACGCATAGGAGGCCGATCTTTCAGACTGTTGGCTCTGCAGCTCTCGAACACTTTGCCAGTGACTTTGCGCAGTACTCCAAATTTATTGACGTTCAGGAAGGGCCTTAAAACCTGGCTTTTTACCTCTTAGATATTAGTGTTCTTGGTGAGTCTGGATTTCCCCCCTCTTTTCTGTTTTTTCTTTCTGTTTTGTTGTGATACAGGTATGCATCAAAGCGTCGGGACACTCTTTGAGTAGCCGTGCCCTATACAAGACAAATATAACACAACATAACAGAGCACTGAACATAATGCAGACAAGATATACATTAAGGGAAAATATGCCAGCTTCACATAAAGTAGATAAGTCAATCATAAAAGGGAATGAAACAAGAGTAAGTAAAGAGACATTTCAAAATATAATATGATTATCAGCCTCGCAAATTTAGGCTCTGGAGGTGTCCACAGGAAAATAGTCCCTCTGAGCAAACTGCATTGCTACTATTGAAGGAATCTGTTTAACAGAAGCATGTTTTCTTCTTTTTTTAAGATGGTTGTCTAGGGGTTTGACCTGGTTTCAGGAGGCAGTGCGTTCCATTTTCTTGGTGCTAGACTGGAGAAGGAGCGGTTGTAAGTGTTCATTTTGTTGAACTTCTGTGGTTTCAACAGTAGGGAGTTGGCACTTTTTAAGGAAGGACTACCACCAGACAGCTCGAGTTTTTTGCCAAGTAGAAAGGAGTGGTATGGTGAAAGAACTCGTGTGTCATGCTGGCTATCTTCAGCTGGATCCTTGCTTTGACCAGAAGCCATTTTAGCTGTTTTTGGTCTGGTGTAATGTGATTGGATCTTCTAGAACCCCTGATGAGCCTCGCTGGTGAGTTCAAAGTGTCTCTTAGTGGCGCCAGCCTGGCTTAGGATAACGCTGTAAGAGCAGCACTCCCTTAGTCTAATCGGGAGATTACTTGGGATTGCACTACTAGCTGGTGTAGCCGGGCTGGATTAGCATGGCTTGAATATTGTTGACAAAAATACCATTCCACTGAGTGTACATTTTCTATTATTACCTATTAGTAACTCCAATGATGCACTATTTTGTAAATGATATTTAGGATACAATGCTTGGAATGATACTCTAAACACAATATTCTGGTTTCATCCAGTCTCATCACCGAGCATCTTATAGGGCCAAGCGGTTTCCCCGGGCCGGTTTCAGCCGATTTTGTTTCAGGGGCCTTTATTGTAGCTATGCTGCAAAGACGGCCCTGAAACAAAAACGCCCCCCCAGAGGCCCAAACCGGCCCCCACCCTGTAGGCCCACCGGGGAAATGCCCGGTGCCCTGCTTTCCCTACTGATGAATGTACCCCCGCCCCACATGGCGCTCGCCTCGGAAAATGTTACTTCGAAGGAGAATCTCTGATTCTGTTCATCGGCCCAGGTGACCTCTGCAACTAGAAGCTGCAGTGCGGGGGCGCCATGACAGTCTCGCTTCTAATGGGAGTTATGTTTTTAATTTTCCAACCGCTCAGTTCCAGGTGATTAGAGCCTGTTCAGGTTCATAGCCCAACTGAGAATGGATGGGTTGCCTGCATCGAGCTTACGAAGGCTCCATCCAATCAGATTTTACAATATGGCCATTTCCTGTCATGAATAGCACAGTCGTTTTACACACTGATAGCTCTACATGGTACTCTCAATCAGAGATTACCAACGTTGCCATTTTTTTGTTATTTAGCGTTTAATTAATAGTTCTTTTTGGTGGTGCAGTAAATTCCATCCACACATGGCTAAGACGCCCCTACAGAGTGTTCATCCTGCGACCAGCGTGTTTGGAACAAACCCTTCGTACTTCTCCATGTGACCATTTGCCCTGAATTAAAATAACACACAGTTTATTAGAATTCATATAAAAAAGAAAGGTGCCTAAGATATGAGAATTGCAGAAAAAGAGTCACCCAGAGAGGAGGAAAGGGGACGCATCTTTCCCGGAACAGTATTCTTGTGAATTGAAACAAGTCTGCGAATCTAATTGCGCGGTCCATCAACGCAGCATCCAGTGGCCCCGCGCAGTGCTTAAAATGGCCTCTTCTTCATGAGGCCTCTGCATGTCTCTCATTATGGGTGCCCTTTGCCAGGCCTGTCAATCAAGTTTTGAGGTTAGGTGGTACTGGAAGTCTGGCGGCCTCTGATTACATTGTTTAGCTATAATTGGTGAACAGAAGCCATTTCGTGACTAGCACGGTTACTGCACGTATTCAGCAAAGTTTTCTGCATCTGGGTTTTCATGGAAAAATCAAGCTTTTCCTACACTTTTACGACGTTTTGAAAAAATAGATGGCAGCCATGCTTCCAGTTTCCAAGTCAGGAGGAAAACACTATTTTGTGAGAAAATAGCTCATCCCCGTTCTGTGCCAAAAAGCACTGGCATGTTTAGGAGGAAGCTGAGATCAAGGTTCGTTGAATCTGAACATATATTGATTAGAATAAAATAATCTGTGCGTCATAGAGGAAAGGATTGAGTGGGTCCCCCTCGCACCTGCTATGCGGGCCAGATCCCCTGAGGTGGGGCAGAATGCCCCATCACAAACCTGCCATAGGCCACGTGTCTGAGATCTCACTAAGATACTCGCAGTTGCATGGATGACATCATGTGAGTGGTTGCAGCTGGCCAACAGAAAGTATCATTATTCTGTGATTGGTCTGAAGAGCATGAGACCTTGTTTCGAGTGCTGTGTAAATCCCAATTCGAAAAAGGAAGTTTGTACCCGGATCAGGATTCTGGGGTTTGCATAACTAGTGTTTCTTTGAGATGGGCGTGGCCATAGACAACATGATGAACCCGAGAAAGCCAGCTATGGTCCTTAGCAACAGAGCGGATGGCAGCCTCCATAACACAGAAGCCGGACTTGGCCTAGGAGGAAAGCACACACTGTTTGTGTTGGCTGCTCTGGTGCCTAGGAAATAAAATAACCGTGTCAGGTAATTGTTTTATAATTCACGAATTTCATTTGTTTTTAAGCAATGCAAACAGGTGGCTAATAGCACACCACACATAAAAAAATGTATGGTGCCAAGTGGCATATTTTTTCCATCACTTCAATCTGAAATACGTTTTTTGTTTTTTCACCCCAAAATACAGGTTCTGGTCTTATTATGGTCTGGAAATAGAGAAAAAAGGACGAATAGCCATCATTTATTTTCTAACCTGCAATAAAAATAAGTTCACATTGTGCTCTGCCTCTTGCGCTTTAGCTTTTGAGGTTGTTTGTCACGATTTATGCGGTGAGACATATCAGTGGCAGATAGATATGAAGGGTGTGATGCTTGACCTGTGTGAATAAAATCATATAGCGAGATTCTCCAATCCACATGGTTTTAGAGACAATTTGGCAGCTCTATATGATTTACCACTCAAATGTACCCTGGCAACTATTGTACCGCGCTGTGATGTCCTAAGGCTACGTTTGCGCTCTATACGCCTACTTACAAAACATACATCACTAATTAAATTGTGCCTCGGGGCTTAGGTAATAGGTCAATATTACTCAACACAAAGGCACTCCTTTTTAACTTGGAAAGATAAAAGGCTGAGTAGACTGTGCAAATATTTCAATTTGATACCAGCAGATCTCTGCAGCAAGCGGTTAACCTACTCAGCTGTTTTGCCATGTTCTCTTTGATTGTTGGTGTTATTTATACTCAGGGCCACTTGAAATTAAGCAGCAGGGGGAATCAAATTATGCGGAGAGTTGGATAAATTATGGATCAAAAAAAGGTAAACTATGCGGCATAATGAGGCACATTTTGTGATCTAATGCATTTCTTCTTCTAGCCTGGGTGACGGGGGAGAGAGTGATGGTAGTAAGGGAGGGGGTGGCATTTTTCAATTCTGCCTAAGGCGGCAAAACACCTAGAAATGGCCCTGAGTACACAAATGGCTCAGAACCAGTTAAGTGTCTTAATACAAGAGCAAGGTAATTGTGTGTGGGCCGTAAGTTTAAGAGTGACACATTTCAAGGTAAAAAGTTTGCCAACCTTTTACATTTTTACACCACAGTGGAGCAGCATGGAGGAGAAGGGTGTGTCCTTAAAACACAGAGGGTCTGAGATCAGGATCAGAAGTAGGGGCGAGCTGATGGAATTGCAAAAGAGAATGGCTAGGATTACGCCTGGGGAGGAGAGAAACCCTCAAACTGAGGCATCAGCACTCCCACATGGCTGCTCTCTCTACTTCACACCCCCCACCCTACCTTTTAACCCCACCTTTTTCCAGTTCTTACTTTTAACAGGGAGATGTTTTCGAGTAGGTTCTCCTGGCGGACCTCCTCTTCTTCCAGTACTGCCTCCCTTGGTATAGGGTCGCAACACAGAGCCACCCAGGTAACATAGCAAACCCCCCTAATAAAACAAGCATTGGCATAGCCAATAGGTCTCGCCTTTGGGACCTTATAAGTGTTTAGCCATGCAACACTTGATGTTGTTGCACCAAGGATATTGTGCTGGATAACTAAACACTTATAAGGTCCCAAAGGCGAGACCTATTGGCTATGCCAATGCTTGTTAGGTTTTGCCTGCACAGCGCTAGCTCTTTGCTTGTGAAATCTATTGTTTTTAAATTAAATCTTTAAAGGGGCGTACATTCCACCCCCTTGCTTTCCTGGCTTTTCATTCGTTCCTGTGCTTGGCACTTACTTTTCCCCCATTTCTATAGGCTGTTGCATATTTTCCTGCAATTAACTATGTTTCTTCCTCGTCTGCTTCTCTTATCAGTTTCCGTAGCAAAAATACTGTAACATCCGCTTTGGTTGTCCTATTTTTCATGAATTTTTGCCTCTTTCTTCTTTTTCATCTTGCGGGATACTTTAATTAAATGCATTACTGCACATACGCCAGTTATGAATTTATCAGCAAACACAGTATTTCAGCAATTTTACTCTGATAAATTTCAGCAAGTCAAACTTCATGAAATTTATTAGGGGAAGAATGGCTAATAATTACGTGGACATGCAGAGTCTGGCGCGGTGTGTGAAATGCCTCTAAAGCAGGAAATGCTTCAGTTAAAAAGTTGCAAGGCAGGAAGTGATGTGTGGCGCCAGAGCTATTGAATTCCAAAGTCTTATTGTGATGCCAGAAAATGATGTTCCTTTTTGAAGGCAGACACAGAAAGAGAATATTATTAACCCAAGATAGGCACCTATGTCCACCAGAAATGATTAGCTTTTCTGTAAGATCTAAGCAGCTAAAAAGGCCTGGAAGAAATGTTAATCATGCCATTGAATTCCAGAGTTTAATTTTACTGGAAATTCAAGAAATATCCCAAAATTCTGCAATATGCGATTGCACACAATTTACTTTATACCAGAGTGTGCTTCTCATGTTAAAAAGTCTTGCAAGACAGGTTCACACAAAACATGCCCCAGGAAGAGACATTTTCCACTCAAACACGTCTTCTTTTGGTATCTTGCAACACTTTTATTTACTTGGGCTGCTCGTTCTGGTAAAATATGCAACACAAGATTCCGGCAAATCACACTTTACTACAAAAGCATATTTATGTGAAATTTCCATGGAAGATCAAACATTTAAAAAGAAAAACCTATGTGATTTTTTCCTGTCCTGGTTTAAAACACTAGAGTAAAGTGTGCAAATTTACTGCCACCTGGCATGCAGCGGAAGACGGCAGTCGAGTCTCCGTAGAACTCCCACCAGATCCCCCTCTAAATCTGACCACATCCTGGTTGCGGCACCCCCGAAGACAATACCCTAGGTCAGGGCAAGTCGAAGAGAACACCCACATTGCATCCGGGGCCTGACCTGAACTCTTGGTGACCAACTGGCACAGATTCGCAGAGAGCTGCTGGGGTACAGGGGGCCCCCAGGTCATTGAGGGGTGAGTACCAGGGACTCTCTGTTGTGCGCCCCCCCCCCCCCAATGTGGCTGCTACAATGAGCCTTATCAGCAATGGCCTCCCCCTGGAGTGGATCTGAAAGGAGAAGCTAACACGCTGCTTCCTGGCTGTGGCCTGCTGCTGTGAGGTGAGCTGGGTGGCTAGGAGCCAGGGTAGGGCTCCCTGCTGGTGAGTGTGGTGGGGATGCAGAGGAACGCTGAGGTCCGGCCTGCATGTCGAAGGCAGCGGCGGGTAGCTGCTTCTCCAGCGGGAAGTGTGAGGATGAAACTTGCCCCCTGGGCCCCAGCAGGGGACAGGCCTGAGAGAGGGCATACTTAGTTGCCACCTAGCGGACGGCTCCTCCACCCCCGAATGGAAATGACCTTTGGATGAACAGGCTCCCTCTCACTCCTGGGAGAGAGGGAGGTGGGCTGACAAAGATGAGCAGCAGAGGCAAGCTACCCTGTGTGGGGTGTAAGGACACCCAGCAAGGGAAATATTCGAATTAGCCGACGTGCTTGTGGCCCTATTGAAGACTGCTTCTACCCCCAGACTGGGGGTGGCCCCCGCAACGCTTTCCGAATACTGCATGCTGACACAAGCTGGGCCGGGCGGGCGTAGAATCGGTGATCGGCTCTCTGCTGGAGCTGTGGCAGGGGCGGTTTAGAGCTCTGGGGTCAGGTGAACTACCCCCCTGCCTACAGGGAGGAGGATCGTGAGGACCCTGTGGCTGCTTGTTTTCACCCGGACCAGACAGGTAAGGCGGGCCACTCTTGGCTGGGTTACGCGGGCCTGGACCTGGCTAGTGACTTTGAGCTGGATTCATGAAAGAAGTGACATCAGTGGAACCTTCACTACTATTGGCCCAAATCCCCCACTCGTCAGTGCGTAATACAACACCTTCAATCGTGGCCACTCAGAATGCCAGAGGCTTACCCCAGTCACCGTTCCACATTGGTAAGCAGGCACCCAGAGGGGTCAACAAAGCTACATGGACAATTGTGCAAAACCCGTTTTGGCTAATGGAGCTCTCTCATCAGGCACGCAAGGAGAGACTCTCCTCAATTAAGGGCAAACTATCTACAGCAGCCATACTCCAGGCAATAGAGGACTTCTGAGAGGCTCTAGAGGGTAGGATTGATGGAGTGGGGTCAAAAGTACCCTGACTCGCCACAATCTGTGCAAGGTAATGTAACGGTTGACAGAGGTGGAGAATAGGGTCTCCTCTGCAGAAGATGATTTTAGTGCCCTGAAATCTGACTTTCTAAAACTCTGTGACGTAGCCCTCCAATTGGAAAAATGAGCTGAAGATATGGAGGGCTAATTATGGCAAAACAAGGTCTACCTGGTAGGAGTTCCAGAGGGGCAGGAAGGTACTCATCCAGAACAATTCTTTACGACCTGGCTTTGCTCATGGGTCCCGAGTGGCAAACTGTCCTCTTGTTTCATAATTGAGCGGGTTCAGAGGTCACTTGCTCTGAGTCTCGCCCCCCCTGTGCCCCTCCACAGCCGGTGATTCTCAAACTTCTCAATTATGCAGACAGAGATACAGATATGCCATTCTAGCGGCGGCCTGAGCCCTGTAAACAGTGACATTGGACTCTGCCTGAGTAATGATCTTCCCTGATTACACACTTAGAGTGCAACAACAGCGATGTACATTTACACTAAATTCAACTCGTTTTATCCCTTTCGAGGAGTTAGACAAAATGGCTCTGCTACATGACTTTGTCAATTTGGATACTAAAACTTCCCATTGGTGTAGATGGATGTCGACTGCCTTTATGGTGGCTAAGAACTGCATTTTCAGGCATTGGTGCACAGCACACGTGCCCCATCATCATGAGTGGATAGCTGAGCTTTATAGGCTGGCTACGTATGAGCATCGAATCTACAAGTTTCAGGATCAAATTCAATTCCATGTTTTTTATGTGGTTTGGGGTCCTTTTTTGAGAATTTGTCAACATTCACTGTTTTTATTTGGCATGGGACTACTTCTTTTATCTATTCAAATGGAATGGTGTCTGGAGTGCTTTTATTTTAGGATTGCAGTCTGGGATGATGTGCTTGGGGCATTATATGTTTGTTTGTGGTGAGTTATTTTTATGTGGAGGAGGGTTTCCCTTTATTTAGAAGCTTGTAAAGCACGCGGCTAACCCCAACGGGGGTGTCCCGGCGCTGCAGAAGGCCGGCAACCAGAGGGATTCGGTGAGAGCTAGATCATGGAGCAGAACCAGGTTTTAACACTCACAGAGATTCCTCAACGCATGATCAATACCAGAATATTGTAGCAAAATTATTGTCTGATCAAATTACTGTGTCCTAAGGGCTCTTAATTCCTCACAATGTCACAAATTTCCGTCATTCCTGCCTATATCCATTCCAACATAGCCCCTCATTCGAGATGGAAATGTACCAATTATGTTAACCAGGTAAAATAACATCCTTCCTGATTTTATACATCCTATCCCGTGAAAATGCAATATGGAATAAATCAATTTTCATGATTCACATACCTCCAATTTAATTAAGACGCACTATATTCATAGTCCAATTTGTCAAGACTGCCTCTATTCTTGTGATTCCAATGTATCCATTATATATTTAAGAAATAGTCATCTGAAATCATAAAGTAATGAGACATAATACGCTCTGATGGCCCAGGTTAATCACCTATAGTACCCTGCACTTCAGAATATATAATATTTGTCTCAACTATTAATGCAAACTCTGCTCGAAACAATATTTATTGCTGGTGTCCTTCGTGGTATTATCTTGTTTCTAAAATATCTGAAAATGAACAAAAGTGCATCACTACTGTTTTCTACTAACCCTCATAATGTACTATTCTTCCTCACTTGACCATCCTTGCTAAAGATGGCATTATATCCTCTAAAATATACTTATTTTAAGCGCTGGTCTACCACGATTATCAAAAAATGACACTCACCTCACCTTACTTCTTTTGGTGGACTACAATTGTTTACTTTCTTCTTTATTGACCTTATTCCATCCCTTGGGACTTTTCTGAAAATCACATTAAAAGACAAAGGACTAATCAAGTATATTATTTCTAAAAGCTTGTTTTAGAAACTACTGAAATTCTGAACGTTGTATTAAAATTCTCAAACTCACCTAACACTGTTTAGCTCTATTTTAGTCCATAATCCGTCATTTCTTAATCCTCTTAAGTTTTCTTTATCTTTAATACTGTGGAAAATATGCAAGTATGTTACAGAAAGCCTTCAATTATTTAAAGTTCCCTCATCCTGTTCTGCCTATTTAAAGAGCCTTCCCCATGCTCACCGTATTTTCCTTTCATGTACTTCCTTCTCTTACGGCATGGCCCGATAAATCCTGCTGAGGTGAAGTTGCTCCCAAACCTTGGCCTTAAAAACAGTGTTTATCCAATCAGTTTCTTTGTTTGATCTAATACTCAGCCAATACAAAGTTAGCTTTTATCCCTCTATCTTGTTTGACCTCGAGTTTCCTATTTGGTCCACCACTCACTAAGGCCAATCGTAATTGCGAAATGTAAACCTATCGCTGCTCTCCATTTCTCCTGAGAGCCAATAGGCTTTCTAATCGCTACAGGCATTTCTGGGCCTTTTAGAGAGTGTCACAGACAAACCAAAAATTGTGTATAGAAGAAGTTCCACCTTAGATGGTTTGATTATTAGAAACTATTTAGAACCAGTCAAATCACAAGGGACAGAATGGCTTCAAAAACAACCTAAAGGTTTTTTCACCTGTGAAAACTGCAACATTTGTGATAAAGGGATCAATCGCATTAAAGAGTTCAGTTTTAACACCGCAAACAAATATAGCATTAAGGAATTCATTAATTGCAACAGCACTGGAGTGGTATACGCACTCCATAGGGAATGTTCCAAAATTTATATAGGCAGGACGAAAAGAGCTTTAAACTAAGGATTCAGGAACACAGGCGGGCTGTGATTAATAGAGATGAAAACTCACCACTATACCAGCACATGAAAAATAGTCACGCTCACCAGAAGAATTTCAGGTTTCATGGTCTATAAAGAATCATACCCCATATTAGAGGGGGTGACTGGGAACGACTGTTGAGAAGGCAGGAGGCTAAGTGGATAAGCAGATGTAGGACGTGTCTCAGGGTCTCAATAGCGATAATGAATTACATTATGTTTTGTAATAAATAATGTGTTGATCAATGGCTTGGAAAATGATTTGCAGTATTATATATTGAGCAAGGATAGGAATTAGATGGACACTCTTTAGAGGTCCGTTTAGAGTACCAGATTTCCCCTTGGGGATCAATAAATAAGCAGGTTAAATAAACTTATTAGGGAACTTAGATGATGATGCAATGAAGATTATCCTCGCTCAGTAAGATAACTGTTTGTGAAATAATCAATAGTTTGAGGCAATGGTTAAGCAGGGCTGTTAATTAAGATCATCATTTATTAGTAAAGATAATCATGTCACTTAGTTCACCTTATGGCCATGTCTGAACTGGGGTGGTGTGGAGTGCAAAAAAACGATGGATTTAGGCCCAGATCTCTGTACTGGGGTGAATGTATGACATTGTTTTGCATTCTGTCCATCAATTGTTGTTTTTGCACTTAGTTCACCGTAACCTGATAGGAATGACGATGTAGATCAAGACCAGACTGTTCTGTGGGGGATAGTGATACTCTACACCACTGCAGGATGGAGTGGCAGAACGATTGAGGTAATGGTTCAGGAACTAAGATTGAATAGGGTATTGAGAGCCGGTAGTATCACGTATGTTAATAATACATAAGGACAAGATTACATTGAATGGTCCAGAGTGAATCCAAATTTTACTTATCAATATATGGAGTATGCATAAAATAAGGGCCGGTATGGCCTAAATTCAATTGAATAATTATCCATTAGTGGAGCAGACCAACGTGGTCTATGTTAAAGGAACATATGATTAGGAATGAGTAAGGATACTGGTGGTCCCAAGAGAATGTAGTGATGGGACCGCTAGTATTTCAAATACACCATAGTTCAGTTGATTCATAACATTTATATGTTAATGCGAATAATTATTGAAGTTATGGGGACATAGATGTTTTGATTTGGATTTAATCGCAAGGAAAACACTTAATCAAGAAACAGGGGTAGTAATTTTCTCGATCGGCTTATTGTAAACCGAGCTGACATCTGAATGCAATAGGAAATGCCTGTATCGATAGGAGAAAGCCTATTGGCTATCAGGAGAAATGGAGAACAGCGATAGGTTCTATTTGCAAGGCTTCACGATAGCAGAGGAGGGGGTGTTGTTGATGGGCTAATTGTAGATTGAGCCGACACCGTAACGTGACAGAAGTAGCCGTAGAGACAAGAGAAAGCTCATTGGCTCTCAGAGGAAATGGAGAATAGTGATAGGTTTACATTTCACGATTACGATTGGCCTTAGTGAGTGGCGGATCAGATAGGAAACTGGAGGCCAAAAAGCCAACTTTGTATAGATTGAGTAATAGATCATAGGAATCCTTGGTCTTGAAAGCAACATTCCTCACAGAGTCAATCTGAGAAACCACGCCACATTAGGCACTACCTCGATTCAGTATGAAGAGAAACAATAAAAGTGCAGACAGATGGTGAAGTGAAAAAGACAAACTTGAACCACCTCAGGATAGTTGATGTCCCATCATTGCGCATTCAAGTGCCCAGTGTCATCACCTGGGATTCCAAAACAACTGTCTCATGTCCGCCCTGGATTTCAAACGGGGGGACAAAAAGATGCAGTTGTATCCTCTTGTGTAGTTCACACTGGAAAGAAATAAGTGCAAAAGGGAATCTTTTTCTTATTTTTCATAAAGAATGTTTGATTAGTGCAGTGCAAAAATAGTATGAAAGTGTGAAGTGTGATTATTTAAAAAGGCATAGACAGCAGGGAGATAACAACAAGATTTTTTGATGTTGTCTCAAATCTGTCGTCCTATTAAAAACAAAAGTGCAAGTGAGATAGAGAGACAGTTACGAATTAATCGCTGTCTCTGTGGTCAACATGTTTCAGCCATAAGGGATACCTTCCCTGGCTTTCTTCAGAACCTCAGCACACACACCTATTGTCACTGCTGTTCTATAGAAATAAATACATACAGTTTCGACTGTGATGTAATAATATTCAAATCCTCCATGGAAACATGATGCATTACGACATCTGAAAGAGGAATTAATAATTATGAAAATACATCTGTAACACTGCTTAGAAAACATTCTGAATCTCTATGGATGCAATGGTAGAATCAGTACTTACCATTGCTTCTAAGGGATTATACCTCACCTCACTCGGCACCAGCTTAAGGTATATGGTGAGGCCCCGCTCAGAAAAAACAATCATAGCACAAACAACGTTTTCTGGACTGAATGTTCAACATTGGTTGTAGATACGGTTATACATCACCGTTATTAGACTTGACATACACTAGGTATCTAATTGGTTCATGGTTGTATTCAGCGCCATTAGATTATATAAATAACATAAAAAAATTATTGGCTCCCTCACCTCCCCTGCAACCGCAGCAAAAAAGTAATGGGTCCAGCACAATAGTAATTTTAAAAAAGCACACACCCAGGCAGACTTAAGCTACAAGGAACTGGCTATATCGCAACACATTTGTGTGAACACATTATGATAAATACACAAAAAGAACAATTAGTACAACAGACTGTTATGATATCAAAAAATATATATTTTTAATTTCAATTTCTTTTAAAACATTATAAAAAGAAGGGTTAGTGAATATCACTTGATTATATATGGTGTATATAGTTATGAATTTGTACATTGATTATGAATAACAATTCCATGGTATATTGATAAAATCAGAACAAAAAAGAAAACAATTAAAAATCAGTTTCAGAGTTATTTCTCCAAATTTTTGTTAGACTTGGGCTGTGTCAACGCGTTTCGACAAATCTTTTGTCTTCATCAGGACTTTTTAGAATATGCAGCCACTTTTTCTCTAAACAGAATAAAACAAATTTTTAGATAAATGATTGGCCAACACTTTCTAGGTTACAGTCAGCAACTCTTAATTTAAATAACCGAGGGTGACCAACAGATTACAACAATTCATAACAGTCCATTGACGGTTAACAATATTATGCATCCGCTCTAAAAGAGTCAAAAATAAATCCATTTTCTTAGCCAGACTTGTGTTTGCATATACGTAATGATACAGAGTCGTAGAAACTAACAGAGCGCATTCATTTTGCTAATAATAACAACATTCGTCTATGTCTAAATTCTAGAGAAAACAGATAGCTAACCATTGTCTCAAGATGGAAAAGAAGGGGGGAAGATAGGTTTGTGGCGAAGCAGGAGTCTTTTAAATTTTTGTCTACATATGTTATTCAACTAATGGGGGCTTATTTTTCTTAGACAAGATCAAGAGTCGTTGAGAGAATTATCATCCTAATCTTTGTTATAATACATTAATAAAAAACGAAGCAAATCGCAGTGTATATTCACCATTGTTTTGTTGCAGCTATTCGAAAAACTGGAGTTAGGAGTAAGGCACCTTCTTTATACTAGATGTGGGCGGTATGTGATATCTGTTTAATAAAAATAAACCATATTGGAATTTTAGGTTCTTAATGCATATTTTAATTTTACTAGCCCAAACGAGTTTCCAACTTTGACCCTTATTTTCTTATTCATTGGAAATTTTACCTGATTAAGCAGTATTCACTCCAAACTTCTCACTCCCTCCTCTGTTACCTTCTCATGAGTCTTCAGCATTAAATAAGGACAGGAGTCGATTTCCGTAGCCGTAGGTAAAGTAACAGTCCACTTAATCGTTATAAGCGGGAAGGTTCCTGTGCAAATACAACATGAATAGACTCAAATCTATTTATTCTGTTAATATTGCTATTTAGTCGTTTTAGGTAATGTTCACTGTTATTGATCTACACTTTTTCATAATTTACCTTATTTGTTAGATATAGTTGTTCTAAATCAGAGAGTGCGTGTTGAAGACTTGGTGTCTGTCAGGAGCTGCGTTTTTAACGAGCGTGGTTCAGCCTCGCCGTTCCCGGCGTCTTACGAGTAATTTTGGTCAAAGTCAGAGCTACTGATTGTTATATTCTTCCAGGACCATTCTAAAAAAGGGAGAGAGAAAAAGAGTAACAGTCATTTGTTGTTTATCCCTTAGGTTTGGTCGATGGTCGGTCCAGTTAATTAGAATCCTTTCGCTCTAGTCCCTTAGTGTTTTGTTTACCTATCGGATTCAATCCGATTTAAGGAACGGAGACGGAGGCGTTCTTATGTTCATTTGCTTTCCAGGGTCCTATCACTGTACGGTGTCCCCGCGAAGATGTCAATTGCGTAATGCCGGGTACCCGTCACGGTGTGGTATTGGCCCAAGATTCTGGGGGAGATATAAAGAAGAATATACTTTCCTCAGTAACTAATTTATGGTTACTAATCATTAAGTCCCCAAGCTGGAGCCTCACTAAAGCGGCTTCCAGTCCAAATAGACTACGGTAATCTGCAGAGGGGCAGGTATAGCGCAGAGTTGGGTCGGCTCTTACCGTATTTCAGGATAGCAAGATTCGGCGCGTCTCCTTCCGTCAGGGCTTCAAGTGAAAGAATAGAGGATCACGAGAAGTCCTTCTTCTACTTCTTTATATATAATCCCAAAAGAGGAGGCGGGCTTAGAATTTAAAAGGATATTGCCTGATTCATAGTGTAGGCTAATCCTTAAGATAGAGGGGGGCGGGTCTCAAGATTTAAACGCATATGTCCCAATTTTGCGACCAATAATTAAATATTCAGATATTAGATACTTAAAGTTAGGTAATGGGTAATGGGGAATGCGCTTAATAGCGATTAACTATATTTATATTATTGCGGGTCTCAAGATTTGAACGCATATGTCCCAATTCTGCCACCAATAATTAAATATTCAGATATTAGATATTTAAAGATAGGTCATGGGGAATGCGCTTAATAACGATTAACTATGTTTTTATAATATTGCGTTCTCCCAGGGTAGATCTTGGTTCAGGCCCCGGTCAAACGTCCCAAGGGTGAAGATCCAAAAGACCTCACGTTTCTTTCGAATTTGATTGCCACCTTGGTTTTCTTGCAAATGTACTTTCTCCAAAATGCGCCATCTTATGTCCTCCGGTTTGTGTTTGTACTCCACAAAATGACTTACAAGTGGGGCTGTCAGTCGTTTTGTTTTAACTGCTGACCTATGTTCGGTGAGTCTTGTTTTGATCATGCGCGATGTTTCCCCGACATAGCCCAAATTGCAGGGGCATATGATCAGATATATCACGTTTTTCGTGTTGCAGTTCCATAGCTCCTTAGCTCGAATGGTTGTCTCATTAAATTGCATGCTGTCACCCGTTATAATGCTATCACATGAGTGACAAGACCCACACCGTGAGGTACCTCTCACTGCGTTTGTTCCAGTAATCGATTTCTGGATAAATGTGGTATTCTGTGTCTTGGACTTGTGTCGAGAGTGAACTATCTGATCCTTTAGATTCCGATTGCGTCTATGTGCATACATAGGTTTCTGTATTTTTTCCTGGTCATCTGAGGAGTTTAACAGATGCCAATTGGAGTTGATTATTTGTCTTATCGTCGAATCCATCGTTGAGTGTTTTGTTATGCACACTAATTTGGGATCAGTTTTTTGTTTTTGGGAATTCAATAAAGTATCTCGATCATAGAAGCGAGCTCTTTTGTAGGCTGTTCTTACTAAGCGGTGCGGATAGCCTCTCTGTATGAATTTTTCTTTCATTCTTACTGCTTGGGCATCGAAATCTTTGATATTTGTGCAGTTCCGTCTGACTCTCAAAAATTGAGAGAACGGTATACTATATTTCTGACACCGCGGGTGGTAACTGCTAAAATGTAAGAGTGTGTTCCGGGCAGTAGGCTTAGAGTATAGGTCCACCTCAAGGGAGCCCCCATTGTTTTGTATATAGATGTCTAGAAATTCAACTTTTGACTCGTCTATATGTGCGGTAAAATGCAGGTTATCATCCGTGAGGTTCAACCAGAGGAGGAATTCCTTCAGAGTCTGTTCCCCATCGGTCCATACAAAAAAGATGTCGTCTATGTACCGGGACCAATGGGAAACAGACTCGAAGAATGGTGCCATTTCATTATAGATGAATTTGCTCTAAAAAAAAAACCATGTAAATATTGGCTATCGAGGGCGCCATTGAAGCACCCATGCTTACGCCCTTGGTTTGCAAGAATAGATCACTGCCAAATTCAAAGAAATTTTCTTTTAAAACCATAGTCAGACATTCTTTAATGAATGTTTTGCAGCAAGGGATCTGATGTAAGTCAATAAACCATGAGGTGGCTTCAATGGCTTCTTTCTGAGGTATATTGCTATACAGTGACTCTATGTCTAGGGTCACAAGTAGATCTCTGCCCTCATTGAATGGTAAATTAGCACAATAGTAGACACGAAAAAATCAATGTCCGTTTCTTCACTCCTATACCAAATGGGGAGCGGTCTTACTGATGTATTGTGTAAGAATCAGCAGATTGGAAAACTACAAATACGTCAAAAAGCTATGGGGTCGATTATGATGGCCGAGGTGGAGGGACCGTTCGCAGGGGCAGCGGCGTTCACGCCATTGCAATTAGGATGTGACCTCTACATCCTGTATATTTAACATTGTGGCGGGTGCTGCTTTAAGCAGCACCCGCCGCAAAGTTAAAAGTGCATGCTGTGCATTTGCATGCACAAGAGCATGTAACCGTAGGAGGGTACCATAGGTACCCCCCATGTGCACCCCCCACCACCCCCTTCACCCTAGGGGCCCGCAACGGGCCCCCAATGCAAGGACCATATGCCTTTTCGTGGCGGCATTGCCGCCACGGAAAGGCATAGCCCCCAGCGCATCCTAATATGGTGGCGGTGTCTGATAGACACCGCCACCATATTAGAGCTTTTCCGCTGCGGTCGCAAGGCGACCGCGGCGGAAAAGCGGCGGACGGTCTTCCCATCCGCCACGGTCTCCCCGCCATTGTAATATGGCTGTGGGAAATAGGTGGCGGACGGGCAAGGATGGTGGACGGATCGCCACCGCCTGCATGGCGGTGGCGATCCATCCGCCATCCTAACTGTAAATGTATGAAACTTATATAGCGCAGGACTTACCCTGGGGCATCTCCGCGCTTGCTTAGGGAACCCGTCCTGGTATTCCCCTGTGAGATAGCCCTGGAAGGGTATCCACAAGGTGAAAGCCAGGCATCCCGCCACGAAGGGCCAATGTGGAGATTAAGCAAGCTATTGCCCAGAGTCGCAGAGTGTGAACCCGTGAGTCGAGAAGGCACCGGAGAATTATCGAGTCCGTGGGATTATTGAGCCCAAGACCCGCCGAGGCGGGGAATTGAACCCTGGTCCAGGGCCGAAACTCAAGCTCCAGGTCTGCCGCCTCTAACCCCTGAGCCACACTTCTCCACACCCCTAACATTGTGTTTGTAACAGTTCTATAGCGTATATACTGTTGGTTATCATGCCTCTCAAAAAATGCTATTTGACGTTATCATCTTTCATGAAAGAAAACATGTCCCACTGGGCAAAAGTGCAAGACCAAAACATTCTTGCCTCTGTTCCTAGCGAAAAGGATATTTCAATGACCATAATCGTTACACGTAAACGGTGTTGTGTAATATCAGGTATCCCCTTGGGATCGTGTATCCCCTTCACTTCGGCCGTCTTCGGAGAATTAACTCAGCCCGGGCAGGATCAGACAGAAGCAGCCGATCTCTGCTCGGGCTGAGTGCGGGGATACACGATTTCATGGGATACCAGACAGGCTCACGCTATAAATTATCTGACGTTTCTCTGAATACTGGAGCCACTGCTGCACAAGAGACAGGAAGCAAACAGTACAGAGAACGAAAGGTTAAATAAATGAACATTAAATTCATACACAGAGTCGAAGTGAAAGAATGGAATGGTTATTTTCCAAGCAAATCTCAACAAGTACAAAGAAAGAAAGGTGAAATAAATGAAAATTAAATAAATACACGCACGGTGTCACAGTGAAAGAATGGACTTTTTTTTAAAGCAAGTGGCAAGTAGTACAAAGAAGGAAGCAGTGAAATAAATTAAAATTAAATAAATACATGTTCGGAGTCAGAATGAAAGAAGGGAATTTTTATTTTTTGAAGCAAGTTGCAAGTAGTACAAAGAAGGAAGCGTGAAATAAATTAAAATTAAACACATGTACGGAGTCGGAGTGGAAGAAAGGAATTTTTATTTTTTACACAAATTGCAAGTAGTACAAAGAAGGAAGCGTGAAATAAATTAAAATTAAACACATGTACGGAGTCGGAGTGAAAGAATGGAATTTTTATTTTTGAGATGGAATCACACTGTACATTAAAACATGAGGAGAGAGAATGACAGAGCAGGGTACATAGCTGAAAAGGTTTTAGATTGCTATGTATGACAATCTCATAAATTCAGTGTAATTATGAGTGATATTTCAACAACTATCAATCAATCAATCAATAATTTGTAAAGTGCATCACTCACCTGCGAGAGTCTCAAGGCGCTGGGGGGCGGCGGGGGGAGGGGAGGCGGCTGGGGGGTTGCTACTGCTCGAACAGCCAGGTCTTGACGCATCTCCTGAAGGTCAGTAGGTTCTGGGTCTGCCGTAGGTCGATGGGGAGGGTGTTCCATGTCTTGGCGGCGAGGTGGGAGAACGATCTTCCGCCGGCGGGCATTCTTCGGATGCGTGGGATGGTGGCAAGGGCGAGGTCAGCGGAGCGGAGATGGCGGTACAGGGTGTAGAAGGTGAGTCGTGTGTTCAGGTAGGCTGGTCCAGTGTTTTGAAGTGCCTTGTGGGCGTGGGTGAGGAGCTTGAAGGATATCCTCTTGTTGACGGGGAGCCAGTGTAGGTCTCTCAGGTGTTTTGTGATGTGGCAGGGGATATCAAGGACGAGGCGTGCAGAGGCGTCCTGTATGCGTTGGAGTCGCATCTGGAGTTTGGCCGGGGCTCCTGCTTAGAGTGCATTGCCGTAGTCCAGTTTGCTGCTGACGAGGACCTGGGTGACCGTCCTTCTGGTCTCGGTGGGGATCCATGTGTAGATATTGCGGAGCATACGGAGGGTGTTGAAGCAGGAGGATGTGACGGTGTTGACTTGCTGGGTCATTGATAGCGATGAGTCTAGGATGATTCCCAGGTTGCATGCATGGTCGGTGGGTTTCGGTGCAGCTCCCAGTTTTGCTGGCCACCAGAAGTCATCCCAGTCGGAGGGAGTGGATCCGAGGATGAGGACCTCCGTCTTGTCTGAGTTCAGCTTCAGGCGGCTGTTCTTCATCCATTCAACGACAGCCTTCATTCCCTCGTGGAGGTTGGTTTTGGCTGTGGTGGTGTCATTGGTGATGGAGAGGATCAGCTGGGTGTCGTCGGTGTATGAGATGATGTTGAGGTGGTGCAATCGGACGATGTTGGTGAGCAGTGCCATGTAGACTTTGAAGAGTGCTGGGCTGAGTGAGGATCCTTGGGGTACGCCGGAGATGATCTTGGTGGCTTCCGAGCGAAAGGGGGTGACACTCTGTGTTCTGCCGATGAGGAAAGAGGTGGTCCAGTCCAGTTCTTTGTCGCAGATCCTTGCATTGTGGAAGCGTGTGTGTAAGGTGTGGTGGCAGACGGTGTCGAAGGCGGCGACAGATCCAGGAGGATAAGAGCCACGGTTTCACCGCTGTCTAGCAGGGTCCTCATGTCATGGGTGGCGGCGATGAAGGCGATTTCAGTGCGGTGGTTGCTGCGGAATCCCGATTGGGATGCGTCAAGAGCATTGTTCTCTTTGAGGAAGCGTGTCAGTTGCTTGTTTATAAAAAAATATATATTTTTATTTGCTTTTTTAAAACATATAAACATAAGCATGTCACATGAAATTGTCCACCATACCCTACCCCTTCCACCCTCCACCCACCCCTCCCAGAATCTCACAGAAAACACTACACATGGATACAGTGGTGCTCCACCTATCGCAACATTGCACATTGCCGTCTATATCCTCCCCCGCATGCACCGAGACAACAGGGTGGCTTGACCTCCTTCTTTCACAGTCCTCCATCCGGACCATAATAGGGTCTCCATTTCCCCCACACTTTATTGAACTTCTTAGGGCAACCTCTAGCTTTGTATGTGACCCTCTCCGCTGACATGTAAATATCCATGCCTATTCTTCATTCATCTAGTCAAGGAGGTATGGGAGCACCCCAAGCTCTAACCACATCTCTCTTAGCTACCACCAAAGCCAGTATAAGGAAAATCAAGAGTGGGTGATTCAGATCCACTTCATTTGTTATACCCAACAGAACCAGTTTAGGCTCCACCGGGAGGGTTGTTTCCAATATGTCACTTAATTCACTTAATATCTTGGCCCAGAAGTCCTGGATTACACGGCAGTCCCATATGGTATGATAAAAGTCTCCCTTCACATATCCACAACGGAGACAGTTAGGATCACTGGCCCTCCCTATCTAGTGCAATCGGTGTCTATAGTAATAAACCCTATGGAGGATTTTAAATTGTATGAGCCAAAGCCGAGACTTTATCGCGACTTTCCTGGGGTGCATCAAGGCTGTCTCCCAGTCAAGTGTGTCCATCTCCCCCAGATTTAGTTCCCACGTTCCTTTCAATTTCACCAGTCCATCAGGCATATTGTTAATCAACGTTGTTATAGGTCAGGGAAACTAGTTTAGTCCGGATGTGCTCCTGCAGCAGACGGCCCTCAAGCGGTGCCTACTCCGGGAGGGGACCTGTGAATGCCGTCTCTGCCCTCCATGCATGACGTACCTGCTCGTATTTCAAGTACTGAGTATGATGCAATCCATACACCACCCTCAACGCCGGGAAGGATTTCAGAGCTCCCCTTTTCAGCAGATCTCCCAGAACAAAGATACCAATGTCATCCCACCTTTTAAACCCCTTCAGTTTATGCAATTCCTTTAACCATGTACAGTGCCATATCGGTGTTTGTTTCGTCTGTTTGTGTACCCAGTCAATCCTCTTAGTCGCCCTCTCCCATGTCTCCACAGTCACACGCCTTGCTGAGAGTAGTCTTTCCCTTCCCCTGCTTCCATATATGTAATGCAGAAAGGTGCGCTGCGCCATTGTCACTCTCTTCAATCTATATGTGGGGTGATCGGCCGGGGCATGGAGCCAGTCATTTATTGGTGATAAATGTTCCGCCCAATAATGCGCCTCAAGATTGGGTAAGGAGATCCCTCCATTATATTGGTTCCTCTGCAGTGTCTCTAGGGCTATTCTAGGATGTTTCCCCAGCCAAAGCAACGACAGGAGCTCTTCATTTATATCCTTAAAAACCTGTCGGGGAAGGGGGAATACTCATTCTGTAGGGCGTACAAGAACCATGGCAGGGTTATCATCTTGAACATTGCTGCACGTCCTAGAATCGTGAGGGGGAGGGTCTTCCATCCAGCTGCGTCACTAGCGAAGTTTGTGAGCACTCGATGGATATTTCGCTGATACAAGAGTGACCAGTCCTTCGTCACGTATATCCCCAGATATGTAAACCCCTCGCCCGTGACCTGAAGCGCGTCAGGCAGGGTAGGTATACCTCCTCTCCCCTAGGGCTATACAGGACTGCCAATTTATTTTGTATCCTGAATGGGAGCCGTAGTGGCCCAGCAGGGTAAATAGTCGTGGTATCGAGACCTCTTGGTGGGTGACATATAGGAGGATGTCATCCGGTATATAGCAATATTTTCTCCTCAACCGTATCGATCCGGTCAATTTTAAACCCTCATATCCCTCTGTCGAGTCTTATCTCACACGCCACTATTTCTATGAGAAGGGCAAACAATAGCGGTGATAGAGGGCACCCCTGCCAGGTCCCTCTCCGTATGGGAAAATTAGCTGACAACACCCCATTGACCTTTACCCTCGCTCTCGGGCCTCCTAAACTTAGGACCAAAGCCAAACTTAAGCAATACTCCCTCCAGGAAGGGCCAGTGTACTGCATCAAACGCTTTTTCGGCATCCAAAGATAAGAACACATGGGAGTCCTGACGGTCACACACCTCCATCAACCAATTATGAGTTCTCCTCAAATTTAACCTGGTTGCCCTATCTTGCAGGAAGCCGGTCTTATCCACGTGGACCAGATCTGGAATCACGCATCTCAGCCGCAGCACCAGAAACGTCACCAGGAGTTTAACCTCCACGTTTAGAAGAGAAATGGGGTGATACGATGCGCATTCCTCTAGAGGCTTACCTTGTTTATAGATTGGTATAATTGTGGCCATATGTAGATCCGGAGGCAGCGTGCTTTCCTGAACCATCCCCAAGAACAAGGCCAGCAGGTGATTAGTAAGTAGGTGAGCCGTTCTTTTTTAAAGCATTCTGTGGGGAACCCGTTCGGTCCAGGGGATGTCCTCTGGCGAAGTCTGGCTAGGGCCTCCCTGACCTCTGTGACTGTTATCTCTTCCGCCAGACTTGCCTGATCTACACCCTCTAAAATGGGGGTCTCAATAATGTCTAAATAGTGCCCAACATCCTCTGTCGAGCCTAGGTCTCTGGCCTTTTAGAACTCCTCATAGTAGTCACCGAATGCCTGCACTATCTGGACATCAGTCCACCTAATATGACCCTGGCTATCTGACACTTGTTCCACCCATCTCGCATCCTTCTCTTTACGACTCAACCATGCCAAGAGTTTCCCAGACTTACCCCCCAACATCATACAATCTATGTAAAGTCGCCTGTGTCTGTGGTTTGGCTTCGTCCGTCACCAGGGCCCTGTATTGCTGCTGTGTATCCAATAATAGTCTAAGGGATTGCACGGCACGATCTACCACGTGCCGCCGCTGTAGCTCCAAAATACGAGTTTCCAGGTCATGTAGTTCGCCCTGCTTTCTCTTCTTTTCCCCTGCTAACCTGTTCTGGGCCCTATCACACTTGACCGTCTTAAAAGCTTCCAATAGTATCACCCCTGACTGTACCGATCCTAGATTTTCTGTGAAGTACGCCTTCACGTCCGCCCTAAATCCCCGCAGTAAGTATTATTCTGGAGGTCCCATGCCGTCAGTCGCCAGGTCCTGCCCTCTGTTCTGTGTCTCCTCCCTAATATCACCGGAAGAGGAGAGTGGTCCCCGCACCTGATATTCTGCCGTATCCTCCGTGCTAAGAGCATGGCGGGGAAGGAAGACATAGTCCAATCTGGAATACACCTCTGGGGCCCCTGAAAAATAAGAGTAAGTTCTAGCCTCCGGGTGGAGCCATCTCCAGGTGTCCGTCAATCCTAGCGCGTCGATGGACTTCGCCAGGGGGGGACAGTGGTTGGGGATCAGTCCGGTCCCTCGACCTGTCCAATGGAGCGTACATAACATCATTGAAGTCCCCTCCCACCACATGTAGTGTGTCTGGAATATTCAAGAGGATATCAGCTAAACCAGCAAGGGTTCTAGCCTGAAGTTTTGGTGGTGCGTAAACAGAAATGGTCGTGATCTTCTGGCGTCCCCATGTTCCCGTAATCCCCACATAAGTGCCTTGCGGGTCCGTCCATGTTTGTGTGACTGCAAAAGCAGAGGACTTCTTAATCAGTATGGCAACCCCTCTAGAGCCCGACGTGTACCCAGCATGGGCCAGAACCTTGTACGACCCCCTGGCCAGGAACCCGCATCGTGTACCGTGTAAATGGGTCTCCTGCAGCAGGACTATGTCTGGGGATACCCTTCTAACATAGGAAATAACCAACGCCCGTTTTATCTTGTTGCCCAGGCCATTCACGTTCCATGTAAGGATTCGGACACTGCCACTGTCTTGCGCGTACATTCCCTGGCTACCCAACACCGCAGGGGACATTAGTCCTGACTCACTCATGCAAAGGCAGGCATCTGGTGTGTGGTATGCAGGTGTATGGATCAGTTACTTTTGTGACTTGCTTTAAAAAGTTAACTGTGAACCCCCCCAACACTCATCCAAAACTTCCCCCCTCCCTTCCCCGAAAGAAATGTAGCTCCACCCCGATAACGGCCCCTCCCCACCTCTCTCTCCCCTCCAGTTCCATCGACATCCAAAAGACAGAGATAAAGCTTTCCAGGTGAAGGAGGTCTGTCGCCCACCCAATCTCACCCCCAAAATTTGAGAAACCCGCACTAAACCTCTAACAGAGGAACATGTAAAGGTACAAGCACAAGCAGGTAAGAACACGAAAGAAAGTTAGACCAAAAGAACAAAGCAAACAGAAGGGGGTGTCCAACTTGCGTGCTCCTTGGCCACATAGTTAATACTCAGTCAGCCATTACTGTTCCATCTTCACGAATTGTAGTCCAGGGGGTCCCCCTGTGAAGCCCCCGTCCCTTGTGTAGTCTCCTGTTCCATATCATTTATTGCTACTACAAGGGGATGTAGTGATTGCTCTTCCGATTCTTCTCTCTCGGAGGAGGTACCTCCAGGTTCTCCCTGCCCTTCCGACTGTGCTTTTTCCGCAAGCAGAGGAACCTGGAGCCCATCGGCCGATTAGAATCGAGAGAGGCCGTGCTCCGCCTCCTCCGCCGTACAGATCCGGATTTGTGATATTGGGTTACAGCCAGGTTTCGGGTTCCGTGTCTCTGCCTCAGTCTCGTTGGTTTTGGCGATCATCTTGGGCCTTCCATGGATCTCCCCATAGCAGGTGCCTTTTGAACCCCAGACGTGTGTCTTGTCAGAGGAGGGTAGTCCTACAGCCACTGCCATGCCTCCTCCAGGTTTTGAAAAAAGTATGATTTCTCCTTGTATAGTACTTTCAGCTTTGCAGGAAATAGGAGCATGTACTGGATGTGAAGGTCTCTCAGCTTAGCCTTGACCACGTTGAAGGAGCGCCTCTGCCTCTGCCCTTCCTGACTGTAGTCCCGGAAAATCATTATTTGGGCATTTTCTAGGCGGATTTCCCCAAGTTTTCTAGCTTCCCTTAGAATCAAATGTCTCTCCAAAACATTCAGGAAGCGAGCAATGACTGTCCGAGTCCTAGCTCCTGCCGGTGGCTCAGCCAGCAGCGCTCTAGGCGCCCTTTCTATTATGAAAAAAGTCGAGAATTTGTCCTTTGGGTAGGTGCGGAGAAACCAGGAGTGCAGGAACTCCGCCATGTTTGCACCCTCGATTCCCTCCCTAAAGCCCAGAAAGTGGAGGTTGTTGTGTCTTGCCCTGTTTTCTGCACCATCCACCTTCCACCGAAGCTGCTTATGAGAGGGTTGAAGGTCCACCATACCTTTCTTCAAGTCTTGTATGGTATCTTCGGCTTCCCCTATTCTAGTTTCTGATGCCGTCACTCGTTCCGCTGGATTTCGGAGGTCTTGTCGTAAGAGCGTCACCTCCGTGCCCACCTCTCTGATTTTATTCTCCAGGGCCTCACGGGACGCCTGTATGGCACCCATCAGTAGGGCTGTGTCCGAACGAGCACCGGAAGAGTAATCTTCTGGGGGAAAGGGCGCTGTGGTGTAACGGTCCAGTGTTCCATGTCTGGGGGTTTGGGATCTTCGTCTTTCTTGCCCATGATGCTCTATCCGCGGGCCACACACCTGTAGGGTCCACGCTTCTGGGCGCCACTCAGAATCTCTCCGCAGCTCACCACAACCGTAATCCCCCTTCAGGCAATCCCTCCAGTCCCAGCCTCTCACCGGCCGTCGCGCAGGTCACTCCTCCTGGTCACCAAGAATAGCCACTAGCAGTATCCCCATCCGAGCAGGGGGGGTGGAACCTGACACAGGTGACAAACCAGGAGCTCCACACCCTCAGGCGGGCAACCTCTGTAGGGTCTGCTAGAAATCACTGCAATTATGCGTAGGAGGCCTTGCCCAGCACCCTGCACCACGCGGAGCCCACACGGAGCAGAATACCTGATGATGGAGGCGGAGTCAGTGCCCCCCAGTTGTGTTCGTCTTCCTCGAGTGTCATACACTGCTCTTGCCATTGCGCCCTTATCAGGAGGGAGGTGCAATATGGGCCCCTGAACCGAGCAGCGCCCTCCACTGCCACCTGGGAATGAAGGGATGCCTCCTCTCGCCACGATCTCTCACTCCTCAGGGACGGTGAAGCGAGGGTGGGGGAGGGAGACGGGCCGCTCAAATTCTCATTTTGGGCCTGCAATGATGTTGACCCCCGTATAGTCTCACTGACTTTTTCAGGATCCCCGCACTCTCGCCACAGCTCCAAGAGACCCTTTAGTGTCAGTGTTCTTGGAGGGCTCAGGCCGGTTCCCACGCTCCCCGACCCAGTGGGAAGATGGGGTGGGTGCCTCACTCTGCGTCCAGCCACAGCCCCGGGTCCTCCAAAGCCTCCACTGTCAGCGCAGATTTCCCCGGGGCCAACCCTCACCTTGAGACGCAGCAGGCTTCCGCTGGGTCAGTAGGCCAGACCCGGCGTCCTCACCTCTCTAGACCACTCTCTGGCTCCCCGGGACAGATGCAGCGTCCCGTCGGAGCCCCGGCCCACCTCCGCTATCTCAGCCGAACCGGAGGGAGACAGAGCCGTACGTCCGAGGTGCCCAGCAATCGGCGGTATCTCCGGCCGCACCGCGATCAGGCTCAGCTCCCCAGCGGCGCCATCTTGGATTGCGTTCCGTGGCCTCCGAGCTCTTCTTCGCCGCCTCGGAAATAGGAACACCCGGCTCTCAGAATACACTCGATGTCATCAGGGGGGGATCAGGGACCCCTGCGGATGGTAAAACTTCAGTTTCCAGAACTTCAGGCCACCATTAAAGTTGTCGAATAGCTGAGAGTTGCCGGAGCAGCTGCTGGTAGTCACACTCTCTCTCTCCTAGGTGCTGCTGCATTCAGAGTCGGCTGCAGCCGCACTTCTTCAGGAGTCGAGTTGACGACTCCTTGCCGGCTGCACCACAGCATGCATTCTGAGATGAGTTCATCTGACAGGCAGCACTGAACTCATCTGGATTTAAGTTTCTATCAGAGCACTAATAGCACTCTGGATTGATACTGAGGCACTACAAATACATGACTTTCCATTTCAGCGCAGTGATGCATGCCACCACACTAAAATGCGTTAGTCTAAAACCTGATGCGTGCTACATGGCAGAGTTGAGGGAAACAATGGCAGAGATTAAAAAACCTAAAAGGGTAAAACCCATCAATATGGGAGGAATAATAAAGTGTGAGGGATAGAAAAAAGGCAATGGGAAAAAGCAGGATAGGAAAATGGAGAAATAAAACATTTCAGTTTATGCACAATGAAAAATTTACAAAATTGTTTACAAAACATATAACTGACACTGCATGCACTCTGACTCTAAGCTTGACCTAAAAAAGAGATATGATACAGTTGTAACCCTTTTTTTTAATTACTGGTGGGGGAAGGATTTGGTGTTGGGGGCAACATGGACAATGAAGGGTGTGGGAATTAAAGCAAGTTTTTTTCAGGATGGAGGTACAGCTCTGATAAAGTATCATGGATCAATGGTTAGACAAATGCAGTTTAGCATGGAAGTCTGCATCACCACACTAAAATGCTTAGTCATGCATTTATAGCGCTTCCTATCACAGCGGCACTACTAGGCATAAGAAACTACAAATAGAATCAGACCATTGCAAAAGCGGGAGCAGCGGGGTGCCTGCAGGCAATGCTTTGCAAACTGTGCTGCTAGTGAGCCTGCATTATACACTGCCACCTTCAAGTTGAGTTTCTTCTCTACTAATAATGAACACAAATTCTCATCACACAGCATAGGGCAACCTCAGGCTTTGGCTGCAGTGCAAAGTAAAGCTGAGCCGCAAGAACCAAGCCATGTGACATCTAATGGATAAGTCTGTGAAACAGACTCTTACAATTACAACCTCTCTTGAGAGTAGTAATAACCCTGAGACTACACTGCAGTGCACTGCCCCTTGCTCAGAATGAGAGTGATGATGAGTCCAGGGGGCGGGGACTTGCCCTGTTGTATTTCAAAAACTGCCGCCACCTGCATGGCGCGTCAGTGGCAGTTAACTCAATTCCACAAAGTCAGTGATTGGACGATGATTGGCCAGTGACCCAGCAACTGGTGGGCAAAATTATGTTTTTGTGTAACTGCACAATGTGTGCTCCCCTGCAGCCATAGAGTGAGTGGGGCTGTCAGCACCTCTCAGACCACACAGCACTGTAGACACCCGGCCTCATTGGCAGTGCTTTGTTTGTACTATCTTTTATTTTATAGCAGATTACAGTATCTTTTCAGATTTTTTGCACCAATCCCACAAGATTTTACATCCGGTTCCCTTAGGGGATACCATATATAATGGCCTATACCGGCTATACTATTTGGTATTCCTTGTGTTTTTTCTGTTAGAACTTATCAGTGTTCAAAGTGACATGGTTTTATGTTGGATGGGTGAGCACAGTATTTCTATGCCGAATAGTGACCTTCTTTTGCTTTCCAATATCGTTTACAATGGGGATACTGACTTTTATGGCTCACGCATTGCTGTAATATCTCTTATCCCCAACGTTTCACGACTTGCGTTTTAACCATTGGCCACTTGAAGTTGTCTTTTATTTGCTAGCAGAAAACAGTATCTTTTCAGATTTTTTACATCATTCCACAAGATTTTACATCCATTTCCCTTATGGGATACTAAATATTATGGCTCACACATTGTTGTGATATCTTGGATCCCCTATGTTTCATGGGTTACCCTTCAGCCATTGACCACTGAAGTTGCCTTTTATTTGATAGAAGACTGCAGTAACTTTTCATCATTCAACCAGATTTTACATCCGGTTCCCCTTAGGGATACCAAATATAATGGCCTAAACCGGCTATAATATGTGGTATCCACAGTGTTTCTTGGTTTAGAACTTACCAGGATTAAATTAGACATGGTCCTAAATTGGATGGGTGAGCACAGTACTTCTATGCCAAATAGCGACCTACCTTTTGCTTTCCAACATCGTTTACTATGAGGATACCAAATATTATGGCTCACGCATTGTTGTAATATCCCCTAGGTTTCATCAGTTACCCTTTAGCCAGTCACCACTTGAAGTTGCCTTTTATTTGATAGCAGACTACAGTAACCATTCAAATTTTTTACATCATTCCACGAGATTTTACAACCAGTTTTGTTTAAGGGATACCAAATATAATGGCCTATAACGGCTATAATATCTGGTCTTTCTTGGTTAAGAACTTACTAGGATTCAGTTAGATATGGTCTTATGTTGGATGGGTGAGTGCAGTGTTTCTATGCGAAATAGCACCCTTCCTTTTGTCTTCCAACATTGTTTAGCATGGAGATACCAAATATTATGACTCATTCATTGCTGTAAAATCTTGTATCCCCTATGGGTTACACTTTAGCCACTGACCACTTGAAGTTGTTTTCTACTTGATAGCAAACTACAGTATCTTTTCATATTTTGTACATCATTCCACAAAATTGTGCGTACGGTTCCCTTAGGTGATATCATATATTATGGCCTATACCGCTTATTATATTTGGTATCCCCTGTATTTCTTGGGTTAGAAAATAACAATATTCAATTTGACATGGTCTTATGTTGAATGGGTGAGCACAGTATTTATATGCCAACTATCACCCTCCCTTTTGCTGTCCAACATCATTTACTATGGGTATATCAAACATTATGGCTCACACTTTACTGTAATATCTTGTATCCACATACGTTTCATTGGGTTATGCTTTTGGAATTGACCACCTGAAGTTGTATTTTATTTGATAGCAGGCTACAGTATTTTTTCAGATGTTTTACATCATTCCACAAGATTTTAAATCCTGTTCCCTTAGGGGATACTAAATAATATGACTCATGCATTGCTGTTATATCTTGTCTAAGTTTCATGGGTTACCCTTAAGCCATTGACCACTTGAAGTCGACTTTTACTTGATAGCAGACTACAGTAACTTTTCTAATTTTTTACTTCATTCCACAAGATTGTAAGTTTGGTTCCCTTAGAGGATTCCATATATAATGGCCTATACCGGCTATAATATCCGGTGTCCCCTGTATTTATGGGGTTAGAACTTACCAGTATTCAAATTGACATGGCCTTATGTTGGATGGGTGAACACAGTACTTCTGTGTCGAATAGAGGCCTTCCTTTTCCTTTCCAACATGATTTACTATGGGGATACCAAATATTATGGCTCACGCATTGCTGTAATATCTCCTATCCCCCACGTTTCATGGGTTGCCCTTTAGCCAATGGCCACTTGAAGTTGTCTTTTATTTGATAGCAGACAACAGTATCTTTTCACATTTTTTACATCATTCCAAAAGATTGTACGCCCGGTTCTCTTAGGGGACACCATATATAATGACCCATACCATCTACAATATTTGGTATCCCCTCTGTTTCTTGGGTTAGAACTTACCAGGATTCAATTTGACACAGTCTTATGTTGGATGGGTGAGCACAGTACTTCTGTGTCGAATAGAGGCCTTCTTTTTACTTTCCAACAACGTTTACTATGGGGATATCAAATATTTTGGCTCATGCATTGCTGTAATATCTCGTATCACCCACATTTCATGGGTTACCCTTTAGCCATTGACCACTTGAAGTCGACTTTTACTTGATAGCAGACTACAGTAAGTTTTCACATTTTTTACTTCATTCCACAAGATTGTAAGTTTGGTTCCCTTAGAGGATTCCATATATAATGGCCTATACCGGCTATAATATCCGGTATCCCCTGTATTTCTGGGGTTAGAACTTACCAGTATTCAAATTGGCATGGCCTTATGTTGGATGGGTGAACACAGTACTACTGTGTCGAATAGAGGCCTTCCTTTTCCTTTCCAACATGGTTTACTATGGGGATACCATATATTATGGCTCACGCATTGCTGTAATATCTCGTATCCCACATGTTTCATGGGTTGCTCTTTAGCCATCGGCCACTTGAAATTGTCTTTCATTTGATAGCAGACAACAGTATCTTTTCACATTTTTTACATCATTCCACAAGATTGTACGCCCGTTTCCCTTAGGGGACACACTATATATAATTGCCCATACCGTCTATAATATTTGGTATCTCCTGTGTTTCTTGGGTTAGAACTTACCAAGATTCAACTTGACATCGTCTTATGTTGGATGGGTGAGCACAGTACTTCTGTGTCGAATAGAGGCCTTCTTTTTACTTTCCAACAACGTTTACTATGGGGATATCAAATATTTTGGCTCATGCATTGCTGTAATATCTCGTATCACCCACATTTCATGGGTTACCCTTTAGCCATTGACCACTTGAAGTCGACTTTTACTTGATAGCAGACTACAGTAAGTTTTCACATTTTTTACTTCATTCCACAAGATTGTAAGTTTGGTTCCCTTAGAGGATTCCATATATAATGGCCTATACCGGCTATAATATCCGGTATCCCCTGTATTTCTGGGGTTAGAACTTACCAGTATTCAAATTGGCATGGCCTTATGTTGGATGGGTGAACACAGTACTACTGTGTCGAATAGAGGCCTTCCTTTTCCTTTCCAACATGGTTTACTATGGGGATACCATATATTATGGCTCACGCATTGCTGTAATATCTCGTATCCCACATGTTTCATGGGTTGCTCTTTAGCCATCGGCCACTTGAAATTGTCTTTCATTTGATAGCAGACAACAGTATCTTTTCACATTTTTTACATCATTCCACAAGATTGTACGCCCGTTTCCCTTAGGGGACACACTATATATAATTGCCCATACCGTCTATAATATTTGGTATCTCCTGTGTTTCTTGGGTTAGAACTTACCAAGATTCAACTTGACATCGTCTTATGTTGGATGGGTGAGCACAGTACTTCTGTGTCGAATAGAGGCCTTCCCTTTGCTTTCCAACGTAGTTTACTATGGGATACCAAATATTATGGCTCACGCAATGCTGTAATATCTCGTATCCCCCACATTTCATGGGTTGCCCTTCACCCATTGGCCACTTGAAGTGTCTTTTATTTGATAGCAGGCTACAGTATCTTTCAGATGTTTTACATCATTCCACAAGATTTTACATCCAGTTCCCTTAGGGGATACTAAATATTATGGCTCATGCATTGCTGTAATATCTCGTATCACCCACATTTCATGGGTTACCTTTAGCCATTGACCACTTGAAGTCGACTTTTACTTGATAGCAGACTACAGTAACTTTTCAAATGTTTTACTTCATTCCACAAGATTGTAAGTTTGGTTCCCTTAGAGGATTCCACATATAATGGCCTATACCGGCTATAATATCCGGTATCCCCTGTATTTCTGGGGTTAGAACTTACCAGTATTCAAATTGACATGGCCTTATTTTGGATGGGTGAGCACAGTACTTCTATGCAAAATAGCGCCCTTCCTTTTGCTTTCCAACATCGTTCACTTTAGGGATACCAAATATTATGGCTCACGCATTGCTGTAATATCTCGTATCCCCTACGTTTCATGTGTTACCCCTTTAGCCATCGGCCACTTGAAGTTGTCTTTTATTTGCTAGCAGACAACAGTATCTTTATATATTTTTTACATCATTCCAAAAGATTGTACGCCCGCTTCCCTTAGGGGACACCATATAGAATGGCCCATACCATCTATAATATTTGGTATCTTTTGTTTTTCTTGGGTTAGAACTTACCAGGATTCAATTTGACATAGTCTTATGTTAGATGGGTGAACACAGTACTTCTGTGTCGAATAGAGGCTTTCCAACATCGTTTATTTACTATGGGGATTCCAAATATTATGGCTCACACTTTGCTGTAATATCTCCTATCCCCCACGTTTCATGAGTTGCCCTTTAGCCAATGGCCACTTGAAGTTGTCTTTTATTTGATAGCAGACAACAGTATCTTTTCACATTTCTTACATCATTCCAAAAGATTGTACGCCCGGTTCCCTTAGGGGACACCATATATAATGGCCCATACCGTCTATAATATTTGGTATCTTTTGTTTTTCTTGGGTTAGAACTTACCAGGATTCAATTTGACATAGTCTTATGTTGGATGGGTGAACACAGTACTTTTGAGTCGAATAGAGGCCTTCCTTTTCCTTTCCAACATGGTTTACTATGGGGATACCAAATATTATGGCTCATGCATTGCTGTAATATCTCGTATCCCCCATGTTTCATGGGTTGCCCTTTAGCCATCGGCCACTTGAAGTTGTCTTTTGACAGCAGACAACAGTATCTTTTCACATTTTTTACATCATTCCACAAGATTGTACGCCCGGTTCTCTTAGGGGACACCATATATAATGACCCATACCATCTACAATATTTGGTATCCCCTATGTTTCTTGGGTTAGAACTTACCAGGATTCAATTTGACACAGTCTTATGTTGGATGGGTGAGCACAGTACTTCTGTGTTGAATAGAGGCCTTCCTTTTACTTTCCAACAAAGTTTACTATGGGGATATCAAATATTTTGGCTCATGCATTGCTGTAATATCTCGTATCACCCACATTTCATGGGTTACCCTTTAGCCATTGACCACTTGAAGTCAACTTTTACTTGATAGCAGACTACAGTAACTTTTCACATTTTTTACTTCATTCCACAAGATTGTAAGTTTGGTTCCCTTAGAGGATTCCATATATAATGGCCTTTTCCGGCTATAATATCCGGTATCCCCTGTATTTCTGGGGTTAGAACTTACCAGTATTCAAATTGGCATGGCCTTATGTTGGATGGGTGAACACAGTACTTCTGTGTCGAATAGAGGCCTTCCTTTTCCTTTCCAACATGGTTTACTATGGGGATACCATATATTATGGCTCACGCATTGCTGTAATATCTCGTATCCCACATGTTTCATGGGTTGCCCTTTAGCCATCGGCCACTTGAAGTTGTCTTTTATTTGATAGCAGACAACAGTATCTTTTCACATTTTTTACATCATTCCACAAGATTGTACGCCCGTTTCCCTTAGGGGACACACTATATATAATAGCCCATACCGTCTATAATATTTGGTATCTCCTGTGTTTCTTGGGTTAGAACTTACCAGGATTCAACTTGATATTGTCTTATGTTGGATGGGTGAACACAGTACTTCAGGGTCAAATACAGGCCTTCCTTTTGCTTTCCAACATCGTTTACTATGGGGATACCAAATATTATGGCTCACACAATGCTGTAATATCTCGTATCCCCCACGTTTCATGGGTTGCCTTTTAGCCATTGGCCACTTGAAGTTGTCTTTTATTTGATAGCAGGCTACAGTAACTTTCAGATGTTTTACATCATTCCACAAGATCTTACCTCCGGTTCCCTTAGGGCATAGCTTTCCAAACTTTTCATGTTGGTGACACACCTTTTTGTGAAAAAGATTTCATGGACACAGTAACGTGAGGAAGCACAGCGAGCGAGCCCGAACCACCTATGGTGGGTTCGGGCCCCACACACACATACCCCACCCCACACACACCCCACACACAACCCCACACACAACCCCCCACAGACACACCACTCCACACACACACCCCACACAACCCCCCCACACACACACACCCCACACACACCCCACACCCCACCCACACACACCCCACACAACCCCCCACACACACCCCACACACAACCCCACACACAACCCTCCACAGACACACCACCCCACACACACACCCCACACAACCCCCCACACACAACCCCAAACACAACCCCCCACAGACACACCACCCTACACACACACCCCATGCAACCCCCTCACACACAACCCCACACACACCCACACACACACACCACACACACCCACACCCCACTCACACACACCCCACACAACCCCCCCCACAACCTAACACACACCACCCCACAGACACACCACCCCACACACCCACACACACAACCCACACACCCCCACACCCCACCCACCCAACCCCCCCACACACAACCCAACACACACAACCCCACACCCCACCCACACACACCCCACACCCCACCCACACACACCCGACACAACCCCCCACACACACACACCAGGGCCAGTTTGTTACCGGGGGCCGGGTTTGCAGCTGTGCTGCAATATTGCCCCAGGTTACAAAAGCAGCATACAAGCGGTTCCAGCCGGCCAGGGCAGGCAGTGATTCCCCAGAGGCAAGGCAGCCAGCCAACCCCAACACCCCGCCACCCCCACCCCCCAGGACCGGTCCGAGAAAATTGCCAGGGCTGCCTTCGGCTCCCAGTCTGGCCCTGTACACAGCTCTCAAAACATTGACAGCGCTCAATAAATAGAAAAAGTATTGTGTGTTTGTGAACATGGGAGAGGTGATGTAAAGTGGAGGCGACAAAAGGAAGTACCCCCACAAGAAGAGAGTGAAGTGACAGTGATACGGAGGAAGGAGATGAAGCGTGATGTATTTAGATGCACAGAACACACATACAGAAGATGCCAAAGTCCCATATGCAGGAACACAACTACTATTTATAGGTAGAACAAAACTGAGGAAATAAAGGGACCCAAAAATGCAGCAACACTAATCATTTTTATAGAAATTAATGTCTACAATCTGTAAAAGAAAGTGGGGAAAGCATGTGACTAGAAATGTTTTTCTTCAATAAAACGAGTACTCTTAAAAATAGAACTAGTTCCTCATTTTCGGTCATTTCTGTCACAGGGTACTTAGCCTAAGCTCGCCTTCTGCTCGGCAAAGAGAATACCACAAATATTGACCTGAGCAGTGATGGTGTAAAACAAAAACAACGGGGGACCAAAAGACAGAAGAAAATGCACCATACATAACGTAAGCATATCTTCGTATAAAAAAGCCAGTAACATCTAGGGCCTAAATGTTACTGGCTTTTTTATACGAAGATATGCAGGATCGACAAATAATGCAGATGATGCAATGCCCCCCATTGGCATCACAGGGCTTCAGCCCCCACTCAATCTCCCCCCCCACCCCCGTCGTGTGTGGCATCCCGGGCCCGCTCCCAGCCGCACCCGAGCACTTCACAGGTCGTTAAAGACCTTGTGCATGTTAATGGGGTTTTGTTGTTGTTTCACCCCTTCTAAGAGCCCCTGCAGCTCGACTCTGCCGATTGCCGGCAGAAGTCATCTCATCCCGCGACACACCTACGGCTGGGGCGCGACACAGTAATGTGTTGCGCCACACAGTTTGGAAAGCTGTGCCTTAGGGGATACTAAATATTATGGCTCATGCATTGCTGTAATATCTCGTATCACCCACATTTCATGGGTTGCCTTTTAGCCATTGGCCACTTGAAGTTGTGTTTTATATGATGGCAGACTCTAGTATGTTTTCACATTTTGTACATCATTCCACAAGATTGTACATCCGGTTCCCTAAGGGATACCTTATATAATGGTTTATACGGTCTACAATAGTTGGTATTCCCTGTGTTTCTTGGGTTATAACTTACCAGGATTCAATTTGATATAGTCTTATGTTGGATGGGTGAGCACAGTACTTCTGTGTCAAAAAGAGGCCTTCCTTTTGCTTTCCAACATCGTTTACTATGGGGATACCAAATATTATGACTCACGCATTGCTGTACTATCTTGTATCCCCCTCGTTTCATGTGTTGCCCTTTAGCTATCGGCCACTTGAAGTTGTCTTTTATTTGATAGCAGACAACAGTATCTTTTCAAATTTTTTTACATCATTCCACAAGATTGTACGCCCGGTTCCCTTAGGGGACACCATATATAATTTCCCATATCGTCTATAATATTTGGTATCTCCTGTGTTTCTTTGGTTAGAACTTACCAGGATTCAACTTGACATCGTCTTATGTTGGATGGGTGAACACAGTACTTTAGGGTCAAATAGAGGCCTTCCTTTTGCTTTTCAACATCGTTTACTATGGGGATACCAAATATTATGGCTCACACAACGCAGTATTATCTCGTATCCCCCACGTTTCATGGGTTGCCCTTTAGCCATCTGCCACTTGAAGTTGTGTTTTATTTGATAGCAGACAACAGTATCTTTTCACATTTATTACATCATTCCACAAGATTGTACGCCTGGTTTCCTTAGGGGACACCATATATATTGGCCCCTACCATCTACAATATTTGGTATCCCCTGTGTTTCTTGGGTTAGAACTTACCAGGATTCAATTTGACATAGTCTTATGTAGGATGGGTGAGCACCCTACCTCTGTGTCAAATAGAGGCCTTCCTTTTGCTTGCCAATATCATTTACTATGGGGATACCAAATATTATGGCTCACGCAATGCTGTAATATCTCGTATCCCCCACGTTTTATGGGTTGCCCTTTAGCCATTGGCCCCTTGAAGTTGTCTTTTATTTTATAGCAGGCTACAGTATCTTTCAGATGTTTTACATCATTCCACACGATTTTACATTTGGTTCCCTTAGGGGATACTAAATATTATTGCTCATGCATTGCTGTAATATCTCGTATCACCCACATTTCATGGGTTGCCCTTTAGCCAAAAACTATAGTATGACAATCAAAAACTTATAACCATCATTATTGTGCAAAGTGAGCATTTAAGTGAACATTAGTTTCCTTTGATAAAGCACTTTTTCAAGTGCTTTATGTTGGATGAGTGAGCACAGTACTTGTATGCCAAATAGCAGCCTTCCCTTTGCTTTCCAATATAGGTTATTAGTGGGATACCAAATATTATGGCTTAAGTATTGCTGTAATATCTCGAATCCCCTATGTTACATGGGTTACCCATTAGCCATTGGCCACTTGAAGTTGTCTTTTCTTTGATAGCAGACTACAGTAACTTTTCAAATTGTTTACATCATTCCACAAGATTGTACATCCAGTACCCTTAGGGAATACCAAATATAATGGCCTTTACCGCCTATAATATTTGGTATCCCCTTTGTTTCTTGGGTTAGGAGTTACCAGGGTTCAATTTGACATGGTCTTATGTTGGATGGCTGACCACAGTTTTTCTATGCTGAATATCACCCTTCCTTTTGCTTCCCATCATCATTTACTATGGGGATACCAAATATTATAGCTCACACATTGCTGTAATATCTTGTATCCCCTATGTTTCAGTGGTTACCCTTTAGCCATTGACAAGTTCTAATTGCCTTTTATTACATAGGAGACTACAGTATCTTTTCACATTTTGTAAATGATTCAACAAGATTTTGCATCCGGTACCCTTACATGACACCAAATATAATGGAAAGGGGCGACCACTCGGTCCCCCCGAACGTATGGTGGAGTACCCCGATCCCCCCGGGAGGCCATCTTGGGCGGGAGGCGAGTCTCGGCTGGTATGCCCGAAGTGGCGTAGCCGGGGCGCGCTTTTTCCCGCCCTGGAGTGGGTTGTCCTAGACACTGAAGCCGCCAGCCCCGCCCCCGGAGGCGGGCGGAGGCGGGTTTACGCCCGCCCGAAGACGGATAAAAGGAGCAACAAGCCAAGAAAGCATCCTCTTGTTCCTGTGCTCTGAAGCTGCACCTCCCCGCTGCACGTGAGCTCGAGACGGAACGAAGAGCCAATTTTGAGCGTTGTAATTTTGTTCTTGTTCTTACAGATATCTTCGTTGGAGAATGCCGGGCAAGAAGGTCGGAAAGCGGGTCGGTACCGATCAGATGCCCTGCATGCTCGTAAAGGACATAGCCGAGTTGAAAAAGCAGATGGCGGCAATGAACGGGGCGGGAGGCCCGAAGCGAATCATCGGACCAGCATTGCCGGGAGTAGTCCCCAGCGGGAGAGGCAAGAGGTCCAAGAGGGGGGCACCTGGGGGGAAGGCCCCGGTTCCCGATACACCGATAGAGGAGCCAATCCCGGTTCCGAAGGAGGGGGATCCGATCCCCGTGGTAGTCACTCCCGTGAACGGGGAGGATATGCCTCCCGAGTTGGCTGCACAACTGGCAGCGTGGTTGGGAAAGGATAGTGAGGGCACCACGGCGGATGACGCCAGGGCAGTAATGAAGCAATTGCGAGAATCTAGAGAGGCTGCGAAGGCACCATCTTCTGTTCCCCCACAGGTTCCGGTGGGCGAGACCGCAGCGGGCACGAGTTCGGCAGCGATTACAGCTCCTAGTTCAGGTAAGCGGCTACTGCCGATTGCGGGTGAGGGGTCTGTACCCTCACGAAGGGAAAAAGTGGCCCAGCATGTTCCACTCGAAGTTAAGGAAAAGATTTGGGCTGATAAGTATGTGAACATGTTTTCTTTGCTTACCGACCATTACGAGATCGAACATGTGAAGGGCCAAAAAGAGCTTCTGCATCCGAGTGTTTGGCGCGCCAAAATGGCCGCCTTTAAGGTTGATGAGAACATAGGTACTTGGGGCAGAGCGTTTGGCATATTCACCTCAATTATGGGGGAGCGAAGGCCTGAGTTGTTGCCCGAGTTGCCCATATATCAGACACGTATCATGGAGTATTCTCAATCATACGAGGGCAATCAGTGGTTTTGTTATGACAATGTTTTTAGGAAGGCCAAAGAGCACGACCCAGCTCTGACCTGGGATTGTTATGACTCTATTTCTTGGCAAAAAATGGAGAATTCAGGCATGTTAAAGGTACCATTGTCGGGGGGTAACGGGGGTGAATCTTCCCGCCAATCCTCGGGAACGCCCTTTCGGACGGGTGCAGGTAACGAGCATCACTCGAAGTCGAGTGGCAACACAGGTAAAAAGGGGATTTGTTGGAACTTTAACAGGGGAAAATGTACGAGGCCCCAGGGGTCATGCAAGTTTAGACACGACTGTGGGGGGTGTGGACAGTCCTCCCATCCCGAGACCATGTGCAGAGCCAAAACGGGTGATAACGGTGGTAGGGGAAGCGCCAAACAGGTCTGAAATAGTCCGAGGGGCGCCTTTACCTACCCCGGTTGATACCATGGCTATGATTCCTTGGCTCAATGAATACCCGGATCATGTCTCCGCTGGGGTGTTGCGAGACGGATTTTCGTATGGTTTCCGCATTCCAGTGGGGAATTTTCAGGGTAAAACAAGTTGTAAGAACCAACTGTCGGTACTGCAGCATACGGCGGTGGTACAGGTAAAGATTGGGAAAGAGGTGACTCGAGGGCGGGTTGCCGGTCCATTCGATTTACCACCGGTTGCTAACTTTGTTTGTTCCCCCCTAGGGGTGGTCCCCAAGAAGGACCTGGGTGAGTTTAGGCTAATACATAATTTGTCAGCCCCGCGAGGTCTTTCCGTGAATGATGCGATAGACCCGGAAGTGTGTTCGGTGCGGTACGCATCTTTCGATGAGGCCGTCGCCATGTTGAATCGCCTGGGGCCCGGGGCGCTGATGGCAAAATCAGACATCGAGTCAGCGTTCCGGTTGCTCCCGGTACACCCAGACGATCAGCGTCTCCTTGGTTTCATGTTTCAGGGTCGCTATTACATGGATAAATGTATGCCAATGGGATGCTCCATATCTTGTGCTTATTTTGAAAAATTCAGTTGTTTTCTGCAATGGGTATTCACGAGAAAGACGGGTTTTCAGCATGTTATGCATTATCTCGATGACTTTCTGTTCCTGGGGGCAGCCGGGGATCCAGAATGTGGACAGGCTTTAAAAGAATTTTGTGGCTTAATGAATCATTTTGGTGTGCCATTGGCACCAGGTAAGACTGTGGGTCCCTCGACTTCACTCGAGTTTCTGGGGATAGAGCTCGATTCGGAGGAGGGTTGCTTTCGGTTACCCAAAGAAAAGGTGGTAAAATTCAGGGCCTCCCTGGAAACATGCATTCGTGAGACTAAGGTAAACTTGCTTCAATTGCAGCAAACGGTGGGCCAGTTGAATTTTGCCCTAAGAGTAATGCCAATGGCCCGCCCCTTTTCCCGCTCGATTGCACAAGCCATGGTCGGTCTTAAGGAAGGACACCACCGCACGAGGCTCTCGGCAGAGATTCGCCAGGACATGCGCATTTGGTTGGCATTTCTGGCGGATTTCAATGGTCGAATTGTCTGGAACAAGCCGGCGGTGTCCTCCGAGGAGCTGGGGCTATGGACAGATTCGGCGGGGAGCGTGGGTTTTGGCGCCATATTCGGTACGCAATGGTCGGCTCAAAAATGGCCATCATGGTGGCACGAGTGCGGGCTGACGAGTAACATTGCTTTTCTTGAACTCTTCCCTATTTTGGTGGCCCTGAAAACATGGCCTGAGGGGTTTCGGGATCACTCTGTGGTGTTCTGGTCTGATAACATGACCGTGGTTGAGTGTATCAATAGTCAGGCAGCACGTTGCAAATTGATTCTGAGACTGCTCAAAGAAATTGTGTTATTGTGTATGCAGTTGAATGTGCTCTTTAGGGCAAGACATGTCCCGGGGGTACTGAACCAAGCAGCTGATGCGCTTTCTCGTTTCCGTATGCAGGCCTTCTGGGGTTTTCTGCCCACAGCGGACCCAGTAGCGGCGCCCTTTCCCGAAGCTCTCTGGTCTCTCGGTGCCCCGAACTACAAAACCTCGTGGGAGAGAGTTTAGCACCCAGGACAAGGAAGGCATATGAAGGGGCGTTCCGTTCCTATTGGTCCTTTTTGGGTTCTGCTAGGGGGGAGCTTTGGGGCCAGGAAGAGCTTGTCGTAAAATTCTTGCTGTCTTTACATCAGGCAGGCAAATCCGTAGCTACGGCCCAGAGGCATCGGGCCGCCATTTCCTTTATGGCAAGGGCTCATGGGATCCAGGACCCGACAGCGTCTTTCGTGGTGCAGAAAGCGCTACGTGGGTGGCAACGCCTTGAGGGTCGCAGAGTAGATGAGAGGCACCCGATAGGTCTGGACAGGTTGGCCCTGTTATTATCCGTACTCCCTGCGACATGTTCATCCCAGTATGAAACAGTGTTTTTCCGGGCCGCCTTTGCGTTAGCATTCCATGGGGCAATGCGGGTAAGCGAACTGGTGGCGAAGAACAAGCGGGATACGGTGGGGGGACTGTGCAGAGAGCACATTCAGGTAAAGAGGGAGACGATGACTGTCTCGTTTGTCAGGTCCAAGGCCGATCAGGGTGCGATAGGGGATTGTGTAGTCATACATCGGATTCCCGGATCTCCCATGTGCCCTGTTGTTTGCGTAGAGGAATATTTAGCGCAGAGGGCGTCATCATGGGGGGGGACCTTGTTGAGGCACGCTGATGCCACCCCACTGACGAGGTTTCAGTTCCAGCGGGTGCTTGCAATGGCAATTTCGGCTGCGGGCTTGAACCACGGCGAGTTTGGGACCCATTCCTTTCGGATAGGGGCTGCTACTGAGGCTACAGCCAGGGGTCTGAGTGTAGAAAAAGTGAAACGTTTGGGGCGTTGGTCCTTGAATTGTTACAAAAGGTATGTGCGGTTGCACATGTTGTGAAGCTGCTATCATGTACTCACGCTTCTTGTTTTTGTTTGGTTTACAGTTTCGCAAGCTTACGAGGCGGGGCGGACTGTGCAGTCGACCCGACACCTGGGAACCAGCGGTCAAACATCACCGGCTGTGGAAAAAGTGGTGTGGGTCGTGGGCCACTCATACGTGAGACGTGCCGCAGACGTATTCAAAGCAGGTGACATGATTCACATGGCTGGGGAATACGGGTACAGGGTGACCTTCTACGGAAGGGGCGGGCTCTGTATTGACCAGTTTCAATCCTTTTTCGAGGGCTTGTTAGGGCGGACAAGGTCACCGCCATCTATAATCATAGTCCATCTTGGGGGCAACGATTTGGTGACCACTGGTAGACGACTTCTTCTCGAGGCGATACTTTCCACAGTAAGTTGGTTGGCGAGAAGGGTTCCAGGGTGCACAATTGCATGGTCCCATATGATTCCACGTAGAGTGTGGCGGGGGGCAAATTCGGTTTCTGCTTTGAATCATTCTGTGAAGAAAGTAAATAACAAATTGGGTAGATTGTTTCGTTCAAGTGCACTGCATTGTATTCCTCATGGTTGTATCAAGGGGGACAGTAAGTATTTGGGTGATGGGGTCCATTTGTCCCGGGTGGGGAATGAGTTACTCATAGGAGACCTCATAGCTTGGCTAAAGAGTTTAAAGCATGACCTTTAGGCAGGAGTTTTGTGGGGGGTCCGGATAGCCGGTCAACTATCCGGCCTGTGGCGGTAAGGTCATGATCGGTGAGCAGTAATTGGAAGATCCCTATGGGGGGGCGTCACCCATTACGGATGGGAGCGCCCGGGGGAGGTGGCCATTGGCCCCTCAACGGGGAGGCGGTCCCTTCTAAGGATGGGCCGCCGAAAGGAAAGGGAAGGCGGTCAAGGCCCCTTCCTGGATAGGAGGGGCTACGGGCCCCTCCTGGGAATTTCCCGGGGCCAGGACACCTGCGACGGCAGATGTGGTAAGTTGTGTGGGGTGGGGAGGGGGGTTTACGCTACCTTCTAGACACCTCACACGAGTCCTCGGACGACCATTAAATGGCGTCGAGTTCATTGGGGCCCCCGTCAAGTCAAGGGAAATTGGTAGATGCACATGAGGTACAGCCTCTGTGCGGTCGCCCCTCGCAAGTGGGGGGGGTAATTCTGGTTTAGGGATCTGACACCGGTTACGACCTTGCCGTTGGCCCTTAACGTTAGGATGTACAATTTCAAGTTAAAATGTTTTGTAGGATGTTAGTTCGGCTAGGAGAACCTTTGTATTAGAAATATGTTAAGGTTAGCCAAACATCGTAATGTGGAAATGAAATTGTACATAATATGAAACTGTTAATTTTAATGTTTTGATTTTGTTTCATATTTTAATAAATACGGCCGGGAGGGTCACTCCCTCCCGCCTTCCAAAAGTTCAGTACGGTTTCCGGTTTCCCATCCTTGGGGATTGTGTCGAGAGGGGGTGGCGGGTATCTCAGCCATATGGAAAGGGGCGACCACTCGGTCCCCCCGAACGTATGGTGGAGTACCCCGATCCCCCCGGGAGGCCATCTTGGGCGGGAGGCGAGTCTCGGCTGGTATGCCCGAAGTGGCGTAGCCGGGGCGCGCTTTTTCCCGCCCTGGAGTGGGTTGTCCTAGACACTGAAGCCGCCAGCCCCGCCCCCGGAGGCGGGCGGAGGCGGGTTTACGCCCGCCCGAAGACGGATAAAAGGAGCAACAAGCCAAGAAAGCATCCTCTTGTTCCTGTGCTCTGAAGCTGCACCTCCCCGCTGCACGTGAGCTCGAGACGGAACGAAGAGCCAATTTTGACCCACCCACCAGCCCCTGAAGACAGCAAGTGGTTTTGAAATAAAGTTTTGATGTGGTAACTCTATTTCTTACAGGTTGTTACGATTGAAGTGTTATTTGAGTATGCAATAAAGTGAATGGTTCTTTTCAGTATGTTTTTTCGAATAAAGTATTTTGCACTAGTGTTGACCGGTAATAATACGTGAAGCAGTTATGGTTGTTTTTTAATTTTAGTAATTCTAGTTAATTGTCGTATTTATTTTGGTCGGGCGGTAAGGTCATGATCGGTGAGCAGTAATTGGAAGATCCCTATGGGGGGGCGTCACCCATTACGGATGGGAGCGCCCGGGGGAGGTGGCCATTGGCCCCTCAACGGGGAGGCGGTCCCTTCTAAGGATGGGCCGCCGAAAGGAAAGGGAAGGCGGTCAAGGCCCCTTCCTGGATAGGAGGGGCTACGGGCCCCTCCTGGGAATTTCCCGGGGCCAGGACACCTGCGACGGCAGATGTGGTAAGTTGTGTGGGGTGGGGAGGGGGGTTTACGCTACCTTCTAGACACCTCACACGAGTCCTCGGACGACCATTAAATGGCGTCGAGTTCATTGGGGCCCCCGTCAAGTCAAGGGAAATTGGTAGATGCACATGAGGTACAGCCTCTGTGCGGTCGCCCCTCGCAAGTGGGGGGGGTAATTCTGGTTTAGGGATCTGACACTGGTTACGACCTTGCCGTTGGCCCTTAACGTTAGGATGTACAATTTCAAGTTAAAATGTTTTGTAGGATGTTAGTTCGGCTAGGAGAACCTTTGTATTAGAAATATGTTAAGGTTAGCCAAACATCGTAATGTGGAAATGAAATTGTACATAATATGAAACTGTTAATTTTAATGTTTTGATTTTGTTTCATATTTTAATAAATACGGCCGGGAGGGTCACTCCCTCCCGCCTTCCAAAAGTTCAGTACGGTTTCCGGTTTCCCATCCTTGGGGATTGTGTCGAGAGGGGGTGGCGGGTATCTCAGCCATATAGCCTACACAGCCTATAATATTTGGTATCCCCAGTGTTTCTCGGGTTAGAAGTTACAAGGATTCAATTTGACATTGCCTCATGTTGAATGGGACAGCACAGTATTTCTCTACCACAAAGCATCCTTCCTTTTGCTTTCCAACATCATTTACTATGAGGTTACCAAATAGTATGGCTTACGCATTGCTATAATATCTGGTTTCCCCTATGTTTTATTAGTTACCCTTTATCCATTGAGCAGTTCTGATTGCCTTTTATTACATAGCAAACTACGGTATATTTTCCCATTTGGTAAATGATTCCACAAGCTTTTGCATCCGGTACCCTTAGGAGATACCAAATATTATAGCACACACACTTGGTATCACCAGAGTTTCTCAGGTTAAAAGTTACCAGAATTCAATTTGACATCGCCTTATGTTGGATGGGAAAGCACAGTATTTCTCTACCAAAGAGCATCCTTCTTTTTGCTTTCCAACATCATTTACTATGGGGATACCAAATATTATGGCTTACGCATTGCTGTAATATCTCGTATCCCCTATGTTTCATTAGTTACTCTTTAGCCATTGAGCATTTCTAATTGTCATTTATTACATAGTAGACTACAGTATTTTTTCACATTTTGTAAATGGTTCCACAAGCTTTTGCATCCGGTACCCTTAGGAGATACCAAATATAATAGCGTATACAGCCTATAATATATGTTATCCCAGTGTTTCTTGGGTTAGAAGTTACCAGGATTCAATTTGAAATTGCCTTATGTTGGATGGGAGAGAAGAGTATTTCTGTACCAAATAGCATCCTTCTTTTTGCTTTGCAATGACATTTACTATGGGGATACCAAATATTATGGCTCAAGCGTTGCTGTAATATCTCGTATCCCCTATGTTTTATCCATTACCCTTTAGCCATTGAGCAGTTCTCATTGCCTTTTATTAAATAGCAGACTACGGTATCTTTTCACATTTTGTAAATAATTCCACAAGATTTTGCACCCGGTACCCTTAGGAGATACCAAAAATAAATAGACTAGACAGCCTATAATATTTGGTATCCCCAGTGTTTCTCGGGTTAGAAGTGACCAGTATTCAATTTGACATTGCCTTATGTTGGATGAGAGAGCACAGTATTTCTATACCAAATAGCATCTTCCTTTTGCCTTCCAACATCATTTACTATGGGGATACCAAATATTATGGCTCATGCATTGCTGTAATATCTTGTATCCCCTATGTTTCATGGGTTATCCTTTAGCCATTGACCAGTTGAAACTGCCTTTCATTTGAAAGCAGACTACAGTATCTTTTCACATTTTGTAAATCATTCTACAAGATTTTACATCTGGAACCCTTAGGGGATACCAGATATAATAGCCTATACGTCCTATAATATTTGGTATCCCCAGTGTTTCTCGGGTTAGAAGTTACCAGGATTCAATTTGACATCGCCTATTGTTGGATGGGGGAGCACAGTATTTTTATACCAAATGTTTCCCTTCCTTTTGCTTTACAACATCATTTACTATGGGGATACCAAATACATTATATCATGCATTGATGTCATATCTTGTATCCCGCATGTTTTATGGGTTACCCATCAGCCTTTGACCACTTGAAATTGCCTTATATTTGATAGCAGACTACAGGGTCTTTTCACATTTTTTTCATCATTCCCCAAGACTTCTCATCTGGTTCCCTAAGGGGATACCAAATATAATTGCCTATACGACCTATACGATTTGGTATCCCCAATGTTTCTTGGATTAGAAGTTACCAGGATTCAATTTGGCATCGCCTTATGTTGGATGGGAAAGCACTGTATTTCTTTCCAAAATAGCACCCTTCCTTTTGCTTTCCAAAATCATTTACTATGGGATACCAAATATTATGGCTCTCGCATTGCGATAATATCTCGTATCCCCTATGTTTCATTGGTTACGTTTTAGTCATTGACCAGTTGAAATTGCCTTTTATTACATAGCAGACTACAGTATCTTTTCACATTTTGTGAATCATTACACAAGATTTTGCATCCGGTACCCTTAAGAGATACCAAATATAATAGTCTATACAGCCTATAATATTTGGTATCCCCTGAGTTTCTCTGGTTAGAACTTACCAGGATTCAATATGACGTTGCCTTATGTTGGATGGGGGAGCACATTATTTCTATACTAAATAGAACCCTTTCTTTTGCTTTCCAAAATCATTTACTATGGGGTAACCAAATATTATGGCTCAATCATTGCTGTAATATCTCATATCCCCTATTTTTCATGGGTAGCCCTTTAGCCACTGACCATTTGAAATTGCCTTTTATTTGATAGCAGACTATAGTATCTTTCCACATTTTATACATCATTTCACAAGATTTTACATCCAGTCCCCTTAGGGGATACCAAATATAATAGCTTGTACGGCCTATAATATATGGTATCCCCAGTGTTTCTTGGGTTAGAAGTTACCAGGATTCAATTTAACACTGCCTTATGTTGGATGGGAGAGCACTGTGTTTCTATACCAAATAGCATCCTTCTTTTTGCTTGCCAACTTCATTTACTATGGGCATACCAAATATTATGGCTCATGCATTGCTGTAATATCTCGTATCCCCTATTTTTCATGGGTATCCCTTTAGCCACTGACCATTTGTAGTTGCATTTTATTTGATAGCAGACTACAGTATCTTTCCACATTTTATACATCATTTCACAAGATTATAAATCCACTACCCTTAGGGGATACCAAATATAATAGCTTGTACGGCCGACAATATATGGTATCCCCAGTGTTTTTCGGGTTAGAAGTTACCAGGATTCAATTTGACATTGCCTCATGTTGGATGGGAGAGCACAGTATTTCTATACCAAATAGCATCCTTCTTTTTGCTTTCCAACATCATTTACTATGGGGATACCAAATACTATTGCTCATGCATTGCTGTAATATCTCGTATTCACTATGTTTCATTGGTTACGCTTTAGCCATTGAACAGTTGAAATTGCCTTTAATTACATAGCAGACTACAGTATCTTTTCACATTTTATAATACATTTCACAAGATTTTGCATCCGGTACCCTTAGGAGATACTAAATATAATTGCCTATACAACTTATATTATTTGGTATCCCCAGTGTTTCTTGGGTTAGAAGTTATCCGGATTCAATTTGACATCGCCTTATGTTGGATGGGAGAGCAGAGTATTTCTATACCAAATCGCACCCTTTCTTTTGCTTTCCAACATCATTTAATATGGGGATACCAAATATGGCTCATGCATTGCTCTAATACCTCGTATTCCCTATGTTTCATGGGTTATCCTTTAGCCATTGACCAGTTGAAATTGCCTTTTAGAGTATCTTGTCACATTTTGTACATCATTCCACAACATTTTGCATCTGGTTCCCTTGGGGGAAACCAAATATAATAGCCTATACGGGCGATAATATTTGGTATCCCCTGTGTTTCTCTGGTTAGAACTTACCAGTATTCAGTTTGACGTGGTTTTATGTTGGATGGGTGAGCACAGTATTTCCAAACCAAATTTGACCCTTCCTTTTACTTTCCAACATCGATTACTATGGGAATACCAAATATTATGGCTCATGCACTGCTGTAATATCTTGTATCCCCTAAGGTTCATAGGTTTCCCCCTTAGACATTGACCACTTGAAGTTGCCTCTTATTTGATAGCAGACTACAGTATGTTTTAACATTTTTTACATCATTCCACAAGATTTAAAATCTGGTTCCTTTAGGGGATACCACATATAATAGCCTATTCCGCCCATAATATTTGGCATCCCGTGTGTTCCTCAAGTTAGAATTTACCAGTATTCAATTTGACATGGTCTTATGTTGGATGGACAAGCACATTATTTCTATGCCAAATAGCACCATTCCTTTTGCTTTACGACATTATTTACTATGGGGATACCAAATACTATATCTCATGCATTGATGTAATATCTTGTATCCTGTATGCTTTAAGGGTTACCCTTTAGCCTTTGACCACTTGAAATTGCCTTGTATTTGATAGCAGACTACAGGATGTTTTCACATGTTTTTTACATCATTCCCCAAGACTTCTTATGTTATTCCCTTAGGGGATACCAAATATAATTGCCTATAATGCCTATAATATTTGGTATCCTCTGTGTTTCTTTGGTTTGAACTTACCAGGATTCAACTTGACATGGCCTTGTGTTGGACGGGTGAGCACAGTATTTCTATGTCAATTATCACCCTTCCTTTTGCTTTCCAACATCCTTTACTATGGGGATACCAAATATTATGGCTCACATATTGCTGTAATATCTTATATCCCCTACGTTTTGTGGGTTACCCTTTAGCCATTGACCACTTGAAGTTGCTTTTAGTTGATAGCAGACTACTGTACCTATTCACATTTCTAATATAATTCCATAACATTTTACATCCAGCTACTAACCCCTACGTATCATAACCTGTTCTGCTCCTATGTGCCCTCTGACCACTATTGTTGCCCAACTCCCAATCTCTCACTCACCCTGTCAGAGTTGACTTGAAAAACCAACAAATGCAAATGGGAAAATACAAACAGTAAGTAAATAGGTGTTTTTGCAGCTTAATTAAAATCATTACAAAGTCAAACCACGCAAGACAATTGAAATAATTGCTAAAAACATCATAAAATAGAAAACTTGTTAAAAAAATTCATACTGTGCAAAATAGATGTCCTCATGTGTTAAAACCCATATTCCAATAAAGTGCTCAATAGCCAGTAGCACCCGGTCTTTGTAGATGTATTTGTGCAAGCTGCTGGTTAGGAGTCTGTTGTATCTTAGGTCTTCCTGCTGCTCAGTTAGAATGCATGCAATGTGGAATGTTGCATGAATGGAATGTTAGAGGTTGGTGAATGTCAGTTGGGTGAGGGCTGAGCAGCAGGACAGCTGCTCCTGATGGGCTAATCGCTTTATCTTATTATCTAACATCTTAACTTAAATAAAGTAACTTACTTAATCTACATGAAGTATTGGCTTCTTTTTGATTACATCATTTGGCGATTGTTCAGAAGAAGAATCTACGCGTGCAACTTAAAAGAAACTGAAAAGCTAAAGGAGTACTAGACTGAAACAGTGTAGAGAAGTCAAAGCGGTTGGAATCGAAAATGGAAATTGAAGAGAAAAAATAATTTGGAGGTAAATGACTTTTAACAGTTATCATATAAATGTGTGTAACGTTGTCTGGCACAAAAGAAGACACCCCATTAGTGACCCTGCCACCGGTCACCCTAATACCCAGGTGTGCCAGATCAGCGTTAATTAAGAGCTTAATACCAGCCAATTTGTGGTTTGTTGAAGTTCGGGTTCAAGGAAAAGTCGAGCCTCGGTGTAGAGTACATGCTTAATAACAGCCGCTTTGATGTTTGCTTGTGTTCGGGGGCAGAAATCGGGCCTCAGACATAGAAATGTACATGCTTAATATTGTGTTCGGGGGCAGAAATCGGGCCTCAGACAGAGAGATGTACATGCTTAATACCAGCCGCTTTGCTGTTTGTTTGTGTTCGGGGGCAGAAATCGGGCCTCAGAGAGAGATGCACATACTTAATGCCAGCCGATGTGTCATTCATTTTTTGTGAGACTACGTTATGGGTTTAAGCGTAGAGTCTGCGCTGTGGCAAGAAACACAAGGAGGCCTGCACCGATGCTTTGGGTGTGAGTAAAGGAGTCAGCGCAGTGGAAACTGGAAAATGGAATTAAAAAAAAGAAGAAATATGTCTACAATTTGTTTGGAATCAAAGTTATGGAGCAACGGCTACTGGTTACTTTGAAAGTATTCTGCACAAGACGCTTTAAAAATTGCAGGTTTACCTCATCACAGTGTCATCCTCTGTGATGACAATCAATGCACGTCTGATGCTTGTGAGGCATTATTTGGTGCACGTTCGTGCCGTGAACCACTCGTTCCTGCGTCATTGTGCGTGCCTCCATGTTGAAAACGAGAAAGCCAGATGAAGTATACAGAGAATGTCGCGGCACGGTAAGAACCAGGGACTGACTTAATTTCAGTTTGCAGTGAGTGTTGCTTACCGGATTAACGTTTTCTCGTGACTGGTGTTTTGTTTGCCCAATGATGTTAAAAAAAAAAAACGTTCTATTTCATGGCATTTTTTAAAAAAGATAATCGGCTGTTTGTCTGGATTCCAAGTAAGCATACTTAAGAGGAAAATCTTAAAAACGTTTAAGGGCCCAGGAGAACATTCAATAGATCAAAGTTTTGTTTTGTCAAGCTGGGCTGAGAGCGCTGTAGATGCTGTAACTGAACAAAGGTCATGGTAATGCATGCGGTTTTGTGAAGAAGCTGAAACGGTTTGCTGAAGCAGTTGAAATTGACAAAGGTAGACCAGTGAGCCAAGATGTGACTGGAATGAGACAAAGGTTGCAGAAATAGAAGTGGGTCTCTGGGTCCAGCAGAAGCTATATCTGGTCAAAGGAACCAGTAATGGAAGTGGGTCTGTGAGTCCAGCAGAAGCTGTAAAAAGACAATGGTTCCTGTTATGGTAGTTGGTCTGAGAGACCATGTTGGGGGAAATGTTCAAGAATTTGAAACGGAAAGCCCAAAGATGGGGTCGAAGAGCCCACGTTGGGGACACAGGTCACAGAATTTGACCAGAACTGTTGTTCCACAACAGGACTTGTGTTTGAGTTGGTGTCAAGTTGTTAGACCACTCATTAGCTTGTCTGTGTATAAGGTGGCTATGTTGTATGTGGTCACTCATTTTTAGGTATTGTGTGTCGATTGGGGCATGAATGAGTTGTGTAAGGGCTTGTTCTGGCGCATGAATGAGTTATGTAAGGGCTTGTTCTGGGCTATGAATGAGTTATGTAAGGGCTTATTCTGGTGTATGAATGAGTTATATAAGGGCTTGTTCTGGTGCATGGATGAGTTATGTAAGGGCTTGTTCTGGTGCATAAATGAGATATATAAGGGCTTGTTCTGGTGCATGGATGAGTTATGTAAGGGCTTGTTCTGGTGCATAAATGAGTTATGTAAGGGCTTGTTCTGGTGTATGAATGAGTTATGTAAGGGCTTTTTCTGGCGCATGAATGAGTTATGTAAGGGCTTGTTTTTGTGCATGAATAAGTTATGTAAGGGCTTCTTCTGGTGTATGAATGAGTTATGTAAGGGCTTGTTCATTTGTCTGAGGTGTACACGTTGTTTTCTGATATATTTGGTGTTATGGTTTTTTCTGTGGGTTCTGCTTATTGCTCTGGTCTGGCCAACTGGTATGATTTGTGGCATTTGGGTGTGATGGTGTATGATGAAGAATAGCTATATCTTGTCAAAGGAACCAGTAATGGAAGTGGGTCTGTGAGTCCAGCAGAAGCTGTAAAAAGACAATGGTTCCTGTTATGGTAGTTGGTCTGAGAGACCATGTTGGGGGAAATGTTCAAGAATTTGAAACGGAAAGCCCAAAGATGGGGTCGAAGAGCCCACGTTGGGGACACAGGTCACAGAATTTGACCAGAACGGTTGTTCCACAACAGGACTTGTGTTTGAATTGGTGTCAAGTTGTTAGACCACTCATTAGCTTGTCTGTGTATAAGGTGGCTATGTTGTATGTGGTCACTCATTTTTAGGTATTGTGTGTTGATTGGGGCATGAATGAGTTATGTAAGGGCTTGTTCTGGCGCATGAATGAGTTATGTAAGGGCTTGTTCTGGGCTATGAATGAGTTATGTAAGGGCTTATTCTGGTGTATGAATGAGTTATATAAGGGCTTGTTCTGGTGCATGGATGAGTTATGTAAGGGCTTGTTCTGGTGCATAAATGAGTTATGTAAGGGCTTGTTCTGGTGTATGAATGAGTTATGTAAGGGCTTGTTCTGGTGTATGAATGAGTTATGTAAGGGCTCTGGCGCATGAATGAGTTATGTAAGGGCTTGTTCTGGCGCATGAATGAGTTATGTAAGGGCTTGTTTTTGTGCATGAATAAGTTATGTAAGGGCTTCTTCTGGTGTATGAATGAGTTATGTAAGGGCTTGTTCATTTGTCTGAGGTGTACACGTTGTTTTCTGATATATTTGGTGTTATGGTTTTTTCTGTGGGTTCTGCTTATTGCTCTGGTCTGGCCAACTGGTATGATTTGTGGCATTTGGGTGTGATGGTGTATGATGAAGAATAGTGCTTTGTTTCAGGAAGCTATGTGGCGTTCTACTCGAACTGTAGTGTGCGAGAAGAGATGTCTCCTTTGTTAGTTTGGTGAGTTGTGGTATGGTGTGTGATAGGATGCATTTTCTTTTGTCAGTTTGATGATGGTGTGACTGGTTGTGATGCGAGGTGTGTGGGATTCTATCACATATTCATTATTTTGAGTATTTATTATTTGTGCATTGTTCAAATTTTATTGAGTGCATTATTTTAATTTTGTGACTATGTGTACTTTACATGTGGTCATTATCTTAATTGATTCATCTATTATATTTCTCAATGCAATTGTTCCCATAACGAAGGGAGCTATGTTGTATCTTAGGTACTTTACTTGTGGTCATTATCTTAATTGATTCATCTATTATATTTCACAATGCAATTGTTCCCATAAAAAAGGGAGATATGTTATATCTTGATTCATCTATTATATTTCACAATGCAATTGTTCCCATAGCGAAGGGAGATATGTTGTATCTTAGGTCTTTCTGCTGCTCAGTTAGAATGCATGTAATGTGGAATGTTGCATGAATGGAATGTTAGAGGTTGGTGAATGTCAGTTGGGTGAGGGCTGAGCAGAGGACAGCTGCTCCTGATGGGGCTATCGCTTTATCTTATTATCTAACATCTTAACTTGAATAAAGTAACTTACTTAATCTACATGGAAGTATCGGCTTCTTTTTGATTACATCAGAGTCCTCAACATTTGCAAACCGGGCAAAGATAGATTTGTCAGAACCAAACTTTAAAGACCAGGGGTCCCTTGATGGGTAAGGGCCATGTATTAGCTAATAACAAGGTGTGGCAGTATAAATTTGGCTGGAGAGTTCCAGTTAATTAGTCAATGGTGTCCATGCCTGGGGACGGAAATTTCTTGTCTGACGTAGCGGATTGTACTGTTAATAATTTGTTCACTTGCAATAGGAACTTGGCAGCCCTGCAAGTGAGCTAGATTGATTAACTATTCAATAATGTCATCACTACACAGTGGCAGGATCTTAGCTTGAGTGACCGAAAGGCAGGGCAGAGTCATTTTTGTCTAAGTTGATTAGGTGCTGGGCAAAAAAACATAAAAATGTAATAGGTTTTTTTCAAATTGTCCACATAAATGGAAAAGGAAGTTAGGCCAGCTTTGTTTCCAGGACGGGCCTGATCTTTTGAGGCAAAAACACCCATGCGGATTAATAGAAAGCATTGCTGGATGGTTTGAGAGATATGGCACCTAAGATATGTTTGGGACCCCCAGTTACTATAAGATTGTAAGACTGTCCAGCCATACTTTTTCCTGGCCATTTCAACTTTGTCAGGTGCCCAAAATTTTAAACTTGGCTGCTTTGTTGGCAATTGTTTTAAACGCTGTGAAGCTGATGTTTAACTCCCAACGTTAGATAGATTAAGGGTTGTCAAAGCTTGGTGAAGCACTGTTAGCCAGTTGTACACTGGCTTTCCATTTCAGACCAACACAAAGCATCCAGTGACTCAGGTGGTGCAGCTCTCATATTCCAATACAATTTAGTTAACGCTGCCAATCTTACCATGGTTGGTAAAAAAGTCAGAATTCCAGGCGCAATTGAGCTTGAGGGATGTGTTAAAGCTAAAAATGTGTTTGAACTGAACAGTTTGAGAATGGTTGCATCTTTGCGTTTGAGGAGTTCTGAACTGGAGGTCAGCGAGGGTAGACATTTTGCCAATGTTTTGCAGTAAATATAGTTGAGGCGAGCTCCCCATCTCATTTTCTGTCAGATTGAAGGCAAATAATAACTTATTGGCTAGTTCCCTTCTTTGTGCAAGATGCTTTCAAAACTTAATCTGGAGTCCATTTCCACCCTTTAAGTATCTGTAGGTGCTGACCTGGTCAATCCCGTTCCAACTGCTTTCTATTTAAACCTTGTGCTTTGCCTGCTGTTATTCAGCGAAAAGCTAATTACTTTTTTTGCTGTAATTTTACTTCTAGCCTGAAGATTCAGTAAAACTGAGGAGGGCTGTAATTTGGCTCTGAAGGCCGATGGGAGTCTGGCTACATAAAACAATGTTATCTGCATATTGTAGACTGCACATTGGTCTGTTTGGAAGTTTTAGTGGATCACTCAAGACTTCAGATAGCACGGCATCCATATCTGCTGTGTATATGTTAAAGAGGCAAGGGGTGAGGACACATCCTTGTTTTAGGCCGATAAGTGTGGGGATCTTCCTAGGTATTCTATCATCCTTACCTATTTTGATTTGCACCCAGTTGTCTAAGTGTAACTCGGTAATGGCCTTAAGAAGATTTGGAGGAGCACCCCATCTAGCCATCTTTGCTCAAAGGAGGTCCCTTGGGACCATGTTGAATGGTTCTTTTAAGTCGATGAAGCAGGTGTATAGATTGGAGGCCTTATAATTTGCCTTTTCTATCATGAGACTGAGGAACAGACAATTGGTGGTTGCACTCATGTCGGCTCTAAATCCCCACTTCCAGGTCTGTTAAAAGATTGGTAGCGTAGAGTTTAGTTTGACATCGATCAGGTCGATCAGTCTGTAATTTGCTGGCTTTGTCCCTGAGCCTGACTTGAATATGTGGTGGAGAATGCTAAATCTCCATGATGCTGGAATTATGTTGGTGGTAAGTGCAAAATGAAGTAAGGATAAGACACAAAACCCAAAAGCCCTGGTCGTATGTGAACAGGGCATTAGGGAGACTATTTGGTCCCGCGCCCAGGCTAACTCTGAGATTCCGGCATTGTGATGACAAAAACTGCCATTTCTGAGTGAATTGATTTCTGCCCAGAATTGTTTGCTATTGTTTTTTTGCTTGTGTGCAGCAGTTTTATACATATTTTTTCTTGATATGTCTTTTTAGCTGACCAAATTGCCTTTTTGTAAGTGTGCCTCAGTGTCGCAATTTAAACCATTGTAGGATGGCTAGGCATTAGGTCCTTTTTTCGCAGCTGCCTGATTTCCTTGTTAAGTTCTCCTTTTTTCTCCGAAGAGCTATGGGGTACCAAGGTTCCCCTTTTAATGGATGTATCGCAATGAGAGAATCCCAGTTAAACCACTTCGCATGTTGGATGGCGGTTATTTGAGAAGTGAACATAATAATATGGTTCATTATTGCATCTGCCATCTTTCCGTTCCAAGCTAGGCATCTTATATTGTAAGCGCTATCTTGTTCTATTAGATTGTTGCTTGGAGGTGCTCTTGGGGAATGTAATAGGAGTCTATCAAAAGAGGGAGCTCAGAGGGAAAACGGACAGGGTTGCCCTCCACTCAAAAAATGATCAACAACAAAAACCCTGTCTTGAGGACGTGAATTATGTCAGTTAATTTTATAACGGAACAGTCAATTAGTACTGATAACTGTTATCCTCCCCTATATATTTTCTTATGTTCAAGGGATGTTTTACTGCACTACGTCCAAAGTCTTTAAAAATAAAGGGAAACCTATTGGCCAACAGTTCTTTGACAGTCACACAGAACAAAAGCAGACAACTGTCTGAAACCTTAATCAGTACCAGGTATCCACCACACAAGGTTAGGAACAGGCAGAGTTCTACTCAGGAAAAAAATGTGAAATAACCGAATGACACCTCACGGAAACACCACCATCGGGGCAACTGGTATGTAATCTCCAGACAGGGCCCCTGTCTCATCATTGGTCGTCATTCGGTTCAAAAGAAAATGTGTCCAAATAACAAACAGAAAAGTGCATGAAACAGTGGAAGCAGAAAGAATCTGCTTGTGACAATCAAAAAGTGCTTCAAAATCAGCAGGCACTTGTTCTATGTCAACCTTAAGCAGCCTGCTTTACTCATACCAGCTGCCAGGGGTTCCAAGAGGGTAAAAAAGTACTCCAAAAGTGAGTCTCCGTAATCACAACGACTGTGAACATCAATCGATATGTCTCATGACGAGCGCCTTGCCTCGTTCTCGATGTAATAGGAGCTCAACTTGCTGGGGGAAGTGGTCACTCTCTACTCCCGGTTTTATACAGTAATTCAAGAACTTGGTGAAAATTCCTGAGTCCACAAATGTGTTGAAGAAGGTGGAATTGGTTTTGTGTGAAATCCTTGTGAAATTGGCTGGTTGACCTTGTGGAAAGCAGCCTTTGAGCGAGCACAGGCCAATTTCCTCTAGAGCAGTTGTACAAGATTTCCCACAGCGATCGGTTTTTTTATAGTTTGTTATTACTGAGAGTAATTACTTCATGACTGTTGCAGTGTATTGTTGATTAGGTTGATGGGGATTTGTTTTCACAAAATGCATATTAGAGCCTCACAACGGTAACATTTTTTGTTAAGGAAATGTTTTTGGGAGTCATTTTAGGATTGTTGCTAGTGAGGTAATGTTATCAGGTTTACTCTTTTGGCTGGGATGGATGTAAACATTGCAAATTACCAGATAAGCATTGCAGGTGTTGAGTTTTGGTCCTAAATCTGGATATAATTATAGTTTGTTGCATTGTATCCATGCCAGACTGAGGCCTACCTAGTTTTGTTGCCACCAAAGATGGGTTGCTATATAAGTTGAGAATCCTCCCGCAGCTCTGCCCTCTTTTGATTTTTTTGTTGCTTCTTGTTGATATTCTTGAAGGCTATGATTGCTGTGGGATGCTAGGACCAGGTTTCCCAAAAGGAGGAGAATGTCAAAGTTATGAAGAAAAGAAATGAAAACTGACTCCCCCCCCCTTGCTTCTAAGGCCATTCACATTCCAAGAACAGAATTTTAAAAGGTGATTGGGAGATGTTTCTGTTGTACTGGGTTTTAATCATGTCACTCTTCTTACAGGAGCAGGGCCCTGTAAGCTTTGCAGGGAGACCTGTCTCATGGAGCTCGAAGCTCCAGCGGCTGCTGTATGGATGATGCATAGATTTTCAAGACTAATGGGGTATTTTCCTGCTGGGCCAATTGCGCCCCTGAGGGTACTGGCTGACACTGTGCCAGTTTTTGGAGGATGGGTCAGCTGTGGCTGTGGCTGTAGGGGGCTGGGATACCTCTCTGGCTCAATACTTTTAGTGCAATACCCCAATTTAGAAAGCAGCCTCCATGCTGCCAGTCCTCCGTGGCTGTTTTTGAGCTGGACCAAGTGATCACCGTTACTTCAGGACCTGCCCTTTCTCATTTGGGTTTGAACTCAATGACTTCTATTTCGTGAGTTGTTACATGATTTAAGGTTTCAATTGTGTTAACAAGTTCAGGATTGCATTTCTGTTTAATGTGTATTGGTGTCCTTTGGACCTATAGAAGGGAATCATTTCTAGTCTCGGTATGGCATCACCCGTGATAGCTTTGTGGTTGTATATAGCCCCTGGACTATCCCTGGCCCCTGCCCGGATTTGTACTTCTGAATGGTGCAGGCACTGGGTGTGGTCAGAGGTGGTAGCTTCAAAAAGTGGGTGAGCCCATTGGCTGTTTCGGGCCCCAACACCTTTTTGTGCCTCTGGCAATTGTCCAAGGAAGTTCTGATTGATCGGGCTTGAGACGTGTGCTGTTGCGGTTAAACAAGTCAGGTGAGATATGCTAGACAGACTTGGTTCAGAATGAGTTGTATGGTGATACTGTGGGAATTGTTTTTCTCAAAGGGCACGCCCTGGCTAATTTTGATTCACGATGGATTATACCACGATCTTATGGGGCCATGCTCAGGAGCCAGACTTTGCCAGTGGGTAGTCTTCCAGGGCAGACAGGTGTACGAGAGTGCTCAGAGGTTGCGGTTACTTGTTTCTGAGGGAGAGCTATTTGAATCGCTGGTTAAGGTCCATTGTTGCCTTTGGATTTCTAGGTTTCTGAAATAAATGGTAGAGCCAATAAATCACCTCCATTGTGTTTATAAATGGGGCCCACCAGGGTGATGAGGATGATGGAGAGGGCCGAGCTGTCTTGCTTTGTTTTGTGAACGAGGTGGCATTGGTCGCTGGAATTTCGTTATTTCAGGACATACCTTCAGGGGTGTTATTATAGATGGTGAGGCCGTTTTTGTGCTGGAGTCTGATTGGGGAGAGCAAGGCATTGTAATCATGCTTGGGTCTGGTGTTTATGGTTATTTTTAATTGAACCTCATCTTCGTCACATGTGTCTTCGAAAGGGGTGAGTAACAATTCCTGCCACTCTACTGAGGACTCCAATGATTTTCTACCTGTAAAATATCTTAAACCTTGTGTGTAAAGAAGGGGGTGATCAATGAGCTGACTTTTCCCAAAGGTAATAACTTGGGGTGAACTTATAGTTAAGGCCCTGCTTTGTTGTTCTATTTCAGTGGTGTGGACGTGCGCCTTGACTGTTGTCTGTGTGGCGGGTGATTTTATAGGTTTGTCTATCTTGGGTACAAGTAAAGTTGGTTGATATGATCTGGGCGTTGCCATGCCTTGGTTCTCTGGGGATTTAAATAAAATCCATAATTTTAAGGCTCCTGAATCTCCTTTTTTATAGGTTGAACGAGCAAGACTGGTATGGTTGATTCTGATGTGCAAGAGTAGCCTCCATCGGATACTTTGCTGGCTGCTTGGATTTGCGCTTTGAATTCCTTTTCTTTACTGCTTTGACGGTTTCTCGGATCCTGCCCAAGCGTCGAGCGGGGCATGAGGTTGCATGTCCTTGCTACACTTATACATGGGGTTGGCTTGGGGGCCATGGGGTGATAAAGCAGTTGCGTCTAACTCCCTTTTCCACTTAGTGGAGTTCGCTATTGTGAGCTTACTGTTGGAGAATGGCACAGCGAACGAAAATTCTGTAATATTTTTTGATGAGTTGTAAGTTGGTTCTCTCTCTCTTTCTGTTGTTGATATGGCTCACTTCTTCTGGGGGCCTTGTTAGAATACTTAAAGGCTGCCTTAGTGACGCTGGGATTGGCTTGAGCCCATCAGAAGATAGGAAAGGGCAGCGGGAGAGGAGGGAAAAGGAGCTGCCACTGATGTTTATCACCTTCACCCACCTGTAACTTTTGCCACTGAGCTGCCAGTAAGCCATTCGCAAAGAAGGCACCCGATTGTTTTGCTGTTGAAGGTTTTCGCCTGGAGCTTTCCCCTTAAATAAAGTGCTCACGCCACGGCGTTATCAATACGCCAGGTGTAGAGGAGGCACCTGTTTATTGTGCTGTTGTTGAGCGCTGTTAGACACAGTTTTTGGGCAAGTGCAGTGAAAAGGGGGGGGCCTGGTCTCTGAGATGGGGCTAAGGATCAATGGGGCGGATCTCAACAGGGTTGCATCTGGGATTGCCGTCTTAATCCACAAACCTAAGGTTTCACCTGCAGGAGCTCCCCTCTGCATCCCCCAGACTTGCCTCCATCGCACCTGATCAGGCCTCCAGTGTAGTGACTGCTGTCTTGAGTTGTGTGAGCTCTTTCCTCATTTCTGTGACCCACGTATCCATTTGATCGTTCAGTTACTTTGCACAGGTCAGTGTGGAGCAAATCCACGTCAAACGCCATGGCCTCAATATTTGCCTGTACTGCAATACCTGAAGCTTCAATGGCTGCCAGGATATGAGCTCTGAAAAGTTCTACAGCAGCCCGGGCGGTTCAATCCTCCCAGAATGGTTGAGCTCTGCCCTTACTCTTAGCAGTAAACTGATCCATTTTGTTTGTTGCATGTCCCACACCTGTCTATCCTTGCATGTCATGCACCAGGGAGTGGGCCCACTACAACACTGAAGGTACAAACCTCGCACCACCACCACACACCTCCAGAGGAGACCCCCAAGTAGACCCAAAGGTACAGAAAATATGCATAAGAGGCAATTATGAACCAGCAGCAGGTGAGTATGCAAATTCTGGGATCTGAATTTTAATTGTCAATGTCCCAGGGGAGGCGAAGCAATGCAGACCAACCTTTTCAGGCTCCCGACCATCACTTATATGAAGGATATCCCCAACCTGCCTCCACTCCAATAGATTATGATCCAATAGCAGCCAAAAGTGCAATGGTATAGCAGAGGGGCCCAAAGTGTATAAGCCAGTTATCCTGTGGTGGAGATCTGCCCTCAACTGGAGGTGCAGGAGAATGTGTGGGCCTCTCTATGGGCCTGCAGCTATTTTTTTCAACCCCTATTTGGCAACTGCAGTCCTCCCAATCAAAGTGACAGTGGCCCTGCAACTCTAGTGTGATCTGAGGCAATCCTGGTCCCCTGCCCACTCTATTTTGTATTACAACCACAGTGGGGGGCAGTACCCTCTACGCTGCTCTCAGATCCACCACCAACGCTCTTCTCCCGGTCACCACTCTTGGTTTAGGGCCACTGTGCGACTAGGCCTCCAGCAGATGGGAGTGGGCGGCCCTCTTTGCAACAGAGTGTCCGCAATCTACCAACAATCATGCTGAAGGTCCCAAGATACCTTACAGTCCCCCGCCTGCACCGCGCTAAGGCCACACTTTGTTCTTAGTGTTTTGGAGACTCTGGGGTGACAGGATACTTCAGGATCACTTTTTGCAGGGCCGGAGCAAGTGTTTAGTGTTGCCACTCGGCCACGCCCCCATATATTCTCATTTTTTATATCATTCAACAAGCTTTCACATTTGGTTCCTTTGGGGGATACCAAATATAATGGCCCATACAGGCTATAATATTTAGTATCCCCTATGTTTCTCTGGTTAGATTGTAATAAGATTCAGTTTGATATGGTTTTAACTTGGCTGGGTGAGCACAGTATTTTTCTGCCAATTGTCACCCTTCCTTCTGTTTGCCAATACCTTTTACTATGTAGATACCACATATTACGGCTGATGCATTGCTGTAATATCTTGTATCTCCTACTATTCAATGGTTACCTTTTAGCATTTGACCAATTGGAGTTGTCTTTTGGTTTGATACCAGATTGCAGTCTCTTTTGACATGTTTGATTTAATTCCACAATTTTTCACATCCGTTCCTTTCAGGGATACCAAATATAATGGCCCATACGAACTATAATATTTGGTATCCCCTAGGTTTCTAGAGTTATAACTTACCAGGATTAAATTGAACATGGGGTTATGTTGCCTTGATGAGCACAGTATTTTTCTGCCAACTGGCACCCTTCTTTGAGGCTTCTAACATCTCTTACTTTAGGGATAACAAATATTACGGCTTGTGCTTCTGCTGTAATATATTGTATCCCCTACTTTTCATTGGTTACCCTTTAACCATTGCCCAATTACATTTGCCTTTTGTTTGGTAGCATGTTATAGTACTTTGTTGCATTTTTTATAACATTCCACAAACTTTAACGTTTGATTTATTTGAGGGGGCCTGGCGGACACCACACACGGCTCCAGCATTAAACTGTGCAAACCTGCAGCCCAAATCGGGCAGAGAGCCGGGAGCAATGATACACTGTCTAGAAGCTGCTGGAGCATTCATTTGGGGTTGATACCAATGTGGGCATGATGGTGAAGCCCAATTCTACTAAGAACCCCACCCCAGGCACTGGGGATGCACCAGGCCCTTCCGCCCCTCCTGATAATAGAGTTGGCACTCTGGGCCACTGCACAGTCACTCTGTACAGTTTTAAAAGATATTGTAGGAAGCCGGATCTGTATAGACTATACCAAAATGAGGTATAGTGTGCACATAGTCCAGTGGAACCCCAAAGGTAGCGTGAGGTAAAAGAAGATAATACCTTACTCCCTATTTGTGGTGGTTTGGGCGAGCAGTAAGGCTTTATCCTAGGGTAGTGTTAGGCATTTATTGTATAGAATCAAGCAAGAAATGATGTCACACGCTCGAAGACTGAACTCAGACCAATTTTGTTTGTGCAAAAATATTATTTCGTTATTTTATTTATAGAACCAAGCCAAGTCTGGTGCAAGTAAGTGAAATAATACTTTCACAGTATAAAAACTTGCAATAATAGTTGAACGTTGGTTCGAATGCAGTTGGTTGAGTTACAGGTGAGTCAACAGTTTGAAATTATTTTTCAGTTACTTTACAGATTACTGTGCATGTTACTTCTTACATTACTTTTTAAGTTACTTTTGTTGGCCACTGTGATATGCGGCACACTGGGGCATCTCGTAGACAAGAGGTAAGTAATACAGTTTTTGTATATTTGCAGTTTTTCAAGTTTTTATACAAACCAACTGCTCACTTAGAAGAATTTTCACAAGAAAGCAGTCAATGTAGTCCTATGGGAGAAAACAATGTTATCGACTTAACTGTAAGTACTTTGGTATGGGAGTTGGTTTTCTGGGTTTAGCACCAGGGTTCCCTCAGGGTCAAGGATGCACTCTTCAAGGACCCTCAGTGGCAATAGGGTGACTGATGCAGAGTATTGAAGCCCAATGTTATCCAAAGGGGGATAGAGGCCTCTGGTTGGTGGCTGCTCACGAGCAGGCCACAATGTTGTGGGAGCAAAGCTCCTGGTGTCAGGCTCAGGGCAAAGCTGGATCTGTGTTAGCACCCAAAGTGCACCCAAAGCGGCGCAGGGGCAGCTGGGTACAGGGTGCTGTTTTGGTGTTTGGTACCCATTAATTTCAATAGGGATTCTTCGGTTGCAGCAAACACTGCAGGTCCGGGGACAAAGATCTTCAGGAGGCGACCACTGGTTGGAAAGGTAAGTTGGGATGCTGGGACACCATCTGTAGGGCCACCCAATGCTGTTGGACGTCGAGTGCAGGGGAGTCTTTAGGAGTCTGGTTTTTCTTACCAGCTCCAGTCTCGGTCGGGGGGTTCCTCCAGAAAGGAGCTGCAGGCATCGATTGGAGATTCGAGGCAGGTCAGAGATCACCAGATCTCAAGTCAGGATCGCTGGGGAGACCTGCTTGTGGTGTTGAGCCACTCAAACTCGGGCCATAGGCTTCTGATGCAGAGTGATGCAGACTCGCGGATTTGGCCTGAGAAAGGGTCTATGGGTAATTCCATGTGCTCACTGGAGACAAAATCTTGGTTTGGGAAGGCAGGTCAGGTCCTCCAGGTTTTTGGGGGCTGCTGGCTGCAGCACACACCGGGATTTCGCTGGAGCAGGTTCGAAGTGGGGCCAAGTCAGTGGGCGTCCTCCTCTTCTTAGTTGAGCACGGCTTCTTCTGTCCTTCTTTTTCTCTTGTTCTGGTCGGTTCTTCTCTGAGGAGGCAAGGTTCAGGGTTGCCTCTAAAAACTAGATTTAGACGTGTTACAGGTAGGTAAAGGTCAGGACCAATGGGTCTCTTCCTTTGGGTGGGTACACACCTTATTATGCCATCCTCCAGTGGGAGGGGGCACATGCCTCTCTCTGGTTGGCTGGGTCACCCCATCTGCAAGATGGTGGGGACTGAGAACTGTGCTTTACCTCTCCTCCCCACCTGAGGGGTGGGGTTAGCAAAGGTGGGCACACCTCTCTTCCCCACATGGTTACCTGCCGATTCTCCCACCCAAAGTGGTGGTCAGAACCGGTGGGGACCAGTTGCTGGAAGCAGCAGAACGCTGGGGTAGCTCACGAAGGCCGCAAGCCTTTGAAGTCTCCTTCGTGAACCCTGCCCATCCTGGGTGAGGGAGGCTTGGCACCTTGTCCCAGGATGTGCATTGTTTTACACCACAGAAGCAGCAGGCTCTTGACCCAGGGGTCCAGAAATATGTCTGGTGGTGGCAGCTGGTGAGCCAGGACACTAGAGTTAGGTCGTTTTTCAGGGGGCATCTCTAAGATGCCCACTGAGAGCATTTCACATTGGCATCAGTGTGAGTTTAATGTGCTGAGAAGTTTGATGCCAAACTTCCCAGTTTTCAGTAAAGCCATTATGGTGCTGTGGAGTAATGACCAACTCCCTGCACCTAATACTCTTAATGGCATTGCTGCACTTATAATGTCTAAGAATTGGTTTAGACACTGTAGCTGTATGGAGTTCATGCACCTGTACACTCACCACTGATAGAGTGCACCCAGCTAAAGGGATGGCTTACCTATGCCAGGGATGTGTGCCATGTCGACTCTTCACTTTGTTCTGCACCAAAAAACGCAGCCTACAATAGCAGTGTCTGTTTTTATAAAGGTACAGGGCCTCTAAGTTTGGCACAATAAGTGCTGCAGTCCTTATAGGCCTTCCATTGCCATATTGCCCTTGGTACCTATGGTACCATTTACAAGGGACTTACAAGTGGCCAGAGATTGTCAATTGGATTTTGTAGCAATGCAGTTTAGGGACAGAACATAGGCCCTGGTTGGCAGGAACTCAGGGGACACTCAGTCAAAGCACATCAAAAGTTTGGCAAAAAGTGGGGGCAACCATTCAAAAAGAGGGCACTTTCTTACAGATATTGCATGCAATTCTGGACATAAAAGCCACACTTTTGTCCAAGATTGATGCAGTCACCTTGGATTGAACCTGCTCGGTACGGGTCACATGAAACAGGTGGAAGGTGTGGAAAATGCTGAATCCACTCTAACCATGGTGCGACCCACATTGCAGGGACTCCAAACCCAACTGAAGGAAATGAGGGCAGATGTGACCTCGCTACAACAGAGGATGCGGAGGTGCCGCTTAAGAAGTAATAATGTCCTCTTCTCTGGCTTTCTGGAGTGCTCATTAGGCCTGAGTATGGGACTCTTCCTCAAAGAGTGGTTGATGACCACAATGCTAGCAGGCAATGTACCCACATTCTTCTCTGTGGAGAGAGCACAGAGCTACCTTGGAGGCCACAGCCACTAGGGGCCCAGCCGAGTCCTATAATTGTGAAACACTTAAATATAGTGACAGATATTTGATTCTGTAGTTGTTTTGGATGAAAGGTCCCTGCCACTTTGAGGACAGCAGCATCACAGCTTACCCAGATTTTACTGTGGAGGTGCAGCATATTGGCAACTCACATATGGTGGTCAAACAATGCCTCCGGGAGCTAGGCCTGAAGTATGCTCTTTTCTAGCATGCTCAACTTAAGGTGATGGATGATCAGTGAACCCGTTCTATTTTGACTCCTGCAGATGCATAAACCTGGTTACATGCCAAGGGAATTGCAAAGCCCATATCAGATGACCAGAATGGTAGTAAATGCTGACATCATAACTGAGTGGTAGGAGGAGTGGGGGACCCATAGCTCCCCTTCACGGCACAGATGGACAGGGAGCGATCACAGGTAGGGGAAGTGATGCTGCAATATGGCCAGAATCCTTTTGAAGCATTGTGCTCAGACCGGGTCTCTGACAGAGTTGGGTACTAATGGCTCCTAGGCCTCTGCTGGGGAGGACTCCCGGGAGCCGAGGTTAACGCCATGGCCGGCAGATGATCTGCTATGTAGGGTGTTTTTTTCTTAGCTGTGTGATAAGTGGTGTGGACTGCCCACCCATGACTGTTGTAGACACCTTGGGGCCTCATGAGCGAGGGTGGGACGCCTAGATCATTGGAGCGGGCCTGTGTATCCGTGAGCCCTGACCTCTCCAAACAGGACATGCATTTTATTACACATTTCACTTTGGTTGTTGCTCATTCATTGAATGGTATGGCTGGGTACTCAGAGGAGTCTTGGTCAGGGAAGGTGGGTTAGAAATCTTGTGTTTTCTTTCGATACACAGATAGAGTCTCCTATATATCCCTGTACCACACCAGTCTCTTGATCATCAATGGTGCGTTTCAGGAGACACGCACACTGAAGTTGTGGGCAATGGGACTCGTGGAACGCAATGCTTCACTACTTACCACCAACACCCAATTGGCACACCTACGGGCCACACTACCCCACACTATAACTTGCTGACATAGAAAGTGAGGGGCATGGGCACTTTCACAAAGAGGTACTGGGTTCATACATATCTTAAGTGCAGCTGCGTAAACATAGATTTTTTGCAAGAGATGCGTTTGACACAGGCAGAGTTAGAAAAAGTGCATGCGAAATGGAGGGGACAGGTTTAACTGCTAATGACGTTATGGACCTTCAGGTTCCAGACAGATGCACTTCAGAACCCTCCTTCATGGAGGCCCTGTGAACACATATTACCCACTATTTTGAACGTAACACAGACACCACCTCCACAAGAGCACTGGAGTGGGATGCCCACAAGTTGGTCATCAGCGGGCAATGCATTGCCATCATGGTGGGGGGTCCAGATCAAGGAACTCCTGGACATGGAGTTGAGACTACTTGCGACAGAGATGTCATGTTGAGTTGACGAGATGGAAAGACGCAAGCAGCTGAGAAAGAGTCACAGGGAGCTAGAAGTGCTGTTGGGGAAACATGACTATAGGCACTGCCTTGCCCATCTCCATGCGGGGGAAGAATCGCTCGGGCAAGCTATTGGCATGGCTGGTTAAAGAAGACCAGGAACGCCCCTCGATAGGAGTAATTAAGTTAAGGAGTGGCACTGTGGTTAATACTTAAGTGGAAATTAATGCCACTTTTGCGAATTCCTATGTGTTCCTGTAGACAGCCCCCCACCTCATTGACAGGATCAAGGGGTTTCTTAATGGGCTTCCATTACAGTGGCTGAATCCGCTCCCATGAGCGGAACTGGATGAGCCCCTGCTATCACCCAAATTGCCCAAAATAAAACCATGGGTACGGATGGACTTACAATAGATTATTATGCCACCTTCAGTTTACATCTTTACCAGAATTTCTTGGAAGTTTTTAATGAAGGAAGGTAGAAGGGTCAGCTCCCAGACTCGCTCCATGAGGTGCTGGTAGAGGTTCTGTCAAAACTGGGCCAGGATACCCCCGAAGTCCACTCATATTGGCCGCTCTCCCAATTAATCATAGAATATAAGATATTAGGCAAGGTCCTGGCCAATAGGCTGCTCCCTGTTGCTAATTCCCAAGTGCATGTAGATCAGTCTGTGTTTATTCCAGATTGCAATGCCTTCCTCAACATACGACAACTACTTATTTTGATGAAAGCTGCCTCGAGTGAGACGGGGGAACAGCTTGCGGTGTCGCTTGACATAGAAAAGGTGTTTGGCATACTGGGTGGGAATACCTACTGGCGACGTCGGAGGAAATGGGCATGAGGTGGGCTACCTGAGTTAGATACGCGCCCTCTATAAGAACCTGACAGCAAGAGTCAGGGCGGAACAGTTGATATCACACAGCTTTAACATACATAGGGGCACCAGGGAGGGTCACCCCCTGTCTCCGTTGATTTGTACCCTAGCCATGGAGCCCCTGGCCTGCTGCCTGCACTTGAAAGGGCAGCTTTGGAGTCTCCTGGAACATGACGAATACCATGTCATCTCTATATAAACAGATGATTTCCTCATTTATCTGTGTGATGCCACAGCCACACTTCCAGCCCTTATGAAGATACTGGAGGAATTTGGAATTGTGTCAGGCCTCAGAGTGAATTGGTCTAATTCTTGCTTGTTCCCTTTGGTGCACAGGTCTACCACTTGAGCACGGACCTTGTGGAGAGTAATGATAACATGGGTAGGGTCCTGGACTCGATCCATAAATACCTCCCTTTCTGGATGTCCTCGCCGCTGTCCCAGCTGGGAAGGCTGGCTATTTCCAAGATGCCTAACCTGTCACAACTCCTGTACTACTTTGCAGCATTAACCGCTTTCACTTGCCAAGTACTTCTTTCGGGACCTCCATTGTCTCCTGCTGGAGCTAATATGGGGTGCAGGCAGGAGGCGGTGGAGCTCTCCATACTCCAGGGCCTGCTTCTTGAGGGTGGTCTTGGCACCCCCAATTATGAGTTGTAATATGCAGCAGCTGCAGTGGCTGATGCGCTGGTTGGGCACAGCCCATTGACAGGAGAGATCAACCTTTTGCAGGCTTCTCGGGGGCATAGCTAGTCGTGCTGCGGAATGGCTGCTCTGTGAGCAAGCTCTGTCGGCCGGGATCTGATCCTTAAACGATCCTGTACAGAGAGAGCTGCTGCGGCGTCTTTTGTAGCTGCTCGTGCTGCGGTGCAGCCCAGGACGAGATAGCTGATTTCCCAAGGACGGGGAGTGCTGTTTGGCCGAGTGGTGCAGAGGTGTATTGCGAAGCGGCTGCCCTGCCGGCTCTCTGCGTGCGCCACGGCCGGACTAACATGGAAATTTAACCTGGGGCTGTCTCGCGGTCCCTGACCTAGTGCGGGCGGCGCTGCGGGGGAACCTTCACACATAGCCTGGCAGTGGATTCGAGCCGGGCTGACTGCTGGAGGAGGTCCGGTAAGCTGCTGTGTGCCAGTGTGTGACAAGGCCTTATCTGTGGGGAGCTGTCATTTGTGGCAGTAACTCCGGTGCCTGGAGGCGAGAGGGGACAGACCGATGCATGTGCCTGGCTGCTGCATCGTTGCCGCTGTGTTGGAAGAGGCTGTGGGAAAGCTGTTGGGGACAATGCTGCAGTGTGCCGCCCTGGAGAGAAGTGCTTCACGAGGTGTTATCTCCTGGTCTGCGGTAGGCGCAGCAAAATTGCTGCATTTTTACTGAGGCATTGTTCACCATATGTACGTAGCAGCATTGGGTGCTGGAGCTTAAGCGCACCGGACTCTGTGGTGGCCAGTGAGGCGAGTCCCCTAGCAGTGCGCGCCCCGTGGTAGGAAACGGGCTCTTCGTTGGGAGGTCATGCAGTGGAGATTGAAGTGCATGGTGCTCCGTCATTTCGCTGCAGTGAGATGTCCTTACTGAGCTGTGGATGGAGGTAGCTCTGGTCATTCTCCCAGGCGCTGTGTTGGGACTGCTGGCCTGTTGCTAGCTGTAGTGTGACCAGGGGCCAGAGAGGCTGCACGAGGATGGTCTCTACTATCCAGTTTTTGGTGGAGTTGGCTATTCACAGGACGTGGTGGTGTTGTAGTGGTGATAGGTGGTGCCGTGACCCCGAAGTTCATCTCACCAATGTACATAGGGCGGTGGGCCACAGACCGAACTTTGCTGTCATGGGCAAGACGGATGTGAAACAGCCCAAACAGACTTTCGACAATAAGCGTTCCACAAGGCAGACAGACCATGACCCTGATGCCCAGGGAGGTGGTACTCATGAGTCATCGGCGGAAGATCACGGGGAAGACCTTCGCACCTTTAGGTTGGAAATGGGCTCCAGTTTGAGAACCATCGACTCCAAGCTAGACACTCTGACTGCACAATTGGACTCCGTGAAAACGCAGGTGGCTACACATGAAACACGACTAGATGGCCTCTAAAATCGACACATGGAGTTTCAAGTTGAAACTAAAGAACAATTTTTGCACATGGATATGTTGCTGAACATCATTAGGGCCAAGAATGACGATTTAGAAGCGAGGTTCGAAGGAATAACCTCCACTTTACTGGTATTCCAGAGACTACCGCCATTTCTAAGATGGAGACCTTCGTGACGGACCTTCATGAGCTATTTGACCCTCATTTATCATCAGTATTTGTAGTGGAGAGGGCACACAGGTCTCTGAGGCCGAGACCTCCTGTGGGTGCTACACCTAGACCAATCCTGGCCAAGTTGTTGAATTATCAGGATAGGGATCTTATTTTGTGCCTGGCCAGGGAAAAGGGCCAGATCTTACATAAAGGTAACACTATATCCTTCTATCCGGACTTCACCCCGGCAGTACAGGCGACGCGACGTGAATTCCTTCCCGCCAAGCGTGTCCTTATGCAAGTCTGAAAATCCTTAACTCCCTCCTATACCCAGCCAAGTTGAAAGTCTCACATGATGGTACTGCTCACTACTTTACAGATGTGAAATCTGCTTTGAAATTCGCAAAACATGTGAGGGCGGAAAAAGGCAAAGGTCACAGGAGCTTCAGTGGAAGAGTCATCGGGTCATTTAAGTGAAAGTGACTAAGACAGTCCCACGTTTTGTGCTCACTTTGCCCGTTACGTTTTGCTGAGCTGAACTGGTGGTGCTTGAACTCTGCTGCCTGGCAAATCCCTCTTCCTAATTTCTCCTTTGTTTAAAAGTGCGATGTCTTGGGGCCTTGCGGTCCGAGTGCATTTTATGTTAACTATGTTTACATCCTATCATTAGCTGCACACCTTTCTACAGTACTCCCGGCCACCCAGTGTAAACGGAGAAGTTCGCAGTTGTCACCTCGCCCTCATGGGAGATCTCCCAGTGTTTTTTTGTGTGTTCTTGTATGTGAGTTTTGGGGTGGGTATGCTGCAACCTGATTGGGGGGTTGGAGTGGGTGGGGGTTTGGGATTGTTTTCTTATTTGTAGCCAGCATGTTGGTATGTTCCATGTCGGGACACAAGACTGATATTGGGTGTTGCCACATAATCTCAACTTGCACTGTTTATCTGAGAGTTGTACTCCAGACCACACGCCAATACGCTAAATTTTCTTACATGGAACATTAGAGGATTGAATGATAACAGGAAAGCCAGATGGGTACATGCCTACCTCGCTAGACACAAAATTGATTATTGTCTTCTAAAGGAAACTCAGGGTTGCCCCTGTCCTGCTCAAAGTGGCACTTTATCAGACATCTCAGGGCCCTTGAGGGGATGTGGACACGGCTGGGACACTGCGGTGGGCGTGGGGCGAGCTGTGAAAGACAGCTGGCATTCCCTTGCTTTACTCTCCTTCCACTCCACTGGCGCGTAATTTCATGCTTCCCTGTACTCGGGATGGGGTCAGTAGTAATCTAACTAACAGACTGTCTTTGCATACATTTGCAGATCTGTATCCCCGAGAACACTTTTAGGTCACCTCCTGGGCCAGACACTGACCAAGCGGTGCCGTTTGCTGAGCTATTTCTGCATCATAAACTATGCACAGCATGTCGTGCGCTATGGGATGGCTTTCCTGTGCCCCACCCACCCCCACACTGCCTGCCTTGGAGAGCATTCTGAAGTCTCCCTCTCCCCGTAAACTTGTCACACCCTTTTATACCCAAATGCAAAACACAAATCCGGTAGCGTCGCTTAAGTCCTTGCAGTGCTGGAGTAATAAACTCTCCACTCCACTTACAAAGGACCAGTGGGACTTCTGCTGTAACCAGCTCACTGAATTTTCACTGAACTATAGATTGCGCTTAATTCATTTCAAATACCTGCATAGATATTACCCGACACCTGTGGTTGGAGTGGTGCTCCAACCACTGCATGTGCACTATGCTTCTGCAGTCATATTTATGATGCACCGCACTAAGTATGAACAACAAAAGTCCCCCATCCCTCTTCCGCTTCAACATCCCATTCATGCCAAAGAAATTCCCAAATAAGCAATACAACAAAAAACAACATTTCCCAGATAAAGCTACGTTCTCCTCTTGTCTACAAGTTGCTTAGATGTTGAGGTACTCCCTTGTAGGGGCAGCTTGGAGCCTAAACATCCCGCCTGGTGTACAGGGGGGCAGACACCTTATATTGGGCAAGCGTCATCATGACATATTGTGGTAATCATACCCATTCTATAGCTATACACCTGGGTTGTTGCAATTTATACGATGTAGGGTGCCATCTTCTCTCTATATGCTATAGTAGTTTGAGTTCTTTATCTACCCGCATGTTTTTAAACCTGGTGTGCTTCCCCTCCGAGTTTTTTTAATAACCTGGCGTCGTGAAAAATCTGAGTTTGCCCTCATGCATGACTCTGAGGCGCGCCAGGTACATGGAATGTTTGCCATGTGAAGCTTCTTTTTTATATCTGCAAATTCTGTGCGTGCTATTTGTACAGCTATTATGACGTCTGGATAAAAGGCCACTTCGTTCCCTTGATAGTTAATTTTCATTTTGTCTCTCACCAGTCTCAGTGCTGCATCCCGGGCTCTGTAATTCCATAGCCTGGCTATGATGGCCTTAGGGCACACTCAGTGGGGGCCTAGGGTCAGTGATCTGTGTGGCCTTTCAACAATCAGGACCTGGGAGAGGTGTTCCGCTCCTAAAATATATTTAAGCATGGTTTCAATATAGTCCACCAGGCGGCCTGTATTTGTACTTTCAGGCACCCCCATAATACGAAGATTATTGCGGCGGGATCGCGCATCTAATTCTTCATTCTGCGCTTTGATTACGTCCAGCACTTTCTACATGACTTTACATCTACCAGCAGTTTTATTTTACTCTTCCTCCACAGAGAATATTTGCTGCTCCGCTGTGGTCAAACGGGTCACTTGCTTATCTAGCTTTGCTGCCCATACTGTCCATGCGCTGCGTCAGCGTGTCGATCTTGCCATTAATTGCTTGTAGGCTTTGTTGCATTAATAGCAATGTGACTTCTAGTAGTGGAGCCTTCAATCTGTGTCCGAGGGCACACTTGGCGGCCTTGTGAAGTGGGGTGATTCAAAGTTCAAGTGCAACTGTTGCTTGTCCTTCTTGCCCATAGTTGAAAGTTTAGCTGTTACTGGGTTTTTGTATATTCTGGTGTGTTGCGCCAGTTGTGATCTGTTTGGGGCATGTTCTGTCTTTTGCAGCACATCTGTAGGTAGGGTGACCAGATTCTTAAAACAAAAAACCGGGACAGTTGATAGACATAGAAGTAGGCCTACAGTTTGCAGTAACCGTCAACATAAAAGTAGGACTATATGACAGCTGTCATAGACATAGAAAAGGGACTACAATGACAGCCGCCCCCACAGACACAGATGAAGAATTACATGACAAATCAGATGTGTGACAAAACACCAATGGATTGTTTTACCTAACAGCATTTGCATTATAGGATGCTGGGTTTTTGCTCTAACAATGCCAAGAATGGCATCCAAAACTTGTAAATTTAAAAAATGGTTACAAAGCTTGCCCCATGCCAGAAGTTGAGAAGGGGAAGAAGGAAGATAAAGGGAGACTCAAGGTACTATGAAGTGGGAAGGGCTGATGAGGTAGGCCTGTCTGTGTCTCTGAGATGAGGGGAGGGGAGGGATGAGAGAAGGCCTGTCTGTGCCTCTGAGGTGTGGGAAGGGGTGTGACAATAGGCCTGTCTCCCCCGCTGACATGAGGGCGGGGGGACGGGGACTGTGCCATTTCGCAGGTTTAAGGCTAACTCCAAAATAGATGCAGTATGTTACTGGTGATGTCTGATCTGTGCATGCTGCTGTCGTATATAATTGTCTCCTGTTGAGCAGCTTTAAAAACACCTCAAGGCATTGTGAATGCATCCATTCTTTGCTGTGATAAAACCGATGACATCATAGTGCTCAAAAAGATTTTCCCAAGTGCCTTTTGATTTGATTTATAGATTTGTAAAGCGCACGTATGCCCAAGGGCGTCTTGGTGCTGGAATTGGCAGTAACGCTCCAGGAGGTCTCCAGCGGAAAATACAAGTTGTAATCTGCATGTTGAGTAATTTCTCCAACACCTTACACGGAAAAGGAATCCTTGAGATAGGACTGTTGCTGCTAGGTTCCTTAGGGTCGAGGTTGGGTTTCTTTAACAGAGGTAGGACTGAAGCTGTCTTCCACGCCTCTGGGAACAGGCTGACTGCATTATTTCTGTGAACAATATTCTAAGTTGCTCACTGAGTATTTCTGGGAACAGATGGAAAACTTTAGGAGTGCAAGGGTCAGATGGGGCTCCTGACTTGGTTGTCTTCATCACTTGAGTGATCTGTTCCACCGTGGGCAAGGAAAAGGCCGGGTGCGTGTGTATCTAGCCCTGGCTTAGTTAGTTATCTTGGAGGAGGAGTGATTGCTATTTCTAAAGGTTTCATACACTGTCTCAACTTTGTTTATGAAAAATTGTCCTATAGTGTTACAAAATTCCAGGCTATTTATCGTCTGAGATTTAGCTGGGAGATTGGCTAGTTTATTTTCCTGTAGCGAACAGCTTCTGCTTGAGTTCTCAGCCTCCAATATTTTGGTTGTAAAATATTTGCTTTTTTCCTCAATGATCAATTTCTTGTATTCTGACAGAGTATATGCATATTCAGTTTTCCTCGCCTAATCGCAATTAGCTCACCACTTTCTTTCGGACCTTCTGCACACTTTTTTCTGTTCTCTGAGTTTTTCTGAGAACCAAATTTCAGAGGGTTTTTTCCTTTTGGGCAGAAAGCTCTTTTTAAGGGCTACCGCATCTACTGCTGTTTTGACCCAAGTGGTTAATCTATGAACTACAGCATTGGAGTAAGAAACTAGGTTTGGTTTCAATGCGAGTAATAGGGCCTGTAGGTTAGGGAGGTTGATTTTCGCCCGATTATGATAAGTGACCGAGGTGGGTGTGCTAATTGATGATGTTTGTTGCCAGTTAGCCCGTACAGTGAGTATTATAGCTTTGTGGTCCGACCAAGGGACAGGGATAACTTCCAGAATTTTTAGCCTGGCATTAGAGGTAAAGATTCCATCCAGGGTATGTCCAGCGACATGTGTATCTTGCACAACTATCTGTCCCAATGAGAACCCTGCCATAGCGTCAATAAGTGTGGTAGTGCTGTGGCCTGCTTCATTTTCTAGGTGATAGTTAAAATCTCCTATTACTGTAAAATCAGAACAGTTTATACTGGATTCCAAGAAGGGACTGATACTGTCCATCAGAGGGTTCCGGGCTTTCGGTGGACGATATATAAGAAGTCCTTTTAGTGTATGGTTGTTATTAAGGTGTATCCAGAAGGCTAGCACTTCACAGTCAGTTCTTCTCTGGAAATGATAGCTAGCCCCCCATGCTTGTATGCTCTATCAGCTCTGGTCATGGTATAGCCTGCGGGGAGTGCTAGAGTCAGCTCTGGGTCTGACGCTGCATCTGCCCAATTCTTGGTTATAAAGGCCAGATCAAGCTTATGACTTTCATTAATTTCTGCAATTTCCGTGTTATGTTTTAGTAGTGAGCGTGCATTAATTAACACAGCTTTAATCGCCTTAGTGGTATCCGTGAACGCTGGTTGTTGAAGTATTGTAAAGGTCTTCACTCTCTTTTGGGGAGTGCCTTTCTTCCGGGGACAGTAACTGTCCAATTTTAAGCCATCATTTCTGGTTGTCTGGTTGAACTGTCCAGCCCCCAGCTTCCTCCCAGGTAGGTGGTCTGAGTCATGCAGAGAAGAGTACTACAGCACAGACATGTTGTAGGTCACAGCAAGCACAGCTCGCCTCTGACCCTGTATATCTCACCATGTCCCATGAGACAACTGCACCCGCAGTCGTCTAACCGCGTCTACGTCACACAGGGCCTTCAGATGTAGTAGAAATACTACCTGAGCAGGCTTGGAGGCTGTAGTAACTTGACCATATCACCACTCATGCACAACACCCAACGATTCCCCACACACTCCCTTCAACCACTCATGCAGCCAATGCCCTCCCAGAGCTCCCAAACATAGCAGCCCGCTGAAGTCCCACACAGCGCTCTACAAAGAACAGGTGACATGACAGAAGTAGCCAGGCTTTAAGTGGGATGAAAAAACTGGGGGGTCTCTCAAAGAGTTGTGGTCAATGTAATTAAGGGTGTGGTTTAAAACACATAAGCTAAAAAGTCTATGCTTACCATAGTCTCCCGCCCGAAAAATTTGCTGCTTCTGTCATTGTATTCAGATAAATAAAACTTGTCAAATTACACTTACTACAAGCCAGGACTATTAGCTTTGTCAGTTGTTGTTAACTGCTTAAGATAAATAAGCAACACATTTAGCTTTGTTGTACATAACATTGAAAATGCTCCAATTCTGGGATGATGAGACTGTGAAATAACTATAATGGGTCACTTTGAAGGCAGTGAGGGGTGGTATTGCTGCAGCAGTAAGATTTTTTTTCATCCTGAGAGCAAAAATGGAGAGCTCAATAGAGATCCGTCTCAGCATTTGGGTTTTTAAATAGTGTTTCGGTGGGAAACACTATTTAAAAAACTGTAAATGTATCTGTTTAATCTGGCCACTGCACAAAAACCGGGACATTTCTGTAATTTAAAGCAAAGTGTTGGGACATCGGGACACTGCTCCGAAAACCGGGACCGTCCGGGGAAAATCTGGACATCTGGTCACCCAGTCTATCACCATTACATGTATTTTACAATGCCTCAGGAAAGCTAAGGTTTTATGGCAACACTTATATACACAGACTTTAAGGGCTATCTAGTGACCGTTGTTTACAAGTGGTCGCTATTGCAGTTTAATCTCCATTAGGATTGACTACCAATGTGCAGCAGGCAGGAGAAAAACTGTTAGAAATGTGGGTCTCTAGTTGGCAGAGGTAGGTACCTTTGACAAAATAGGGACCCTTGAATCTAGTCAGGGTAAGGGGGATACACACTTTAGATAACCCCTGTTCACCCCCATGGTAGCTTGGCATGAGCGGACAGGCTTATCCAAAAGGCAATGTGTGAAGTATTTGTACCAACACTCCCAGTAACACAGTGAAAACACCACAAATGGACACCACACCAGTTTAGAAAATAATCTAAACTACACAAGACCAAAACAACAAAAATCCAACATACAAAACTCAGTAGAATGTCTTTAGAAAGGTTGTTACAAAAATAAACTTGTAGATGATGAAATGTGACTCATAGAGTACCTGGGATGCGTAACGCAAAACAAACAAAAGGGTCGCAGAGACGGTGATGCATCGACTCTTCCTGCGCTCCGGTTCCGATGCGACAAGATGGCGCCTCAAAGCGTTGCGATGATCCAGTGCGATGCGAGAATATGGCATCTTGACAGCAATGCGACAAGTAGAGGTGATGCGTGCTCACCCGACAGGCGTGCGGCATACTTGGTGGTTTTTTGATCCGCGACAGGCCCTGTGACACGTTCCTCCGGTGATGCGACGACTGAACGGTCATTGTTGTGCTCCACTCATGCACCAGAGAATCAATTGCCAAAGCTCGGAGGGGACCGCTGTTAATGTAGACCCTGGGATCCAAGAGCATCGGTGCTCCCAAGTCTGCCCAGAGTTTACCGATGCTCCTACGAGTACTAGCGACATGCCTGGGAGTAGTGCCATCATGCTGTGCTTCCCCTGTGGGTGGACCTGTGCCCTGCTGCTGGGAGTCTTTCCAGCGAGGGAGGCTTGGACAATAGGTTTCCTGCCTTGGGAGGTGCTAGCTCCACCCCAGACAGGCTTTTGTGTATTGGGGCAGGGAGGGCTGAAAGAAAGGAGACACTGCCTGGGGCACACAAGGTGTCCCATGCATAGTCCAGTTCAAACCGGTGCTGGGGCTTCCCAGCCCCAGCTCTGGCGTGAAACTGGACAAAGGGAAAGGGGTGTAACCACCCCCTTCCCTGGTCCCACCCATAGGAGGGACCTAGCAGGTAATCCAGCCCCTACATTTGGTAGATAGGTAGGAGCTGAGTCCCAAGACTTTAAATTAATCCTGACTGAAACTCTGAAACAAAACTCTGGACCTTCGACGATCTACTTGAAGAAGACGACTGAAGAATCTCCCTTGTGTTCAAGGAGTGACCACCCTGCACAAGCAGGCACCACCCAGCGATCACTGGCTTGATCTGCTGCCACCTTCCGCCGGAGCCGGAGCCCAGAGCCTGACAACAACCAGATTCTCTGACATCCAACAGCCCGATCCACAGTCCCTGCAAAGCTGAGACCGGTGGAGGCGACGACAGATGTGGGAACGGCCATCTTGAAAAGTCTGCAACCTGCTAACTGTGCAGCCCCCGAGGTCTTCTCGAAGCTGTGCATTGGGGATTGAAAAGCCCCAGCCCTGAGCAGAATCTGCACCAAAGATCAGACCTGCACCCTCCACGAGTTCTGCGTGGGGCCCTTTTGTATTTTCCTGCTTGACGCGTCTTTCCGATCACTTGCCCGTTGGCTAGTGGCCATCTTGGCAACGATCCTTTGAATTTACACCACTGGTCTGGTTGCTCCAGACTGGTCCTTGCTTCCCTCAAAAGAAGCAGCCCCTCAGACCTTGCTGGTCTGAGTAAGAAGCTTACTTTGTATCCTGCGTGGGTTGCCTTTGCCAAGGCTTGTTGACTCTAATCCTGAATCCGACACCGCCGACAGCGAGAGCCTTTGTGGGACAGTCTGTGCCTGACTCCTGGTTTCCATCGTCGCCTCCTGGTCCACGTGGCTGCAGAGACAAGCTTCTGATCAGCACCTGATTGCTTCACAGCATCGCCTGGTTCCTTCCTGGTTCCATCCTGGTCACTGGCTAGTTACCCAGACTCTGTCCCCTCTGCTTTCAGGTCCTCTACATCTTCGATCCACCCTTGGATCAACCCAGACTCTTCTCTCCTGGCCGCCTGCAGCATCTTTTCTCCAAAACTCCATAGAACTCCACGACGAAACCCGACACACTTTGAGACCTATGCACCCACTTCCTGTGGGTTAGGTAACGTGAGTACTGTGGTGCTCCTGTAAAGAGTACCTCTCCTAGTGTCCTAGTTTCAAGTGGTTAGCTTCTAGTCCAGTCGGAAGACTTCCAAACCTTTAACTTTCTAACTTTTCGCACCCATTGACTTCTATCTGTGCACGCGTGTGCATTTAGACACTGCACCCGCATCCCATGGGCCTCCTGCTCCCTAACTATTGTTAGCCCAGTGTAGCCCCAGCGATTCCCAAGGCCCTAGGCCTTACCATTGTTCGTGACGTGGTTCTTATACCACTTTTTTAGTATATGGTTTAGCGGGCCACCAGGGCCTATCCATATTTGTGCAACTTGTGTATGTTAAATTAAGTTACTTGTTATTCGCTTGTGCTTCTGTGCTCAAAGAGTTCAGAGATTTATTTAGAAATAAATACATATATATTTTGAATATATAACCTGTGTGGTGTCCTTTCATTTGGTATTAAAGGGATTGCATATGGTAAAACAGCTGGCTTCACATGCCCTCTTGAGTTTGGCCTAAGACTGCTTTGTCCATGCTACCACTAGGATAGCTGGTCTATAAGGTTGACTTTACAACCATCACCATAAGTGTTGTTTGGACTGGTGCAAGGTGCTCACTAGAATAGTGAACATCATATACCAGGCCAACTTCTCACACTGACCATGTGCACACCGCACAATTCACCCTTCATGTGTTGTACTTCATGTAAGCACACATAAACTCAGCACATGCTTTTATTGCGCATGCACTGCATAGTGCTACAGCTCTCATTTGATGAATTCCCCACAGGCAAAAATACACTAACTACACATATACTGTTCGGTATTACTCTACCCCTGTACTGTACCTTTCCAAGGCACACATACATTCAGGGCAGAGTTACTAATCTTACACTGTGCAGTACTCCACATCTACCTGACATATGCCATGGGTGAGTACAAGGTGAGTACCCCTTGGGTAGGCAGCCAAACGTAACAAGGTGAGTGAGATTGTAGGCCCAACTCCACTGACAAAGGGTAAACATGACCTGTTCAGTATTACTGATCACTACACAGTATGCTGCCACCACCACGTTTTTGCTGTTTAACTCTTGGTGATGAAAATAGCCTTTCACCACTTTGAGGGTTTTGCTTTGGACACCACTTTTGGTCCAACAAGACTGCGATCTGTGAGACAGGCCTATGTCATGGCACACACACATTGTCCCTGGTATCTAAGAGAAACAAATCAGCAATAGGGATCCAGACAACAGTAGAGTTGGCTACTGAAGGCAGGGGTACACGTCTAACCATGCAGAATACTTTTCCACCCCAACATTGTCTTTTCGATTATTCCCACTGACCCAACACATTGTAACCATAATTTCTTAAGTCATAAATGTGCAGTACTGAGTAATGCACTATGAGAAGAACTTTACATTTTAGACAAGTCAAAATGAAAAAGGAAATCAAATAATTATGGCACACTTTTGAAAGAAGAAACCTCAATAAATGAACATTAGCAGGCATGAAGCAAAGATGAGAAATAGGTGAGGGTGTGAGGATAGATTAAATTAAGGTTAAAATATCTTGAAGTGTGGTTGAGGAGAAGATACAATTCCGGTAAGGTTCAAGTCAGGCTAAGTTAAGAGGAAGGTTGCAGAAAGTGACCGGGTCATTAGTTTGAGGATGAGCTAAGGTTTAGGTGAGGTTGTGGCTTGGGGAGTCTAGAAGAGGCTGAGGTTGATGTTAAGGTGATGGTGAGCTTGAGGTAAGACAAGCATGAGGTGGAGATGTCACTGAGGTAACACTAACTGGATGTCGAGGAAGATAAGTTTAGGTTTAGGTGAATTTGAGCCACAGTTGACATATAGATGGATTGGAGAATATCCTGATGCAAGGTTGAGCTGAGAATGTGATATTTAGATGGAGTTGATGTATAGTTGAGGTGTATGTGAAGATAAGATGAAAAGGGGCAACTATGAGGCTGGGACAAACTTGATGTGAAGGCAAATTGAACTGGATTTTAAAGGAATGAATTGGTAATCACAGGTCAGAAATGGACAGTCTAAAGATCACCTTTAGAGTCTGGGGTATTTACATTGCAATAAGATGAATCAGATTTCCTATCAATTGTCCTAGACTTGAAGGAAAGGGGAGACCATGTTGGCTCCTAATATATCTGCTAATAAATTACTGACTCAGCTCTTTCCACTGCACTGCATGGCTTGTTCATTTCAATCTGTAAAACTCGTTGACATAGTTTCTGCTTTCTGAACTCCATTATCCACCTTCAGAATAAGAAGGGAAAGTAAACCTCAAAGAAGCAGTAGTTCTTTTACTCACTAATGTGTTGAAGGTTTGCATGGACATTACGAGCGAAGCTGAAAAGCTAGCTTTAGTGTGGTGTGTAGTTACCGTCATCTTATACCTCAACTGGTTGGATCACTGATTCTACCAACACCTGTGATATTAAAATCTTTCTCAAAAAGTACCACTGTAAAAGTGAGCTATTGAAATATATGAAGGCAGATCATTAACCAGAGTACCTTTATCGTTCCTTTTCCTAAAGATTTGATTTTAAAAATAGGAATCAATAGTACATTTTTACTGTTGCTTCTTACTTAACAATAACTGCTATATAATTTAAAAGTGAGAGTCTATATGTCAATTTGCTTCCTGTATATCAACTTTAAAGATGCAGAGGCTGCATTCATAATATTACCAAAGATAATTGATCACGTCATTTCATGTACAGAAGACAGTATCAGTGGCAGTAGGGCTTCACAGAGAGTAACTTTCAGGTGGAAATAGTTCTTGGTGCTGAAAAGAAGTACTGTTCATGATGAACTACGAGTTCAAAAGAAAGATTTTTAAGGCCTTTCTAAATTGAGAGAGAGACCGATACATTCAAAGCAGATTAGGTTGTATTCTCTTCAACATGTAAAAGCATCAAGTAGTTTATTCACCATTCCCTTGTGGGTTTGGGTGCAATGATTCACAGTTACCTGTTAGCACACTATGCTGCATAGTGGTGCTCATTGCTTGAGCACAGGCGATACCACCCTCTCTTCATTATGATGTAATAGGGAATGATGGCATATATGCGCTCTACAGTCATCATGGTGGACAAAACACCAAGAAGAATTTCATTGGTCACTGTGGTGGTGGTTTCCTATTGATATTGCAATAAATACATGGAGGGTTTATGCAAAACCATCTCTAAATTTCAGGGTTTGCTGCTTAATGATGCTTCCCTCATTTCAACCTAAAGTTAGCCATAAAATCCCTGGTTTGACTCCAGCACAAAGAGCCTTGAAGTTGCCTACCCTAGATCAGAAGCCCTTAAACAAGTGGACCTATGACCCTTCCATCCGCACCAGTCCACAAAATGGTAAGGCCTCCCTGAAACTGCATCCTCTCTTCAAGGTGAGTATGAGTGATCAGGGGGACAACCATGCACTACAAGGCTGAATTCTGAAGCCAACTACACAGCATTAATCAAAGCTGTGAAGTACCACCTACTTCTTTCAGCCTACAGTCGCTGGTCACCTTTGACTGATTGACTAACAGTCCTCACCCCTTTTCCCTTGCAAGATTGTAAGAATGCTTCTAAGTGGTCATTAAAGTAGCACACTGTGCAAAGCTCAATTAAAGAAAGATCCGTACTATGTGTACTATGTGTGAAAAGGCCATATGATATGTCACTTGTGATCTAGACATGCGATATGCATGTAAATGAATTTAAAGTGCTTGTGCACAAAAGGGGTGATAAATACATTAATATTACCTGCAATTCTTATGCTAACAGTGAGCAATGCCTAATTTCTTGCAACGCTTATGCAAATGATACATCACTCCTTAGCAAATCCTGCAATGTCTATACAAACAATAAATCATAAAAAGTAAAAGGAGGCCCCCTTCTCTGTCAACTTTGGGACAGGGGAGGTGTATTGTAAAGCAAAATTGTCCCACACATTTGCCACTAAGTTGGTACGCAGTGGACTAATGGCACCAGGTTAATTTTCGTTATTTAGCAATACCAATCACACAGCAGTAAATAGAACAAGAGGCTAACTTCTAAGACATAGGCCAACCAGTATACTTATTCAACCACCGAAAAAATAAACCACTATGGCACACGTTACTTACATTCAGGTCAAGATATTAAAAAGAAAAGCCAGAAAAGTTGTTTTTTGGAAAAATATATATACTTTGTGTATTTATTCAAATATTAACAGTTTGTCACAATCATAGCAAATCATTAAAAAAATACATGAGGTATATTGAACATTTCACTAAAAGCATAAAAGGTCACAAAGAATAGACAAAACAAACATTTGTTTAAAAGTTCATAAGAACAGGGGTCGACGCGGCGTTTCGGTTACAGGCTAACAATTAACAACCTTCTTCAGGACCAAGTTCTAAAAAGAAACAGAAAATTACTTTTTATGCATTTCCAATTTTTTTGTAAACAAAGCATATATCCAAAACAACATTACTTAATGGCTAAACTGTTCGGTGGTTGGCACTAGACAAAAACTGGTGATTTTTTAAAAATTATTGGTATTGTTAAAGCACATAACCTAATGGTAAGGGCACCATTTAGTGAATCCCAAGGTGTATTTATTGGGGAGACCTGTATGGTCAAGACATCTTATTCATCATGTCTAACAATCAACAGAAGTTACCTGAATTTATTAAAGGCTTCCAGATATATCCTGGAGTGCCGGAAACCGGTTGTAAAATCCGGTCATTAACTGATGTGCATTCACGATGTTTTTGATCTAACATACGCTGTATTGATCTCTGGAAGTGATAATAAAATATGGATCAATATTTTGTGTGCTCTTATTAATCTTTTAAGTAACAAATCAATATAGCACGTCACTACCTTATATTTGTACAGGGAAGGATCACACTCTGGTAGTAGGAGCCACCGATATTGGTTTTCAGATATGCTGTAGAGAAATACATCTTTTACCGTATTGTAATCAAAGGAGTGATTGTCAATTGTCATGAAGGGTTCTAATTATTTACACTTACCCAGATTTTAATGACTGGCTGCTTAATGTTTTCACGAGCTTTTCAATTGGCTTGTGTATCACTTTTGGCGTTCATACCTTGGCGGGGATTCTCCTGCCACTATTGATATAGAGGATGGAACTTTTGTTAGGATCCCTATTTGTTTAATGATACTTATTTGCAGTTTTAACGTAAAATATCTAATCACTGCCTCTCCATTGATTTAGTATATACTTTCATGAAGGAAGTTTAAATAACATGTTTGTTACTGGCTAGCATATTATCAGTACTAGTATTCTATGTAGGACATAGCGGTGCAATTACAAATATCTAATCACTGCCTCTCCATTGATTTAGTATATACTTTCATGAAGGAAGTTTAAATAACATATTTGTTATTGGCTAGCATCTTATCAGTACTAGTATTCTATGTAGGACATAGCGGTGCAGTTGCACCCGTTGATTTGACTTTTACATCCATTGAACACATTCTTTAGACATACGTTAATGATGTTACTTTTTGTGCTGCTTCTATCATCTACGTTTGTTGTATGTTGTATATTTAGCGTTGGTATCTTACCATAGCATAAAAATAAATAGCGCGTCTTATTCATTAATGTGTCCAAAACTCGACAAATTGTATTTGAGTATGTGGCACTTTAAGGGTGAGGATGCAGATTTTAATCCTAGAGCTTGTGCTGGTACTATGTCCGCCTAGGGTTTGCCTTAAACATTTCAGGACCCACCCGCCGATCTGATAGGCTAAGAATTTCTATAAATTGATGATTCATTAAGCACAGAACAAACGGGAGGCTAAACGAGTACCGTTCTGCGCGGGGCAAGTTAACTCATGACAGAGTCGGTCGCGTTCCGCTTACCTGGTATTAGGGATTCGGCCTCCCTGCTCCTACTCCGTCAGCGTTTTCTCGATTCTGCTCCGATCGAAAGTATTAGGGACAAGCAACTCGCGGTTTATTTATAATACGGAGTTGCTGATTGGGCGGTCAGTCTCCTGCTATTTGGTTGGTTGACGGGATGTCACGTGGCATCTCGTTTGTAAACAAACACTCGTAAGTGGCGCGTTAGACAGCGTGATTACCGAGATATACCTAGTTAACTATGTGCGATAATCTAACCCATTTCGGCGGTAATATGCGACAATTGGGGGCAGTGTGCAGAGCTCTAATGATATATGCTTACAACTCGAGTGTAATCTATAGGGGACGTTCTATATTATCTCATAGACCAGTGTGGAAGCCGTCGGTTATTGGGCTTACTCGCCAGTCTAACCCCTACATTAGGGTTGTGTCTATCATAGAGACGTGTAGGGCTTTAAGAGGCATTGAGTGTTGAAAGCTACGTTAGTGCTCAGCCTACAAAATGTACAGCTGGGTGCCACGGTGGCATATATGGTAACATGCTCGTGCTCAACCCATAGTTGGTGCAACACAATGCTGCGAATTCATTACTGTAATTTGGGATACTTCAATCTTTGGTTGGCACATATATGTTATCCCTTAGAAATATTTGAAGAGTATCATATGTTAGGGGGGGTTGATATCACTTTGTAGTACAAATATATATATGAAGAATTTATTGATATTACGCCCATTATATAAACATCGGGACTGTCTCGTGCCTAATCTAATTTGATCATAGTTCTCCTGTTTGGTTAAATTATCTTTTCCCAATCTTCTCTGCTGTTAAGGCCGGCGCGGACACTGTTACACTTGGACATGTAAAATTGCTCGCGTCTTTTTCTTTTTTGGGTCAGGTTACCACCTCTTGTGCTTAGACTAACATGCTCAAGGCAGCACCAACGGAGGTCATTAATCTCATGTTTAGCTATCTTCCAGTGTTCAGTTAGAGGAGCCCCTACCTTACTTGTGCGAAGAGCTGATCTATGCTCATTCAGTCTTGTTCGGACTTCTCTGGAGGTTTCCCCTATGTAAATGAGTTTGCAAGGGCAGCTGATGAGGTAGATTACACTACATGTTCTACAATTCATGAAACTAGTTGGTTTTAAGACAATATATTTGATGGTGATAGTATTTCCACAAATGATGTTTTTACAATTACTGCAACCTGAACAGGGGAAAGTGCCTGTTGGCATCGGTGCATTGTCAATACAGGGTTGGATTGCTCTCTTGGGTTCCCTATACGTGTGAACCAAACTATTTCTGATGGTTCTGTTCCTTCTGTAGGAGAACATGGGTTTGGGTAGTCTGTTTTGTTGTTTGTCATTTACTAGATGCCAATTTCTATTGATAATGTTTTTGAGTTTGTTACTAATTGGATTATAGTTCGTAACAAAGATAATAGGCTGATTAATGGGTTCTTTCTTTTCTTTCGGTTGGAATAGGTTCTCACGGTTGTAGTATTTGGCACGCTTGTACGAGTGTCTAATGAGACGTTTGGGATATCCGCGTTCTAGGAATTTAGTTCTAAGGACACTGGCATGTTTTTCGAAGTCTTGGGATGTTGTACAGTTTCTCTTAAGTCTCAAGAATTGACCGAATGGAATATTATTGACTTGACTAGGTGGATGGTTACTTTTATGATGGAGCATAGTATTTCTGTCAGTAGGTTTTGTGAAAAGTTCTACATTTAGTAGTCCATTGGTGTTTTTGATGATCAGGTCAAGGAATTCGCAACTGTTGTTATCTATGTGTGAGGTGAACTTAAGATTATTATCACCAAGGTTGAGCCATGTAATAAACTCTCTAAGTGTCTCTATAGGGCCCGTCCAGATGAAAAAGACGTTGTCTATGTACCGAGACCACTTTGAGATGTTTTCATAGAACGGTGATACTGCATTAAAAATGTGATGTTCTTCAAAGTTTGACACATACAGACATGCCAGACTAGGGGCACAGGTGGCCCCCATGCTGGTCCCCTTAGTCAGTCTGAACAGTTGTTTATTGAATAAGAAAAGATTATTTTTCAGTACCACAGAGATACAGTCTATGATAAACTGTTCGTGGGCTGTGAGATCCCTATCATCTTTGTTAAGCATAGAGGTGATAACTTCTATTGTTGCATTTTGGGGAATGTTTGTATATAATGATTCAATGTCTAGTGTAACTAGAAATTGAGAGTGGGGGTCAAAGGCTAAACCTTCTATCTTGTGGATGATGTCTGTTGTGTCCTTAGTGTACGCTTTTTGGGTGGTGACCAAAGGTTGTAGAAAGACATCTGCGTACTTACTAAGTGGTTCCGTGAGGGACCCGATACTCGAAACAATAGGCCTCATTGGGGGATTAAGGATATCCTTATGGACTTTCGGAAGTCCATAAAGGGCTGGGATAATTGGATCTTGAATGAGGAGGAAAGAAAATTCCTCTTCGCAGATTACACCGTCATCTCTGGCATGTTTCAATAGGTTAGCAATTGATAGCTTCAAAGAAGTCCATTCATCCATATGTGCTAACATATAGTGTTCCTTATTGTCTAAAAAGTTCAGCATTCTATTGTTATAATCGGGGGTGTCCATCACCACGATGCCACCCCCCTTGTCTGCCAGTTTTATGGTCAGTTCGATGTTGTTCTGTAGTGTCTGAAGTGCTAATGTCTCGTCTTTACTGAGATTGTGGCTGATCCAGTGTCTTTGCTTTAATAAGTCATCCACACTCTTATCGACGCTACGCTCAAAGGCTTCGATGTCTTTAGGAATCATGTTATTACTGGGGGTCCACACTGACTTGTTTTTAAGGCCTGATTTGTTATTACTAGAGTGTTTCTCTTTTCCCTCAAAGTACATAGCTAGCCTGATTTTTCTAAAAAAACTTTGAAGGTCTCTCTCCAATGAATATCTATCAATGTTGGATGCTACTGCATATCCTAGTCCTTTTTCTAGTAAGGTGATTTGTTGGTTGGTAAGTGTGTATTTGGAAAGATTAATAATTGGTGCTTTGTTATGACTACTTAGTCCCAGTGTTTCTGACTCCGTGTGTTTGGACGTCGTTGGAATTGGGGTGTCGCATTGTAGGGCGAGGGAATTTTGACATCGAAGCCTTCTAGCGTAGCGTCGATAAGGGGTGGCATCGTGGTGATGGACACCCCCGATTATAACAATAGAATGCTGAACTTATTAGACAATAAGGAACACTATATGTTAGCACATATGGATGAATGGACTTCTTTGAAGCTATCAATTACTAACCTATTGAAACATGCCAGAGATGACGGTGTAATCTGCGAAGAGGAATTTTCTTTCCTCCTCAATCAAGATCCAATTATCCCAGCCCTTTATGGACTTCCGAAAGTCCATAAGGATATCCTTAGTCCCCCAATGAGGCCTATTGTTTCGAGTATCGGGTCCCTCACGGAACCACTTAGTAAGTACGCAGATGTCTTTCTACAACCTTTGGTCACCACCCAAAAAGCGTACACTAAGGACACAACAGACATCATCCACAAGATAGAAGGTTTAGCCTTTGACCCCCACTCTCAATTTCTAGTTACACTAGACATTGAATCATTATATACAAACATTCCCCAAAATGCAACAATAGAAGTTATCACCTCTATGCTTAACAAAGATGATAGGGATCTCACAGTCCACGAACAGTTCATCATAGACTGTATCTCTGTGGTACTGAAAAATAATCTTTTCTTATTCAATAAACAACTGTTCAGACAGACTAAGGGGACCAGCATGGGGGCCACCTGTGCCCCTAGTCTGGCATGTCTGTATGTGTCAAACTTTGAAGAACATCACATTTTTAATGCAGTATCACCGTTCTATGAAAACATCTCAAAGTGGTCTCGGTACATAGACGACGTCTTTTTCATCTGGACGGGCCCTATAGAGGCACTTAGAGAGTTTATTACATGGCTCAACCTTGGTGATAATAATCTTAAGTTCACCTCACACATAGATAACAACAGTTGCGAATTCCTTGACCTGATCATCAAAAACACCAATGGACTACTAAATGTAGAACTTTTCACAAAACCTACTGACAGAAATACTATGCTCCATCATAAAAGTAACCATCCACCTAGTCAAGTCAATAATATTCCATTCGGTCAATTCTTGAGACTTAAGAGAAACTGTACAACATCCCAAGACTTCGAAAAACATGCCAGTGTCCTTAGAACTAAATTCCTAGAACGCGGATATCCCAAACGTCTCATTAGACACTCGTACAAGCGTGCCAAATACTACAACCGTGAGAACCTATTCCAACCGAAAGAAAAGAAAGAACCCATTAATCAGCCTATTATCTTTGTTACGAACTATAATCCAATTAGTAACAAACTCAAAAACATTATCAATAGAAATTGGCATCTAGTAAATGACAAACAACAAAACAGACTACCCAAACCCATGTTCTCCTACAGAAGGAACAGAACCATCAGAAATAGTTTGGTTCACACGTATAGGGAACCCAAGAGAGCAATCCAACCCTGTATTGACAATGCACCGATGCCAACAGGCACTTTCCCCTGTTCAGGTTGCAGTAATTGTAAAAACATCATTCGTGGAAATACTATCACCATCAAAGATATTGTCTTAAAACCAACTAGTTTCATGAATTGTAGAACATGTAGTGTAATCTACCTCATCAGCTGCCCTTGCAAACTCATTTACATAGGGGAAACCTCCAGAGAAGTCCGAACAAGACTGAATGAGCATAGATCAGCTCTTCGCACAAGTAAGGTAGGGGCTCCTCTAACTGAACACTGGAAGATAGCTAAACATGAGATTAATGACCTCCGTTGGTGCTGCCTTGAGCATGTTAGTCTAAGCACAAGAGGTGGTAACCTGACCCAAAAAAGAAAAAGACGCGAGCAATTTTACATGTCCAAGTGTAACAGTGTCCGCGCCGGCCTTAACAGCAGAGAAGATTGGGAAAAGATAATTTAACCAAACAGGAGAACTATGATCAAATTAGATTAGGCACGAGACAGTCCCGATGTTTATATAATGGGCGTAATATCAATAAATTCTTCATATATATATTTGTACTACAAAGTGATATCAACCCCCCCTAACATATGATACTCTTCAAATATTTCTAAGGGATAACATATATGTGCCAACCAAAGATTGAAGTATCCCAAATTACAGTAATGAATTCGCAGCATTGTGTTGCACCAACTATGGGTTGAGCACGAGCATGTTACCATATATGCCACCGTGGCACCCAGCTGTACATTTTGTAGGCTGAGCACTAACGTAGCTTTCAACACTCAATGCCTCTTAAAGCCCTACACGTCTCTATGATAGACACAACCCTAATGTAGGGGTTAGACTGGCGAGTAAGCCCAATAACCGACGGCTTCCACACTGGTCTATGAGATAATATAGAACGTCCCCTATAGATTACACTCGAGTTGTAAGCATATATCATTAGAGCTCTGCACACTGCCCCCAATTGTCGCATATTACCGCCGAACTGCGTTAGATTATCGCACATAGTTAACTAGGTATATCTCGGTAATCACGCTGTCTAACGCGCCACTTACGAGTGTTTGTTTACAAACGAGATGTCACGTGACATCCCGTCAACCAACCAAATAGCAGGAGACTGACCGCCCAATCAGCAACTCCGTATTATAAATAAACCGCGAGTTGCTTGTCCCTAATACTTTCGATCGGAGCAGAATCGAGAAAACGCTGACGGAGTAGGAGCAGGGAGGCCGAATCCCTAATACCAGGTAAGCGGAACGCGACCGACTCTGTCATGAGTTAACTTGCCCCGCGCTGAACGGAACTCGTTTAGCCTCCCGTTTGTTCTGTGCTTAATGAATCATCAATTTATAGAAATTCTTAGCCTATCAGATCGGCTGGTGGGTCCTGAAATGTTTAAGGCAAACCCTAGGCGGACATAGTACCAGCACAAGCTCTAGGATTAAAATCTGCATCCTCACCCTTAAAGTGCCACATACTCAAATACAATTTGTCGAGTTTTGGACACATTAATGAATAAGACGCGCTATTTATTTTTATGCTATGGTAAGATACCAACGCTAAATATACAACATACAACAAACGTAGATGATAGAAGCAACACAAAAAGTAACATCATTAACGTATGTCTAAAGAATGTGTTCAATGGATGTAAAAGTCAAATCAACGGGTGCAACTGCACCGCTATGTCCTACATAGAATACTAGTACTGATAAGATGCTAGCCAGTAACAAACATGTTATTTAAACTTCCTTCATGAAAGTATATACTAAATCAATGGAGAGGCAGTGATTAGATATTTTACGTTAAAACTGCAAATAAGTATCATTAAACAAATAGGGATCCTAACAAAAGTTCCATCCTCTATATCAATAGTGGCAGGAGAATCCCCGCCAAGGTATGAACGCCAAAAGTGATACACAAGCCAATTGAAAAGCTCGTGAAAACATTAAGCAGCCAGTCATTAAAATCTGGGTAAGTGTAAATAATTAGAACCCTTCATGACAATTGACAATCACTCCTTTGATTACAATACGGTAAAAGATGTATTTCTCTACAGCATATCTGAAAACCAATATCGGTGGCTCCTACTACCAGAGTGTGATCCTTCCCTGTACAAATATAAGGTAGTGAAGTGCTATATTGATTTGTTACTTAAAAGATTAATAAGAGCACACAAAATATTGATCCATATTTTATTATCACTTCCAGAGATCAATACAGCGTATGTTAGATCAAAAACATCGTGAATGCACATCAGTTAATGACCGGATTTTACAACCGGTTTCCGGCACTCCAGGATATATCTGGAAGCCTTTAATAAATTCAGGTAACTTCTGTTGATTGTTAGACATGAAGAATAAGAAGTCTTGACCATACAGGTCTCCCCAATAAATACACCTTGGGATTCACTAAATGGTGCCCTTACCATTAGGTTATGTGCTTTAACAATACCAATAATTTTAAAAAAATCACCAGTTTTTGTCTAGTGCCAACCACCGAACAGTTTAGCCATTAAGTAATGTTGTTTTGGATATATGCTTTGTTTACAAAAAAATTGGAAATGCATAAAAAGTAATTTTCTGTTTCTTTTTAGAACTTGGTCCTGAAGAAGGTTGTTAATTGTTAGCCTGTAACCGAAACGCCGCGTCGACCCCTGTTCTTATGAACTTTTAAACAAATGTTTGTTTTGTCTATTCTTTGTGACCTTTTATGCTTTTAATGAAATGTTCAATATACCTCATGTATTTTTTTACTGATTTGCTATGATTGTGACAAACTGTTAATATTTGAATAAATACACAAAGTATATATATTTTTCCAAAAAACAACTTTTCTGGCTTTTCTTTTTAATATTTTGACCTGAATTTAAGTAACGTGTGCCATAGTGGTTTATTTTTTCGGTGGTTGAATAAGTATACTGGTTGGCCTATGTCTTAGAAGTTAGCCTCTTGTTCTATTTACTGCTGTGTGAATGGTATTGCTAAATAACTAATTAACCTGGTGCCATTAGTCCACTGCGTACCAACTTAGTGGCAAATGTGTGGGACAATTTTGCTTTACTATACAAACAATAAGCAATTCCTGCTAAGCAACCATAAACAATGTTTGCAATGCCTATGTAGACACTTCCTGCAATGCTTATGCAAACAATAAACAATCCCTGCAATACCTCCATCATCAATTCTTGCAATGGCTGTGTGTACATTTCCTGCAATGCTTAGGCAAACAATAAACAATTCCTGCAATGCATGTGTGAACAATCATGCAATACTTCTGAAAACTAGTCCTGCAATGCAAGACCATGGTCTGCAATGAACAATTCCAACAACGTGCACTTAAAGAAGCGCCCAGAGGAAGGGCGTAGTCAATATCAGCTTAAGCGAGATTGCAAGTAGGGCCAAATACATTGTTTATGGCCCCTTTTTAGGTCTCGCCTGAGACAGCACATGTCTCTTCGAAACATGTAGTAAGTGGCTTTTAAAAGTGCCACCAGATGCTTTTGCTGGCCTACACCTTGCATTCACGAGCTTGTGCACGTGCACAGCTGCCATCTGTGTTTTTATTGCTGTAATCAGGCTCCTCTGCTTTCACCACCACCTCCCTTTTCCCCCTCCCTCCTGGTCAGCTTCATTTGTGTCTTCTAGCTGTGAATCATGCTCCTCTGCTCGCACTCCCTCTCCTCTTTGTCAGTTTCATTTGTGTCTTCTATCACTGTGAATACTCCTGCTTCCACCAGGCACACTCACCATCAGTCGTCAGTGTACGCTTCCACCAGGCACACACACCACCAACCGTCAGTGCACGCTTCCACCAGGCACACACACCACCAGCCGTCAGTGCACGCTTCCACCAGGCACACACCCCACCAGCCATCTGTGCACACTTCCACCAGGCACACACACCACCAGCCATCAGTGCACGCTTCCACCAGGCACACACACCACCAGCCGTCAGTGCACGCTTCCACCAGGCACACACCCCACCAGCCATCTGTGCACACTTCCACCAGGCACACACACCACCAGCCATCAGTGCACGCTTCCACCAGGCACACACACCGCCAGCCATCAGTGCACACTTTCATTAGGCACATACACTACCAGCCATCACACACCACCAACCGTCGGTGCACGCTTCCACCAGGCAGACACCACAAGCCGCCAGTTCACACTTTCACCAGGCACACACACACCACCAGCCATCGGTGCATGCTTTCACCGGACACACGCACCACCAGCTGGATAAACGTGCATTCATTACGGACTGCTTCCTGTTGGAACTCTCCCGACACGTTGTCGTTTTGTACGCGGCTAAGGTAAACACTCTGGTAAACTCGTAATATTGCGTAGTGAGCTTTTGAGATAAAAGAGTCAGAAAATCTGAACGAACGTCCTCATATTGTTTTTTACAGATATCATTCAACAAGTGTGCACCCATACAGCAAGGCTTTTGTTTAAAAAAAAAAAAACCCGTTCAAACTGTGAGTGTTTATTGTTTTATTGTTATCACTCTGATGTGTTGAAATAGTGAAATGTTACGTTACAGTGTTTCAGTTAACCACACATGGCAGCGACTGTGCTAGTAATATTGTATCCCTCCATTGTTGTTGAAGTAATTGAAGGTAAATACATTGGCACAAAACATGGAACAGCTCTTTAATGTCGTTACAGTGCAACATGATGTAACATAGCAATTTTGTCATCAGGCACATGTACTTGGAGAGAGATATTGAGAAGGTTACAATGACGCATCAGCAATTGATATTTACTGTGGTCTTTTTAAGATAGAGCATGAAGTATGAAAGTTAAAGCATGTGTTTAGGGAATAAAATGCATAGCTTTAGTAAATGGTTGAAGATAACAGTAGGAAGGTGGGCTCAAAACTGAAAAGTAGCTTTTATGAATTAACTAAAACAAAAAATACCTATAGAGTTAAAATGGATTTTTGCTTGTGATCTTTTACAGAGGCCCCTGAGGAAGGGACGAGGTCCCGAAATGCATCGGGCCGACATTTTCAACGATCGTCGAAATTTGAATGTTTGGTTGTATGATTGTTAATACAACAAATGTCTTTATTTGGATTTAATGCAATTGAACAATGCAAGGCTTAACATTCGCAGGAGATAATTATTGAAACTCTATGAGTAATTGAACAAATGATCATAAATAAATGTGAAAACTAAGTGATAATAGTCATTAATGTGTAAAGAGAGAGTTATTGAAAGAATTTGAATAGGTGGAAATCATTCAACAGTTTGCTGTGCGCTTGGTTAGGTCGTGATACTTTTATCACGCACCATCTCTTTTTGATTACACACACCACCAGCGTCAGTGCATGCTTGCATCAGGCACGCTCACCACCAGCCGTCAGTGCACGCTTCCACCAGGCACACACATCACCAGCCATCAGTGCATGCTTCTACCAGGCACACACCGCACCAGCCATCTGTGCACACTTCCACCAGGCACACACACCACCAGCCATCAGTGCACGCTTCCACCAGGCACACACACCACCAGCCATCAGTAAATGCTTCCACCAGGCACACACACCTCCAGCCATCAGTGCACACTTTTATTAGGCACACACACTACCAGCCATCACACACCACCAGCCGTCGATGCACGCTTCCACCAGGCAGACACCACAAGCCGTCAGTTCACACTTTCACCAGGCACACACACACCACCAGCCATCGGTGCATGCTTTCACCGGACACACGCACCACCAGCTGTCAGTGCACGCTTTCACCAGGCACACACACCACCAGCCGGCAGTGCATGCTTCCACCAGGCACACACAACACCATCTGTCAGTGCATGCTTCCACCAGGCACACACACCACCAGCCGTCAGTGCACGCTTTCACCGGACACACACACCACCAGCAGTCAGTGCACGCTTTCACCGGGCACGCACACCACCAGCCATCAGTGCATGCTTCCACCAGGCACACACACCACCAGCGTCAGTGCACGCTTGCATCAGGCACACACACCACCAGCCATCAGTGCATGCTTCCATCAGGCACACACATCACCAGCCATCTGTGCACGCTTCCACCAGGCACATACACCACCAGCCATCAGTGCACGCTTCCACCAGGCACACACACCACCAGCCGTCCGTGAACGTGTCCACCAGGCACACACACCACCAGCCGCCAGTGCACATTTTCACCAGGCACACACACTACCAGCCATCACACACCACCAGCCGTAGGTGCACGCTTCCACAAGGCAGACACCACAAGCCGTCAGTTTATGCTTTCACCAGGCACACACACACCACCAGCCATCGGTGCATGCTTTCACCGGACACACGCACCACCAGCTGGATAAACGTGCATTCATTACGGACTGCTTCCTGTTGGAACTCTCCCGACACGTTGTCGTTTTGTACGCGGCTAAGGTAAAGACTCTGGTAAACTCGTAATATTGCGTAGTGAGCTTTTGAGATAAAAGAGTCAGAAAATCTGAACGAACGTCCTCATATTGTTTTTTACAGATATCATTCAACAAGTGTGCACCCATACAGCAAGGCTTTTGTTTAAAAAAAAAACCCCGTTCAAACTGTGAGTGTTTATTGTTTTATTGTTATCACTCTGATGTGTTGAAATAGTGAAATGTTACGTTACAGTGTTTCAGTTAACCACACATGGCAGCGACTGTGCTAGTAATATTGTATCCCTCCATTGTTGTTGAAGTAATTGAAGGTAAATACATTGGCACAAAACATGGAACAGCTCTTTAATGTCGTTACAGTGCAACATGATGTAACATAGCAATTTTGTCATCAGGCACATGTACTTGGAGAGAGATATTGAGAAGGTTACAATGACGCATCAGCAATTGATATTTACTGTGGTCTTTTTAAGATAGAGCATGAAGTATGAAAGTTAAAGCATGTGTTTAGGGAATAAAATGCATAGCTTTAGTAAATGGTTGAAGATAACAGTAGGAAGGTGGGCTCAAAACTGAAAAGTGGCTTTTATGAATTAACTAAAACAAAAAATACCTATAGAGTTAAAATGGATTTTTGCTTGTGATCTTTTACAGAGGCCCCTGAGGAAGGGACGAGGTCCCGAAATGCATCCGGCCGACATTTTCAACGATCGTCGAAATTTGAATGTTTGGTTGTATGATTGTTAATACAACAAATGTCTTTATTTGGATTTAATGCAATTGAACAATGCAAGGCTTAACATTCGCAGGAGATAATTATTGAAACTCTATGAGTAATTGAACAAATGATCATAAATAAATGTGAAAACTAAGTGATAATAGTCATTAATGTGTAAAGAGAGAGTTATTGAAAGAATTTGAATAGGTGGAAATCATTCAACAGTTTGCTGTGCGCTTGGTTAGGTCGTGATACTTTTATCACGCACCATCTCTTTTTGATTACACACACCACCAGCGTCAGTGCATGCTTGCATCAGGCACGCACACCACCAGCCGTCAGTGCACGCTTCCACCAGGCACACACATCACCAGCCATCAGTGCATGCTTCTACCAGGCACACACCGCACCAGCCATCTGTGCACACTTCCACCAGGCACACACACCACCAGCCATCAGTGCACGCTTCCACCAGGCACACACACCACCAGCCATCAGTAAATGCTTCCACCAGGCACACACACCTCCAGCCATCAGTGCACACTTTTATTAGGCACACACACTACCAGCCATCATACACCACCAGCCGTCGGTGCACGCTTCCACCAGGCAGACACCACAAGCCGTCAGTTTACACTTTCACCAGGCACACACACACCACCAGCCATCGGTGCATGCTTTCACCGGACACACACACCACCAGCAGTCAGTGCACGCTTTCACCGGGCACGCACACCACCAGCCATCAGTGCATGCTTCCACCAGGCACGCACACCACCAGCGTCAGTGCACGCTTGCATCAGGCACACACACCACCAGCTGGCAGTGCATGCTTCCACCAGGCACACACAACACCATCTGTCAGTGCATGCTTCCACCAGGCACACACACCACCAGCCGTCAGTGCACGCTTTCACCGGACACACACACCACCAGCAGTCAGTGCACGCTTTCACCGGGCACGCACACCACCAGCCATCAGTGCATGCTTCCATCAGGCACACACATCACCAGCCATCTGTGCACGCTTCCACCAGGCACATACACCACCAGCCATCAGTGCACGCTTCCACCAGGCACACACACCACCAGCCGTCAGTGAACGTGTCCACCAGGCACACACACCACCAGCCGCCAGTGCACATTTTCACCAGGCACACACACTACCAGCCATCACACACCACCAGCCGTCGGTGCACGCTTCCACAAGGCAGACACCACAAGCCGTCAGTTTATGCTTTCACCAGGCACACACACAACACCAGCTGTCGGTGCATGCTTTCACCGGACACACGCACCACCAGCTGTCAGTGCATGCTTTCACCAGGGACACACACCACCAGCCGTCAGAGCACGCTTTCACCAGGCACACATACCACCAGCCGTCAGGGCACACTGTCACCGGGCACACACACCACCAGCCATCAGTGCACTCTTCCACAAGGCACACACACCATCAGCCATCAGTGCACGCTTTCACCAGACACACACACCACCAGACGTCAGTGCACACTTTCACCAGGCATACGCACCACCAGCCGTCAGTGCACGCTCCCACGAGGCATACACACCACCAGCCATCAGTGCACGCTTCCACCATGCACACACCACCAGCCGTCAGTGCACGCGTCCACCAGGCACACACAGCACGAGTCGACAGTGCACGCTTCCACCAGACACACACACCACCAGCCATCAGTACACACTTCCACAAGGCACACACACCACCAGCCGTCAGTGCACGCTTCCACCAGGCACACACACCACCAGCCGTCAGTGCACGCTTTCACCAGGCACACACACCACCAGCCGTCAGTGCACGCTTCCACCAGGCACACACACCACCAGCCGTCAGTGCACGCTTTCACCGGCAACACACACCACCAGCCGTCAGTGCACACTTTCACCAGGCACACACACCACCAGCCGTCAGTGCAGCAGGCAAGCTCTTCTCAGAGTTTCTTGGTAAATATGTGTTTGATGCCTGGGAGGGAGTGGGTTGAGTTTCCTTAAACCAGCTGAGTATGCAGGTGCAGTGCATGAACTCCTGTGTGAGTGAGTCATGCTGCCTGGGGCTCACTCACTCCACACTTGTAAATTATGCATGCACCAGGCTTTTTCTCATTTGCAAAGTTCGGCGCATGTGCACAGCTAGGCAGCCCCCACAACCCCGGGAATGAATGACTGCTTCCTACAACAAGAATGGAAACAACATTCAGAGCAATGAAAACAAGTTCATTTGATGCAAATAACTGTTAAAAAGAACCATATTCAGCTATTGTAGATCTGGCAACTTAAACAAAACAGCAACAAAAAACTAACAAGCATTGGCATAGCCAATAGGTCTCGCTTTTTGGACCCTATAAGTATTTAGTTATCCAGCAGAATATCCTTGGTGCAACAACACCAACTGTTGCATGGCTAAACACTTATAAGGTCCCAAATGCGAGACCTATTGGCTATGCCAATGCTAGTTATCTTTGATCTGTGGTTCGTAGTACTGGAAGAATAATTACCATGACACAGGTGTGTAATGGAGGCTAAGGGTTGCAAAAGTAGCCAAAAAACAGTGATGGACAGAAAGAGATAGTATGTAAATGGTAAAGAAAAAACAAGTCAGAGCAAATAAAGTGAGAGAGTGTGAATGAAGGAAGGAGAATACAGTGCAAATAAGAAGAGAAAGATGGAAAGTAATAAGAGAGCAGAATGGAAAAAGGCTTAAAAGAAGAAAGATGGAAATAAATTAAAAAAACGGACGAAGGAAGAATATGGAAGGAACAAATAACACGAAAAATGGAAGGAGAAAAAGAAATAAGGAGAGCTGGAACATAGAATGAAATAATGGAAAGAAGAAATGGGAGACAGAAGTAAGGGCAAAGAAAGGGAAACATATGAAGTATTAAATTGAAGCAATTAAAAAAAAGGATAGCAGAAAAGGGGAAGGAAGGATAAGAGGATGAAAAGAAGAACAGAAGGAACAAGAAAATAATGAATTACAAAAAGGATGGAAAAAAGAAAGTAAATGACATTTAATATAAACAAGGTCAGAAAGATAACTACAATTAGAGATGGAAGGAAAGGAGTATGGACAGACAGAAAGAAAGATGAAAGCGGAATGAAAGAAGAATGCAAAAAACATAAATAAATGTTAATTGAAAGCATTAAAGATGGATGGAAAGGAGGACAGGATAAAAGAAAAAAAGGAAAGAAAAAAATAATAAAATTTTTAACCAAATTCCTTTAGGTTTAGGTTTATAAAATACAACATTTTACACATTTTCCTTAAGTGAACAACATTCACTGGCTTTTGTTTTAGCAAAGTTTGAGATCGTTCACTTTGATACTTTTTATTTTCCTTGCTACACCCTCGGCCTCAGAGCACAAGCTAAGGTGCCCCTCTGCAGAGCACAAGCTCTAGGTAGGCGCCTCTCCTGAAGTCTCTTTCCTTAATTTATCACGCTCGGCTACTGAAAGGCTTTAATTGATAAAACTGCCGAAGGATTGTTTATGAGCCATTCTCGGCTGTTTATGAGCCATCCTCGGCTCGGAGCGCTGCTGTTTCTGTCTGCCCATTCCGAGCCAGGCCTGAGATGTCATTCTAATCTCCTGGAGGGGGCGGGGCTACAGAAGAGCAGTCCGAGCTGGCCAATCGGACAGAGCGCCAAAGAGAGCCGAAGAGCAGGGGATACCGGATCCCGAGGGGATACCTGATATTACACAACAACGGGATGGAAGGCTAACAGCAACCGAGACAGCAAACTCAAAATAACCGAAAGAAAACCTCCCCAAACTACCAAAAAGAAACATCCGACCCAGCTGCTTCTTACCTCTCCACCGTAACCAAGCTGGAGTGGAGGTACCAGATGGAAGAAGCCACAGGCTTTTAACGAAAGAAACACACGTGTTGTGCATCAATAGCGAAGCCGCGCATGGTAATGCCGTCATTGTAAAGGACTACAAAGTTTCGGCAAGTAAAGGACTACAAAGTTGCGGTAAGTATGCCGGGAACTGTAGTCTGAATGTAATGTTTCAAAGAAAGTCATATATCTTTATTAGCCTCAGTCTGGCAGTACACCAAGCATCCTATATTGTAAAAGACTACTAAAATGCCTCAAGTGTGCCGGGAAATGTATTCTAAATAACATATCAACCAGTCTTTATCAGAACTAGCACCCGCCTGGTAGTACTTAAGCATATATTATTCGCCACATTAGGGTAGAATGTGAAGTGTTTAATGTCATTAGGTGATGTAATTTGATACCGAATGTCTATCTTGACGCTGGAGCTAACTAGTGCATGATGGCATTCGTCAGTCAGACTTCTAATAAAGTATATCTCCTATTTTTACCGTGAGGGAGGCACCATGTCTAGAATTGACATAATAACGAGCTGTACCCACGATTATAATGGAAAATTAATGTAAACGATGATAGGGGACTCTCATAATTATATGGTGTCCCTCACGTGTGGTCATGTCGTAATATGCTGTTCGTGTGTTAGAACACGTATCGAAATACTGAATCTATTTGAGTGGTCGTAAATTCCCAATCTCTATTACATGGTGGACACTCTTTTGCCATACTTGTGCCTACAAAGTAGGATACTATGTGATATATATTCATGTACATGGAAACAAACAGCCACCCCCTCAAAGAGCTAAGCTAGGTCTTCTTGTGTGTGCTTAAAAACATGCCATTAGCCTGATCCGTTATCAGAGTCTGTTGGGTTTGAACACTCTATGTCTGGTCTGGTTGTGGTACCACAAAAAGGTAATGTCACCTTGAAGACAAACCCCACATGAAACCCGATATCTGAGAGAATCCAGGAGGCTGCACTGTTTCTTGTCACATCATCTCTTGGTCAGTGATACCCACGGGATTGTATCGTTGAGGCCGGTGGTATCACTTGATAATCTGAACACCCATTGTTGTTCTCTTTGGAATAAAAACGTGGAGATGTCACTGATGTGGGATGGAATAAAAGGTTTTTCTAGAACAGTCCACATGAAATCTTCTGGTCTGCGATTATTGTCATGAAAATGTTTTGTAAGTTTTGTTACAGTTTACTTACAGCGGAAAGTACTTTTATGTTCCAACATTCGCAACTTAACTTTCCGTGTAGTCATTCCAACGTACTTGAGAGTGTCTGTTGGATCATGGGCTGAGCAGCAGGGAAGCTGCTCCTGGAGGGGGTGGAGACTATTTACATCTATACTACAGAACAATAAACATATTAATCTTTAACCCTACTACGTCTACTGGAACTCCTCCTCACAACATAACAAATGCTCAATGAGAAAACAGAACTAATTCAACAGCACATCTCCTTTGACACACATTCATCCTTTCTGCATACCAAAATGGTCAAGCTTCAAACCCATGTGCCAGGCAGTTTTCACTGGCATCTTCAATTCTCTCAGTGACCATATATGTTGATGATGTCTTACCCTGGTTCTTCATCAAGGAACTCATGAGGGAAGCTGCCTCTCACCTACATTGCAAATGCCTTCCTTCCTCAAGACATCTTCTGTGAATCTATAAGACAGGTGAAATCCTCTTCCTCCTGAAGACACCCACACTAGACCTTTACATCCTCGCCAATGACAGGCCTAACACTCATCTACCCTTCATCAGCAGGATCATCAAAATAATCAGTCCGCACATAACTTCCAGTTCACATCCCCACGAACCATCTATTGGACAACTACCAATTTGGCTTTCAAACATGGTTCGGCATGGAGTCAGAGCTAACTTGCAAATCATAGGCGACACCCTCCTTACCACAGATAAAGGTGAGCCCAGCTGAAGGTCTTGACTGCTTTGTCATCATTGACCATGCTTTCCTCATCCAGACTCTGAAGCCTTGAATGAGATTCATTAAATTCACCAACATAGCGATGATAGACTCATGACAGCCAGCTTTGTTTGAATATATCTTCTATTTATGACTTAGAGTGTCTCAAAAACTGCCTGCAACTGATCCAGATGTGGAGGTCCAGGAGTTGCCAGCAGAATAACAAAAACAAGGCGGTCTGGTACTAACTTTCTCTCCTTAAGAAAGTTAAACAATTCCTCCCAGAAGGAGACTTCAGCACTGATGTTCAAGCCCTTGCATCTGAATGGTGGCCATTCCTGCTACAGACTTCACACTGACCCACAAAGGCCATACTGCACACCACAGTATGTATCATCAAGGGCATGAAGAAAAATGAACACCTGATGTCTACTGTGATCAAACTCTGCTGGAGCAAAAAAGAAAAAAAATGCAACAGCTCTTTTCTGTCTGCACCCCAGGATCTGACACAACATTCTCATATCCATCAGGACTGCACCAACCCGCACCAATATAGAAAAGAGCTGAAGATACATCTCTTAAAGAACACTTCATAATCAGAAACACACTCTTATAAAGCAGTTACTCTCAAATCACGCAAAGACTATATAGCGCTCCACTGACTTTCGGCTAGATTAGTGCTAAACAAATACCATTCACATGCACAGATGCATGTTCTGTTATGGGGCAGTGCCTTCAGGGAGCACACTTAGGGCCCCATGTACAAAAGGGTGTGGCATTTACAGATTTGGTAAATAAGGTTTGTGAATGCTAAACCCCATTTTTAAATGCACCAAATCCATTTAATGATTCAGTAAAGGTTTTTTGAATCATTAAAAGGATTTACGAAACCATTAGGAATCTCTTTTTGGAACAGGCATGGTAAAGGCTTCTCTTCCAAGTACTGATTCCTTATGGTATGTATTAATGATTTGTGACTGAAACCTGGATGCAAGATATTAATATTTTATCACCGACTCAAAGGAGGTGGTAACCTATTTGCAAACAGAAGGGGGTCCCCAGGGGATCCCTTCCTTTTTGTGAATGTTTACAAAAACATTTTTTATGAGTAGGCAGTGGTCCTTGCGTAAAAATATTTGTTGCTATTGTTTCTTTTTTTTAAACACAGTGCTTTTTTTAATTGCTTTCTTGGAAAGCAATTACAGACACAGTAGTCTAATGGTCATAGCTTTCCATCATCCTTATGCTTGTAGGCAATGGTAGGGGTTTTCAATTTGGGACCCCCCACATGTAGGTCCAATTGTGACCCTCTACGATTCAGTATTTTGTGAACCAACCTATTAGGACAAAGGTTAGTTTGCAAAATACAAATGTTCTTGGTAAATTGCGACCCCTTTCACCAACATGCATTCTTTTTAAACGAGGCCTTTCACTCTAAAACAGCAAATCCTAAGAAATCTCTATTCAAGACACTCAACTTGTAAATTTAGTGATTTCTATGCAGTACTTTTTCTACATGAGGACCTAACTACTCCATTTCAGTGGCAAATCCTAAAGCACGAGAAAACAGAACCCTGATGCTGATGCAGAGGAGCCCCTTCCCCCTGCCATCACCAGTACATAAAACGATAATAAAACGGATTTTCAACCCGTTTTATTATCATTTTATTTTAAACCCCTGTATTTCACGTGAAAGCTGCTTCAGGATTGGCCGCAGGGCTGGCTCAGAGCCTGTCCCCAGCCCCAAAGCCAGAAACAGGAAGATCCGATGCACGGTAGATGGCGACGGCAGCGTCTCCCCAACTCCTTCCTACCTCCTCCCCACTTCCCTCCTCCGGCCCGGCCTGGCCTGGCCTGGCCTGCCCCACCACTTTGGCAGGGGATGGGCCGCTACAGTACAAGAGGTAGGTTTCAGTAGCCCCAAATGCAGCTTCCACCAAAGCCCACCTATCCCTTCAGTTGTGTGAGCCCACCAGGACTACACCAGATTGGGACCCTATCGCGCCAGGATACTATTTTTTAGTAACAGAGCGCGCCACAAAAGCCTTTATAATAATAATAATATCCTCTACAAGTGCAAGCCAGCAAAGGGATGACGTACAAGCAATACCAGCTGTAATTTCCAGCAGTTGATGTGGAGGCACCATACAGACCGACACTTCTCTCCTTGCTGAAGATCTGTCTAACTGGGCTACAATCACTAACTGCTCCAGGCTCGTGCCACACTGATGTGGCGTTTCAAGTGCATTGCTACTTTATCTCAAATTGTGATGTTGTCGCCTTTTGTTGCACCAGAATGTGCAGTCAAAGTAGGTACAAGAGTCGTCTCCAATATGCAGGAGACTTAGGGCCAGATGCACAACAGATTTTTGCATGTGCAAATGGGTTTTGGACCCGTTTGCACATGCAAAAAACCTGCGGCCCATATACTAACCCTATGTTGCGAGTCGCTAATTAAATAGCGTCTTGCAAAATAGGGTTTGCGACTCGCTATTAGGAAGGGGCGTTCCGAGGGCATCTCTTCCTAATAGTCAGTCTAAACCCTGTGTAAGAATGCTTTGCCACCACAAAACACTCGCAGTTTACCACCCTGCGACTCGCAATTTGGCACAATTTGGGAGTCGCATTTGCCAATAGTCGTACATCTGGCCCATAGATACTGCTGACTTGCTGACACTTTGGCGGCCACTTGCCTCACACAGCGGCTTAACGAAACTTGAGGGGGGCCCCTTGCAAAGTACATGCCAGGCCCCCCCCCTATGGAGTCAGTCAGAAGCTCCCAGGCCAAGTTACTGTGCAGAGGGCCCCCCGAAGCTCGTGGAACTGTGGGAGGCCTATGTTATGCCACTGACCTCACAGTCTACTACGGGATAACACGCGGCTCAGGGCCTCCCAGCCCTTCAGAGGGGGTTCCATTCTTCTCAAGTTCAATGGATATCTTTGAGATATTCGACATTCCGGGACCTCTCCACATTCTGCAGAGGTGGGTCCATCATTTTACATTACATAACTGTGTAAGTTGATGATGATGATGTACACTGTGGGTCGGGAGGGACCCTGTGACCGGCTGTCTTTCCTCCGTTCCCAAGAGCGCCACCTGCTCTCTAGGCTGCAGGGCGCATTATGAAGTGGTATGTTATATGCCAGGATCGACCGCAACATGCTGCCGTGCATTGCCGTCAAACAGGAAGAGTTCGGCATCTTTCATGGAAAGACTACAATTCCCATGGGGCCTTGCACGTCGCGGCGTAGCAAGGACCGCCCATAAAGTACGGTAACCAACAGGGAACACTGTCGGATATTCTCCGCACCGTCCTTGTTCTTGACTGTGTGAAACTTCGGCACGAAGTTTTCTGACCCTCAGAGTACTTTCTCCTTAGTTGTAGAGCGGCTGCTCCTGCGAGGGGAAGTTGTTTTCTTGGTGGAATTGGAGTGGCATTTTCACCCACTTCCTAGTATTGCCCTCCGTTGGTGAGCTCCTGGCTAGGAGTTTAGGCGGAGGACGACGTAATTGTCCCGATCGGCATTGTCGGCCAATATTGATACCTGCCCCCCCCCCCTGTTGGAGAGTTGCCAGGCATGGCACTCGTGCGGGGGAAGGCTTAAGTGACCCGATTGGCATTTTCGGCCAATAGCGATACCTGCCCTCTGTTGGAGAGTTGCCAGGCCTGGAGCTCGTGCGGGGGACAGATGGGTGGTTATGTCTAAGCATGGGCGAATTTTGCGAATCTCGCGTTCGCGAATTTTGCGGATTTGCGAACTCGCAATCCGCAAAATCCGCGAATTCTCGCGAATTTGCGGATTTTTTTTTTTTGTGTTCGCGCGGGTTTCTGCCAGTTTGCGAGGGTTTTGTACAATTTTGCAAAACGCAAACTTACCTGTCGGGTCGCAAGTTTCGCGAACTTGTTGTTTCTACGTGTCCAGCCTGTTTGGGACACTCTTCTTCATCACTGCCACTCTCTGTCACCACTGCCACTCTCTGACTACTCATGCCACCCTCTGGCCCACCCATGCCACCCTCTGTTTCATCACAGCACCCTCTGGTTGTCCAGTCAGTGTACATTATTGTGGCAACGCAAGCACACCTTCCCTGCCTCAAGTGACCTGAATTAATTTGGGGCTGATTAATGTGTCACAGAATATTTTTTTAGCTGGCACCTGCTTCCTTAGTGCTTCATGATTAGTGATCTTTTGCACTTGCTAAGTGCTTTCATTGTTGCAAAATTAGTTACAACACCTGCCCTGCCCCAACTGACAATAATGAATTAGGGGCTGATTAATGGATTTGAACCTCCAGCCTGGCTCCTGCTTGTCTCCCTTAGCTGTAATTCAGGACCTTTGTGGCATATGTGTAACTATTCTGAGGTTCAGAGCAGGGTCACATAATAGTTGCAACTGGCAACTGAACTCTGGAGGGGCCCCTCAGGAAGCACTACAGGAAATGGCTACTAATGATGAGCCTGAACTTTTGAACCTGGTAAGTAGTTTCAGTTTTGCTAAGATCGTATTTCTGCAATTTTGCGCTTATTCGCGGGGCGCGAAGTTGTACTGGGAAGCCGCGAACTCACGCGAACAGTGCGAGCAAGCCATGAAATCCGCTGCTCGCGGATTTGCGGATTTTGCGGGAGATTCGCGAATCTCGCGGATTGCGAATTTACCGAAAATCCGCAAAATCCGCGAGCGAAACGGATTTTCCGCCCATGCTTAGTTATGTCGATCGGCATTGTCGTCCGTTGCTCTCCTTCCTAGGTGGATGTACAGGCAGGAGTTACAGGCAGGAGGTACTCTTCTTTGTGGATTCTGACCTTAATGCCTATTCATAAATTTCTTTGCTTTATTCTCATGACTGGATCTGAGGAATATAAGTGTTACCTACTCTTTACCTTGAATCGTCTGTTGAAGTACAGGGATTATGTTTACTAATAATTCTCTGTACAAGATACCATTGTACAGAATTTTTTTAAAAGTATACACCGGACTATCCCTGGCACAAATCGCATGGCAACAGGGTTCATGCACAGTGTTCTTCTTTATTATTGTTCTTTGTTGTTTCAGGTCTCCTTCCCTGCCGTTCCCTTCCCTTCCTTCCCTCACTTGATCCTACCACTGACCTGTGCCATTACGGCTATTAAGGCTTGGTTAGATCAAGAAGTGGACTAATTCTGGCATCAAACAGATCCTGAGGACGGGCGATGTAACAGAATATCCGACCCACAATACAGTGTCCTCCAGGTCTGGTTGTGTTAAGAATGGCCACCCTTGATGATGTGCTGGCAGCACTTGCCACAGTGCAGGTGGAGTTAGCGGCATCTAAGTAGGAAACGGCGGATTTAAGGGTCAGGTTAGATGGATTTCAAAGGAACCCTTTTAGCGCCAGGGCTTTTGACGCAGCACATCCCAGTGCAGTGGTGGTGGAAATGACAGTTTCAATTCCTTTGGCTACCCCTGAAAGGTACCATGGGGATTCTAGTACAGTACAGGTGTTTTTGACGCAGGTCTCGCTACATTTTTCATGCAAGCAAAAATCCTTTCCCACTAACCAAGCAAGGGTAGCTTTTCTTATTTCGTATTTGGCAGGAGATGCAGAGCAGTGGGCAGTGCCGCTAGTAAACCGAGACAGCCCTCTCCTCCATGATTGGGAGGCGTTTCAAACCGAGTTTTTGAAGGTCTTTGATTGAAGAGCAGACTCCTACACAGCAGATAGGGACTTGTTAGAGCTCCGTCAGGGAAACAGGGATCTGCTGGTGTATTTGAATTCCTTTTGGCGTCTGGTAGCTGAAACCAAATGGCCGGAATCTAAACAGGCTGCCCTTTTTCATCAAGGACTATGAGAAGATCTGAAAGATATTATCGCCCAAATTGATCCTCAGCCAAACACCTGCGAAGACCTGATTAATCTGGTGTTTCGCCTGGATCATAGACTAAGTGAGCTTGAGGGGGAACACAAAAGAAAAGATAAAGGAATCCCCTCCTATGTACACCAGAAGTCCTCTGAATCACCCCACACGTCAGGTTCTGAACCTATAGATATAGTAGCAGTAAGGGCTACTTTGACTGGGGCTGAAAAACAATCCCGCCGTAAACAAGGCCTCTGCCTTTACTGCGGTAAGAAAGGACACTATGTACGGGAGTGTCCCGTAAAACCAAAGACGAACCGGTTTCGAAGCAGCAAAGTAATGACAACCTCTTTGGACAAGGTCGCGGAAAACTAGACAACTCTAAGAACGGCAAAGGGGTTTCTTGGAGTCATGCTTACATCCCTTCTTTACTAAGCCAGGAACCAGCAGGACAAAGCCATCTATTTATAGATGTGTTGCTGCTGGTCCAAGCTGAATGGATTCCTATGTCTGCCATGGTGGATTCAGGAGCCACTGGGGTCTTTATGAATTTGGGGGAAGCCAAACGTATAGGTATTTGTCTGATACCTAAAGTCACAACAGAAGAGTGTATGCAGTCGATGGGAGGAAATTGGTCACAGGGCCCATTGGATATAATACTGAAGATGTCCAAGTATTATATGGCTCCAGGCACAGGGAATCCATCTCGTTCAACATCATCCGAGCCCCACAGTATGGGATCATATTGATGTTGCCATGGCTGCAAAGACATAACCCTGAAATTAATTGGGTTACCAAGACGGTGGCGATAAACTCGCCCTATTGTTGGGAACATTGCTCTCAGATCCCAGACCACCCTGATACAGCTTGTACAGGGGGAATGAGCATTGCCACTGCTGCCGAAAAGGTGAAAGAACTACAGCCCCATAGGCAATATGACTGCCAGATCGACCTTGTTCCTGGGTCTGTAGTTCCCAGTGGTAGGCTGTACGCCTTGATGGAACCAGAGAAACTCCATTTGCGAGAGTATTTGGACAAACTCCTGGAAATCAGTTTCATCCGACCCTCCAAGTCTCCTGCTGCCTCGCCACTTTTCTTTATTCCTAAGGCCAATGGTGAGTTAAGACCATGTGCAGACTTTAGGGCAATGAATGCTATAACCGTCAAGAATAGGTACCCCTTACCGCTCATCAGTGTGTTACTGGAACAGGTAAAAAAGGCAAAGATATATACAAAGCTTGATCTGAAGGGCGCCTATCACCTCGTATGCATGAGGAGCGGGGACGAGTGGAAGACGGCTTTCAAGACCCGTTATCCCCTATTTGAATATTTGGTGATGCCGTTTGGGCTGTGTAATGCCCCTGCGGCATTCCAATACTTTCTTAATGACGTTCTATGTGAAATCCTGGATCATTACGTGATAGTTTATATCGACGATTTACTCATTTACTCAGAAACAGTGAAGGCACACACACAGCATGTGGCTTCAGTGCTTCAGATAGTGCATACAAATCACTTGTTCTGTAAGCTGAGCAAATGTGACTTTCACATAACCACTGTAGAATTCTTGGGAATCATGTTGAGTCCATTCAGCCAAGAAATGGCAGAAAGGAAAATCACTGCTGTCAAGGATTGGCCACCTCCTCAGAACGTTAGAGACGTGCAATGCTTTATTGGCTTTGCCAATTTTTACAGACGTTTCATTGACCAATTTTCCAAGCTTGTGGCACCAATCACTCAGCTACTGAGGAAAACTCAGAGATTCGAATGGAATTCAGACGCCCATGACGCTTTCCTGGCCTTAAAGGCAGCTTTTGTGTCCGCACCGATTTTGTCACACTCAGATCCGGAGAGACCCTACGTAGTGGAAGCTGACGCATCCGAGGTGGCTTTAGGGGCCATCCTGTCACAAAGACATCCCTCCACGGGGCAACTACATTCGGTGGCTTTTATGTCCAAGAAATTGAACGAAGCTGAAAGAAATTACCATATTGCTGAGAGAGCTTTTGGCTATAAAGGAAGCGTTCACAGAGTGGAGGCATTTTCTGATGGGAGCCAGACATGTGGTCACGGTGTATACCGACCACAGGAACTTACAGTTTATGACTACAGCAAGACATCTCACACCCCGTTAGCTTCGTTGGATGCTTTTCTTTTCTGGATTCCATTTAATCATTACATACAGATCGGGGGCGGAGAACAGGAAAGCTGAGGCCCTTACTCGTCAGTCATCTACCAAGGATCCGGTCCCCCTGCCTGACAGTGCCATAATCAACCCCTCCAGGGTTTTGGGGGTGATACAACCCGAGGCATTCCTCCAAAGTATTCTGAAGGGGGTCCGTTCTTTCACATGGAAGACCTGGCTGCAGAGCCATCAAGAATGGCGAGTGAAGGACGGTTTTCCAATGAATAATCGTTGGTTGTTGGTGCCTGCATTGCGGCTCCGGAAACAGGTGTTCTGGTGGTGCCATGAGTCTCCCAGTGCGGGACACCTTGGAGTGGAAAAGATGATTGATTGCATCAACAGACAATTATGGTGGCCCTCTGTCAGGCTGGATGTGAGGGTGTGGGTGTCTGCATGTGAGGTTTGTGCCACCATTAAATCTGACCATCGCAAGCCACAGTGACTGTTACGCCCTCTTCCTACCCCTTCCAGCCCGTGGGAGAACATATCATTGGATTTTATCGTCGGTTTGCCTGTGGATCAGGGGTGCACAACGGTTATAGTAGTCATAGACTATCTTACAAAGATGGGACATTTTAACTGTAAACAGGTGCCTACGGCTGGTCAACTGGCGAAGCTATTGATGCTACATGTGGTGCGGCTGCATGGGTTACCTAGCATCATCGTGTCTGCTTGAGGCTCGCAATTCACGGCGCAGTCCTGGAAGAAGTGGTGTTCTTCTTTGCATGTCACATTGGCCTTATCAACCAGTTTTCACCCTCAGACGGATGGCCAGACAGAACGCCTCAACCAGTCGTTGAAGCAGTACCTGAGATGTTACGTGGACAACAGCAAGGATGAGTGGGTGGAACATCTATGGTTGGCAGAAATCGCCTATAACAATGCTACTCATGGCTCCACGAGGGCATCCCCGTTCTACTGCAATTATGGTCACCATCCAAGGTTTCTCTCTTTTCTTCACCCCATCAAGGACACACGCATCCCAGAGGTGGCCAGGAGGGTTTCTCATATCAAGGAGACCTTGCTACACGTTCAGGACAATCTAAAAAAGGCCAAGATTGTTTACAAGGCCTCTGCAGATAAGCACAGGAGTTCAGGCCCATTGTATCACAAAGGGGATCATGTCTGGTTGTCCACCAGAAATATACGCTTTCGGAAACACAGTGTATTTAACCCTAGGTACATTGGGCCCTAACAAATCGTTAAGTGCCTCAGTCCAGTGAGCATGCGCCTGAAGCTGCTGTCCCATCTGAGGATCCATCCTGCGTTCCACGTGTCCTTACTGAAGTCCTCTGTTTCCTCGGTGAGAAGGCTGCCACCGTCTCTCCTGGTCAATGAGGAGTTGGAGTATGAGGTGCAGGGGATAGGGGACTCTAGGTGGCGTGGTCCCACATTGTGGTATTTGGTGGCATGGAAAGGATACGGTCCAGAGGAGAACTCCTGGGAACCTGCGACTGGGGTCCATGCGCCTGGCCTTTCCATAAGAAATTCCCCTTAAAACCTGGTCCCATGTTGCGCTCTCGATAGAGGGGGGATGTACTGTTATATGCCAGGACCGACCGCAACATGCTGCCCTACATTGCCGTCAAACAGGAAGAGTTCTGCATCTTTCATGGAAAGACTACAATTCCCATGGGGCCTTGCACGTCGCGGCGTAGCAAGGATGGCCCATAAAGTGCGGTAACCAACAGGGAACACTGTCGGATATTCTCCGCAACGTCCTTGTTCTTGACTGTGTGAAACTTCGGTACGAAGTTATCTGACGCTCAGAATACTTCCTCCTTCGTTGAAGAGCAGCTGCTCCTGCAAGGGGAAATTGTTTTCTTGATGGAATTCGAGTGGCATTTTCAGCTACTTCCTAGTATTGCCCTCCGCTGGTGAGCTCCTGGCTAGGAGTTCGTGCGGAGGACGACGTAATTGTCCCGATTGGCATTGTCGGCCGATATCGTTACCTGACCCCCGTTGGAGAGTTGCCAGGTGTGGCGCTCGTGCTGGGGACGGATTGGTGGTTATATCGATCGGCATTGTCGGCCGTTGCTCTCCTTCCTTGGCGGATGTACAGGCAGGAGTTACAGGCAGGAGGTACCCTTCTTTGTGGATTCTGACCTTAATGCCTATTCATACATTTCTTTGCTTTATTCTCATGACTGGATCTGAGGAATATCAGTGTTACCTACTCTTTACCTTGAATCGTCTGCTGAAGTACCGGGATTATGATTACTAATAATTCTCTGTACAAGATACCATTGTACAGATAAAAGGTTAGAGTACACACCGGACTATCCCTGGCACAAATCGCATGGCAACAGGGTTCATGCACAGTGTTCTTCTTTATTATTGTTCTTTGTTGTTTCAGGTCTCCTTCCCTGCCGTTTCCTACCCTTCCTTCCCTCACTTGATCCTGCCACTGACCTGTGCCATTACGGCTATTAAGGCTTGGTTAGATCAAGAGGTGGACCAATTCTGGCATCAAACCGATCCTGAGGACGGGCGAAGTAACATGGTAATTTTCTGGTTTGAAGAGCAGCACGGAGGCAACAGATGCTCCATTCTATGATCAAGCTACGCCCTTTTTAATGATTTAAAAGAAAACAAAGATAATATATGTTTGAAGCACTTACTTATGACTGCAAATGAAATAAGAAGATACAATGAGATCTTTTCTGAAAGACTTCTAGTGATTTGCATGAAAGGATGTGTTGCGTGCTTATCTAGGATCCTGATCGATACTGTGACCTTATGCCCCTATTCGGCTATACATCCATTTATTCCCTATATTGGCATAACCGTTCAAGTACAATATTCAGAAAGTCATCTCTGGCCTCACACGAACAGAGCCACATTCCAGAATAGTTTTCTCTGCCACTTCCTTTGCAACCAATTAGTGCAATGACAGAGCAGAAGTCACTATCTGAGATTCCTAGATTAACACTCCGAGTTCTTCAACAAGATAAAAACTCAGCAAACCTGGAAATCCCCGCTTGCTGTGTTTTGATTAGTGATAGAACTCTAATGAGCACTGATAAACGATCACTTCCTAGTGACATCTTATTGACGTCTTATGTCCAGCAAACTTACGTCAAACAAGGCACCTTTCAGGTATAAATATTACCAACGTTGCCTTAAGCAATAGCTGTTTGCTGTTGTTCGCTGAATTGACGCTAGCTGCCTCAATGCCATCGCTGCTGTCTCGTTGCTGTTGGTGAAGCTGATGCTGCCAGCTATCTCGCTGCTGCTGAAGAAGCTATCATGCTGATGATACCATAGCTGCTATCGCTACTGCTATCGCTGCTAACCGGCGAACGATGGTGTGGTGGACTTAGGAGCTGAACAGCCGTCCTCTGCAAGAGCCCAGCAGATGCAAGCTGCCCGCGGACGCTGTCCCCCCTCCTCCTCCTCGACGCGCTGAAGAGAGACGCTGCCTTTCTCCTGCCGAGAAATCCAGCTCCAGCGTTTCTGGTCTACCCTTGCGGGTGACTGGGATACCGAGTTTCCCTGAAGGAGATACCAGACCTCCATCATTCTATTCAGAGGTATGGTGTTGACTAAACCCTTAGTGAGAATTCTTGAAGCAAACCTTGGCAAAACCAACATAACTTAAAGCTACTTACTTACTCCCCTCCCAAGTATTAGGCCTAGGTCAGGTACACTGGGGTAGGCGTAGTTAGAAGCACCAGTTGAGTATTTTATCCTAATGTATATATGAATGTATATATGTTTTATTACTTTTAAACCATTGTATGGCTAAGAAACCATATCAATGCTTTTACAGTATTATTTCGCAATACTTATCTTACTGTACGTACTTTTTATCATAACAAGTCTTGCAATTGTGGCAATACATTTCTCTTGTACGAGAAGAAAGACTGTTCAATAAATGTTAACCCTTTATTGACAAACGCCCGTCTCTCTATTCTCTACATATTGTGAAAGTAAACTGCACCAACCTGACTGAGTAAAATAACTGTCTATTGTTTCACACAACCCTAGAGATTGACTCTTGATCTGAGGAGCAAAGTTGTCATGTTGCACGGTTGTTGGAAAACTGAATCCCTTCTTGTCTGTGCCAGGGAAGCTGATCACTTCCTATTTCATTCAAGAAAGTTTCCAGTGACCTCTGAGCTAGTTGGTAACAAACCCAATTATGTTTAGCATAGTCAGTAGAGGCCTGGAAGATCCGCACTTCTACGTCGATACTACTGTTTATGTTATTCCAATGCGCAGGGCCTAGTGGGAAACTAGGAACTACACTACATGGAGCCCAACGTTTGGTAAGGCGATAAACTAACGCAAGACGTTAGAGTAACTCAGTCGTGCATATTTCACACAGACCCCTTTCTCCCGTAAATACTCCAATAGACGTCTGGAGTGGGTGAAAGGTTAAAATCCGCCCGTACTCTGTAGGAAGAGATTCCTATGTAAAGCTCTGGTTTATTCAACGTTGAAGGATACAGTGTTCCAAAATATTGTGCACCTAATCTTTGTCTCCTCGGAGACCAACTCTGCAAATCTTGCATTTTTAACAATGCCAGGAGAAAACGGAACCACTGGGGCCGCAGCAGATGCGACTCAGCAGGATCCCGACGATACGGTACCGGGTGCAATAATCATCCCGGCACATTTAAGAAAGTCTATAACGTTAAAACTTATAGAGAACGGACTGACACCACAAGGTGGTACAGTAATCTTCGTGATAGAGGCACACGAATATCGGCAGACAGAGGTATTCTATTCATGGATAAACTTTCCAGCGGCAAACGCTAGAATAAAAGAGTTTCACTATTACAAAATAGAGGAACCACCGGAAGAGTACGCTCCTTTCGAGGAGACTGAAATCCCACTAAAATTCCAAGAGCACCTGCTCTGGTTTAATGGCGCCCTAAAACATAATGATCATATTACCAGGCTCGGTCCACTAGGTAGACCAGGAGCAACGTGGCCGGTTCTAGCCAGCTACACACCACACCCGGACATTGCAAAAATGTCTAAGGAAGAGCTGTTAGTACAGCTAAAAACATTAATTAAAATACATAGGCAATTAGTCCAATATGTAATGCGGACTGCAACAGTCCAACCAGCTGTTAATGTACCACAGCTGACCCCTCATCAGGGGAATACTAATAAAATTACACCACAGAACATACAGTCATGTCTTGGTAAAACACCCATAAAACGGGAACAAATTCCTTTCTGGTTAGCACAGAAAATCACTCAAATAGAGGCAGTATTTCCTGATACTACCCCTATAGAGAAACACAGAATCTTGACCATCTGCCTTCCTATGGGAATCGCACCACACGTGGAGGACTGTGACACTTGGGGTACAGTCTTTGCTTCCATTTACACAAAAACACATGGTGTTCCGTCTATGGCGGTAATACCAGAAGTGCTAAAACAGATTCAGAATGAATACGGTCCAGAGCCCGCTTTAAATCTTGGTATGAAATTACTGAAAGACTTCAAGCAGGTCTCGGCTATATTATTAGCCAATATAAAGGGAGAAGCAGCATCTGTGGCGATCCGCCAGAAGTTGAAGGAAACAGATATAAAAGATCAGCCAGTTGAGCTTGCCAAAATCATAGAAACATGCTATGAAGAATTAGGTAGAGACAGCTTGGGTGGAAAACCAGTAAAGCCCCAACTGCCCGAAAATCCTGAAAAATTATTTATTAAAAATAATTTAAACACTCCTAAAAAGAGCTGGGATGGAAATAAACAATCCACTCCCAAGGAAAAAGTTTTCCAGTCCAGAGGAAGGTCTCCTCGACGGAGGGAAAGAACTCCGACTCGAGAACACCAGTCTCCCCAGAGGGAGCCCTCTGAGAAAAGATATAACCTTAGAAATAGGGATAATCTGAAAAAACCTGATAGATATCAAAGTATTGATACACGTCCCTCTCGATCTTTTTCACAGAAATCGGAAAGAAGAGGACGGTCAGACCCAGGAGAGCACACCAAGTCCAAAGACAAGGAACCTGCTCAGAGTAAAAAATCTCAATTTCCAAAAAAGAAGGTAGCCAGTATTAGAGTAATCAACCATGCCGAGAATACTGAGGACACAGTTGAAAAACGGGGAGTGGGCATTGACAATGTTGGACAGAAATCAGTATAGCGCGCAAGATCCTGATGAGTCATCTGGAGACAGTGGACACAAATGAATTCATTCAGGTTGAAACTGCCGACACCAGACTTAGCGAGCCCCATAAAATATACAAAATAACATTGCGTATAGAGGATGATAAGACTAGGAAAATAAAGGGTCTATTTTGGGATAAACTCTCAAAAGGCTATGATATTCTGTTAGCTGAAAAAGATTGGCCCCCAGAGTTTGTCAGGGAGTGCCCTCATGGCGAAGAAGTGATTATGCCTGCCTTCTCGAATCACATTCCGATTCATAAAAAATATACTTATGCAAGGAAATGGGCAGTAGCCCTGGCACCGGCATTATATAAAAATCATGTAGGATGGGATGAGGACTCACCTCCTCACAAAATCCAATTAAAAAGTGGCAGTATCCCATTAAGCAAGAAGCTAAAAAACAAGTCAGGGAGATTTTAGATCAACTTGAATACCAGGGGGTGATTGAAACATGCACCTCTCAAATGAACATCCTTTGATTCCTGTCTCCAAACCAGACAATTCATATCGTCTAGTTTTGGACTACAGACACCTTAATGCATGTTGTAAAACTTTTGCAGTACAAAACTCGCATAGTGCAGCCCTAATGAATAACATAGTTAGGAAAAAATATAAAACGACATTAGACATATCTAATGGTTTCTTTTGTCTAAACATTGCACCAGAAAGCAGATACTTGACCGCTTTCTCAGCATTTGGGTCGCAGAAAAAATTCTGTCGACTCCCACAGGGGTTCAAGAACAGCCCAGGACTATTCTCAGCTAGGGTAACAGAGTTACTACAAATATATGATGATGAGGCATTATCTTACGTAGATGATATCTCACAGACGACGACTTGGATACTCACTTGAAAAGAGTGAACACCATTATACTTGGGTTCGCAGCAGAGGGTTTCAAATTCAACTTTAAAAAGTCCCGAATTGCCCATCTGACAGTACTATTCTTAGGGTACGAATTATCAAGTGAAGGGAAAAGCCTAGCGGACAACTTCTTAGAGAAGTGCGCTGTACTCCAAGCTCCAAAAACGCTGAAGAATCTACAATCCATTCTAGGTTTTCTGAATTTCGGAAGAACTTACATCCTAAATTACGCAGAGAGGGTTAAACCTCTCTACGAACTAATTAAACCTGATTTTAAACAAATCAATTGGACTCAAAAACACACAAAAATTTTGAGATCACTGCAAACAGACATGTTAGCAAAAACAAAATTAGATACACGTGACAACACACGCAATCTTGTAATCCGAGTTATCCTAGGAAGATGCGGATTCACGTACCTAACCTCTAATGAGGGAGAAAAGGTACCAATTTCAATAAAATCTCACTTGTACACACAAGCAGAAAAAACGTTCAGTCTCACAGAAAGAACTGTGAAAGCAGTGCAAATTGCATTAGCAAATGAACGAGAACTAGCACACGGCAAAAGGATTAATATCCTCACAGCGGAATCCGCCTTCGAGGCGCTATTCAGCCCAGTAAACCTGCCTACAGTGTCACTGGATCCGAAATGGATACAGTGTGTAGATTCTCTAGGAGCGGAAGATGTGAAATACTATTTCGCCCCGCAATTCGAAGAACTGAATGATTTAGAGTATGAAGAAGAATATCCTCTGCCAATCGAACTCCTGCCTCTCCCACAATATGCCTGTATAATCTATACAGATAGATTTGTACAGCATTTCAACGTAGAGAGCAAATCATACGATGCAGCCTGTGCGATTGTTAAAGGTCGTTGGCTGTGCGGTAAATTCAGACCGAAAGTAACAAAAACTGAATCATTGAGAAACTGTTCGGCTCGAAGAACTGAAATCAGATGTTTAAAGATGGCGCTCGAAAATGCAGAACGTGAATTCCCGACACTTATCGTGTGCGATTCTCATTTTTGCGTCAACTCTTACAATAATAAACTGCAGAGGTGGATTGAAAACGACTACAAAGATGACACAGGTGCCACAATAAAGCCTAAATTGCTCTGGAAACAGGTAGCTCTTTTACACAAAGAACTACAAAAGACTCACGTGATACACTCACAGAGTCTTCAACGTGATGGCGTTCACGTTGCAGGGAATTCATTGGCTAACACAGCCACAGCGGAAGCAACTAAACCGGCTTCCGTAGCCACAAAAAAGCGTACAGAAAAATACATAGACGGGGAAACCATGCTGGCAGTAAAAACGACCGTAAAAGGCGACTGTGCAGCACCACCCGTGAACTATCCACTCAATTATGCATACATAATCGATGCAAACTCCGTTCCTTTTGCTCGAATCCCTGGAGTGGGGGACAGAGTAATTCCAAACAGGAGCAGGAGGGGCTTCCTCTTACTGGAAGCACACATGGGGTTGGGTCTGAGACATCAAACAATTAAGGATTCTCTGAAAGAATTACAATCAGAGTACTGGTGGCCAGGAATGAGCATAGATATCCAATGTTTTGCTCAAAATTGTGAAAACTGCAACAGAGATCGCAGTAATGAACAGGCCAGTGTAGTTTCAGGAACCCTGATAGACAGCATAAGGCGGTCTATCTGCGCAATCAAAGAAGAGAAGCGCGTCCCATTGTACATAGTTAAGGCTAAACACATTTAAAAAAATGTGGCCTCCAGCGCTCAGCTGATGCTAGAACGGTTATAAAAGATCTGCGAGTCTTTATCGGCACATACGCAATTACCACGTTCCATTCTGACCAGGGTCCTGCTTTCAGCTCTCGAGCTTATAAGGAGGCCATGGCCAGCATGGGAATTGGGTTGCGGTATTCTTGTCCGTCGCACCCCGAAGGGAATAGTGTGGTAGAAAGAAAAAACCGAGACATAAAGCGATCTATAACAGCGAAGGTATTAGGTTCAGGCGCTGGGTGGGTCAAACATCTAATAAGTGTCCAGTCCAGTCTTAACAATTTGCCAAGAAAATCTCTAAAAGGTTTCAGCCCATACGAACTATTGTTCGGAATTAGAATGAACATTCAGGACCTCGATAGTCAGATGTCAGTGGTACAAGAAAAAACAACAGACTTTGACATCAAAGATCGTTTGGCTGTTTTACAGGAACTGAATGAAACAAGAAAATCCTTAAGCAACATAAAGTTAAAGCAACAGCCATCTACCACTGACGAGGCACCACAAGCAACAGCCCCAGCAAGGCCTGTCTGGATTCCAAAGATTGGGGATCTAGTCAGAGAAAAAATCGCGGTGAAGAAGGAATTTGGGCCTTCATACAGAAAATCAGTACCTGTCTTGGCAGTCACCGGAACAAGATCAGTAGTACTACCGCCCCTTGCTGGTAAAAAGGAGAACAGAGTCGTGTCTATCGACCTGGTAAAACCACAAGCATGTGGCCTATAATCAACAGTAGGCCCAGTGGACTCCCAAGAAACAACAGAATACCCAAACTTGCAACAATCCAAGAGGTTCAAACTGAAAGACTCATCACATTCGATCAGCCTGCAGTGCACAGAGAAGGACTATGCAATAATGCCATGGAACTCGTGCCTCTTGAGACACAGATTGAAACAGTTCGTCAAGAAACACCAGTCTACAATAATGTGGCATCAGAAAATGCTACCGAGAGACAGATTGAAAGAACAATCCCAACAATTGACAGAACTGCCTCTGGTTATTTCACCAACTTCGACAACTTCTCTGAAGACCAAAACGACACCGAAGTGATGCCAGAAACAAAAAAGTATTCTAAAGAAAATACAACAGGACTCCTTCAACAAATCAAAGAATTATATCTGGATTCACCGTTGATTGAGCATTGGATTATTTCAGGGGTATTCATACTCCTACTATGCCTAATTTTAGTTTTAATTTTAGGAAAGTTTATTACAATTGAATGGACACAGCAAGTCAGAACATCAACCTAGTCCTGAAACCACACAGATCATCCCACGTGAAGAAAAGAGAACTGCCAACAGTAAATGTCACAGCAATTCCAATACCTGGTGGGGTAGTATGGGAGAAAACTGACTATGAGATCTATGGTCCGGCCGAGATCCTGAAGTATCCTCATCAACTGAAGGTTTCCTTAAGTGACTTTGTAAAAGCTAGTACATTCTCTGATGATTGGGACTTTAACAGTATTAATGACATGATGTCTAATTTAGTAATGTCAGCTAGATTCACAGAACATGATTATTTACAAGGTTCATCTAGTTATGAGCAATTACTCTGCTACACACATTATGGTGATCATTATTTGCATAAATCTGCACAGCCTAGAAATGTTTTTATGTATAATCAATGGGAACATTGTGCTACACCACCTAAAAGCAGTTCTAAAGTATTTTTTGAGAAATTCAAATACTTCTCAGGGTTTAACACCAGTGATGCAGAAACGTTTTATTACAAACTGTTAGATAAAACAGGAATGAAAACAATGCTGACAAATTCTAAATTGATATATTCAGAAGCATTTTATGAAAAAATGATGACATTTGGTTTTGATTATTGGAAAAATAACATTGAAACGAAAACCATTTGGGGTACAAAAGATTGGCAGGTACAAGGCCTTGAAGCACTATTCAGAACCTGCATGATACCAGAACAAATGATGTTTTTAAATGACACAATACACCAAACATCCTGTCTTGGCCTAGCTAAGATCAAAGACCTTAAAACACCATCTATTCCAAAGCCAATACCTGAAAATACAACTACAGATATTGAGTTAAACGTTTCACATATTTTACATTTTAACAGAACACATCCTGATTGGAAAAAGTGGTTAATCTGGCCTACTGACACAAACAGCTGTCAAGATAGATTCCTGAATAAAACACAGGGGTTAAAAATGACCAGACAAGACCCTAGTCAAGTCAAGTCAAGTCAAGAGATTTATATAGCGCGCTACATACCCATAGGGTCTCAAGGCGCTTGAGGAAGGGTGGAGAATTACTTGTCGAATATCCAAGTTTTAAGTTGCTTTCTGAATGCTAGGTGGTTCTGAGTAAGGCGAAGGTGAGTGGGAAGAGAGTTCCAAGTTTTAGCTGCCAGGTAGGAGAAGGATCTACCTCCCATGGTGGTTTTGTTGATGCGAGGTACAGTGGCAAGGGCTTGGTTGGAGGATCGTAGCTGACGGGAGGGGTGTAGAAGGACAGTCGTGTGTTGAGGCATTCGGGTCCAAGTTCGTAAAGTGCTTTGTGTGCGTGGGTTAGGAGGCGGAAAGTAATCCTCTTATTTACGGGGAGCCAGTGGAGGTTTTTCAGGTGACCAGAGATGTGTTCTTTACGCGGGATGTCTAGTAAGAGCCTGGCTGAAGCGTTCTGGATGCGTTGGAGTTTTTTCTGGAGTTTTGCGGTGGTACCGGCATATAGGGTGTTTCCGTAGTCCAGGCGGCTCGTGACCAGTGCGTGGGTGACCGTTTTACGAGTTTCGGTGGGGATCCAGCGAAATGTTTTTTGAGCATGCGAAGAATGTTGAAGCAAGATGATGAAACGGCGTTGACTTGTCTGGTCATCGAGAGTGAGGAGTCCAGGATGACGCCCAGGTTCCGTGCGTGGTCTGTCGGGATGGGTGCTTTTCCAAGGGCCTCTGGCCACCAAGAGTCATCCCAGGCGGAGGGGGAGGTGCCTAAGATGAGGACTTCTGTTTTGTCTGAGTTCAGTTTCAGACGGCTGTGCTTCATCCACTCGGCTACTTCTTTCATTCCTTCGTGTAAGTTGGTTTTGGCGGTGTTAGGGTCTTTGGTGAGTGAGAGGATCAGTTGAATGTCGTCAGCGTGGGAGATGATGTTGAGGTTGTGTTGGCGAGCGATGGCCGCAAGGGGGCTCATGTATACGTTGAAGAGGGTGGGGCTGAGAGAAGATCCTTGTGGCACGCCACAAATTACTTCAGTGGCCTCTGACTTGAATGGTGGGAGGCGGACTCTCTGGGTTCTTCCGGTGAGGAACGAGGTGATCCATTCCAGTGCTTTTCCTTGGATTCCGACGTTTCTGAGGCACTGTAGAAGGGTGCTATGACAGACTGTGTCGAAGGCAGCGGAGAGGTCGAGGAGGATGAGGGCGACTGTGTCTCCGTTGTACAGTAGAGTTTGAATGTCGTCAGTTGCAGCGATGAGTGCGGTCTCAGTGCTGTGTTTGGCTCGGAATCCGGACTGTGAGGAGTCGAGGGATTTGTTGGTTTCGAGGAAGGCGGCGAGCTGGTTGTTGACAGCTTTCTCGATGACTTTGGCCAGGAATGGAAGAAGCGAGATGGGGCGGTAGTTTTTGTGTTCGGTGGGGTCAGCTGTGGGTTTTTTCAGAAGGGCGCTGAGTTCTGCGTGTTTCCAGCTTTCCGGGAAGGTGGCGGAGTTGAGGGAGCAGTTGATGACATCTCGGAGGTGTGGTGCTATGATGGAGTCTGCTTTGTTGAAGATGTGGTGAGGGCATGGGTTAGTTGGGGATCCTGAGTGGATGGAGTTCATCAGGCGGATGGTGTCCTCAGTGGAGATTGGGTTCCAGTCGTTAAGGATGTTCAAGGGGGGTGAAGGTCCTGCAGAAGGTTGGGTGAGTTGGTCTCCGGGTCGGTTGTCGAAGCTGTTGTGGATGTCTGCGATTTTGTTGTGGAAGAAGGAAGCTAGGGAGTCGCAGAGGGCTTGGGAGGGGGTGATGTCGTTGGAGTTGGCTGATGGGTTGGTAAATTCTTTGACGATGTTGAATAATTCCTTGCTGTTGTGGGCGTTGTTGTCTAGTCGGTCTTTGAAAGCGGCTTTCTTGGCAGACCGGATTAGTTGGTGGTGTATGCGGGTGGCGTTTTTTAAGGCGTCCCTGGTGCAGGTGTTTGGGTCTTTTATCCAGGTCTTCTCGAGGGAGCGACAGAGTTTCTTCGATTTCTTAAGATCATCGTTGAACCAGGAGGCGTTTTTGCTGCCTAGTTTGATTTGACGTTTTTTCAACGGTGCTAGGATGTCGGCGCTGTTGGATAGCCATTGGGTGAGGTTAATGGCTGCTTGGTCGGGGTTTGAGGAGTGGGCGGGGGGGTTTAGAAGAAGCGATGAGGAGATCTGGTCGATGGTGATTTTGTTCCAATTTCTTTGCAGGGTGGGTTGAGGATGGTTGTGGATTGTGGTCTTATTGTAGATAAAGTGAACGCAGCTGTGGTCCGTCCAATGAAGAGCTGTGGTGTGACTGAATGAGACATGTTTGCTGGAGGTGAAGATAGGGTCGAGTGTGTGACCTGCAATGTGGGTGGGGGTAGTGACAAGTTGTTTGAGTCCGAGGTCGGCGAGATTGTCCAGAAGGGTGGTGGCGCTGCTGTCATTGCTCTTTTCCAGGTGAAAATTGAGGTCTCCCAATAGAATGTAGTCCTTGGAGGGGAGGGCGTGTGGGGTGATAAAGTCAATGATGTCGTCACTGAATTGTGTACGGGGCCCTGGGGCCGGTAGAGGAGGGTGCCTCTGAGTGTGGTCTTGGGGTCGGTGTGGATCTGGAAGTGGAGGTGTTCGGCGCTGGCAAGGTTGACGTCTGAGCTGGTTGAGATGCGGATGGAGTTCTTATGGACGATAGCGATGCCTCCTCCTGTTTGCTTGGTGCGGTCCTTACGGATGATCTTGTGTCCTTCCGGGATGGCAATGGTGATGTCTGGGGCTGAAGAGGCATTCATCCATGTTTCTGTTAGGAAGGCGACGTCCGGAGAGATGGTGTCTAGTAGATTCCAGAGGTCGATGGCGTGTCTGTGGACCGAGCGGGTGTTGAGCAGGATGCATTTTAGGTGGTTGGTGTCAGGTCTCTGTTTGGTGTTGGTGGATGAGGAGTTGGTTTTGGTGCCGTCGAACTTGCAGGAGTTGCAAGAGAAGGGTCCATGGGTGTGTCCAGGAGCGGCTTGGACGCAGTTGGGGGAACGGCCGGGGTTAAGGGCTAGGAGGGTGGTGGCATCGTAAGTGATGCGAGTGGGCTGGGCATTGCGGGAACCAGGGGGTCTGGCGCTGGGCGCGGGCTTGGTGCGGACGGGCGTAGACGGGCTTACCTTTGGCGCACCTTCGGCGCGGCCGTAGCGCGTGGACGCTGCGCGTGGGACCATCTGACATAAATGGAGAGTGGAGGGGGCGGAGCGTGGGAGGGGCAGCAGGGAGGCGGTAGTGTGGATGAGGGGCGGGCCAGGGGATACCAACAACAAAATGGAGGGTCAAAGGGAAAGGCAGACAGGGGCAGCAATTACAAATGCGTCGAGTGAGCAGTACAATCAAAACAAATGCACAGACACAAGAAAAATTAGCACAACAGCCTGAGCGAGGTCGCGCTAATTATGCCAAATACTAACAGCGGCGCTATGCGTGAAAAAGTGCTACAATGCTATGGAGCTCGGTAAACAAACAGTGCTGTAGTAATCACAAGAAACGATACCAGGGATGCGTGGGGGAGCGACCGTTCTGAAGCAAGTCTAGATACTCCCAGAGACAACATCCAGGGATAGTAACAACATACAGTGTAGGGAAACTCTGCCTCGAATGGCTAGGATCATCCACACTGGCTGAAATTAAGCAACACTTGTCTTTACTAAAAGATGGTGCTGATTTGCGCGATTTCATTCTTGGACCACGCAAACAGCGTCAAAAGCGTTTCATAGCGACCAGTATCTATGCTGCGTACAACGAGGCTTGGAAAGTCACACAAATTGAAACAGCTGAAAAAATACGAGAAATTGATCGTATTAATTTGGAAAAATCACTTTCTGTAGTGGACAATGGGTTAATGACTCTGTCCTCCAGAATATATTCGTTGGACAATATTGTATCTTCTGCCTTTGACATAATAGACAGAGACTTGCTAATGTTACAACATGGGCAATCTCAATTACGTTCTATTGTACAATTGGGCTGGACGCTGCAAAATCTTCGTTCAGGCTATGTGCCTTGGCGTTTAATAAACACAACGTCATTATTTTCCATTTTTAACCTTACTGATAAACAAATCAGTTTGGCACAGAAAGGAGCAGACTATACAATCCTGAGCATCGAAAAACTTGAGAGATTACCATTGACAATGTCAGAAAGTCCTGTCATTGAATGGATAATACACGGAATTATCACTATTCCGATAACAACTTTCCGATTTAAAAAGTGCCTTGAGTACATACCTACTGGCCAGTATGAACGATTGGGTAAAGGATATGTAAAATCAGAATGGAAATTAGCATACACACATTCTTGCTATAGTGACAGCGACAAAAATGTATTTCTTAGTGGTGAAAACTGTAAACATTCACTAAGCGGTATACTTTTGTGCCAGGGTATTAATTTACACGGAGCTTGTGAAGGAAACTCTAGCAGCCTTTCATGCCACCAGCTAGTCACGCCTGCAACTCAGATAGAGCCCTTCTTTATGCAGCTTGCAAACGGGAGTTACATTCTTAGAACGGATCACAGATGTTGTGGCCTTGTTCCAGGGAAAAGTTATCTAGTAAGCGTAACATCCATGGTCAAATGTTGTATGCAGGCATTGTTTCCGAGCGGGCCTGTAGACACAGAGACTCCCATCTGGCCTCGTCTGAATCTCTATTCTATACGAATTGATACTTTAAGCAAAATGAAGTCTGTGCTTTTGCAGACAACAGTGCCCATAACGTCATCAAAAGAGACGAATGATCTCCTAGTTGCAAGGACAGCTACGGAGGTTCATGACCTTTTATCAACAAATTGCCCCGTGCATTTCGTAGAAATGCTTAGCCAACTCCTTAACATGTCTAGTGCCACAGGCATCCCAGGCATATTTAAGACGATTTTTACGGGACTGCTAACACCATTTCAAGCAATTCTGGGAATCGTTCCTAATTTTGTCCACTCTGTTTTTGGCGGCATACCCCTATTTTTGGGACTTGTAGCAGGCATTTTATTTTTGACCATCCTAATTCGTTATGGCAAGCCAAAGCTCAGACATAGCTCCCATGGGAATGGAAGAGACAATCCTAGCAATGCGCTACCGGGACAGAATAACTAACGTCCTTGGATTGGCCAGGCTGAGAGATCTAAACATGACCTGGTTCCTTTCATTCAGACCTATATGGCAGAACTGTATCTTACCGGTACTTCGATGTATGCTATGCGGAGATGAGTGCGTGTTGGACATCTGTCTTTCACTTCCATCAGCAGTACCAATGGACGTCGATACTTTGCTCAGTCCGATAACGGCTCATGCATTGTGTTGTCCCCAGCGGCTACCAATCCTGATGACGGCATTCGTTGAGACTCCTGTGCTACGACTAGGTGGTAACAGTGGAGCGAGTGACAAAAGCAACATCACCCAGGTACGACCTTCTGTGAGCATTGCTGATCCCGACTATGATGACAGCAATCATTCTCACACCTGCCAAGTTACAGCACTATCGAATTTGGTTGAACTGTCACCTGATTTTGTAGACCAATTCTTTGAGAGCCTGTCTGATATGATGTTCTCACCCGAATAGAAATAATAACTTTGGAGAAACTTTCCGACACACAGCGTTCCCATGAACTCTGAATTCGGCCTTCAGTTTTGATCAACAAAAACTGCTAAAAGCGTTGGAACTCTATTTCCCCGTTCAAGCATTAATTCTTTTGAATTGAACACTTTTTAATATTGACCCTTTTTTTGGCACGAAAAATTCTTTGCTTAAGGTAAAAACTATTCTTAGAGAACAGAAGCTTCAACTTCTATTTTCTACACACATCTAGAGACATAATAACTTTACATCAGCCTCTAGCACATTTTATTGCAATGCATTTCTATGTGATGATTTATCTCGCCCTTCTTCTGTTTCAGAGATATTTCATGTGTAATTTTTTTGCATAATCGTTCATTGATTTCATATGCTATAATTTTTTAATGATTTCTATGCTTCAAAAACGTACAGTACCTATAATTTTCACGTATTACAAATACGCCTATTTCAAATGCATTTATGTATTTTGGGGTGGGCAATGTTACACATGCATCTTATTTCTCTAGTTTTAGTAATTTGATGGACATGAATGCGTGGAGTGGGTGTTGCGTGCTTATCTAGGATCCTGATCGATACTGTGACCTTATGCCCCTATTCGGCTATAAATCCATTTATTCCCTATATTGGCATAACCGTTCAAGTACAATATTCAGAAAGTCATCTCTGGCCTCACACGAACAGAGCCACATTCCAGAATAGTTTTCTCTGCCACTTCCTTTGCAACCAATTAGTGCAATGACAGAGCAGAAGTCACTATCTGAGATTCCTAGATTAACACTCCGAGTTCTTCAACAAGATAAAAACTCAGCAAACCTGGAAATCCCCGCTTGCTGTGTTTTGATTAGTAATAGAACTCTAATGAGCACTGATAAACGATCACTTCCTAGTGACATCTTATTGACGTCTTATGTCCAGCAAACTTACGTCAAACAAGGCACCTTTCAGGTATAAATATTACCAACGTTGCCTTAAGCAATAGCTGTTTGCTGTTGTTCGCTGAATTGACGCTAGCTGCCTCAATGCCATCGCTGCTGTCTCGTTGCTGTTGGTGAAGCTGATGCTGCCAGCTATCTCGCTGCTGCTGAAGAAGCTGTCATGCTGATGATACCATAGCTGCTATCGCTACTGCTATCGCTGCTAACCGGCGAACGATGGTGTGGTGAACTTAGGAGCTGAACAGCCGTCCTCTGCAAGAGCCCAGCAGATGCAAGCTGCCCGCGGACGCTGTCCCCCCTCCTCCTCCTCGATGCGCTGAAGAGAGACGCTGCCTTTCTCCTGCCGAGAAATCCAGCTCCAGCGTTTCTGGTCTACCCTTGCGGGTGACTGGGATACCGAGTTTCCCTGAAGGAGATACCAGACCTCCATCATTCTATTCAGAGGTATGGTGTTGACTAAACCCTTAGTGAGAATTCTTGAAGCAAACCTTGGCAAAACCAACTTAACTTAAAGCTACTTACTTACTCCCCTCCCAAGTATTAGGCTTAGGTCAGGTACACTGGGGTAGGCGTAGTTAGAAGCACCAGTTGAGTATTTTATCCTAATGTATATATGAATGTATATATGTTTTATTACTTTTAAACCATTGTATGGCTAAGAAACCATATCAATGCTTTTACAGTATTATTTCGCAATACTTATCTTACTGTACGTACTTTTTATCATAACAAGTCTTGCAATTGTGGCAATACATTTCTCTTGTACGAGAAGAAAGACTGTTCAATAAATGTTAACCCTTTATTGACAAACGCCCGTCTCTCTATTCTCTACATATTGTGAAAGTAAACTGCACCAACCAGACTGAGTAAAATAACTGTCTATTGTTTCACACGACCCTAGAGATTGACTCTTGATCTGAGGAGCAAAGTTGTCATGTTGCACAGTTGTTGGAAAACTGAATCCCTTCTTGTCTGTGCCAGGGAAGCTGATCACTTCCTATTTCAGTCAAGAAAGTTTCCAGTGACCTCTGAGCTAGTTGGTAACAAACCCAATTAAGTTTAGCATAGTCAGTAGAGGCCTGGAAGATCCGCACTTCTACGTCGATACTACTGTTTATGTTATTCCAATGCGCAGGGCCTAGTGGGAAACTAGGAACTACACTACAGATGCTCAATGTCGATAGTAGAGTTTGAGCTGCTCCTTGAACAGCATTCTGTTGCACAAGGGTGGATATGGCGGCCACGTTCTAGAATTAAAACTAGTTTTTTGTTTGTCATTGTCTAACATTTTATAGTTATGCTGCTTAGATATTATCCCAGTGACTGCCATGGGCTGAGGTACTCTCTGTGGTCCAGCAACCCAACGGGGTCCACAAAGCTCACTCTGGGGGCCCGTTATTGCTTAAAAAGTGAAATCATATTAACAGATTATTAAAATGAATATGAATAAAGCAGCTGAATGTAAAATTTTCATTTTGTAAATGTTTTGTAATTGTGCAAGAATTTAAAATAGGAGGCAAAAATTGAGTTAGTATCCTCAGATTGAATCGCAGAAGTAGTGTCAGCGCACCAAACAGATTATAGTATGGACATAGAGTGGCCTCTATTGATTTTAGAAGAACGCAAACCTTTCCTTTAAAATGCTTATATTTTATATTTGTGAATTAAGTAAGATATTTCTGCATTTGATACATTTTTGTTTCTGTATTTTTTGTGGATTGTTTTGTGGTTCAAATAATTGAAAAAGCATAAGCGGGACTTCCGGGCTTCCAGTAAGGGTGTCCGATTCCAATGATTGCGCTGGGGTCCCAAGGTTCCAGTAAAGATGAAGTGGGGGGTCCACAGAAGAGAAACGGTTAAGAACCACTGCTGTAGAGGTTGACAAGCCACTGAAAGCTCAAGGCAGAGCTTGGCTCTGGGTCAATTTGAAAATCACTTGACACCTTGAGCCAAAAACAAGTCGAATTTTCTCAGGTGGCCATGTGGCTTAGGGGCTACATATGCCAATCACGTAATATCAGGAATCCCTACCTGGCCTCTGCGTCCTGTAAATCCGGTATATCTCCCAGTTCCATATAAAAGTGCAAAGTAGTCTGTGTCTGTTGTGAAGAGCCTGAATTTCCATAGGAAAGGTTCGAGTTATGTGAAAATGTAAAAAATGTAAAAAATACAATGTGGATTCCGCTGATTACCCACGCGCTAATCTCTTCTTCTGAGAATAAAGGACAAAGTGTTAATCTTTGATGCTAGAAAGAGTTGCCCAACTAGTACCTTAATTGCATAGTGTCAAACTAGAAAACCTTAGATCAGTCTTTTCTTTGCTTGACCAAATTCTGTGATCATAGACAAATAGCAGATCACCTTCAAATAACTGAATACACAATGTGCACTGTACAAAAACCTCTCCTGTTTGTTGTATTAAATCATAATGTTGCTCTGTGTATAATAAGGCTGTAGGTGACATAAAAGGTAAACGTGAAAATTGACTTTCCTCTTAGTTCACTCACTGTCATCACCGCGGGGGCAGGAATGTTTCTCAGTATCTATTTTAAAATGATCACTTTTAATAGATACTTCTCACTGCTGAGACACAATCTGTTGTACTAAAGTTAAATGCTTTTCTCTGTTAAAGAAATATGCATTTCTGAGTTGTGAAGACATCCTGCCATATTCAAACATAATGTTTGTTGCAATCAATCAATCAAGTTTATTCATGAGTTGGAACTCTGAGGAGGTTCACAAAAACCAATTACATACAAATTTAAAAGACAGAGCATCATTCCCTGGTGGCATTAAAAGAATCCTTGAAAGGTATTAGATCATACAAACATTAACATCACTAAACAAATGTTCATAATGAAATCAATACATGTTAAAAAAAATATTTACAAAATTCAAAATTTGGCTGCAGATCATTTTATTGAGGGGATAGAAAAATAACTGCAAGGCATCTGGAGAGAATTAAACCGATAATTTCAAAAATATAAATCTCAACCATTTACAGCAGTGTAGTAAAAGAATAGGGCAAACAAATAAGACATGTTTAAGATCTTGCACACTATTCTGAGAAAGATAGCAAATTTCAGAAGTTCCATACCCTTTAGATGTTTGAGAATTTAAAGGCAAAATATCCAATCGTAAGGGTGCCCAGAAGCGTCTAACCCCAAGGGCATATTCCATGTCGCATATGTTTGGACTATTTTGATAACAATGGTATATTTTATCCTATGGTAGGCACCCTTCTTACCACAGGCTTTGTTATGCAAGCAAAAGCTTAGAACAAGCGAAGCCTATTTTATGCAGGCTTTTAGTTGGGAAGCGGGGATAGAGAGATCACTAGAGTTTGATCAAGCCCAAGTAGGTCTAGGGCAGATTTGAAATTCCTATAGAAAGATTTTTTTCTTATTTCTCTACAAAGATTTCCGTTTTCATATAGTGCCTTCGGGAGTCCCCTTAACTCTTCTCAAAGCAGGAAGCCCACCGAACGATACCTGCCAAACCTTGTACATTAGGGCTTTTAATCCAAAATTCTAGCCTTAGGGCTGCCACTGATGCTGAGGTGTTACAGGATATTAGTCTTCTGAAGATCTGCCCCACTACTTTATTCAAAATGCCCTATCTTGATGTATCTGTGAGCTCTACAGCATACAATAAGGTACCTGGGATTTTTGCCTAATAAACACTTAAGAGATGAGGGAAGTGTTTCTACCTGCAGCATTGTAAAATACTCACAGTGCCTTACCCTGGGACTAAGCCTTACACACGTTCTTTAAAATCTTTGGTCAATATCACTCAAATTGCTGCGCATAATTTTCCCCAAAAGGTGAACAACGTTACCACTTTTAGTTTTTGGGAGCCTAAATACCATGGATGGTTAGCATATTTGGCATTTTTCTTCCCATGGGTGCAGAGAATTTTGCTTTTTGATGAACTGATTTTCAAAAAGAGTGCATCAGCATAATGTTGCAAAGCCCCTAATTGGCTATTAAGACCTTTGGGGGTGAGGACAAAATCACTTTGTCATCTGCATTTAGAAGATATGATATTGGCCATTCCTCAATACTAGATGGTAGACCCAAGAGAAGAGCAGTGGGGCAAGGAGACATCCATTTTGTAAACCATTTTTAATTGGGATCGTCCTTAAAAGCCCTTGATCACCACCTAGTAGGCCTTAGCAGCAGAGTGAAGGATGGTAACTAAATTCAATTGAGTTCCGGAAACGCCAAGGTCAGACAACTTCTTCCACAGAGTAGGACGATCCACTTTATCAAAAGCTATAGACAGTGTATGAACGCAGCATATACCGGACAGCCTCTAATATCCGCATACTTCTCATTAATTATTTGTAATGGGGCTATATCATAAAACATCCTCTATTTTTCCTGATGCCGGTTTGCTCTAGGGTGATACTTTAATTGTCCTCCACTCACAAATTAAGCTGAGCCAGGAGACATCTAGAGAAAACTTTACTTACTGCATCTAATAAGGTAATCTGGTAGTAGTTAGCAGGCAATTGCTATGGTGCATGATTTGCAAGCCAAATATTTTCAGGGCTCAGGGCATGCATGGGCTCTTACCGCCAGATGTGCCCCTTCTCTCGGCTCTGCTTTCCTATTCATTTTTTGGTTTGCCCACCTTTAGTACTCACCAGCATCAGGAAGCAGAACATGCAGCTTTGTTGCATGTGAGCGGCAGTGGCTAGTTTACAGACTGCACTAAAAGTATACATTTTCGCTAATTATTTTAAACCTTAGAGTCTTTTAGAAATGTATGTTTTTTATGTGTAAAAGCATTTTACAATTCTATGGTAGCCTTAGTATTTCTACCACTAGTATTTCTCACTTCTAGATAGCTCGCCAATCTTTGGTAAGATTCATTCAAGTTGTTTTTTTTTTTTAATTGTTAGTTTTGAGGCTAATTCACCAGGCTGAGCCCATCGTGGTTAAAAACAGATGTTACAATTTCCACTTTATGGGACTCAAACAATGTGCCCCGTTTTACGGGGTAAGGCGGGCACTTGGGCAATGGCTGAGGGGCCGGTATCGAAGTTCCAGCTGTGGTCTGCTTTTTTGGCAGCCTGGGGGGGGGGTCGATTTGGGCTGTGTCTGGTGTGCTCAGATGTCAGTGGGGCCCTGAGTGGTCTTTCTGGAGGCAGATGGACGCCCATTACCTCCTTTTTATCAACGGGCAGAGATGTCACTCCCTTGCTCTGGCTGGGCTGGCCAATTAATGTGTGCATACTGAGCGGGGGCAGGGGGCCTGAGAAGTAGTGGTCACACTTATTTTCAGGTATATATAAAACTTTGCCAAAGCAAAGGCAGATTTACAAACCCCTTGCGCCTCTTTTACACCGCTGTTGTGTCTTTTTTGTGACGCAGCGGTGGTGCAAAGCCAGAGCCATGCTGCGGGGTATTTACAACGTGACGCATTTAGGGAGATGCGTTACGTTCTAAAGCCCTGCGCCACATGTAGGCGTTTGGGCGCAGGGGGGGCGTTCCGGCACAGGAATGCCTCCTAAAAGTGGCTGAGTCAAATTTACAAGATTTCACTCAGTCACTTTTAAGGCCATGCTGCGTCAAAATCACTAGCAAGCGTAAGGATTGATGCAGCATGTTAGGGATAGGGCACCCGCGCCTTGCTGGAACTGCATTGCGCTTGTGACGCAACTCCAGCAATGCACCGCCTTTCCGCCGGGGATGCGACACACATCTACCCATCCGTGCGCCATGGTGCGCCGCATTGTAAATGCGGCGCATCAGTGGTGGCGCATGGGTGGGAAGATGCATCGCAACTCTTCTGGCGCATCCCTGCTGATTAGCAGAGATGCGCCAGAAGTAGTAAATCTGCCCCGTAGTGTTTTGCGGAAAGGCAATATTCAACATTATCTCCTGGTGCAATGTCTTGGCCGTCTTCCTTCATGGTCTTCAGTCCTTTGAAATGAGAACTGTTCCTTGTCACGGTGTGACTCGTGTGCAACATTGGCAGTATGTCGCCTTAGTGAACTTGATATCACTATCCTTCATCCTCGCATCATTATTTCTGTTTCTGTCTCCGACATTTCCTCATGGATCTTCTTCAGTGCTAGCATTTCTTCGTTGTTTACTCCTTCTTCCCAGGTGCAGTTGTTGTTGATGTGTCTCCATTAAGCATGGGCGGATTTTGCGGATCCACGATCTGCGGATTTTGCGGATTTGCGGATCGTGGATCTGCAAAATCCGCGGATTTTACGGATTTGCGGATCCGCGGATTTGGGGCGGGGCTTCCATGCGAGTGCACATGCCTCTTGTGTGTTTGAAAGGTCTGAGAAAGATCAGTTCAGCAGATGAAGAGAAAGAAGCCCCTGGTCACAAGAACAGCACGGGCATTGTGCTCGTGAAAGTCAAGGATGCAAAGGCCTCTATCCAGCATCACAGATGATTTTCCACGGTAGAGTTGGGAAGAAGGCACACCTGTCCAGCCTCGACGACGCTCACGATTGTTTTTGGGCTAATGAATGAGTCACTGAATTTGAGCATCAACTAGTTCGAGCGACCATGTGTGTGTTACTATGCAATCGCCCCGAAGGGCGCAGGGGTCCCTTGAGTGAGCTGTCCATCATAGTGGGTGAATGGCAGGAAGACGGTGCAAACCGCGAGTGTGTGGGCGGGGCAAACGGGCAGGGCTTCCATGCGAGTTCACACATGATTCTTGTGTCACGGGTATTGTGCTCGTGAAAGTCAAGGATGCAAAGGCCTCTATCCAGCATCACAGCTGATTTTCCACGGTAGAGTTGGGAATAAGGCACACCTGTCCAGCCTCGACGATGCTCACGATTGTTTTTGGGCTAATGAATGAGTCACTGAATTTGAGCATCAACTAGTTCGAGCGACCATGTGTGTGTTACTATGCAATCGCCCCGAAGGGCGCAGGGGTCCCTTGAGTGAGCTGTCCATCATAGTGGGTGAATGGCGGGAAGACGGTACAAACCGCAAGTGTGTGGGCGGGGCCAAACGGGCAGGGCTTCCATGCGAGTTCACAGTCACACATGCTTCTTGTGTGTATAAAAGGTCAGAGAAAGATCAGTTCAGCAGATGAAGAGAAAGAAGCTCCTGGTCACAGGAACAGCACGGGTATTGCGCTCGTGAAAGTCAAGGATGCAAAAGCCTCTATCCAGCATCACAGCTGATTTTCCACGGTAGATTTGGGAAGAAGGCACACCTGCCTCGACGACGCTCACGATTGTTTTTGGGCTCACAGGAAGGGCATATTGTAAATATTTTACGATGGCGCCGGCAATCTGCCAGCGCCATCCTAAAATACTTACTAAATTAGCTTCAACAGGAAGCTCTAATAGATAAAATAGAAAAAATAAAGCAGGTGCGAGCACCTGCTTTATTTTATCTATTAGAGCTTCCTGTTGAAGCTAACTTAGTAACTATTTTAGGATGGCGCTGGCAGCTTGCCGGCGCCATCGTAAAATAGTTACAAGTTGACAGGCCAGCCAGGCTTCAACTTTTGCCCCCGGAATCCGCCGCTCGCGGATTTGCGAATTCGCGGTAAATTCGCGGGAGTTCGCGGATCGCGAATTTACCGAAAATTCGCAAAATCTGCGAGCGGAACGGATTTTGCGCTCATACTTAGTCTCCATCTCTGCATCCTTGTCTTTTCTTTGGCCAGCTGCAGGGTGGCATCTTTTGCTGTCCCCTGCTCTAGCTCCGCTAATGTTATTGGCACCGGAGTGTTTTGCTTTAGTACAAAATTGAGATATTCCTCAGCCATTGATGCGGTCTCTGGTGACTGTGGTAGAGGGTGTCTCGTTCTTTGAGGTGTGCCGGAGTGGCATGAAGCCTTGCATCTGCATATGCTTACATCTTTTCTTTAGCCTCTTTGTCTTTAGCTGCAATGCTTCTGTGCTTTGGTGACGCCATTGCTTCTATCTGGTTCTGTGCTCTGGTGACGCCATTGCTTCTATCTGTGGTAGCCTCGTCCTGCTTGTCCTCCCCAATACCAACTCAGCGGGGCATCTTTCAGTGGAGCTGTGGGGTGTGTTTCTATAGTCTTTTAGTTCCTGACATAGGGCTTGTCCGATGGAGATTTGCGCCAGCTTTGCTCGTTGGACAGCTCTATTTATGTTCCCCATGAACCGTTCCACCATGACTTTCGCTTGTGGCCATAGCAGTGTTATCACCCTGTGATGAATGACTAGGTAGGTCATGAACTTTTGGAACTCTTCTCCTGAGAATGGAGGACCATTTTCTTTCTTTGGAGTTTCTGGGGAGCCCCAGACCGCAAATATGTCATCTAAGATTGGTAGTGTCGCTGTTGCCGACGTTGATGATACGTGTTGCACTATGGGTACTCGTGAGTACTAGCCAACGATCATGAGCAGGTAGTTGCCCGTGTCCAGAAAAAGTCAGCTGCCAACGCTGTCCACACCGCCCTTGGGAGTTCTGACATTTGTAGCGGTTCCGGTTTGGCTGACTGTCCTGTCGTTTGACAGATGTGACACGTCACAATGGTGTCTTCCACCATTCTATCCAGGCCAGAGAACCAGACTTTCTCCCTTAGCAGATTTTTTGTTGCCACCATTCCACGGTGTGACTCGTGTGCCACATTGGCAGTCTGTCGCCTTAGTGAACTTGATATCACTATCCTTCATCCTCGCATCATTATTTCTGTTTCTGTCTCCGACATTTCCTCATGGATCTTCTTTAGTGCTAGCATTTCTTCCTTGTTTACTCCTTCTCCCCAGGTGCAGTTGTTGTTGATGTGTCTCCATCTCTGCATCCTTGTCTTTTCTTTGGCCAGCTGCAGGGTGGCAGCTTTTGCTGTTTCCTGCTCTAGCTCCGCTAATGTTATTGGCACCGGAGTGTTTTACTTTAGTACAAAATTGAGATATTCCTCAGCCATTGATGCGGTCTCTGGTGACTGTGGTAGAGGGTGTCTCGACATGTAGTCAGCCAGATTATGTTCTTTTCCGGGCTGGTGCACAATTTTGAAGTCATAGTCCATCAACCGTATGCACCAGCGCTCAATGCAAGGTGGCATCTTTGCCGACGGATTGCCATATATTGTCACCAGAGCCTGATGATGAACAACTTCCTGTAGATGAACAAGTGATAGTTTTCACACGCCCATACCACTGCTAGGCTTTCTTTTTCTGGTTGGGAGTATGCCTTCTCAATGTCAGACAAGCTTTTGCTTGCATACGCAACAATCTTTGTTCATGAATCTCTCCCCGGTAGGTGCTGCGCTAGTATGGCTCCTAGTCTGACTGAGCTGGCGTCTTCCGTCAGCTCAGTGCACAGCGTAGGGTTAAAGTAGGCAAAATAATCTACAGCCATGAACGCTTCTCTGATGGCTTCGAACGCCCAGCTGTATTCCTGGGACCAGAGGAACTTCTGCCCTTGCTTTGTTAGCTCTCAGAGCGGTGTGCTCACCGTGGCGAAGTCCTTGATGTAGCGAGCACAGTAGCAGGCAAGCCCCAGAAATGACCTTACTCCTGCAACATCTTTCGGAGGACTAGCGTTTCTCAGTGTCTCTACTTTGCTGGGATCTGGTTGCGTTCCTTGCTTGGAGAAAATGTGGCTGAAGAACACTAATTCCCTTCTCCCCAGCTCGCACTTGTCGGCGTTCAATGTTAATCCCGCTTGTTCCAGCTGTAGGTATACTTGCTGCAGGGCCCTATCATGTTCCTCATCTGACCGCCCAAATACTATAATGTCAACACTGTAGTTTAGGCTGTTCTTCACCGGTCTTATCACCTGCCTCATGGTATCTTGAAATATCTCGGCAGCCGATGAAATATCAAAGCTCAGTCTTTTGTAGCGAAACAGGCCCATGTGCATCAAGAACGTGGTAATGTATCTTGACTGTGGGTCCAGCTCTAGCTGGTGGTAGCCTTTGCACAAGTCTAACTTCGAGAATCGGCATGCCCCGGTGAGACAGCTGATCATCTCGTTTAGATGTGGCCCCGGGTGGCATTCTCGCTTGATTGCTGTATTCGGTATCCTCATGTCCACACATATGCGGATCTTGGAGGTGTTATTTTTGGGACTGCCACTATTGGAGACAACCATAGCGTCGGCCCTTCTGCAGGCTCAATGATGACCTGGACCAGTAAACTTTGAATTTCCTCTTCAACTTATGGTTGTAGGAGTATTGGTACCCTTCGATGATGTTGTGCTACCGGCTTGATCGCCTCGTTGATGTGCAACGTTATTTGTTTCCCTTTCAGTTTTCCTAGGCCCTGCAGTAGGGCCAGATGTTCCTGTAGAATGTTCTCTTTTTCTGACACGTGGTATGTCATCGCTAGTAGACCCATTACCTGCGCCGTGACATTGCTTAGCAGGCATGGTGCTGCAATGTCACCTCTCAGGACATGTATCTCATCTCGGCAGGACCGGTCCTTGTATGTTAAGGTTTCTGTGAACTTCCCCATGTTTTCTACTGGCTTTTTGAAGCCCCACGTGAACACATAAACAGTGGATGGTGATAGCGCCGGCCTCACTCTCATTTTTCTCATACTCCTACATGCACATGATGTTGCATGTGGCCCCGCTGTCAAGCACGAATTATGTATTATGTCGTCCTACTTCAATGCCCACAGTTGCAGTTTTCTTTATCTGATGCTTCTCCACGAGATGAATGTGCTCTGGTCTCCGGTCTTCCTTGGGGGCATCTGACATTAGATACAGTCATGCCACCCTCCCAGGTGCTACCGTTTCTTCTGACTCATCGGAGGGACTGCGATTCGCTGTTTCCAAGTGTCTGGCATACTAGCTGGTGGTACTGGTGGTCATCCGTGGCCTTGCCGTTCTGCCCCGCTCGCATTTCCTGCATCTCTGGCCCATCGCCGGGCACACACCGACATGCAGAAAGTTGAGTCCGCATCTATAGCATGTTTGTTCGTTTTTCTTTGTTGGCGAGGCCCCCGGGTATTCTTTCTTCTTGCCGTTTCCCGTAATGCGATCCGCTTGTTCCAATCTTTTTCCTTTCCCCAGCTCCATCTTTTTGGTAAGCGCTGTTGCTCTCGCTTCTGTGAGGGCCATGGTCAATATCTTCTCCAGCGTCGTTGGTTCTTTCAGGACACGTGCACGGAATTCTACAGACAGACAGCCTTCATTGATGCACAGTCGTATCGCTTGCTCATTGTCAAACTTGTACAGTATGTGACCAATTTTTGCAGTTGTGTCGCAAAGTCGTCAAGGGACTCCTCTGTTGGCTGACACACTGTGTTGAAGGTGTATCTCTCAAAGTCAATGTTCCATTGCGGGTCAAATCTTGCTGTGAGGCACTGTATAACCCCTTTGTATGTTGCTGTTTGATGGCTGGGAAATGTTATGAGCAGGTACTCCACTTCATCCCCTGCGAGATTCAGAAAGAGGTTCAGCTGTTTGCTGCCTATGATGACCGTTGCGCGCATATAATGCTCAAATTGCCTAATCCAATTTTCCCACCTGATGCCAGCTTGTGGTTCCGATAGGCTGAATGGCATTGGTCTGCGAAATATGGCTTGTGGACTCTTTGTGTCACTTTCTGTGTCAACCATTTCACAGACATGCAGCTTCTGTGCAGGCTTTCTTTTTCTGTAATTGTTTTCTTTCCACAGTGACAGTGGCACTTCCGTCTTTATTTACTGTCCTTACTTCCACTTTCACGTTTGCCTTTAATTTGCTGTCTTTTTCTTTTACATTACACCTTTGTGTTTATCTATTTGTCTGCTTCACCTTGATCCGGCCTCCTGGCCTTGAATTCCTTTTAATTGTCTGTCTTTTTCCTTTTGATTGCACCTTTGTGTTTATATATTTGTCTGTTTCCCCTTAATTCACTTAATTCACACTTTTCCCACTCTTTTCGCTTCTGCTGACTTCAAAATGGCCTCCTGGCCTGCCTCTTCTTCTATTGACTTGCTCTGCTTGTCTTTAAGATGGCCTCCGGGTCTCGCAAGACTGAGATTTCCGGTACCAGACCCTTTAAAATGGTCTTCCTGTGCACTGATTGGCTGCTTCTGCCTGATTTCAAAATGGACGCCGTTTTCAAGCGAGATTTGCCTTCAAATCTACCCGCGAAGCTTGTTCTTTGTGATGTGGCAAGCGGCAGAGTCGGGTGCACTTCTTAAAGGCCTGCGATGCTCCCACACAGAGACGAGTGCTCCGCTTGCCGTCAGGCAGGTGGGGGGCCCCTTGCCGCGTCTTCGCTGCGACTGGGTGAGCTCCGGCGCTGATTCTTCGATCCTCAGCACTCGTACCAGGGTGGGCTCCTGGCTCCGTTTCGTCCTGCGACCGGGTGGGCTTCGGACGTCGCAGCTGTTCTTTTTCGGCGGCAGGAGGACCAGGGTGGACTCCTGGCTCTGTTTTTTAATCACGAGGGACCTCAGTGCACACTTCTCGTGTCGCTTTGAAATCCCACCTTCTTCGTCGCCAGTTGTCGTGTTATCCTTACCCAAGGAACCACCCTGGAGTCAGGTAAGGATCGCTTTATTCTTTATTCAGTATTGTTGCTTCTCTGCCCACTTGCACGTGTGTCCTCGTGCCCTCCTCGTCAGTACTGCCCTGTCCACCCCCTGACCGGAAGTGGTGTCCAGTTTCATTCCTGCCTTGTGGTCTGGTGCAGGGTCCTAGTGCCCTTCACCCCAGGCCACTACAGTTCCTAAATCCAAATTAAATCCCAAAACAATTTCTGCAAATGTGGTAAGTTCAAATAGCAAAACGATCTGTCGGATAGAATAACCCCCAAACCAGTGCATAGTTTGTAAAAGAAATGTGCCGAGGCCCAAATATTTACTAGATGCTCGCGGACGGTGCTATTAAAAAATATTGATGTGCTGAATTCCAAGATTCTGTTGTTATTATTCCACATTATGCTTCTTTAATCCACTACCAGACAGTCCTTTCTCTTTTACGCCACTCTTGCAGGTTCCTGTTTTCTGCGATTGTCGCGTTTTTTCAATCTTGCGCCTCCACTGTCTTTCCCTCTGATATGTTTTCTCTCTTTTTCTTTGAGTTAAAGTCTAATGAGGAATATAATTGACCGTCCACAAAAATAAGTACCAGTGGACTCACCAACAACCACTGGCTCAAATTAAGCACTTTCCTAAACAAACATGAAAGAGTTAAGGTGTAAAAACTCCCTATGAAAGTGAGAAAGCCCTTCACCCAAAAAGGATTTTCTTCACAGAGCTCATAAATGTCTGTATCCCCACCCTGTAGTCTCCTCCGACAGCTGAGCCACAGGCCAAGGAAATAGCAATCAGAGGTCACATCTCTAGAATAGAACTGATCATCTGCAAGGCATTAGAAGAGCCTTGGTAAGGGAACTCGAGTAGGAAGAACCAAACTTGAGCATGAACCATTGGGTGTTGTTCAGTAATGTTACCACACATTCTCTATTCCATCTGGACACAACACCCACCTCTCCGTACTCACATACACAGTTAATACAAGGCCCTGTCCGGTCCAGTGTAGACGCTTAGCTGCTGACACATAGACACATATAAAGTCCAAAAATGCAAACCTGTTTGCTCAGGCCAGATTTCATGGAATTAACTATAGTTGGAAGTCAATATGCCTGCTGGGAGCCCAACTATGGAACGTTCTGTGTCCAAAACTCAAAAAGCTACCTTTGGCGAAACTCCTGAGATCGCCCTTCCCCCAACATAAGCAACACACACTCCTACTGCCATACAGACACATATGAAATCCAGTACTGCAAATCTGTTTGCTCAGGCAACATTTAATGGAAAGAACCATGGCAGGAAGCCAATATGCCTGCTAGGAACCCAACTCTGGAATCTTCTGTGCCCTAAACCATGGGTACTCCTAAACTTTGTCTCGGGGGCCAAATTTACAGTGTTGTTTGTGGCCGAGGGCCGCACTGGTGGGGGTGGGGTTAGTAGGGGGCGGGCTAGAGTAAAAAAAAACTGTGACCATGAGGTCGAACACAGGCCCCTGCAGCGGATGCATTACTCCACTGAGACACCAGACCCAGCATACACACATCTATCTATCTATCTATCTATCTATCTATCTATCTATCTATCTATCTATCTATCTATCTATCTATCTATCTATCTATCTATCTATCTATCTATCTATCTATCTATCTACTATATCAATCTATCTATCAAACTCTATCTACCTATCTATCTATCTTTCTATCTATCTATCTCTATCTATCTCATTTCTATCTATCTCTATATATTTATCTCTATCTGTCTTTATCTGTCTCTGTGTCTCTCTGTCTGCCTCTGCCTCTCTGTGTCTGTCTCTCTGTCTCTCTGCCTCTGTGATTCTGTCTCTCTCTCTCTGTCTTTGTCTCTATCCAGGGAAATTGTCGAAATTCTAAATGTGCTTACATCTAATGTTCAGGGATAGTGACTCGAAGATGAAGCTGCTGCGGGAGAAGAGGGCGTCGTTGACAACATGAAACAGGAAGCTTCCCAAAAGGCCCTTTAAAAGTCAGCTGTGAAAGCGCTTACCGCTGACTTTTATAGGGCCTTTTGGGAAGCTTTCCGACGGTGCCGTGTGTGACGTCACAGAGGCCAGCAGTAAACACAGAAGATGGCCGCAGGAGCATTTTATACGTATTCACTAAGTATGCTTCTGCGGTCATCTTCTGTGTTTACTGCCGGCCTCACTGAAAACATAGAAAGGGCAAGGCAAGGTCCGCGGCGTGCAAATAAAGGCCTGCTGGGCCGCTGGCGGCCAGCAGGCCATACTATGAGTACCACGACCCTAAACTAAAGAATCTGCCCAAGCCGAGATCCCCCTTTACCCAAAGACAAAGAAATGGCAGGTGCCCATTGTAACAAGTTTGAACCTCGCTGTAGATGGAGTGTGAAATATGTCCCTTCTGAAGCAATCTACAAAACATGGGCAGCGATTTCTTCTAAGCAAGGGTTTGAATCATAGTACCTCTATCGGTACGCCACCCCCACAGCACCCCACAACATTCACACAATAATACAAACTAGAAAAACAGGTGGTGAGGTATTATAAGCGCATAGCCCATGCAGCAATAAGTATGAGAGAGGTTATTATGAAATGGACTCAAGGGAACCAAGGACAGCTACCACCCACCGCTGTAAAAAAAAAAACAATTACAAAGTAACTGTTGTCACAATAGAACAAACATATAGGGTTCCCTGAGCACAGGGGTACACGTATCTGTGAATTTTACAGATGAAGTCCAATCAAAGAATCATTGTCCATATCTGTGCATCCATATTATGAGATGTCCTTATTTTATTTTCTCAGTCCAAGATGTTCACGAAGGCTTGTGGATACAGCAGTACAGTCTTGATACAGTATGTAACAGCCAAACGCCAACACGTGTTTCGTCAAGGGAAATTACCCAATGACTTCTTCAGGGCTGTAACAATAAATTTGTACCCAATTATAACCCCCATACAAGGGGGAGCCAAGTCAGGACATAAATTACCTTCACCAGACGTTCACATGGTGTGTCAGGTAACAAAAATTCACCTTAATCAAAGTGAAAAAGATAAGTGGGAAAAGGAAAACCACAATAGCCCAACAGTGTATATAAATAGGTCCAAAGCGTGTAAGTATCCACACGTCTTCATGCACATCTTGGACTGAGAAAATAAAATAAGGACATCTCATAATATGGATGCACAGATATGGACAATGATTCTTTGATTGGACTTCATCTGTAAAATTCACAGATACGTGTACCCTTGTGCTCAGGGAACCCTATATGTTTATTCACACAATAATGTACAGACACAGTGTTATTTGGAAAAAGGAGCTGCAGGTTTATTTGATATACAAATAAAAAGTGGGTTATCTTACAGGAGATCCCGTCCGCCCGCAACCCCTCGTTGCAGGGCACCTGAAGTTTAGCCAAAGAACCACTAGCGGCCATAGCACTACTCCTCCCACCGGTGAACCTATCGTTCACCCCACTCCACCCTCTGAACAAGGGAGAGTGACTCACACCTTCCCCAGTCGGGCGGAGCGTTATATGGCAAGCCCCCGGGTGCTCAGGTTTACAACCGCCCTAAGGACTAACGGGGCGCCGTCGTACTCCAAGTTCCCAAGAAGGACCCCTTGGAGCATGTATGACTTATGCACGGTGCGTTTTGCCCTGGAGGCTTCAGGTCCTGTTCCTGCGCCTTTCCTGTTTTGGGATCGCCCTGTAACTCCTCCTGCAACAAGAGACAAATATTAATAGCGGTCCCCCTCCCCACTTCCCACCCTTACAACGGGTGAGCGGTAGGGAGGGGAATTGGTAAGGTGATCTAAGGGTCTTGAAGAGGGGGGGGAGCTACCTAACAGCCGGAGCGGCTGAGGAGGCCTGGGACCAGCCTGGGACGCGACCTGGCTGGAAAGGGGGGCAGCAGCAAAGAGAGCGCGGGGGAGGAGGGGCCACCCCTATATGCTCGTAGCCCTGCCCCCTCCCCAGTCGCTTGTTCGCGCCGCCCCCCCAAGGATGTGCTGCCCGGCTGCCCTCAGTGATACTACGGGGGGCTGCCCTCCAAAGGGGTTCCTTGCAGGGACCACGGGCATCCTGCATAGTACCTCTATTGGTACACCACCCCCACAGCACCCCACAACATTCACACAATAATGTACAGACACAGTGTTATTTGGAAAAAGGAGCTGCAGGTTTATTTGATATACAAATAAAAAGTGGGTTATCTTACAGGCGATCCCGTCCGCCCCGCAACCCCTAGTTGCAGGGCACCTGAAGTTTAACCAAAGAACCATCAGTGGCCATAGCCCAGTGTTGTACCTGGTAGGATCTACTCCTCCCACCGGTGAACCTATCGTCTACCCCACTCCGCCCTCTGAACAAGGGAGAGTGACTCACACCTTCCCCAGTAGGGCGGAGTGTTTTATTGCAAGCCCCTGGTTGCTCAGGTTTACAACCGCCCTAAGGACTAATGGGGCGCCGTCGTACTCCAAGTTCCCAAGAAGGACCCCTTGGAGCATGTATGACTTATGCACGGTGCGTTTTGCCCTGGAGGCTTCAGGTTCTGTTCCTGCGCCTTTCCTGTTTTGGGACCGCCCTGTTGCTCCTCCACAGCCCTGGGTGTGGCCTCCGCTGCACCCAGAGCCCCCACCACTTAGCTCCTCGCATCTCAGCTATTTGCAGCCCGCTGCCACTAGCGCTTCACCCAGGTCTAGCAAGAATATCGTCATGCCTACGTTGGGCCAGTGCACCCCATCCTATATTTCGCATGGCTGCGTTTACGCACTTGCGGGCTACCTCCAACGCTTCCTGGGATCTAGCCCCGTGCCATATGGGTGCAGTTGCATCTTGCCCTATGTAATGTAAAATCACCCCCCCCCCCCCCCCCCCGGGGGTTCCCGCGAGGGGATGCTTGGCCCGGACTCCCCTGACTGTTGTTCTAACCTTTCTCCCTCTCCCTGGTCCAGGTGGTGAGGATGTCTTTCCCTGTCCTGGCTAATTGACCATTCCTGAGTACAGGTGTTGCCAAACCCTCCTACATCCATCAATAAGGACAAGGTGTGCACTGACCCCAGTTTCCCTCCGAGTCTAGCACCCTGCCCCACTAAACGTCTGGCATCCAGCTACTGCCCGTGTCTTAGATAAGGACTGGAGTGTTTGTCTGTCCTGGATGGACCCAATTCTGGTGCCTGCCTGCAACCTGTCCTGGAGGTCTCGAGGATCCCATTCTCGCTAGTGCGAGCAAACTAGTCAGACTCCCTCAGCACCCCGTCCCTTTACATCAGGACTACCACTTCTTAGACCTGCCGGTGAGTGTCCCCCTAAAGCGAAAAGGCTGGTATGAGCCCGCAATGCCATCAACCCATCGCCCACCCTGCCGTAACTTAACCTATTATGTCACCCATGTCGCCCCTTTGGGGCGCTCGTTGGACCCAGGTTGCTGAGGCAATTGCAATAACCAGGGGCCTATACCCAGTTGGGCAGCTGTGGCACACTACTGTTTTTCCCTACGTCCTTAACTGCCTGAAAATATAGTCTAAGCTCTTCTTCTAGAGTCAGACTAACCCCCCCGCCCCCTAAAAACTGCCTCAGGTCAGCGATTGTGGACCAGAAATTAATAAATGAATTCTATTTATTATAAACTATACTTCTTCCGTAGAGTTTCCAGCTGATGTCACAATTTTGCTACGGTGGTGCGCGGTAGTATTCTGGACTAGGGTGTTAATACACTATCTACGCCAGGTGGAGCCATGTTTGAAATACTTCAAGAAGTTGTCAAAGTACTTGAAAAATTTAATGATTTGATTTCATACCCCCTTAAGTTTGTTTTGCAGAATACAATATCCCCATGTGCATGTAGTCTTGTTAGATAACTATAAGAGGGACATGCTGTACCAGATTTATTAAATAATTTATTAACTATGAGTTATCTGTTTAGGGTTGGTAACATGCTTGATGTTCAAATATGTTTTAGCATGTAAGGGTGTTAAAATCGAGAGGACTACTGGTGATTGGGATGATTGCCAGCAGTAGAGACAGCACTTGTCATCCTTGCCGCCACTCCTCCACGTGGGCTTTTATTCTCTGTAACACTCTGCAGGAGGTGGTCAGCTTTGGGGCGGTACCCTACACCCCATTGGACAGGAGTGACCTCCTGCTTGACCCAGAGAACGTGGAATAAGTATCTGAGAGGTGCAGAGCCTCTCAGATCTGCTGCTTGGAACCTAAGAAAGCAAGACGGGAAAAAACTGAGAAGTTTGATGTGCATTTCCTAAGGCCTGCGCTCTGAAGATTGCACCGTCTGCATCATCTGGAACTACAGCACTGTGGACTACCTTGCTGTAACAGAACTAAAGAGTAGACTCCCTGCAAGCTACAGGTTAACAGAGCTCACCTGAAACATCACCACCAAGGATCCTCAACCTGGAGAACTACCAGTGGATTTGGAAGGGTTTTGTCCAAGTGGATTGTGGGAACTGAAGTCCTCATTTCAAGAACCATCTTGGAGATTCCAGAACATTGGATAGAGTTTGAGACACTTTGGGACCCTTTGGGGAACTTCAGGAAAAAGTTCCAGAAGTTTGGAGAACTTTGGAGCAACCTTGGAACAAAGCTCCATAAGGACAGACACGACCTGGCCAGCCAAGCCGCCTGCCTTCAACTGCGAGTCGGCCTGCCAACTAGGTTTGTCCCGCTGAAAAGCTCCATTGGTCCTACTTCCAGAGTTTGACCGGGATTAGGCGAAATCAGAGGCTGGCAGACCCTTACCGAATCCTGCCTGGTGAAGAGCATCGAGGGACCCCACGAGAAAATCTCTGTAAAAGTTTCTAAGTCTGAATGAAGAAAAGGTGACCGGGAGCAACCACAAAGCCAAGCTTCCTGCCTTCAATCGCATGTTGGCCTGGATCCTTGGATCATCCCCCTGGAATGCTCCAGAGGTCGGACTTCCAAAAGTTTTACCGGGAGCTTGTCCCAAAGCAATCACGAACCCTTACCGAATCCAGACTAGCTGAGAGCTTTGAGAGACCCCGGGAAGAAAAGCTCCAGAAAGTTTTTTAGTCAGAAGGTAAAAACTTTGACCGAGACCTGCTGTGAGGGACCTGGCTGGAGAGGGGGGCAACAGCAAAGAGAGCACAGGGAAGGAGGGGGGGCACCCCTATATGCTCGTAGCCCCACCCCCTCCCCAGCCGCTCGCTCGCGCCGCCCCCCAAGGATGTGCTGCCTGGCTGCCCTCAGCGATACTACGGGGGGCTGCCCTCCAAAGGGGTCCCTTGCAGTGACCACGGGCATCGTGCATTTTAAAGAACCGTCACCTATGATATCACCAACCCGCCCAAGTCGCAATCCATCACAAGCCAGTGGTTTACAAAAGAAATCTATTATATTGGATAAAGTACCCCCTGCCAAACAATAAAAGGATACTGCAAGTCACGGAGGAGTTCAATGACCATATGGAGCTAACGAGGCAGAAGGCCAAGTTCCTTTATAGGGTGATGGACCTCCAAGGTGACTTGCAATATCCTTATAATGTACAGCAGGAGGGTACTTGATTCCTTATGAAGCATGGTCACACCATAACCCTTCCGCAAATCACTTAAATCTCCGGTCTAGTGCTCTTTCATATGAAAGAGATAGGATGTGGTAAACATAAAAAATAACATTAGAACCTCTGGTGCAAAATGAAACACACCAAAAAGCAGTTACATTTTTTTGCAAAAAGATATTAGAATCAGTTTAACACAAATCAGACTTTTAAAAACGGTAATTTAGAAAGTGAAGAAAGATGCAATCAAATTATTTTAAAACAACTTTGCAGCTTTGAACATGTAAAAAAATGCAGAAGGATTAAATCAGATTTTTTTTACACTCTGCAGCTTAGAATGTGTAGAAACATGCAGAAAGATTCTATCTTAAATGTTTTGCTCTATACTTGTTAATTATCACTGTTTATCTAGAAAAAGAGCAGAAGATAGAAAACCACATTTATTTTTCGCTTTTTCAAGTGCAGCTTTAATTATGCTCTGTGGCTTGCCGTTCCCATAGGCTGCTTGCTCTGGCAGCAGGCATCATTGTGATGTCAGAACTCAACCTTAATAAGGCATTACAGTTGAGCGGATATGTCAGTTCTTTATTACAAGTGACTAAGGACATCACAAGTCACCTGTAATAAAGGATTTAGAGAGGGTTTTTTTATATAGGGATTGCAGGTTTCCATTTATTATAATATAACATTGACACACAAGTACTGGGCAATTACAATGACAGCGCATGCACCCTTGCTGACCCACGTGCATTCAACACATTACCTTGGCCTTTATGGACCCAAAATGCACCTCTAATTACAGATGCATACATAGGAAGCTCTCATGCTCTAGAGACGTGGGTGGGAGGAGGGCAGTGAGAAGGGCAGTCAGAGGTGAGCTAAGGTGTCCTCTAATGACCAATTTAAGACACAGGATTAGAGAAGCAGGTCATTAGGTTCAAATCCTGATGTAATCCATTCATTTGCTGTGCGCCCATCATTCATCTGTAAATTAGAAACACTTCAACCCAACTGCGCAGATGCATGACGCCATCAACGGCACGTGTTCTATCCGCCTTCCAAGTCCAGCGCCTGTCTAAGAATTGAGAGGATCTCAGTTGCCCGGGAGAGTGATCCACTGATCAAATCCACCTATGCATCGCAAGCATCTACGAAGTATCAGTGGCGTGCAATTAGGGGGGTCGTGCCGTGGGACGCGGATCCCGGTCTGACTCTATTATCCCACTGGTTTCAGTATATGGGACTTCAGCCAATTAGGATAACTGGCTTCGGTGCAGTCAGCTTGTGTGACCCGGATGGATTTCAGTGCCTGGAAAGAACCATATGCTGGCAGCCTACTTCTGTTCACTTCACAGTTTATTTTTAGGCCAGTTATCTTGCATATAACTATGCAATGAACATGTTTTTTTAAAGAGCAGAGCTTGCCTTTTCCTGGAACTAAACGGTTCAGAATAGCAGGGAACGATTTTACATATGCAGCCGCTTGCTTCTTTCAGAAATATTTCAGGCACACCAATGACCCATCCTTTCACCTTCTGAAGACTAGATGACTGCAGAAAAATCCAGCAGCCAGGTAGACAGTTGCCAATGCCCTTCTTGGGCCTTCTCGAGACTCAGAAATTAGGACTTCAGGTGAATACGGACCAATGGCCTCCTGCAGAGCGGTCCGCGTGTGGATCTTTCTGATGTGGAATCAAGACAGAATCACAAGAGACAAGGATGTGGTGCTCTTAGCTCTGCCCCTCACAATGGTTTAGGTATCACCAGTGCTTCATTTGAGTCAGTGGTGCTCTCCACCACTCATTTTAGAGGGCCTGATTTAGATCTTTGCGGACGGGTTACTCTGTCACAACGGTGACGGATATCCCGTCCGCAGAAATATAAAACCAATAGGATATGATGGGATTTATATTTCGGCAGATGCCCATAGGATATAATGGAATTTATATTTTGGTGGACGGAATATCCATCACCGTTGTGACGGAGTAACCCGCCCACCAAGATCAAAATTAGGCAGTTAGCATTCCTCAACAGGCTTTGACCCAGAGCAAGAGAGAGAAAATCCCACAAATGAGAAGAGGGAGGAAGAGAAAATTAGAAAACAAAAAACCTGATAACGTGAGAAAGATGGAACTTGTAGGAGTAGTAAAGGGGCATGGAGTGTCTGGTGATGGATTAAAAAGGCATTAGGTAGAATTGAGACTTTGCAGCCTTGGTATATTCAGGACGCCACCAAACATTGCTCCGGCTGTGGGCTTCTGAGCAAAACTCTTGGCCCCAGGACTTATTCTTTTACCAATTAGGTACTGGCCAGGCAACAATGTCATTTTGTTGTATAATTGCTTCATGGCCATGGTTAGTTTCCTGGTGGTTTATGGTTTATGCAAAAGAATTTCACACCAGCTGGACCACAACCAGCTACATCCTACAGATAATTGTAATTGTTGTCTGTTGGAGAAGAGGTGTGTTGAAGAAATTGGTAGGGTGAAGCCACAAGTGCAATGCTTTCCAGCTACATAGTCTGCATTACAGTTCTCATGATGCTGCTAGGCTGGCTTTTTTCTGAAGGGAGCCATCAATCATCAAACTCAACCGTCTTGAGTAAAATAGCAGTCTGTTATTGAATGACCAGAAACGCCATAACATCACGCCCCTGTCTTCTTAGAGCCAATCCAAGCAGAGATATACCAAAGTACCCCTGTGTGAAACCCCAGTGGTGCCAGAATCTTTATGAAAACGCTGAAAGTGGACTCCAACACAAGCAGAAGGACTGTTAACTAAAAGGGTAAACCTAGGACACAAAAACATAGAAATGACTAATGAAATCACCTGATCAAAATGTGGAGGTACTCGACCTGGTGCTATAGAGGTTTGGAAGTCCACAGGTTGTCCAACGGTTGAACACTCAGGAGGATCGCACTCTGTGTATTCACTCACAGACCATGCATGGGCCTGGGACATCATCCTTCTGAATGATTTCTAATATCCACTGCTAAGGGGTCTCTTCTGGTCATATTCAGGGGTCCTTATACATTTATGAGACTATTTGACCGAAGTGATGTTGACACTAACATGGTTCCTACAGATTCTGGGCTGCACTTTGTCTGCTGGGAGGCCCAGGATCATGCAGAGATAACTGAGAATAACTCAAGTTTCTCTGGGCTTCCTTCCTCACCAAACTCAGAGGACGTAAGGAAGGATACCCTGGGCCCATGGGGGGACTCAAAGGGACCCCTCTGTTTCCAAAATAAGCTAGAAAATTGGCAAATTTTACCTCGATCCGGCAGGAGTCCCATAAGACCACAGCAAAAAAAAAAAATGAAATGGCATATATATATATAGGATTGAGGTTACGATATATTTATATATATATATCGTAACCACAATCCTGACGAGAATTCCTCTTCTTCTGAAAAATCAGGTACGGACCACAAAGTACTTCAATTATCCAGTGCTTTATTGTGAATTCGGCAGCATGACGTGTTTCAACTGTGTTTCATCGTTCTTGATCACATGACGTGCCAGAACCCATAACTTCATTATATAGCGACACCTTGAGAGAACTCCCTCCCCCTCGCACAATGAAGCTGAACAACATACTCCTGCTGTGCCATGTCCGTATGACTCGGATTATATGGTAACAATTTATCCCTACTCATGTAAATAAATATATGCAGTTAAATATAAATAATTACAATTTTGAGTGCAAATAGATACATATAAATACCGCCGACAATAAGAATACAAAAAATTGCATTTCATATACAGGGCAAGTGCCCACTAATACGGTAGTATCAGTTACCATCAATCCAAAATGACACACAGGGCCATACCCAATGTTACCCTGATTGCAGGTTTGATCGAATAAAGTGCATAAAGTGAAAATTCTGTGCAGAAAAAAGTGCTTTTACTTGAAAAGGTGCTCGTGATAATAGTAAATCAGGGCCAACTATTTACTAATAGTTGATCCAATTGCTAAAAAATAATAATAATAATAAATGTGAATGGGTGACTGGACAGTTTCTCAGATCCTGTTTCTATGCTTGGAAAGTGCTAGTGCAAATTACATAATATACACAATGTATCAAGCCAAATCACAGAGACCATCTTCAATTTCTTCCTGTAAATTCATCAATTAGGGAGCAGATTCAGATTATTATCAATGTGCAAAATGAGCAGTGCAAATGTGCATACTTTGATAGAGCTATAGGTGGCCACATTACTATGGTATCAGACAATTTTCACAAATCAAATGAGTACACCAATATATAAAACCAGTAAAACTGGTAAAACAGGGCTAAAATCCGGCTAAAATCCATCGAGCTAAAAAGCTGTAAGCTATTATTAGCCACAGATCCTATACACAGCAGAAAGATGTAGATGCATTATTACAATGGAGGGATCTAAACACACATCATATATACATAACTTTAAAACAACTATTATAAAAAATTGTTATAAAAATTATGCCAATCCTCTCCAGTATTAAGGCCATTTGGCATCTTGGTGTCAAGTTGTAAAATGTATTGCATTTCCAACTGCGGTAACTTTTTTCCCTGTTACCACCTCTTAATGACCTTGGCACTGCATCTATCACAAAGTAGCACAGATTGTTTAGATTGTTTTGATGGACAAGCTTAAAATGCCGAGCAACCGGATAGCTGGGGTCTGAATTTACAATCGCAGGCAGGTGTTGCAGAATGCAATTGAATACTTGCAGCTTAGTGCTGCCTGCGTACTGAAGATGGCATGAACATTCAAGTACGTACACCGCATTCCAGGTTTTGCAGGTGAACATCCCCTTGATTTTAGATGGGATGAGAGCAAGTGCATTGGTGTACTCCTGTTTGTTGACCCCAAACTTGCACGCCCTGCAGGAGCTACACTTATAGAATCATGTCCTGTTTGAGAGCCAATGTCTAGTAGTACACACTTCCAGACTAGTTTTGACCAGCGCATCCCTCATAGAGGGTGCCCTCCTAAAGGTAATAGCAGGTACTTCATTCAGAATTGAGGAGAGAGGACAGGGCAAGATGGCCGCTGAGGGTTACAGCGAGTAAGTCGCACTCTTCACTTCTCCCTACCGCCGGTAATAGATGGATCAATGGTGGTGCCTGGCTTGAAGAGGATTGCTTTCGGTTACTTTGCACCGTGTCAGTGTGACAGTTACCCCAGAAAAGTACATTCCCTGTCGGAGAACAAAATTCGACTAAACAAGCAGTTTGGATTCTCTGGAAGAAATTATCGGAGACTACCAGGCTGATTTTGAGATCCTGGTTTAGAATGCCGCCTCGGCTGCAGCGTGTCAATGAGACTAAGGATAGCAGAGACGGCAAAGATGGTAAAAGCGGAAAGCTTCCAGAGACAGATGTTACAAAAGGGCAAACATCTAAAGATAAAAGCAGGATGGATACGAAGACATCATTAACTGTCGCCCAGAAGAGTGGAACTAGCACTAAGAAATCTACTGTTAAAAAATTGGGCTCGGACAACACGGCTCCCGTGAAGGAGTCAGGAAATGTTAATAAACAAAAAACAAGAGAAAGCGCGATGCGCCAGCCCTCAGTCACAGAGAGTTTTTCGAACGTACCTGTGAATTCTAGCAGCGGCAAGATGGGGTGTAAAACTGACGGCCTCCCGGCACCCGCTGTCATAGTTGCTGGTGGAAAAGCAGAGACTGGGGATGGCGTCTACAACGCGGTACCGGGAGAGAAAGCAGGAGCGGGAGCCGGCGCCAACGCTGGTGCGGAGGTTGCTAGGCAACTTGGAAGACCCGATGCGGGGAAGCCGGCTGAGGTAATGCCTGCTGCCGCTGATACCGCTGATGCCGCTGACGTTGCAGGAAAACTGATCGAAGGAGTGCATGGAGTCGCTCCGGGTGTGAATAGAGCTAAGGCAGCTACTGGCTTAGAGCGGTTATTGGAATCTAACCGAGCAGGACAACAAATAACAGTGAGTAAAGACCTTGGGGGGTTGATAGATAACCGAGCCCTGTGTGCGCAATTGCCAGACGAGGGGAATTTTGAACTACAAGCTACTGAATTAGACATTCAGCCAGAGACTCGAGAGCAAATGGTGAATAATGAAGGAGTGGAAGGCTTGGAAAAAACGAGGCCTGATACTTTAACATGGGCAGAGGATATGGATCTAAATATGGAAAGTGGGGGGTTTAAATCAGGAGGTGAATCCTCTACTTCTAACTCTGTTGATTTGCCTATCATTAATGAAGCGGCGTCAGCAGAAAAGTTCTACTCAGTTGAAGAAGATTCTCAGTCACAGTCACTACTTTCAGGAGAGATTAGCTCTGACGAGTCAACTGGGATAGACTCAGGTAGCAGCTCTCCAGCTCAGAAATTCACATAGAAAAAACGATTATCTAAAAGAAAACCCTCTTCAGCAAGTAGTACTACTGATCCTACTAAAAAGCTAGCTTGGGACTACTCTACCACTACGTTTTCTTTTGTAGAACAGGATAGCCCTGCTACAATGATTGGGGATCAAGGATCTTCGCAGACTTCACAACCCCCGGTCACATTGGATTTATTGTTTAATACTTTGAAGCTAATGCAATCTGAGGCTAGAGGGGAAAGTAGGAGGGCAAGGCATGAATCAAGGAAGGTACAGAACAAACTTAGGAAAATAAGTCAAAGACAAGATGAGATGGTTGAAAGGGTGGCCCACATGGAGGAAAGAACTGGGAAGGCAGAGGATGACCTGAGAGGGCTGAAAATGTATAAAGAAGAACATCAGAAGGTGGCTGAAGATGTAAACTGGAAACTGGAGGACTTTGAGAATAGGCAGCGTCGTAATAACATCAGATTGCTAGGAATAGAAGAAGGACTGGAAGGAGGGGACTCTAGAATGTTTGTTGTGAATTTATTAAAAGGTGCTTTCCCAGAACTAACAACATGGCAATGGGAATATGAAATTCAAAGAGCCCACCGCTTTCCATTCTACAAAAGGGGTCAGGATGGAGCCCAAGGGGGGAAACCAAGGGCAATTTTGATCTTTGTAGGGAATTTTCTTTTGCGACAGATGATACTGGATAAGGCTAAACCTGAGACCAGACGTACATTTAATAATGTTACGTTTTTTGCAAGGCCTGACTGTTGCCATGCTACAGTAGAGCGTAGATGGAGGTTGAGGCAATTGATACCGATTATCCAGGCCCTGGGCTCAGAAGCTTATTTGCTATACCCCGCTAAACTGAAAATAGTAACCAAAAGCCAGGTTAAGTTTTTTTTCTCTGAGATTAAAGCAAAGGCTTACATGACGGAAGTATTGGGGCACAAGGAGTGATAATTAAATTAATTGTGATGGTATTTGGTATGAAGGTGGGGAGGAGTGGCGACTGCTGCTTCCCTGGCGATCACACATAGGTCATGAGTGACCTATTTGCCTGTAGGGGAGAATGGGGGAGGGGGGGACAGAAAGGGGGGGGGAGAAAATGGCACACATCATACGCACAGAGATATAGTGAGAGACAAGCTCAGTTCTTAAGCAAAAGGTGGAACAAGGAAATAAAGAAAGAAAAAGGAAGCTGGAAAGGGAAGATGGTTTCGATTTTTGATGTTTTTTAATGGCTTGTCGAATTATCTCAATGAATGTTTGCGGTCTTAATGACCTTCAGAAGAGATTACGTGTCTCTGCTTTTTGTAAGGCATTATATCCAGATTTGATTTGTCTGCAGGAGACTCATGTTGAGGGAGGTAAGGGTTTTCTGCTGGAGCAATTGGGTTTTGAAGTATTGGCATATACTAAACAAGCCTCAAAAACACGGGGGGTTGCAATTTTGGGTAGGGGGAGAGAATGTACGGTGATCAGGAGTAAAGTAGATACATGGGGAAGGTGGGTCATTGTGGAAGTAGTGTTTAGAGGAGCTAGATTTACTCTGGTTTCTGTGTATGGCTCAACGTGCGATGAGCCAGATATATTTCAATTTTTGGATCAGGAGTTGACGACTTGGGTGGAACCCATTGTTTGCTGTGGGGATTTCAACATCAACCGCCCTGCTAGTGTTGAGCTACAAAGGGATCACGGCTATACTGGGCGTAAGAAAAGGGTGCATAGGGCTATAGTAGATTTGGCTGTGCACAATGCTCTATCAGATGTATGGGCTAATTTACACCCGATGAGTGATGGTGATACCTTTTTTTCTGCACCACATAGAATCACTGTTAGGCTAGATTATTTTTTAATCTCTAATGTTTTGCTCTCAAATGTACGTATTAGAAAGTTACCACGCCTGATGTCAGACCATAACCCACTGTTATTGACATTGAATCTTAACTGCATTGTAAGGAAAGCATATAAATGGATATTTGAGAGAGCTTTGTTAAAAGATGAGAATTATTGTAAGCATATGGAGAAATGGATAACCGAGTTCTGGTTTAATAACAAGGGTAGTGCCAGCAGTGGCAACATTTGGGATGCCTTTAAAGCAGGAATAAGAGGCGAGACAATTAGCTTTACAACATTTAGACAGAAGAGTGAAAGAGAGAGGACGGAACAACAAATGAACTCACTCCTGACTGCAGAGGCAGAACTTAGTAGACTAATTATATGTGGGAGCTCATTGGATCAAAAAATCTTGGAAATAATGATGTTAAAGAGTGAAATTGCTGAAAGAGTTACTAGCAAAACGGCTGCAAATTATCTTGCAAAGAAGGAACAGGTGTTTGAGTATAGTGAAAGGGTGGGACATATTCTCGCTGTTAGAACCAGACAGAAAGTTAATGCTGGGGATATTAAAAACATGGTAGATAATTCAGGAAATGTGATTCTAGACTCTGAAGGTATAAGGAATGAATTCTGGAAATAATATACGGATTTGTACGATTCTGAAGCTAGGGTGGGCAGAGATGAATTAAGAGATGAAATAAGAGATTATTTGGGAAATATTCAACCAGATGTATTGGAACTGGAAGATCAGATTAAGTTGGACTCTGTTATAACGTTAGATGAAGTGACAATAGCCTTATCAGAACTCCCATCCTCTAAGGCCGCAGGACCGGACCTTATTCCGATTGAATTTTATAAAACTTTTTATTCAATTATAAGATTGGAGTTACTGGATACCCTTGTACAAGCACAGAGGGAAGTGTCAGTCCCAAATTCATGGGGGGGCACTGAAATTATAGTTATTCTAAAGAAAGGCAAGCCATCTACAGCCCCAGGGTCATATAGACCAATCGCTCTAATGAATGCGGATGTGAAACTGTACTCTAAAATATTGGCAACAAGGCTTTCCACTGTTATAGATAAATTAGTTTCTCCAGATCAACATGGATTTATCCCCGGGAAGGGCACTACAACACATGTTAGAACAGTGATTACCTGCTTTGATGCCATGGAAGTTGCCGGCGGCTCTGTAGCAGCCTTATTCCTTGACGCCGAGAAGGCTTTTGACAGGGTCGCATGGGATTATCTGTGGGAAATAATGAAATCGTATGGCTTCGGTGATAATTATATTAGGGCAATTCAGGTACTATATAAGGCACCAACAGCTAGAATTAAGGTTAATCGAGACCTAACCGCGATTGTACAAATTAAAAGAGGTACTAGGCAGGGCTGCCCTAGTTCCCCTCTCCTTTTTGCACTGTATATGGACCAGTATCTGCGCTATTTAAAACTTAATCCTAATATCCCCCCTCTTTATTCAAATGGATTAGAGGTTAACGTATTAGCGTATGCAGATGACGTTGCTATAATCACCACAGATCCATCTAAAGCAATGGGTGAGATTGAGTTGGAGGCTAGTAAATTTGGCAGAATATCTGGGTACAAATTAAACAGTGCAAAAACACAGATTATAAAAAATGCAAGGGTTCAATGCAATGATACACGGGTGGTCTCAGCAGCAGTTTATCTAGGAGTTGAGATTTCACCCAATCTGGATACCGTGGTAGAGCGGAATATTTCTCCTCTAATGAGGAGAGTAAGTTTAGAACTGGCCAGAATAAACAACCTTAGGCTTACGCTAGTTGGTCGTACAAATGTAATAAAAATGCTTATACTCCCCAAATTTCTTTATTTTTTTCGCACCATTCCTCTTATGTTTGAATCAATGTGGTTCAATAAGCTGGAATCGATTTTAAATAAATTTATATGGTCATATGGGAAGACCAGAAGGGCTTACAAGTTTATGACTTTGCCGAGGGCTAGCGGAGGTTGGGGGGTTCCGGACTTTAGATTATATTATTGGGCCTCTGTACTGCAATTCACCCAGGGTTTGATGGGTGCAAGTGAATTAGATCTGAATGTTAAATCCTTTTCAACAATGGTATATTCTCTTGTAATGGGGGTAGATACTGCAAATGCTTTTCTAAATTGTGCTGATTTCTCTTACTACAAACGTACACGCTTTAAAACAGTTAAGGCTGCATATAACACCTGGATAGCGGTAGCAAAAAAATGCGGATTGGGCAGATATAATAGGTATACTAGAATATATAGGAATAAAACACTACCATCTTTAATCTTCTCTGATTCTATAATGGCAGAATGGGTCATGAAAGGTATCAAAAAGATAGGAGACCTGCTGGGGCTAGACGGAAACATTTTACAATTTTCAGATTTGATGTCAAAATACAATATAACAAGATATAGTTTTTTTAAGTATTTGCAGATTAGGAGTTTATTTTGTAAGAAAAAAGGAGGAGAAGGCAGATTTGGGAAAAATAACCTTATGGAATCTATAGAACAGGGTGGTGAGTGTTCTATTCGTTACTTTTATGCTAGCTTAGCAGAATTAAAAAAGGATGATACTGGGAAATTCGGGGACAAATGGGCAGGGAAATTAGGGATACAGAGTCAGTGTTTCTTGGATTCACTGGATTTAGGATGTTCTGTTCTGTGTTCTGCCTCTCTTCAATCTCAACATTTTAAAACTTTATATCAACTTTATCATACACCGGATCGTATTGCACATTGGGGTGCGACTACAGGGACTACCTGTTTTCGTTGCAGTGCACCGGCAGCAGATAGTATTCACATTTTCGCACTTTGTCCACAATTAAATAATTTACGGAAGGGAATTGAAGAATTTATGTGTCACACATTTGGTTTAAATGTGATTCTAACACCAACTGTAATTATGTTAGGGGTTAGGGGATTTAGCGGTGACAATATTGAATTTTTATTTTTAGCAATGGCAGTGTATAGGTTATTAATTGCTAGAGTTTGGCTGGATCCTCTCCCTCCCACAACACAACAATGGATTGCTTTATTATTGGGGACATTTAACCTTGAAAAGGGTATATATGCTAGGAAAGGTAAAAGAGTAAGAAGACTGGGTATGAAAATATGGGAACCTGTCTATCACTGGAAAGAGAGATTAAGTGCAAGTCATGGTTAATAATATCTTGTTTCTCCACCTTTATATGTTTTTTTTTTGTAATTATAAGTAGCGGGAAAGATTTGACAAAGGACACACAGTATCTTTTCACAGTAATTCTTTGTTTGTTTAATCTTTGTATCAAAATCTCTGTTTATATAATTTGCATTTTCTGTATGTTGTGTGCCAATGAAACAAATTTTTAATAAAAATATTTAAAAAAAAAAAAACAGAATTGAGGAAAGAGTAATGTCAGTTCTAAGTATAGACCAATTCTTATTGATTATATTCCTGACTTGTTTCCCATGGCGGCTGTAAGTAGTTATTAATATAACCACACTATCCTCATTCTGTGGATTCTCCTCTCTCTTATTTCCTGAATCATGGGTAGTACTGGGCAGGGGAAGTTTCCTCACGGACCTGCAGCCAATCCTGACGCGTTTCGGGAGTTATCCCTTTATCAAAGGTGAGCTGTGGTGTAATGGCAAACATCGAACTTCAAACATATTCCCTCTTTTATTTCTGGTGCATTCATTAACAACAGGTGAGTTTACACAGCATCCTGCGATTTGCATGGCATCTTGGGATTTGAAGTCCTGTCATAACACCCATGTGGGCTGGGGGTGCGTTCCAACTAGGGGCAACTCCTTTTCTTTCCATAAAACGGCGGCCTGCCCGGTCGCGAACAGCACCGCCACGTTACCAGCGCGGATCCTTGGTTGCCTGTAAAGGGCTACTAAATGTGGAGCAGAACGAGATTGTTTACACTGGGGGAGCAGATTTTATAGACCCTGAATACAAGTGAATTCTACGGCGGGGTGACCGCAGCCCACATGCACATCAAAAAATGCTTTTCCTATGGAAACTAGGTTCTAACTATAACTCCCCACTGGCGACCTCCAGTAGGAGATATATATATATATCAGGAAAGATTCTCGCAATAAGAGGAACCAGAAGGGACACAGCAGGGATTCCAGGTGAGTTGTTTATTCCAATAAAAGCACTGGCATGACGCGTTTCGACGCAATGTCTTTTTCAAATGCCTGCTGCCACAGCGATTTCCCCCAGTTCACCTGGATATATGCTTCCAATCGTTCCGCCATTGGTGGCCAGCCAAGTGGCCCGGATCAGAGTCATTAACTAATCTGCAGTTGCGTCGGCACACTACAAATCCCAACATGCACCTCTCACGGCATGCTGGGTGAATGTCTCCTTCATGGCTCCATCTATCCCTTCCTGGGTCCTGGTGTGCATTACGAACGTGGTTCAGGTTGGCTGGTACACACTGTTACTGGAACAAACTCATCTACTGGGCCCCCAAGACGCCTCAGCCGCATATATATATGTATTTATTAACCCTGGGCACAGCACTACGCTACGCTACGCTCGCGTAGTTTGCGAACTTTGCGCAACTTTGCACTACGCGAACTGCGCTTAGCACAGTGCAAACACGTGTAGCGTAGCATAGTGCAGCGGCCATTTTTTGCTTGCTCGCGGTGCTCAACGTCAAGTTGGCAACCGCAAGCAAGCAAAATGAGATCCTTGCGAGACTTTTTCCTTGTTCGCGATCAGCAACATCAAGTTGCCGATCGCGAGCATGGAAAATAAACCACCCGGGGAGATTCTCAACGCGGGGAGGTCAGGTTTCTCATTGTGAGTAGTCGCGCATGCTCGCGACTGTTCGCGATGAGAAACTACCAGTCCGTGTTGGGAAAGCTGCAGCTCGAGTAAAAATCTACTCGAGCGGCAGAAAAGTTCAGCTCGCACTGTGCAAGATGCCGTTTTCAATGATTGCACAGTGCGGGATGCTTGTCCGCACTGTGCAATCATTGAAACGACATCTTGCACAGTGCGAATATGCTACTAGGCAGTTCGCGTAGTGCTATGCGTAGCTCGCGTAGTGCGAAGTGCACTTCGCGTAGCTACGCGTAGCGCTACTTCACGAACTACGCCCACCCCTAACTATATATATATATATATATATATATATTAATATATAGGAACTTCCAAACCTGGTTTGGCAGTCGCGCCAAAACACCCCCAGGCACGGACCTCAGCGCGCTCAGTTTCCTCTTTAAAAGAGCGATCAGGAACACACAATGATTGTGAAGCAGTGAAGATTTATTGCGTGAAATACACTTCAATTGATTGTTCCTTTGGCCAATATGGAAAACGGACTATGTTAAAAGCATGTGATTACATGGCAATATGGTAATATGTATTTATGTATATATATATACTCATTACATAGCGCTGCCACAAGAAGGAACCACACTTCAGGTTTCTTTATGGCAATATTTAATACCACTGACGCGTTTCGATCTTCCCGGTCTGAGTCACAGTCCACACACGGACGAGCTCTACTTTTGTCAAAATAACAGTGATTGGTAAATCATAGGCATAGGAGACAGACCTGATGGAAAAAAGAGTTAATACACACTTAAGGAGAAAACAGGCTACTTTTCTACAAATTAATTAAATCAGGTAACATGGCAACATTCTCTAAAATATCTAGGAAAACGCCATAATTTCTTATAGAACCATTGAGTGCACATTAAATGTCAGAAACAACTAATTATTCATTAATCATAATGTTGGCTAGTGCCATAGCAAGTCCATTTATAGTCTCATACTGGTAAGACAAAATAGTAAAAATATATATACAGTATCATATCCATCTGATAAATTAGAGATAGCAGTTCTGTGTTACATCCCCCAGTGGCGGATCCACTCCTGTGATAAGTGCTAGATTCCACAAGGTCATAATCTTGCTATGAACTTTTCTTCTTAAAATAAGAAATTGTGCAGAGCAAAGAAAAAAAAACTGTCTAACTAAAAATAAAGCAAACCCCTTTCCCTGTGATCATTCATCCATATCATCTCTCACAGTATTTAAAAACCATCATGTTCTCATTCAGACACAAGAGGTCCACTAAGGGGTTTCCCAACGATGACTACCCTAGGTGAACATGAACCTCCTCGTCGTGGTTGAGGCCAGCAGGGTAAATGCTTCCCAAACGGATGATGCAATCCGACTCCATTCTTCTCAACTTCCTTTCTCTATCTCCCCCTCTTGTGTGACCCGGAATCCTGTCAATACCAAAAAACGAAATTTTAGAGGATATGTTGGCAACAGTCCCATGTGTCAGTTCACAATGTTTGGCCAGAGAGTATGTCATATCCTTATTCCTGACAGCACAGAGATGCTCAAGAATTCTCTTTTTCACAGGGAAAACAGGGCTGCCCACATATCCGAGACCACGCATGCATACCAGGACATACACCACATAATCGCTGTTGCAATTCATGAACTTATGTGTTCTGGATGTTCTGGTTGTGGGGAGGGGGTATGTTTTAAGATTGGCACTGTTTGCACATGCCTTGCATCCCCCACAATTAAAAAATGCTGGGAGTTCCCTCAGCCAGGATCCTGTTTGATTTGGGCTTTTACTCAAATGGCTATGAACCAAAATGTATCTCAGGAAGCTGCACTTGCGGTAAGTAACATGCAGGCTTGGACTTACCAATCTACCGTTAGTCAAATCAGACCTGACTAGATGCCAGTGCGTTCTCATTATGCAATGGATAGCTTTAGACTCAAAGTGGTGATCAACCTCACTTCCTGTTTCTTAGTCTCCTTACGTTTTGGTGTTAGGAGACTATTTCTGTCTATACCGGAAGCGTTTTCAATGGCTGCTCTGATAGTTCTTCTGACATAGCCCCTAGCTTTCAACCGGCCAGCCATGGTGTTCTCCTATGCCACATACGCTTCCCTTGTGATACAATTTCTTTTTGGTCTTAAAAGTTCCCCATAAAGGTATACCTCATTTCAGGTTGTCTGGACGGTAACTCTGGGCATGGAGGATGCTGTGGCCCGCAGTTTCTTTCCTACACCGTTATGTGGTAATCGCATCATCCCTGACCTCAATTCATACATTCAAAAACTCAATGGTATCTCTGTGAGTTTTGCTGGTGAATTTTAAGTTCAAATCATTATTGGCTATACTAGCCAGGAATTCATCCAATAATTCCTGTGAACCGTTCCAGATGAGAAATAAATCATCTATGTAACGAGTCCACAGGTTCAGATGCCCAAGCCACTCTTCGTTTCTCTCATTCCAAAAGTGCTCAGCCTCCCACAACCCCATGAACATACAGGCGTAGCTTGGAGCAAAGCAGCTCCCCAAAACAAAGCAACTTCAATAAACCATCTGCTCATCCCATCATGGACAAAGGTCATCAATGCTTCGTTGACACAAGGTGAAACACCGGACTGGGCAAGTCACTCCAATTTAAAAAAAAACCAACAGAGAACCCCTCTGATCCCAACAATTTCAGACCAGTAACAAACATTCCCATGCTAGCCAAAGTCCTGGAAAAATGTGTGCAACAGCAATTGAGCCATCATATTTCGGAATTCAATCTGTTAAATGACTTCCAATCAGGATTCAGACCAAAGCATAACATGGAAACAGCAATTCTGCCCATTGTGGATGACGCTTTACTTGCCATTGACCATAACGAAACATGTCTCCTAATCCTGCTGGACCTTTTGTCGGCTTTCGACACAGTAAACCAGGCCAAAATACTGGATCACATGAAAAACAGAATGGGACTAGAGGGAACAGTCTTCAAATGGTTTAGTTCCTTTCTTGAGAACAGATCGCAAAAATTCATAGTCAACCAAACATTGTCAGGTTCAACCAGAAATACAAGAGTCAACACTATCCACAGCGTTATTTAATCTGTACGTAGAGCCACTCAGGGAAACATTACAAAGAGCAAACATTTCTTTCCACATGTACACAGATGACACTCAGCTGTACATAAAAGTCACATCGACAGAAGAGATAGGTATCATGACTCAGGCACTAATGAGAACCATCCAGTGGCTAACCAGCAACCACCTGAAGCTTAAACCACATAAAACCAAATTCCTGCTGATCACGCCCCAGAAAAGCACAACAAGTATATTAGAATGGACCAACCTAATCAAGGTTTTAAAGTGTACTCCGAAGATTGTTGACTCCACCAAATCCTTGGGAATTATACCGGGCAAAAATTTGAACATGTTAGCACATATTAACACAATGGCATAAAATGCCCGGTTCCATTTAAGCTACTTCAGAAAACTAAAACCGTTCTTAAATAAGTCAGATCTCGAAACAGTAGTTCAGGCACTGGTCATATCAAGGATAGAGTATGGATGCATAACTCTGGCTGGGTTTCCCAAGATCTCAACAGCCCCACTGAAAGCTTGTCTTAATGCGGCCACAATAATAATATCTGGATCCCAAAAATTTTACCATATCTCCCCTCATTTGAAAGCACTCAACTGGTTGCCCTATGAAGCAAGATTTCAATTCAAGTTGACATGCATCACTCACAAAGCGATACATTACAAAACACCCGGGTACCTAGCCCAGAAACTCACTCAATCAGGAGGTTGCCGGGTCTCCAGGAGCCACACAGATCTATTACTGTTGGGACAGTGGGATTCCTGACCAGCAAGATGCTTGCTGCCTTGTAAGGGCTGGTGGCAGGCGAGACAGGTAATTTGAGTGTCTTGGATATCAGGATCAAATCAGTCTTGGGTTGCTTGTGTTCTGGTTTAGGAAAGACTTGGCCTGGCAGTTCGGGCTGGACTATTCCTATTGGAGCAGGGTCAAGACTAATTTGCATGTTGCTGGCTCCAAACTGAGGTGGCATTGTGGGCAAAAGAACATTGGGTTGGAATGCTACCCCGAGTTATTGGCAGTAGTTAGACTTATTGAAAGCATTTCTCAAATCAGATTTGTGTGTTTGAAGTATCCCTCCTGACACTCAACAATTGTAGCAACCACACTGCAAGGGTTTAAGATTGTACAGCATGGTAAAATGACATTCAAGAAACCTCATGACTATGAGGACAGTGGTTTCCCCATTTAAAGTAATTGTTGCATGCAGTTTGTAAGGCTGCAGATTTTGGATTGCTCGTGTCAGTTTTGCTGTACTGTGGTAATAAACTCGAGGTTGACCTTTGCACTGCAGTAACAAATGTGTGAATGTGCATTTATGTAGGTCTGGGCAGTAAATTCCGTTCCGCTTGCGGAAAATTGGGTAATTTCGCGTTCGGCGGAGAACGCGGGATTGCCAAAATTTCAGCGATCCAAGTCTTTGCGAAATTATTTGCTTGTTTGTGCTTTCAAAATGCGTGCTCGCAAGATATTTCTCCCACTAGCATGCAAACAGCATTCACTAACAGGAAAAAAGCATCGTGAACAGGCGGAACAAGCAATTCCGCACATTAGCTGATCTTTTGTGTGCTCGCGGAGATTTTTTACCATTTCACGGAGCACTGCGTAGCGCGACTTCACAAATTTCACCCACCCACTTACTCTAAACAGTTATTTCGCTGCCTAGGCTGATGGCGGAGTATTCAGTGTAGCTTGAGTGTTAGCCATGGTGGTGAAAGCAGAGATTAAACTGTGAATGTCTACTTCTGTTATTGAGGCAACAGTACTTTGCATTTTCTTTTTATTAAAGTCACTTACATGTAACTTGGACTGTTCCTGCGTTCTTCTTTAGAACTCACACATTTTAGTGATGAGGACGGGGTGTCCTACAAGTGCCAAAACAAAGCTCAAGCTTGAAAGCAAAGCACATTTCAATGCACTGCCCGTGTCTTTTCATCATTATGCCCTTCAGAAAGGATAAATGTACCATTACATGACACTCCCTGTGCATATGGACACACTTGCCAATTCCCATCGTTTGGAAAAGGTGGACATCACTGACTGATGGCTAAGGTTTCAGTAGTAGAGTGTTTATAATGCCATGAAGACAACTGTATCCTACGCCTGCATTCGGACTCTTTGTGACAGGTTAAGATGGGAAGGAGAAAATCAAGTGCATTGAGCCGTTTAGGCCAAGACAGAAATGTTGAAAATAAATTCCTGACTAAACTACCTATAGTTTTAGGAAGCAGATTCAAGACCCTGAGCTTATTTATGAGCCCTTACGTCACTTTTGCACAGCCGGTGCGTCACTTTTTGTGATGCACCAGTAGGGTAAAAAATGTGCAATGTTGCGTCATTTTTACAAAGTGACGAATCTAGGTAGATGTGTCACTCTGTAAACCCTTGCACCACATTATACCTGCGCCAGGTATAATGTATGGAAGGTGAGCGTTCTGACGTTAGTAAGCCTTGTAGAAGTGATGCAGTGAAATCTATGAGATTTCACTGCGTCACTTCTAGGACGCAAAAGCGTCAATATCTTACGCCTGCCTCACAACAGGCGTAAGACTGACGCAGTCACATTTGAAATGAGACTTGTCCATGTGAAATGATCCATTGATGGATGTGCGTCACTTTCATGACACACTACAGCATTGCGCCATTTTTGCACCTAGAGATACGTCAGACATACTGACGTATCTGTAACTCCTTGCGACATGATGCTTCATACAGTAAATATGACGCATCCAGCATGTCACAAGGAGGGTGCAATGAAAAGTGATGAATCGCTGTTTTCATGCAGCGATGCGTCACTTTTCATAAATAAGGACCCCTATTTTTTGACTGTGGATACCCCACCTGGCTGCCCTTTTATGCTTATAACAAGCATGAGAATACCACCAGGGATATCCTCCTCGTGGCTGAGTGTGTACAAGCACTAGATGAAGGCTGTGCTCCGTGCAGACTGTAGAGATGGGGCTGCATTATAGATCTATCTAGCAAGGAATGTCTTAATAGGAGCTGTATAAAATAATGGGTAAATGTGTTGTTTATATGTAATACTAGCAGCCCGTCCCGACGTTGCCCAGGTATGAATTGCTGCCGGACAGTAGTATATTGTTTTGTAGGATTTCGTTTTGATAGCATTTCTTTTGTGTGACAGGCCTGTGAAACGCTCCGATTCACAGTGCACTGCTGATGCACTTAAGAGTGCGCGTTCAGTAGTGTGTGAACTCGAGTTTCCCTACTTTATTTTTCCTTGCAATATTATATAGCGCGAACTCGACAACATGGCATGAGCACAATTTACATTACAGAAGAACACATTCATTTGTGGTAGGCACGGGGAGACAATGCGATTTGCCTGGAATCACAGGATGTTGAGCTGATGCTGAGATTCGAACGTAGCTCCCCAGCTCTAAAGTTCGCAATTCTAGAACTTGTGGCGGGAGGTGTGTCTAAAAGTGTATGTCGGTGCTGGCCATCAATGAGAGAGACCTGTGCATTTTTCAAATGGGTGGTGAAAAAATATGAGTATGTTGCTGAAGATGTGGGCCGCCGTGCTACCAATGTACTTACCGGGGGAGGGTAAACACCCATTATTCTGCAACTTTCTTTCCGCATACCATCACTCCGCATACTTTCATTACGAAAGTACCATGACTCCGCAATGCCATTATAACGCTTGGCATTACATTTTATATGCTTTTACCACGCGTACATTTACAACGAAATTCGTTGTAAATACATGAATGGTAAAAGCATGTTTTTTTTAATGTTTGGATAAGGTAAGTATGGGTACAGGGGTATATGTTTTGGGGTACTGAGGTGTATGTTTTGGGGTGTTTGGGTATTTTAAGTGTTCAGATATAGTTTTGGGTTATGGGGTACAGGGGTAGTTTTAGGGTTTAGGGATAGGTATGGGTTTTGGGGTACAGGGGTATTTTTAGGGTTCAGGACTAGGTTTGGGTTTTGGGGTACAGGGGCATTTTAAGGGTTCAGGGCTAGGTTTGGGTTTTGGGGTACAGGGGTATTTTAGGGTTCAGGGGTAGGTTTAGGTTTTGGAGTACAGTGGTATTTTTATGGTTCAGGGGTAGGTTTGGGTTTTGGGGTACAGGGGTATTTTTAGTGTTCAGGGGTAGGTTTGGGTTTTGAGGTACAGGGATATTTATAGAGTTCGGGGCTAGGTTTGGGTTTTGGGGTACATGGGTATTTTTAGGGTTTAGGGATAGGTTTGGGGGTCCAGGGTATATTTATAGGGTTAAGATGGTTAGTGTTTAAGGCTGTTGGGGTATTTTAAGGAGTAAGGGCGGGTTATGATTATGGGGTGCAGGGGTATTTAAAGGGAGCAGGGTGGGATTAGCACACAATATGAGACATGGCATGAAGGGCGGAACGTACCACACGCCCCCAGCGTTTGTCACACCCCCAGCAAACGCCCACAGCACAACGCAGACACGCCCACAAGGGACTACTTTGCTGGCACGGTTCTTTTACCATTTAAATGTATATGGTGGGCGTCTGCATAACCTATATCCTTCTGATGCAACTGTTATGTTATGTTATGTTATGTTAAAATCAATTTATAAAGCGCTCGTACGCCCGTGGGCTTCATGGCGCTATAGGAAGTGTGAAGAATCCGAACAACATAACACTAAGCTAACAATGGCTAATGGTAGGCTTGAGAGAACAACCAGGTTTTTAGTCCCTTACGGAAGGTGAGCAAATCCTTACTCTGCCTAATCGGTAAGGGGATGGAGTTCCAAAGTGAAGCTGCTAGATGGCGAAAGCAGCAGCCACCCTGTCGCTTCCTTTTAAAGCGAGGCACCTCCAATAAGGATTTTTGAGCAGAGCGCAGGCTTCTAGTGGGAGTATATTTAGAAACCAGACTGCGAATAAAGGCAGGGCCTTTATCTTGTGTGGCCTTGAAGGTGATACAGCCAGCTTTAAAGGCAATGCGTTGGGAAATCGGAAGCCAGTGTAGCTTTTCTAGTCCTGGTTTAATAGAAGACCATTTTGGCTGTTGTAAAATGAGTCTAGCCGCCTGATTCTGGACAACTGCCCTTTCCAACGCTGTATTGGGTGTTGTGATTGGTGCTGTGGTTCCTGAGATTACCCGCCTCTAAGGTTTGGGCTCTCTCTTTATTATATTAGTATGGATATGGAGGATACATAATGAGTACCTATGCTGTCTTCAGTGGCTCTTGTGGCATCGTAAACCACAAGGCAGAAGGCCAAGTGGTTTGTAAATATTATCAGGACCTCAAGGTGTCAATACAGAAACACAGTTTACTGTGGCATCTTTTTTTATATTAGGTATTCATTTAATTAGTATGATCACCATGCTTTCTTTCAAACAGATGAAGATTTATTGACACCTGGACTATAATGTTTGCGGTAAAAAGTAAAAGAAAATGTTTATTTATGTAGTCATTAGATATAAAAGGCTTTGATTTCTTGAAAAACACACCCTGGCCATAGAAATCAGAGATTATTGGGGCTATAGCCACCAAGGTAGAGCTAACAATGGGCCACGATTGTAATTAAAATGCTCATCTTCCATGAATAGACCATTAATTAAACTGTTTACAGAGGTTTGCAGAGGTTATGCTCAGAGATTTCTTAAGCTACTAGTGCAAAGTTTATTTAACAATGGTTACTGATTGCACTTAGAATATTCATGTTTGATTCGTTTTGACAGCTAAACTGCAAATATTTACAAAGTGGCTAAGTTCAGAGACGTTTAAAGTTTCTACTGCAATGTTCACCTAAAAATAGATCCTAATTGTAATTGGAATTCCTAGGGTTTTCTCTAGCTTTCATGAAGAGAGGTGAAGCCCTACAGATGCTCTCATTATGAGATCATATTTCACAGATCCCTGAGTATGTGCGGTCATCAGATACATTGAAGAGTGTTCGTTTGAGAATTGCCTGAATATGTGTTTCTAAAGCGCATTGAAAGTTTGATGGACACTAGTGTGTCTATTCATATTGTCATGCTTGTCTTACATGCATGAGCATTATTATTATTATTATTTTTATTTAGACTTGGGGAGCTGATCACCTTTGGAGGAGGCAATTCTATTGCTGGTATAGAAATAGGTTTCATAGTGGGTGATGCTGGTACACTTGTTAGTGTTTTTTTTGCCTAGACAGCCTTTATTGTAGCCCAGCTTTGCTTATTGAGGAGGAGTTGTAATTGAAATGATTCTTTTTATTTATCTGTATTACAGATGTCTTTGTAGGTGCAGGTGTACAGCATTTTCCAGTGTAAACCTCGACTGAAGCCCCAGTGATATCATTGTTTGGAATGTTAAGAGCTGTGATAAAAGAAAGTCTTAGTCTGAGGTAGTTGAGCATTGGAGGCTGATGTGATTGGAGAAACGCAAAGAACAATGAAAGTGGTAAAATGCATTTATTTATTCTGGCACTATATTTATTGTTTGGCACCACGTAACACAAGGGGAAAGATGGAGTTATGCCACCGTTCACCCTCCACAATCAACAAAGTAACAACAATTAAGTGTGATGGCCTGCAGTATAAGGCCAATGTTGGTCCATACCTAAGGTAAATCCTGAAAAAGTCAAAATTAGGGTCCGAAAAGAATAATTATCCAAGTCAAAGGTTTCTAAAATGTATTGATAACAGAAAAAACAAATGCAAAAATTAACAATTTGATAGGATTTATTAGAACTTATAAATGGCACTCAGTTGTAAGTTTACGTGCAATATAATATTGTGACACTTCACTGCAATCAAAGAGATACACTAATGTTTACTGGACACATGCATGAGCCTAATTCTTAACTGCTTACCCTCACTCCAGGGAACTAGAGCGTCATGCTCTAGGTGGAGATGGTATCCTCTGTAGTCACAAACTGTGGTCATGACATGTGAAATAGTAAACTGAGGGTTATCACTTTCTTCAACAGATATAACTTCTTCTAAACTCCCAAAGGGCGCAATTAAGGGGTGCTCCTTCCTCTTAGTGCCTGCCCGTATTTTGCCCGGGGAGGAGAAAAGATGTCAGTCGTGACAAAGGCAGCGGCAAAGCAGCGGAACAAACAATCGAAAGCTGGTACAGGAAAAGACTATTTAACAAGCATTTACAATGCAATGGTTTTGCCTTTGTTAAAGTTAGAGCTATTGGCATTGCTCTTGACACTCTGAAGCTCCACTCTGAAGCTCCACTCTGAAGCTCCACTCTGAAGCTCCACTCTGAAGCTCCACTCTGCACTCTGAAGCTCCACTCTGCACTCTGAAGCTGCACTCTGAAGCTCCACTCTGAAGCTCCACTCTGCACTCTGAAGCTGCACTCTGAAGCTCCACTCTGAAGCTGCACTCTGAAGCTCCACTCTGAAGCTGCACTCTGAAGCTCCACTCTGAAGCTCCACTCTGAAGCTCCACTCTGAAGCTCCACTCTGAAGCTCCACTCTGAAGCTCCACTCTGCACTCTGAAGCTCCACTCTGAAGCTCCACTCTGCACTCTGAATCTGCACTCTGAAGCTCCACTCTGCACTCTGAAGCTCCACTCTGAATCTGCACTCTGAAGCTCCACTCTGCACTCTGAAGCTCCACTCTGAATCTGCACTCTGAAGCTCCACTCTGCACTCTGAAGCTCCACTCTGAATCTGCACTCTGAAGCTCCACTCTGAAGCTCCACTCTGAAGCTCCACTCTGAAGCTCCACTCTGAAGCTCCACTCTGAAGCTCCACTCTGAAGCTCCACTCTGAAGCTCCACTCTGCACTCTGAAGCTCCACTCTGAAGCTCCACTCTGAATCTGCACTCTGAAGCTCCACTCTGCACTCTGAAGCTCCACTCTGAATCTGCACTCTGAAGCTCCACTCTGCACTCTGAAGCTCCACTCTGAATCTGCACTCTGAAGCTCCACTCTGCACTCTGAAGCTCCACTCTGAATCTGCACTCTGATGCTCCACTCTGAATCTGCACTCTGAAGCTCCACTCTGCACTCTGAATCTGCACTCTGCAGCTCCACTCTGAATCTGCAGCTCCACTCTGCACTCTGAATCTGCACTCTGAAGCTCCACTCTGAATCTGCACTCTGAAGCTCCACTCTGAATCTGCACTCTGAAGCTCCACTCTGCACTCTGAAGCTCCACTCTGAATCTGCACTCTGAAGCTCCACTCTGAATCTGCACTCTGAAGCTCCACTCTGCACTCTGAAGCTCCACTCTGAATCTGCACTCTGAAGCTCCACTCTGCACTCTGAAGCTCCACTCTGAATCTGCACTCTGAAGCTGCACTCTGAAGCTGCACTCTGAAGCTCCACTCTGAAGCTCCACTCTGAAGCTCCACTCTGAAGCTCCACTCTGAAGCTCCACTCTGCACTCTGAAGCTCCACTCTGCACTCTGAAGCTCCACTCTGCACTCTGAAGCTCCACTCTGCACTCTGAAGCTCCACTCTGAAGCGCCACTCTGAAGCTCCACTCTGAAGCTCCACTCTGAAGCTCCACTCTGAAGCTCCACTCTGAATCTGCACTCTGAAGCTCCACTCTGAATCTGCAGCTCCACTCTGAATCTGCAGCTCCACTCTGAATCTGCAGCTCCACTCTGAATCTGCAGCTCCACTCTGCACTCTGAAGCTCCACTCTGCACTCTGAAGCTCCACTCTGAAGCTCCACTCTGAAGCTCCACTCTGAAGCTCCACTCTGAAGCTCCACTCTGCACTCTGAAGCTCCACTCTGCACTCTGAAGCTCCACTCTGCACTCTGAAGCTCCACTCTGAAGCTCCACTCTGCACTCTGAAGCTCCACTCTGAAGCTCCACTCTACACTCTGAAGCTCCACTCTGAAGCTCCACTCTGAAGCTCCACTCTGAAGCTCCACTCTGAAGCTCCACTCTGAAGCTCCACTCTGAAGCTCCACTCTGCACTCTGAAGCTCCACTCTGAAGCTCCACTCTGGCTGAACATAACAGTCTGCAGTTTCACACGTTACATTTGTGTTAGCTGCATTACGTCATAATTTATTGTCAAAGGCTGGTTCAAATATGTTCTTTCAATGTTTCAAGCTGTTTTCAAGCGTTCACGCTTTATTACAAATCACAAAAAGATGTTAATATTTCACTTCTGTTCTTGGATTTTCGTCACAATATAAAACTCTGAATATAATCTTCACAAAAGTTATTTACAAAAGTTTAAGCTATTGCCATTACAAATTAAATACATTATTTAACAATTAATTTAACAAAAAAAATAAAAGCCATTGTTATTTGTAATATCAATACATCTAAATCACGTAAATAAAAAACATGATGCATTACAAATGCTATAGGTGTCACATTTGCGAAAGTTATAACTATTGGCATTGTAAATGACAAAGCTATTAATTTAGCTTTTTTAACAAACACATAAATAAATAAAAATGCCATTTATAAGACCAATAGCTCAAACTTTCCTGATGCGAGACCTATTGCATTTCCAATGCTTGTTTTTGTTTCACTTTTACTTGCGGCGTTACACAGTGTCCTTGATAAGTCGGTAAGCACTATGTTTTTTGAGTCAGTCGATTTTGATTGACCGCCAGTCCTCAGCTAGTCATAAATCCATCATTTAGAGGCCAACCCTTCATTTGCAAATAGCCGTGCTATTCGAAGGTTTCTGACTACACAGTTAATCAAGTACTAAGGCATCTTTTCTTGACCTGGACTTTTCAGCGCTCAATATGGGGGAGTGTCACAGTGATCATCAATTGCCAGTGGCGCTTCTGTTTATTGAATGTGGCAGAGCAGCCCCGTCTGTGCTCTCCACGAAATAACTGAGCTGTCTGGAAGACTCAAGTAACCAAAATAGTCGCTGCTAACATTTTTTGTTTGCACAGGTCGTTATTTCATATCCGGACTGGGCCGACACGGCTGTTCAATCTTCTGAGGTCGATAAACTGAGTGCTGGTAATGTGCTGCTAATGTGTGCAGTTATTTTCCAACACTTAGAAAGGGACGAATTTGAGATTTTAGGTTCACAGATGCCAAGAAGGTTCAACGTGGAGGCATAATCGTAAGGTAGGTTCAACAACATTTTGCAGCCCACGCCCATCTGTCAGTCACGTTCAGCAATCATAGACACATTATACCCTGTGCGGCTCATCTGTGCGGTACACTGGTCATGCTTTCAGAATAAACAAGCATTTGCAATGCAGTAGGTCTCGCATTTGCTGGGTCTGAGCTCTTGGCATTGTAAATGACAATGCCTTTGTTTTGTTTTTTTAAATCTAAATAAAAGACATTGTAATTTACAATGCTAATAGCTTAACCTCTCGCAAATGCAGGACCTATTGCACTAAATGCTTGTCTTGTTTGCTCGCGGGCGCTGCGGGGGAGGGGCATTGCTGCTTAGTGCGATAAGTTTCACTTCCTGCTAGTTCACCGTTTCGGCATGTCGAGGGTCCGTGAGTGGAGCCGGATATGGAGGTAAGTGCGCCTGGTAAGACCGCAGCCAAGCCAAGGGTCACTCCGCCTAATGCATATTTGCTATTATCACAGCCCTTCCCTCAAAATACACTTGCTTGAATCACTGTGCCAGCGATGGCTTTGTGCCGATAGTAAGGATGTCTGTTGTTCTGCTGCTCTGTGAACGTTCCCATGAGAGGTCATGGGGTCATGGGTTATCAGCCGTTTACAAGTCACAGACTCCCATGGCTGGAAGCTTATGACCCAGCTTTACTTTAATATTCATGGCAGCCCTGGCAGCTTCTTTTCCCCTCCCTACCTCCTTTCGCTTTTCTTCTTGGTTCCGACAACTTCCGTTTTGTTTGTGTGAGTGGTAAGGGGGCGGAGGGCTTGGTTGAGGGCAAGTGTCTGTTACGGAGCTCTCGCCACGAAGCTCCGCCCCCTCCCCGGCTCCACTCCTCAAACGGTGATTTCAGATCTGTATGCAATATTAACAAAGCAACGCATGGCCGCCCGTGCTTTCCTCGTACTCACTAGTGTTAAGAGGCGGTGGCTTCCGAGTTTCGAACAGCACTTCGCGCTGCAGGAGGTCATTGACAGTCACTAGTCAGCCCACTACCGAGCAGACTGACCCGGACCCAGCCCAGTCCATCCAGGGCTTTCAGTGGCATTCATCACAGTGTCTCACCGGAAGGCGGGCATCATAGAGAAGCGGGAGGGGGCGGGAAAGGGGGAGGAGAGATGCTGACGACGGCCGGCCGGAGCACGAAGGCGGGCACCAGGAAACAAGCGGGAGGGGGAGCAAGGGAGGTGCCGGCAATGCCGGAACAGAATCAGGGGCGTTCCCGGCGTCGCGTGACGTCGGCAAAAGCCAAAGAATGTCGGGAACGCCCCCGTGTCTGGTCCGGCATTGACGGACAGGCCCCTCGTCCAATGGCTAGGCTCCATTTATGGAGCCAGCCAATGAATGACGAGGGCCGACCCAAAGCCACACTACAGTTCTCATCAGGTTTTCGCCTGCGCGAAAAAGATGCGCAGAGCGCATCTTTTTGGCGAGGCAAAACCTAAAAACTGGTCAATCTTCGCTGACATCAATATCAATCCCAGCGTCTAAAGGAGCTAGGAGAGGGAGAAGAAATGCTCAACAGAGAATGGACTTAAAAGCAAAAGTACTGGCGCTGGCTGATAAAAACAAATTGCCCGGGCAGGACGACTTTGATAAAACATCGGAGGAAGAAGAGAAAGAAGAGACACTATCTGAGCTCTCAGCAAATTTAAATATGTTGGCTGTAGGAGGGGAAGAAGGTGGAGGAGAAGAAGGAGGTGAAGCAGAGAATATATTTAGTAGAGAGAATGATACGTTGGTAAAATCTAAACAGTATCCTCTCTTCAGTAAAACAGCGATGAGGGGGAGACCCACAAGTACACCGGACCCAAGTACAAAGGGGCAAAAAGCGGAAAATGAAATATGCCCACAGGTTATACAAGGCGAGAAGGATGCACCTAATCCGGAAGGTCCCGTCCCTGCTCAAGCTACAAACCCACAGCCAGTATCGAAATTGAATTTGGAGCCAGGGCAACAAGAAACAAGTACAGTTTCTCAGGGGAGATCATTTCCAACTAGTCAGCCACCGGTTAATGCACTGGTTAATGCAGATCAGGCATCTTTATGGTCATCACAAAAGGAAGTTGGAGAAATGATGCTGACAGTTCATCCGGACTCTGTGCCCAACCCGGGATAAGAGGCAGAAAAGGAAAAGAGAAGGGAAAAGGAGACACCCGCCGCTTTAAAAGCTAATGAAACTCTGGGTAGTATAAGAACTGATCAAGACACCTCAACACAGGAAATGCTGACAATTATATTGCAGGAATTACGAGACATGAAGAACTTGTAAGCATTTGAAATAACACAACTAAATAATAGGTTATTTAAGATGGAAGAAAGCCTAAGTAACCTACCCAGACGGGTTACAGAAGTGGAGGCCCGTGTCTCTGCTTTGGAAGATAACATCGTAATTATGCAGAAAGATCTCCAGGCACTGACGAAAAATAAAAACCAGATGGGATCAAAGCTGCAAGATTTGGAGAATTATAATAGAAAATCTAATCTGCGCCTTGTGGGAATATCGGAGGGCTTGGAAAGTGCTGAGATGGTGAAATGGACTGAGGCTCTATTGAAAAAAGCAATACCTGAATTACAAGGAGACCTTACAATCACAAGAGCCCATAGGGTGCCGGCACATAAACCCGCAAATCCAAAGTACCCACGAAACATCCTAATAAACTTCTCCGATTATAGAATTAAAGAGCGAATTCTGAACGTGGCAATATCAAGGAGATCATTTAACACTAATGAAATAACATTTTTTAAAATCTTCTCTGATATGTCAGCAGCCTCTGCCCACAGGCGTAAGGATTTTGTTAAAATGATCGATTCTTTTAAAGCCAAAGGGGCACAGGCAATGATTGGCAGCAATCTAAGTTAAGAGTTTTAGCTGGAGGGAAAATGTTTATTTTTACAGAAATTTCGGAAGCTCAAAACCTTTTGGATACTTTTATAGCTGTATAAAGGAAAACGGAAATCTGTAAGGCTTTTTCAAGGGGCGAAGGAGAGGCGAACCAAGGGACGCAGCAGGATGCAGCAAGATGGCATCCAATAAAAAGAGGGAGGTAGAAGGAAGGACAGTGGGACAAGATGAGGTTTTCCTTCTTTTGGGGAGGTGGAAGGCGGTAGGGAAGGGGTTGAAGCAATTAGAAAAAGTGAGTTCACAGACAGAATTCTTTTTTTACTTTTGGAGTAAGTTAAGGAGAAGGAAACGGAGTGTTGTTGAGGAAGGATACTGTCTTATGCCATCCAGCTATTGTTTTTGTATATTTTGTACATCGATTATTGCACTTTGATGCATGTCTGCATAATTGCTAGTATCTGTACTGTAATAGTTTGGTCTGATTGGCCTAAACAATCAGTTTGATTTTGCACTTTAAACAGCTTTTTTGCACAGTTGAAATGCATGTCTGCATAATTCCTAGAACTTGTACTGTAGTACTTTGGTCTGATTGGCCTAACAGTTTGCTTGATTCTATACCTGATTTTGCACTTTAAACAGCTTTTTGCACAGTTAATACAAAATTGCACTATGGTATGCTGGCCTAAATGCGTGATTTACACTTTCTATATGACTTGTTGTCATTGGAAGAAGAGATTTAAGAATTTAAGAGGTTGTTTATACATATGTTTTGCATATTTGCACGACTTGCACTTTAGAAATGCATTTTTGCACATATAGTACAAGCTGCACGTTAAGATGGATATCCCTAGGGAGTATATGTATTTTGGTCTATTGTTGTTTCTTTGGAAGAAGCGATCCAAGAAATTAAGTGGTTGTTTATATATGCGTTTTGCATATTTGTACAAATTGCACTTTAGAAACGAATTTTTGCACATATAGTAAAAACTGTATATTAAAATGGATCCCCTAGGACGTATATGTATAATACAGCCCATATTTTTCAATTCCCAGTGACTTTATGAACAGGAGCAAAATGTTCATTCTGTCTCTTAACGTTAACGGTTTAAACAATAGACGTAAAACTTGTGCAATAGAAAGTTGGCTAAAAAACCACCACCCGGATGCATTCTTTTTACAAGAGACAGATCTACGAGCCTCAGCAGATGGTAGTAAATTGTTTAAAAACTGGGCGGGCTTTCATTGCTCAGCTGTGTTAAGGACAAATCAGAGGGGCGTAAGCATCTACATAGGTAAGCATGTCCAATTGCATGTTGAGGCATCTCATTCTGATGTAAAGGGCAGATGGACATTCCTACATGGGAAAATAAACCACACAAATGTGATACTAGCTACAATTCATGCACCAGTTGTAGATGACCTGCTCCCGATTCTACAGCTAAAACAAGCACTGTCAGGTATACCTTGTCAGATTATATTGAGGGGGGGGGGGTGATTTTAACTTTTTGCAGAACCCAGGGGTTGATTCTACAAAAAAATACCAAAGGAAAAACAAACCACAAGTAGCTAATGCGCTTTTGAGTTGTAAAATAGATCTAGATATCTTAGACAAATGGCGGATGAATAATTCAAAAACACTTGAATATTCTTGCTATTCTGCAAAATATGATTCATTATCAAGGTTAGACTTCTTTCTAATCTCACATAGTTTGGAAATCAGCAAATATGAGCATATAGTGAATGCCTTCTCAGATCACGCCCTCATTAAGATGGAAATCTTTCTAGGGCATAAAGATGGGGAAACATCGAGGAGGTGGTATTTTAATCAACTAAATTTAGCAGATAAGCAATGGTGCACAGATCTAGAGAAGGAGATTATCTCCTTTTTTTCTATAAACAAGGATTCTGCCCCCATTAACATCACATGGGATCCCTTTAAAGCAAAGCTACACTGCGAGGCATAGCCACCTCAAAAGAGATATCTAAACAAAAAGCTAGAAAGGAGGAAAGAATGGCATTAGAAAATAGGCTGACTCACGCAAATCAAGAATATTTTAGAAATATGACTTAAGAGAACAGGCAAGAAGTAGCAAATGCCAAAACACGAATGAGGGAATTGTATTATGAATTAGGGGATAGGGCAAGTAGAACATTTCTTCAGGCGGGAAACAACACTTACAACGCAACTTTTAAAATGCACTACCTTTACAACGAAACTTTTACAATGCAACATCCATTACAATGCATACCATTACAACGCAACCATTACAACGCATGTCACTACAACGCATACCCCTACAACGCATGTCATTACAACGCAGTCATTACAACACATACCATTACAACGCATACCTACACTATCCAACACTTACCCTACTGTTGCACCCCCTGGAGTTAGAATAGTAATTTTTACCCCTACACTATCCAATACTTACCCTACTGTTGCACCCCTTGGAGTTAGAATAGTAATTTGTACCCCTACACTATCCAATACTTACCATACATGCATTGTAATGGTATGCGTTGTAATGGTATGCATTGTAAATGTAGTATGCGTTGTAGTGGAATGCGTTGCAAAGGTAGTTTAACAGAATTCGTTGTAATGGCATGCGTTGTAATGGAATGCATTGTAATGGATGTTGTGGTGTAAAAAATGCGTTGTAAAGGTATGCGTTGTAAAAGTATGCGTTGTAACGACATACACCCTCTTCAGACAAGCTATGAAGATAGTGAGTATATGGGAAGACTGCTAGCTTGGCAGGCAAAGGAACAGCAAGTCAGGAACAGAGTCGAATGTATACAGCACAAAGTAACTAAAACCTGTGTAGAAACTACGCCACTAATAGGTGAAGTGTTTCTTGAACATTATAAAGACATTTATCAGACATCGCACCAGGTCCCTGTAGAGATGATTGATGAATTTTTGCAGGAACTGCCAATTCCAAGTTTGGAAAATACCTACAAGGAGTTGCTGCTCGCCGATTTCACGAGGGAATAATTGGATTTGGTTATCAACTCCTTGACTAATGGTAAAGCGAACGGAGAGGATGGCTTTCTTCCAGAATATTAAAAAGCATTGTCTATAGTACTTTGCCCTGAATTTTTAAGACTTGCAAATTATTTATTACAAGGGTGTGACCCACTGGAATCATTCCATAGGGCAGTAGTGGTTAGTATTTTAAAAAAAAGATAAAGACAGCAAAAATGTGAACTCCTATCGACCCATAAGCCTTTAAACACAGATTATAAAATGTTCACTAAACTACTTGCCAACAGGTTAAACAAGATGGTGGGTTCACTCATCGGGACAGACCAGTGTGGTTTTGTATCAGGGAGACAGCTCTTCACTAACACAAACTTTTTATTAGAGGCACTTGATTTTTTTTTAATGTTAATAAGGTTAAAGCACAGATTTGGTTTTTAGCTGAGGAAAAAGCATTTGACCCTGTTTCCTGGAATTGCCTTTTTACAATTTTAGAAAAGTTCGGTTTCCCAAATGAATTTATATTTTTATTGAAACAACTCTATAAGAACTCACAGGCCCACATTTTTAATAATTCGATGAATGTAGAGACATGCCAAATTAATAGAGGTACTAGACAAGGCTGTCCCCTCTCCCGATTTTATTTGTGCTATTTATAGAGCCATTAGCAATTGCAATTAGGGAAAAAAGGGCCCACACGGTACCAGTTCAAGAAATGACAAGCATAACATTATATGCTGATGATATTGTTCTCTTCCTGAACCCAAAGATAGAAACCAAACGGATGTCATGAGAATATTTGCAGACTTTGAAAAAATAGGGAGATATAGGATTAATATGTCTTCCTGGGCCACCCAAAACAGTCATGCGCACTTTCCCTGTTCTCCATGCAGGCTGCATTACAGCCTGCGTGGAGAACATGCCAGGCTCCCATTCCCTGGTTGAGTGTCGGGGCAGGACGCTCAAACTAATCACAATGCTGCATTGCAGCGTTGTGATTGGTCAGGTGAGTCTGGCTTTTCTTACTGGTTTCCTGTTCCTCGAGTCCCACAAGGAGAGCAGGAGCAGAGATGATGGACCCGATGGCAAGATAAGTGTGTGTACATATATATGTATATATACATATATATGTATATATATATATGTATATATATATATATATATATATATATATATATTTACATATATATATATATATATATATATATATATATATATATATATATATATATATATATATATATATATATATATATTTTTCCACAATTATCCAAGTTAGACGCGCACTCAGAGGTAAAGTGGTACACAGTGTCGCTTTATTGCTGTAACGCGTTTCGGAAGCCTCAACTCCCTTGCTCACTTCTGGTGGGGCGTTTACGGCTGGCAGAGCCCCGCCAGTCAATCACTTTTCCACAATTATCCAAGTTAGACGCGCACTCAGAGGTAAAGTGGTACACAGTGTCGCTTTATTGCTGTAACGCGTTTCGGAAGCCTCAACTCCCTTGCTCAAGAGCCGTGGAAAGTAAACATATATATATATATATATATATATATATATATATATATATATATAAATTGCATTGCACAACACCGCCACCCCCTCCCATTAACCGACGAGTGATGCCGACCACCACTGCTTGCCCCCATTCAGCTGATGGAAAAAGTAGTTCCCTCAGCAGCCAATGCCACCCCGTTGGCCAGAATGAAAATGCTTCATGTACTCCAGTATTTGTGGACTGTGCATACCCTTCAAGAAGGGGCGGAAGAAAAGGGGAAAAAAGACAAAAGCAACTTGTAGACTCATTACCCAAAATTTCAATTGAAGATATAACAGTCAACCCTAATAAAAACCATCAAAATGCACCTTCCAGGGATAAACGCGTCCTCCCTCCTCCCCAGAGAAACCGGGTGAGAGCCCCGTCAAGTTCGCAGAACCAACTACCCGGGAGGTGGATAGTAATATTTTGCAGTATGTAAAGAAAACAGGGGAGGGCCATCATTGCACTTCTGCCCAGGGGGATAAGGGGGAGGGTCTGCCATCTCTTAAGATCCGCCTACCTCCTGACGACCAAAGGTGTGACATTCAAAGCCCATTCGAGCTATGGCAGAAGAGTTACCCACACGCCTAGGTATTTGAAGTACTAAGTGGGATGTTCGCCTGCCAGTCAAAGCAGTCCCTGGAGGGATGCAGAGGGACCAGAGTTGACTTCGCCGGATTGAGGCGGAGTCCAGAGACCCGCTCGAAAGCGGAAAGGACCTCCAGGCACCTGGGCCAGAGCTGTCTGGGTCCGCCAAATAAAGCAGAACGTCGTCCGCATATAGGGCTATCTTATCGACCTAGCTCAAGTCCCAGGCTCAACCCCGAATGAGTGGGTCCTGTCGGATGAGCACCGCCAGGGGCTCCATCGCCAGTGCGAATAAGAGTGGTGAGAGCGGACACCCCTGACGCCTGCCTCTACAGATCGGGAATGCCTCAGGAAACTCCCCAATAATGAGAACACGGGCTCAGGGGTTAGTGTAGAGAACTCTGATCAGATGGTGGAAGGAGAGACCGAAACCCATCCTTTCCAGCACACCCTCCAGATAACGCCAGTCCACCATATCAAAGGCCTTTTCAAAAACTATGAAAAGCAGCGTCAAATACGGGGGTAGGCGACCGCGGTGGGCCAGAGCCAGGTGGAGGCGACGAATGCAGTGATGAGTGGCCCTGGCCGGTATGAACCCGCATTGGTCGGGGTGGACCAGGTCCTGTAGGAGGGGTCGGAGGCTCTGAGCCAACACAGTAGCGAAGATCTTGATCTCCATGTTGATCAATGAGATCGGGCGGTAGTCTGCACAATTCAGGGAGGGTGGTTGCGTCTTTGGAATGACCACTATCGTGGCCACATCAGATTTGGGTGGGAATGTCCCTGTCTCCGCCACATGGTGGAATAGGTCCACCAAATGGGGGGCCAAAATATCCCGTAAGGCCGCGTAGTACTCTTGAGGGTACACATCGGGACCAGGCGTTTTACCGGGGTGTAATAGCGAAATAGCCTCCTGGATTTCCTCCAGGGTGAAGGGGCGGTCTAGAGCCTCTGCAGTCTCCTGAGAGAGATACGGCAGTTGAGTACCAGTCCTGTCCAGCAAATCAGTCAGAGGAGAGCCCGGGGATGAGCGGTGTAGAAGGTCGCGTAGTAAGCAGCAAAGGTTTGCGCGATGGCTGAGACGTCACTTGGAGGGCCCCGGTATCCGAACGGATCTCAGGAATAATACGGTTGACCTTGAGATAGGACACTAGGTTGTGGAGGAGCTTGCCATTCTTATCACCCCCCCAAAAATACGGGCAACCGATGAACGCCAAAGCATCTTAGTGGATTCCAACGACATGGACCAGTACCCTGGCCACCCCCGGACAACGGCCTTGCTAGCATCCCACAGCGTCCCCGGCGAGGGAACCGAGCCCGTATTAATGGGACAATAGTGACGCAACTCCTGACCAAGTGACTCCACTATCTCAGAGTCCTGTAAGAACCAGGCGTTTAGCCGCCAAGTCGCCTGTGGACCCGTCGGGGAGGACCCGAGATGGAGGGAGATGGGGGAGTGATCCGAAATACCCCTGGGCAGTATTGTGGCACCCAGATACCAGCTGGCAGTCTGTGGCAGGCATCAGGAGAAGGTCAATTCGGAAATGAGTATGATGGGCCGCCGATGTGTGGGTGTATTGTTCCCCGTGGGGGTTCCAAACCCGCCACACGTCACAGAGGCCCAGGGCAGAGGACCAGCTCGAGAGGATCTTTGCGGAGGTGCCACAAGCCTCCGATGGGGTCCCGTCGTGTCACATAGGGGTTGCAGGACGGCGTTGAAGTCCCCCCTACCACCCTAAGACCCTGTGAAAAGGAGGAGATTACCTGTGTAAGGTGGCGAAGAGTTGGAGGCACGAGTGCAGGGGGAATGTAAAGGCTTAGGAGGTTCAAGGGGCGCACTTCAATGTTCCCGAGATGGCCACATAGCAGCCCTGTGCATCAGTATCAGCTTTAGCCAGGGTAAAGGCAAGCCCTTCCTGAGTAAGATAGCCACCCCGGGATCCCCGTGTAAAACCAGAGTGCCAGACCCTGTCAAATCCGTAGCAAGCTAGGAATTTGCATTGTGTTCCCAGGAGGTGCGTCTCTTGGAGGAAGAGAATGTCCGGTGTGAGGCGGTGAGCAGCGCGGAGGACAGCTGTGCACTTGATTCGGTCTAAGAGGCCATTGACATTCCAGGAGAGGATGTGGATAGGCCTAATGAGGGTGTAAGTTATCTAGAGGAATGGAATGTGGAGGGGCAGATGTCTACGTGGGACCTTGCCCAGCCCGAGGGGAGCACCCACCCATATCCGTGTTCAGAAGAGGGGCCACGGAAAGTGGTGATCTGCTCATCAACTGTGGAAACCAAAAAAGGGGGGAACACGACTACCAATGGGAACCACCGACAGCGGCTCGTAGGTGGCTAAAAATAACAAACTGATGGGAGATGTGATCTGCTTGTCAACTGTGGACCAATCAGGGAGACATGGCTACCAAGGAGAACTGTAACCAGAAGCCCGCAGGCGACTAAAAATAACAAACTGTCGAGGAACAACGGTCCCCCTACCTTCCTTTCCCCCCAACTCCCCCCACCCTACACTTCTGAAGTGGAAGCATCTGTTGCCCCAAAAACCCCAACTACTAACTACCCCACAAAGAGGTGATTCGCTACTCTAAAACGGTTAGCAACAAACAGTCAGGAGCATGGCTGAGTTGGACCCCCCTCCATGTATACGGATGAAGGCCCACAGTAGGTAAACATGAAGTGGATAACAAAAGAGTCATAGGATGATTCAGATCTGGGATTGCAATGAAAAGGTAAACCCTGGCCGGGCCGTCCAGAGGAACCAGGTAGAGCCTCGTTAATGGGGACGGGAATAGGCCCGCTATACAGGGTCCTGAAGGGTGGAATGAAGGTACAGAACTTATAACACTGATCACACCCCCTCCTCCCCACCAGAGACACGGATCAGGGGGCTCCAAGACAGTTCCGAATCTGACATGGCCCTCCGCCGGGTGACATTTGATCTTCGGGGCGCTACCCATATCGATGAGTGAAGACACCAGAGTGGGGGAGGAGGCCCTTTGGTTCGAGGTCTGAGTCGGGGAGCGCTGGGACTGCACCCCGGTGACTGAGAGTTCCCCCCCCCGGTGGTTGCCTCGTCTTCTAGATCCAGTTCGATGCTGCTGTGCCTTGGGTACCTCCTGGCCAGGGTGGGTTGTTGTTTTCCGGGCAGGGGAGGGGGCCGCACCAGGTAGGAGGGGCCGCTCCTCCATAAGCCAGGTCCATTCCGCCTGTGGGGTGTCAAAGAAAAATGTTTTGTCCTGGAAAAACACCTTAAGGCGAGCCGGAAAGATGAGTCCGTATTGGAGGCCCATGGCCCTGAGTTTTTGCTTGACCTTGACAGAAGACCGGCGTTGAGTCTGCCCCTCTCTAGAGTAATCCAGGAAGACCATAATTTTGGAGTTTTGGAAGTGCAGTGGACCTTGTGCCCTGGCGGCCTCCAGAATCGCATCCCTGTCCCGAAAGTTGAAGATTCGGAGGATAATGGGACGAGCGGAAGCCCAGGAGGGGGTTTGGGAGTGAGGAAGCGGTGAGCCTGCTCCACCGCAAACCAGGGGGAGAGTTTCTCTTTGGGGATCCAGGATCGGACCCAGGCCTCGATAAAGGTGTTGGTGCGTCCCTTTTCCACTCCCTCCGGAAAACCCAGGAGGCGGAGGTTGTTTCTCCATCCCTATTTTCTGCATCCTCAGCCCTTCGATGCAGTTCCGAGGTCTGTGTCTGAAGGTGGGCCTCCTGGGATTTGAGAGTGCCCACGTCATCCTCCATCATGGAGATACGGGACTCCGCCTCTGTAATACAGGCCGTGGCATTACGGAGGTCCTGTTGAATCAGTGCCACATCTACCCTCACCTCAACAATCTTGTTTTCCACCGAGGCCTGTGATGTGCTAATCGTCTGCAGGATAGTGAAGAGATCTCCCCCGGCCACCCCAGGCGCCACAGTAGACCCACCCGCTGGGTAACGATCAGGCTTGGTGAATTGGTCCATTTTAGTTTGGGTTGGGGGAATAGTGGCCTGAGTAGCGTGGTTTCTGCCAATGTTCCCAAGGAGTCAGGTGGAGGTGATCGATGGGGGGAAGGGAGGAACGCATCGGCGCCTCAGCCGCAGCCCCCACCACTCGGTATGGTGGCCGATCCCTCTCCCGCTCCCCTACGATGACGGGAGGAGGCCGCTTTCTAGGGGAACTCAACTCTTCACGTCAATGGCGGCCCTCAAAGCAGCTCCGGTGGGCCCAAGACCCCAGGGCCCCCTCAACAGGCCTCAGCAGCAAGGTCCCGGGCCGCCAGGGGAAAAGAATGGGGGGCAGGCACACACGTGCGCTACATGACACAGTAGCCGATCTGCTGCACACCAAATCACATCACACCTCACAGCCCCCAGATAGTGGGGAAGAGCGGGCCTCCCAGGCCACAAGTCAGAGGTAGGCCAGGGAACCTGCCAGGCCCTGGAATTCAGGAACCCCACCTCTCCGGTATCAGGGCAGACAAAGGAGGTGTCACACTTCACTGCGGGCCTGGCAGCCCGCCCCCGGGAACACAGGACAGTCTTGGAACAGCTGCCCGCTCCACCGGCGGGTCCACCAGCACACAGCTCCTCCCCGCACCCCAAGATGGCGGAGGGCATGAATAGTTGCAGCAGACCCGAGGGGGGGAAGGGGGTGCCCCTGTGGGAGTAACACACGGGATTCCAGTGGGGCTCCCTGGCATCTCAAGCAGGCAATGAATCGATCCCAGGCCACAGGTGTGGCCAAGACGTTAGGCCCAGAGGTCAGGCAGTGAGGGGGCCGCCATTTTGAGGAAGTAAGGCCACCCGGAGAAGAGGGTCAGCGAAGGCGGCGCTGGCACCAGGCAGGCCACAAGAAGGGTCAGAGCGAAGGAGTCGCCCCTGAGAACGTGGGTGGCAGGTACAAGTGGGCCGATGCTAGGCCGATGACGGAGGGGGTTAGAGTGCGACCGCCGTCTTGATGCCTCAAGCCACGCCCCCCAAATAAATATTCATTATCAACTAATTTTTTATTTTTCCTAAAAAACTCATCCAAAATAAAAAACATAAATTAATATTTATAATAACTATGGACTGAATCCCCTAAAATAAAAATGCTTATTTAAAAATAGAAAACAATAATTTATGTTTAAAATAAATTCCCACTCTTATCGTCACCAAACTCAACAACCTGCTTCTAAACTAAAAAATAGCAATTAAATGTACAGGAAATTATTTACATATTAAAAACTACAATGCTTTACATGTTATACTTGAACATTTGAATTACAATCATCATTATAATAATACCAACACCTAAAAATAATATAATAACTATTATGTCGATTTGCATACAAATTTACAGCGCTCACTCAGGAAGGTACGTATGAAGCCATAACCTTTTATTCACATAACAAACATGGAGCGTTTCGTCCCAATGGACTTGATCTGGGCTGAACGAAGCAGGATCCTCATATACCCTTCTTTCCCAGGGACGGCTGTTATTAGGAAGAGTCAGGCCCTGGAAAAGGTGGGCTTTAGAATCCAATGGGGTTTCAAAATCAGCCTTCACCCCCCTCTTCCTTTCCATAAGATTTCAGTAAGGTGTGCAGATTACTTAGTGGCAGGGTGGTATGGTTATTCTTTATTATTGAAAATTTCCAAGCGTTCACTAATCCACTAGAACCCAAAGGTCAATCCAGAGAAAGCAGGCACTCCTTCTCAGAATATGTGTAGCTTCAGGTGAGGCCTTGTGGTGACTAGGTGTTCCTTGAAGCCAGATCTTACCTGTGGTTGCAGCCAATCTAGTGGTCTTACCTGCAGATCTCTATACATTGGAAATAGGATGTGAGAAATTGGGTTATTGGTTGAGTGGGGAAGGACCCGTTTCAAGCAACAACCACAATCCTTGTCAGGGTGAACCACAAGGTTGTTTGAATGCCGCGGCTAACCGAGGATGACAAAGAAATCACTGTGCTTCGCTGCCAAAGTCAGGTTTCAACTAATGCGATTTCACATGCATGCAGTAACGTTTGAAGACTTTTCCGAACAAATTGAAATGACACAAGGTTTGGTATTTGTTTCAAACCCGAAACTCAGTTATAACAAAGTATCCACATTACGGGAAGAAAGAGAGGTCTCCACCACACGAGGCAAGTTCGCAATCACTCCACGCTATAACTATGCGCACTCCGCTTTAAGTCTAAAGGCCACAATTTCCATAAATTAGTTCACTAATTTGTCGTTCATTAAGTCTCAGAACTTGATAGTGTGCTTTTTAAGCGGTTTCAGTAATTTAATTGGGAAACAATGGTTAACATCACGCTGCTATCAAATAACAATATGTCAAAAGGAGTTCATTTGGTAAAAGTCATCCAGCTAAAACCTATAATTTGATTTTTCTTTAGAAAAAACCCAAAGACATACAGAACGGTTGCACTTCTGAAATAAGCAACACGATTTGAACCCATTATGTGCCCCAGTAGCGAATCACCAATATAAAGGTAGATTCCTTTATTGAATTTGTCTAGTTGGGAAATATGTGGGTCATGAAACCAAAAATTTAAAACACTGTTTTATGTTATATTTTTTGTGTTTGACCAAGTCCGGGTCCCGAGGAGAACCCCAAAGATCACAATGGCTTCGAAACACATTGACCAAGCTGGTTGGAAAAGTCATTATGAACAGACTAATAGTAGTTAGCAAACATGGCACTTGGCCTGTTGTTCTACTAGATAATCCCAACTAGCTTTCACTGACAGGATGTATAGTTTGATTGATGCACAATAGACAATTCCGCCATGTGCTCTAATTTGAGAGTGAGGGACTGGTCAATTTCACAATTGTTTTGTTTTTGTATTTGAATGTCAACAATTCTGTTTTTTCATCAGTATTGTGAAATGTATATATGTATATAACCAAAAAAGGTTGTCCTTCTAAAGAAAGGCATGCTATAAATGTTTACAATTGCTTCTAAAAAATAAAGAAAATTAGTGTGAAATAAATCACTAAGACCACTATATTAAAAAATGTGGTTTTATTGTTAAATGGTATAATCTAATGAAAGCACCCATACGCTGTCCTGATTCTGCTTTACAGAAGGCCTAGTTTGGGTGCTATCTATGGGCCCAACCCCCCTTTGTCTAATACTTCCTAAAAGTGGCATTTTCAAAATTGTAGCCTAAAATCTGACTTTACCATTAAAGAGGATTTTAAATTACAATTCATTTGAGTCCAAACATTTTTATCTGCTCCCAATTCACCAGTTAGCGTGCATTAAATATAATACAGTAACACAATGTTATCCAATGGGAGAGGTAGTACTTGTAGTAGCGAATCAAGAATTCAGGAGATTTTTACTTCCAGAACATGTAAAACATAAAAGTGCATGTCAAACCTTTTTAGATACAATGCACTGTGTAATTTGGGCTGTTTAGGGCCTACCCCATGGATGACTTTTATGTAATAAAAAAGAAGGTTTAGGCCTGGCAAAAGGTTTATTTTGATAGGTCAAATTGGCAGTTTAAAACTGCACTACAGGCTGCAATGGGAGGACTGAGACATGTTTTAAAGGGCTACTTAAGTGGGCGGCACATCAGGTGCTGCAGGCCCACTAGCAACATTTAATTTACAGACCCTGTGTTCAGGTTGCACCACTTTACTAGGGATTTACAAGTAAATTAAATGTACCAACTGGGTGTAAGCCAAATTTACCATGTTTAGATGGGTGGTTAGAAGTAGTAAAGTGAAAGTGCACAGAGTCCTGAAAGCCAATAAAAAACGGGTTCAGAAAACAAGAGGGGTGAAGACAAAATGTTTGTGGTGACCCTGCAGAGATGGCCAAGTCCAAAATAGCACGGTATCTTAAATCATTCTCCAGATTTGTGGGAAGACTCCTGAGCGCCCTTATCTATGTCTTGGCAGGTGGGGGCAGCTACCCCTGGCTTGCTAGACTGACATAAGCCAAGAGTAGGATGACTGTTCAGTCTTCGGGGAGAGGAGCAGCCATAGATGCCATATGTAAGGCAATGCCCTAATGAGCTATTAGAAGTAATGTTTCAGGGTTCACCATTTCACTTTGAACCTCGAATAAACCGTCCACAAAAGTCCTTTTGCAGTCATACAGCTTCTTATCTCGCCAGATCAAAACAGCTTTGTTCAAGGCAGTTTCTGTTATGGTCTCTGTAGCATGTCTAGGCTATTCATCATGCTTGCTTCAAGAGTTGATTATATTAAAGTTCTCTCCTTAAAGAAGAGCCTCATGCAGTCAATCCCTTTACCTAGACTTCAAGCTCACATCTATGGGGACTGCTAGAATCTTATAAAAGTCTTCAAGGTTTGCGCACATAGCATCCTCTTAACAAATTCTGGATAATCCATTCACAGTCATGCCAGTTACTCTCTAGCCCATCAGCTGGCAACGCTTTATGTGCTCAGTTCACTTACCCTCAAGGCTATTGCCAATGAGTGAATCAGTCTGTTTCTCCCATGAGCGGCTGTAAGAAATTGGATTATTAGTAATGAAGGATGTCAATCATTCATAAGTAATAGGACCATTTTTGTCTTATTCCTTGTAACCAGGTACTGTCTTGTAGCACTTGACTTTTTCAGGGTAGCGAAGCAGAGCAGTCCAAGGCCTACTCAGGGGAGCTGGGGTGGGCTAGCAATCCCAGTTCGTTGGCACACGACAACAACACTAGATAAATATTATCCAGTCAGTACTTTTTTCTTTAAAGAAAGCAAAGCACTTTTATACCAAATATTACTAAATATAAAGCTTTAAATTGCAAATATATAGATCGGATAGAACTTTTGCTGGCACCCTCATATCACATTACACCCCTAGTGGGTCCCTCAGCCCAATAACAACATCACAATATAAGGGGGTTTAATTTTAATTGAGGCAGGCCTATTGACTTTGTTAGGGTGTCATCATATTAATAAAATCAATCATATTTTATTCTTATAACATCATTAATATCAGTAAGCACAGTATTAATAATCAGTAACATTCGTTATGATGATAAATGTTTATTGTTTAATATCAATATGTTCATCTTTGGCTTGTTTTGCTCCTGGTGGCCAGCCCTAACCACTAGGATCATTTTCTACAGGCCTCTGGACACCTGCCTGGGTAGCTGGATTTTTTTGGGTTCTCCTTGTGCCAAACCTGTCTTCTGCATGCGCTCCTGAGGTTCCCTTCTGCTTGAGAGGGTGTCTTACACAGCCCCTCCACAGCCAATAAGCAGAACACACACTTTATCCTCACTCCTCAGGCTACATGGTCTTCTGGCCAACTTGCAGAGCACCTGTGTGTCAGCGGCGGAGTCAAGGGCAAGTTCAAAGGAGTCCTAGGGGAACCACCCAGGGTCCCACAGCAGGCCCTTTCCCCAATTGATCCTCAAGAGTGATAACAGGGGCCAGTGCCACTAGCCATTAGAGAACCATCCTAGACCTAGGGGGTCAGCTGAAGTCAAAGTCCTTAGTCCCTCCTTGCAGGGCTTCTCCTTCCAGCTGGGCATCCTTTGGCCAATGTCGCTCCCAGGTCCCTTGTGTATGAGTTTTTCTGTAGGGGCAGGAAATAGGGGCCAGGCACCCCAGGCCAATCCTAGGATGCCACATCAACTAGGGCTGGACTGGGAACCAAAACCGGCCTTGGCAAAGTGCTGGGCTGGCCCCCGGGGGGTTTGGGGTGTGGCAGAGCTGTTTGCCTGGGCCTGTTTCTGACGATTTTGTTACAGGAGCCGGTATTGCAGCTATGCTGCAAAAACAGCCTTGTAACAAAACGGCCCCCACCCTGGAGGCCCATGGGGGAAATGCCCGGTGCCCGCTACAGCCAGTGCGGGCCTGACATCAACCCTTGATCCTTGTTCCAACCCCCTTGACTGTATTCTGGGATAATCCAAAATGGTAACCTCAAGTTGTCTCTGGCAAAAGCTCCCTTGAGAGCCTCAACCTCACCCCTTAATGAAACTGCAGCCCGATCCCTTCCCACCAAGACTTCAAAGGCAAAAAACTCCTGTGTTAGCTCGAGAGGTCTGGCATCCCTCCTTTAGGTTCAGTGTGACAATCTAATTAGCAGATGCAAATTTCCTACCTGCCCTTTTCCCCTCTCTGGAACTCGGTCAATCATTGTAGATTGCCCTTGTTCCCTCTCCTGGGAAGCCGGGTAATTACCTTGGCACAGAGGAGAGGAAAAAGCCAAACGCCTCGGATCTGATTATGAGATGCACCAGAGATATTTGACAAATCATGGAGTCCCATAATATGTGGATGTGGGTTATGGGGGACTGCAAATTCAAACTAGGGGGCCCATTAGGATTTCGGGCGGACTCCACCGCCATGTGGGCGGTGGCGATCCGCCCGACATCCTAATGCCGCCCGCCACCCATTTCCCCCTGCCATATTACTATGGCGGGGCGACCGTGGCAGACGGAAACACCGCCGCCGCTTTGCGACCGGGGCGGAAAAGGGTTCATATGGTGGCAGTATCTATCAGATACCGCCAGCCATATTATGATGGGCTAAATCAGCATGCGGTCTTTACTTTGGGGGCCCCCTGCGGGCCCCCATGGTGAAGGCGAGGTAGGGGGTGTACATGGGGGGTACCTGTGGTACCCCCTGCATTTGCATACACAATGCGGCAGGCAGCGCGCGGTGCCTGCCGCTTTGTGTATGCAAATGCATTCAATGCATTCATAACATTGCGACGGGTGCTGGTGTGAACACCGCCCGCCGCAATGTTATGTATTCATGATGCGCCCGCCAGCGTGGCGGGTGCATCATAAAGGGCATGGCGGGAACCCCGCTCAGATCACGGCGGTCCCGTTTTCCACGAGGATGTCGGGCGGGCAAAGTCCGCCCGCCATCCTAATGAGGGCCTAAGTGTGCATATTTTACCCTAATTTGGTAACTTGCTGGACAATGCAGGTCTAAGTCGAGCAAAACTGTACCTTAGGACACGTTTCCCCCATAATGTATAATACAATGAAAAATTATGAATTTCCACCCAAATTATAAAGCTTACCACCGGGCGACACCAATCCTGGCAAAGTCCCTTTGTGACAGGCTTCCTGTGCGCAGACACCAGGCTGCATACAACTGTAGTGTCACATGAGCAGCTCGCACATGTGGACAGACATATCATTGTGTAACTTACCCATTGCCTCCCATCCTAGCTGCACAGCAGTGACTTCAACTTGAAAGGCAGACACTGAAGATTAGCACCTTCAGTCCAATTACTGTAATTTTACTGTGAGTGAGACTCAGGTAATATATAAGTCCCACTCACAGTAAAAGTCAGAAAGTTGTGTAGCCTTTTGCAAAAAAATCTTGGTGGACTAAATGGTTGGAACACCTTTCCTACAGTGGCCCTTTGTAGCTCACAGATCATGCATGTAAAACGCATGGTAGAACCCAATGCTGCCATCTTTTAGGCGGTCACTAATACCACCATGTCGCTATGGTTTGAAAAAAAAACATGGAAAATGTCTGCACACATTTTCACTGCAGCCATGAACACTGGAAGTCTTCAATTATGCTGCTTTGCTGTTTTCCACATGATTATGGATTCACGCCACATTACACACAATGCACCATCTGTGGCATAATTTGAAGATTTCAGCAAAAGAGAGTTTTCAGCTTAAACAGAACCAAGTTACTATAGAAAAGCCACATTTGGTGCTATGCAGAGGTAGACTCAAAGGTTAAGATGTCATCCTTCAGATACTGAATGCTTTATTCAGGGGTTAAAGAGGTGCAAATGAGATCAAACATTTGGCCAGACAATATTAACAAATGTTGTGGCTCATTATGCAACATAATTATCTTTTTCTAGATGAATAACTTAATTCTATCTGCCACATATTTTGATCCTCTATTGCTGCATAATTCCTGGGCCCTGCCTTCATTAAACTCAGTAGTAGGGCTTACAGAAAGATGCATGCAGTCATACATTTTCACCAACCTAACCTAGAATTTTACTGATAGGATGTGTGCTTCTACACTACAAAAGGTACTTAACTGAGCAGTTAGGGCCACCGTGACACTTAAGAGTAAGGATCACATTATGCTTGAGCTTACATGCTTGTAATGGCTGCTGTATTAGAATGCTTACAGTTCAAGCTTTTAACCATGGCACAGAAAGCCGCCCTTTTTATAATTAGGTTTTTATACATTATATTGCATATGGGAAAAGAGAGCTGGCGTATATGTTGTATGTCAACTGCAGATCATTGTTGTGGCCCAATTTAAATATATTTGCATTTTTGTGTGAGGAGCAACCGTAGGTTCTGTTTATTACTGAAACCTGGAAAAGATACATTGGATGAAGGGAGGCCGATTTAATTTATAAGATGACTCTGAACTGTGTTTTTACTCCTCTTACTGTTCCAGGTTGTGAAAGCCTCTCCTTTGCTATCAATGTTACCCCAAAATGTACACTATTGGGGGTCTTGGTCTATTGACCACCTGGCTCAAGGGCTAAATTCCTACAAGCCCCATCCGATTTATTGGCTGGCCTGGCACTAAATAAGTACACTTTTATCTGCCTGGAGGACTTTAACATTGATTTTGATGACCCTAAATGGGGGAGTGCAATGAAGTTAGGGCAGGACCTAGCAGCCATACAGCTAGTCCAGCTAGTTAAGGACCCAATACATAAAAAAGGTCATCTTCTTGACCAAACTTTTTGCATTCTTTTAAATTTATCAGAATTGACACCTATCCAGGTAACGTGGATGGACCATTATACCATTCTTTTTTTTTTCTTCATAGGTATCGTGTATATGATTCCCTTTCTCAGTCACACGGTAAATCGCTGTTGGGCAAAATGTAATCCCACAGACTGGGAGCTCACCTTCTTAAATTCTAACCTGACTTAAGGGGGCAAAATTTCAGAGGAGATCCAAATATTTAACAACTGGATGAGGTCCTTGCTAGAAGGACCATACCACTTAGGACTCACAAAAGTGACAGATCAGCCAACCGAGCTCCCTAGTTTAACTCACATTTACAAGAACTTAAGAAAGAGTATAAAAGGATGGAAAGGAAGTGGATAAGAACATATGACTCTAGCAGTAAACAAAGCTATAAAAATGCAGTGAAAAAATATCGCCAAGCTATTAGAGGTGCACACACAACCTATTAAGCTACACAAATAGAAAATGCATCAAATTCAACTAAGGAGGAACTTAAGATAATTAAATCCTTTACGAATCCTACAAGTATGGGTACCTTTACCCCTCCATCTGAACCTCGCTGTAATGAAGTGGCCAGGTTGTTTCCTACACAAAATCACAGATATCTATGCCACTTTGCTGACAAGGTGGAGCAGCCTATGGTGATGGCACCATCCTGTCTGGCTATCTCGACCAGTGAAATCCTACCTGTTGGTCCCTCCATTAGGAAAGAAGATTTAGTGGGGTTAATGAAGGCAGTCAAATCGGGTTCCCTACTTGATCCAACCCCACTCTTCGTACTTACTCAAGGGGAAACTCTAACCTGTCCTCTTCTGCTAGCATGTTCATTCTCTCACTTCAGAGAGGTACAGTTCCACCTTCCTGGAAATATGATTGTGAAACCTTTTTTTTTAAAAGAAACCTTCATTAGACTCTACGAGGCCAGATAGCTATAGGCCACTATTCTTATTGCCTGGGACCCGCAAAGTGCTTGAAAAGTAAGTTAACCAACAATTATCGCCGTTCTGGAAAAGCATAACAGACTCCACTTTACCCAAAAAGGTTTTCTCCCTTGATGTGGCACAGAGACCGCACTTTAACTGTCAAAAAGGAATTAAGGGTCATTTTAGATCAAGGTGGCCCGGCTGCAGTGAGGTTAAAAGATATAGATATCAGCCCACAACACACTGGACATGTTTTGGAAATGTAACCTGTATGGCTTACCGTATTAGATTGCACGGTAAGTGCCTATTATGCAACTCTAGCCAATATGCATGATTGTTGCTGATAATTTTAATATTGCTTGTTTATGCAAAGCTAACTGATATTATGTATTTATTTGCAGAGTTTTATATAGCACTGGCTAGACCCGGGGGTATCAGAGCGCTTTACATGAGGATCAGTGAGTTACAGGTTACAACAATTAACTCAGTTACAGTTACAAGTATAGACATATGAGAAAAACATGAGATTACACAATAACATAAGTTATTGGTGTGTTGCATAGCAAAGACAAATGTCTTATGGGCAATGGAAGGTAGAGGGGCAAAGGTAAACAGGGGAAATGATTGCAGATAGCGTCAGGCAGACCAGAAGGGGGAAGGGACTTCAGGGGAAACAAAGCAGTCAAAGTGAAACACAGACAAAACCATGAAGCACCGTTAAAAACAATGTCTGATGTCCGGCTGGGTAGGTGGCGGCCAATGGGGTGAACCAGAGCCAGACTCCTCTATGGCTGCATAGGACAGCTCCAATGGGCAACGGCCAATGGTACTCGGTTTCTGCGGTAAGTACAAACAGATTCGGTTTTCGCCCATGGGCATCATCATAGTTCAATCGAAGGCACCGGTCCTGGTGTAATTGGGAAACTCCCTCCGCCTTGTCCTCCCGCTAGCCCCATGAGAGGAGAGGTGGAAGAGACAGTTATCAGTCCTCAGGGGGCTCACTCCCAAAAGCGGTAGCCAAATGCTGAGTGCTATCAGTGTTTGAAGGCCTATGGGGAAGGCAAAGATCCCCTCCTTCTTTACATCCCTCATACTGCACTGCGGAGCTAGATGCCGCTGAGGCACTTTAATGCGGCACCCCCTTCAAATAGAAGATCCTCTGCAGCTTGTCGGCTGCCATCTTGGGGTCAGGCACGGCCAGGCGTGGATCTGTTTAGCTACCATTGCTAGCCTGAGGCTGACTGACCGTTCCTGAAAATGCTTCCGCTGCCCCTTGCTCCGATCACTCCGAAGCAGTGCGCCCCCATCTTACCGGTTGCACAGAATGGCAAGAAAGTGACAGTTTATGGACAAGGAACCGGCGGTAGGAGTCTTGGCAGATGACAGCACATCAATGCTCTTTGTTCCGCTGAACTACTCTTGTCAGGACCTCATCAACTGATAATAAATTAAAATAAAAAATAAAAAAATGAGAGGCCCCCACTAACCCATCAAACCTGCCCATTACCAGCCAGTGTTTTTTATCCTTCTTTCCCTCTCCTCTACAGCCATTTTGTAAACTTTCGGCCATATGTATCATTATACAGGTCACAAAAACTAGTCAAAATTTGTGACCGCTATTTTTGCGACCAGTAATGAATGTTGTGAAATGTTCTGTGTACTAAAAGGTCGGCTTGTAAAATTCCTGTTTAATATTCATTAGATAAATCACAAATTGTGAATCACTCTAATTGTATAGAATCACAAGGACAGTGATCTGCTTTTAAAAAATCTTTTTTTTTAAAGTATCTGTGAGATTTGGCAGTGTCTGCTCAATCACTGCCTACTCCCTCTGCAATATTTTCCATAATTTACAACAGAGAAGGAGTTCGAAGGAACGCTTCCCTTTTGCGAACGAGTTAGTATCCCAACTTGGAGGTCGGTAACTTTTCAGTGATTTGCAACCAGAATTATGGTCACAATTCATTGATACATAGGGTACAGATTCAGTATTTGGAAGGGACGCCCAGAACACACCCATTTCAATACCCAATTGGTATTCAGTCACAATCCCATTTCAGGAGTCTGTAAAACTTTTCTAACTTCTACAATGGGATTGACCAAAGGAACACTTTTATGCAGTCTGTAATTATGATTCTGAGTGCTTGCGATTTTAAAAAGATTATCACATCTGATCTTTGGTCTCTTCAATCCATTCTCACACATCTATGAATCTTTTTAGAGTGTTTTGCTATTCCCACACTAAACACTGTAGGGGGGCTTTCTTTTTGTACAGTCATTCTACAATGTCTACATCCAGATAGGTTAGATACCATGGAAGAGCTGTGAAAGTGTATAGTTCATCAACGATTTTTAGCATTGTGACTGATAAACAATGTATAAGAACTATAGATCAGAAACTACTGTAGGCTGGCGTTGAGGATGCAAAACGTCTAGGCTCTTAGCTCAAAGCATATTGGAGGAAGAGGCCTAGGAAGCGCAGACCTGCTAACTTACTTTGGGATAAATCCCACTGTGTGAGAGGAGGGGGATTATGGGGGCAGGGTCTCGGGAGGGGGTAGGTTCTTCAGTTTCTTACTCTCACCTACCAAGAAGGGTGTGGCCATGGAGAGGGGTGGGGATTTGTACCAAGAGCTTTCTCCCTAACCACCTAAAACAAGATTTGGCAAAGCCAATAGATCTAGCATAAGAGAGTAATTGGATTTGGCAATGATTTGTAGCTATATTGCACAGCAGTGCAGCATAGCTAAAAATAGTTTTTGTAAAAGTGCTACAATGCTAATGCATTTTTTTTTATGACAGAGTCATTTCATTTAAAAAAAAATATTTTTAGCTATGTGCTCCCCATTTCCTTGTGTCTATCCTCTCATCCCACCCACTGTCCTTCTCTCCCACTCTTCCTCCCTCCTTGTTGCATTGTACTTAATCTATGGACAATAGAAGGTTAGCAGGAGGGGTTGGGGCAGGTACATAGACAACTGAGAGTGTGCAGCAAGGGCTGGAGCAAGCACACAGACAATGGAGAGTGGGTCGGATAGTCCTAGGTGAAACATATGGACAATAGAGGGTGGACATGAGGGACTGGGGGAAGCATACGGATAAGAGAGTAAGCAGAAGGGGCTGGGGGAAGCACACAGACAATGTACAGTGGATGGGAGGGGCTGGGGCAGCACATGATAATGAGAGTGGGCAGGAGGGAAATGGGGTGGTGAACAGAGGTGGGTGAAATACACGAGGGAGACAGCTGGAAAACACATGTACTCTCGTAGTGCTTAACAAAAAAAGAAATACCGTCTGAAAAAGCAAGCAGTAGAAGGACACAGAAGCAAGTCTACACTCCAGGGGAGGGACAAACACAAGAAGAGGCAGGAAAGCCCAAAGAAGCTGAGCAAGAAGCAAGCAAATGTGAGTGCCAGCCAATGCTAAGGTACAATCAAGCGTATCCTCTTTCTTAGGCAAGACCTAAATGAGACTCAAACAAAAGATTCTGCGGCTGATGTCCACAGTTAGAGAGAATGCAAACTCCCATGGACATAGGATGTGTCCAGTCTATAACTACGAGTTAGAAACACACCCGATGCTGGAGATTCCAGCCCAGGAACGAGTTGGCAAGTATGTAAGCTTATAAACTGAATTCTCAAATGCAAATTGAGATCAGCTACCTACGTCCTTCAAGCTTTAGTATTAGTTACGTGTCTGGGCTCCTCACCACAAACTCCATTCAGCACATAATCATACTGGAAAGGCGGGATTTTTCTCTAGAATCAGAATAGCATTTTCCAGAATCCCGTCACAGGTCGACTAGACCTTTTTACCTGTCATAGAGTGTAGAAGGCAATCTATCTTAACAAGGTAACATCAACTTGCACGATCCCCATCGCTTTCCCCAAAGAACCACTGACTAAAGATCGAGTTTAAAGATTTATTATAAAGCCAAAAACAGTTGGGTATATAAACACCTCAGCAAAAGATTCAGAAGATAAACAGGCACTAATACAAACATAATTCTACGGAAAAGTCTTAATCGACTAAGAAACAATACAAGTATCAATTCCAAAATCATCAGACTAACAAGAATTGCTATAACCCGGGTTTTAGTAGGCATCGGGAAAGGAAGGAATAAATCCAGATTAATCTGTCCCTACACTATACTAAGTGACATCCCTACTTAACAAAGTTCCCTCCTATCAAAGGTGTCAGCCGTGGTGACTTCCAAAGAAGCACACTCACTTTGTTCGGACTTAGCCTAAGAACCCCTCTCGCATAGCAAAGCTCTCTGCCTGACCAACATCTTCCTTCGCCCTCATGCGCATCTGCTCTCTCTCTCCTTCGGGGTGCTGTCCCTAATACAAAACCCCACAATATGGGCGACACGCCCTAAGGTACGCCCCTCTCAAAAGTATTAACTTTCAGTAATTTCCATTACGACATCTTCATCCGTGTCCGTTGAAAACGTCCTTGGGTCCCAGAGCCTTCTTCTCTTGAAGTTGCTTCCCTAAATTCCGCAGTCACTCCTCCATGTCTGGTACTACCATCCTAACGCTCATACACAATGGGCCCTTCTTCTACAATCTCTAGTTAACCTTGCACCTGCAAAAGAACGCACATAAATCGGCTCACAGTTCCATGTTACATGCAATTAATTTTCTAAAGCAACCTTCTAGAAAAGACATTTCCATGATTTAATGTCAAGTGAAACATTCTCAATTCGGCCTACACAGTCTTTTTCCCCACCTGGGCCTCTGCACGTTTCTGGGTATCACATCCTAACATGAGCAATACATTTTCGTTCATTAGGCCTTCATCATTATAACAAAAATACATTTTCTAAACACATTTTCTAACTTAAGCACTTCTATCTCGTTATATGAATACAATAATGAATTTCTAATAAAGCATCTTAATACATTCATGAATTGGGTAAATACTTCACTGCAAACAATACTTCTAAATTAAAGTGGTATTAATACTTTCAAAACACTTTACGTTACTCTATGTAAATTCTGGCACATTATTTCATAGCCCTACATCACATTTAAACATGATTAAAGTCCTTTACATATGTGGGTGCTGATTATTCATGAATATGGTGCACCTCTTACAATTTCTAACTCAGTTTTGCGCTCTCTCAGTCCCCCCTTTGATGACCTGTGTCATCACCACCAACCCAACGTCTCTTAGGGTAGGAACCGAGCTACACAGAACTTGTCGCAAGTTTCCCTCGCTTGAGCATCTCCAATGCCCTTAGACTTCGATATTCATTGTCTTGCAAGTTCTCCATTCTCTGCTCTTGTACTCTCATCGACCTTGTCAGCCTATTTGAACTTTATCATTTATACAGTCTCAGCAAACCCCATAATCCGATCACACATGCCACTATGATGATAAGGGGTTTCAGTATGTATCCAAGGAAACTCCTTCCCAGGCTTGCAAACCAGTTCCCAACATTTCCAAATCCCTTGCTGATTGTTTCCCATGCATTCTCTTGCGTCAGATCCTCAATTTCGTAATGAATTGCAGTAATGTTACGCATATATTTCTTCAGATCCTTGGAATTATCTGGAATATACGTGCAACATTCCTGAACCTTTAAAAGTTTACAGACTCCGCCCTCTTTCGCCAGAAGGACGTCTAGAGCAAGACGGTTCTGCAGAACCATTGTCCTTATCGACAGCATCTCACCCTCAATCAACACCAATGACTTAGCTGCACTCATTGACAATTCATCTACCACAGTTGCCAACCGCCGTATCTTCACGTCATTCAAGATCACTCCCAACATTGGTATTGCTGCTCCAAACACATCCCCCACTATCGCACCAGCACTCTCTCCTCGCTTTACCCTCGTCAAGTGTCCACCTTCCAAAAGCGCAAAGTCCTCTGTGTGGTATATTTTAGGAAAAATAATCGCCAGGTAACATGTCCCATACCACTTATCCGGCAACCTCACGTACGCATTTTTCCCACAGACAAAGTACACCGTAGGGATCACTTGTACCACGCTCTTTAGGAAATCCTTGGTGTAATATTCCAATGTGAAGGTGTGTTCACAAGTTGTCTGGCCCACATACACATTTTCATATTACGTCTTTGGTCTGTGCAGGCACAACTTCCCTTTCTGTACCTCGTCCAATGCTATCGGACCATAGCTTCCCCTTGTCTTATGCAACTTCTCCTCATCCGTCCAATCTACTTTACCTTGCCCTGACGCCTGCAACTGCTTTTGTTTTTGATACCTATCTTCTACCTGTTCTATGAACTTCTTCTCTACCTCTGCCAATGAGCAGGTCAAATTGTGTCGGTGAGCATATGAGGTGTCTATTTCTCGTGTTGGGATGAAAAAGTATCTAAGTCTATCCTCTGACTTATAATAATCCCACTTGTTCAAGTGTTTATAAGCAGGGACCTCTGGAAGCACAGCATCATAATTCGAAAAGAAATATTCAAAATGATTCCGCCCATAAAATATGCTAAGCAGCAAACTACATGAAATTCCATATGTCAATGGCAGGTGATGGTATCTAATACCCTCGTCTACTGAAGCCGGCAACTGCATACACACATAACAATCTTTCGCATCCATCGCATCAATGTATTCATACAACAACTTTGCATACGCATTCTTTCCAAAGTTTCCTTTAGACAAATCTGCATGTAATCTACGGCTTTCTTCAACTAGCAAAGCTTTCTCAGCTCCTATGTTGACCTCTTTCTGGCTAGGAGCGGTAGGTGTAGGCGTTCCCATGACCTCCACTTCCTGCTTTTGTGGTGCTAAAAAAGAAATTAAAACTACTAAAAATAAAAAAATATCACTACCCCTATAAGTGTGCCTATAATACACTTTGCCCTACGAGTCGGGTTCCCAGTCTCCATGGTCTCAGAAGTGTGATTCGTTCTTAGCAGCAACACAGTCTTTTTCTTGGCTTCATGAAAATTCTCGAACCACACCTAGAAGCAGAAGTCCCCTTTCATTTCTCCATTTTCATCCGCATTCAGGCGACCCTGACCCTTCTCCGTCCTCTAAGTGTTGTCCCTAAATTTCTTCTTCTTCCACTCAACTCTAAATATTCAACAGCTATTTACAAAGTCTTTACTGGTCAATGATGATATTTGCTCCAACTGCACACAGCACGTAATCCAAAAGTTCCATTCGAAGGACTACTGAATCATAAGCAGGTATCTCAGGACCAAATGTAGGAAAGATCAGTCTATTCAGGATTAAGTCATGTATCTTGCTTAGGTAAGGGGGATTGGGAATAGTGAGTGTCAGTATGCCTTCAATTTCCAGTCCAGGTACCAACAGTATCACTTCCAACTTAACGTTGGGGATCGTACTGGTCACAATCACTGATCTCACCCTCCCGGACCTCAGTACACCTGGCATTTGTCAAAGGGTAGGTCCACTCCGGAGTGGCGTATCTTCGACAAGGTACTCTCACCCTCCTTGATCTCCTCGGACCTTTTTCCTCTGACTCTTGGTTTTCCCCTTCCGGGTCTTATTCTTCAGATACAGGTGCAAGATCTCTTTCAGAGGCCAGCCTCACGTTCAGTCGTCTTCGCCTCTCAGGCCAACCTGCCTCTGTGCCGTTCTCTCCTCTGCTTCTCGTTGGCGCACCTTGCTCATCACTGCCTTCAGCTTGCTCTGGGTTGAGATCACCTTCACAGCAACTTCCCCATTCAGAGGCAGATTCCGTGTCACTGTCGTCGTGATATCCTTCAGCTCGGTCGGATGAATTACCAGCTTCTTCAGACACCCCCACAGCTTGACTTGTCCCCTCTAGTGGATCTTCCTCCACAGCTGGATTGCCATCAACGAGAGGAGCTGTTTCTTCCAGGGGTGCTGGGACTCTTCTGGTGTGAAAGGCATGTATCCAGTTCGGCAATCCACCACACTTCACAGCAGTGTTCGTCACCAGGATAACCTGAAACGGGCCTCGCCAGCGCACATCCAGGCAGCTCTTTCTCACGTGCTTCCGCACCAGGACCCAGTCACCTGGACACAGGTCATGACAAAGGTCTCTAGAAGCCGGGATTTCAGCAGTCTGCACCTGAAGAGACACAGAATGGATGACATCAGATAGTCCCTTGCAGTAGTCAAGAATTAGATCATCTGTGATATTTAACAAGGCTGCTGAAGGGACGGACGGCAATCTCATAGCCCTCCCCATCAACACCTCATGGGGTGAGAGTCCTGTCCTCCTGTCTGGTGTGCTACGTAAGCTCATTAGCACCAACGGTAAAGCATCTGGCCATTTCAGGGACGTGGATGAGCACACTTTCGCCATTCGAGCTTTGAGGGTTCCATTTATTTGTTCTACTATGCCAGAAGCCTCTGGTTGATAGCTACAATGCAGTCTCTGGTCAATGTTCAGTGCAGAGCAGAGCGTCTTCACTACTTCACTGTTAAAATGCGTCCCTCTGTCCGATTCCAAAGAGGCCGGGACCCCGAATCTTGGCACTAACTCCCTCAACAATAATTTTGCTACTGTGAGTGTATCGCACCTACGAGTTGGGTATGCCTCAACCCACCTGGAAAACACACATACAATCACCAAGACATATCTGAGGCGATTACACCTCGGCATCTCAATGAAATCCAGTTGCATTCTGTTGAAAGGCCCCCCAGACCTTCCAATGTGACTCAGTGTGACTGGTGTCTTTTTCCCAACATTCATTTGTTGACACGTAACACACCTCTGACATACTGCTTCCGCAGCCGTTCGAAACTTGGGATTGTACCAAGTCTGCCTGAACACTCGCATCATTGCATCCCTTCCCAAATGCACAGGACCATGTATCTGTCGAGCCATGGGGCTCACCAGCTCATTCGGCAACACAGCTCTCCCATCAGCTGAAATCCACAAGTCCAATTCCCCTTTGATACAACCAGAGGTCACCCACACTCTTTTCTCGAACTCTGACGCTTGTTCCTGCATCTTCCTCAATTCATCCCAGGTATCAGCCACTTCAAGTATCATGTTTAGCTTGGTCCCTCCCTGCATCCCCTCGATAACTTGATCAGTAAATGAGTAACCTTGTTCTGCACAATAGTGTGCAACTTCATCAGCATAACGATTACCCAAGGACACAAAATCAGCACCTTTGCTGTGTGCTGTACTTTTTACCACAGCGATTTCTGCTGGACCCTGCAGAGCCTCCAGCAGTAACCTGACAAATTCTCCATTCCTGATAGGGGAACCTGACGATGTCATGTAACCCCTTTGAGACCACAACTGACCGAAGTCATGAACCACACCAAACCCATATCGGCTGTCGGTGTATATGGTGACTCGAATTTTGTTGGCCTCCAAACAGGCATGCGTCAACGCAATTATCTCAGCCACCTGAGCGGATTGTACTCCTTCTAGGCAGGCAGCTTCGACTATCCCATGAATTGTGCAAACAGCAAAAGCCGCTCTTAACTGTCCAGCACTGTCTCTTATGCATGAGCCATCAACAAAGTAAATTTCTTCAGGGTCTTCCAATGGCTCATCGACTCTCAAGATTCCTTTTCAACAATTGGTTAAAGATCGATGGGCTCTCTGTATACCCTTGAGGGATACGACACCATGTTAACACGCGATCTTCCAGCTTAAATGCAAAAAGAAATTGGCTCTCCTCATGTAATGGTATTGAGAAGAATGCCTGGCACAAGTCAATCACTGTAAACCACTCAGCCTGCGCTGGAATCTGAAACAATATTACTGATGGATTCGGTACCACTGGACAACATGGAACAACTATGTTGTTCACTTTTCGTAAATCCTGCACAATCCTGAACTTCCCGCTAGGCTTCTGCAAGCCCATGATCGGATAGTTACATGGACTGCCCATTACTTCTTTCAGAATTCCCTGTCTAATCATGGATTCAATCACAGGTTTTATTCCCGCAAATGTTTCTGGAGTCAACTTGTACTGGGGTGTTCTTGGAAACTCTGCATTAGGTCTCACTTGAATCTTAACTGGCTCCACTCCTTTGATCAATCCAATCTCCTCTCCTGTAAAGTCCCAAACTTCCTGTCTGACTGCCTCTCTCAAATCCCAGGGGAGTTCCTCCACCGTTAGTGCAGGATACAGTTCTATGCACACATGTGTGTTTGCAACCTTAAAGGCAGCATCATCATCATTTGTCTCTAACTCTACTCCCTTAGGTGTACAGTAGATGGTGCAGTTAAGTTTACACAACAGATCCCTTCCTAGCAGACACACAGGACTAGAATCGCATACCACGAATTGGTGGCTGTCCCTGAAATTCCCTATTTTTACTGGGACTGGCTCAGTCAGTGGGTTTGTCATCCTCCTATTTGCGACCCCTACAACTTGGATAGTTTGTCCGGAAAGTGGTAATTTAGGAACTACTGCAGACCGTACCATAGAACGAGTAGCACCCGTATCCACCAGAAAGGTGGTGGGGTGTCCAGCTACATCAGCTTCTACAAAGGGTCCCCTCTGGTCTATCTCTAGTACTGCTCCTAGGGTACAATTCTCCTCTTCACTCAGGCACCATCCTGTCACTGGGTCAAAGTGATAGTACTCGTCTCCGTTTACCATGAGAGGCATCTGCTGGTATACCTTGTTCCCTGCCGCAATCTTCGGTGGCTGGGGAACCGGAGCTCTAAGAGCGGAAGTCCCCCCTTTTGCCACCTTGAACTTAACTACTGTTGTTCTCGGTACTTGAGGGGCCTGACTATCCTCTTCCTCCTCCTGTACCTGATTTTCTGGGTTATGGGGACACTCGCGCCTCCAATGCCCGATCTCATGACATTGATGACACATAGGGCCCGATGTATGTAAATGGGTTTTTCCGATTTCAAAATACCGAGGCGGGCCGAATCGGTATTCTGAAATCGGAAAACGAGATGTAGGAAAAAAAAATGAAAATATACCGATTCGGTCGTCATCGGTATTGTGATTCGATACGTACCGAATCGGCACGGACCGAATCGGAAAGTACCGAATCGGAAATAGCCGAATCGGCAAATACCGAATCGGCAATTACCGAATCGGTGGTCGGAATACACCCCCATGGCCAAAATGCCCATAGGAATGCATTGAACAATCCGAATCGGTAAAATCCGAATCGGTAAAATCCGAATCGGTAAAATCCGAATCGGTAAAATCCGAAACAGCCAATGAGGCGGATCCACCCTCCCCCACCCCAGCAGGGAGTGGCTACCCAGGCAGGTGCAGCTCATTAAGAACTTTCTGGAGAGGCAGCCTGAGCTGAACACTCACAGTGAGCAGCAGTGGGAGCAGGAGCCAGAGAACTGTGGATAGCAAGATGGCAAGCAGCAGTGAGAGCCAGAAGGCTGGCCACAAGAGAAAGCCCAAGTTTACTACCATGGAGCTGCAGGTGTTGGTGGAGGAGGTGGTGAGGGTGCACAGGCAGCTCTTTGGGAGGCTGTCCCTCACTGTGCCGGACAGCACGAAGAGGAGGCTCTGGAGCGAGATAGCTGAGAAGGTCAACTCAGTAGGTGTCACCCCCAGGACCCTTGATGACCTAAAAAAACGATTTTACGACATCCGCAGCCTGACGAAACGCAAGATGGCTGAGCTGCAGAGACAAGCTGGACTGACTGGTGGGGGCAGGAACCCGGCGCCACCCCTCACTGAGCTGGAGGAACTGGTGTCCAGCACCATCGAGAGGGAGTGTGTGACAGGAATCGGGACCCTGGATAGCTCAGCCAGAGCTACAGCTACAGGTAAGAAGCATGCGCATCATGACACACCCTACCAGACACCTCCCTTTTAGACACAATGCACAGCCAAACCCCAGCCCAGTACTGTAACCAACATACAAGAGAAAAGCATCATGGTAAATGTAGTCAGCAGAAGTTTGCAAAATATGGCAGTGCAGAACCACAATATAGAAAACAGTGGAACACATTCAAAGGATATGCAAGGACATGTGCAATGCTTTAATTGTAGTGACTGTAATACATCCGCACTCAATTTACAAATGCTTCTTTATACCTAGGGGCACCATCAGGCGGAGGACCACAAGCTACTGAGGCACCAGCACCAGCACCAACTACCAGTGCGGTGGCAGGGCCTAGCACAAGTCAGGCTGCCCTGGAGGAGGAGGAGGAGGACAACACCATTGGACAGGGAAATGAGGGAGACCTTGTAATTGACTATGCATTCCTTCACTCCCCACAAATGTCAGGCACACCCCCATTGCTGTTCTCCTCTGAGAACTCTCCAACAACGGCCCACCCTGCACCTACCACACCTCCTGCCAGGAGTATGGTTGTGGCTCCACTCAACCCTATCCAGGGAGCAGCGGGTCAGGCCCCGGCCACCACCACAACAACACCAGTGGCACCCCAGCCCACACAGCAGGGCGGCAGCAGCAGTACCCGGAGGCGTGCCATTACCAGCACTGCACCGCCGGAACGGGAGGGCAGCGTCTTCCAGGGGCTTGAAGGCAGCATGGTCAAAATCCAGCGCTTGCAGGCAAAGTCCATCATGGCCTGCCAGCGCCAGCTCCGCCAGCACAACCTGCAGATGGGCGAGATGGTGCAAGGGTTCAAGGCTTTTGTTGACACAAACAAGGAAGTTGCTGCAGGTCTTGGCAGGCTGACCACAGCCATCACACAGCTATGCGGAAGACTTGACGAGCACGAGCAAGCGCGCAGGCGGGATGCCCGCATGCACAACCGATCTGTTAGCCGCCTTGCTGCTGCAACCGCGCAACTGTGCCAACGTGGGGCTAATATGGAGGCAAGCTTGACACAAAACACCGCTGAGGTCACCAGGGGAATGGCCCGCATAACAACAGCCATGGAGGCCATGATCATTTCCAACACTGCGGCCAATCCAGCCCTGGACCTGGGGGAGGCAGGGGACAGCAGCAGCCGCAGCAGCCCGGCCAGCGCTGTGTCGGAGCCGCGCCGGAGCACCAGGCGCTCTGCAGAAGCCGCAGGGCATGCGGAAGGGGGTGAGGCACACCCCAGTGGGGCTGCCAAGCGCCCCAAAAAGTAGGCTTGCCAGGGCGGGTGAGGCAACTCGGACCTTTGACATTTGTTTTCTTTACTTTGACATTTTATTTTGTTGCACATCAGTGCAGTAACGGTGTTGCAACATTATTAAAATTTGCTTTTCCCCACAACCATTTACCTGTCTGTGCATCTGTACTCACTCAGAAATAGTTTTCTGTAATCTCCTCACGTCTGTATCTGCCATCACTTGGCGTAGACACCCCAGCAGGTTGTGTTAGTGGCACAGCATCGTCGTCGTCATGGTCCTCGTAGTCAGACAACTCGACCTCAGTGCCCTTCTTCACCGCAAGGTTGTGCAACATTGCACAGACAGCTATGATCTTGCAGCAGGTGATGGGGGTATACTGCCTTGCACCTCCACTCTTGTGCAGGCATCTGAATCTACTTTTCCAGATGCCAAAGGTCCGTTCAACTACATTCCTTGTGCTTTTGTGGGCCCGGTTATACCTCCTTTGGCTGGGTGTGGAGGGGTTGAGGTAGGGGGTGAGTATGAAAGAGCGGAGGGCATATGCACTGTCGCCTGGAAGGAAAAGGGGTAACATTACTCACATGCATACATGTATTTCACTTAGCTACTTTGTGTAATGGGGGTCTGATGATGTGTCTCACCTAGGAGGTATCCTTCACCAAATTCGCCAGCCATCAGCCGTGCATAGATGCCGCTCTGTTGAAAAATGTAGGAGTCGTGGGTACCCCCTGGGAATTTTGCTACCAGGTCTGTGATGGTGCACTTCGCATTGCAGATCACCTGAACATTGATGGTGTGCGTAGACTTCCGATTGCGGCATATGTATTCTGTGTCAGCTGGGGGGCAAATCGGAATGTGCGTGCCATCTATGCAGCCAATGATTTGGGGAAATTGTGCCATCTGGTAGAAGTCAGCTTTAGTTTGTAGCAGTTCTGCGTGGGTTGCAGGGAAAGAGATGTATTGGTCCATCCTGTGTATCATGGCGTCAAGGAATGTGTGGTAGAACCTTGACAGGCTGCTCTGGGTCACCCCTCCTACCGCTGCAACTCCACTTTGATAGCTGCCAGACGCAAGCAGGTGTAAGCTGCATAGCACCTGGACGTGCGCTGGGATGGCGTGTGCCCTTGGGGTGGGGTGGTCCAACAGTGGTTTGAGGTCCCTGATGAGCTCCAGAATGGTGTCTGAGTCCAGCCTGTACCTCTGTAGGATCTCTGCCTCTGTGAGCATGAACAGGGTGATCCTCTGTCTGTAGACCTGTTCCTCTCTTTGCCATTCCCTCTGTCCTTCCTGCTGTAGCCGTAGCCGCCTTGCAATGACATAAAAAGCTGCCATCCTGCAAGTTGCAATGCATTTTGGGTCTATTTTTATGGGTTGGAGTTGGTTACCACCTGATTGTAATCCATGGTAAATACCGAGTGAATAATACCGATTTAGAGCCAAAATCGGTATTTCTGTGCTTCCCTACATCTCCCTATCTGTCCGAATCAGGGACTTTACCAATCGGTGATTCTACCGATTCGGTATGTTATCCGATTCGGCTTATTTCCGAATCGCTGTCTCTACCGAATCGGTACATGGTCCGAATCGGATATTTTCCGATTCGGTGTCACTACCGAATCGGTACATGGACCGAATCGGATATTTTCCGATTCGGTGTCACTACCGAATCGGAACATGGACCGAATCGGATATTTTCCGATTCGGTGTCACTACCGATTCGGTACATGGACCGATTCGGTATTTTGATCCGATTCGGTGTGTTGCCGAATCGTTACATTTCCGATTTTCGGAATGTACGTATCGGATTCTTTTCGATTCGGTAGTCATTCCGATTCGGTATTTGTACCGATTTGGACGTTTTTCTTTGCCCTACATCTCGATGGCAGTATACCGATCGGTAAGGGCCCAAAATCGGTATTTTCGGCCGTTACCGATCGGTAACGGCCTACCTACATCGGTCCCTTAGTTGCCTTTTTCAGAGTCGCCAGGTCTACCCTTGGCCTTGGACCATCCTCACTGTCTCTTTTCTGACCGCCCGATTTCCTCCCTAATGTTCCATTTTCAGACTGACCCTGTCCTCCCGGTTGCATATGGACTAGCATCAGCTTATCCTTGAGCTTCTTAGTCTTAGAATCTATCTCATCACTGCAGTACCTTGCATACCTCAGGATCTCGTCTAGAGGTTTGTTCTGCCAACAAATCAAATGTTGTTGTATCATGAGACAGATCTCGGGTCTCAGTCCCAGAACAAACTTGGACACAAACTGTCCCATGTCCTTTGGATCCATCACATCCAATCCACTGCACTGCTTGAATATCTGCAACAATCTCTCATAGTACTCATGGACTGTCTCCTTCGGTTCTTGTCTAGTTCGATCTATTTTCACTAGAGTCTCTCCCCTTACATTCCTGACTCACTTGTCTGTCTTCCTCGGGTGTGTTATGGGGAACACTTCCTTGCTCCCATCTTTCACAGTCCCAGTCTTGTCTTCTATATGTAGATGCAGGGGTGCGCTCCCCTATTTTCCTTGCTCCCCCGGTCCCATTCCTGCCTGCTTCCGCTAGACATGCAGTGAGACACCCCCCTATTCTCCTGACTTCCCTGACCACAATCCTCCCTTGATCGGTCGCTCGGTGTATCCACGACCGTCTCCCAAGTTCGCAAATCTGGCCTCAATTCTCTAATCGGCCTTGGCCGTGGCCCTCTCCAATCCATCGGTCCTCTTAAACCCCCCTGTTCTCTGGAAGAGTCTGCCGATGCTGCCAAAGGGGTGCTCCTTTCTATAAGTCTGGACCATTGGTTCCACTCGTCCGCCACATTACTTCTACCTTCGCTGGTACTTCTCTCTCTGTCTATTTGTGGCAGACTCTCACCTTGTGTCTGTTCTGGATTGTACACTGATACTATGGGACCTATGGTGACAGGCACCGTAAGGGCGTCTGGCAGTCTCTGAGAACCGACTCCCTCCTCACCGTGTACCTTCTGCACCGTAAATCTTCCCACAACTCTTGTCTCTGGGGAAAGCTGGGGTACCCTCTCTCCTTCCACCGAGCCGGACCTGTCCCCTACTAGGCCCAAGCTGCTTTCCATTGGGATGCCACCGTCCTGTCCAGTTTCTTCCCTTCCCATTGGTGACGTTGGCCTCCCCTCTATCTCAGGATTATATGGAGGTGGTCTCTCCGACAACAGTCTCTCTATCAGGCTGTCGTCTGTTTCACTGTCATCATCCTCTGTACTCTTTTTCTGCGCCTCCCCTGCATTGACCAACAGTGGGTACAGTTTGTCTCCCTCAATGGTCTGCACTCTCCACCTTTTGGCCAGTGCATCCCACCTCGCGTCCTGTACCGCCCTAACTGATCTCTTCACTCTTTCCTGTCTTCTATCTCTGTTCTTTTCGTAGGCTGCCCTGATCCATGCATTTAATGCTTCAAACTGTGTTGGTCTAGGCAAAGGTCGCAAAGAAGACATAGTCGCTTTTAACTGGTACACCACCTCCAATCTGAATGTCCCGTACCTAGGAAAAGTCAATTCCTCACTTCCGTCAGTCATCTTACGCCTGCTATTTTTCTTCATGTTGTATGTTCTCCTAGTGTGTTAGTCGGACACCGGCCGGTGTCCCGCTTCTATCACACTCTGTGTTTTATTGTTTCATGATTATTGGTGTATCAGGGTAATAAATTGTCCGGCTGGACTTTTTTTCCCCCAATAAAATATAGTTCCATTTTGTTCTATATTTATTTTCCTTCATAGTTTCTTCCTCTAAGGACCCCTGTTCTTGATAATATATCTCATATTAAGGCAGAAAAGTCAGAGATTGGGGGCGTTCCGTGTTGGCGCATAGTGGGGTGGTCGGTGTGGGGACAGGGCCTTGACCAGGGACTATGCGCTCACTCAAGTGGGGGAGTGGGGGGGGGGGGGGGTCATAGGTGGGTCTTCTATGTGCAGGGACTGCCGGAAGCCATGCAGGAGCATGGCCCATTCCATGGAAATGGGATGCTTACGCGCGCCCCTGGCTTCCTCCTCCCTCAGGGCATCCTCCTCCGCCGCCGCCCACTTACAGACCGCCCCCGTCCAAGCTGCTATAGGGGGACCATCCGGGGATCGCCAGTGCATAGCTATGCATCTGTTTGCCAGCAGTAGTGCCAGGGATACAAAGCGCCTGTGTACTGATTCCTGTTTAGGGACATGAAAGATGCCCAGTGCACTGGACTCCCAGGAAGCCAGTGTTGTGAGGCCCGTGAGATCTGCCAGTGTGTCGTGTACTGTTTTCCAGAGGGGGTGGAGGTCGGGGCAGCTCCAAAACATGCGACGGAAATCTGCGTCGGGGATTGGCATCTGGGGCATAGGAATTGTGTTGACGGGTAAAACCGCTGCATGCGTGCCAGTGTGAGGTATGCCTTGTGTAGTATATAGTATTGGATGTTTTTGAATCGAGCATTCCTAGAGACGCGTTTCGGGGCCCGAGCGCTTTGGTCCACTCTGAGTCGTGTAATGCGCGACCGATGTCTTCCTTCCATGTGGCTCGTAGGGCCGTCAGGGGGGCGTGCGAGAGTTTCTGGATTGATTTATACAACCAGGTGACCAAATGGCGTCCCACTCCCATGTGTAGGATTGTGTGTATTACTGGATGCGTGTCTGGTTCACCTGCCCTGAGGTTGTGATAGGGGCGGAATCCCTCGAGTAGTTGTCGATGTCTGAGGAATTGACCTGGGGGAAGGTCATACTCTGCGACCAGCTGATTGATTGGTTTCAGCTGTCCTTCCTCGAAGAGCGATTCCATATCCGTGATGGCGCAATTTGTCCATTCATACAGCATCGGCGCCGAGAAGTAGGAGTCCTGTCTGGGGCAGCCTACCAGCGGTAGCAACGTTGAGTATGGGGTTCTACCGGGGGCCATCCGATGGACCCGCATCATACATTGACGCGCTATCGTGACTTGAAGGGGGTATGTACGTCGGGGTTTGGTGCCCGGAAGGAGAAGACGGGTGAGCTCCGGGGTCGGAACTCTACCGGTTGGGGTAAAAGTCTCCTGAGTGTAGCGGTCCGCCGTCCAATACGACAGCCACTGAAGCTGCGCCGCTAGGAAGTAGGACTCGAAGGAAGGAGCTCCGAGCCCACCTTGTGTGGTGGGGGTAGTTGAGGGTTTTCAAGGCCACTCTGTGTCGGTTCGCGCCCCAAATAAGGGTGCCTAGGAGTGAGTTGAGGTCCCGGAAGAAGGATCTGGGAGGCACCACCGGCAGGTTTGTGAAGTGATAGAGAAGTCGGGGGAGCATCACCATTTTGGCTAGGGCTATCCGCCCTATTGGGGCCAGTGGGAGCTTGTTCCAGAAGGCAACGGTCGGGCGCAGGTTAGCGAGCACTTTCCGGTGATTGCCGTCAAAGATGTCTGCCGGAGAGTGGTACAGGCGGACACCGAGGTACCGGGGAGCTTCCGCGGACCACGAGAGGCTATGGGTTCCCAACTCAACATCACGGGGAGCTAGGCGCGGGTGGAAGGGATAGATCGTGGATTTGTCCCAGTTCACCTGGAGTCCCGAGGCGTCTGCGAACTCGGTCAGCGCCAATCCTATGGGAGTTAGATCCGCCTCTATGTCCCAGACATATATGAGGAGGTCATCAGCATACATAGAGACGCAGTGGGTTTCGTCCGCGAGCGGGATGCCCCAATGCATTCCCTCCTGGCGCAGTCTGACCGCCAGCGGTTCGACGGCCAGGGCAAATAAAAGAGGTGACAGGGGACACCCCTGTCTCGTGCCTCGGTGAAACTCAAATGCAGTGGAGATGTGTTTCCCAATCCGCACTAGCGTCGTGAGGTCGGTGTATAGGAGGCGAGTATATGCCATGAGTGTCGGGCCAACGTTGAGGCGGTGTAGGACCGAAAAGAGGTACAGCCAAGTGAGAGTGTCAAACGCTTTTTCCAAATCCATAATCAGGCAAGCGGCGCGGGGGAATCTGTCCTGTACCTGATCCTGGACATGGAAGACGCGGCGGATGTTCTGTGAGGTGTTCCTACCCGGCACGAACCCACATTGATCAGGGTGAACCAGCGGGCGGATGACTTGGGTGTACCTGTCTGCCAAGATCTTCCCAAGGATCTTACAGTCTGCCGACAGGAGCGTGATAGGACGATACAAATCCAGTTGGAGGGGGTCCCTGTGGGGTTTGGGGAAGGTCACAATCACGGATTCCCGCAATGACTGGGGAAGCGTTCCCAGATGAAGAGCTGCCGCAAACATCCGAGCCAGTGGGGGAGCCAGTATGGCTGAGAACGTCGTGTAGTACTCCAGTGGGAAGCCGTCGAGCCCCGGGGCTTTATTCCAGGACAGGACATGTAGTGCTTGAGTGACATCTGAGGGTGTAATTTTAGCGTCAAGCGTGCGCTTGTCAGCTTCTGGTATCGTGGGCAGTGTCAGTGAGCCGAGGAAGCGGTCCACGCATGACGGAGAGTATCGGATTGGGGCCTCGTATACCGTTGCGTAGGGGTGTTGGAACGCCAGGAGGATCTCAGCTTGAGATCGTATTAGTACGCCTTCCGGACTGATAATATCCGTGATTGGTTTGATCTCGGTGTCCTGCCTTGCCATCCAGGCAAGCATCGCTCCCATCTTGTTCCGTTCTTTGTGGACTCTGGAAGCGTAGGCCCGGAAATTATATTTCCGAAGATCAGCGCAGGCTGTTTGGTATACCGACTTCGCCTCGGCCGTGAGCGCGACGTGCTCCGCCGAATCATCGGTTTGTTTAGTAAGCCAGGCGCTGTTCCGATGTAAGGAGCATCTGTTCTAGTGTGCGGCGGACCCCTGCAATTTGTTTAATGCATTCCCCTTGCGCCACCACTTTGAATGCGTCCCATTCCACTAACGCCAACGATGCAGAGTCCGCGTTGTGTAGGAAGTTCTCCTGTATGCTGGTTTTGTGTGTGGCCCTAAAGACCTGGTCTGATAAGCAGTCCTTAGGGAGGCGCCAAGTGGGGACTGGTGGGTGTGGGGGGCGCCAGAGCAGGCGTAGAATGTGGGCGGCATGATCCGAAAGGATCCGACCTAGGTAGTCCGAAGAAGCTACCTTTGGGAGGATAGGCGTAGAGCATAAGAACCTTTCCAGGCGGGCCCGAAGGTTGTGAGGAATCGAGTGAAATGAGTAAACACGGGCTAGTGGGTCTAAGTGCCGCCACGCATCAGTGAGTGCCCAGTGAGTGGTCCAGGCTCTAAAAAGTTCCGCTTGTCGGGGGGATGGGGAGCCTGCGGGGGGGGGTGTGATCTGTCCAGGGCGGGGTCCAGCGTGCAATTGTAGTCCCCTCCCAGAATCCATGGAATTGCAGTAAATTGGGCTAGGACTCCTGTGAGGTGATCCCAGAATTTATTCTGTTCAGTGTTAGGGGCGTAAATGCTGCCCAGGAGGACCCCTTGCCCATCTAAGATACCCTCTAAGAGTGCATATCTGCCCTCCCTGTCAACCACCCGCCGGAGTGCACGAAAAGCGGTTCCTGGTCTAACCCACACTAAGGCGCCGCGTGCGAATGCTGAGTATGTCGTGGCGCAAAAGGTCCCTCGCCATTTGGCTTGTAGTCGGCCCAGTTCGGTAGCGTTGGTATGTGTCTCTTGTAAAAGTGCAACGCAAGCTGACATACGCCTGATGCAAGAGTAAACGGAGTAGCGTTTGCTAGGTGTGTGAAGACCTCGTACATTCAGTGTGAGGACGTTAACGTCCGACCTTGGAATCGCCATCACGAAGATTTCGTGCACGTGAGTGGGCCCCCCTTGCATATCCCAGGGACAGTGAGGTCGTGTGTGTCGTGTGTGCCTGCGCGCGCCATGCTTCCATATGTACGGGGGAGGGTCTAACGGGGATGACAACAGGTAAAACCAAAGGTGGGGAACAGTCCCAATGCCAGGGATATATCACCGGGGGCGACATATCCAAACTTGTGTCCCACTAGGGGAGAGATATAACAAGATCCTACGGGGGTGGCAGCATGTGTTACTGCCGGGCTCATTCGCAGATCGGGCTTTTGTAGGATAGTTGTCCATCGTGCGCGTGCACATACAGTCAACTGGTTATGTATCTCTGGCACACAAACATTGCGCAGCGCATTATGCAACCAAGAAAAGAGGATACAGCATCTGTCTTTCAGATCATCATGATGATGTGCCAGGCTGGCCAGCCGGGGCAGCATCCGCTGTAAGCACTGCAAGAAGGGGGGACGAAACCGGACCAAATCCTGACATTGTGCCGTCACTGTCCCGGTCCTTCTCAGGGGTGAACACGTGCGGTTGGCTTTCCAGGTCCGATGCTTGGGGGGATGTGTGCAGTTCCGTCACCGCTCTCAAGGCATCGTGCCTCTCCTGCATGATTTGCGTGAGATCGGGCGATCCCGAAGGGGAGGATGGCTGACTTTTGGAGGGGCTCGTCCGGGTGCGGTTCGTGCCCCGTCTCCTGGATCGTCGCGAGTCATTATTGTGCCTCCGTTGAGGTCCGGGCTTGGGAATCAGCGGACAGTGAAACTCCGCCCAATCCTGTGCCTCCTCCGCCGTCGTGAAGAATAAGGCCTTCCCGTTGTGGAGTACCTTGAGGCGGGCTGGGAACAGCAGAGAGTACTGGAGATCATTTGCGCGGAGGCGCTTTTTAACTTCTAGATAGGTCGAGCGTTGTTGCTGTATTTCTCGAGCATAATCTGGGAACACCATGACCTGCTGATCCTCCACTTGCAGGGGGCCCGCCACCCGGGCCGCGCGGAGCACCGCGTCCCGGTCTCGGAAGTGCAGGAACTTAGCCAGCATGGGGCGCGGGGGGAGACCTGGTTTGGGTTTCCGGGCAGGGACCCTGTGAGCTCTTTCGATAGAGAAGAATGCTGACCGCTCCGACTCGGGGGTAAATGATCTGGTCCATGATTCCATATAGGTTAGTGGGTCCGAGTTTTCGATCCCCTCCGGCAGCCCCAGGACGCAGATGTTGCAGCGTCTCAAGCGTCCCTCCAAGTCGATCGTGCGCTCCTCGAGGGCTGCCACCCGTCGCAGGACCTCCTTCATGTCTGCTTCCTGCGTTTTCACCGTGGGTTGAAGCGCGGCCACGACCCGCTCTCCCTCCTTCACTCTGTCTGCCAGTTTGCGATGGTCGTCACGGATCAGGCTGATGTCCGTCATCAAGACGCCAAAACGTTCCTCCATGGAGAGCCGGGACAGTTCAATGGCTGCTAACACCTGGTCCAGTTTCGCCGACAACGAGGGGTCCGTATGCGGCGTGTTTGCTTGTGTCCAGGTCCGCGTGTGTGGCATTTTCTCGATGGCCGTTTCAGGGACGGCAGTCACCTGCGAGCTCCTTGGTTTCCCCATTGGTCCGAGGTCCGAGAAAGAGGGCGCCGCGACGTCCTGGATCCATTGGGGCAGATGTCGACTCAGTGGGGGGCGGGTATCCAGTCCTCGTTGGAGCCGAGGTGTTTCTGGGTCCGCTACGAGGCGAGGGTCTGGTGGTTTCAGTGGTGTAGCGCCCCGGGAGAGAGCGAGGCAGATGGCTGGTATTCGCCCCTCCCCCCTCGGGGCAGAAAACAGTTTATACGTCAGGTGTTGGGGCAGGGGGTAGGCCCAAGCGGTAGATGCTTGTAGTCTCTGTTGTGGTGTGCCGCCGCTGTAGCCCTGGAGGGACGCCGCCGTTTCTATGCGGAGGTTTGCGCCGTGCCCAGCATCTGGGGCTTCCTGGGCGCCATGTCAGGGTCAGGCAGCCCGACCCACCGGGCCGTTTGCGGTGTTAGGGACGTCCAGGGCCCTCCGCCCCTCCGACCAGGAAGCGGGGTGGCGGGCGTCTCTTGGGAGGCTCCAGAGGAGGTCGTAGATCGCCGGAGGCGTCGGCGCCAGGGGGGGGAAGCGGGCACTCACCACTCGTGGGAGATGCTGCGGTCCCGAGAAGGTCTAGGCGCTGCGTTGGTGGTGTGTCAGCCGGTGCCCCTCAGATCCCGGTGGTCGGGGTTGCAGTCGGGTAGACGCTCGGCAAGACCGGAGCTCTGATGGGATGAAGCTCCGGCTTGGAGGCCGCCATCTTGTGCGCCGATGCGCGCCTGTAGGGGTGAGCCCGGTGCCGAGTATGTTGCTGTGGGCAAGTCGCGCCGCCCAGCTAGGATTTCCGCAGTCCCGACCCGATTGGATGTCCTCCTGGGTCTCCGGTCCCGACACAAGGACTCAGTGGAGCCGGCCTCCGAAGGTCGGCGCTGTGGCCGCCATTTTACCACTTGGCTCTCCGCTCCGGCAGGGACGATTTCCCCCCCTCTGGCGCCGCGCCCCAGCGACGGCCACAGTTCACCTGGTAGGTGCCTCAGGTGCGATCACACTGCTGGTGATTTTTCCGTCGGCTGAGGCTCCCGGCGATTCGTGGAAACGGGCAACATTCGAGCCCGATCGCGGAGCCTCAGCAAAGCACAGCCGCCATTGTGGCCTGCCAAGCCACGCCCCCTCCTTCTAGACATTTCATGATGAAACCTACAACGTTTCCTTGTTTAGAATGCTCGTTTACTTCCCAATGACAATCCACCAATCCCAGCGCGGCTTTACTCTAACCGCCCTATCCCAGCGCGGCTCTCTTCTGACGTCACTCGCTTCTCGCTAACCGCCCAATCTCAGCGCGGTTTCACACTAACCGTCCTATCCCAGCGCGACTCTTTCTGACGTCACTCGCCTCCGCTTCGCAGCAGTTCCCCTCCTTTCTCCGCTCGTCTCTCGGTCATGCATGCGTCCCAATCATACACTTGAAATGATCACTTCCGACCAAGCAACCACTTCCTTGACTGTACGTCCACAGTCTGACTGTAATTGTCACCGAACTGGCAAATGTCTGTCTACTTAACGACCAGACAATCGCCTCTCTGATAGGTTACATACACACGGCAACTTCCGACCAGCGTCCGTTACCCACGCATTCACACATTCGTTCCCCCTATCTCAGTCCTGCGGGCGATCAATGGTACCTCATGACCCCCTTACAATGGTCGACAATTACTGTGGGTGTTCGATAAACCCGAACCACTTAAACTATCCTTGAGTCTAAGATTTTCACCGGTTGCGCGCGCTCACAACCTGATCTCCTTTCACACTACAGGCACTTCAACTCCGCTAGACAATACAATTCAACAACACAATGCACACCGCAATCTAACACGCATGACCCTTTTCATACTCACTCTCTTACGACCTGCTGCTTTCTGCCGCACCGTCACTCTCCGTCATTTTCCGTGGAACGCCATCCTCCACCCGCGGTTCTGCGGACGCACATCTCCAGATCTCTATGGGCCTTGGGGAAATCTTAACCTATCCTAGATTACCCTCACTCCAGAAGATAAACCATCCTACTCTGCTACCAACTGGAAAGGCGGGATTTTTCTCTAGAATCAGAATAGCATTTTCCAGAATCCCGTCACAGGTCGACTAGATCTTTTTACCTGTCATAGAGTGTAGAAGGCAATCTATCTTAACAAGGTAACATCAACTTGCACGATCCCCATCGCTTTCCCCAAAGAACCACTGACTAAAGATCGAGTTTAAAGATTTATTATAAAGCCAAAAACAGTTGGGTATATAAACACCTCAGCAAAAGATTCAGAAGATAAACAGGCACTAATACAAACATAATTCTACGGAAAAGTCTTAATCGACTAAGAAACAATACAAGTATCAATTCCAAAATCATCAGACTAACAAGAATTGCTATAACCTGGGTTTTAGTAGGCATCGGGAAAGGAAGGAATAAATCCAGATTAATCTGTCCCTACACTATACTAAGTGACATCCCTACTTAACAAAGTTCCCTCCTATCAAAGGTGTCAGCCGTGGTGACTTCCAAAGAAGCACACTCACTTTGTTCGGACTTAGCCTAAGAACCCCTCTCGCATAGCAAAGCTCTCTGCCTGACCAACATCTTCCTTCGCCCTCATGCGCATCTGCTCTCTCTCTCCTTCGGGGTGCTGTCCCTAATACAAAACCCCACAATATGGGCGACACGCCCTAAGGTACGCCCCTCTCAAAAGTATTAACTTTCAGTAATTTCCATTACGACATCTTCATCCGTGTCCGTTGAAAACGTCCTTGGGTCCCAGAGCCTTCTTCTCTTGAAGTTGCTTCCCTAAATTCCGCAGTCACTCCTCCATGTCTGGTACTACCATCCTAACACTCCTACACAATGGGCCCTTCTTCTACAATCTCTAGTTAACCTTGCACCTGCAAAGGAACACACATAAATCGGTTCACAGTTCCATGTTACATGCAATTAATTTTCTAAAGCAAACTTCTAGAAAAGACATTTCCATGATTTAATGTCAAGTGAAACATTCTCAATTCGGCCTACACAGTCTTTTTCCCCACCTGGGCCTCTGCACGTTTCTGGGTATCACATCCTAACATGAGCAATACATTTTCGTTCATTAGGCCTTCATCATTATAACAAAAATACATTTTCTAAACACATTTTCTAACTTAAGCACTTCTATCTCGTTATATGAATACAATAATGAATTTCTAATAAAGCATCTTAATACATTCATGAATTGGGTAAATACTTCACTGCAAACAATACTTCTAAATTAAAGTGGCATTAATACTTTCAAAACACTTTACGTTACTCTATGTAAATTCTGACACATTATTTCATAGCCCTACATCACATTTAAACATGATTAAAGTCCTTTATATATGTGGGTGCTGATTATTCATGAATATGGTGCACCTCTTACAATTTCTAACTCAGTTTTGCTCTCTCTCAATACACCACACCAACTGGTATCGTAAGTGGTATTTTACATATGTGTACCAATTCTTAAGGCCCGGGGGCAGCAGAGCTGTATGCAAAGAACCAAATCCGAGTTTTCATGCTAGCGGCGCCTCAGCATTCTTTTCATCTCTGCACCTGTGCGCAGGCTGTGACGGGCCATCTTCCATGCTGTACTCTTCTCCAGTTATAACATAAAAATTACAGTTTCTGTGGCTTCTCTCTTGTCAGCCCATGACTTGCCTACAAGAGCGGATTTTCCACTTCGCTCGCCTTGGTTTGTGCAGCGTTCGTCTATTTTTGTCTGGGTGGGAGGAGGGCAGAACCCCGTGCCGGAGCGGGGAGCAGAACAGCTCAAATTACTACTGGAGACTAAGAACAGCGCAGAAGACCCCAGAACTCAGGATCAGGAGAGAGAGCATCTCCCACCTCAGAGTATCCACTCCAGGCTGGCCTGGCCTGCCCAGCGCCAGGCGAGGGCTAGCTACAACCAACTGCAGCATCTTTATGGCTTTCAGAGGCACAGGGAGAGAGTACCTTTTTTCAACTACAGTGGAAAGACAGACAGACAGACAGATAGACAGATATATAGATAGATAGATAGATAGATAGATAGATAGATAGATAGATAGATAGATAGATAGATAGATAGATAGATAAGAGTGAAATCGAGGAGAAAGAGAGAGAGAGAAGTGTGTGAGACAAAAAGAGAGAGGGAATAGTGGGCTCGTTTAAAGTCCGGTGAAAATTGATACATATGGTGTATTCCAATTCTTTGGCGCCATGTGGTTAGAGCCCCTCTCATAAGTAAGGGTGTTCCAGCCCATCAGCAATCTCGGGTCTCTTGCAATATCTAAACCTCCAATAGCCTCTGCACGAGGTCTGTGCTGCTATAAAGGAAATAGTCAAAGTCAATATCTTAACGCATGCAAACAAAGGCATATGCGCTCGTGCAGTCGATATGTACTGTTTTGCTGTGCATCTGGGCTCTTATGTCTGGGCTCCATTTATTATTCCCCACACTTGCTGTTCTGTATCCATTCTGTGCATCTGAGGGAAGCTTGCAGTGCCGCTGCCATGCAGCACCTTCACACTGAGAGAAAGAAGCTTGCTGTGCTGATGCCAGGCAGGATCTCTTCGCATTGTGGAAGAGTTTTGCAGGGCTGATAACCAGCAGCACATGTTCCATGTGCGAGGGAAGCTTGCAATGTTACTGCCTGTGCCACACCTTTGAGTGTTTGTGTGGGGCACTCACGGCTGCTGCCAGCATGTCTATGAGGCAAGCTTCCACTGCACCTCATTTTCTGCGGAAATGGAGCTGTACTGTCAATCATGCACTGCTCAGAATCCCCATCATTAACAAGAGTGCATGGAGGACTGCACACTCCGAGGAGGGCATTATACAGTGTCACTCAGTCATGAATACTGGCCCTACACCTAAACCCGCTGTTTTCTTCTCCCTTTTCCCCATCGACGATTCACAGTTTACACTGCCAGCAAAGGTAACTATTTGAAAAATAGTAAAAAAGAAAACCAGGAGCAGGCTCTGGGACCCTGCTGTTGTGTGTTTATGCCCTGCGGCTGTGCAACAGCAGAATAATATCCATCTCTCCCTGAGGGAGAGGTGGATATTATTCTGCTGTTGTTCCTGTGTTCCTCTCCCTTATGTTAAGTGCATACATATTTATTTCCACATCGAGGTCAAAAGGCATATATCATAAAGGTACATATATGTGGAGTGAAGTGTAGTAAATATATACCAATATAAACTTACCTAGACAATATTTCGGTGGTCAGTGTTCTGCCTATGATATTTTGTTTGCACAATATTTAAAACTCGATATTCTGGAGGTACACTACACCTGCTGAAGGCAGTATCAGTGCTACAAGTCTCCAGCCCCTGTCCAGGGTACAGCCACTGCAAATCCCTGCATCCTTCCCCATGATAGCATGACATTCTGAAAATGATTACAAAGTCGGTCTATTCTGTGCATCTATTGCTTGGTCAGCTCCCAGTCCTTACTGGACCAGCTGCCTACCTCGTGCATGGAAGGGAGAAGATTAACACTAGTGAATTCTTCCGGCACCTTGCTCTGCCACCCTGCCATACCTTCTGGCTGCCCAATCACTCATGTGACTAAACCATTTTTGTGGCTCCTCACTCTGTACCCTACTCATGAGTACCCTACTCTGAACATTATATGAACTACCTAGGTGTGTCCACAACATTAGGGGGAGGAGCATGTTGCTGCAGACGATTATTTCAAACAGGATTGAGTAAAAGTTGAAACTGACTATGGTGATGGGTACAGAGGAAGGCCAGGAAGCCGAAATGCATTTACCGCCGCCACTGCCAGTAATCCAATAAAGTCTGGTGTTCCCTTGAAACACCCTCTGGCCTCTTATTTCCTCACAGAAATCGTCCTTCATATATTCTGCGCCTGCCAGAGACGCAGTAAAGATGGCCCTACCCAATTCAAATCTGGCGTTTTCGCTGCTGCAGCGTTTGCAAACATTGAGGAATCAATAGAATTGGTGACCCCCTGGACCCTCGGATGTAAGCGGGAAGACGGAGGTATTTTATCTCGATTGGGCGACATGCCTCGCATTTGGCAGCCCCTACCTGCATTGATTCCGGAGGGAAAACGGCTTGGCAGCATGGAGGGGGCCCAGGGGCACGCTAGTGGACATTGGGGAGCTGTGTTGAAGTAGTTTCCACTCACCTGCATGCCTGCACAGACCTACAGTCTTGGAGCTGCTCTCCCACGCCACCGACCCGGCATCTACGACACAGTGCATGCTGGGACAGGTACTTCCCTGAACATTATATGAACTACCTAGGTGTGTCCACAACATTAGGGGGAGGAGCATGTTGCTGCAGGCGATTATTTCAAACAGGATTGAGTAACAGTTGAAACTGACTATGGTGATGGGTACTGAGGAAGGCCAGGAAAAGCCGAAATGCATTTACCGCCGCCACTGCCAGAAATCCAATAAAGCCTGCTGTTCCCTTGAAAACCCCTCTGGCCTCTTATTTCTTCACAGAAATCGTCCTTCATATATATATATATATATATATATATATATATATATATATATATATATATATATATATATACCAAACAATTCCCACCACTTCCGGCGTGCGGCGAGGAAGGAACTCAGATCACCACAACAAATCAGGCAAGATGTAGATTTTATTTGCGTTTCTTCAGCCTGCAACGACGCGTTTCGGGCTTCAAGAGCCCTTGATCACATTCCATATATATATATATATTTTTTTTTTGCCATCTTATATAGCTCAAAGAAGACCCAAGTGGCAGAACTGAAGTAGACAGAACTACAGGTAATAGCATTGCTCTCCTTTAATATTTGAACAGATGCCTATCCTCTACCTACTTCTTGCCTCTGTCATCAGGAAGATTTTGTCAGTCTGGGCACCACAAAATTGAGGGCTGTTGGTTTGGGCTTCTTTGCTTAGCCATCTTAAACTCTTAGCGGGTGCAAATGGAACTGCGGACTACAGAAGGAAGGCACTTCCCAACACCTGTCCCTTAAATGTGGAACAACTTTCCCCACCCATCTGGACTTCACCCTCCATCCAGGTTTCAGAAAAACAAAAAAATGCACCCATTTTAAACTGACATTTTCGGCTGCCTCCTACTCTCACTCTACCACATTCTCACAAGTGCCTAGAAGCAATTAAATCATGCAGTATTTGCTGTACATAACGAAAAATAAATCTCTTAATGGTTCCCTTCACTTCTGAGCTCTGTATTTGCATGACAGCATGTTTTATGCCAAGTTAGCAAGATATGTAAAAAGGTTATAATCACGTCTCAGATGTATGGTGGTAATGGCCTACTCCATGGCCTCCCAGACTCCACACCGGCACCCCTTAAGGGCATCCTACATGCGACAGCTTGTCTCATTCAGGGCCTCAATAAATATCATCATATCACCTCCATCCTGGGGGAGCTTGATTGACTGCCTTTTCCGTCCCACCCCAACTTGAAAACCAGCTGCATCATTTACAAAATCATCACAGCCAAGGGGCTAGCTTAGTTTATCTTGTTGACAAGCTCACCATGTCTGGAGGATCTCGGTACTCCGGCAAGACGTGTCCATCTATGCACCTAGGATCTGGAACAACATTCCCATATCTATCAGGGCTGCCCAAAACTGCTCCAATTTAGGAAATAAATGAACACTCACTTCTTTAAAGGGCACTACGTCAATGCAATATACAATTCAACCCAGGTTCCTCTCCTCTTACTTGTTGATTTTATGCTTGCTTTAAACATGATCAGCATTCCACTGCCTTTTGGCTTGGCTGGTGCTATAGAAATACGATATACATAAATACCCTCTCTTCTTACCCAGACACAACAGGGCACACAGGAACACTCTTTTTTAAAATAAATACACAGGCTATGAACCCCCATCACAAAGTAATTAACAAACAGAAACATTATTTATCAAGCACTTTGAGAAGATAGACTATTTCCCAAGAAACTGCATCTAATGAATGAGTGTAGTAGTGAAAGAAAGAACTTGAGTAAGTTGTTTTAGTTTGGCCGTTTTTTTGTAGTGCTCTTGATGACATTTGGTGCGATAGAAACAAAGCTAACCTCGCATATTATAAAGATATGATACCCACCACTAAGAATTTTGCCTCGCAATACTGCTTGTCTTTTATCTATTCTAATTTACATGGCCAACACAGGTACCACAACACTTAGACTACTTCACTTAGACCCATCAGACTACTTTTGTTCAACATAATGGCTTGCATCTTCAGGTTAGCTCCTATATACCTGAAGCTGTCACAGAATATTTGATGCCTGTTTTGTCCATTCTCACCTGACATGGTGTAGTCTTTTTATCTTAAGCTGAGCTAAGCTTTCTAGTGATGTTCCATGGCTCATGCACTCCACTTTTGTTCCACTGTAGAATGTAGCTGTAATAGAATGTTTGGCCTCAAACTCAAAGTCAGTTGTTTGCTGGACTTTGTAGGATGGGGTCTCTTACTTTGAGGATACAATAAAAACCTACACAATTGTACTTCTGCCTGCCTGCTGTTCATTTAATCGACCTCACTACATTTTGGCGCCGATTGGACTTCACCCACCGCTAGAGACCTCAACTCAACTCTCCATTTTGTTTATGTTTTTTCAAGTTTCTTTGAGTTCTGTGCTTGGATTTTCACTGAACTCTTTACAAACCCTCTTCTACTATTTTTTCCTTTCTCTGAGAGTCAAGGACTGCCTTTTTGTCTTGCTTCTACCAAGGATTTTCTTGCTTCTACCAAGTATTTCATTCTCTACATCTCCGTTGGTACGCGCTTCAACAATCACATTTCCCATCGTGATTGTGACAAACATCGCGTTTGTGGCAAGCAGACTGAAAGCTCTTGGCCAACTACTTAAAGACATCGCACAGGTATTTAAGAAAAAAGTTGTCTCTTATCGACGATCTTGCCAAGCGCTGTGTTGTTGTACAAGCTGTTATCTAGCAACACCAAACACTCCGCAAGCAACATCCTTCTTCTTACAGTTGCCATGCAACGAACTTTCTCCAGCGTCGACGTGTTTTAGACAGACTTCACGCGCTCTGCCTGAGGCGTCATCGGACATTCCTTCAGACGCGCATAGCAACCAACGTGTCTGTCGCAAACCAATTGCCCTCATCACGCTACACGCCAACATCACTGCGCAACGCGTTGACGTCATCGTGCTGGGCGCCATCTTTGTTTACCATAACGCTGATCAGCACAGCTTGTTCCCGTGTTGCTGCTCTCCGCATTTCTTTTTTTAAACGCTACCACGCTGATCAGCACAGCTGTTCTTCAACGCTGCGGACTAATTTTACACTACGCTGATCGGCACAACATTTCTGTTAATGCTGATCAGTCCGGTGATTCTTACACATGCTCCTTCCAGTCAGCTGGTCCTGAAGATCACATCGTGTATTTAACACGCTGACCAGCACAGCTTAAAAAAAAAATGTATTGTCTTTTCTTTCACGCTTATCTGCACAACATTTAGCAGATCACAAACACCGTCTCACCTTGTTTAAATTAATTCTGTGGTACATGGCGCTTATGTCATTTTATACTTTGCTTTGCGTGTGATAACCATATTTTTATCCTACAGTTATTCTACAGTCTCTTTTTCTTTCACTATTTCTAGGGAACAATATACAGAACCTTCCACATTTTTTTGTGTTGTTTAGGAATTGTCATTGACTCTTGACCATGAAAAATGTTACGGCCCCACCATTTTTTCTATCTGAGCCCGGAGATCCGTCCATACCATGGATTAAGTGGAAAACAGTCTTCACCCACTATGTAAGGGTATGTGGCACCTCTTTGAGCGCAGAGAGAAAATCGTCTTGATGCACTGTTTGGGTTCAGAGGGACAGGATAACTTTGAGAACCTTCCTTATTTATCTGATGCTGAGGCGGAGTCACTCAACGAGTACGAAATATGCATTAAGAAAATGGATTTACATTATCTTCCAAAATTGAGCATGGTATTAGAACGCTTCAATTTTTGAAAGAGAATGTAGAGGCAGAATGAAACCGTAGAACAATATGTCACCGCTCTTCCAAACTTGCTTCATCGTGTACTTTTGGAGGGACCCTGGATGAGAGGCTTAGAGATCAGCTCATGCTAGGTTCATCTCTAGAATAAGGGAAAGATAGCTTATGGCAAAAAGACAATCCTTTGCTTCAAGAAGTTATAACTGCCCTTAAATTACATGAACCAACAACCAAAAATGCCAATACTGATACACACTTAGAACACCTTTAGATGGCACATAAGTCACTAATCAAACATGTGGCAAGTTTAATCAATAAACGTTTTATTTTTTCAAAGTTAAATCCTTTTCATCTTTTTATATATACTTTTTTGGGACATCGCCACAGGTAATACAAACAATACAACAACAAAATATAAAAAAATTGATTTATGTACACCCATCACACAACATCTGTCCAAAACATTCAAACACTTTCAATCCAGTCAACCCACAAAACTACACTCCTACTACACAATCACACTCATACTCAAAACAGTCCCTTTACATCCATATATCAAAAATTCATGTACATAGAATGGAGAAAAGGGACAAAATATCACAAACAATGCATTTAGATGAACAACAGGCTTGGATATGTCAACCTCAAAAAATGAGCAGGACAAAATACACAACCAATAATTTTACACTGAACAACCAGCCTTGACAGTCTAGCAGCAATGCATTTATTTGTTAATACAAACGAAAAAAGGTCTATGCGTTTCGAACCCTGTTACTCATAGGGTTCTCCTCAGGACCACCAACAACTGTGTTCTGGATCCGAAAGTGATCAATAAAGTTACAGATCAATAGCACAACAGTAGCAACTAGAGACGGGGCGATGTAAGATCTTGTAGCACAGACTTTTTAATGTCTGATGGGAAGGAGTGGATGTTGATCCGTTGATTCCATCCTGCGGTTCGAGCAGAGTAACACCAGAAGTAAAAACAATCCTTGAAGAGAGCGTCACTAGGTTCTTCAATATGTCCTGCGTTTAAGGTGGCATTTGAAAACAATCCGGGTCCGATCCAAATTTCCGCAATGTCTGAAGGCACCCGGGGATAATCAACCGTGCATTTCTTAAGCCGGCGTCTAATCACGGCCGCTGTGTGCAACCAACGTTTCCTTCGTGCACAGAATTTCTCACTAGTCGGAACCACCGTGTGTCAGGACCGTAGTTGGCTAATTGCTTCGCAATGGTTATATGAACATTCTAATACCTGGGCTGAAACCATTTGTAAGAATAACGTTGGTGAGAAAAAGAATTCAACGGATGTTAAAGAGGTTAAAGCGTCCACCCCAGCTTTGTCACATAAAAGTTCTATTCCTGAATCAGATGCCTATAGTGGCAACAAAAGTTCTAGTTCTAATACTAAACCCTCCACCTTTAAGTGTTTCGCTGTGGCAACACAGGACATTTAGCTAATTCAAAGATTGTCCTGGCTGGATAGCAACCTGTTCTTTCTGTAAGAGAAAGGGACATTTCTCCAGATGTTGCAGATCCAGCAAGGGTCAAAAAAAGGTGAGGGAGGTAGACATATATGATCATAGTGAAGATGAATCTGTCGTGTGTCAAGTTGATAATCGTAAAGTGGATGGACCTGTAGAGAAGTGTCTAAATAATGACTGTCTTGTGGATATGTTATTTAACTCTGGTGCTAAAATCACACTGATACCTAAGACTTTCCTTGAAAAAAACTTACTAAACAGAGTCAAATTACTCAAACCCGACGTAATTCCCAAGGGTTATGGTGGTTAGATAATAAATCTGTTAGGATGTTTCATGGGCACAATTGACTTCAAAGGAAGGATCACGGCAGGTAAGATTTATGTGTCAATGAAAGGGGATTCACTGATAAGTTGGGCACATCAGCGAGATCTTGTGGTCTATCTTGATCCCAATGAGGTTCCCTCTGTGCGCCTGAGGGATCTTCCTAATGTTGCTGTGATTTCAGAACATGGTGAATGGGTTAAAAAATGTCCCAATGTCTTCGACAAGAAACTTGGTTGTCTTAAGAAATATCTGCATCTCATCAAATTGAAAAAGAGTCATTACCCAAGATTGCCAAAGTCAGAAATGTTCCACTATTAGTCAGAGACAAAAGGAAGGTAGAATTGGGTAAATGGATTGCTAATTGTGTTATAGATGAAGTTGAAGCAACAGAATGGGTTTCTCTGGTGGTGATGGCCCGTAAGGCCAACGGAGAGGCAAGATTATGCATCGATATGAGGGAACTCAACAAGGCCGTTGTAGTTGATCATTACCCGCTTCCCAATATTACCGAGATGTTAACTTCCTTGGATGAGGCTACACACTTCTCCACGTTAGACCTATCCTCGGCCTATCATCAGGTCAGGCTCCACCCCTCTTGTCAAGACTTCACCACGTTCATCACTCCCTTCGGCACTTATACGTTTTTAAGGATGCCTTTTGGATTGATTTCAGCTGCCTCTGTGTTCCAAAGGGTGATGGAGAACATTTTGGCTGGTCTTCATGGGGTTAAAGTCTACCAAGATGATGTTCTGGTGCATGGTGTGTGTGACTCGCAGAGAGCATGATGAAAGAGTATGAGAGGTTTTGGGTAGGTTACAAGAGGCGGGTCTCACTCTTAGGTTGCACAAGTGTAGATTTGACGTAGAGATCATAGAATATTTTGGTCATTTAGTTTCTGGGGCTGGCATCAAACCCAAACCGTCTCTGGTGGAGACAATCAATAATCTCAAATACCCTGAGAATAAAGATGAATTGGTTAAGTTTCTTGGCATGGCAAAGTTTTATAATAAATTTGTTCCAGGGTTTGTCCAGAAGACAGAGAAAATGAGAACTTTACTAAAAAAAAGGACAAGAATTTGTCTGGGACAAATATTGTTGTGCAGAATATGATCTAATCAAAGATTGTCTCAATCATGCTCAAAATCTTTCAAGTTTTGATCCAACTAAAGACTCATATATAATGACTGACGCAAGCTGTAAAGGTATTGGCGCAGTCCTCTTGCAGAAGAGAGAAAAGGTTGACAACACCATCTTGTTTATTGCCAGACCTCTGAGAGGGGCTGAGTGTAACTACTCAGTCGTCGAAAAAGAGGCTCTGGCAGTTTATTGGGCTGCTCGCAAACGTAAGAAATATTTATTGGGAAAACAGTTCTCTGTTATTTCAGACCACAAAGCTCTTAAAGAGGTATTTGAAAAGAAAGGAATTGACTGTGTTTCTCACAGAATAAGCAAGTGGGTAGTTGCTCTACAGGACTTTGAGTTTAGTGTTTCTTATTTGCCTGGTTCTAGTAACATCTTGGCGGATTGTTTGTCCAGGCTTTGCGGTGACTCTCTCTCTGGGCATGATGAGGATGATTCTCTCCTTGGTGAGGATTCTTCCAAAGATTTTAAAGTATGTATTGTAATGGAAGGCGTTATTACAGAAGATGAATGGACAACTGAACTGAGTATTGATTCTACTCTGCAGCAAGTGATGGTGTTTGTGCGTGATGGTTGGTGTGAAAAGAAAGAGTGTGATGAATAGATTAAAGGATTTTGGGGCGTTAGAGAACAGTTGTCCTTACTCAACGGGTTATTGGTGAGAGGAAGCAGACTTGTTCCTCCCACAAAATTGAGACCTAAAATAATTGAAAATGCTCACTCTAGTCACATGGGCATTGCCAAAACAAAAGAAAGGTTTAGAGAGGTATATTGGTGACCCGCTATGGATACTCAAATTGAGAGATCTGTGCGGGATTGTGCCCAGTGCTATATGAGCGATAAAGTACTCAAATGTAGAACTCAAACTATGGTTCTCAGGAAACAGTCCACAGGCTCCTGGGTGGACATTTCTTTAGATATCCTGGGACCTGTCAAAGTTAAAAGTCAAGATAAGTATGTGTTGGTGTGCCATTCCAGGTGGCCATTCATAAAAATAGTCAATCGGGTGGACTCCTATTCAGTAATTTCCTTTCTGGATGACTTGTTTGCGAATGAAGGTTTGCCAAGCTCAGTACTGACTGACAATGGTGTACAGTTCACTTCGGGTGCTGTAGTGAGTTTTCTGACTGAAAGAGGCATTGCACATAAACGTGCATCGCTATATCATCCGGAAAGCAATGGGGTTGTCGAGAGGTTTATCAGAGTCCTTAAAGAAGCTATGCAATTGGCTCTTGTGTCCAGCTGCAACTGGGAAGAAGCAGTAAGGAAAAAGGTTTATGAGTATAGGTTCACAGCGCATTCCTCCACTGGTGTAACTCTTTTTACCATGTTTAAAGGATGGTCGGCTTGTACTCATCTCAAACCTTCTTGGATTTCTGCAAAACTGTATGGTGCTGCTGGTTTTGGTGACAACACAGCTGGTTGGAGAGAAAGAGAGTTGGAAAAATGGATACGAGGAAGAGTGTATATGATGCGAGGAAAGCTGTAAAAAAAACCTGTTGTAAATGTTGGAGATTTGGTGAGGATAAAATTACCAGAGAGAAAATTTGGTGTTTCCAAATATAGTCAACCTACAAAAGTTATCAAACTGTTAGGTAATGCGGTTAGGACACAAGATCACAATGTTTGGAATCTCAATAGAATTGCCAAATGTTGTCCAAATTATGCTGAGCCAGACATGTCTCTTCCTTCCACATCTGCACCAGATGTCACTGTGAGGAGATCTGACAGAGAAAGACCTACTCCTTCTCGTTTTAAAGATTTTGTATAACATGCTTAATTTCTCCTGCTTCATCATTTTGTTTTCTTGATAATAAGAGGGAGGTGTTGTAGTGTTCTTATCTTAAACTGAGCTAACCTTTCTGGTGATGTTCCATGGCTCATGCACTCCACTTTTGTTCCACTGTAGAATGTAGCTGTAATAGAATGTTTAGCCTCAAACTCAAAGTCAGTTGTTTACTGGACTTTGTAGGGTGGGGTCTCTTACTTTGAGGATACAATAAAAACCTCCACAATTGTACTTCTGCCTGCCTGCTGTTCATTTCATCGACCTCACTACACATAGCCCTTATCATTATTTAATAAACTATTTCAATTTTTACAGTGCCTTACAGTATTATCACCAATATAATATGGCACCCAAGTTATTTGGTATTTTGATATGCTGTGAAGGACAAAATACATTTGTGGCAATGTCACGTTATAGTGAGGTCATGGTAGAAAACTGTTTATCTAAGTGCAATCTTTCCCTATGTGGTACACTGGGTTACTGGTTGACTGGGGAATGAACCCCGGTCTGCGACAACCACAATCTTTGTCAGAGTAAGGCACAAGCAAACCCCAAATTAACCTGTACTCAACCCACTGGTAGCTTGGCGCAGAACAGTCAGGCTTAACTTGGAGGCAATGTGTAAAGTGTTTGTGCAACACTTCAAACAGTAAAACTGTGAAAACACCACACAAAAAGATCCCACAAGAGTTTGGAAAAATAGATAAATTAATTGAAAAAAAATAAGCTGTAAAATAGCCCCTAAGATCACAAAGCGCCAATAGCGGCTATCTGGTCACACTGGACAAGGGCAAATTCAAAAGTTCAGGTCGATCATGATGGAACTCAGGTCGGATAAAGTCCCAGATTAGTCCTACTGAAGCATTACTTTTCCAAGTTTTGTGCTAAATGTCCCGTTCACGGTCGAGAGGCCCACTGGGTGTAAGGAGAGCTGTGCAGGAGGCCGCCAACGCTACGCGAAGACCAGGCCAGGTGTCACGGACAGGCGGGCTGGAGCTCCACATTGACAGTCCCTTGCAAGCAGTCAATGCTGTAGTGTGAAGAGATGAGCTGGGGGCACTTCACTCTGATTTTCGGTGCAAACAGCACGGTCTTGGTGCGAACTAGCCTGTATGCGGTTACGAAGAGCCCAAAAGCCTGATTTAAGCTTGCTGAGCTACGAACCACTGACAAAATATCGACCTGCAAAATATCAACCTACAGAAATTGACGCTGAAATATCGAAGGCAAGAATATCGACATCCTATCTACAATATCGTAATTAAAAATATAGTTTTTTTCTGTTAAACATTTTTCGTAAAATAAAGTAAATAATACTTATAAATAAAATAAACATAGATAAAATATTTAATAATGTTTAAAATTAATAAAGAATACAGATATAAAAATAAAACATGAATTAAACATATACATAAAATATATAATATATACTTACTTAATAATAAGTTGTAATAATTATTTTAATAACTTATAAATTATTCAAAAATATTATAATTTAAAATACATCTACACACATAAAACAATAACATAAATAAAAAGTAAATAATAATGTTTAATACATTTAAAAATTAAATATACTTTCAATATTTTTAACATTAATTATATACTACATTATCTAAAATAATACAAAAAAATTGAAAATAGCTAAAGAAATAAAACTACTATTCAAAGTCCCAAAAAAACAACCGTAATAAAAATGTTGGATAGCGTAGGGCTTAAAATTACTATTCCCACTCCAAAAAATGTAACGGTAGGGAAAGCGTTGGATAGCGTAGGGGTAAAAATTACTATTCCAACTCCAGAGAGTGAAACAGTAGGGAAAGGGTTGGATAACGTAGGGGTAAAAATTAGTATTAAAACTCCAAAGAGTGCAACAGTAGAAAAAGCGTTGGATAGCGTAGGGGTAAAAATTGCTATTCCAACTCCAGAGAGAGCAACAGTAGGGAAAGCGTTGGATAGCGTAGGGGTAAAAATTACTATTCCAACTCCGAAGAGTGCAACAGTAGGGAAAGCGTTGGATAGCGTAGGGGTAAACATGACTATTCCCACTATAGAATGTGCAACAGTAGGGAAAGCGTTGGATAGAGTAGGGGTAAAAATTAGTATTCCCACTCCAGAGAGTGCAACAGTAGGGAAAGCGTTGAATAGCGTAGGGGTAAAAATTACTATTCCAACTCCAGAGTGTGCAACAGTAGGGAAAGCGTTGGATAGCGTAGGGGTAAAAATTACTGTTCCAACTCCAGAGAGTGCAACAGTAGAGAAAGTGTTGGATAGTGTAATAGTTAAATATAACATACTTATAAAAAAATGTTTTATTCAAAATAATTAATAATTAAATTTTTTAATGACTCTACATCATTTACAAATACCTATTAATATTTATTAAAAACATAATTACAATTGAATAATTAATTAACAATAAATAACAATAAATATTAATTAATACATATTAATTACCAAATAATAAATATAATATAATGGCCCAACAACAGCCTGCTGGCTATGAGTTTATTCTGTATCCTGCAATGGCCATCTGGCTAGAGTTCTAATTGTGGGGTTAATCTGTACCCGTATATGTAAACATGATGTATGCCTCCACTATAAATTTTTTATTCCACCTTTATCCCTTGTCCAGCTTTATTCCAATGTACTACACGGCGATCTCCTTGCCATGTAACAGGCGCCCATTCTCCCTTGGAGCTCTTTCCTCTTAATTCTGTATTCCTTTTCTCACTTCCTTGCTTCACTCGGCGGGCCAGCCTTCCTGCTAATTTGGCTCATGACGACCTTGTCATGCATACCCTCTGCTTCCAACATTGCAGCTACCTTGGTCTACATGCATCCCTCTGCGTGCAGTCTAGTCCCAGTAGTGGTCTCGCTCTCCCTGCCCATGCGGAGAGATCCCTGCGCTGTGTTTAAATTCACCACTGCTACTTAGAAGCACTTGTGGACTGACTCCCCAGTTGACACCGGCTATTTCCGGTGCATCTTTCTTCCAAAGTAGTCACGCCTTATAGTAAGTAAAAGCCAGGATGTCTCCCAGCATGCTCCCTCCCAGCAACCAAGCCCTTCTGATCTTACTTCTCCTTAATTCCAGAATTGATTTCACCCACACCCATGCTTGACGTGGTGCCACCTCCCGCCCGAATAACCCTGGGTCCGTCCTTCATCCCCCCTAGCGGCCCCCAGCGGTGCTTTAAGTAAGTTTTACCTTTCTTGCACTCCTTTGCGCTCACCCTTCAAGTGACCATTGGCCGGCCCTTTAACTTAACGTCTTGATTTGCAGAAGTCATCAGCACGCGGCCCCAATTGCGTACACCGCTCATGCTTCCTCCTTGACCCTGTGTCTCTATGCTGACCAATCTCCCTTAAGTACGTTCACTGCTCTAGATGTGCTTTCATGCCTTGGCAACTTACTTTGTTACGCCACTGATCATTCACTGTAATTGTCCTTGCCTCCTCGTTCACAGGCCTCAGGGGCGGCTCTAGGCTCATGGTGGCCCTGGGCAGGGAGAGTAGGTAGGGGGCCCCGTAAGAGGGTGTCCGGGCGGGGAGGAGCGCAGAGGCCAGTGAAGAGGAGGAGGGTCAGGGTGTTTGGAAGTGGAACAGAGCCGGAGGCCCCCAAATCCCTGCCAGGGGCCGCCACGCAAATATGTATCCATCCTCAGCGGATTATTAAATAAAGGATATATATTGGCGTGGTGGCCCCTGGGGTTTGGTGGCCCTGTGCAGGTGCACAGCTTGCACATGCCTAAGGCCGCCCCTGCAGGCCTGCCTCGTTCACAGGTGGAACACTGACCTCGCCTCAGGTTCCTGTTCTTAGAAAGACGCCCTGCACAGACCAGGGAGTCAGTGGGGTTTCTCCAGCCCAGCTGCCCGATGCAGCTCGGCTGGAGAAAACCTAAGTGCGCATGTGTGTTTTGGTTGGCCTGAGACGGCCGGACAAAACACAAATGCAAACTTAGGCAACGGAGTGCACGTAGCACTGCTCTTCCCGCTCCCATGCCTAGACCCCGCCCCTCCCAACACCGCTGGCTAAGAGCCGGCAAATGCAAAATAAGACAATGAAAGAACATCGTTTTATTTTACATTTGCTGGCTCTGAGCCTGGCAGTGAGGCGATGCTCCTCTGCCATTGCAGAGGAGCCGCCACTGGTAACAAGTCATATAAAGGTAATTCAGAGGGTTAGGTTAGTGCAACAACACGTGGTAACCTTCATTGACTCAGGTGTTAGTATGCTCTCTAATTGGTTGTGCTTCTGTCCAAACAAAGCACTAAACAAAGCGCTACCTCCAGACCGATCTACCGCCAACTCACACCAGTAGCCAGACCAAAGCTGGGTTCTGGATCTCAGTGAAGCGAAGGGAAGAGTGGAAAGAACCTGAGGAAAAGAACCACCTGGTACAACAGAAGATGTTGAAAATGTTTACATGGTGAGCTGGCCCATACATTTAATAAAGTCTTACCCTGTGGGTGCACCACAGAAAAAATATGTTGGCGTGTGTATCTATGTGTGTTTGCCAAGACCTCAGTGCGGCTATACAGTTTATTTTAGGTAAGGTTACACAATGACTGCATGTCCCACGAGAACCATGGTGTAATCTCAGGCTTTCATTGAACTAATTCAGCACACACTGCGAGCTCTAGTCCTTGTTCACCTCAATTCTTCATTTGGACTAAAGTTATAAATTACAGCAGTTTGTAGAAAGACAATCTTGACTACAATGAGGTGCTTGCAATGACATGAAATCTTCTGGTATGCGGGGCTCTAGATGAACGATCACATGGCACAAAATAGTGGAAATGCCAAACAAAAGAAACAAAACTTAGTTTTTCCTTAGTACATTACCACTTGGACTACTGAGCAACAAATAGCTAAATCAGATCTGGCATTCCTACAAAAAGTGTTTGCACCTCTCCTGAACAAGAGTCCCCTTGGAATACATTGGCTTTATTCAGCAGTGGATAAACTCAGACGTGGAATTCAGTAGCATTTTCTGCATTTTTGGGATAACAGGCCAATGGCACTTTCGTTGCAAGGCCCTGCCGTCAAAAAATGCAGACGGGGGGAGATTGTGATCCTTATGCAACCCAGGCACCCAATCAATACTCTTTAGCATCTAACTATTGATTCCTGACCATCACCAGAGCAGTCTCATCAAGCAAACGCTAGCAGAGGCAGCCTCAGGGAAGGAGCGATAAAAATGGGAAGGCAGCGGATGGACATCTACAGATGATATCTCGATGGAGAGCCTCCTAAGCCATCGCTCAGCGGCAGCCATCTTTGTCCTGTTGTCAAGGAGCCATCTGGAAGAAAATCGACATTGGTCTAAATGGCTGTTTATCCGGACAGGCAGAGCATGGTTTTCTCCAAACCTGACCAAGAAAGCAAATCTCAGCATCGAAAGGTCGAAGCAATCAGTTGCGCCCTCCCCGTCCTATCTCATATTGAATTAGAGAGAAATTCAATGAATAGTAGAGTAAGTTCCATAGCAGGGCTAGGTTCACACTGCTGTGTTTACTGCAACAAATTTCAGTCCTGGATAGAAGGGGCAAAGGACTGATGCAAGAAAGGATTGTTTTGACGAATGAACACGTGTAATCAATTACGACTTGACTTCTTGATAAGTTACGTATGTGACATAACAAGATGTAAAATGGATTACACTGACTATTGTGAGTTCTGCCACAGGCCCAGAGGAAGACAAGACATGATGTCTGGTGTCATCATTCAGAAAATTGAAGACTTCCCCAGGTAGAGCACAGGCATAAAAACTCTTCACCCAGGAGAAATGAAGACCACAAATGAATCAAACAAGATACAGATATTACCATTGAGGGAATAGACAACTCTTGTCTCACACAAAATGGAAGAGGAAAGACGACTCTGCTATTGTACAAAACCATTTAAACAGTTTCTCTGAGGCAGACACAAAAGAAAGGGGTTTACAAAGTGAACCAGTATGTGAGGGGAAAACAGACCTCAGTTGAGAAAATGTTTTAGGATTACAGCAAATGTCGAAATAAAAGACTTCCCCTTGACAGATGCAAGAGATTCACACTAAGCCAAATTGTCATACAATAACTGTCTATCAAGATATTGGTGGCCTTCAAAACAGTGGCTTACCCACCCTATATAATCTTCTTACATCTCTTAGCATCGTTGGCACTGCCCTCAATTGGATCTCCTCCTACCACTCCAGTCTTTCATTCTCTGCCTACTAACCTCGCAGTTCCCTGCCCCATTTAGATCTGAGGTGCCTCTGGGTTTCCACTGAAGGAGTTTCAGATAACCCTTGACCTGGCACTTCATTTGCTGCAGGACCAGTGAGGCCAGTGGCAATGGCTCTGGTGCTGTAGCATGGCATACTTGGTGGTCCTAGACAGGCAAAAGAAACAAAGACTTAGGATGCGCCAGAAAGAAACCCCCTGTGAATCAGAGCCTTTATTTTTTTTGCTTTTCTAGAAGAAATTCCCTGTTTCAGGAGTCTATTTTTTAAATACCGAGCGTGCCAAAAACACAGGGGCATATTATCAAGGGTGGCAATAGAATTATCACTGCTTAGCGGCCGAAAACGGCCGCTAAAGCGGTGAAAATTCCCTATCGCCCTATTAGCAAGCTGTAGCTAACAGCAGTTAGCGACAGCTTTTAGGTGATAGCGAGCGGTTTGGGCCCCCCTTTGCATGTTGCCATGCGCCATGAAACCAATTGGTGTCCATGCGCGGTAACAAGTTCTTTTAACATAACATAACATAACATGTTAGCGATATTTATCGCTAATGACATGCAAAGTGGGCGTACCCAAATTGTTAGCGACTGAAAACAGTCGCTAACATCGCTATCGCCTATTAGCAAGGCAGGCGTAGCTATGGAAATATTCGCGCTAAGCGCGAATATCTCCAAATACTAACACATGCCCAGACCAGTTCTTAGCCATGTTATCCAATGGGAGGCGGATAACATGGCTAAGAGTATTTCGTCGCTAATGCGTGAATATCGCTGTATTCTCAGCGATATTCACGCATTTCGCCACTATCGCCGGAAAATGTATCGCTTTGGAGATAAACGTTGCTAATAGCACGTTATCTCAGCGATAAATTCCGGAGATGCTCAGCGATTAAAAAATCGTCGCTAAGCCTATTTAGCGATAAATATCGCTACTTGTTGGTAATTTGCCCCACAGTTCTTATGCTCTGCTTTCTGCTGTATCATAAGGTACTACAGAGACCTTCAAGCAAACATATCTTCTGACAAAAATATCATGGCTTATCGATCGTTCATGAAATGATTGCGCCTTTGGGGACAGATTTTCTATTATTGACTCCAGTGGGGGAATATTTTGTAAACCTTATTTAGGATACGATATTGTGGTATCATACCTCTACAAAAACCACTTCTAAACAGTGAACAAACTTTAAAAACCTTATGCAGCCAAACATGAATAAACAACAGACAGTCTATTAACAGAGTCGCCAGATGTGCACTAAAGGTTCACCACACTGAAAAAAAGTGCCGAAATCCCATGATAATGGCAATAAAATAAAATAACATATGTAAATTGGGTAGAAATTAGCATTGGGAAGTTTTGTGAATACAAGAAATTAAAGATTGTGGGTTTTACCTTTCTTTTCTTCCTTTTCGGAGAAGACCCATCTAACCCTAATCTTAATACTGCAGAAAATCTTCTGTGCTGGTGGATTATCCATAGCACCAAGGGCCTGATTTACGGCCCGTTTTTGCCTGCGCAAAGGGTTTGCGAACCCGTTTGCGTATCATGGGCCATGTACAAAGCCTATTTAGCGAGTTGCAATTTATTTGCGACTCGCTAAATAGGTTTTGCGACTCGCTATTGGGATGGGGCGTTTCCTTCCAAATAGCCAGCCTCAAAACCATGTACTAATGTCTTGCAACCACAATTGCGGTTGCAAAACACTCGCAATTACCACCTACTTCAAGTAAGTGGTAATGCATTTGCAAATGGGAAGGTGTCTCCAGGGGACCGCTTCGCCTTTGCAAATGCATGCGAAAATATATTTTACGGGCAGGCAGTCGTCCCAAGGACCACTGCCTGCCCGTGAAAAATTAAACAAAAACGTTTCATAAAAAAAAAAAAAAATGCAGTCCCAGACATGGTGGTCTGCTGAGCCCAGGAGGCCTCCATCCCTGGGAGGGCTTGTCATTCCCAATGGGTTCGCAAATGGCGAAAGGCTCATGAACATTAAAGAGCCTAGCAATTTGCGACCCCATTGGGAATCGCAAACAGTGTTAAACACACTGTTGTACATTTTATTTTGCGCCTGGCAATTTGCGACTCGCACTTAGTCGCAAATTGCGAGGCGCAAAATAAAATGGTCGTACATCTGGCCCCAAGTTCCATCTGCAAGCATAACTATCCATAGAAATGGACGAGTTTATGAATCAGCATCTGGGAGTTGTGTAACTTAGGTGTGCAAAAAGTTTAAGAATCAGAATTCTTGTTGGTGGGCAGGGACCCAAGAATGCATGCTGGAAGCTGGTTGGTTATTTTATTATGTGGAGCCTAGCGGCAGCGCGTATACGCTGCTCGCTCTGAGAGGAATGCTGTAATAGGGTATGCTGTGGAAGCCTCCTCCACTCTCCACCCATATTTGTCATTGGCTTTGTGTCATTGTCCTTCCAAAATGCTGGCTTTTGATTAATTATGAGGCTTGTTAGTCCTGCCTTGTCTCCATTTGTTAACACCCATAAGGACTGGACCGTTTACTTGGCTTGTTACATGGCAGGCTTCATCTGGTGAGTGAGCACTATCTTGGTAATGGACACTGATGGGGACAATGGCGGCTGCAGCGCTATGCACTCTAAATTGTATGCTTTTTACTTTAATGAGCGTGGCACCCGCTTTAGGGACACCGCACTCAATTTATTTATTTATTTATATTTTAACATTCATGTTGAGCCCGACTTCTTCTTCTGGGACACTGCGCTCTGTTTAACTTTCATAATGAGCGTGGCGCTCGCTTCAGGGACACGGCGCTCTGTTTGTTTTTTATTTATTTTTTATTTAAAAACGAAACGGGGCACCTCTTCAAGGACATCGCGCTTGGTTTTTTAATGCTTTTATTAACTTTAACAGTGAGCGCGGCACCCACTTCAAGGACACCATGATCAGTGTTAAAGTAAAACAAAAAATAAGATACCACGCGCTGTGTCCTTGAAGCGGCGCGGCACGGCGCTTAATTTTAAACGTAACCATTTGCAATGCAAATGTCTTGCCTTTACATGAGTTTAAGCTATTGACATTGTAAATGACAATGCCCTTTATTTATGTTTTAAAAAACAAAAATAATAGGCATTGTAATTCACAATGCCAATAGCTTAAACTCACGTAAATGTGAGACCTATCGCATTGCAAATTCTTTTTTTATAAGTGTACAAGACTATTCCCGGAATAGGGAATAACCTACCAGACTTGGATCTACTGGCTCCTTCGCCACAGGTTTTCCCAGATTCTTTAACACAAATATTTACCATATGCTTGAGAAGGTGGTAAAAATCTGATGGAGGGCTGCAGCATCTGATGAGAGGAGGACACAGGAAGGAATTTGGGAACTGAGGAAGCCTGATCATCTCTAGGGAGGGATAGTACTGTCTGCTCCCCGGGTGGTGATGGAAGGGTTGGCGGGGGCTGGACTGTCCCTCGGCCCACAGCCTTTGTCGCTCTAAAACCGGCTTCTCCAACATGAAGATCATGAGATACTTGCAGCTCTCCAGCTACCGGTATGTATATCTCCTCTGTGCAGAGCAGCATACTAAATTAGAAGGTTTTCCTCGGGTGAATTAATATATGTATCATAAGATTGAAAAGCGTTTGTTCCACAAGAAAATGTTTGCATATTCAGCACTCATATGCTGATGTGTGGGCAAATGGCTAGAGTGATCGACCTCAAAGACGGGGACCGGGTTCGAGTCTCGGCAGGTACACTCAACATCCTGTGATCTTGGGCAAATCACTAAATCTCCCTGTGCATAACAAAATGAATGTGTCCATCTGTAACGCAACTTGTGCTCATGTAAAGCGCTGTCATACCTTCAGGTCGAGTACGCGCTATGTAAAACTCAAAAATAAAATGCTGATATTTGAGTGACAAATAATTCAGCATTGCAGAGACCTATTACTAATATTAATACCTTGGTGCCAGGGGCATTGCAGCTATAATGGTTATACATTATCCATTTAGAGGCATTCCACACTGAAAGCTTGTTTTATACATTACTACTGGCATCTGTACGTGATGCCCTGAGGTGACCACTACAGGTAATATTGCATATAAAGTCTGCTAATGCAGTCTTCTCAGATGTGTTCACTATTAATATGAGTATCTTGGGATGATTTAATTGAACATAAGTAGCTCTTTTTACAGAAAAGGTTGGAGACTCCTGCAAGCCTATGGTTTCATCGGCCCTATAATGTCAAGTCCCGATACACCAGACAACTTGTAGTTGCCAAGAGCGGTATCCTCACGGGATAGCTCCTGGCAAACTGTAATGAGGGCCTCTGCGTATTAATACTGCTAATACATACATGGCTTACACAGTAGGCAATAGTATCAGGCCTACGGACAGCATTGCTTCTGAGCTGACTCTTTAAACTAATCCGCCACTACCTTTGGTACCTGGTCATTATTAGAGCAGAAAATTGAGATGGTCATCTGGCTCACACCCAGCTCATCAATTGATTTCTAATCTCAAGCCCATGGGAATAGATTGTTGGCCCTGGGTCTAAGGGCGAGAAGATGCTGGGGGTGAGCCTGTCCCTCACAAGGATAAACTGCGCCAGCAATGTGCAGAATTCGATATTTGATTCCTCTGGGAGGGTTTATTTCATTTCCTCTTGAGCTCATTGCAGCGCCAGCATTTAATAAGAAACTCCCTAAGCGACTAGTGCGCGGCAAAGGTCGCGTACGGGAGTGAGAAGAGCAGGGTGGAGGGGAAGAGGGCGGCCATTTGCTGTAATAGGACAGTAAAACAATGGTCATTCATTTCTGCTGCTGCAGCTGAATGCTTGGATCACTGGTTCAGAATACGGCTGACTGCTTTTAAAGGGCTGAACTGAATCCATCAAATAATGGTTCTGAAGGTGCACTCACCTCTCCCAATGTATTCATAGATCTTCCCAACCCGCCTTCGGGCAGTTGAGGGAGGGGCCTTTAGGGCTGATTTAGAGTTTGACGGACAGGCTATGCCAAGAGATTTTCAGACAGGGTACTCCTTTGCAAATACAACTGAGTACCCGGCTGTCCACCAAATCGATTGAATCTAATTAGGGTCAAAAATACTGCTAGCTTTCTGCAGACGGATCCCCCTTGGGTCCATCCACGGAAAGCGTCCTCTGACAACCTGATGGAGTTTGGGCTGTGAGAGGAAGGGTATTACACCGTTCAAACAATTTAGGGTGGAGTGGCCTTTTTTATGCCCGTCACCATCAGGAGGGACAGAGAAGAACAAATAATGATGCCCCCCCCCCCCACCAGGGAAAAAACTCCACGGTTTTATGTTGAGGGGTCAGCGTCATTCGTTATTTGTTTTTTGTTTTTAAACTCTCACTTTGTTTTTTGCGTGTTTTTGTATAAACAAAAGCTCTGTTAAAATTTGGTGGACGGTCTTCAAAACTAATTGTGGCTCTCCACAAAACGTTTCGAAGATTAACAGGATCTGCCATGACGGCGGTTCTTGTCAAGGTGCAGTGATCACTTCTGCGACAGCGGTAATCTCTAAATTTGTTGGCTGCAGGTTTTTAACATAATGTCTTCCATCACCCTGAGTACCGTCTACCAAACTCTAGAGCATGCTCTTTCTCTTCAGCCTACCACTGGTGAGACCTCACCTTGTGTCTATCACTCTGGCGCATCACCGCGCTCATGGATCTCAACAGAAGGTTTCCTGGGGCAGGAGCTGCTACACCTGATCTGCCCTGTGAGTCCCTTGGTACTGACCTTGTAACTCTTGGCTGGAACGGCAGTGTCAGGGACAGACCACAGACACAACTCTAAAAGAAATGCTTGGCATTCTGTAGTTATCAACTCAACCCTATGCACACTGACAGTGAGCATCACAGGGTATGAAACATTTTAAATGTAGAAAAGTATATTACAACAAGCATGGATCTGCATCACAACAAGGATGCAGAACAGGATGTATGGAGAAGTGCAAGCCTCCATCATACAACATAGGTTGTACAGAGCAGTGTAAGCCTCCATCATACAGCACAGAATGTATGGAGCAGTGCAAGCCTCCATCATACAGCACAGGTTGTACAGAGCAGTGCAAGCCTCCATCATACAGCACAGGATGTATGGAGCAGCAGTGCAAGCCTCCATCATACAGCACAGGATGTACAGAGCAGTGTAAGCCTTCATCATACAGCACAGGACGTACGGAGCAGTGCAAGCCTCCATCATACAGCACAGGACGTACGGAGCAGTGCAAACCTCCATCATACAGCACAGGATGTATGGAGCAGCAGTGCAAGCCTCCATCATACAGCACAGGATGTATAGAGCAGTGTAAGCCTTCATCATACAGCACAGGATGTATGGAGCAGCAGTGCAAGCCTCCATCATACAGCACAGGATGTACAGAGCAGTGTAAGCCTCCATCATACAGCACAGGATGTATGGAGCAGCAGTGCAAGCCTCCATCATACAGCACAGGATGTACAGAGCAGTGTAAGCCTTCATCATACAGCACAGGACGTACGGAGCAGTGCAAACCTCCATCATACAGCACAGGACGTACGGAGCAGTGCAAGCCTCCATTATACAGCACAGGACGTACGGAGCAGTGCAAGCCTCCATTATACAGCACAGGATGTACGGAGCAGTGCAAGCCTCCATCATACAGCACAGGATGTACGGAGCAGTGCAAGCCTTGCTCACAAAAAGAAAGCTAATCCTCCATTACAGTGCTGCATGATAAACAAGGAGAAGTGTGGCTCAAGTGGTTGGAGTGGCAGACCCTGATGCAGAGGTCTGGCTCGGACCAGGGTTCAATTCCCTGCCTCGGCGCGTCTTGGGCTCAAATTTCCCCAGACCTGACAATTCTCGCCCCGGTGCCTATTCCAATCATGGAGTCCCACTCTGTAACTCTGGGCAATAGCTTGCTTAATCTCCACAACGGCCCCTCGCAGCGGGATGCCTGGCTTTCACCTTGGGGATGCCCAGTAATGGGTTATCTCGCAGGGGAATACCAGGACGGGTTCCCTAAGCAAGCGCTGGGACGCTTTCGGGCATCCATGCGCTCTACAAATCAAATTTCATTTCATTTCTCCTTGTCAACAAAATAGCGTCAGGGATTGGAAAAAGCAGTGCAAGCCAAATAAATGCAACACTGGAAGCAAGGAATAGTGGAACCGTCCATCACAAACAGATGCAGCCTGGAATGCAGGAGCAGTGCAAACCTCCCTCAGAACACGCATAAGCAACAGCTGTAACCGCATCTCTCGTAAAATCAGAGGTAGCCTTTGAAGTATCAGTGCAAGCCGCTACATGACGAAAATAGCATGTTATCAAAGAAGGAGGGAGAAAGAGGCTAGGGCTAGGTTCGGCCTCTTGAATTGTAAAGTACAACACTATAACCCATATATAATGGATTGTGAGAACCTAGCCTGCGGAAAAGTAGTAGGTTATCCTCAAATTTGGGTACGCTTTGTTGGAAAAGAAAATTCTTTTCTTGAGTCCCTTCACTCACCAAAGGGTGCCTTTAGTTGACATGCTTCATCATTGGGGCCATCCCAAGCATCTACTGCTTGGGGCGTGCTGCGACTTGCGAAGGATACATAGGAGCACTATTTTTGTGAGACTATGTGTGTGGTGGAGTGGTGATTTGTGTACATTAAAAGTACCTAGCTAGTAAGCCAAACTATTTATTCCTGCCTCTAGTTGGTATACTAAAAAAGGGGGTTAAATATAGTAAATATAACAATTATGTGGTCATAGTCCCTAATATCCTGTTGACATGTTTCAAGGTGTCCCCTACACCATTTCCTCAGGACAACATGAGGGCCAGCCCCATGTATGCCACTCCTGTAATTAAACCTAGATTAAGGTAGAGAATAAATAAAGTAGACACACCTAATGTATGTATCTATCAGGTATACATATGGTTAATGTTGTATCCGTAGTATTTTTTTATTAGCAGTAATATGCCCCATGGTCCGTCTGGGTGGAGGGGCCTGTAGACTTTAGCTCGGCAGCCCTCCGTCCATTCAACCTGTTAACCCCAGGCGCGACCGCATGGGCAACAGCTGTACCCACCTCTTATTCACAGTGTATAGGGCTGCTCAAGGGACAGTCAGCTCAGCAGTGGTGGCTGCCACAATACTAATGTGGGGGGGTCGAGACAGGGGATTAGGGAGATAATATATATTTTTTTAACGTACCTGACAACGCAGCCGCCTCGGCCCTCTTCTCTGACTCTCCTCCCAGCATGCACTGGGGCACAGGGTCCCGACGCAATTCTGGCGCTGCTCTCATGCTATACCTAGCATGAGAGCAGTGCCAGGACTGGTCTGAGTGGCGTGGTTTGCCGCTCAGACAGTGCCTAGGAGCCTGTGATATTTCTCTAACCCGGCTGTGCTCATGTATGACCGCCGGCCTCAGACGGCTGGCCAAACAGACATGCACACTTACAGTGCGCCTACCACTCCTCCCTGCTATGACTGGCCCACACCTCCCTACACTGTAGTAAAACACGAGCAGAACTCAGCCCAAATGTGGCTTGATCTTCCCCTAATGCAATGATTTAACTGGGCAGGTACTTTCAATAGCAGAGTGCCTGCGCTTTTAATATTTGAATGGGAGAGTACCTGCATTTCTCAGTCAAGGTATAATATTTTGAATGAGATAGTATTGGCGGGTCTCAGCAGCAAACAGATTGGGTTCAAGTACCTCAACCTGAACAGCCCAGACCTGAGATCTGATCAGGAGTGTTAGTCCTATTGACCTTCAGGAAGACAGTTAAGACTTATCTCTTTCCCCCCCAAAAATAATATCTCTTGGGTATATGTCTTACTGGGCCTCTGTAGATGCTTTTCCCTTTTGCTGCTGTAAGCGCCGGGACGCCCCTTAGCTGGGGCAGCGAGCGCTATATAAGTAGTTATAACATAACTTTACATATACCTATGGTGATCGCAGGGGATGCCAGAATGCAATATATATAATAGGGCTAAGGGGCTTACTGTGTGTGTCTCGGGTCTCACAAAAAACTTAAATCAATGATGCCTTTTAGTAAAGGGTCTTCAAGGTATTATTGTGTGAGGGATGTTTATTTATTTATTTTAGTGTTTTATAGAGCGCAAAAGACACAACAACACAACGACACAACAATATAAGATGTACGTAGCAGTACAAGCCTCCCTCAAAAAACTGACACAACACAAGATGTATGGAGCAGTGCAAGCCTCCCTCACAAAACTGACACAATGCAGGATTTATGGAGCAGTGTAAGTCTCCCGCACAAAATTATTGCAACGCAAGATGTATGGAGTGGTGCCACCCTCCCTCACAAAACTGACACTACACAAGATGTATGGAGCAGTGCAAGCCTCCCTCGCAAAACTGACACAACACAAGATGTATGGAGCAGTGCAACCCTCCCTCACAAAACTAACACAATGCAGGATGTATGCAGCAGGGCAAGCCTCCCTCACAAAACTGACACAACACAAGATGTATGGAGCAGTGCAAGCCTCCCTCACAAAACTGATACAACACAAGATGTATGGAACAGTGCAAGCCTCCCTCACAAAACTGACACAACACAAGATGTATGGAGCAGTGCAAGCCTCTCTCACAAAACTGACAGAACACAAGATGTATGGAGCAGTGCAAGCCTCCCTCACAAAATTGATACAACACAAGATGTATGGAGCAGTGCAAGCCTCCCTCACAAAACTTACACAACCCAAGATTTATGGAGCAGTGCAAGCCTCCCTCACAAAACTGACACAACGCAGATGTATGGAACAGTGCAAGCCTCCCTCACAAAACTGATACAAAACAAGATTTATGGAGCAGGGCAAGCCTCCCTCACAAAACTGACACAACACAGAAAACTGACACAGCACAAAATGTATGGAGCAGTGCAACCCTCCCTCACAGAACCGAAACAACGCAGGATGTATGGAGCAGTGCAAGCCTCCCTCACAAAACCGACACAACACAAGATGTACGGCGCAGTACAAGCCTCCCTCACAAAACTGATACAACACAAGATGAATGGCGCAGTGTAAGCCTCCCTCACAAAACTGACACAATGCAGGATTTATGGAGCAGTACAAGCCTCCCTCACAAAAACCGATACAGCACAAGATGTAATGAGCAGTGCAAGCCACCCTCACAAAACTGACGCAACACAGATGTATGGAACTGTGCAAGCCTCCATCACGAAAATGATACAGCACAAGATGTATGGAGCAGTGCAAGCCTCCCTCACAAACTTACACAACACAAGATTTATGGAGCAGTGCAAGCCTCCCTCACAAAACTGACACAACGCAGATGTATGGAACAGTGCAAGCCTCCCTCACAAAACTGATACAAAACAAGATTTATGGAGCAGGGCAAGCCTCCCTCACAAAACTGACACAACACAGAAAACTGACACAGCACAAAATGTATGGAGCAGTGCAACCCTCCCTCACAGAACCGAAACAACGCAGGATGTATGGAGCAGTGCAAGCCTCCCTCACAAAACCGACACAACACAAGATGTACGGCGCAGTACAAGCCTCCCTCACAAAACTGATACAACACAAGATGAATGGCGCAGTGTAAGCCTCCCTCACAAAACTGACACAATGCAGGATTTATGGAGCAGTACAAGCCTCCCTCACAAAAACCGATACAGCACAAGATGTAATGAGCAGTGCAAGCCACCCTCACAAAACTGACGCAACACAGATGTATGGAACTGTGCAAGCCTCCATCACGAAAATGATACAGCACAAGATGTATGGGGCAGTGGAAGCCTCCTTCACAAAAATGATACAGCACAAGATGTATGAAACAGTGGAAGACTCCATCACAACAAGGATGCAGAACAGGATGTATGGAGAAGTGCAAACCTCCATCACACAACATAGGTTGTACAGAGCAGTGTAAGCCTCCATCATACAGCACAGAATGTATGGAGCAGTGCAAGCCTCCATCATACAGCACAGGTTGTACAGAGCAGTGCAAGCCTCCATCATACAGCACAGGATGTATGGAGCAGCAGTGCAAGCCTCCATCATACAGCACAGGATGTACAGAGCAGTGTAAGCCTTCATCATACAGCACAGGACGTACGGAGCAGTGCAAGCCTCCATCATACAGCACAGGACGTACGGAGCAGTGCAAGCCTCCATTATACAGCACAGGACGTACGGAGCAGTGCAAACCTCCATCATACAGCACAGGATGTATGGAGCAGCAGTGCAAGCCTCCATCATACAGCACAGGATGTACAGAGCAGTGTAAACCTTCATCATACAGCACAGGACGTACGGAGCAGTGCAAGCCTCCATCATACAGCACAGGACGTACGGAGCAGTGCAAGCCTCCATTATACAGCACAGGACGTACGGAGCAGTGCAAGCCTCCATTATACAGCACAGGATGTACGGAGCAGTGCAAGCCTCCATCATACAGCACAGGATGTACGGAGCAGTGCAAGCCTTGCTCACAAAAAGAAAGCTAATCCTCCATTACAGTGCTGCATGATAAACAAGGAGAAGTGTGGCTCAAGTGGTTGGAGCGGCAGACCCTGATGCAGAGGTCTGGCTTGGACCAGGGTTCAATTCCCCGCCTCGGCAGGTCTTGGGCTCAAATTTCCCCGGACCTGACAATTCTCGCCTCGGTGCCTATTCCAATCATGGAGTCCCACTCTGTAACTCTGGGCAATAGCTTGCTTAATCTCCACAACGGCCCCTCGCAGCGGGATGCCTGGCTTTCACCTTGGGTATGCCCAGTAATGGGTTATCTCGCAGGGGAATACCAGGACGGGTTCCCTAAGCAAGCGCTGGGACGCTTTCGGGCAGCCATGCGCTCTACAAATCAAATTTCATTTCATTTCTTCTTGTCAACAAAATAGCGTCAGGGATTGGAAAAAGCAGTGCAAGCCAAATAAATGCAACACTGGAAGCAAGGAATAGTGGAACCGTCCATCACAAACAGAGGCAGCCTGGAATGCAGGAGCAGTGCAAACCTCCCTCAGAACACACATATGGCATAAGCAACAGCTGTAACCGCATCTCTCGTAAAATCAGAGGTAGCCTTTGAAGTATCAGTGCGAGCCGCTACATGACGAAAATAGCATGTTATCAAAGAAGGAGGGAGAAAGAGGCTAGGGCTAGGTTCGGCCTCTTGAATTGAAAAGTACAACACTATAACCCATATATAATGGATTGTGAGAACCTAGCCTGCGGAAAAGTAGTAGGTCATCCTCAAATTTGGGTACGCCTTGTTGGAAAAGAAAATTCTTTTTTTGAGTCCCTTCACTCACCAAAGGGTGCCTTTAGTTGACATGCTTCATCATTGGGGCCATCCCAAGCATCTACTGCTTGGGGCGCGCTGCGACTTGCGAAGGATACATAGGAGCACTATTTTTGTGAGACTATGTGTGTGGTGGAGTGGTGATTTGTGTACATTAAAAATACCTAGCTAGTAAGCCAAACTATTTATTCCTGCCTCTAGTTGGTATACTAAAAAAGGGGGTTAGATATAGTAAATATAACAATTATGTGGTCATAGTCTCTAATATCCTGTCGACATGTTTCAAGGTGTCCCCTACACCATTTCCTCAGGACAAGATGAGGGCCAGCCCCATGTATGCCACTCCTGTAATTAAACCTAGATTAAGGTAGAGAATAAATAAAGTAGACACACCTAATGTATGTATCTATCAGGTATACATATGGTTAATGTTGTATCCGTAGTATTTTTTTATTAGCAGTAATATGCCCCATGGTCCGTCGGGGTGGAGGGGCCTGTAGACTTTAGCTCGACAGCCCTCCGTCCATTCAACCTGTTAACCCCAGGCGTGACCGCATGGGCAACAGCTGTACCCACCTCTTATTCACAGTGTATAGGGTTGCTCAAGGGACAGTCAGCTCAGCAGTGGTGGCTGCCACAATACTAATGTGGGGGTCGAGACAGGGGATTAGGGAGATAATATTTTTTTTTAAACGTACCTGACAATGCAGCCGCCTCGGTCCTCTTCTTTGACTCTCCTCCCAGCGTGCACTGGGGCACAGGCTCCCCACCCAATTCCGTCGCTGCTCTCATGCTATACCTAGCATGAGAGCAGTGCCAGGACTGCTCTGAGTGGTGTGGTTTGCCGCTCAGACAGTGCCTAGGAGCCTGTGATATTTCTCTAACCCGGCTGTGCTCATGTATGACCGCCGGCCTCAGACGGCTGGCCAAACAGACATGCACACTTACAGTGCGCCTACCACTTCTCCCTGCTATGCCCGGCCCACACCTCCCTACACTGTTGGCATCGGCTCAGTCAGTCAGAGATCATTTTATTTTTCGTTTGACTGATGACTGACTGACCAGTGGGGTGACGTTCCACCGCCATTATGGATGAGCCACCCCTGCAGCCCAGAGCATATGAGGGATATCGAAGTCCAGACTGTTTGAGGTTTCTCAGTCCACCCATGGCTGTGCAAGCTTTTCTCAGAAAAAGAGGTAGAGTTCCACATCAGCAAAAGTAAACCTACCTAACGAAAGATGTAGATCATGGGCAGCCATGTGGGATAGGTGCCTTCAAGCTGAAAAGTGGTCCCAGTCGGTTGAGGATTTTTATTTTTATGCATTTATGTAAGCCCACAATCTATCCAAAAGCACTTTGGAAACTGCGATTTGTAACCCCACACTTAAAAAGTTATAAACAAAACCACAACCCCCAGAATGTAGAGTTATGATGGCTAGAAACCCAGCTCTATCTGTCTTCTAGTGTCCTATATTACATAGAGGTGACTTGACAGCTATGTACATATACCACAAATCAGGGCTTAAAGTTGCATGAAAAAACTAAGGGGTCTCTCAAAGGGGTGTGGCCAATGAAATTAAGGGTGTGGCTTAAAAATACACAAGGTAAAAATCTGTGCTTGGCATAGTGTGCCACCTAACTGATATTTTGCTGCTTCTGTCATTGCATACAGATATATAATACAAAAACTAACATTACACCTACAACATGTCAGGGCTATTGGCTTTGCCAATGGTTGTTAGTTATGCAAGATAAATAAGCAACAACTCTGGCTTCGTTGTGTAGAATATTGAAAATGCTTCAACTCTGAAATGAGGAGACTATGAAAGAACTATAGCGAGTCTGAATTTACCTCAAATACTGTGAAGGGTGGTACTACTGCAGTTAAGATCATTTTTTTCACTCTGAGAGCAAAAATTGAGAGCCCGATAGAGACCGGGATCTGCACTTGCTTCTTAGAACTGCTGGTGCTAAGCACCGGCAGGACCCGGCCCACTTAAAGCTATGACACAATTTACTCTAATGATTTGAGTAGTTTGCATCGAAGTGAGACTTGGTAGTATGGTATCCTGTGAAAACGCAAAACGGTTAGGGTGACCAACTGTCCGTAAATTTCACGGACCGTCCATTCTTTTAGTATGAGGTCCACAATTCGTCCGTAATTTAGGGTCCCTAAATTACGTATGCCTTACAGACATCATACTTAAATCGAATTGGGAAATTTCACGAAGGTATTCTGTTTCGCTGCGAGAGGCCCCATGAGTTTAAGAGATTTCACTCTGGGCCACTCCATCTTATCTTTTAAACTGAAGAAGCTGCTGTAGAAGGCCCCACTCGGACCTTGCTCAGACTGTGGAGTACTAATCCAAAACAAAATGCCAATACTGCCAAGTGATTTCAATGCACTTATTTCATACCATGCATATGGACAAGACTGTATGCAGGAAGGAATTTATCTCTCAGACTAAATCAGTTCAAATCTGCATTTTATTTGCACAATTCTTCATTTTTGTTATTTTTTCAAAATATTTTTTCATTTCAAAGATACTTTTTGAAGCACATTACAAATGAACAATACAAAAGATAATAATGTCACAACTCACCTATATACACCATTCATACCAATAAGACATTGCAATCATACTGTGGACTCATTCAAACTGCTGACACTATAAAAGGCAAAAACACTTTTTGTACAATTATAAACAATATATGGGAGAGAAACCATAGATATGCAATTTGATATGAATCACTTTGATCGACAGATTTATTCAATTCTCTTATGGTTTCCACGAGAGAAACGTGATATCAAAGGGTCTACGCGTTTCAAACTCCTGGTTTTAGGAGTTCTCGTCAGGACCAATAGCTGTGAATGACAAAAACAAGGGGGGACCTGTGTTAATGTATAACCTGTTTGTGCGTGAACCTACTTGGGTTCAACACCCACATCTCTGCCTCTTACCTCTCTAAGTGTAGCAAGATGTGCCTCATATATTCAACATTTATCACGGAGCGGGACCACCTGTGTAACAATTAAATACGTTTACTAAAGCAGCTTACTAATGACACTGTTTCATTACATTCATGCTCAACCTCTTACTTACTTCAAGGAAGGTGTTGTTTGTCCTTGGTTCTATAATGGGAAAAGGACAGGGATTCCGTCAATGGCTGTTATTTTAAACTGGGGCTGAAATTCCCATGCATACCTCGGCGTTTCTTACCAGGTAGTTCGGTGGTGACGCCGAAAAAGTTTGCTTTTGTATCGATCAGGTCGATGATCACAGGGCGTCTGTGGGGGCCAAGAGCAGAAATGTCTTAATGCGCGTGGTGGACATGAATCATTAAGTCCTTTAAATACTTAACGAGTCTAAACTCCGTTTTTGGGACGTGCCTTACCGGTAAATGCAACGCTGGGCGCCAGCATCTGTGTCTGTTCGGTCGCGGTGTCCATTCGCGTCTAAGGGGTCAAAAACGGGAACGATTTAACGGATGTTTGCGCAAATCAAGCACACAGTGACTTGAAGGTACGAGTCTTAACTCGAACTGAAAATACTTGAATTCACTTGATTTGCGCAAACATCCGTTAAATCGTTCCCGTTTTTGACCCCTTAGACGCGAATGGACACCGCGACCGAACAGACACAGATGCTGGCGCCCAGCGTTGCATTTACCGGTAAGGCACGTCCCAAAAACGGAGTTTAGACTCGTTAAGTATTTAAAGGACTTAATGATTCATGTCCACCACGCGCATTAAGACATTTCTGCTCTTGGCCCCCACAGACGCCCTGTGATCATCGACCTGATCGATACAAAAGCAAACTTTTTCGGCGTCACCACCGAACTACCTGGTAAGAAACGCCGAGTTATGCATGGGAATTTCAGCCCCAGTTTAAAATAACAGCCATTGACGGAATCCCTGTCCTTTTCCCATTATAGAACCAAGGACAAACAACACCTTCCTTGAAGTAAGTAAGAGGTTGAGCATGAATGTAATGAAACGGTGTCATTAGTAAGCTGCTTTAGTAAACGTATTTAATTGTTACACAGGTGGTCCCGTTCCGTGATAAATGTTGAATATATGAGGCACATCTTGCTACACTTAGAGAGGTAAGAGGCAGAGATGTGGGTGTTGAACCCAAGTAGGTTCACGCACAAACAGGTTATACATTAACACAGGTCCCCCCTTGTTTTTGTCATTCACAGCTATTGGTCCTGACGAGAACTCCTAAAACCAGGAGTTTGAAACGCGTAGACCCTTTGATATCACGTTTCTCTCGTGGAAACCATAAGAGAATTGAATAAATCTGTCGATCAAAGTGATTCATATCAAATTGCATATCTATGGTTTCTCTCCCATATATTGTTTATAATTGTACAAAAAGTGTTTTTGCCTTTTATAGTGTCAGCAGTTTGAATGAGTCCACAGTATGATTGCAATGTCTTATTGGTATGAATGGTGTATATAGGTGAGTTGTGACATTATTATCTTTTGTATTGTTCATTTGTAATGTGCTTCAAAAAGTATCTTTGAAATGAAAAAATATTTTGAAAAAATAACAAAAATGAAGAATTGTGCAAATAAAATGCAGATTTGAAATGATTTAGGCTGAGAGATAAATTCCTTCCTGCATACAGTCTTGTCCATATGCATGGTATGAAATAAGTGCATTGAAATCACTTGGCAGTATTGGCATTTTGTTTTGGATTAGTAGTTAAGGCAGGGTTTGGCCTTACTGTCTGGAAACCCATACCCAGTTTTGGTTTATCGATTGTGGTAGCAGGCAGCCGCCTGTGTGGTAGCCCCTACACGTGGAAACGTGACTACTAGATAGTTTAGGTATTGAGTATTATCATTTGAGAATCAGGAACATTGTCCTGCATCGTGTCTTTTGTGAATTTTTTGTTTTTCGTGAATTTTTGTTTGAAAGAACCAGAGTGAGTGTGCACAGAGTGTGTGGGAAGTATGTCTGAGAATGAAACTTTCGCCTACAGCGAAGACCATATAAAAAACCTACTAGCGGATCCACCCCTCTTTGCATCTGCCTCGTTAAGTGTACCAGCACAAAATCAAAACGAAACAGAAAAACTGTTAAGGCTAAGGAAAAAACAGATCCGGACAGACCTACATGGTCATTTCCTACTCCAACATTTAAGAGCAGGAACCATCCCGGGAGGTCTACAAATAAAGAACATACCAGTAATATTCACGGAGGACCCTATCTACAAAAAGGGATATAGTTTCATTGAAACAAAGTGTAGTCGGGACCTGATGGTCCTGACTATTGAGACAGCCCATAGGCTATCAAAAGTCCAATTGGAAGAAATTGAGAAGCTACAAACAAGCATATCTACCAACGAACTGATAACGGATGCGAAAGGACTATTGGATAAAGTGGATAAGGAAATTAGTGAATTCAAGGACTACACCGTTAATCAGAAAACCAACCAATTTGAAAAAGATCAAAAAAGTTTCAACATAGAAAAGGTGTACCCGTATCTCCAACAAGACTTCTACTCACGGCCAGACTCCCGAAGATATTTACAAGAGAACCAGGGAAGATCATTCCAAAAATACATCACGTTCTCAGATACATCATCATCAGGGAGCAACAGTGAAGGAGAAAACATAGAACAAAGAAGAACGAATAATAGGAGAGGCTCCTTCCAACAAAATCAACAGGGTTCTTTTTTAGGAAGAGGCCAAACAAAACCACGAGGGAAGCCGAGATACAACCAACCATGGGAGATGTCAACGAGACGTCACAACTACAAAAACTGACGCCTTCACTGATTTTTAACATCTCCAATAAAGTCCTAACCAAGGATGAAGAAAACATACTCCAGAAAGGACTCACATTTGTCCCTTCCAAAAGGACCGACTTTGTGAAACTAAAAACAGAAACCATTGAATTCTTCCGGAAAATCAGGTTAAAAACGTACTTCACAGAAAATCCAACTACTACCAATATGGAAATTACTGGACTTCATAACAAATCAACATTTTGCCCTCCTAATTACAAAACACCCAAGGAATTGCTAACTTTTGAGAGGACTATCCTCTCAGCAATTGGAGAAATGGAGAAAAAGACCCAGTGGATGAAATATAACATCACAAAATCGGAGTCCTTAGCACTTACAAACTTAACAAAAGATACATCGGTAGTAATAAAGCAAGCCGATAAGGGAGGATCAATCGTGATATGGGAGCGACAATTGTACCAGAATGAAGTCAAAAAACAACTAAGTGACATCAAGTGCTACCGTAAACTGTCTAAAGATCCCACAATAGAATTAAAACATCAATTGCATTCCATCATTGATGAAGCCTACCAAAAAGGATTTCTTGGCAAAAAGGAGTTTGAATATCTCAAGATAAAACATCCGAGGATTCCACTCTTCTATGTACTCCCGAAAGTACACAAGAACGCCAGCGCTCCACCTGGACGACCCATAGTATCCGGGTGTGAGTCATTGATGGAACCAATTTCGAAATTCGTGGACTTTTTCCTGAAGCCATTTGTTCCTAATGTGAAATCCTACATTAGGGACACAACTGATTTCATCAACAGACTACAAAATGTGAAATTTGATAAAGGAAGTGAGTGGCTGGTTACTATGGATATAACATCCTTATATACCCAAATTCCACAAGCTGAAGGAATACAGGCATTGAAATACAATTTGGAAACACGAGAAAAACCAGAACATGTTCCAACAGAATTTATCATACAGCTAGCACAGTTTGCCTTGAAGTACAATTACTTTCTTTTTGATGGAGAATTTTATTTCCAGACAGGAGGAGTAGCTATGGGCTGTCCATTTGCCCCCGAATTAGCCATCCTCTTTATGTCCATCTATGAAGAGAAATTCATTTACCAAAATAATCCATTCCAACATGCCATAAAACATTGGAGTCGTTTCATCGACGATGTTTTTTTCATATGGTCTGACACTGAGGAAGAATTAAAATCGTTCAATCAATGGCTTAACAACAGAACCCAAGAGATCAAATTCAGCCTTGTTTACTCCAGAGATAAAATTCCATTTCTAGATGTGGAGGTATACCCTTCGGACGAAGGAGACCTAATAACTACTCTCCACAAAAAAGAAACAGACCGCAACAGACTGTTACATTTCACCAGTAGTCATCCCCGTAGTCTCAAAGAAAACCTACCCTACGGACAATATTTGAGAATTCGGAGAAATTGTCATGACAGACAAGAGTACGAGAAATATGCCGACAAACTGACAAACAACCTAATCGATAGGGGATACCCCAAAAAACTTCTACACCGCTCCAAAAAACGTGCATGGTGGACTCCAAGAGAACACCTACTGGAAAAAAAGCCCAAAAAGACACAGGACCGAATAGTCCTAGTGACCACCTATTGCCCAAATTCAAATATGCTAAAAAAGGTCATAAACAACAATTGGCATCTGGTTAAAAATCTGAGCGAAGAACTAAAAAAACCACCACTTTTCGCCTTTAAAAAAGAATCCAATTTGGCCAACAAACTGGTGAGAGCCGCATTACCGACAAAACCACCCACCAACTTAAGAAGCATGATGGGCTTACCCCCAGTGAAGGGTCACCATAAATGTGGAGGATGTAATTGTTGCGATTCAACAGAAGAAGGATCAGTGTTCAAATACAATGGATTATCATGGAAACATGAGCAATTTACGAATTGCAAAACAAAATCTGTAATCTATGGGATCAAATGCCCATGCAACCTCCTATATATTGGGAAAACCAATCAGGAGGTACGCTCTCGTATCCAACAACATAAATCCAGGATAAAACGGAAGGTACCCAACGCTCCACTAGTCAGTCACTGGCAATTAAAAAATCATGATGACAAAGATGTCCGATGGACTGTGTTAATTAAGGTTGAACAAGATCCTAGAGGAGGAGATCTAGACATGAAATTGTCTAAAAAAGAGGCCTCAATGATTGTCAGATTTAACACGGCTACCAATGGGTTAAATGAAATATCTGAGATGTTCAAACTATAAGAAACCATTAACACTGATGTTATAATTGAGGAAGAGGTCCCCTACCAAAAGATGCCCCCCAACGGAGACACCACCGGAACTGAATGCACAACTTGACACGTTTTTTCGTTAAAAACACAACTTAATAATAAGAACCACGAAAATCTCAAGGAGATTTCAAGCGAATATACCAGCAAGCACAAAAGTTAAGTGACGACATGTGAGAACCTAACCATTCAAATATGGCGACCAGAATACTTGATAAAGTCACGTGACGCCAAAACCAGGAAGTAAATAGACCATCGGGCGTCTCCACTACTAGATCGGAGGACGGGACCCGACCGGAGCACACAGTGACTTGAAGGTACGAGTCTTAACTCGAACTGAAAATACTTGAATTCACTTGATTTGCGCAAACATCCGTTAAATCGTTCCTGTTTTTGACCCCTTAGACGCGAATGGACACCGCGACCGAACAGACACAGATGCTGGCGCCCAGCGTTGCATTTACCGGTAAGGCACGTCCCAAAAACGGAGTTTAGACTCGTTAAGTATTTAAAGGACTTAATGATTCATGTCCACCACGCGCATTAAGACATTTCTGCTCTTGGCCCCCACAGACGCCCTGTGATCATCGACCTGATCGATACAAAAGCAAACTTTTTCGGCGTCACCACCGAACTACCTGGTAAGAAACGCCGAGTTATGCATGGGAATTTCAGCCCCAGTTTAAAATAACAGCCATTGACGGAATCCCTGTCCTTTTCCCATTATAGAACCAAGGACAAACAACACCTTCCTTGAAGTAAGTAAGAGGTTGAGCATGAATGTAATGAAACGGTGTCATTAGTAAGCTGCTTTAGTAAACGTATTTAATTGTTACACAGGTGGTCCCGCTCCGTGATAAATGTTGAATATATGAGGCACATCTTGCTACACTTAGAGAGGTAAGAGGCAGAGATGTGGGTGTTGAACCCAAGTAGGTTCACGCACAAACAGGTTATACATTAACACAGGTCCCCCCTTGTTTTTGTCATTCACAGCTATTGGTCCTGACGAGAACTCCTAAAACCAGGAGTTTGAAACGCGTAGACCCTTTGATATCACGTTTCTCTCGTGGAAACCATAAGAGAATTGAATAAATCTGTCGATCAAAGTGATTCATATCAAATTGCATATCTATGGTTTCTCTCCCATATATTGTTTATAATTGTACAAAAAGTGTTTTTGCCTTTTATAGTGTCAGCAGTTTGAATGAGTCCACAGTATGATTGCAATGTCTTATTGGTATGAATGGTGTATATAGGTGAGTTGTGACATTATTATCTTTTGTATTGTTCATTTGTAATGTGCTTCAAAAAGTATCTTTGAAATGAAAAAATATTTTGAAAAAATAACAAAAATGAAGAATTGTGCAAATAAAATGCAGATTTGAACTGATTTAGTCTGAGAGATAAATTCCTTCCTGCATACAGTCTTGTCCATATGCATGGTATGAAATAAGTGCATTGAAATCACTTGGCAGTATTGGCATTTTGTTTTGGATTAGTAGTTAAGGCAGGGTTTGGCCTTACTGTCTGGAAACCCATACCCAGTTTTGGTTTACAGACTGTGGAGTGGCCCATTGTCAGTCTGAGACTGCAGCTGATTAGCACTTATAGGATGATAATTGGCCCAATTGTAGTGACAGCATGTGGTCTCCTGCTTCAGACTAGGGCAAGGCATTCTGCTTTTGTCTTGGCGCCATGCTGGAGAAATAAAAATAAAATAACTAACAGCGTTTTCACTGTACATTTAAAAGTCAGATTTCAACATGCACATAAAAAAATACTATTGAATATTTATTGTTACATTAGCAGGGCCTGATGTAGCTTTGCAAAGCTGCGCGCATAATGAAAACTGCAAAGTGCACGATTGTCTCAACCTTATATAAACTTACTTTGACTTGTATTTATTTTGGTTGTCCATTATTTATATAATATTGTGCGACCTCCTCTGATATGTCTGTAAAACGTATGTTTCTCCCACATTTTTGTCCTGAATTTTGACCTTCTGTCCTGAATTCTTGTCCTGAATTTTGACCCTTTGTCCTGAATTTTTACACTGAGGGTCCTGAATTTGCACCCATGCCAGTTGGTCACCCTAACAACGGTAACAACGGTAATGTAATGTAAAGATGTTATTGTAGTGCCTTTTGAACCAGAGAGCAGAAATCTCAGTTTGCAGGAATCATATAATCTCGGTAAGGGGTCATCTAGGGGCATCTGCCCTGGACCCTGTCACCCCTCTCCATGAGCCCGCAGAAGACCTCACAGGGACCTTTTGCAGGCCACTGGGTTCATGGTCTTGCACAGTCCTTACGTCAGAGACCCTGCACGTCCAATGAGAGAGGTGAAAGGAGCAGTAGGTGTGTGCAGTGCACTGCCAGGTATGAGGAGGAGGGGATATTGTGTCCAACCACATCTCCCATAAGACTTGTGCCACATTCCCAGGAGGCTACAGGTAGCAACGAATGCGGCAGGGACCTCCAGCCATGCCTGTGTTCCAGGTTCGACAGAGCAGTTCGGAGTGGACCTGAGGCAGGGCCGGACTGGCCATAGCGGGCACCTGGCATTTTCCTGGTGGGCCGGAAGGGTGGGGGCTGGTTTTCTTACTGAGGCATGGTTTTGTAGCAGTGCTACAATATCTGCCCACCATCCCCCGCTACCGGAGCAGATTGCCTGGGCTGGTTGCTATTCCTAGTCCGGCCACGATGCAAGGCTCTGGGAATTGCGACTCTTTTTGACTCCCTGCTGAGGAGCTGTGTTTTAAGCCCACAGAAAATGTGGCACAATAATAATACCATGAAATCAATAAAAGTGTTTTTTGTAAAACTTTCTAAGAATGAAAACAGGCTTCCAGGAACTGGAATTACACGCACAGACGACGATCCTGCGGGGGCATAAATGTTGAAGCTTGAAACCCCCCTCGCGCCTCTATTCTGCACGGCTGTCTGAGTGCTCTGTGCTGGCAGCTGGGGCTGTGGTATTTTTAGGTCGAGCTTCAGCGAAAGACCTATTGTTTTCGCTTTCCTGGGAATCTGAGACAGCGTTCGGCCACGCGCCTCTGCTGTCTCAGATTTGTCCTCAAGGGCGCGCACGGCGCTGTGCACATCCCCTGCCTCCTATTCACAGCCTCTCTCAATCACACACAGCCACACTCACGCATGCGCGCACACACACATACAGCACAATGCATCGGGACACACAGGCACACATATACACACGCACAGCTAACAGACACACAGCCACACATATACATAAACACGCACAGCTACACACGCGCACACACAGTTACACCCGCATACACACAGACACACTCACGAGCGCCCATGCACGCACGCACATACATACAGAGACACCCCCCCGCGCACATACACACACGAGTGCGCTGAGGCCCCCCCAGCCCTTTTGAACTTACCGGGCCGATCTCGAGGGACTCCACTCTCAGCATGCGGCAGGGGCAGGCACCGGGCATGTGCCTCGTGCCCCCCTCCGCAGAGTTCACGCTGCAGCTCTTGCCAGCTCCTTTCCCGGGGCTCCCAGTTGGTCAAGGGAGCCCCGCAACACTTGCACAATCTCCTGCTGGCGGCCCCGGGGCTCTCCCCCGCTCACAGGAGCCCCGGGCCGCAGGACGGATTTACTCCTCCTGCCGCCTCTTCCGGTCCGAACGCGACCCCGCCCCCATCTAAGCATGAGCGAATTTTGCGGATCTCGCGTTCGCGAATTTTGCGGATTTGCGGATTCGCAATCCGCAAAATCCGCGAATTCCCGCGAATTTGCGGATTTTTTTTTTTTTTGTGTTCGCCTGTGTTTCTGCCAGTTCGCGAGGGTTTTGTACACTTTCGCAAATTGCGAACTTACCTGTCGGGTCGCAAGTTTCGCGAACTTGTTGTTTCTACGTGTCCAGCCTGTTTGGGACACTCTTCTTCATCACTGCCACTCTCTGTCACCACTGCCACTCTCTGACTACTCATGCCACCCTCTGGCCCACCCATGCCACCCTCTGTTTCATCACCACACCCTCTGGTTGTCCAGTGTACATTATTTTCGGCAAAGCAAAGCACACCTTCCCTGCCTCAAGTGACCTGAATTAATTTGGGGCTGATTCATGTGTCACAGAATATTTTTTTAGCTGGCACCTGCTTCCTTAGTGCGCCCTGATTAGTGATCTTTTGCACTTGCTAAGTGCTTTCATTGTTGCAAAATTAGTTACAACACCTGCCCTGCCCCAACTGACAATAATGAATTAGGGGCTGATTAATGGATTTTAACTTCCAGCCTGGCTCCTGCTTGTCTCCCTTAGCTGTAATTCAGGACCTTTGTGGCATATGTGTAACTATTCTGAGGTTCAGAGCAGGGTCACATACTAGTTTCAACTGGCAACTGAACTCTGGAGGGGCCCCTCAGGAAGCACTCCAGGAAATGGCTACTAATGATGAGCCTGAACTTTTGAACCTGGTAAGTAGTTACTTTCAGTTTTGCTAAGATCGTATTTCTGCAATTTTGCACTTATTCGCGGGGCGCGAACTCACGCGAACAGTGCGAGCAGTGCGAGCAAAATCCGCTGCTCGCGGATTTGCGGATTTTGCGGGAAATTCGCAAATCTCGCGGATTGCGGATTTCCCGAAAATCCGCAAAATCCGCGAGCGGAACGGATTTTCCGCCCACGCCTACCCCCATCACAGGCGACCTTGCCTGACTTCCGGTGCGGCCGCCGCAGGATTCCGGGGGCATTTTCTGCCACACAAACCTTGTTGGTCTGGTCGGCAGGTCTGTTCGGTGCCTGGTAACAAGTTGTAGTGAGCCATGTGTGACTGGATTAAGTCACTGACGAAACACGTGTTGGTTGCATGCAGAGATTTTAAAGATTTTTTGTGGTGTTATTCAAATCAACCTAGATTAAAAAAAAAACACTTAATTTACCACTGCTAATTTGTGTTTTACTCATCTTTGAGAATGTGTGATAAATTTGGTAAACCTATTCACATAGGCATTTTGGAACGCATGCAGTAGTACTTCTTTAGATAGTCTTTTGTGTTTTTATGAACTATCTTCCAAGCATCTCATCTAAGAATATTCAGGGGCTTTAAATATGTGATTAAAACAAGTAGAAAGGATTTTGCCCTGTTCTCACTCTTACTATTAGGGGAGTTTAATGTTTCTGGACTAATTCATACAGGCATGTAAGAGTACATAAGCGTAATCCTGTAGTACTTCCTATACTTATTCATAAATGCTTTTGTCAGTCAGTCCCTTAGTGTGCTACCTGCTATATCGGTTTGTTTGACTTGAAGTTTCTGAACACTATTGTGATAAAAGTTCCCATTATTGTGCACTGATTGCACTACAATTTTCAAAATATCGTACCCCATGAGCGATTTGTTTTCTGCTTTAAATCGGTGAATTCTGTGAAATAGACTGATAATCGTTTGTCACTTTGCATATTTCATCCTGTGTAGTCATGAACACCAAAACCAACATTTAGTAGAGAAAGGGTCGTTCCTTTAGATGTCCCCATAGCTAATCAGTTGTAAGAACTTTTACTTTGAGCCAAAGCATCTGTGATGCCTAAGGCTTTCTCAAGATCTCTTCACCCTAAACAAATATTTGCAAAATAATGTTGAAGTGAGTATTCTTATTCCCTTCTGTATGGTGTAACCTCCTAATGCTGCTCCTTCCGAAAGCCAGGCATAATGATTTACCTAAGAGTAGAAGTCTTGTTTCCCTATGTAGTAAAGAGTAATCCACTGCTACTTCGTCCCTTCCGGACTACATGCTCATACGAAACCCTTTTGCAGCTCAGATATGTAGCTTAAAGTAATATATTAATATTTGTACCCAGATACTTAAGGAGTATTTCGATGTGAACACTACACCTACTATCAGGCGCCTTACGCACCCTACTTTCCCATTTCTGTTCATTAAATAGTTATATCTCTTAGTTTATTGCATGTTCTGCAAAAAACACTGTGACTGAACTTTGCTCTGCAGCAGACAAGGTGTGCAGTTGACTACAGAGCATGCTGGAGTAGGTTAGTGGTTCTAGGTAGAAAGCTACTAACATAACATAGTACACAAGTACCGCCGCTAGCCATAATGCGGCATTGGCTTTATTTTAACCTTCAGTTCTGAATATTTATTTGCTATGAGTGGGCATCTCCCTTACTCTTCATGACAGCACCTACTCAAGAAGGCACATTACAATTATTACATAATTTTATATTTATATGTAACACTTGAATTGGACGTTTTATTTTAATTGTTCATTGTGATTCATTCTAGGTGTTGTTTGTAGCTGAGGGGTACTTAATTTCATTTTAGTAATATCTGAATTGCGAGCAAAACACCCCATAGCCCTTAAACCTTTCTGTAGTCCATCTCAAAAAGTGGTCCAAAGGTTGACATCTGAGCCCTCCCTACTAGGCCTCTTTCTTCCTACAGCCTGCTTCAATTGGAATATGTGCGCCAGAAATGCACAGTGATTTACTGCACCATGGATACCCTCTAGCATGTAGGCATACTGTAATTGCGTAATCAGCCATTCATCTTGTAGTGCTGTTCCCTATTAGAACCACTGTAAGAAAAGCTATAGCCAAGGGCCCATTAACGATAGATGTTTTCGCTTCTAGGTAGTTCAATCAATTAATCAGAATGCTATTTGTTATTCATTTTAATCATAAAAGCACAAACTTATTCATAGTAGCAAACATGCGCATGTTAACACTTTACAGTTAATGTTTGTTTTAAAGCAAGGATTTATAAGACAGCTTTTTTTTCTTGTTTAAACTATTTATAATTTTATAAGAAAAGAACCATAACGCAAGCATAGGTGTGAATGCAGCAGCCTGGTTAAACAGTAGGTTTTCTTAGGTCTCTTTTTAGGTTTTTTATTACACTCTACTGAATACAACATACACTCCTCATAATACCACTCAGTGCCACATAATTACATGCAACATAATTACACTCTACTCAATGCAACATACACTCCAAATACCACTCAGTGCCACATAGTTACACGCCACATAATGACACTGCACTCAATGCAACATACACTCCACACAATACCACTCAGTGCCACATAATTATTTGCTAAATAATTACACTGCACTCAACACAAAATACACTCCGAATACCACTCAATGCCACATAATTACACACCACATAATTACAGTGCACTCAATGCAACATGCACTCCAAATACCACTCTGTGCTACATAATTACACGCCACATAATTGCATGCCACATAATTACACTGCACTCAATGCAACATACAATCCAAATACCACTCAGTGCCACATAGTTATATGCCACATAATTACAATGCACTCAATGCAACATACACTCCAAATACCACTCAGTGCCACATAATAACACTGCACTCAATGCAACATACACTCCAAATACCACTCAGTGCCACATAGTTATATGCCACATGATTACACTGCACTCAATGAAACATACACTCCAAATACCACTCAGTGCCACATAATTACACACCACATAATTACACTCGACTGAATGCAACACACTCCACACAATACCACTAAGTACCACATAATTACAAGCCACACAATTAAACTCTACTGAATACAACATACACTCCTCATAATACCACTCAGTGCCACATAATTACACGCAACATAATTACACTCTACAATGCAACATAAACTCCAAATACCACTCAGTTCCACATAGTTACATGCCACATTATTACACTGCACTCAATGCAACATACACTCCAAATACCACTCAGTGCCACATAATTACACACCACATAATTACACTTGACTGAATACAACACACTCCACAAAATACCACTCAGTGCCACATAATTACAAGCCACACAATTAAACTCTACTGAATACAACATACACTCCTCATAATACCACTCAGTGCCACATAATTACACGCAACATAATTACACTCTACTCAATGCAACATACACTCCAAATACCACTCAGTTCCACATAGTTGCACGTCACATTATTACACTGCACTCAATGCAACATACGCTCCAAATACCACTCAGTGCCACATACTTACACGCCACATAATTACACTGCACTCAATGCAACATACACTCCAAATACCACTCAGTGCCACATGATTACACTGCACTCAATGTAACATACACTCCAAATACCACTCAGTGTCACATAATTACATGCCACATAATTACACTCTACTGAATGCAACACACACTCCACACAATACCACTCAGTGCCACATAATTACACTGCACTCAATGCAACATACACGCCAAACAATACCACTCAGTGCCACATAATTACACGCCACACAATTACACTCTACTGAATACAACATACACTCACACAATTCCAGTCAGTGCCACATTATTATTTGCTACATAATTACACTGCGCTCAATGCAACATACACTCTAAATACCACTCAGTGCCACATAATTACACGCCACATAATTACACTGCACTCAATGCAACATACACTCCAAATTCCACTCAGTGCCACATAATTATATGCTACATCTTTACACTGCGCTCAACGCAACATACACTCCAAATGCCACTCAGTGCCACATAATTACACGCCACATAATTACTCTATCTATTGCCCTCACTCTATCTGTCTATCGCCCTCACTCTATCTATCTATCACCCTCACTCTGTCTATCACCCTCACTCTATCACCCTCAGTCTATCTATCGCCCTCACTCTATCTATCGCCCTCACTCTATCTATCGCCCTCACTCTATCGCCCTCACTCTGTCTATCTATCTATCGCCCTCACTCTATCGCCCTCACTCTCTCTATCTGTCTATCGCCCTCACTCTATCGCCATCATTCTATCTATCTATCGCCCTCCCTCTATCTATCTATCGCCCTCACTCTATCTATCGCCCTCACTCTTTCTATCTATTGCACTCACTCTATCTATCGCACTCACTCTATCTATTGCACCACCACATCCTGACTCAGGGGCACCACAACATCACTATGCGCTACCACAGCATCACTGAACGCCACAGCATCACTCGTCGCCACCACAGCATCAATCTGTGCAACCATTCAACAACTGGTTCAAATATGTTCTCTCAATGTTTCAAGCTTTATTACAAATATCGCAAAAAGATGTTAATATTTCACTTCTGTTCTTGGATTTTCGTCACAATAAAATACACTGAACATAATCTTCACAAAAGTTATTTACAAAAGTTTAAGCTATTGCCATTATAAATTACAATAACTTTTATTTAAGTATTACTTTTTTTTTTTTTAAAAAGCCATTGTTATTTGTAATATCAATACATCTAAGTCACGTAAATACGACACATATTGCATTACAAATGCTATAGGTGTCACATTTGCGAAATTTATAGCTATTGGCATTGTAAATGACAAAGCTATTAATTTCGCTATTTTCAAAACCAATACATAAATTAAAAAAATTGTCATTTACAATACCAATAGCTCAAACTTTCCTAATGCGAGACCTATTGCATTGCAAATGCTTGTATTTATTTGTTTATGCATTTTTATTTAGCGCGGACATGACTCAGAGGTGTCAGAGAGCTTTAAAATGGAGCAAAAGAACATTACATGTGCAATTTAGAGCAACAAGGTAGTAGGTGACAAGACGTGTAGCTACTACGCTTACTCATAGTGAGAGTTGCCAATTTACATATTACATATACAACACAAATTACATATTGAAAAAAGTTAAAGCACTTAGGGTTACATAAATATACATTACATATTTACAAAGTTAAAAGATCGTTATAGTTCTCAAGGGTGTCATATAACAGTCAGGGTCACGCCATGAAATGGGAGGGCGTATGCCTGATTGGGAGCTCGGCGGGTAGTGTTATTGAGACAAATGTCTTGGAAAGAGAAGAGTTTTAAGGGCCTCTTTGAAAATCCGAAAATAAGTGGTGATGCCATGGTTTGATGGTAGCGATTTCCAAATTCTAGTCACAATAACTGAGAAAGATTGCTCCACAATTCTTTCTGTTTTGCAGGTTGGAGGCACGAGCAGCAGATTTTCAGCATTGCATGCAAGAATTGGTACTCAATGGGCCCCTTCACTAAGAAGCGAGGGAGTGGACTTTCCTGTTGTGTATTACACCCCGTGCTTAATTTGAGCTGGCAATTTCCCGAGGTGGCCACCGTCACTCATTTTTCGGGGCCCTGAATGTATTTTTTCTTCATCAGACATTTCCCAAAAGCTAGAAAGTGAAACACACACAAACATGTAAAGAAGGAGGAAGAGAAAACGGAAAAAACGTTACCAATAGATAAAACAGGAAACTGTGAGGGTGAATTCAATAAAGGGGCAGGGAGCGTAGCGACTGGTAGTGGATTAAACAGGCCTGAGGTGGATTCGCCGCTAGCAGCCTCGGTGTTCCGTGCACTGGCCTCTAATTAGCGCCAGAGGACGTCTGACCAGCGCTTTTAAGCACCGGCTGCTTTGTCCTAATGCCTAGAGTAGCAGTATCTTGTTATAACAGCGCTATGAGACTTATATGACAAAGTGCTGTCCATAAACAAAGTTGTTGTATAGTAAATTGAGCCACATGTATCACGAGACAGACTATACTGTATAAACTGCGTCTGCTTTGCGACTTGGCCTTAGCTTTGCTATGACAAATGTATGGGAACAGCATGGCTGAAAAAGAAGCTGAAAACAAACACTTACAGAAATCCTACCACATTAATATTCATGAGGTAGAATAATTTCTACGAATCCTTGCAACCAGCACAGGTGTTACGGGAAAAAAGACTAATGGGTGTGAACAATAATGTCTTGTGTGGCAGTTTCAGACTTCCTGCACATTTTATTTGATACAGAGTTCATGCTTTCTGATGTTTGAATAGGAATGTTATGTAATATTTTTTCTCAAAGAAGGAAAGAGACAAGTCCAAAGTCGGTTTTTGTACTTTTAGGCCAAGTAGAACGACATAAATGTGAACCAATTTCCAGACTTCCATCAATAATGAGACAGAGCTGAACACCAAACACCTGACTGTATCCCTCCGCTGTACCCTTCATCTGCCTCCAGGCGCCAGTGGAAGTCCATACTACTCTCTCCTCTTGTCAATCATTACTTTCCTTAGGAGTCTCCAGTCCTCTCTCTATGCCCAGAGCTGCTGTCAGTAGGTTCTCCCCAGACCAGTCATTAGCCCCAGGCCATGGCAAAAGCCGCCGAAAAGGGAACGCCTCAAAGCAGCTCGTGCTCCGGCTTGCCTCATTACCCGCGCCGCGCGCCGGTGCGGCTGTGGCGCCTAATGAGGTAGCAGCAGGCCCGGAAGCGAGCATTGATCAGTGAGTGCTTCCTTGAAAAGGAGATGCTGGAGTTGCTGGTTGCCTTCTCGTGCCCTTTTTTTCCGTATTAGAAATACATCTTGTTGTGAAAAGCTTGAGATCACAGGCCCCTGCTAGGATGAAAAGGATGTGCGAATGGCAGTGGTAGATGTAAGCATTGTCGCAGTTGTCTGTTTCCCAGCAATTGGCTTCGGCACGTTTGAGGAAGGAGAAGAAATGAGGACGCAGAGCTCAACTCTACAGGTCTGAGCAAGGACACACCGTCCCTCACTCTTTTGAAAGAGCGATGGCTCAGAAAGTTTATTTTTGTCTTCCATTCAAAATCTTGGATTGATTTGGTTTGCAATCCTCAGAGTGCGGCAGAAGGTAAAGGGCCTTCCGCCAACACTGGTTTGAGAGACCTTCACAGATGGAACCAGCCCTGCACTTGTCAAGATATCAGACACACACAAAAACTGTTTGGTCACCCCAGTGCTTTAAGTGAGATGAACAAGGCAGGGGTCTCTATAATGGGCCTGGCTAAAGAAGTGTAACTACGAAGACTTCACAAATAGGCGTGGCCTATGTAAATAACCCCTCCCCTGCTGATGACGGAACTGCTCCGTCATCAGCTGCGGTGGCGCTGTGCTGATGATGGAGCGGTTCCGTCATGGCCCGCCCGACGTTCCTGCGCGGCGTGAATTCCGCGCCTGCGCTGAGAGTTCTATTGAGCGGGCGGGGCCATGACGGAACCGGTCCGTCATAAGCACAGCGCAACCGACGCTGGTGACGGAGCCGTTCTGTCACCAGCATGCGCCCGCCGCATTTCCGCCCCACCCCCTTAGCACTGCGGCGGAATAGCCGCCGCAGTGAAGGGGTTAAAGGCATTGCTTAAAACATGCAAACTAAAATCTTGTGCTTCAAATGATTTTCCACCTGATCCCTACTCTCACCTATGGGGACTTCACTACCATATGCTTATCTATGCTATATGTTGTACGTCTTCAATACATGTTTTTAAAGTTTTTACACGTGTAGTCACTTGCATGGCCTGCTGTACGTAGGAGGACCTACCACTTTTAGCGCCTTAGAAGCATGATTATGTCTACCATGAAGAGACTTGAGTAATCACTTTGAAACACTAGACCGCATCTACGTATAAGGGTTATAATCCTGTATTTATAATGTTTTTCTACTCTTTCTATCTAGGTTGGATAATGCTATACTGAGGTATTTTCCAATTATGGGAATACCTGCCACTACACATCCTTCTCTGGGTGTTGGTTAGGGCTCTTTTAAGACCTAAAGAAATGCCAGGGATCCAGCTGGACCAACAGGTGTGAAATATGTCGACCTCACATATATATTAAGGTTATCTTTGTCCATTGAGCCTTCGTGATAGCCCCTTTTTCATTGTTTTATCTCTGCTAAGGGAACCATCATATTAAAACTAATTAGGTATTACTTAGACAGTTTCGATTTGGCACTTTATTTACACTCACTCAACCCTACACATTCCGCATCATCACCCACGCCCTCATCATTACTACTAAAAAGATCTACGATAAATAGCTCTCTTGTGGGCCCGTAGGTCATTGCAGCGATGGCCCGGTGAGGAGCACACGTATAATAAAGGATGACATCCATTTGTATGTGTGAGGGCACCAAGTAATATTCACAAGGATTCCCTTGAATTATCCACTCCCAACCTGGCTTTTCTCCGTCTTTTCAATAGAAACAATACCCTTCTAGATTTACCAATATTTGGGTGCCTCTCACTTAGGGGATGATTAGGATGTCCGCCCGCCACCCTATTGGAAACGGGACCGCCCGCCCGCCACCCCAATCATGATGCGACCTCCACCGCAGCGGTTGCATCAGGCATTTTAATATTGCGGCGGGTGCTGCTGGTTGTACGGTGTCTCCCACCTTGTGCATGGCAATTCTAGGGGAGTACCATAGGTACCCCCCAAGTGCAGCCCCCCGCCCCCACGGAGGCCCGCAACAGACTCCCAAAGCAAATCCCCACCAGCCGATGCTGATAGAGCGCGCAGTTATCCCGGGCCACCTGGGTTACCAATTCTTTACACGCACTGGGCCCTGGCGTGCGAATTTTCCAAACACCACACTAATAATTTGGGTGAATCGGGAGAGGATTTTATATTTCTCCTCCTGCACGCTGCTATGAGCAATTAAGGTTTGGTTTCACCTCTGCATACCATGTACCTGACTTACCACAGGCACAATTCTTACGACGGATCTGGAGCTATAAGGGAAAATAGTAGACAGGCCTAACATCAGATACTCTTTATAATCAGTAAATACTTTCCACAATTCCGTAAAATGACCACAGACACCTGAGGATGTTTAAAACTTTATATAAGTTCTTTAGAGAGAATATGACAAAGCAATAAGTGATAGGCAGAATAATGCGTCTAACATCAAGATCAACACTATAAAATAGCTATAGATAAATGCTAAGACCATTTGAGCATATGGGAAGACTAAAGGGTAGGAGTTTTTAGAACAAAACTAGTCACTGCAATTTTATGCTAAAACATAGGATGTGGATGGGACCTAGAACACGTACTTAACCTAAGTGTTTAAACTATTCTTACTAAGTTCACCGCAATCAGGCTAAAGGTAGGGGAAAAATTGGAACATACTAATATAATATAACAGTAGGTAATTTTCTAAAGGGGAAGGGAGAGAAGTGGAACAATTCTAGAACAATTGCATATAACTCGTTCTCAAGGTGATAGAACGATATCACGGTAAGAGTGCTTTATTAAGGAAGGAGAGAGAGAAGTCAAGAGAGAGAGAGAGACCAAACCCACAGGTTAATATTTACCTAGGTCTGAGTGAAGACTAACCCTGGCCACGGGTCAGTTGGGAAGACGGGGACAAGGACCCTCAGGAAGGAATGCCAGAATGCGAGCAGGTACAGCTCACGGACAGTAAGGACAGGATACCCCTCAGGATTTGGGATCAGGACTGGGCTCACCAAGGTACGACCAACACCCACAGCTTCAGAAGCAACGCCAGCGTTGCACCTTTCTGCAAGTAATCCGCCAGTAACCCCGATTGGGTTTTCGAATTCCCCAGCAAAGTGCTTCGCCAGCACTTAGGATTATTTCCACCCCTTGGGAGTTTGTGGAAAGTATGGACAGAGTGCTCCGCAGCACTTCAGATTGAGCACCTATAGAGTTCGTAGGGTCAGTGACAGGTCTGCTACTCGGACAAGTCGGACAATTTTCCTAAGCTAAACTAGGGCAGTTATACTGTTTTGGGGTCCCTCAGACCACCCACTAATGTTGCAAATGACAGTTTCCCCCATTATGATTGGTCAGGAGAGGTGGTGTGGTCATTACCACCTCCTAGAATTCAACTTTCTCATCCAAATATTAAAATTTTCCTACCCGCCCCTTGGGTTCACGTTCCCATGCATAGAATACAATAGAAAATCTGAGTGCACAAGACATTGCAACAAAATCAGTTATTCTCAAGGTGAGTGTCCTCATCTTGTGCTGGGTTTCTCAGGCGCATTTGGCTTCTGGGGCCAGCTGGCTGGTTTCAGCTTCTGCGCAGTTAGGACTTTCCCCGGTCACCTGACAGGGTTCAGAGGAGCCTCAGCATGGCGTCGCTCATGTATGCCCCAGCCCACAAAGACGCGGTACATGAAAAGTAAGCGAGAACAAATTAAAATCACATATAAAAATGATCACACTGTACACCATGATAAAATACTAACCAACCCTTACTTTATAATGACTATAGCGTTATTGTTTAGTGCGAAAAGACAGATAGGCAAAAGCAGCGGTAGCAAGCGGAGAGCATGGTGAGAGACAAGCGGCCATATTTGCTACAGTGCGCATGAGCACAATTTCCCTCCAGAATGCGAGTGCGTCACATCACATGGGTATGACCGACGCATGCGCAGACTGAATTACAGCGAAGTAGCCGATTTCAGTGCAAGCTTCGTTAGTATGAAAAAAGACATACAAGCAAGCATCCTGGGGACACCCGCGTGTTTGGGAAACCACTTAATAAAGGACGAACAATAGTGTTAATATGATTATACGATTTAGGCAAGGGTTTTGTATGTGAGCAGGGCGCTTGCACGCGAATCCCAGCTCCATCAATCCCCTCTTTGATGATATTTACTATCATCACCACATAGAAGGAAACAGATGCCAACTTTTTCTCATTCATCCATATCATCCATCTTAATTTCAACAAATTTTTCGTTGAGTTTTCTTGCAGCTTCTCTATGAGAGTGGTGATTTTTCACCTTTTTGTAAATTTCACTTTTTAACTCTTCTAATTCTAAATCATCAATATTTCTTTTCACCCCCCTCTTATTTACAGTATATTTCTTTTTGCACTTCTGGCATTTGCAGCAGATAAAAATGATCAACACAACTACACCTATTATAACTATTGGCATCAGTATTTTCCACAAAAGATTTCTACCTAGGTTAGTAAACCAACTACCTATAGAGGAGAGACCTCCAGTCAGTCTCGTCCAGGCACTGTCAACCTCCAATGGTTTGAGTTCTTTTTCCAGATTAGTTATGTTTTTCACATATTGTTTTAGTTCGATACTTTTATCAGGAATGTAAGTGCAACAATGTTGCGCTTTCAGCATTCTACAGACTCCGCCCTCTTTTGCTAATAGGGTGTCAAGGGCAAGACGATTTTGTAAAACCATTGATCTGATCGCAACCATTTCAGTATTGACCAGCAGGAATCCAGCAGCAGTGTCAGTAGATAACCGATCCACTACTGTAGACAATTTGCAGATTCTATGGGTGTTCAGAACTACCCCCATTCCAGGTATCAGTGCACTAAAAATATCACCTATAATTTCACCTACACTTTCACGTTTACTACGCACTAAGCCATTAGTCTCTTCATCGCTTCCAGCTGCAGTATTCACATGGTATATTTTCGGGAAAACAATGCCAAAGTAGCAGCTTCCATACCAGTGATCCGGCAATTTGAAATAAGCCTTGTTCCCACATATATAATATATTCCGGGAAACACAGGTTCTGACCCATTTTTTGAAACCCCAACCTCCAATTACCTTGTAATTATGTTCACACTCGCTGGAACCGATGAATACATTGTTATAGTACTCTGTCTTTTCCCTGTGGATACAAAGTTTCCCCCTTCGTTCAAAATCCAGCAACAAGGCAGGACTAGCTTCGCCTTCTGAGGTGTTATCCAGGTGCTCAGCCCACCTAGGGACTCTATCCTTTTCGTCATGCGCCTTCTTCTGAAACTTTTCTCTCCTTCTGTCTGCCATCTTTATAAACATCTTTTCCTGCTCTTGCAGAGAACAGGTCAGATTATCTTCTCTTGCTTTATCTAAATCTATGTTACCTATAGTCAGGAAATATTCTCCCATATACCGGGTCACGTCACTTGTAGTATGTACACGATTCAGGTGTCCTCTAATAGGAAGTTCAGAAAATACTACATCATCATTTGAATAATAGTACTGTAAAGTGCTTCTATAAAACAAGCTAGCTAATATACTACAAGAGATTCCATAGGTCAAAGGTAAATGGTGGTATGTCACACCTTCAGCTACTGAAGTTGGTAGTTTCATGCAGACATAACAGTCCTCTATTTCCATAGCTTCTACATAATGCACTAACAAGTTAGCAAAAACATTTAGATGCGTCTTGTTTCTCATTTTGTGAAAGTGTAGTCCATCCTCATCTGGTGCTTCTAAATTAGGTCGTGTGTGTGTCAGTCCTACTCGTTCGTTGCGTCTTTCTAGGCTTCGTGGTGTTTCTGCAGTCTGTACAACCCCTACGTCTACTGCTTCGGGTTCAGTAGGGGACAAGTTAGGATTTTTACTTATCATAAAAGGTAGAAAAACGGTTAGTCCTATCCACATTATTATTAACATGGCTACACTACACACGCATATTTTACAACAGGTTTTAAGACACCCACACCGGGATCTTCCAGAGACATTCGGCTCAGACATTTTTAGCTTACAGGTGGCTTTTGCTACCCCTCTTCGTTTCTTTGCACCAAAGGCTCACTTCGGGGCTCTCTCAAGGAGGGTCTTCGTCCGAACTCCGATCAGCAATGGACTCGTCGTCACTGTTGCCACTGTGGTGTGGCTCGTCAATTTCCTCCAACACAAAGTACGTCCACTCAGGGCTTCGATACAGTCGGTTCTGTTTCTTTATTCTGTCGCTCTTTCTTAGCGATTTGCCTTGGGCTGCATTTCTTTCACTTTGAGCCCTTTTTCTGTCTTTCAGTTTTTCTTCGACTGTCTTTAGTCTGAGCCTCAGTCTCTTGACGTATCGGGGTGCACTTCTGCCTCTGTGCCTCCCAGTTGTTGAGGAAACTTGGCCTTCTTCGTGCACTCTCTCTACTTTTTGATGTGGCACCTCTGTTTCCCTGCCTGTCTGACTTGTTCCAGGTCTTTCGTCTATTTCTTCTGCCTGGCCCCTATTCTGTCCCTGCTCAGATTCAAATCGTACTCGCTTTTTATTTTTCGTTATTGTTGTTTCCGTTGTCTGAGCACTTTGATCTAGTTCTATCTGTTCCTGTTCATGCTCTTCGATCTCTTCGTTTTCTTCTGCATGAACGTCAGCTCTAATTTCTAACTGTCCCTTTCCTACTTCTGGAGTTTCAGGAGAAGTTTCGATGTCTTGATCTGACCCTACTTGGCCTACGTCCTGATCAGGGGTGTTGTGGCTTTCGTTGACCTGACCTTCTTCTTCTATTTCTGACTCACCTGGACTATCCCACTCACTGTCTAAGTATGAATATTTCCGGGTTCGTATTGGATCATGAACCTGGTCGTCGGCGGGGTACCATTCAACGTCTCGACTTGTGCTCGGCAGTTCAATGTCAGCTAGCTCCGGACTCTCCTCCTCGGAAGCTTCTTCAGCTGAGCTGCCTTCAGCTCCAGTCGCGTTTTCTCCAGATACCCGCTTTGTGTGGCTGGCGTGGATCCACTTCGGTACACCAGCGCACTTTACAGCAGTTGTAGTGACGAGGATCACTTGTCGCGGCTTTCCCCACCTCGGTTTCAGGCAACTGCTCCGGGTGTGTTTCTTTAACGCCACCCAATCTCCTGGTTGCAGTTTATGTGCCGGAGTCTTTGGCCACTCGTCTTCAGTCTCTCCGATCTGCTGAGAGAGAGAACGCACTTGGTCACCCAGCTGCTTGCAGTATTCTAATACCATATCATCAGAAATGCTTAGCAGTTTGTGTCCGGGCACCCAAGCCTGTCGCATCACTCTTCCCATCAACACTTCATGGGGACTTAGGCCAGTTTTCCTGTTCGGGATACTTCTCAGACTCATCAGCACAAGGGGTAAAGCCTCTATCCAGTTCATCTTTGTGGAATCACACATTTTGGCCAATCTGGATTTCAGGGTGCCATTTATTTGTTCCACTACCCCAGAAGCCTCGGGATGGTATGCACAGTGTAATCTTTGCTTCATTTTGAAGGCTTTACAGAGTTCCTTTAAGACATTGTTGGCAAAATGCCCACCTTGGTCCGTTTCGATTGTCTCTGGAATTCCGTACCTAGGTATCAACTCCCTGAGTAATAACTTGGCTGTGGTGAGAGCATCATTTTTCTTAGCTGGATATGCTTCCACCCACCTGGAGAATAGGCAAACTATGACTAGGATATATCTATACCCTTTACATTTAGGCATGGTTATGAAGTCTGCCTGCATCCTGACAAAGGGACCTATTGCCTTTCCAACTGTACTTTGCTCTACTACAGTCTTTTTCCCTGCATTGAATTGCTGACACACTAGGCACCTCTGGCAAAGCCTTTCCGCCTGGTTCCTGAACTTTGAATTACAGAACACCTTATCAAACACCCGACACATTGCGTCTCTTCCCATATGTGTTGGTTCATGTATCATTCTGATCATGGGGTCAATCAAACTATCAGGCAGTACAGGCACCCCAGTCGAGTTTACCACCACACCATCATCTCTCAGTTTGCATCCATTTGCTGCCCACCTTCCTTTTTCCTGCCTATCTGTTGCCTGTTGCAACTCCTTTAATTCTTCCCATGTTGACACATTCTCAAACAACATAAGTTGGCAGCTGGTTCCATCCCACAATGCAATTTGGAGTGACATATGGTATCGGGCACAAAACTGTGCAATTTGGTCAGCGTACCTATTACCGGCAGTCACATCATCATTTCCAGATTTGTGAGCCGCACACTTGACCACAGCCAATTCTTTGGGCAATTGAATAGCTTCCAGTAAGTTATGCACCACCTTTCCATTTCTGATAGGAGTGCCTGAGGACGTCATGAATTCTCTTTGCAGCCACAACTGGCCGAAGTCATGAACAACCCCAAAACAATACTGGCTGTCTGTGTAAACAGTTATTCTCTTGTTCTTACCCCTCTTACATGCTCTGGTTAACGCGATGAGCTCTGCCACTTGTGCAGATTTCACCTCGCTCAGGTAAGATGCTTCTATGGTTTCGGTCAATGTTACCACAGCATAGGCAGCACTTAGGCTCCCACTCTCATGTCTCAAACACGAGCCATCCACAAACATTGTTTTATCCCCATCAAGTAACGCTATTTCACGGATGTCAGGACGGGGCTTGGTACTGAACTCAGTTAGATCGATGCAATTATGTTCCCCTTCCTCTTCAATTTCTACCTCCAGAGGGATAGGTAACAATGTCGCAGGGTTTAGGACATTGCACCGGGAAATAGTGACATTTTCGGCACCAATCAAAATTCTCTCATACTTAGTCAGCCGACTAGGTGTGAGGTACTGGGTCTTAGTTCTAGTCAGTAGGATGACAACAGAATGAGGAACATATACAGTGACGTGATGTCCCATGACAATGTTCTCACTCTGTTCCAGACTGACGCAAGTAGCAGCAACTGCTTTCAAGCATCCAGGTAATCCAGCAGCCACTGGATCTAGGGTGGCTGAAAAATAGGCCACGGGTCTTCTAATTAGCCCGTGCTCCTGGGTCAGGACTGAAAGAGCACAATTCTCTCTTGTGTCACAGAATAGCTCAAAGGGCTTGGTGTAGTCAGGCATACCCAACGCAGGAGCAGAACATAGACAGTTTCTCAAAGTCACCCAAGCGTTCATGCTCTCACTGTCCCAACTGACGGGGTCTTCAACGCCTTTCTTTGTCATTTTGATCAGGGGTCTGGCTAGAGCCGCGAATCCTACAATCCATTGTCTGCAGTAACCCACAACTCCCAAGAACATTCTCACCTCCTTCTGAGTTCTGGGCAGTTCCATTGCTTTAATTATTTTGATTCTTTCGGTAGTGACTTTCCTGATTCCTTTTTCGATCTGGTGCCCCAGATACTTTACTGAATTTTTACAAAATTGTAACTTGTCAGGTGACACTTTATGTCCTCCCTTTCCTAGGTGATTCAACAAGGCAATGGTGTCAGTGACGCAGTCATTTTGGGTTTTAGATGCCACTAATAGGTCATCTATGTACTGCACCAAAACAGACTCTCTTGGCAGCACTAGGGATTCAAGGCACTTTTTTAATATCTGGTTGAAAATCGATGGACTTTCGGTGTACCCCTGGGGGACACGATTCCAGACATAGATATGGCTGTCAAATTCAAAACTGAAAAGGAACTTGCTTTCTGGATGCAATGGGATGGAAAAGAATGCATGGCACAGGTCGATGACAGTGAACCATTCTGCATTCCAGGGAATCTGATATAGTATCACAGCAGGGTTGGGCACAACAGGGCAGCACGGCACAACAATTTGGTTTACCTTGCGTAAATCTTGCACCACCCGGTACTTTCCACTAGGCTTTTTGATCCCAATGATTGGTGAATTACAAGGACTGCTCATTACTTCCTCTATTATCTCTGCTTCGAGTAGCCGGGTAATTTCAGTCGCTACTCCAGCTTTTACTTCTGCACTCATTTTGTATTGTCTGGTTTTGGGGTATATAGCATTTGTTTTTATGGCTATTTTAACTGGGTCCACATTTGCCATTAAACCTACATCCTTTCCTGTGAAATCCCACACTTCTGGGACTACTCTTAACTGGAGCTCTTCAGGTAAATCTACAACTGTTAGAGGTTTGATATCAGAATCTTGTCTGACTAACATCAGCTTGTACACACCATCTTCATCGGGTGTCTGAATTTCGACGCCTTTTGGTGTGCAATAGATGGTACAATTCATTTTGCACAACAAATCACGTCCTAGCAGGTTCACAGGACTGGAATCACAGACTACAAATCTGTGCATTTCTTTGAAATTTCCTATAGAAACTTACATTGGTTCGGTTACTGGAGTACTTATTATTTGATTTGAGACGCCCACTACTTGGATCGCTTCTCCCGAGAGGGGTAGGTTAGGAACATCCACTGTTCTTACAGTAGATTTGGTAGCACCAGTGTCCAACAGAAAGGTGACGTCTTTTCCCTCAACCTTTCCTTCAATGTATGGTCCAGTCTGGTCTACCGGTAAGGAGGCGCCAAGCACGCACTCCTCATCCTCCCCTCTCAGGCCCCGTCAATCTTGATCTTCACAGAGGAAGGTATCATTTAACAAGTACTGTGGAATGATTGCGTTTCTTTCACTCTCAACTTCCCATACTTCCGCCCTCTCATTCTGCTGACCCTGACTCTTAAAATTCTGTCTAGGAGCGCGAGGTACGGGAGGTAATTTTACCTGTTGCTGGTTCTTTCTTGTCCCCTCTTTCGGCACCTGTGGATTTAAACCATTTACAGGGGCATTACCGGCCTGCAGGTGTGGACACTCGTCTCGCCAATGCCCTATCTGGCCGCACCCATGGCACGGAAACTTTTTCATGGCTTCTTCCCGACTCATTTTAGCTCGGGGCTTTCCTCCTCCCCCAGCAGTGGCATTCTGAGCATTATTACTGGAAGTCAATTTACTTAACTGTTTTTCCTGCTGTTCGGCTAATTTCACCTGTGCCCACATCACTTTCTCCTTGAGGGCTTTCTTTTTATTTTCGATTTCATCTTCGCAGTATTTTGCATATTTTAGGACATCATCTATGGGCTTTCCCTGCCAACTGATTTTATTATCTCGAATCCATTGTGAAATTTCAGGTCTTAATCCCAGCACAAATCTGTAACTGAAATGAGTCATGTCTTTCATGTCTACGTTATCGATACCACTGTAAGTTTTGAATACCTGCAGTAATCTTTCATAAAATGAGTGCACTGTTTCATCACGTTCCTGGGTGGTTCTATCTATTCGGGTCCAATCTGTCTCCTTTGCTGGCACCTTTTTCTTGAGGTATTGTATGACTTGCTCATACTTCCTCATTACTTCAGGTGCGGGAGCTCCTGTTTTCTCATCTCTGGGGAATTCCTCACTGGGCCAATCAATTTCAATTTTACAGTCGGTCCACAAATCTACAGGGACCACAATGTCGAAAAACCCATCCAGGTCTTTCAAGAGGCATTTCTGAACTTTTATGAAGCGTTCTACCTGCCTGTACCAGTCAACTGGCTTCTCACGTAATTTCGGGAAGTCATTTGTAAATGACACAATATCCTGTCTGGACCAAGGGACATGGACATATTTTCCTCCCGGGACCTCTCTCATAGGGCACAATTTTTCCGTTGAGGTTACTTCCTTTAACACGAATTCTGAAGCCTGGGACTTAGCCCTGCTGTCTTCCTTTTTCTTTGCCCACCTGGTTCTCCATTTTCCCACCTCTCCCCACTTTTGTAGGAGCTTCAACAATTCCTTTACTTGGATCTGTTTTCCCATCACATTCAGGCTTTCTAAATCCTTATCTGAAAAATCTACTCTGTAGGGTTTCTGAAGAATTTTGGAGCGACTAACATCAATTCCCATTTCTGTGGCTGTATCCATTATCCTTTCATGGAGCAACCTAGCACTCCGGGTAAGATTTTTACTGATAAACAGTAATTCTTCTTCACTGTACGAGCTTAGGCGCTCAACTCCTACGTTTCCAGCCATCATTTCTTCTATTTCTATTCTTAATTTATATATTTCCAATGCTTTAGGTTGGGGAGTGGTCTCCTTCTCTAGCTCCTTTGTCCATCTGTCCAATTCTTCTGGGGAAACTACGGTGGCACTCCTAACCCCAGATGCACCTTCAATCAACACCTCCTTTGGTCTTGTCTGGCTTCTTGCCCCCGATGTACTAGTTCTAGGCTCTCTTATTGGCAAATCCATCAAAACCACAGATTCACACTCACTTTCTTGATCCTCATCTATGAATACTTCCTTCCTCGGGGACGGGATGCTAGGAGTAGGCAGTATTGGGGTGATAACAGGAGGATGGGGACTAGTCAGGTCATTTCTATACAGTGGAATAGCTGGACCAATAGTTACTGGAATAGTCAGGGAATCAGGATGGGGATGTATCTGGGCAATGGTTCGAACTAAATCCTCTCGCTGTTTAGCCAGGGCTTCTTTCTCTTTTTCCCGCAACACTCTTTCTGCAGAATTGTCATGCAATACCTGAGGTACCAAGGAAGGATAAATACTTGGGGCAGTCGGAGTGACCAACCGGGGTGGACCTTCTCCGAACGGCTGATAATTTGGGACCGTGGATCTAGGTCTGCAAAACCCATCCCCCTCACTGGCTTTACTGTCTGTACCTGTTCCATCTGTATCGCTATCCCTCCCACATCTGGGATATTTGGCAAAGGGATTTGGAGAATGCACAGGCTCTGACTCTGCAACATATGGAGGTGGATTTTTCATTAACAAATCTTCCAGGTGCTCATCTTCTGAATCCCCCACGGGCATTAGGTGATGGGTCTTTTCTTTACATTTCCCTTTTCTCTCTTCTGATACCCCCATCATAGGGAACAGCCCTTCAGTCAACATAGATTGCCTCCACTGTTTCATTTTCTGCTCTTTGGTCTGCGTTTGAAGCCTCGGATACCATTTACTCACTCCCTTATCCATCCGGGGTTTATCTCGCTCTGCAGCCTCTATCTCCCATTCCTCCAGGGCTTCGTACTGTGTCAACCTAGGTCTAGGGTGTAACTCATTCATCCGGGTCCTTAAGTTAAACAGAATCCGACCATTAAATGTGCCTTCAACAGGAAATGCTAGGATTCCGTCATCTACAGTATATTTTGCCCAATTTTCTAACCAGACACAAGTGTGGTACCCTTTATCAAACAGCATGAAAGAAGCAGGGGTATTCGGCGGGGGAATGAGCACGCCTTCCCTCGTTCTAATGGGCTTGTCAGTTTTGAAAAAATTCTTTATTTTATCAGAGAAGGACAGTTTCCTTTTTACTCCATACATCATGTGCGGTCTACCTCGTCTAAGCTGATCCGTATGAAATCCTAGGTACTTTGGGTTCGGTATGAAATCTGGATACCACGTGCAACTCTCCAGACTCGCTTCTAACTCGGCTTGATTAATTTTGTTTACCTTTGTGCTTCCAATGCTAGCGCGACTTTTATTTCGCACCACCCAATCAGGTCAGAGAATACAAATACTGTTAACCAATGGGTGCGCGGCCTTTTCGCAAGACTGAGTCTCACGCTTGGGCACTCACCCCTCCTTTACAAATTCAGCTCCACTACACACCCGCTGTCTTGACCAATGCCAGCGCGGCACGAAGTGACGTCAGAGCAGCTCTCCGACTGACTCCCTCCTTCACAAGGTAACGGAAACTTTTTACTCTCTCTAAAGTGCAAGTGCACGTTTTAGTCAACAACACACAACGTTTGCCACTATGTCTGAGTGTTCTAAAGAGAGAAAAGACTTTTCTTTCGCTACTAGTAAACCACTTCTGTCTACTTTTCATTCACTCTGGATAGACTTCTTTGCCTGTCCCTTCACTCTAGTAACATAGAACCCGTTATTCTTCTGACTCATCCGCCTTAGTCGGGGATATGTACTGAGCCAGGATTTCACCAGCGAACTATTTTACTTACCAGACAAGCCTCAGAGACCCTACTACTCCTTCCGTATGCGACCCTTACTAGGTGATATCGCAATGAAAGTTTTATAAAGGACTCGTAGCTATCATTCACTCCAGAAACAAAGGTCCTAATTAGTGCTTCCAGTTATCCTTAACCCTGCACTAATACCTCGAACTTAGTGACTTCAACAGCTAACCGGATTCTGCTCACCGTTAGCTAAATACTTCCCCGGGGATTCGGACTATACTGAACACTCACAAACACTGGTTAATATAACATTTATAGCAGCAATGCAAAAATCATATACATTTATATATATAAATCCTTAAAATATTTCAAAATATTTGAACCAATACAATAGAAAATCAGCAGCACATTTAATTTTTCACGGTTTGTTTATGACCTATCCTGTCTACCTAATCTAACTAGTCCAAACCATCCTCTGCTACCAGAAAATTACTGATAGAGCGCGCAGTTATCCCGGGCCACCTGGGTTACCAATTCTTTACACGCACTGGGCCCTGGCGTGCGAATTTTCCAAACACCACACTAATAATTTGGGTGAATCGGGAGAGGATTTTATATTTCTCCTCCTGCACGCTGCTATGAGCAATTAAGGTTTGGTTTCACCTCTGCATACCATGTACCTGACTTACCACAGGCACAATTCTTACGACGGATCTGGAGCTATAAGGGAAAATAGTAGACAGGCCTAACATCAGATACTCTTTATAATCAGTAAATACTTTCCACAATTCCGTAAAATGACCACAGACACCTGAGGATGTTTAAAACTTTATATAAGTTCTTTAGAGAGAATATGACAAAGCAATAAGTGATAGGCAGAATAATGCGTCTAACATCAAGATCAACACTATAAAATAGCTATAGATAAATGCTAAGACCATTTGAGCATATGGGAAGACTAAAGGGTAGGAGTTTTTAGAACAAAACTAGTCACTGCAATTTTATGCTAAAACATAGGATGTGGATGGGACCTAGAACACGTACTTAACCTAAGTGTTTAAACTATTCTTACTAAGTTCACCGCAATCAGGCTAAAGGTAGGGGAAAAATTGGAACATACTAATATAATATAACAGTAGGTAATTTTCTAAAGGGGAAGGGAGAGAAGTGGAACAATTCTAGAACAATTGCATATAACTCGTTCTCAAGGTGATAGAACGATATCACGGTAAGAGTGCTTTATTAAGGAAGGAGAGAGAGAAGTCAAGAGAGAGAGAGAGACGCAAACCCACAGGTTAATATTTACCTAGGTCTGAGTGAAGACTAACCCTGGCCACGGGTCAGTTGGGAAGACGGGGACAAGGACCCTCAGGAAGGAATGCCAGAATGCGAGCAGGTACAGCTCACGGACAGTAAGGACAGGATACCCCTCAGGATTTGGGATCAGGACTGGGCTCACCAAGGTACGACCAACACCCACAGCTTCAGAAGCAACGCCAGCGTTGCACCTTTCTGCAAGTAATCCGCCAGTAACCCCGATTGGGTTTTCGAATTCCCCAGCAAAGTGCTTCGCCAGCACTTAGGATTATTTCCACCCCTTGGGAGTTTGTGGAAAGTATGGACAGAGTGCTCCGCAGCACTTCAGATTGAGCACCTATAGAGTTCGTAGGGTCAGTGACAGGTCTGCTACTCGGACAAGTCGGACAATTTTCCTAAGCTAAACTAGGGCAGTTATACTGTTTTGGGGTCCCTCAGACCACCCACTAATGTTGCAAATGACAGTTTCCCCCATTATGATTGGTCAGGAGAGGTGGTGTGGTCATTACCACCTCCTAGAATTCAACTTTCTCATCCAAATATTAAAATTTTCCTACCCGCCCCTTGGGTTCACGTTCCCATGCATAGAATACAATAGAAAATCTGAGTGCACAAGACATTGCAACAAAATCAGTTATTCTCAAGGTGAGTGTCCTCATCTTGTGCTGGGTTTCTCAGGCGCATTTGGCTTCTGGGGCCAGCTGGCTGGTTTCAGCTTCTGCGCAGTTAGGACTTTCCCCGGTCACCTGACAGGGTTCAGAGGAGCCTCAGCATGGCGTCGCTCATGTATGCCCCAGCCCACAAAGACGCGGTACATGAAAAGTAAGCGAGAACGAATTAAAATCACATATAAAAATGATCACACTGTACACCATGATAAAATACTAACCAACCCTTACTTTATAATGACTATAGCGTTATTGTTTAGTGCGAAAAGACAGATAGGCAAAAGCAGCGGTAGCAAGCGGAGAGCATGGTGAGAGACAAGCGGCCATATTTGCTACAGTGCGCATGAGCACAATTTCCCTCCAGAATGCGAGTGCGTCACATCACATGGGTATGACCGACGCATGCGCAGACTGAATTACAGCGAAGTAGCCGATTTCAGTGCAAGCTTCGTTAGTATGAAAAAAGACATACAAGCAAGCATCCTGGGGACACCCGCGTGTTTGGGAAACCACTTAATAAAGGACGAACAATAGTGTTAATATGATTATACGATTTAGGCAAGGGTTTTGTATGTGAGCAGGGCGCTTGCACGCGAATCCCAGCTCCATCAATGCCGCCATGGAAAGGCCTTTAAACCCCAACATCATAATATGGATGGCGGAGCCACCATATTGTGGCCCAAGTCCGCCCGGCCGGCAACGGAACGATTGCTGACCGGCAGAAAAGCGGCAGATGCACTTTGCGTCCCCCACAATACCCCCCATTATAATATGGTGGGGAGTATTACTCATTACAATGGCGTAACGATCCCCACCGCCGGCTCGACAGTGGCGATCGTTATGCCATCATAATGAGCCCCTATGTTGTTTAAACTAGTTCCATGCATGCCACAAAGCAACAAGCACATCTATCTAAAGCAAGCCAGGCTGTGAAGACGTGGATCTGTTATTTTCAAATTAAATTTATTCCAACAGGAACTTAACCCGAGCTGTGCAGAGCTGCGTTCAGGTTCATTGTTGCAACATACTGTCCTGCTACATGTCATTGCATTCCATTTCGCTAATAGATTGCAATGACAAAGCTGTCAATGACATAACAAGCAGATACTACATAGCTTCATTCTTTAACAGCAAAATTATAGCAATGCCTCTCATAAGCACACAAAGGCATAAGAGGATGAAACTAAAAGAAAATACAACTTATACATAACATACTAAAACTGTCTCGTAGCATTCTATCATTGACTGTTTTTAAAACTAGATAAATGTGAGAACTAGAGTTGGAATAGAAGAAATATCAACCCTCTGTTCCTGGGGAACAGTTATTCTACAATATACTTTTGGGGAATATGTACAAGTTTCTCTGTGCAGGGTACGTCTTCAAGCATCTTGTCTGTTACTTGAATCAGTATTGAATGACGTTTCTAGTATGACCCCAACAGAATCACCAGTAAAAATATCCATCAACCACCCCCTTTGATTTACAATTGTTGATGTCAGCACCACTGGATTCTAATTATGTCTTACATTTTGCTGACTTTCCAAAATGCCAAAAATTACCATCACTTAACGTGGCTGAGTTGAGGAACAATTCTAACACTTTAAATGGACCAACACATTTACTGTTACCCTTTCGTTTTTTCCCTTTGCATCTGCACTCTAACCCAGTCACCTAAGAGCAGCGTCACATCTTTCACTCCATGTCTTTGGTGTTAAAATTCTTTATATTACACACGACCTTTGTTAAATTGTCCTTGACTGTTTGCAAAGACAACACATCTTGTCTCTTGGTCTTCATCTATACTTGATTATCCTTGATGAATGGTTCTCTGGACTTTAGAACGCTAAAGGGCTGTACCCTGTCATGGGTGGTGTGATAATCTCACAATCATTTTTTGACTTCTGATTCCTAGTTCTTACTATTTATGGCCATCTAAATGCTACCTATTAAAATCCTGTTGAATCGATCAACAGAACAATGCCCGGCAAGTTCGTAAAGAGATGTGTGACTCCATAAAGTATTATTCCTGGATAAAAATACCTTGTAGGCCATCCAATATGAATTGAGATCCATTATTACTAGGACGTGATTTAGAATGCTCTTGTATTGAAATGTTTCATCAAGGAATTTCACGGCATTGGAATCAGCCTTAGCCAGAATGCACAATTCTGGCCACTTGGAAAATAGGTGAAGCAAAGCTATCCCATACGAATATATACCTTTACTACGCATGCTTTACTTCGCATGCATTACAACGCAGTCGTTACAACGACTGCGTTGTTAGAACACAAACCCTTACATCGCAAGTCATTTCAACTACTTGCTGTAGGGGGCGCACTGGACTTAGGAATAGGATAATTTACTATTCCTACTCCAGTTTGTGCAACAGCAGGGAAGGTGTTGGATTGTAAATCCAACAACTTCTGCCTCCTACAGCAAGTCGTTGTAACAACTTGCGATGTGATGGTTCGCGTTGGTACAACGCGGTCGTTGTAATAACCGCGTTGTAATGGCATTTGATGTAAAGCATGCGATCTAAAGGCTGTTTCCCATCCCATACTGCGCGATAGCATTCTGTTCTAGAATGGGAATCAAAATATACATAGCCAATGCTTACCATGGCCCTATGGGAATTCCTAATGGAAACAAGAGTGATCTAAAGGTGATCTGGGTTTTGTTGTCATCATCAGAGCACTCCATACAATTTCTCTCAGCTCTTTCATTTTCTTTGTATATGCAAGGATACCAGTCTTTATGATTTAACCCTCCTTTTGTTTTTTTTATTATGTCCAAATGCCCTTTATGATTAATCTTTACGATTCTCTGTCTTAGTTTTGGCAGGGAATCACTTTATTCCCTCTCATCAGGGAGTCATCTTCTTTCCATAACACCTCATCTTTCACCTGCAAAACATTTTTACATCACCAACTTGGGGAGACCACCACCGACAGGCTGTCGGTGGCGGTCTTCCCCCAATCTTACCCAACGTTATCGCCCGCCACATTTGGATTGCGGGCAGCTGTGTGGTGGTCGCAAGGAGCCCGTCGGTCCATCGGAGGCTGAGTAATGCCTACAATGGTGGCTGTGCCTACCAGGCACCACCGTAGGCATTAGGATGTTCCTCCCTGTGGGCCCTTTTAATGGCACCATAAAAAGGATGGCAGAAAGGGACATTGGGGGACCCTAGCAGACCCACTTCCCCCTTTACCCCCTGGCTCACAGACACGGGACCTGGGAAGCATCTATGGTTCCCCCGTACATATCCCTAATCCATGTTGCAGGCACTGCATGGTGCCTGCCACGTAGTGCAGGGATATCTGTAGGGTGTTTGTTTTGTAATTTGGCGGGTGCGCAGAGCCCAGCACCCACTGCAATACAAAACATGGGCAATGCGAACACCACAGTGGCGGTCGCACTCTAGTTTGCCCTGTGGGACCACTGCCTTGTAGGCGGGTGGTGCCAAAATCGAAACAATGGCGAACGGAACTCACACATCGTAATCAGGCCCTCGGTTTCTGTTTGTAGGCCAACTACTGGGAACATACTGCTGAACCTTACTAAGTAGTGTGTCCATATCCTCCTTTCCACTGTTCTTTTGAAATGGCTTCAGCTATATAGTTGTTTACTACGGCTACACTATTACTTACCCATGAAATCAGGAATTTGCTTCTTAACTAGTAGGGGAACGCGACTCAAAAAAACAGCCACTTTATTTTTTGTGCCTGGTAAGTATTGTACTTTGTAGCTATAGTCTAACAATCTCGATAAAATTGTTGCCAACTTTGAGGTAAATCTATCCATGCCTGCACAAGTCAGTATTTTTGTGAGCGATTTGTGATCTGTGCGGTTTATTTCAGATCCCCAAACATATTTTCTGAATTTGTTGATTCTCCTCACACACATGAACATCTCTCTTTTAGTGGTAGAAAAAAATTCTTCATCAGGAGAAAGAGAGCACAAAGTTGTTTCTTGTTTCTTGTTCTTGTTTCTTACGCGGACGACACTCAACTGATCCTCTCTCTCACCAAGGACCCCAGCACCGCCAAAACTAACCTACACGAAGGAATGAAAGAAGTCGCCGAATGGATGAAACAAAGCCGTCTGAAACTGAACTCAGACAAAACAGAAGTCCTCATCTTAGGTACATCCCCCTCTGCATGGGACGACTCCTGGTGGCCGGAAGCCCTCGGAAAAGCACCCATCCCGACAGACCACGCACGGAACCTTGGCGTCATCCTGCATTCTTCACTCTCAATGAACAGACAAGTCAACGCCGTATCATCTTCCTGCTTTAACATTCTTCGCATGCTCAGAAAAACATTTCGCTGGATCCCCTCCGAAACAAGGAAAACAGTCACCCACGCTCTAGTCACTAGCCGACTGGACTACGGAAACACCCTCTACGCAGGTACCACCGCTAAACTCCAGAAAAAACTACAACGAATCCAAAACGCCTCAGCCAGGCTCATATTAGACATCCCACGCAACGAACACATCTCTGGTCACCTTAAAGACCTCCACTGGCTACCCGTCAATAAGAGGATCACTTTCCGACTGCTAACCCACGCACACAAATCACTCTACAACATCGGACCAGATTGCCTCAACTCTCGACTGTCCTTCTACACCCCCTCCCGCCAACTTCGCTCTTCCAGCCAAGCCTTCGCCACTGTACCTCGCATCAACAAGACCACCATGGGAGGCAGATCCTTTTCATACCTGGCTGCCAAAACTTGGAACTCACTCCCCGCTTACCTTCGCCTCACCCAGAATCACCTAGCGTTCAGAAAGCAGCTTAAAACGTGGATATTTGACAAATAATCCTCCTCCCCTTCCTAAGCGCCTTGAAACCCTCTGGGTATGTAGTGCGCTATACAAATTTTATGACTTGACTTGACTTGACTTGGCTGTTACCACTTATTTGTGATAACTATTACCAGTTATTTGTGATAGTGATCGTTTTTCGGCGAAGCAGAACAACATAGATCTGAACCAATTAACAACCTTCTAACAATAATGAGACCATAGGGGTGCTTCAGATACCTGACTTTATCACTCACATGTACACCTCAGCTGCCTCCTAAACGTCTTTCACTAGCATCAGAGTAGATGATGGTTTTGGCCTTAGGATCAAAACCCGAAGGGTATGTCTGTGCAAATATTACTCTTTATGTATTCAAAACAATTTTGTTGAGCCTCATTCCATTCAAACTTTGATGAGCTTTTAATAATTACCTACTCTTGAAAGTTTCCTTTGCAAACCTTTCCACAAATTTTGCATCAAACTCTGAGAGGCCACTGAAGGATCTAACATCATCCTTATAGGTGAGAGGATGGGCATCCTTGATAGCTTCAAATAATTCCATATTAGCTAAAATCCCACCTTCACTAATCTCATATCCTAAATTGGTGACTGAATTCAAGGAAGACTTGCACTTCTTGAACTCAGCGATGAGAACCTTGTCACTTAACACACCTCTGAGCCTCTAGTCTTGCTCCTCCTAGCTCTTGCCCATTATAAGGATGTTGTCGTGGAGGAAAATCACTCTTTTGTGGTCTTTAAAAGATTGATTCATCAATTGCTGAAATACAGCTGCAGCTGATGTCAAATCAAGCACCATCCGAATGAACTTAAAACACCTGTGAGGTGTTATGAAGGCAGTTAGGTGTTTTCTGTTTTGCATGAAGTGCAATTTGATGGTAAACTGAAGTCAAGCTGTGAGAGGAAAACCCACTAAATCCCCTTTGTCATGGCTAGAATTTCATTAGATCAGGAAATTGGGAATCTGTCAATATATATGTTTTAGTTTAAATCACGTACATTGATGAATAGCCCAACCTTCCTAATAGCATTTCATGCCACCATTAAAAGGGTCAGCTACTCACGTGCCTTATTGCTTTTTTATAATGCCAACCTTTACTAGTTTGTAATTAAATTCACAGCAAACTTCCTCTCTAATTCTCATGGGGATGTTCCTTACTTTGTGTGTTATTAGCTTGGAGTTTAGTATTATCTTGGGTTGGATTAGAAAAACATCTTGCATATCTGTTGTGGAAAAAATATTATTTATCAACAAAACTTGGTCTGGGCTATTGGGGTACAATGTAATTGTAGATTCCTTTGGTATATCAGTCCAAGGATGGACTGCCCTCTTTCCATAACCCACCTTCAAATCTAATAAACTGGACACGAAATGGCAAGAAAATCACAAAGAGTTTTATAAGTGTGGAAACAAAAATAATTTTGCCCATAATAAACGTTGTCCTGCAATGAAACAAAGATTTTCTATTTGTGGAATCGTAGGCATTTTCCTAGGGTACACCTGAGTAATAATTCTGACTTAATTGTAAAATGTGTCATCAATAATACTGATTCTTAATCTGAACAAATTGATAATGCAGATGTACAATGTGTATTAAACATCGATTCAGATGCCTTGGAGTAGAGCCCTTTTTAAAGAAACAAACCTATATATTCCATTAGCCTAAGTGATGTACTGGTAAACATAGTGGCTAATTCTGGATGGGAAACAGCCTTTACAATGAGGTTTTTACCTTGTTAAGCCTTTACAATGCATTTTTTAGCGCAGATATTTTTACTGTGAATATGCATTTAAAACGCATGCCAATACAACACATTTAAGGTAAGTTGGAGGTGGGGGTGTATCCCCCCCACAAATACATTGTTTTTAAATATAAAACCAATGCTTGGTATTGGCATGCATTTTAAATGCATTTTCGCCATAAAAACCTGCACGCTAAAATGTGGGTATAAAAGGCATGCAAAGTAATTGCATGCGATGTACCATCATACAACCAATTTGCTTATATGAATTAATCAACCAGTATGGGTTAATATCTTTCAAGGCACCCTCTGGGAGGACTTAGGGGCATATTATCAAGCAGGGCGTTAAAAATGATCACCGTTTTAGCAGCAGAAAACTGCAGCTAAAGCGGCGATAATGGGCCTGATAATATGGCCTTGGGAATTCCAATAGAAACCCATGTTCTGGTGTGAACATGGGCTTCTATTGGAATTCTCCAGGGCATATTTTCAAGCCCATTATTGCTGCTTTAGCGGCAGTTTTCTGCCGCTAAAACGGCGATAATTTTAAAGGCATGCTTGATAATATGCCCCTGAATTCCTTCTGACATACATCCAGAAAGCTTTACTAGTTACATACCTCGGATTAGGTATTAGGGGGCATATTATCAAGGGGGCTTATCTCCGCTTTTTTGGCTTTAAAAGCCAAGAAAGCGGAGATAAAATTATTTCCCTATTACCTAGCTGTCGCTAACACCAGTTAGCGACAGCTAGTAGGAGATAGCGACCACCTTAAGCCCCACTTTGCATGTCAGTGATATTTATCACTAATGACATGCAAAGTGGGCGTGCCAAGATGTTAGCGACTGGAAACAGTCGCTAACATCGCTCTCTCCTATTACCAACTTTTGGAGATATTCGCGCTAAGCGCGAATATCTCCAAAAGCTAACACCTACCCTGAGCAGTTCTTAGCCATGTTATCCAATGGGAGGTGGATAACATGGCTAAGAGCATTTGCTCGGTAATTCGTGAATATCGCAGACTTTTCAGCGATATTCATGCATTTCGGCCGATTTTTATCGCTTAGGAGATAAACCTTGATAATATCAAGGCTCCTAAGCGATAAAAATCGCCGCAGCACGGCAATAAAAATATTGCCGCTAAGCCAACCTAGCGATAATTATCGCTAGTTGTTGGTAATATGCCCCTGAGTTGTTTAAGTGTGAGTTTAAGGGAAGAATTTTAGAAGGGAAATTCCAATGGTAATGGTATTCCAATTCCAGCCTACCAACAGTAGGAAAAGTGTTGGACATTGGATCCACAGTTGATAAAGTGTTGGACTTTGAAGGGGTCTGATTTATATTCTTGGTACATCCAAAGCAACAGTGGAGGACGATTTGGAATTTCAACCGGTCAGATTAGGTATTTGCGCTCCAACCGAAGCAACAGTAGAAAAGGTTCTGGATTATGAAGAGGGGTCATATTTTCTGTCCCAACTCCAATCTAACCTACATTAGGGAAAAGGCAAGAATCAGAATATAAAATATACATTACAGAATATTCGTATTCATATAAAATGTTTATTTCGGATACAAAGATCCATAAAACACAGTACAACAAGTAACCAGATAAAAACAAATAAATAAAAGACAATAGAACCAGCAATCGCATATAAACATTAATCCAACAATAAAATAGGAGAAACAATTTAAATGAGAAGACTTCAAAGGAGGTGGAACAGCATCTACAAGATACAAAAAAGGTGTACTTTTAAAACATCATTGATTCAACACTTTGACACTGTTTATGCGGATAATCCAGGCAGCGTACAATAATTTCATAATCCCAACAACAATTACGTCTCTTGTGTCTGAACGTAAAGTGCGTAGCGCATGAACATAGTGATTAAAGCCCACAAGATTACATACTGGCCCCAGCCATAGTTTTTGTGGTTTATCACAGGCTGGACAGAAAAAGGAAAAATGTGTGGAGTTTCTTCTGCTGAATTACATGAGGGACACACATTAGAACTGCAATACTGTGTGTCCAATTTTATACAGAGACTATTTAATAACAGACCCCTGTTCCTCCATTTTAAAATGAGTTGCAGAGGGCAGGGACCTACAAGGATATCAAAAAATGATTCATAAGTGGGGGAAGCTTGATGTCTAAAAAATGATCAGTGAGACTACCCGCTTTGACGCATTTCAGATCCCTCAACCACAGATACTCCTTTAGTCATTCTTTGACCATGGAGCGAGGGACTTGTTTTGCCATGACAGGGGTATCCCAGAGCAAAGGCAAGCCTTTCTCATAAAGTATGGTTTTAATATAGGCAAACCAAGCAATCCTCTCGCAACCCAGAGATTGAAGAAGAGCCCTGATTACAACTCTACAGGATTCTAATTCATCTGTGGACCAAAGTCTTTACCAGTACAAAATAGGGTGACACATAATAAGTTGATTTATAGGGACAATTCCCAAATCCAGGAGTTGGGGGGTGAGGGGTACTCCGTGGGTGGTTAAGACTGCTCCTCACAACCCTATTTTCGGTTTTGCCAAGTTCATCACTCTTACAGAATATTATAAACATTAAAGAATAACAATTAAAATAGTTAACTTACGACAAATATAAAAGAGCAAACCAAAGTTAAGTAACAAAGAAATGTGGAAAATAATGAATTGAAATTTAAAAAACATGCTAAATATATATTTTATTATAAATATGAAAAATAATATTTATGATATTTTGTGTCTTTAATCAAATAACTTAATATTTTCTTTTTTGATAATTATTTAACACAAATTAAAAATAGAAACAAAACAATAATTTAATTTTTAAATTAAAACATTTTCCAAGTAAAAATTTTAAAAACAAAAGTATTGCTGAATAAATTGAAAAAAGTTATAAAGTATTACAAACATTTTAACAATTACAAAAAATATAAAAAAATCAAACAAAATATATATATGTTCCTATATAATTATACTGTCCACCAAAATCCCCTATAATATCCAGCAACCCCAAAAACACATTACACATGTGTATACGTTTAATAAATATATCCACACAAGTGGGGCCTGAGGAGTTGGGTTAAATGTATAGCACATTTTCAAACTGATGTAACTACACAGCTTGTTGTTTATGTCTCAATCACAGGTCCAACTGGTGAATCCGTTTGTTTGAATTTCTTGGATCACTGGTTCAGTCTCCAACAATCCGATACGTTGTTAATATTCAGATTTTTTGATTCACTGTTACACAGCAGTAGCTATTATAGAGATCCTAATGAAAACTACAACACTTCCTAGGTCTTAGGCTGAAACATGTAGATCACTACTCAGTACGACTACATCTACTGTCTCGGTCGTAGTTTTTGCTTTCTATTTTTTAATCCTGCACAGGGTAGCAAGAATAAAGCTCATCAGGCTAACCCTGAAGCTAGTTTTACTCACCCTCTTACTTGCACTGCACATTTCCGATCACTCCATCTGCTCACATTGAGTTTTTGGAATACCCCTTACATCTGAAAACACCCCTGAGCTTCTCCCGCGCAGTGAGGAGGTTTTACCCTACATCATGACTAGTTTTCATGATGCGAGGAGGATTTCCCATGATGAAGCATGACACCTTTGGTGTGTGAGGGAAACCTTCCTTAAAAATAACCCCTCCCCCCCTTGAGTAAGTTAGTTTGCCTTCTTTGACATCACTTAGTCTCTCCAGACCTGAGGGCTCTGTGTGTATTGATTACATTTAATAAAGTCAAAAATATTGTAAATAAATTATACATTTTTAAGTGTCATCAGTAACTAATTACATAATGAATGTAAAACCCTCCCCACCCAAAACTCATATGAAACCCAAGAACCTGAAAGAATACACTGAACAATACATAATATACATTCCAAAAATATTTTCTTAATATATTAAAAATGGAAACTATCTGTAAAAAACATGAGAAATGTTTATAGAACACTACCCACCCAAATTCTATAAAACACAGCAATTCAAAACATTAAACTTACACATTTTTAAAATTCATAAAGATTTCAACTAAAAATATTTTTCAAAAGCAAACCAACAAAACATAACAAACAATTAAAGACATTTAAAAAAGTAAACCAACACTAAAAGAAACAAAATGTACATAAAACACTTAAAACGATCATATTAACCACAATGTTAAAGTTAACAATATTGTAAACATCAGAATTAATGCTACTGCAAACATCCTGTACGTATCATCAATATTCCCAACCTTGATATACTGGACATGGCCTGGCAGTTCGGACTTGACTGTTCCTATTGGGCCAGGGTCAAGACTGATTTGCATAGGGCTGGTAAGCCAAAAAACGATGGATTTTGGCCCAGATCTAGGTACTGGGCGGAATGTATGACATTGTTCTACATTCTGTACATCAATTGTTCTTTCAGAAAATCCCCTGTAGACATTGCTGACCATACCCTATTCCAGAGAGTCATTTGCACTTGTGTCAGAGTTGTGCACTCAAAGACTGATACACACTCTGACCCATAATTAACAATGGACGAAATGTTAGGTGTAACATCCATAAAAATCCATGTATTTATGTATCTTCCTCCTCCTTACCAGACTCAACTATCCCTCTTTCCTTTTAGGTTCAAATGTATCTCACTTCCCCCTACACAACAAATCATTCATCGCTCAATCAATCAATCAGGGCATTTGTAGAGCACGCTACTCACCCGTGAGGGTCTCAAGTCGCGGAGGGAGTGAGGGTGCTGCTACTGCTCGAAGAGCCAGGTCTTGAGGAGTCTTCTGAATGTGAGTAGGTTTTGGGTCTGCCGTAGGTGGGTCGGTAGGGTGTTCCAGGTCTTGGCGGCGAGGTAGGAGAAGGATCTGCCACCGGAGGTCTTTTGCTGGATGCGGGGGACAGCGGTGAGGGCGAGGTTTGCGGAGCAGAGCTGGCGGGTGGGAATGTGGAAGCTGAGTCTGCTGTTCAGGTAGGCTGGTCCGGCGCTGTGGAGTGCTTTGTGTGCGTGGGTGAGGAGCTTGAAGGTGATCCTCTTGTCGACGGGGAGCCAGTGCAGGTCTCTCAGGTGGGGGGGTGATGTGGCTGCGGCGGCGGACGTCAAGGATCAGTCGGGCGGAGGCGTTCTGGATGTGTTGCAGTCGACACAGGTGTTTGGCTGGGGTTCCTGCATAGAGTGCATTGCCGTAGTCTAGTTTGCTGCTGACGAGTGCCTGTGTCACCGTTCTTCTTGTTTCAGTCGGGATCCACTTGTAGATCCTGCGGAGCATGCGGAGGGTGTTGCAGCAGGAGGAGGAGACGCCGTTGACCTGCTTCGACATGGAGAGGGAGGAGTCGAGGACGAATCCTAGGTTGAGTGCGTGGTTAGTCGGTGTCTGTGCTGTTCCCAGCGTGGTTGGCCACCACGAGTTGTCTCAGGCAGAGGGGATGGGTCAGAGGATGAGAACCTCCGTCTTGTCCGAGTTCAGCTTCAGACGGCTGCTCTTCATCCAGGCGGCGGCCGCCTTCATTGCCTCGTGGAGGATGGTTTTGGCGGTGTGCGGGTCCTTGGTGAGGGAGAGGATGAGCTGGGTGTCGTCGGGGTAGGATGTGATGTTGAGGTCGTGCTGGCGGGCCACTTGTGCGAAGGGGGCCATGTAGATGTTGAACAGCGTCGGGCTGAGGGATGAGCCTTGGAGGACGCCGCAGATGATGTCAGTGGCTTTGAATCGGAAGGGTGGGAGGCGGACTCTTTGGGTTCTGCCAGAGTGGAAGGACGTGGTCCAGTCGAGGGTCTTCTCTTGGATTCCGGCTTCTTGGAGGCGTGTTTTAGAGTGCAGTAGCAGACCGTGTCGAAGGCGGCTGACAGGTCCAGGTGGATGAGGGCTGATGTTTTTCGCCGTTGTCTAGTTGGCACCTGATGTCGTCGATGAGGGCTGTCTCGGTGCTGTGGTTTCATCTAAATCCGGACTGGGATGGGTCCAGGATGTTGTTGTCTTTGAGGTGACGGGTCAGTTGCTTGTTGACGGTTTTCTCGATGACCTTCGCCGGGAACGGGAGCAGGGAGATGGGCCGGAAGTTTTGGAGATCCTTGGGGTCCGCCTTGGGCTTCTTTAGGAGGACGTTGATTACGGCGTGTTTCCAGCTTTCCGGGAATGTCGCTGTTTCGAAGGAGATGTTGATGACCTTCCGTAGTTGGGGTGCGATGGTTGCGTCGGCTTTGTTGAACACGTGGTGTGGGCATGGGTCTGAGGGTGATCCTGAGTGGATGGAGTTCATGATCTTGCGTGTCTCGTCGTCGTTGGCGTTGGTCCAAGAGGTCAGGCGGTTGATGCGGGTGGTGTTCACTGGGGTGGAGTCTGGCATGGTCGGGGTGGTCATGGTGTTGAAGCTGTCGTGGATGTCAGTGATCTTTTTGTGGAAGAAGGAGGCCAGAGAGTCGTACAGTTCTTGTGAGGGCGGGATGTCGTTGGCGTTGGCTCTGGGGTTGGAGAATTCCTTCATGATGCTGAAGAGCTCTTTGCTGTCGTGTGCGTTGTTATCCAGGCGGTCTTTGAATGAAGATCTCTTGGCTAGTCTGATGAGGTGGTAATGTCTGCGGGTGGCATCCTTGTAAGCTGAGTGGCTGTCTGGTGTGCATATGTGGAGCCATTTCTTCTCTAGTTTCCGGCAAGCGTGTTTGGAGGTCTGGAGCTCGTCGATGAACCATGTGGCTTTCTTGCTGGCGTGGTTGATGGAGGGTTTCTTGAGCGGTGCGAGGGTGTTGGTGCAGCCGTTGATCCACTGTCGGAGGTTGCGGGCAGCGGTGTCTGGGTCGGTGGGGTCGGTTGGTGGGTTCTGGGCGAGGGTGGTGGTCAGCAGATCTTTGGTGACTTTACTCCAGCAGCAACGGGGCAGCTGTTGGGTGTGGTGGTGCATGGTTGGTTTCTTGAAGGTGAAATGGATGCAACGGTGGTCGATCCAGCGGAGTTCGGTGGTGTGGTTAAAGGCAACATGGGTGCTTGTGGTGAAGATGGGGTCCAGCGTGTGGCCGGCAGCGTGGGTGGGCGTGGTGATGAGTTTTCTGAGACCGAGGTTGGCAAGGTTGTCGATCAGGTTGGCGGTGTTGGTGTCGTTGTTGTTCTCGAGGTGGAAGTTCAGGTCCCCGAGGAGGATGTAGTTCGTGGAGGTAAGTGCGTTGGTGCTGGCGAGGTCGGCGATGGAGTCACTGAACGATGCCCGAGGTCCGGGGGGTCTATAGACGAGTGTTCCTCTGAGGGTGGTGTTGGGGTCGGTGTGGATTCGGAAGCGCAGGTGTTCGGCGGTCTCTGAACTGTTAGAGGCCCTCAACAAGCAGTTCTCTCGTTAGTGTTTGCAAATTCAGTGGCAATGTTCAGCCTTCTTGTCCATTCGTCCAACTAGGACATACCAACATGGTTTCGTGTTAGGCGTGCCATACTTCCCATAAAGATCTATTCCACCAGAGGCCCATCTATTTATTCTACCTTTAAAGTCAGCAATGCCCTCTACCACTTCCGCCTCTTTCTTCTCTTAATCATGAGGCCTAAACTCAACACCTAAGCTCGAACCCTTTGAATTTCCTGTCCTGCTATGCAGTCTTATATTTCACTAGCAGCCCGTCCCGACATTGTCCGGGTATGAATTGCTGCCGGCCAGTAGTATATTGTTTATTAGGATTTCGTTTTGATAGCATTTCTTATCTGTGACAGGCCTGTGAAACGCTCCGATTCACAGTCCACTGCTGATGCACTTAGGATTGCGCATTCAGTAGTGTTTGAATTCGAGTTTCCCTACTTTATTTTTCCTTGCAATATTATATAGCGCAAACTCGACAACGTGGCATGAGCACAATTTACATTACAGAAGAACACATTCATTTGTGGTAGGCACGGGGAGACAAAGCGATTTGCCTGGAATCACAGGATGTTGAGCTGATGCCGAGATTCGAATGTAGCTCCCCAGCTGTAAAGTTCGCAATTCTAGAACTTGTGGTGGGAGGTGTGTCTAAAAGTGTATGTGGGTGCTGGCCATCAATGAGAGAGACCTGTGCATTTTTCAAATGGGTGGTGAAAAAATATGAGTATGTTGCTGGGGATGTGGGCCTCCGTGCCACCAATGTACTTACCGGGGGAGGCGTAAACACCCATTATTCCGCAACTTTCTTTCCGCATACCAACACTCCGCATACTTTCATTTCGAAAGTACCAGGACTCTGCAATGCCATTATAACGCAGGGCATTACATTTTATATGCTTTTACTACACATACATTTACAACGAAATTCATTGTAAATGCATGAATGGTAAAAGCATGGTAGGGGTATATGTTTTGGGGTACTGAGGTATATGTTTTGGGGTATTTGGGTATTTTAAGGGTTCAGATATAGTTTTAGGTTATGGGTACAGGGGTAGTTTTAGGGTTTAGGGATAGGTATGGGTTTTGGGGTACAGGGGTATTTTTAGGGTTCAGGGCTAGGTTTGGGTTTTGGGGTATAGGGGTATTTTTAAGGTTCAGGGGTAGGTTTGGGTTTTGGGGTACAAGGGTATTTTTAGGGTTCAGGGCTAGGTTTGGGTTTTGGGGTACAGGGGTATTTTAGGGTTCAGGGGTAGGTTTGGGTTTTGGGGTACAGGATTATTTTCGGGGTTTAGGGCTAGGTTTGGGTTTTGGGGTACAGGGGTATTTTATTTTTTTTTAAATATGTTTATTAGCATTTTCAGTACCAAACAACAAAACAGGCATGTCAATCTCTCTCCAAAGACCCAAACCCCGAGCCCCCCACCAGCCCCCCCGAGCCCCAATCCTCTACTCATCATGGAAAGTCTTAGCAGCGTATAGTCCACATCAATGTCTCTGGCAAAAATGATTAGGACAGCACCCGCCAGTCCGGGTCCCACATGGTCACCCAACCCCCCTCCCAGCAACATTTCAGAGGCCACCATCCAACCCGTGATATTGGCGCCATTTCTCCCACACCCTCCCGAACTTCTTTGGACACCCCCGTGCCTTGTAAGTGACCCTCTCTGCCGCCATATACAGGTCAAGGCCATCACACCATTCTACCAGCCTCGGGCACTCTGGGGCTCCCCACTTCCTGGCCACATCCCTCTTGACCACCACTAAGGCCAGCACCAGGAAGATTAACTGTGGGCGGCTCACGTCAACATCATTTGTCATTCCCAATAGGACCAGTTTTAATTGCCACTTCGTGTGGATGCATTAAAACAGTTCCCCAGTCCACCTCATCCATTTCCCCCTCTTCATTTTCCCAGGTTTGTCGAAGCTTTACTAGCCCATTAGGTATGTTATTCATGAGTGTCTTGTATGTGAACGAGACTGCCTTTCGTGGGATCTGTTACTGTAGGAGGCGACCTTCCAGTGGTGCGTACTCCGGAAGCGGCGTCACGAGAGCCGCCTCTGCCCTCCAGGCGTGCCTTAGTTGCATGTACCTGAAGGCTTGTGTGGGCCCCAGAGCATATTACCTCCTTAGTTCCGCAAACGTTTGCAGTTCCCCCCTCTTTATCACATTGCCCAGGGTAGAAATCCCTATGGCGTCCCAGGCCCCAAAGCCCTTTAGTTTATGAAGTTCCTTGAGCCAGGTACATTTCCATAGGGGTGTCGGACGCGTAGGCCTGCCCTGCCATCCTGTAACCGTTGTGGCTGTAACCCACGCTCCTAGGGTGATTTTGGTAGCTGGCAGTAGCTTGCCCCTACCCTTCCCCCTATACAAATAGGGCATATAGGTATTCGTGCTCATCGTGTGTCTCTCGAGGGTGTACGTAGGGTGTTGTGCCGGGGCGTGTATCCAGACATTTATTGGTGTGAGGTGTTCAGCCCAGTAGTAGGCCTCTATGTTGGGTAGATATATACCCCCATCATACTGGTGTCTCTGCAGGGTGGTCAGCGCAATTCGGGGCTGTTTCCCTAGCCATAGGAACGTATGAAGCTCTGCGTGGATGTCGCCAAAAACCTGTCTCTTGAGGGGGAAGTATTCATTTTGGAAGGCGTACAGGAATTTTGGGAGAGTAAGCATTTTAAACATGGCCGATCGGCCCAGGAGCGTCAACGGGAGGAGTCTCCAGCGTGCAGCATCCTCCAAGAAGCCGCTCACGACTCTCTGGATATTTCTGGCGTATGAGAGGGAGCCGTCCGTGGTCATGAACACCCCCAGGTACTTAAAACCCTACCTTGTCGTCAGGAGCTTCTCCGGCAGGGCAGGCCAGTTCTCCCTGGCTCCAGGGTCATAAAGAACCGACTTATGCCAGTTTATTTGGTACCCCGCTCGGGCCCTGTATCTAGCCATCTCCCCAAACAGCGCCGGGATCGTGCTAGTCGGACGTGTAAGGTAGAGGAGGATATCGTCCGCGTACAAGGATATCTTCTCTTGTGCGGCTCCTCCCGCTTCCATGCCGAACCCCGTAATGTCCTCGTTCTGTCGAATTGTACACGCCAGGACCTCTATTGTGAGCGCGAACAGCAGAGGTGATAAGGGGCACCCCTGCCTAGTGCCCCGTTGTATCGGGAAGTCTGTAGACAGTGCTCCGTTCACCCTGACTCTCGCTCTAGGTTCCGTATATAGCAGGTTCACCCATTTCCTAAATTTCGGGCCAACCCCGAATTTAATCAAAACCCCCTCCAGGAATGGCCAGTGGACTGCATCAAATGCCTTTTTCGGCATCAAGGGATAAGAAAAGGTGGGGGTCCTTGCGGCCACAGACCTCCATCAGCCAGTTATGTGTCCTCCTGAGATTATATCGGGTGGCCCTGTCCAGCAGGAGGCCCGTCTGATCCAGTTTTACTAGGTCTGATATGATCCCCCGTAAGCGCAGCGCCAGGATCGTCGCCAGGAGTTTAACCTCCACATTCAGTAAGGAGATGGGCCGGTAGGATGCACATTCCTTGGGGGGTTTGCCCTCTTTGTAGATGGGCACAATTATGGCCTGGCGGAGGTCCACTGGCAGTGAACCCTCCTACAGGGCATCCTCGAACAAGCCCAGCATATGTTTAGCCAACAGGTCCGCCGTTTTTTTAAAGAATTCGGCCGGGAAACCGTTTAGGCCTGGTGATTTCCCCACACGGAGCCTAGATAATGCCTAGATAATGCCTTTCTGACCTCCTCCACTGTGATGTTCTCTTCTCTTGTGGAGAAGTGTGGCTCACTGGTTAGAGGAGGCAGACCTGGAAGCAGAGGTCAGCCCGGGACCAGGGTTCAATTCCCGGCTCGGTGGGGTCTTGAGTCCTAAAATGTCCATGGACTCGCCAATTCTCGCCCAGGTGCCTACTCGATTCACGGGTTCACACTCTGCGACTCTGGGCAATAGCTTGCTTAATCTCCACAACGGCCCCTCGCGGCGGGATGCCTGGCTTTCACCTTGCGGATACCCTGCTGGGGTTATCTCACAGGGGAATACCAGGACGGGTTCCCTAAGCAAGCGCTTAGAGACCGGTTGGTGATTTGCGCTATATCAATTCCTGTACGTTTACATTTACAAATCGGTAAGGTCTGCCTCCTCTAATTTTGGGAGGTCAATGAAAGCCATGTAATGGAGCGCATCCTCCACTGTCCCCAGCGGCCTGGCTGCGTAGAAGGCACGGTAATAGGCCGCAAATGCCTCCGCTATCTTTTCATCTGTCCGAGCCCAGTCGCCCAGCTCATCATGAATCTGTTCCACCCAGCGTGCATCCCGTTCCTTCCTGCTAAGCCAGGACAGTAGCCTGCCGGACTTGTCTCCGACGTCGTATAGGCGGTGAAGCGTCGCCAGAGCCTGCGCCTTCGCCTCGCCTGTCACAAGATGTTTGTACTGACGTTAGGTATCTAACAGTTGCCGAAGGACCGATGAATCGCCCCCTGAGCGATACCTGTGGTCCAGCTCCCTGACCCGCTCCTCCAGCGCGGTAACCTCTTCCTCCGCCTTCCTTTTTTCGCCCGCTACTCTATTCTGGGCCCTGTCTCGAAGGACCACCTTGAGCGCTTCCCACAGTGTCACCCGGGATTCCACAGATCCCACATTCTCCGCCAGGTACACCTTCACATCTGCCCGAAGGCCAGGTACTACATCCGCATTCTGGAGATCCCATGCCGCTAGTCTCCATGTGTCAGATCTCGGCTTTCTCGTTCCTACCCCAATAACAGCCATGAGGGGGGGATGGTCTGAAATTCCCCTTGCTTGGTATTCTATAGTGTCATTGTCGTGTAATGTCCTCCGGGCCATAAAGATGTAATCTAGCCGGGAGTAAACCCTGTGTGCCGCTGAGAAGAATGAAAACTCCGCCCCCCCGGGATGTCGCCACCTTCACATATCTGTGAGGCCCAGTGCCACCATAGTCTTTGCCAGTTGTGTGGTTGTCGATGCTCTGACTCCCCCTCCCGTTCTATCCCTTGTGGGGTCCATGACATCATTGAAGTCCCCCCTACTATTTGGGTCGTGTCGGACGTCGCTATTAGTATGTCTGCCATGGCTTTCAGTGTGGTGGCTTGTAATTTAGGTGGGGCATAGACCGAAATGAGCGTGTAGTCTCCTCTCCTACAGCGCCCCCTCACCCCTATGAACGACCCTTGTGGATCCACCCATGTTCTTGTGATGTGGAACGGTGGCTGTTTCCAAATGAGGATCGCCACCCCCCTCGAGCCCGAGGTAAAGCCTGCATGCGCTAACAACCTATATTGTCCTCTAGCGAGGAAGTTACAACAGGTACACTGTAGGTGTGTCTCTTGTAAGAGGACCACGTCAACTTACAGTCTTTTAATATAGTTATTTACCAATCCCCTCTTTATTTTGTTGCCCAGGCCATTGACGTTCCACGTCAAGATCCTCAACCTCCCACTGGGTGTGTCATCTGCTAATGGTGCCATCATCATCCCATTTCATCAAAATGTAGAGAGCGTCTCGTAGGTGCCATAGTGTAAACCCAGTGTGTCGGCATCCCTGAAGTGAATTGACATGCATACAACAATTCCCCCCTCCAACTTCCCCCCCACCCATCAACATCAGCAATCCATGCCCCTCTCCTTCCAACCACCCCAACCTGGAAGTAACTCCCCCCTGTCCTCCAACCCCCACCCCACCACCTCGCCCGTCAGTCCCCTTCCGGCCATTGGCCACCAAAGGGACGTGCCCGGTGAAAGGGGTCTGTCGCCCACCCTCTTGAAACTCCCCCCCTTTAGAACTCCAGACTCACAAAAAACTTGTAGGTCCGAATCTCCTCCTCAATCAATCCCTCAAACCACCAGTCAATGTCCAACCCTCTCATAGATAAGGTGATAGAGAAGAAGAAAGGAAGGAAATGCAGGGAGGGGTATGCCAACTTGCGTGCAGTCCGGCTTCGAGCCGGTAACAGTCATGTCGCAGAAGTTCCCACTTCACGAATGTGAGTCTTGCAGATCACCTGAAGATGCGGCGGTCCCTCCTCCCGCTTTTTTCTCCATCTCATTTATCGCCACCACCAGCGGATGTAGCGATGGTGTTTTTGCCCCTTCATCGCCAGAGGATCGCCCGTCGTTGTCCTCCTCTCCCTCGGATCTAGCCTCTCATAAAAGACAGCTGAATCTGGAGCCGGTGCGTGTATTCCGTAGCGGCGATGATGAGTTTCTTCGGGGACTTTGAGTCGTAGGATGCGCCGGGTAGGGAGTCGATTGTTGCCTCCGCGCGCTGCAGGACCCCCTAGGCCTTTGGGATCTCTGTTGCCTCCATCTTGTACCCTCCGCTGGCCTGCTCGGACCTGCCCTGTTGCCTGCCTCTGGGTCCCGCCGCAGGGGACGCTCCTCCAGCCACTGCCAGGCGTCATCTGGGGGCGTGAAGAAGTGTGATTTCCCCTGGTAGAGTATTTTTAGCTTTGCAGGAAAGAGGAGCATGTATTGCATCCGTAGGTCTCGATTTTATTTGGTCAAAGGATCTCCGTTGTCTCTGTACCTCCTGACTATAGTCCGGGAATATCATGATGGACACATTCTCAAGCCTGATGTCCCCAAGTCAGCGGGCCTCCCGGAGTATCGTGTCTCTATCTGCAAAGTTCAGGAACCGAGCTATCACGGGTCTCGGCCAGGCCCCCTCTGGCGGTTTTGCAAGAAGAGCGCAGTGTGCTCTCTCTATGACGAAGCAATTAGAGAAGCGCGCAGTCGGGAAGGTTTTCAGGAGCCATGCATGTAGAAAGGCCTCCATGTTGTTCTCTTCGATCTCCTCTCTAAAGCCCACAAAACGGAGGTTGTTTTGCCGGGCCCTGTTTTCCGCATCATCCACCTTCCACTGGAGGCTTTTATGTGATGCCCGGAGGTCCTCCACATTCTTCTGCAGTTCTCGGATGACGTCCTCAGCGTCTCCCACTCTTTGCTCCGCCACGGTCACTCTCTTCGTCAGGTTGCGAAAGTCTTGGCGCAATAGCGTCACCTCGGAGCCCACTTCACCGATTTTAACTCCAGCGCCGCTCGGGAGGCCTGGATATCGCTTCTGGAGGCCTGTATTGCTTCCATCAATAGGGCCGTGTCCGACCGTGGGGGGGGACTCTGTGGCATCCGCAGTCGGCTGGCCTGTGGCGTACCTGTCAAGGGTCCCTTGCTTCTTGGTCCTGGCCGGCGCCTCCCTTTTCCCCATCATGTGTGTCGGTGGGGGACCACCACCGTCCCCAACTCCTTCAGGCCGTAATCACACGAGGCACTTCACGTTCCTTCACCTCTAGGCACCTTCTCGCGCCCGGGGCCTGAGTCAATCGCCAGGGTCTCCGGGAGGGTGTAGGCCCAATCCGTCCCTTCCCAGCCCAGTACTTAGGTCTCAGCAGATGGTTCCGGCAGGGCCCTCCAATTCTCTGCCAGGCCCCACGTTCTGCTCCCAGGCCTTCAATGCTCCACCAAGCGGCACCTCCGATGGGCTGAGCTACCCAGGGATCCACTGCAGCCACCTCCGGGGTGGGTTTGCCAGTCTCTCCACCCCACTCACCGGATCATGTGCTGCTCCGATTGCTTGGGCCAGCAGGCGCAGTGTCCGTTCTCGGCAGTCTGCCACGGCCTATAGGCCTCACCGCCGCGGCCTCGCGTAGCTTCTCCCTGCCCCGACTGGGGCCGCCTCACTCAGTCTTCGTCGCGCCGCCGCCTGGGGGGCAGTCCGTTGGTTCCGCCGGGCCGCCGGATCCCAGCTCCGGAATCTCTGGCCAGAGCCCCTCGGAAAGGGGGGCAGGGAGCCGGTTGTGTGTTGGGTGCCGGTGATTGCCTCGCTACGCCTCCCCTGCCGGCGCCGGTACTCAGTGCTGCGCGAATCGTGGCAGCTGTGACGCCGCGCCGGCCGGAGGCTCCTGGGCTCTGTCTGTCGTTGCGCTGCCGCACTCCGGGTCCCTCAGCTGGCCCGGGCTTCAGGACCTCCTTACCCCCCACCCGAGGGCCGCTCAGTCGGCTGTTTAGGCTGTGGGGCTGTCCGCTTTACGATCGCGGAAAGGGGTGATCTTTGGGTCCGACTCGGGACCTTGGCCGGCTCGCTTTCTCACTCCCCTCTCCTTCCAACCACCCCAACCTGGAAGTAACTCCCCCCTGTCCTCCAACCCCCACCCCACCACCTCGCCCGTCAGTCCCCTTCCGGCCATTGGCCACCAAAGGGACGTGCCCGGTGAAAGGGGTCTGTCGCCCACCCTCTTGAAACTCCCCCCCTTTAGAACTCCAGACTCACAAAAAACTTGGAGGTCCGAATCTCCTCCTCAATCAATCCCTCAAACCACCAGTCAATGTCCAACCCTCTCATAGATAAGGTGATAGAGAAGAAGAAAGGAAGGAAATGCAGGGAGGGGTATGCCAACTTGCGTGCAGTCCGGCTTCGAGCCGGTAACAGTCATGTCGCAGAAGTTCCCACTTCACGAATGTGAGTCTTGCAGATCACCTGAAGATGCGGCGGTCCCTCCTCCCGCTTTTTTCTCCATCTCATTTATCGCCACCACCAGCGGATGTAGCGATGGTGTTTTTGCCCCTTCATCGCCAGAGGATCGCCCGTCGTTGTCCTCCTCTCCCTCGGATCTAGCCTCTCATAAAAGACAGCTGAATCTGGAGCCGGTGCGTGTATTCCGTAGCGGCGATGATGAGTTTCTTCGGGGACTTTGAGTCGTAGGATGCGCCGGGTAGGGAGTCGATTGTTGCCTCCGCGCGCTGCAGGACCCCCTAGGCCTTTGGGATCTCTGTTGCCTCCATCTTGTACCCTCCGCTGGCCTGCTCGGACCTGCCCTGTTGCCTGCCTCTGGGTCCCGCCGCAGGGGACGCTCCTCCAGCCACTGCCAGGCGTCATCTGGGTGCGTGAAGAAGTGTGATTTCCCCTGGTAGAGTATTTTTAGCTTTGCAGGAAAGAGGAGCATGTATTGCATCCGTAGGTCTCGATTTTATTTGGTCAAAGGATCTCCGTTGTCTCTGTACCTCCTGACTATAGTCCGGGAATATCATGATGGACACATTCTCAAGCCTGATGTCCCCAAGTCAGCGGGCCTCCCGGAGTATCGTGTCTCTATCTGCAAAGTTCAGGAACCGAGCTATCACGGGTCTCGGCCAGGCCCCCTCTGGCGGTTTTGCAAGAAGAGCGCAGTGTGCTCTCTCTATGACGAAGCAATTAGAGAAGCGCGCAGTCGGGAAGGTTTTCAGGAGCCATGCATGTAGAAAGGCCTCCATGTTGTTCTCTTCGATCTCCTCTCTAAAGCCCACAAAACGGAGGTTGTTTTGCCGGGCCCTGTTTTCCGCATCATCCACCTTCCACTGGAGGCTTTTATGTGATGCCCGGAGGTCCTCCACATTCTTCTGCAGTTCTCGGATGACGTCCTCAGCGTCTCCCACTCTTTGCTCCGCCACGGTCACTCTCTTCGTCAGGTTGCGAAAGTCTTGGCGCAATAGCGTCACCTCGGAGCCCACTTCACCGATTTTAACTCCAGCGCCGCTCGGGAGGCCTGGATATCGCTTCTGGAGGCCTGTATTGCTTCCATCAATAGGGCCGTGTCCGACCGTGGGGGGGGACTCTGTGGCATCCGCAGTCGGCTGGCCTGTGGCGTACCTGTCAAGGGTCCCTTGCTTCTTGGTCCTGGCCGGCGCCTCCCTTTTCCCCATCATGTGTGTCGGTGGGGGACCACCACCGTCCCCAACTCCTTCAGGCCGTAATCACACGAGGCACTTCACGTTCCTTCACCTCTAGGCACCTTCTCGCGCCCGGGGCCTGAGTCAATCGCCAGGGTCTCCGGGAGGGTGTAGGCCCAATCCGTCCCTTCCCAGCCCAGTACTTAGGTCTCAGCAGATGGTTCCGGCAGGGCCCTCCAATTCTCTGCCAGGCCCCACGTTCTGCTCCCAGGCCTTCAATGCTCCACCAAGCGGCACCTCCGATGGGCTGAGCTACCCAGGGATCCACTGCAGCCACCTCCGGGGTGGGTTTGCCAGTCTCTCCACCCCACTCACCGGATCATGTGCTGCTCCGATTGCTTGGGCCAGCAGGCGCAGTGTCCGTTCTCGGCAGTCTGCCACGGCCTATAGGCCTCACCGCCGCGGCCTCGCGTAGCTTCTCCCTGCCCCGACTGGGGCCGCCTCACTCAGTCTTCGTCGCGCCGCCGCCTGGGGGGCAGTCCGTTGGTTCCGCCGGGCCGCCGGATCCCAGCTCCGGAATCTCTGGCCAGAGCCCCTCGGAAAGGGGGGCAGGGAGCCGGTTGTGTGTTGGGTGCCGGTGATTGCCTCGCTACGCCTCCCCTGCCGGCGCCGGTACTCAGTGCTGCGCGAATCGTGGCAGCTGTGACGCCGCGCCGGCCGGAGGCTCCTGGGCTCTGTCTGTCGTTGCGCTGCCGCACTCCGGGTCCCTCAGCTGGCCCGGGCTTCAGGACCTCCTTACCCCCCACCCGAGGGCCGCTCCGTCGGCTGTTTAGGCTGTGGGGCTGTCCGCTTTACGATCGCGGAAAGGGGTGATCTTTGGGTCCGACTCGGGACCTTGGCCGGCTCGCTTTCTCACTCCGCCGCAGCTCACCGGGCAACCTTCGGCCTGAAATTACTCCTCCAGTGTCTGGGGGCCACAAAGCGTGCTTGGAGGCAGTTACGGGACTTCTGGATGAGTTATTTGTATTCGGATCAGGATCGGCTCGCCGGAGCTACCGGGAGACTCGACTTAGTCGGCCATGTTGTTGGCCACGCCCCCGGGGTATTTTTAGGGTTCAGGGGTAGGTTTGGGTTTTGGGGTACAGGGGTATTTTAAGGGTTCAGGGCTAGGTATGGGTTTTGGGGTACAGGGGTATTTTAGGGTTCAGGGGTAGGTTTGGGTTTTGGGGTGCAGGGGTATTTTTAGGGCTCAGGGCTAGGTTTAGGTTTTGGGGTACAGGGGTATTTTTAGGGTTCAGGGCTAGGTTTAGGTTTTGGGGTACAGGGGTAGGTTTGGGGTTTGAGGTACAGGGGTATTTATAGGGTTCAGGGCTAGGTTTGGGTTTTGGGGTACGGGGTATATTTATAGGGTTAAGATGGGTTAGTGTTTAAGGGTGTTGGGGTATTTTAAGGAGTAAGGGTGGGTTATGATTATGGGGTGCAGGGGTATTTAAAGGGAGCAGGGTGGGATTAGCACACAATATGAGACATGGCATGAAGGGCGGAACGCACCACCCGCCCCCAGCGTTTTTCACGCCCCCAGCACACGCCCACAGCACAACACAGACACGCCCACAAGGAACTACTTTGCTGACACGGTTCTTTTACCTTTTAAATGTATATGGTGGGCGTCTGCATAGCCTATGTCCTTCTGCTGCAACTGCCCTTTCCAACGCTGTATTGGGTGTTGTGATTGGTGCTGTGGTTCCTGAGATTACCCGCCTCAAAGGTTTGAGCTCTCTCTTTATTATATTAGTATGGATTACCTCATTTTCTATCTGACCATCCTCAACATAGGCAACTTCCTGTCATGCGCTTGTTTACTCATTTCTCCAAAGCACTTGGCTAGAAGCTGGCCCCAGCTTCTTCTCCTAAAACAACAATGTGATCTTCGATACAACCTGCAGATGATGATGCTGGGAAAGGGTTTTATATTACAATATCAAGGACAGAAATATCTTCCTGAAAAAATGTCGAAACATCAACTACCACATCGACGTTTATTGACATTGCATTCATCATCAAGATGCGCTGATGTGGTGTTAAGACTAGTACATCTGTACTTATATATATGCTTATTTTCACAATAAAGTGGTAGTCAATACTCTGGACTCAATATTTTTGCAGGACGATATGAAAAACTCAATAATGTGGTTGATTACCCTGTATTGCAATCCAGTACTTGGGTAGAACGAAGAAGAGCACTGATCACGGTACTGCTTGGACTATAGTGTCCAAGGGCAATGCAAGATCAGAGCAAGCAGCAGCCTCCTGTCTTGCTCTCAGGGAATCTATTGGGAGGGGCAGCTGCCTTTTGAAGTGCGATTAAAGAGACAAGTCTATTTAGGGAGACCCACTCGTATACGGTGCACACCATATTTTAACAATTTGAAGACAGGAAAAATGGCCCTGACAGGAGACAATTCAAAGAGATGTGTGTATTTTCCTAAAGGTGCACCATTAACCCACTAGTTGTACGTCAAGTCAGCCCTAAGCGTGGATACGCGACATGGCTGTTACAGGATTGATACCCAATAGGGCTAAGTCTCCCAGTCAGAGCTGTACTGACTATGTCAAAGAGACCGAAAAGGGGCGATTCTGCAGCTGGTTTTGAATTGAAACATCAGGATCTGTGTTTGAGGTTTTATACCATTAGCAATATGCTAGGGTCTCTGAGAGAAGCCTGAGGCATAGGACAAAGTTTAAATTAAAAAAAATCTGAAATTTTGGGTTCAAATGAAGAGCAGGAGATCTGGAGTTTCGTTTCTCTACAAATTATGATATCTTTGTAACAAAAGATGGGTCCTGTTTAGTGGCCATTGTAGCATCCTGTAAAAGATTGACTAGTCCACTGGTCCTGAGGCACCATTGACCCTCACGTGTTGTGATTTTGTAATTAAGAGGGGCGATTCAAAGACAGCCAGTCGCAGACAGCGCTCCTCCTTGACCTATGGCTTTATCAATAAGTCAAAATGTATTGATTTATTGGTAAAGAAGTGATATTGATATCATCGACCTTAAGAACCACCTCATTATGGATAGCAAAACACCATTGTTTACTGTATCAAAAGCCACTGAGAAGTTTGGTAAGACTATCAGACAAACTTCACCATTATCCAAAACGCAGAGGACCTCATCTAGTGTTCCAGATCTGCCTGTGTCTGCTGCCTGTGTCTGCTGCCTGTGTCTTCTTCCTGTGTCTTTTCCTGTGTCTTCTGCCTGTGTCTTCTTCCTGTGTCTGCTGCCTGTGTCTGTTGCCTGTGTCTTCTTCCTGTGTCTTCTGCCTGTGTCTGCTGCCTGTGTCTTCTGCCTGTGTCTGCTGCCTGTGTCTCTCTGCCTGTGTCTGCTGCCTGTGTCTGCAGCCTGTGTCTTCTGCCTGTATCTGCAGCCTGTGTCTTCTGTCTGTGTCTGCTGCCTGTGTCTGCTGCCTGTGTCTTCTGCCTGTGTCTGCTGCTTCTGTTTCTAGCGAATAGTTGCCATGTCTGTATTTGGGCACAGGTTATATGTATTTAGTGTTGCTGTAAATTTTACTTCGTCTTCACTAATCTTTAACATCTTAATTTGCTCTATGTCTCCAACTGAGTTTCCAAATAGGTTCACCAAAAAAAGTGCAAAAGAGAAAATCCCAGATAGAGGGGAGCGGCAATCGGGCAACAGTCCACAGAGATCGCATGTCCAATTGATGGCCTTAAAGAGGGCCAATACTGCCAATTATCTGCTTCATGAATCATATCTACCTTATACCAACCAACGCCCCGCCTTCTGGACTAGCAGGTCATATGAGAAAACACTGTGTCATGGAAAACCTCTCTGCTGTGACTAGTCTCATGCCTGCTCTGAGACACCCTTTGGAGTAGAGAGTCAGTCAGCAGTAGTGGTAGTCACAGTAACAATCTTGCACAGCCTTTAGGTTTTCTTACTAGTCCTAATAGGGCAAAACACCAATCCACTACACAAAACTTATTTTAACTGAGCACCCCTAAAAGTCTCATAAGCGACATGTCTGCAAAACTCTAACCACTTGATGTGAATAAGTTATAAACTAGGAGCTAATGAGACAATGGCTCTTGGCTGCTAATGTAGTGCACGATGTTGGAGGCCACATTCGACATTTGGTCATGTTTGGAAGGGTCAACTACTAGACTTATATTGTTACTGCAGGAGGAGACAGAACTGTTGTGTTAACGTAGCATTTTGCTGTGGTGCTTTGCTTACACTTTGAGTGGAAGCGTGACACGCGGAGTCTGGTGGGGCATAAATAAAGCTGTTGAGAATGGTGGTGGAGGACCAAGACCATATGGAAATGGAGGAACAAGGAGATTACATGCACATTTACTAATGAAATTATGTAAATAAATATATTCATTTCATGGTTTTGGATCAGCAGTGCTGTCTATATTCATAACACTAGCAAAAAAGATGATGCCCACACGATTATTAATGTTGGAGGGGTTTTCTGTTTCTGAAGTAGAGGACTAATACGTCATCCTACTACTCATAACTCACACGGTCCTGAAGAAAGCCCGACCGACACATCTAGGCAACAGAGGGCTGAAACATGTCGACCATTTTAGAACACGAAAATTGAATGCGTAAGAATCCTAATTATTCTTGCTACGCATATCTACAATATTTTCATCCTTAACTCGAATCCAGGAAAATAAATTGAACCATCTGGCTGTCCGAGTTATTTTAAACTTCACATTCACCTCTAATCACTGATCACTACTGCTTTTAACCTAGGGCGAATACCTCCTGGTGGAGGTTGCATACCCACTAAACCTGATGATTATGCAGTCACGTGAATAAAGGGGCGGAGAACCAAGATATACCGCTACCACGAAAAACTTTGCACGTGCATGAAGGTTTTTTACCATGGGACATACAATTCACCTGTATACCCAGGTTATGCAGGACAAGTGATCCTCCCCCGCTAACTGATTTGTGAGATTATATACCAAGGATATTGGATGGATCACGATTTTTCCTTCTCCCCCACATTGATTTATGAAGGAAGAGGGGTTTTCTGTTATGCAGTAGAAAAGCATCCAGGGCTGCTTAAAGAAGGTAGAAGAAGGATGGGTTATTCCAGAGAGAATGAAAAAGGGAAATATCTTCATAACGCATTATTGAAATGGAACTTTCCAGTACATTTAAGCGTTGTGTGTGGTCATCCATGGAGCTGCGCATGTGCACTTGGTTTCTCTCTGTCTTTGGCTAACGTTACTGATGTCGCAGCGCTATCATATGATGTAAGGAGTTCCTTGCTATCCACGCAGCAAAGTCTGATTATTTGAATATTGTAATTGCATTTATATGACGCTTACTACCCCCGACAAGGCGTCAAAGAGCTTTTCAGCGAGTAACATGCTACTCCGGAACCCAAGCAGAATTAGTGGTGAATTAGTATAGGGAAATAAGACATTAATTTGAGCGGTGGACAATACCACAATATTGCAATATTATATTTTACTTCATATTTAGGAGTTACTCAATTTTGCTTTATATATATTTAAGGAGTTACACAATACAGTTGTCTTCATTGGAAGTTTGATAAAACATTGTCTTCAAATTCTGTGGAAAGCCCACAAGAGAATTCTTCTAAGGGTGTCTCTGAATGTGTATTACCGAATTTTCAGTAGACACAAGTGACTACTTTTGTTATTTTATTTGTATTTCGTCACCCAGTGTGGACATTGGTGGCTACTTTATTTATTTGAGCTTATTGTGTTACACCAAGCATGTACATCATAGTACCACCAACATCTTTTTTACTGGTGACGGGGGAGCTACCTATGGATTAGGAAATATGGGTTGCAGTATTTTCTTTTATGTTGATGTGATAGATGGTAGTGACAGTACACCTGAAAAAAGTTAACCTTATTGAAGCATTATCTAGGTGGATTTGGCTTAAAAGAATTGAAGACCCTTCCCAAATTAGACCACTTTTAGCTTGCGTCACTTGAGGAAATATAAATTTTATGGTCAAGTAATGTTCCCTAGCGTGTACCCCACCGTCTCCATGTACCAGCTTAAAGTGCATGTAATTTCCCTTCTGTGCCAGCTATGAAGACGCAAATACATTTGCGTCCACCGTTAACATGTCCTCTTTCAGACCCACCCTGAATGGGTTGAATATTCCGTTTCCAAGTATGCCTTGCCAACGTCTTTTTATGGTGTACTCTACACGTTTTTCAGCTCTGGCACACTAGGCCCTGAATTCTGCCATCGAGCCTTTTTCTCTGCTTTCTGACTCTGAAAGCCTCAGCCCAGGCAGCCTCTGTACTCGTGACCTCTGTCCTACTCTCTGTGCGGCCCATGGCGCTTAGCTCAGCCTGCTGCCTGCCAAGACTGTATTCAACCTTCGAATTATCTGTTCCGCTCCTCGAAACTGCATTCCTACCTACTAGTTTAAGTAAACATTCCCCCAGCTGAAAGGCGAAAGGCCCGGCCTCACTGTCTCCATACAAGTAATTCATAGCCTCTGTTACCATGGAAGGCCCATGCCCCTCGCATCCCGTGCAGACACTTAGGCGCTCATACACGCGCTCACAGTCAGTATAGAATAGCTTCTGCCCCAGAGACCTTTCCCTCTAGATAGTATGGTTCCCAAACATCAGATATCAGATATGATAGAAGTACGAGTTGATCTGACATGCCAGACTTCTGTCTCTTTCCGCCAGTGTAAATGTCAAGTCCCCTGCACCCGTCTGTTTCACGTCAATCATACGTCATGCAACTGCGCGCGCATCCATGCTTCAGATTTCTGCTGACATTATAAAATTCTGCTTTGTTGCCACCCACTGTGACACCTATCTGTGACGTTTCTCGTTCACACCTCCATGTGCACGCCCAGTTCACGCCTTCTAATTACGTACCACTATCACGTGGATGCTGTTATCTTGTTTCTCTCAGCTGTTACGCCTACTGCATAGGTTTCTGTTATGCAAGTCAAGTATATAAGCTATGTATTGTCAATAAAATATTGCTCTATCCCTTCCTGAACCCCTGTGGTTGCAGGAACATGATATCCAGGTCATGACCATTCCTTTTTAAGGAATAAAACCCCTAAGAACTCTAACACCACGGACTCTGCCTCTTTATTTCCGATTGAGTTATTATTGATTAAGTACTTACCTGCATAGAAATTAAGACGGTAAATCAAATATTTACCACAGAATTTTGGCGCCCGAACAGGGACCCCTCCCCCACCCCACGCGCCGGTTGGTGCGTTGCAAGCTCTGTCCCCTGCCATCAGTTAGACGGAAACTACGCGTACTGGCAGGATTTCCTGTATCTCCCTCTGGCCCACGGAGGTGACGAAGACTGCGATTAGCACCCAGACGAGGCGGTGAGGAGTGCGGAGGATCCCGACCAGAGCCTAGCCGAAAGAAGCAAGGTCCGAGGTGTCAAGAGGCCCACCAGTTTCCGAAGTATCCACGTGTCGAGTCGAGTCGAGTCCAGTCCGGTCCAGTCGAGTTTTCCGAGGCCTTCAGTTTCCGTGCTTCCCGGTGAGTACCATTGCTGGGACGTATCAAGACGGGTTTGGGTACACAAACACGGTCTGCACTGTTTTAGACAGTGTATCTGTACTGTTTAGCAGTATATCCGTTATTTCAAGTTTTTGCACTGTTTTAGACAGTGTATCTGTACTGTTTAGCAGTATATCCGTTATTTCAAGTTTTTGCACTGTTTTAGACAGTGTATCTGTACTGTTTAGCAGTATATCCGTTACTTCAAGTTTTTGCACTGTCTTTAGACAGTGTATCTGTACTGTTTAGCAGTACATCCGATATAGGGGGTAGTCATATATGTTTCAAATGTTTTCCATGTGATAAATGTCGTGGTATGAGTGTGACTGTTTTTAATGTGCATTATTGTGTTCTTGTGTAATTAGCTGTATTCAGTATTAAGTAGCAAGGATCGAGCATTCAGTATTAAGTAAACAAGATGCCGTTTTTCAACAAGTTAAAACAGATAGGAACTAGGAAAGGGATACTAGAGGAAGAAATTCCTATCCCCCCTAGAGACACTCCTGGAAATTTTATGTACCACAAGCATGGCTTAGATGCCATATTGTACCTAGATTTATGGGCCGATTATACTAAGCATCTAGACGAAAGACATAGATGGCCTGTTACCGGAACATGGGATGCCGAGTGCATCATGAAAGTAGAAGAAGCACTATGGAAAAAGAAAGCCAGACAATCTCAGAAAGACGCCATAGAATTTTGGCGTAAAGAATCACATAAGCGTGCTGAAAAAGCACTCCGTAGAGAAGACAGACTTAAAGAATCAGATAAGGCTCAAGAAAACGAATTAGTTACTGAAGGGATCCGAGTAAAATCAGAACAAATAGACCGTGCCCGAAATAATCTCGTAAATAGCATGTATCTAGTGGCCGAGGGTTTGCCTGAAGCCACTTCAGAAATACCGAAAAATCTGCCGCCACCATTGATTCCGACTAAAGTAAATCACAGAACTACTAAAGACATATTCCTGAATTCCTATCTAGAGGATGTAGCACCCGCTTACACCAATCCACGTGCCCACGTCCCGCCTGCTGACGTTGACGGGGGTGGCAACCCGCCTCCAGACCATATCCCACCATTACTGCAATCAGGTTATCCCGTCCGACAGCCTGTCATTCCTGCACCTCCACCACTTCCCGCACCTAAGATTGACATACCGAAACCTGATCCTACTAAAAGACAAGTTCAAGTACACATACAGACTCCACAGAGAGATAATGTCCAAGCTTCCGCCTCAGGAGGTGCGACCGGGGGTTACCGGACCCCACCAGTAACACACAGATTACACCTTAGGGACATACAGAATCCGTTCCCGTTCCAATCACCCCGTCTCGACATGCTCAAAGAACCGCTTCCAGTTTGCAGATATGATCCAGTACCTGGCAAAGACGATAGGATGTTGATAGCATCACTACGATTGCGACAAGCTACAGATTACCTAATATTATTCTCAGGAATGAAAGAACACTTAGATAGAATATACCATTTTGTCCAGACTGGGGAAGATCCTGAAAGTATTAAAGAGGCCATGGCACATCAGAAAGTTGACACTCAAGCATATATATTACGTTTTTTCATAAATTGTCTAATAAGAGAACGAGACAGGCCTGAGACAGAACAGGATGAAATAGAGGCACTCAACAAGTGGGGTCAAAATATATCCGAAGGAAAACATGATAAAGGGGGTTGCATAGCCAGTATGTACAAGAGAATAAGAAAAGCAGTGATAGAAATACACGAAAAAGAGAAAGAAAAAGCTTCCTCCGAGGAGGAGGAAGAATCTGAAGAACAAGAAAAGACTACAGACATGATAGCGTATGTAGGTAAGGGAACTTACCTTAGGAAAGGTATTCGTCCGGAAAGCAAGAGAGTTTTCCTCTCCGGCATAACAAAACCGAATTCTCCGGAACATCAGTTCCAAGAGACTGATAAAAGGCTTCGAGAACGAATGGGGTACCATGTACTCAATTCTATGGATGAACAAGAACTAGCCCGGTCAGCAGTACTATGGGCCGATAATCCGAACATATATAATGATGACACAGTAGCACAGACATTCCTGAACCTCTCCCCAGACGAACAGAAATTAGCAGGTGTATACATGATTCAGCACCTCCTCACGTTATACAGAAACCAACATTCTGATCCAGGTCCCTTACACGATACATTAGAAGCATTACTCATGGACAGATGGAGAGGTCTAAGTACCAAGCTAATACAAATAATTCTAGAACAACGACATAGATATAACGCTTTCTTAAGTACAGAATATGTTCCCGCTCCGCCCCCAGAAAGAAAAATGTATCATATGGAGCGTCTGCATGGCATTGACAGTCAGAACCCCTTACGAGAAGTGCATCCAGTTATGGGAACCGATAATCACCTGAAACGTGTGTATGTACACACGCCTCTGACCAAGTTAGAATTACTGGAAATGAAGAAACTAGTACCCTGTCATGATAAAGACCCTGCAGGTTTTCACAGAGAACTTAAAGATATGTTACTGATGGGAGATTACACATATGAAGATATCATGAAAATGTTAAAGGTACTGCTGCCCACTGGCATCTACGAGAAACTCAAGGAAAAGGAATGGGAGGTAGGAGATAAAAAGATTGTATGGGCAGAAATAGAGGACGAGGAAGAAAAACGTACCCCAGGGCTAGGCCTTGGGGAGAAAACTAAAGCATTACCAGGTTTGATAGTACAGGTTCTGCCTAGATTACTGACAACTAGAAAGGAAGATTGGGACACAATTTCGGCCTGTAAACAGAAGCCAGATGAAGATACGAGTGACTTTTATTCAAGATTTGAGAAATGTTTCATTATTAATAGTGGTCTTAAACCAAGTAGCGAGTCGTACCCGCATCTTTTTGTATCAAAGTTAGTCGAAAATTCCCTGTTAGCAGTTAAAAACCGTGTATACAAGGTTGAGAGTACATGGCAAGCAAATACGCCATCACAGATGTTACAAATGTTACAATATCATCAGAACAGAATCAGAGAAGAACAGGATCATGAACAGAAACGCATGAAAGACACGAAAATGAAAATGTTAGTAGCCCAATCAGTTCCAGCTGACAGCCAGAGAAAGGGTACGACCCAGACAGGTCACGCCGCAGCTCCCGTTAAAGGGACATGCAACTATTGTAAGCAGCCAGGTCACTACGTACATGAATGCCCAGTCCTGAAACATAATATAGAAACAGGTAAAACTAAGGAAAGACCGCATCCACCTAGACAAGACCAGGTCCAGCCACAGACTTTACAGAAGACACAGCCTACGCATGTTTCATCTCATACAGTACAGACAGTAGCGGTACCACAGCCACAGCCCATTGCCGCGACTCAGCAAGTTTCACGACAGATGTACCAGTATGCCCAATCTGCTTACCCCGATTATCCACGATACACATGAAACAGCCTGGAGAGGGAAGTTGGCTTGCCTCTTATTGAGATTCCTGTAGATCAAGAAGGTCCTTATGTACACAGTCAAGTATTGGGAAAAGACAGAAAGTTTTTAATTGACACAGGGGCAAGCCGCACAACAATCAGTCATGATGAAGTTCCAGGGGCACCCCTCTCAGGCTCACAGAATGTTTCCCTTGGTTTTTCAGGACAGCCTATTGTAAATGAGGTATCAGAACCAGTTCCCCTGGCTGTGGGTCCATTATCACGTGTTACAGACCTATTACTTACAAAATCATGTCCAGAAAATCTGTTAGGAATAAAGACATTGAAAGCTTTAGGAGCAGTGATATGTTGTTCTCCGGAAGGAGTTAGACTCTTTCTGCGAGATTTCAAGGGTCACTATGTATTACGAGAATTTGATATCAGATTGAAAAATGTACCAGATCACCTGTGGGCACGAGGCCCAACCGATGTAGGCTGCATGCATATTACTCCATACCGTGTTACACTGAAACCAGGTGTTGTTTTACCGAGAATTAGACAATACAAGTTACCGCCTGATGCTGTAGTGGCTTTACTGAAAATCATTGAAGAGCTTATTGCCCAAGGAGTGGTTGTAGAGACCGACTCCAATATCTGTAATTCCCCTATCATTCCGATTCTTAAACGTACTGATCCCAATGCACCGCCAGTATACCGGCTGGTGATTGATTTACGAGAACTGAATAAATGCATAGTTCCACAGTACCCTGTGGTTCCCGATATCTCTTCCCTATTGACTGCTATTGATTCAGAAGCAACGTTCTTTACGGTAATTGACCTCAAGAACGCCTTCTTTAGTGTGCCTATTGATCCAGAGAGTCAATATCTATTCGGATTCAGTTTAAATGGACGAAGTTTCAAATTTTCACGCGCACCTCAAGGATTCACAGAAAGCCCCAGCATCTATAGTCAAGCACTGAAAAGACAACTAGATTGTATTCACATGCCAGTTAATACCGCCTTACTGCAATACGTCGATGATCTGTTGATCACCGCACGAAGTGAACCCGAATGTGAACAAGCATCACTGACAGTTTTACACTTTCTGGCCGACAAGGGACACAAAGTGTCTCCTTCGAAGCTACAATTCTGTGTTCAGCAAGTTGTGTACTTGGGTCACTTGCTGTCCAAAGTGGGGAGACAGCTCACTCCTGATCGCATCCAGTTAATTGTAAATATGCCACAACCCCAGACACAAAAGGAAGTGCGGGCCTTTATAGGCCTCACCTCGTACTGTAGACAATGGATTCCTTAGTATGCATTTTTAGCTAAACCACTCATTCAGTTGACAACGCAGGAGGCAGCAACTTCGACTGCCCTTCCGTGGACTCAGGAACACACACACGCCTTTGAAGAATTAAAGAAAGCTTTATGTCAAGCACCAGTTTTAGCGACACCATGTTACAGCAAACCTTTTACACTTTTTGTTACAGAACGTGATGGTACAGCGTTGTCTGTCCTCACTCAAGCTCAAGCAGGTTCACATAAGCCTTGCGCTTATTTTTCAAGTACATTGGATTCAGTAGCCCAGGCACTCCCTGCGTGCTTAAAGTCAGTAGCAGCAACAGCACTAGCAATCAGACAGAGCGACTCAATTGTTTTAGGACATCAATTAACAGTACAAGTTCCACATTCTGTAGAGGTTCTTTTAAACAGAACCCAGACTCAACACTTAACTATAGCACGACTGACAGGTTATGAATTAACACTATTCCAGCCACACATAGAAATCAGACGCTGTAGCATTCTGAACCCCGCTACATTATTACCTTCAATAATGACAGATCCAGCCCCGCATGATTGTATAGAGATCATTAATGCAGTAACAAAACCCAGACGAGACTTAACAGATGTTCCATTGACAAATCCAGACCTGACACTTTATGTGGATGGTTCATGTATGAGAACAAGTACAGGAGAATTAGTGGCCGCATATGCAGTGACCACTGAAACTGAAGTCAAAGAAACATATCGTATTGATACATTGTCTGCTCAAGCGGCAGAGCTCATTGCTCTGACCCGAGCCTGTATACTAGCCAAGAACAGAAATGTTAACATATACACAGATTCCCGTTATGCGTTCGGAGTCGTACACGACTTCGGAATGTTGTGGCAAGAACGAGGTTTCTTGACCTCTCACGGTGCCAAGATCCAACACGGTCCCCTCATTCAAGCACTGTTAGAAGCCATACATCTGCCTTCAGGCATATCCGTCATGAAGTGTAAAGCACATACTAAAGTTACAGATTCTGTTTCCCAGGGTAACGACCTGGCAGACCAGATAGCAAAACATACAGCACTGACTCACACTCAGACAACTGACGTGACAAAGACAATAGTACCGACACATTGTATGACAGTTAGGGATCCCGCCCTAGATGTAATCGATATTCAGACACATGCTACTGCAGATGAAATAAAGAAATGGACCGAACTAGGAGGGATCCAGACAGATCAAGGATGGATGACGAAGGGAAAATCTACATGGTTTCTCCCCGACTCTATGGTTCAAGTTATAATCAATACAGCACATAGTCCAGCACAACTAGGAGAGAAAGCGATGTTAGACAGTTTACAGAATCTCTGGTATAATAAACACTTAAGAGCAGCAGCAAAACAGAAAGTGCGTACTTGCATGATCTGTTGTCAGTTCAATCCAGGTAAAAGCGTCCCTGTAGAGCAAGGTGGATTTCATCCTCCCGATCACCCTTTTGAAGTCCTCCAGATGGATTATATCCAGATGGACCGTTGTCGAGGATTCAAATATGTTCTCGTAATTGTTTGTGCACTTTCCCGTTGGACCGAAGCATATCCAGTCCCAGATTACACTGCTCCGACCACTGCCAGGCAGCTGGTTCGTGAATTCTTCCCACGGTACGGCTTGCCTCGTGTCGTGTACTCAGATAACGGACAGCCATTCTCATCCGAATTAATGAAGCAGGTTTCCCTTCTGCTAGGGTATCAGTGGAGATTCCATTGTGTCCGACACCCCGAAGCCGCAGGCCTTGTAGAGAGGCATAACCAGACATTAAAGACCCGTCTTGCTAAAGTTTGTAAAGAAAAAGGGGTCGACTGGATAGTCGCCCTGCCAGTTGCATTGTTCTACATGAGGATGGTCGCCCACTCACGATCAGGACTATCCCCGTATGAAGTGGTTTTTGGCAGACCACCGAATATGTGGGGGACGCCCATACCGAAGAAAATTACCGATGTTGACTGTAATATGCTGACAGATTACCTTGCCTCCTTGATGTCTGCACTCCAATCATGTCGTTCACAGGTTGCCGCAGCCTTTCCTGACAACACAGATGTAAAGCCGCATGATGTCCGTCCAGGAGACCTGATCCTAGTTAGGAACTTCGACAGGAAAAGTCCGCTGGAGCCCCGCTGGAAAGAGCCGAAGACCGTCCTTCTCACAACGAGGACCGCTATAAAAATCGAAGGGAGAAAGGGGTGGATCCACATAAGCCATGTAAAAAAATGCAATGAACTAATGCCAGGAAAAGACTCGTCCACCCCTTCCAAAGACTGTATCGAATCTAGTGACTTTAAAATTCCGAAACAAGAGAAAACTCCCCAAGAGGAGTATAAACTGAAACTCCGATCTAGCAAGTCAGACAGTTTAATTGTTTAAGTCCTCCCCTAGGTGAATCGGTTAAATAGTTTCTGACATGTATCCCCTAGATCGAGATAGAAAGAGAGAGAGACAACTCAAGAAGCGTACATATTGTAAATCACTCCGTAGTCACTGTATAGTGACATTATTGATTATGTTTTTTCTAAGCCTTCTGATTATTGTTGCCAGTATATTGCTTTCTATATATTATCCCATTTTCAAGCGTGAACAATCTGCTTATAATGTCACTGCTGAACATTCTTTTAGTGAATTACCTCTTCATGAACTTTCTTACAGACTTGCGCTGCGCAACAACACATTCATTAGTATGTTACATCACTCCCATCAGACTTACAACGCTACAAACTGCTGGATATGTGGCCGAATCCCTCCCTACCAGAAATACAAGGGAGTTCTGCCCCTCTTTCCGTACCCGTTCACACACAATGGCTCCTGTGGTGCCTGGTTTAGAATAATTAATTCCGTAGATCCTGATATTGCTGTTTTTAAAGGGAGCTGGGTTTGGGGAAACTTGAACTTAGTTCTGCTTAATGCCTGTTATCCAGACAAGAAGGGACTTCCCATTAGAATAGGAACTGATCTAGAAAATGAAGTATATGGATTAGGTAATTATACAATTAACCTTATGATTCTTACTGTTGAATCAGAAGCCGCTTCAGTTCCCCCTGCTATGTCAGTATTACCAGTCACAGGTGAATTATGTGTCAGTAAGAAGGGTTCAGTACACTTAGGTCATAGCAAATGTACTACTGTGGTCGAATTCAGTGACCATGGTAAATCTTTTTTTAAAGCTACTCGTCATTCCTACTTTGTTTGTGGTCATACCGCATACATACGCTTACCTCCAGATTGGGATGGTACCTGTTACATTGCATTCCTTCTGCCACCTGTTTTTCTAGCTCCTCCTGATTATCACAGAAACACAAATCTAGTAAAGAATAGACTCCGAAGAGGTCTCCCGATTGTCGACTTTACTGAAACGGCATGGGAGCAATACACAGATTTCAATAAAGGGTTCTTTTTCTTCACAGGCCCCGTCCAAAATAGTAAGCTAATCCGCAGATTAACTAGAACACTTGAAGCAGTAGTGAATGAAACTGCCTCCGCCCTGGGTAACTTAACAGAGGAGCAGTCCGCCATGCGGGTTGTTGTCCTTCAAAATCGTCTTGTTATTGACGTCATCTTGGCAGACAGAGGCGGAGCTTGTAAGGTCATCGGGTCAAGTTGCTGTGTTTTCATTCCAGAAAACGCGCCAACAGTATATCAAGCTATTACACGTCTTCATAAAATTGCAAATCTGATACATCAGAATCCAGGCACCTGGACTTGGTCCGGTTGGTTCTGGACAACGTTAACCGCTTGGGGATGGAAGATCCTATCCTTCCTGGGCATTGCTCTCGTCATAGTATTCAGTTGTTGTCTGTGCCTACAGTGTGGGCCAGCAATATGTGGACTGTGTGCCACATCGTGCATTGAACATTCCAGTTTTTTCTCAAAACGTGAAAGAAAGAAAGATGAGCAAATGATGTTACAAGAACAGACTGATCGATTCATGAGGATCGATATATCATGAAGGGTCCGTAGGGAACAAGGAGGGAATGAGGAAATATAAATTTTATGGTCAAGTAATGTTCCCTAGCGTGTACCCCACCGTCTCCATGTACCAGCTTAAAGTGCATGTAATTTCCCTTCTGTGCCAGCTATGAAGACGCAAATACATTTGCGTCCACCGTTAACATGTCCTCTTTCAGACCCACCCTGAATGGGTTGAATATTCCGTTTCCAAGTATGCCTTGCCAACGTCTTTTTATGGTGTACTCTACACGTTTTTCAGCTCTGGCACACTAGGCCCTGAATTCTGCCATCGAGCCTTTTTCTCTGCTTTCTGACTCTGAAAGCCTCAGCCCAGGCAGCCTCTGTACTCGTGACCTCTGTCCTACTCTCTGTGCGGCCCATGGCGCTTAGCTCAGCCTGCTGCCTGCCAAGACTGTATTCAACCTTCGAATTATCTGTTCCGCTCCTCGAAACTGCATTCCTGCCTACTAGTTTAAGTAAACATTCCCCCAGCTGAAAGGCGAAAGGCCCGGCCTCACTGTCTCCATACAAGTAATTCATAGCCTCTGTTACCATGGAAGGCCCATGCCCCTCGCATCCCGTGCAGACACTTAGGCGCTCATACACGCACTCACAGTCAGTATAGAATAGCTTCTGCCCCAGAGACCTTTCCCTCTAGATAGTATGGTTCCCAAACATCAGATATCAGATATGATAGAAGTACGAGTTGATCTGACATGCCAGACTTCTGTCTCTTTCCGCCAGTGTAAATGTCAAGTCCCCTGCACCCGTCTGTTTCACGTCAATCATACGTCATGCAACTGCGCGCGCATCCATGCTTCAGATTTCTGCTGACATTATAAAATTCTGCTTTGTTGCCACCCACTGTGACACCTATCTGTGACGTTTCTCGTTCACACCTCCATGTGCACGCCCAGTTCACGCCTTCTAATTACGTACCACTATCACGTGGATGCTGTTATCTTGTTTCTCTCAGCTGTTACGCCTACTGCATAGGTTTCTGTTATGCAAGTCAAGTATATAAGCTATGTATTGTCAATAAAATATTGCTCTATCCCTTCCTGAACCCCTGTGGTTGCAGGAACATGATATCCAGGTCATGACCATTCCTTTTTAAGGAATAAAACCCCTAAGAACTCTAACACCACGGACTCTGCCTCTTTATTTCCGATTGAGTTATTATTGATTAAGTACTTACCTGCATAGAAATTAAGACAGTAAATCAAATATTTACCACAGAATTTTGGCGCCCGAACAGGGACCCCTCCCCCACCCCACGCGCCGGTTGGTGCGTTGCAAGCTCTGTCCCCTGCCATCAGTTAGACGGAAACTACGCGTACTGGCAGGATTTCCTGTATCTCCCTCTGGCCCACGGAGGTGACGAAGACTGCGATTAGCACCCAGACGAGGCGGTGAGGAGTGCGGAGGATCCCGACCAGAGCCTAGCCGAAAGAAGCAAGGTCCGAGGTGTCAAGAGGCCCACCAGTTTCCGAAGTATCCACGTGTCGAGTCGAGTCGAGTCCAGTCCGGTCCAGTCGAGTTTTCCGAGGCCTTCAGTTTCCGTGCTTCCCGGTGAGTACCATTGCTGGGACGTATCAAGACGGGTTTGGGTACACAAACACGGTCTGCACTGTTTTAGACAGTGTATCTGTACTGTTTAGCAGTATATCCGTTATTTCAAGTTTTTGCACTGTTTTAGACAGTGTATCTGTACTGTTTAGCAGTATATCCGTTATTTCAAGTTTTTGCACTGTTTTAGACAGTGTATCTGTACTGTTTAGCAGTATATCCGTTACTTCAAGTTTTTGCACTGTCTTTAGACAGTGTATCTGTACTGTTTAGCAGTACATCCGATATAGGGGGTAGTCATATATGTTTCAAATGTTTTCCATGTGATAAATGTCGTGGTATGAGTGTGACTGTTTTTAATGTGCATTATTGTGTTCTTGTGTAATTAGCTGTATTCAGTATTAAGTAGCAAGGATCGAGCATTCAGTATTAAGTAAACAAGATGCCGTTTTTCAACAAGTTAAAACAGATAGGAACTAGGAAAGGGATACTAGAGGAAGAAATTCCTATCCCCCCTAGAGACACTCCTGGAAATTTTATGTACCACAAGCATGGCTTAGATGCCATATTGTACCTAGATTTATGGGCCGATTATACTAAGCATCTAGACGAAAGACATAGATGGCCTGTTACCGGAACATGGGATGCCGAGTGCATCATGAAAGTAGAAGAAGCACTATGGAAAAAGAAAGCCAGACAATCTCAGAAAGACGCCATAGAATTTTGGCGTAAAGAATCACATAAGCGTGCTGAAAAAGCACTCCGTAGAGAAGACAGACTTAAAGAATCAGATAAGGCTCAAGAAAACGAATTAGTTACTGAAGGGATCCGAGTAAAATCAGAACAAATAGACCGTGCCCGAAATAATCTCGTAAATAGCATGTATCTAGTGGCCGAGGGTTTGCCTGAAGCCACTTCAGAAATACCGAAAAATCTGCCGCCACCATTGATTCCGACTAAAGTAAATCACAGAACTACTAAAGACATATTCCTGAATTCCTATCTAGAGGATGTAGCACCCGCTTACACCAATCCACGTGCCCACGTCCCGCCTGCTGACGTTGACGGGGGTGGCAACCCGCCTCCAGACCATATCCCACCATTACTGCAATCAGGTTATCCCGTCCGACAGCCTGTCATTCCTGCACCTCCACCACTTCCCGCACCTAAGATTGACATACCGAAACCTGATCCTACTAAAAGACAAGTTCAAGTACACATACAGACTCCACAGAGAGATAATGTCCAAGCTTCCGCCTCAGGAGGTGCGACCGGGGGTTACCGGACCCCACCAGTAACACACAGATTACACCTTAGGGACATACAGAATCCGTTCCCGTTCCAATCACCCCGTCTCGACATGCTCAAAGAACCGCTTCCAGTTTGCAGATATGATCCAGTACCTGGCAAAGACGATAGGATGTTGATAGCATCACTACGATTGCGACAAGCTACAGATTACCTAATATTATTCTCAGGAATGAAAGAACACTTAGATAGAATATACCATTTTGTCCAGACTGGGGAAGATCCTGAAAGTATTAAAGAGGCCATGGCACATCAGAAAGTTGACACTCAAGCATATATATTACGTTTTTTCATAAATTGTCTAATAAGAGAACGAGACAGGCCTGAGACAGAACAGGATGAAATAGAGGCACTCAACAAGTGGGGTCAAAATATATCCGAAGGAAAACATGATAAAGGGGGTTGCATAGCCAGTATGTACAAGAGAATAAGAAAAGCAGTGATAGAAATACACGAAAAAGAGAAAGAAAAAGCTTCCTCCGAGGAGGAGGAAGAATCTGAAGAACAAGAAAAGACTACAGACATGATAGCGTATGTAGGTAAGGGAACTTACCTTAGGAAAGGTATTCGTCCGGAAAGCAAGAGAGTTTTCCTCTCCGGCATAACAAAACCGAATTCTCCGGAACATCAGTTCCAAGAGACTGATAAAAGGCTTCGAGAACGAATGGGGTACCATGTACTCAATTCTATGGATGAACAAGAACTAGCCCGGTCAGCAGTACTATGGGCCGATAATCCGAACATATATAATGATGACACAGTAGCACAGACATTCCTGAACCTCTCCCCAGACGAACAGAAATTAGCAGGTGTATACATGATTCAGCACCTCCTCACGTTATACAGAAACCAACATTCTGATCCAGGTCCCTTACACGATACATTAGAAGCATTACTCATGGACAGATGGAGAGGTCTAAGTACCAAGCTAATACAAATAATTCTAGAACAACGACATAGATATAACGCTTTCTTAAGTACAGAATATGTTCCCGCTCCGCCCCCAGAAAGAAAAATGTATCATATGGAGCGTCTGCATGGCATTGACAGTCAGAACCCCTTACGAGAAGTGCATCCAGTTATGGGAACCGATAATCACCTGAAACGTGTGTATGTACACACGCCTCTGACCAAGTTAGAATTACTGGAAATGAAGAAACTAGTACCCTGTCATGATAAAGACCCTGCAGGTTTTCACAGAGAACTTAAAGATATGTTACTGATGGGAGATTACACATATGAAGATATCATGAAAATGTTAAAGGTACTGCTGCCCACTGGCATCTACGAGAAACTCAAGGAAAAGGAATGGGAGGTAGGAGATAAAAAGATTGTATGGGCAGAAATAGAGGACGAGGAAGAAAAACGTACCCCAGGGCTAGGCCTTGGGGAGAAAACTAAAGCATTACCAGGTTTGATAGTACAGGTTCTGCCTAGATTACTGACAACTAGAAAGGAAGATTGGGACACAATTTCGGCCTGTAAACAGAAGCCAGATGAAGATACGAGTGACTTTTATTCAAGATTTGAGAAATGTTTCATTATTAATAGTGGTCTTAAACCAAGTAGCGAGTCGTACCCGCATCTTTTTGTATCAAAGTTAGTCGAAAATTCCCTGTTAGCAGTTAAAAACCGTGTATACAAGGTTGAGAGTACATGGCAAGCAAATACGCCATCACAGATGTTACAAATGTTACAATATCATCAGAACAGAATCAGAGAAGAACAGGATCATGAACAGAAACGCATGAAAGACACGAAAATGAAAATGTTAGTAGCCCAATCAGTTCCAGCTGACAGCCAGAGAAAGGGTACGACCCAGACAGGTCACGCCGCAGCTCCCGTTAAAGGGACATGCAACTATTGTAAGCAGCCAGGTCACTACGTACATGAATGCCCAGTCCTGAAACATAATATAGAAACAGGTAAAACTAAGGAAAGACCGCATCCACCTAGACAAGACCAGGTCCAGCCACAGACTTTACAGAAGACACAGCCTACGCATGTTTCATCTCATACAGTACAGACAGTAGCGGTACCACAGCCACAGCCCATTGCCGCGACTCAGCAAGTTTCACGACAGATGTACCAGTATGCCCAATCTGCTTACCCCGATTATCCACGATACACATGAAACAGCCTGGAGAGGGAAGTTGGCTTGCCTCTTATTGAGATTCCTGTAGATCAAGAAGGTCCTTATGTACACAGTCAAGTATTGGGAAAAGACAGAAAGTTTTTAATTGACACAGGGGCAAGCCGCACAACAATCAGTCATGATGAAGTTCCAGGGGCACCCCTCTCAGGCTCACAGAATGTTTCCCTTGGTTTTTCAGGACAGCCTATTGTAAATGAGGTATCAGAACCAGTTCCCCTGGCTGTGGGTCCATTATCACGTGTTACAGACCTATTACTTACAAAATCATGTCCAGAAAATCTGTTAGGAATAAAGACATTGAAAGCTTTAGGAGCAGTGATATGTTGTTCTCCGGAAGGAGTTAGACTCTTTCTGCGAGATTTCAAGGGTCACTATGTATTACGAGAATTTGATATCAGATTGAAAAATGTACCAGATCACCTGTGGGCACGAGGCCCAACCGATGTAGGCTGCATGCATATTACTCCATACCGTGTTACACTGAAACCAGGTGTTGTTTTACCGAGAATTAGACAATACAAGTTACCGCCTGATGCTGTAGTGGCTTTACTGAAAATCATTGAAGAGCTTATTGCCCAAGGAGTGGTTGTAGAGACCGACTCCAATATCTGTAATTCCCCTATCATTCCGATTCTTAAACGTACTGATCCCAATGCACCGCCAGTATACCGGCTGGTGATTGATTTACGAGAACTGAATAAATGCATAGTTCCACAGTACCCTGTGGTTCCCGATATCTCTTCCCTATTGACTGCTATTGATTCAGAAGCAACGTTCTTTACGGTAATTGACCTCAAGAACGCCTTCTTTAGTGTGCCTATTGATCCAGAGAGTCAATATCTATTCGGATTCAGTTTAAATGGACGAAGTTTCAAATTTTCACGCGCACCTCAAGGATTCACAGAAAGCCCCAGCATCTATAGTCAAGCACTGAAAAGACAACTAGATTGTATTCACATGCCAGTTAATACCGCCTTACTGCAATACGTCGATGATCTGTTGATCACCGCACGAAGTGAACCCGAATGTGAACAAGCATCACTGACAGTTTTACACTTTCTGGCCGACAAGGGACACAAAGTGTCTCCTTCGAAGCTACAATTCTGTGTTCAGCAAGTTGTGTACTTGGGTCACTTGCTGTCCAAAGTGGGGAGACAGCTCACTCCTGATCGCATCCAGTTAATTGTAAATATGCCACAACCCCAGACACAAAAGGAAGTGCGGGCCTTTATAGGCCTCACCTCGTACTGTAGACAATGGATTCCTTAGTATGCATTTTTAGCTAAACCACTCATTCAGTTGACAACGCAGGAGGCAGCAACTTCGACTGCCCTTCCGTGGACTCAGGAACACACACACGCCTTTGAAGAATTAAAGAAAGCTTTATGTCAAGCACCAGTTTTAGCGACACCATGTTACAGCAAACCTTTTACACTTTTTGTTACAGAACGTGATGGTACAGCGTTGTCTGTCCTCACTCAAGCTCAAGCAGGTTCACATGAGCCTTGCGCTTATTTTTCAAGTACATTGGATTCAGTAGCCCAGGCACTCCCTGCGTGCTTAAAGTCAGTAGCAGCAACAGCACTAGCAATCAGACAGAGCGACTCAATTGTTTTAGGACATCAATTAACAGTACAAGTTCCACATTCTGTAGAGGTTCTTTTAAACAGAACCCAGACTCAACACTTAACTATAGCACGACTGACAGGTTATGAATTAACACTATTCCAGCCACACATAGAAATCAGACGCTGTAGCATTCTGAACCCCGCTACATTATTACCTTCAATAATGACAGATCCAGCCCCGCATGATTGTATAGAGATCATTAATGCAGTAACAAAACCCAGACGAGACTTAACAGATGTTCCATTGACAAATCCAGACCTGACACTTTATGTGGATGGTTCATGTATGAGAACAAGTACAGGAGAATTAGTGGCCGCATATGCAGTGACCACTGAAACTGAAGTCAAAGAAACATATCGTATTGATACATTGTCTGCTCAAGCGGCAGAGCTCATTGCTCTGACCCGAGCCTGTATACTAGCCAAGAACAGAAATGTTAACATATACACAGATTCCCGTTATGCGTTCGGAGTCGTACACGACTTCGGAATGTTGTGGCAAGAACGAGGTTTCTTGACCTCTCACGGTGCCAAGATCCAACACGGTCCCCTCATTCAAGCACTGTTAGAAGCCATACATCTGCCTTCAGGCATATCCGTCATGAAGTGTAAAGCACATACTAAAGTTACAGATTCTGTTTCCCAGGGTAACGACCTGGCAGACCAGATAGCAAAACATACAGCACTGACTCACACTCAGACAACTGACGTGACAAAGACAATAGTACCGACACATTGTATGACAGTTAGGGATCCCGCCCTAGATGTAATCGATATTCAGACACATGCTACTGCAGATGAAATAAAGAAATGGACCGAACTAGGAGGGATCCAGACAGATCAAGGATGGATGACGAAGGGAAAATCTACATGGTTTCTCCCCGACTCTATGGTTCAAGTTATAATCAATACAGCACATAGTCCAGCACATCTAGGAGAGAAAGCGATGTTAGACAGTTTACAGAATCTCTGGTATAATAAACACTTAAGAGCAGCAGCAAAACAGAAAGTGCGTACTTGCATGATCTGTTGTCAGTTCAATCCAGGTAAAAGCGTCCCTGTAGAGCAAGGTGGATTTCATCCTCCCGATCACCCTTTTGAAGTCCTCCAGATGGATTATATCCAGATGGACCGTTGTCGAGGATTCAAATATGTTCTCGTAATTGTTTGTGCACTTTCCCGTTGGACCGAAGCATATCCAGTCCCAGATTACACTGCTCCGACCACTGCCAGGCAGCTGGTTCGTGAATTCTTCCCACGGTACGGCTTGCCTCGTGTCGTGTACTCAGATAACGGACAGCCATTCTCATCCGAATTAATGAAGCAGGTTTCCCTTCTGCTAGGGTATCAGTGGAGATTCCATTGTGTCCGACACCCCGAAGCCGCAGGCCTTGTAGAGAGGCATAACCAGACATTAAAGACCCGTCTTGCTAAAGTTTGTAAAGAAAAAGGGGTCGACTGGATAGTCGCCCTGCCAGTTGCATTGTTCTACATGAGGATGGTCGCCCACTCACGATCAGGACTATCCCCGTATGAAGTGGTTTTTGGCAGACCACCGAATATGTGGGGGACGCCCATACCGAAGAAAATTACCGATGTTGACTGTAATATGCTGACAGATTACCTTGCCTCCTTGATGTCTGCACTCCAATCATGTCGTTCACAGGTTGCCGCAGCCTTTCCTGACAACACAGATGTAAAGCCGCATGATGTCCGTCCAGGAGACCTGATCCTAGTTAGGAACTTCGACAGGAAAAGTCCGCTGGAGCCCCGCTGGAAAGAGCCGAAGACCGTCCTTCTCACAACGAGGACCGCTATAAAAATCGAAGGGAGAAAGGGGTGGATCCACATAAGCCATGTAAAAAAATGCAATGAACTAATGCCAGGAAAAGACTCGTCCACCCCTTCCAAAGACTGTATCGAATCTAGTGACTTTAAAATTCCGAAACAAGAGAAAACTCCCCAAGAGGAGTATAAACTGAAACTCCGATCTAGCAAGTCAGACAGTTTAATTGTTTAAGTCCTCCCCTAGGTGAATCGGTTAAATAGTTTCTGACATGTATCCCCTAGATCGAGATAGAAAGAGAGAGAGACAACTCAAGAAGCGTACATATTGTAAATCACTCCGTAGTCACTGTATAGTGACATTATTGATTATGTTTTTTCTAAGCCTTCTGATTATTGTTGCCAGTATATTGCTTTCTATATATTATCCCATTTTCAAGCGTGAACAATCTGCTTATAATGTCACTGCTGAACATTCTTTTAGTGAATTACCTCTTCATGAACTTTCTTACAGACTTGCGCTGCGCAACAACACATTCATTAGTATGTTACATCACTCCCATCAGACTTACAACGCTACAAACTGCTGGATATGTGGCCGACTCCCTCCCTACCAGAAATACAAGGGAGTTCTGCCCCTCTTTCCGTACCCGTTCACACACAATGGCTCCTGTGGTGCCTGGTTTAGAATAATTAATTCCGTAGATCCTGATATTGCTGTTTTTAAAGGGAGCTGGGTTTGGGGAAACTTGAACTTAGTTCTGCTTAATGCCTGTTATCCAGACAAGAAGGGACTTCCCATTAGAATAGGAACTGATCTAGAAAATGAAGTATATGGATTAGGTAATTATACAATTAACCTTATGATTCTTACTGTTGAATCAGAAGCCGCTTCAGTTCCCCCTGCTATGTCAGTATTACCAGTCACAGGTGAATTATGTGTCAGTAAGAAGGGTTCAGTACACTTAGGTCATAGCAAATGTACTACTGTGGTCGAATTCAGTGACCATGGTAAATCTTTTTTTAAAGCTACTCGTCATTCCTACTTTGTTTGTGGTCATACCGCATACATACGCTTACCTCCAGATTGGGATGGTACCTGTTACATTGCATTCCTTCTGCCACCTGTTTTTCTAGCTCCTCCTGATTATCACAGAAACACAAATCTAGTAAAGAATAGACTCCGAAGAGGTCTCCCGATTGTCGACTTTACTGAAACGGCATGGGAGCAATACACAGATTTCAATAAAGGGTTCTTTTTCTTCACAGGCCCCGTCCAAAATAGTAAGCTAATCCGCAGATTAACTAGAACACTTGAAGCAGTAGTGAATGAAACTGCCTCCGCCCTGGGTAACTTAACAGAGGAGCAGTCCGCCATGCGGGTTGTTGTCCTTCAAAATCGTCTTGTTATTGACGTCATCTTGGCAGACAGAGGCGGAGCTTGTAAGGTCATCGGGTCAAGTTGCTGTGTTTTCATTCCAGAAAACGCGCCAACAGTATATCAAGCTATTACACGTCTTCATAAAATTGCAAATCTGGTACATCAGAATCCAGGCACCTGGACTTGGTCCGGTTGGTTCTGGACAACGTTAACCGCTTGGGGATGGAAGATCCTATCCTTCCTGGGCATTGCTCTCGTCATAGTATTCAGTTGTTGTCTGTGCCTACAGTGTGGGCCAGCAATATGTGGACTGTGTGCCACATCGTGCATTGAACATTCCAGTTTTTTCTCAAAACGTGAAAGAAAGAAAGATGAGCAAATGATGTTACAAGAACAGACTGATCGATTCATGAGGATCGATATATCATGAAGGGTCCGTAGGGAACAAGGAGGGAATGAGGAAATATAAATTTTATGGTCAAGTAATGTTCCCTAGCGTGTACCCCACCGTCTCCATGTACCAGCTTAAAGTGCATGTAATTTCCCTTCTGTGCCAGCTATGAAGACGCAAATACATTTGCGTCCACCGTTAACATGTCCTCTTTCAGACCCACCCTGAATGGGTTGAATATTCCGTTTCCAAGTATGCCTTGCCAACGTCTTTTTATGGTGTACTCTACACGTTTTTCAGCTCTGGCACACTAGGCCCTGAATTCTGCCATCGAGCCTTTTTCTCTGCTTTCTGACTCTGAAAGCCTCAGCCCAGGCAGCCTCTGTACTCGTGACCTCTGTCCTACTCTCTGTGCGGCCCATGGCGCTTAGCTCAGCCTGCTGCCTGCCAAGACTGTATTCAACCTTCGAATTATCTGTTCCGCTCCTCGAAACTGCATTCCTGCCTACTAGTTTAAGTAAACATTCCCCCAGCTGAAAGGCGAAAGGCCCGGCCTCACTGTCTCCATACAAGTAATTCATAGCCTCTGTTACCATGGAAGGCCCATGCCCCTCGCATCCCGTGCAGACACTTAGGCGCTCATACACGCACTCACAGTCAGTATAGAATAGCTTCTGCCCCAGAGACCTTTCCCTCTAGATAGTATGGTTCCCAAACATCAGATATCAGATATGATAGAAGTACGAGTTGATCTGACATGCCAGACTTCTGTCTCTTTCCGCCAGTGTAAATGTCAAGTCCCCTGCACCCGTCTGTTTCACGTCAATCATACGTCATGCAACTGCGCGCGCATCCATGCTTCAGATTTCTGCTGACATTATAAAATTCTGCTTTGTTGCCACCCACTGTGACACCTATCTGTGACGTTTCTCGTTCACACCTCCATGTGCACGCCCAGTTCACGCCTTCTAATTACGTACCACTATCACGTGGATGCTGTTATCTTGTTTCTCTCAGCTGTTACGCCTACTGCATAGGTTTCTGTTATGCAAGTCAAGTATATAAGCTATGTATTGTCAATAAAATATTGCTCTATCCCTTCCTGAACCCCTGTGGTTGCAGGAACATGATATCCAGGTCATGACCATTCCTTTTTAAGGAATAAAACCCCTAAGAACTCTAACACCACGGACTCTGCCTCTTTATTTCCGATTGAGTTATTATTGATTAAGTACTTACCTGCATAGAAATTAAGACGGTAAATCAAATATTTACCACACACTTTCCAGAAAACTATTATTTAAACAAACACAAAAGAATAATTAATTCAGGTAAAACAAACCCTTCTGTACCACCCAGCCCTTGCTAATTATTAATTAACCCACTAATAAAAGACATTTAGCAAAAGCAAACAAATAAAGCAACACATAAAATATCTACCATTCTTCATGTAATCCAGCTTTATGTTTCTGAAAGAATAAAAAGATAATTAAATGATACACAGACAGACAAACACAACATAGGACATACATGTAAGCACATATAAAAAGCACATGCCATGAATGATCAGCTGCATATTAATAGTGACAAAGACAATAGGACAGACATAACAAACAAGACAATATTAATCATGTGATACAAAAACAGACTTGCAAAATGCAACAAGAGCACATGTAATTAGTTTCCCGCGTGTATATGTGTGGTGCAAACTTAATCTAGGTTGTGTTAATTAAACAAATCATGCAACAGCTCATTAATTGATTAGTTCATGTTATGGGGAATTGAATCCACGAATCAGAATAAAATATTTTCTGAAGCCCGCTTCATCAACTCCCTCATCTGGTGATTTTAAAATCACCAAACAACACCCAAAAATTTTACTTAAAAATGTTATCTAGTGAACATGTTTCAGGCTTACTCTGGATTAGTATTTAAGCTCTAATTTCATCTATCTCATAATTAGTATTGAGTCTTACATCTTACTAATTCTGTATCCTTTACCCTTTCTTTATTCAGCTAAGTTGGATCCTTTCCACCTTTGAATCCCCAACCCCCAATGAATTTAGGGAACTAAGTTTTAAATTGCATAACTACATTTTGAATTGCACCAACAAAACAAATATCAATCTGAGTAGTATAAAACAAAACAAAAAACAAAAAGTAAATTTTTGAAAATTTTTGAAAAATTAGTACATAGTATATACCCCCTCTTTTTTTTTTTCAAATTCTAAACATGTTTTCTTCGACCTTGCGTCTTACATAAAAGTGTTTCCAGGTAACACAATTTCTTCGACCTTGTGTCACCCTAACAAAATTTCTTCAGCCTTATGCCAAAAATAAACCTCAACTTAAAGAAAACTAAACCTAGTCATTGTCACCATTTTCTTTCAAGACCACCTGACTGCTACTGCGCTCCTCAACTATTGGAGGGATAGTTATGTAGGCCCATTCTGGAGACTTGTATTTTACATTTGGTCTCAATGGTCTTTTGCTCTTCCTGGTAAACATTTCAATTTTCTCTTCAGCTTGCTCTTTTTTGTCTGAATCACTCTTCTGACTTGACACTACAAATTTGAACTTTAAATCTTTAGGCCAGACATCACCTTTTCTCAAGAGTTTCTTCTTAGGCTTACTTTCTTTACATTCAGCTTTCCAAGCCTTTTTTCTGAATTTTCTTATCTCAGACTCTTCATTACTCCCATCTGCATTTGTTTCTGAGACTTCAAATCTGTACCTAGGAACTTCTTTAGTCGGCAGCTTCACTCCGTTAGAAACATCATCCTTACAGCTGGTACTTGGTAATTCTTCCTCTTCTTCAGGGATCACCTTCAGCTTCCCAGTTTCAGGATTCTTGTTCCTGCACACAGAGCTACTCCTTTGCCTTTCAATCTCCTGGATTAGATTTTTGTCTTGCTCAGAGTCTTCTGCTTCTAAATCTTCTTCTTTTCCTTGACATTCTTTTTCTATCAGATTTTCATCATTTTCTGAATCACAATCTCTAGATCTTCTTCATTCAATGTTTCATTCACATTGACATCATCATCCAGATGTCGACCATCTTGTCGATCTTCAAGATCTGGATTTTCTACAGAACTTTCTTCTTCAGAGTCTGAATCAGTTGTAGTGTCTTTACTAACTTCATCAGTGTTATCAGGTGCAGGTACACAAAGGGTATTACTGATATGCATCCATCCAGTATCTGTTGTCACCTGACTTGCTTTCTGCCACCTGGGTACTAGACAGTTTCTCCTCCGATGAACCTTTGTTCTGACCAAGTCTCTTGGCAATAGATCATGAGCCTGCTCCTTTTCCACATCTGTTCCCAACTGATGGAATACAGAAACTGTATCATTCTTTCTTGTTGGAAAAACTTCTAACCATTTTGAAAATAAACAAATGATGACTAGGACATATCTCAGTTTGTTATGTTGGGGCAACTCAAAAAGATCTGTTTGAATATGTGTAAATGAACCACCCTCCCGACCTATGGTTCCCAAACTCTCAATTGGACCATGGTACATCCGTGCCATGTCAGCAATTATGCAATTGGGCATAACAGGTTTGTCATCTTTGTAAAAGTAAATTTCATCTTCCTTTTGCTGTATGAAACCTTCTTTGAGCCATGTGTTTTTATCCTCATCATGTGCCTCATCTTGTAATTGTTTTAATTCTTGCCATGTCTGAATTGCAAAGATTAGTATGAGGATGCATGAAACATGTTCATTGAATTTTTCCCCTTCGATTGCAACCCTCTCCTGAGCACAAAACGTAACAATGGTACCTGCGTGCTCATTGCCTTTTGAGACAAAATTATTTTTCTCTCCATTTGCAGCACATTTTATCCCTGCTGTTTTGTCAAGAAGCTCAATTTCTTTGTTGAAGTCTGGCATGCCCTGAACAGGAGCTTCACACAAACTCTTTTTAAATTGCTCAATGGCTACAAGTTTAATTTCTGTCAGGACAATTTGGTCTTTTATATCTGCTTTTGTCAATCTTTGCAATGGCCTCATAATTACTGAGAAACCATTAATCCATTGGCAACAGTATCCAAGCATGTCTAGGAACATTCTTACCTGTTTTTGTGTCTTTGGGCATTCCATTGCCTGAATCATTTTAATTCTCTCAATAGTTACCTGTCTGGGAATTCTCTCTTGGAACCTGAAAGCAAACATTATTTGACTCTCTGGGTGCATTGGGACCCAATACCACTCAGTATCATGTGATATCTGACAAAGGATCTCTGCTGATTTGGGCACAATAGGACAACAAGGGATAACTATCTCGTTAACCTTTCTCAGGTCCTGTACTATTTTGTACCTTTCATCTGGCTTTCTAGTTCCCATATCTGGTGAGTCACAAAGACTGTTCTCAATCTCTTTTAAGACACCCTGCTTAATGAATGTTTCAATAACAGGAATAACTCTTTCAATTGTTTCTGACTTCATCTTGCACTGTGGAACATTAGGAAATGAGTTTCCCTGCTTGTTTGCAATTTTAACTGGATCAGGTCTGTTTTCCTTGTCTCCACTGAATCCTGTATCTGTATTGTATTTTTGCTCATTAACATAATTTGGAAATGGCGGCGAAGGTATCTCATTCTGCTGAATCACCACCTGTCGCTGAATTTGTAGCTGTTCATTCAGTAACTGTTGCTGCTCATTTATCTCATTCTGCATCTGTGAATTTTTACACTCTCCTACAAAAGCTAAAGTCACTTTTTCTTTCTCCTTTTTCTTCGTCCATTTTGTTTTCCATATATTCAGACTACCCCTTTTTCTCAAAGCCCAAATTAAATCTTTTATATGGGCAGAGGCAATTTTACCTGTATTGTTCAAGCCTTCAATGTCCTCATCATCCTGTAATCTTTTTAATCTGTCTGTACTGATTGTATTATCCAGTAATTTATACTCACCAGGCTGTGTCAGGTTAATCAGGCCAACGTCAGAGTTTTCACTAGGTGAAACTAGAGTCATCACTCTCTCTTGCTGAGTTTGAATCATTACTAACTTATTTTCAGGTACATTAGAATAAAGTTTTTCAGCAAACTTTTGAATTGGGACCGTTAAAGCTGTGGGACTAGTTTCATCTTTTCTAAGCACTGGGGGAACAGGTCCAATTATCACAGGAACTGTCACTGCTTCCATGTCTGAAGTTAACTGCTCAATTAAATCATTTGTAGAACTTACATGATCAGGAATATTAATTTCAGAAGTACTAGGCATCTCATCATACCTACCTGTTGTGACACCTTGAGAAGAGGTCTGGACTGGGACTCCATTAATCTGAACTGGGACTCTTGGCGACACATTAATCTGCTCTGGGCGTTTGCTTGAATTCCTGTCCTGATCTGTATTTACAACATCATTTTTACAATGATCAATTAATTCTTCTCTGACAGGTTTATTACTTACATTCGCTGATTTGGGAATCAAATTTTCATTAAAAATGATTTCTTTTGGGGGAGGTGATATTCTTTCAGAATATGTGTCATTTAAAACTGCATCTTTAGCATCTGTATTTTTATTATGCTTACTATTTACTTCATTACTCACCTGTTTATTTATTAATTTGCTCTCGCATGTAGCAACAACCTTTTTCATTTTCTTGTACCAGGTGAACTTTTTCTCTTTCTTTGGATAATATTTATCCATGTTAAAAAATACTTACCTTTATTAAAATTAATTTCAATTTAAAATAATTACAATAAGTAAATGCGTTCACTTAATTGACCTTCCAATCTTTTGCTGATCAATTAATTAATTAATTTAACAAGGTCAGGTGAAGTATAGCTTTATAACCTGATCAATTTAATATAACTCCTAATTTACCTGCATCGCTAATTTTAATAAACCTGGAAAGAAAAACATAAATTTGCAAACACAATAGCAACGCAAAATATTTATTTACAACAATAAATACCAACATATAATCACATGTGTTTTAAATATACTTATTTTTCACTTACACACCTTCTGCAACATATACCTGTAAAAAGTAAGCCTAAATGTGCTTGCTTTTCTAATGTACAGTGCTGTTAATGCTATAATTTTATTTGCAACCCTAATGGCAATTATTTTACCTAATATATTGTACTAATTTAATAATTAATGTCCTTAGTTTAATCACCTTTGATGCTATTATCCTAATATATCTGCTATATTTATTCACTAATTAATAGCAAATATCTGAAATAATTAATAATAAAAATGAAGCTTTGGGCATTAATAGCGTGGAAAAACTAAATCTTTGGCAAAAGTAAACAATATATATCAACACGAGTGTTTTGACCAATCAGCGTGTGACTGCACAGCGCTCAGCCAACCAGAATGAGAATGCTCACCAAGTCTCGACCAATCCGGTCGCGACCTATCTATGACACTGCAGCGTTAGCCAATCAGGACACAGCAAGCTTCTTCTTGAGGAATAAACAAAATAAACTCAACCAAGCCAGCCCCCCCTATTCGGAAATTTTAAACTCTTTTAGCACGATTTCACTACGCTCACCAGCACTCCCTTGCAAAGGAAAATAAAAAGTCTAATCACACGAAGGTCTGACCAATCAGGTCACAGCACGTGACAGCACACGTCACAGACAGCTCCTTCGTGACACTCGGGACCTGCAATGGAAAAAACCTCGCCCAATCTGCTCACGGAGCCTCGCCCAATCAGAGCGCAGCTGCTCTACCTATGACTGAGACTAACAGGGATGCGCGTCACCAACCAATGGGTGCGCGACCCTACTGTAACATGTCGGAACGAGGGCGTCTCTAACCAGTCTTTCACCACACGCGCTCCTGGAAAACCCCAAAGAATTTACACACCGAGACAAGGGACACATAAATATTATTCACAACACACAGATGACTCGCAAAAACCTCAACCAATAAGGTCGCGGCCCTTGTGTGATGCTGCACGTTAATGGCCAATGGTTGCGCGACCTTTCTATGACGCGCCGGGACCTCAGCCAATCACAGCGCGGCCCCTTCATGCTCTGAGAATGACGCGACGGCGTCCTGATCCAATAGGAGCGCGGCGGCAGTCGCTGCAGCTGCTCTCTCTCCCTTGCTCCTTAGCAGCCCCCCTCCTTCACAAAATTACTCAGCACACACAATTTCAATTAATAACACAAACTTGGCGAAAAACAAACAATCTGCCAGCGCGTATAGCAGGCGCGTTGTTGTTAAGGGGCTCGCTTATTTAAGAAATTTGCCAAAAGAGTGAGCGCAAATAGCAGAAAGCTCGTAGGGATGGGGTCAAGCCCACTTCTAAAATAGCGCAATTTAAGAGAAAAAGAATAAGATGAAATACTCATAATATGAACAGTATTTCAAACATTGATCGCGCTTCAACCAATGAGAGCGCTTGCTCTGACACTCCAGGGATATAAACCAATCAGAGCGCGGCAGGCTCTGACGCATGCAGCAGCTGCGGCTGCAGACTCTCCCACACACGCTTTTACTCCTTAATCAGCCCCTCCCTTACAATTTTCGATCGGGGCACTTTTCAAAGCATTTAAATAGCGTACAATGCTTTTGAAGGTATTTAAATAGCGCAAAACACTTTGCAATACTCTAAAAATAGCGTATTCTTTACCATAAGGGCTCAAAAACGCTTTCCAATTATCCTTGTAAAACGCAATTAATAACTACATGAAAACAAACCATTTGTCTGCTTCTCTAACAGAGAGATAGTTTTACACATTCATTCAAGTATTCTCAGCGTGGAATAGACGACGCTATTCTCACAGAATAGTTTCAATTGCTAATAGAGTAATTCTTACCCTACCCTTCAGTTACCAATCATTCACACACTTTCAAACAAGAAAACCCTGATCATACACACACGAATTCTTGGCAGGACTTGAACCAACCACAGAATACGTCAAGCGTTGATAAGAATAGACAACGCTATCTCACCCTTCACTCAAGCTTGGATAAATCCTACTACTCTTTTCACAGAAAGCTTTATAACAGGATCACCAGGTCCCTCTGCTTAATGCTACAATTTCATAGGCAATCCTCACTATACATTCAACCATGCAATCTAAGGTCCCTAAACTTGTGTTGTACGTCCACAACACGTGATATATTCTATACCACAATTTTGAAACAGACAAATGCACTGTGTAACTCTTCTAGTCACACTACTCTTGCCATGGCAACCAGGAATTTTTCACACTGCTGGAAAAACCCTTAAAGATTACATACTACATATAACAATCTGACAAAATCAAAAAAATCTCAAAAACTCAACATATGTTAAACATCAATCCTATGACTATACCAACATATATGTAACATACATGTCAAAAACAACATATAACCGTCTGATGCTACCAAATTGATGCAGCGCAGCAACTAAAATTCTTTATAAATGATGTCACTATCTACCACCATACTTACCAATCAATACCAGGCCCATAAGAAACAATAGAGTAGCTGAATCATGAGGCGAATAGATCAGATATGTTTGTTTAAGACATTCAAATAAACAAGACCAGCTTGTCATTTTAAAAGTTTATTCAAACATATTCAAGAAAACTTAGGGTTCGGAACTTTATTAAGCAAGCATTAGAAAAAGTCATAAGAAAGCTTTATTCAGCATTTATAAAGAGAGCTTAATTCAAGAAAATATTATTCATTAGCAGAAATAAGTGAAAAAGAGCATTTCCAAAACCTAACTAACTCTCTGTCTCTACCCTCATCGCCTGAAAACAAAGTCTTAAAAGGTTACATTTCCTTACGTGTAATCATCGGACAGCAGAACACGTCCCTCTGGAATCAAAAGCGTAAGCCAAAAATTTGCAGCTAAAGCCCATTCTTATACCCTAAATTAAGCTGAGCTAACTATTTTTTTCACATTCCATTAGCTGAATTCTGACTCTCCATTGGCTGAATCACCTCACGCCACAGTAAACTGTGACATCTTCCACCACGAGACCAGGCTTTACACAGAGCCATTGTTCATGCACAGAATCCTGGCGACAGTTCCTTAGTCTGCTACATTTTGTAGCAAAGATGTTCAAGCAATACAAAATCTGTCACGTCTCTTCCTTTCAACCTTGAGCCTGTCCGTTCTGAGCTTTCTATGGCAAAAGAGAACAAATCAATGTAAAATTACTGTTTGTAATGGACGAACTTGCGCCCTCACCACAAAGCATAAGCAATGATTTTAGCAAAACAAAAATTAAAAAGGAACACAAAGAAACAGATTTATAAGTGATTTGACACTTATATAAATTATGTCATTTATATATTTCGGAGGCAATAAACAAGCTGTCAAACCAGGATATGATCTACTGTGATGTGAATTGACGTGACTTTAAAGTGCTCAGTGACAAAAGTGAAGTATATATATAATATATGTAAGGTGAGAAATTATACTGTATTTACAATCAGAGCTAGAGAGTTGGCAGATCTGAACCATGTGGAATTGTCAACGTTTCAATCCTGACAAAGCTCAGTTAGAATGCCGTAGTGGGTCTTCATCGGGACATAGAGGGGGGAATTAGGAGACAGCCTACAGGTAATAAAAGTAAACGTTTGTCATATTGTGTTCCAAAGGGATGCGGAAAAAAGGGCGGAAATTTCAATAAACACTCACGAAGTTCAGGGTAGCCTCAGCTTAATTGGAAGATTTGGGCCAAGTGGGACACTGGTCTTGGGTGATCTAAGAGTAAGCATGGAATGCTCAGAAAGTGAAATATTGTCCAATGGTAGACAATTCAAAGCAATTAAATTAAATTGGCCGGAGTAGCCCTGATGTGGACTTACCCGCGGTGCTCAGTGGAGGAGCCAAGCGGTGTCGCCGTGAAGGATCTGGAAATGAGAATGGTTCATGTGATTAAAGTTGGGGGGCAGAGCGCGTGGATTGCTAATCTAAGGCCGTGCCGAGAAACCACATGCAGGGCTTACCTACGGCAAGTAGGACCGACTGTAGAATCAATCAGTTGCGTAGGGAGCCAGGTGGTGTTCAGTCAAGCTCAGGTCAGGGCAAGCAAGTACGATTCAAGGATTTTTTTTTTTTTTTTAAAACCTTTATTGACAAGTATGGTTATACAGTAGCAAGCATGTAGCCACCCCGAGTCGGCTGTCACCATTGTCAGCAAGTATACAGGATGAGTCAGTTACACAGCACTTCAGCTGACAACCCGGGGGTCCGGCGGCAATTAAGCAAACATGTCGTAGCTATATATTTTAATCACAGGAGAAATAAGGTCTTTTTTTAAAATGTTTTTTAAGAAAACCAAACAAACCAATAAAAAGGAAAAAAAAAAAAGTCAATAAATGTTGAGGCAAAAGAAGAAGCCTATATACAAGTGATCCTTCGGGAGGGGGAGAACCTCATCTAAGAATCTCACATGGCAACAATTGAAGCTAAAAAGCTATAGGGAAAGCAAGGGGGGGAAGAGGGAAGAGAGCAAGCAAGCAGTATATTGACGAAAATCAAGACCAGAAAGAACACCTGGCTAAGGGGAGTGCAACACCTCCGGTGGATTCACAAAGGGGGGAGTACAGATCTCTCCACGATACTGGTTCCACTGATTCCATACCCTCCCCCACTTCTTGGGCCTGCCCCAGGCGACATAGACCGTTTTTTCTCGAAGCATGCACCAGTTCATGTTTCTTGACCAGGCTGACAGACTGGGTGCCCTCGATGATCCCCACAGTTGTGCAATATCACGCTTGGCGACCATATTCCCTAAGGTGGCCCACTGTGTCTGAGCCACGTTGTAGTTGTTGGGCTCCCACACATTCAGAAGACACCTTCGGGCCTCAGGCAAGATCGAAACACCCGTCACTTCTTCCATGACGCCATGCACATGGTTCCAAAAGGACACCACAGCTGGACATTCCCACAAAATATGTAGGAAGGTACCCACCATGCCACACCCACGCTTACACAATCCATCCAAAGAGTATCCCATACGTAACAATCGAGGGCCCGTCACATACACTCGGTGTAGGATTTTCAATTGCACCAGTCGCAGACGGGCCGGGATCGCCACCTCCTTCGGGGAGGATATCGCTGCCTTCCAATCCTCATTGTCAAGTTCCAATCCATCGCTGGTCCAGGCCTCACGGAGCTGTAGAAGAAGGTCTGTCCGGTCATTTATCAGTTTCTTATATATGAGAGAGATCGTACTGTCCGGGACATGGCCGTCGAGCACTGTGTCCTCCAGGGGTGAGGATTCCGGAACAAGAGTGCCGGTCGGAAAGACTGAGCAGATGGCATGTCGGACCTGCAGGTGCCGGAAGTTTTCTCGATCACTAAGTTTATATTCAATTTGTAGCTCAACAAAAGTCTTTATCCTGTATTTCAGCCAAAGATCCCACACCTTGCTGATACCAATGAGGTCCCATTTCTCAAAGCCCTTGGTAGTCCACAAATTGCCTAACCTCTCGGAGACATAGAGTGGAGTCACTCGAGTGATAGTGTCTGACCAGCCCATAGCTGCATTAGCGTTATACCAGATCCGCACCGCTACTTTGGTGGGCCCCGTTAACGTCGTATCTGACCGCTTGGAATAAAGTGCCCTGTAGTAATCCCCGCCTGGAAGCAGCCATTTATCCATAGCAAAGGCCGGGTTAGAAACTGGGCCATACATTGCATGATTAACCGAGCTCAATTGAGAGGCCCAGTAGTAGCGCCTGATATCAGGCAACGCTATACCGCCATCGTACCAAGGCAGAGTAAGCTTAGCCAAGGCAATACGGGGACGTCCGGTCCACAACAACTTTCTTTGGAGGCTCTCGATCTCGTGGAAGTTGCTGGTAGACACAGATTCAAGGATTTAAAAGGGTGGACTGGACATGTGGATTAATCTACTGTGACAAGTAACCGCATTGGGGGTTTACCTGCGGCAATTCCAAATATTGGTTACGGCATTGGTGTGCGTAGTTGACGTGCGCAGTTGTCTGCAGCAGCTGAATGCTGACTGTCATGACGTAGAGAACCTATTCAATTGAACCCGTGTGTAAATCAATGCACCAAACCCATCGGCATTACTGAAAGGATAATAGTGTACTGAATGCGTTAGTCACATGATGGTAAAAAGTTTGTACACAAATTGTAGTGAACATGCGAGCTGAATGTGAGTGAGCACAAGCACTTGTAAAGACAGCGGAAAATAGCACGCAGCCTTTTTATACGTATAATGACCTTCCAAGTCTACATTTGTGATTTCTAAGATACATGTTTACTCCTGCTACAGCCCGAAATTGTACGAAGTTATATACATACACATGTGGTACAGAGGAACCAAATCAAACTACGATATACATGAGGTGACCTAGGCACCATCCCTATTGGGGAAACATCCTTTACAAAAGAACCGTTACAACGCGGTACCGTTACAACGCAGGATTTACAACAAAAGTCGTTACAATCTCTTGAAGGCAAAGATGGGATCTTCGTTGGTATCCAATTCACTAGCCACAAAGTTCCAATATTTTTTCACAATATTTTTAATCTCATTGCTCCTGGGGTGAAAGTGGTTACACAGATGATGTTTTCTGTCCTTGCAGATTTGGGATTCACCTGCAGCAGTAGGTCACGGGGACAGTACCAAGCCTGTTTGCGGGCCCATTTTAGCAATCCCATCGGGTAGCCACTCTCTCTCAAGCGACTAGTGAGAGTCTCTGTTTCCTTAAAGAAATCAACCCTGCATGTGCAATTTCTCCTGAGCCTGAGAAATTGCCCATTAGGTAGGTTATCCCTCAGGCTGCGTGGATGGTGCAAGTCATACTTAAGCAGTATATTCCGTTCAGTTGATTTTCTGTAGAGATCGGTGTAGAGAAAGCCTTCCTCAACTCGGAAAGTGAGGTCCAGAAAGTCAATGAATTCGCTGCTGTAGATCATAGTGAACTGGATATCACTTGATCTGCTGTTGAGCCAGTCTTTAAAGTCATTGCGGCCGCTTACAGTACCTGACCATATCATAATCACGTTGTCTATGTAACGTTTCCATACAGCGATGTGGTCTATGTAGGGATTGTTGAGACTGTATGAGAAAAAATCACCGTGGTCAGACTATTGGCAATAGTCTTTGAATTCCAAAGACGTTGGGATTTATCAGAATCCGATGTAAACAAGACGATAAAAATGATGAGGCTGGGTTAACAAGCCCGAATGGAAAATGACGAAATACTTCAACTATTGATGCTACGACAATTGTTTTGATGAATGCCATTAGGAGTATGATCGGTCACTACTGAACGACAAGTGTGTTTTTATGCTTCCATACAATTGGGTTATCTCTTATCCGCAAGAGAAACAGAGTTTATGAAAATTCCACAATTCCAGGTCTTGGAGTTATCACGAAAAGCCTTGAGAAAGCCCTGTGTGCGAAACGCGCGTCGGCTGCTATGGTGCTTCTTGTGAACCGTGGAAATTAAAAACAGACCTCAAGACAGAAGATCTGACTGGACTACTTGATTTTCTTGTTTGGTTCTTTTGAGATATTATGGATCTATAGGATACAGGGCGTTGAGATACTGTTGGATTACCTGAAGAAATACCTATGCGTCCTCCTTTTGGAAATAATGATATTGGTGTGCTTAGGTGTTTTGTGTTTACATGTCCTGCTGGTAGTATTCATCTGCCAAGTAAGGAAAGGTAAATTTCTGTTTGCAATTTCTCATGTCTCTTGACAGTTTATGAGATTTCCAATTTAATGTTGTTGTGTTAAACTCAGCTAGTGTTCTTTCTGCACGTTCAAGTGTTTCTTTCGCGTTCGAGAGGGCACTGTCCTCAAGAATATCTCTTTTCAAATCAGAGTTCTCCTGGGTTAATTTCTTAATATGTTCAATTATTGTTCCCACTCCAAGCACCATCCAGTGCCTGGAGCAGTTGTTGGCAACGTAGCTAAACCCCTCTCTGAACTTAGGGACGTTTATGAAGGACGCCGGATAATTTTTAACCTGAAGGCCTTTTGGAATTATATTGGCCTGCAAGTATTTGGTCAACACGTGACCATGAAGACGGGAGAAAATTTGTTTATTTTCAAGTCTTTCGGTTTTAGCTAGTTTTTTATTCAGGGTCGTATCCAATGACAATGTATCTGTCCCTAGTAGAAAGTTGGAAGCGCCCGGTTCCTGAATTAGTTTGGTAATATATTCTTCACTGTATGACAGGGTTTCTTTATCTAACATATTTCAAACGGATGTACTGTTGTTAAAGATTCCTTTACCATAGGACAATGAATGAGAGCGAGAGTGAAACAACCCTCACAGGCAATTGCCTGCACCCATTAAAGTAAGCAATAATGGGGTAACCCTGTGTCCCTCAGAACCTGGGTATGAATATGCAACAACAGTGGTTCTGTCGGAGATAAAAATATATTGCTTTCAAAGGAAAAAGAGAACAAATCAATGGAAAATTAATGTTTGTAATGGACAAACATGCGCCCTGTGTGTCTGTGTGGTTGTGAGTCTGTGTGTCTGTGTGTCTGTGTGGTTGTGTGTGTGGTTTTGTGTGTGGTTGTGTGCCACTGGAATCAAGCTATCCTGGGTGATGACAGCTGATAGCCAGAAACCGGTCCTAGGATGCTTGATTCCGGTCCAGGGAAGAAATGGCTTGGCAGTTCGGGCTGGACTGTTCCCATGAGGCATAGGGTCAAGACTGATTTGCATATGGCCATGTCTGAATTGGGGTGGTGTGGTGAGCAAAATAACGATGGATTAAACCCAGATCTATGACTGGGGTTGAATGTTTTGCCATTGTGCAACATTCCGTCCATCAATTGTTGTTTTTGCAATTGTCAACCCGAGTGGAACGGGTATGCTCAGACGTGAGTCCTGTGCTCTCCATGCCACTGGAATAAAGCTATCCTGGCTGATGACGGCTGATAGCCAGAAACCGGTCCTAGGATGCTTGATTCAGGTCCAGGGAAGACATGGCTTGGCAGTTCGGGCTGGACTGTTACCATGAGGCACAGGGTCAAGACTGATTTGCATATGGCCATGTCTGAACTGGGGTGGTGTGGTGAGCAAAAGAACAATGGATTAAACCCAGATCTGTGACTGGGGGTGAATGTTTTGCCATTGTGCAACATTCCGTCCATCAATTGTTGTTTTTGCAATTGTCACCCCGAGAGGGACGGGTATACTCAGAAGTGAGTCCCGTGCTCTCCATTAAGCATGGGCGAATTTTGCGAATCTGGCGTTCGCGAATTTGCGTATTTGCGAACTCGCAATCCGCAAAATCCGCGAATTCTCTTGAATTTGCGGATTTTTTTTTTGTGTTCGCAAGGGTTTTTGCCAGTTCGCGAGGGTTTGGTACCAGTTCGCAATTGCGAACTCACTTGTCGGCTCGCAACGGTCGCGACTATGTTGTTTCTACGTCTGGTTCATCATCACAGGTTCCCAGCACCCTCTGTTTCACCACTGCCACCCTCTGTTTCACCCATGCCACACTCTGGTACATCAATGCCACCCTGCTTCAACTGACATGAATTAATTTGGGGTTGGTTTATTAATGTGTCACTGTTTTAAAATTCCAGTCTGGCACCTGCTTCCTTATCTGTAATTTGCTTTCTGTTGCAGTTCCATTTTTTTTTCCAGGACCTTTGTGGCCTACTTGTAGCTATTCTATGAGCCTGCTGTGAGGGTCAGAGCAGGGTCATAGAATTGTTGCAACTAGCAACTGAACTCTGGAGGGGCCCCAGTCAGGGAGCACTACAGGGAATGGTTACTAATGATGAGTTTGAACTTTTGCACCTGCTGAGGGCTTTCAGTTTTGCAAAACTCGTTTTTCTGCAATTTCGCGGGATTCGCGGGGCGCGAACTTGCGCGAGATCGAATTCGGAAGCTGCGAATATGCGATTTGTTTTTTGCGGCGTGTTAGTTCGCAAGGTTTACTGCGTTTTAGCGAGCCGCTTGTAGCGAAACGGCGCGGAGTTACCCTCACGGTCGTTCACGGACGCGGCCATCTTGTTTGCATGACGTATTTCCGTTTCCGCTCCCGATGTGTAATCTCGCAAAGTGTGCGGCTCGCTAGTACAATTTCGCGTGTGATCGCGAGGAAAATCTCGCGCGAACTTACCCACGTGGTCGTGAACGGGCGCGGCCATCTTGTTCCTCATTCATTGCTATGGTTCTGGGCATGCCTATTCTATCCTCTCTGAATCTCTGCCATCCTTTGCTTGTTTGAAGTTTTTTTTATCTATTTTACTTATTATCTATCCCTCTATTTTTCTAGCTCTATATTTTTGTGTTTTCTGCTACTTTTGGTTAATTTTAAACTACTTTTTTAAACTCTTTTCTTTTCTTTTCTTCTCTTCCCTATTCTATTTTCTTTATTATTTAACTTCCTTTCTGCCCAGACCATGGTAAAGGGAGCCGGGAAGCATCCCGAGAAGGGGAAGGGTCCCGCACCCCGTGCCCGGCTCCCGTGCGGGCGTTTGAGGGGGGAGCAGGTCGCACCCCGGCAGATCTTCAGCCCGGAGGAGGTGGCCGCACTAATTTTTTATGTTCAGCGCCGCCTCCCCAGGACCATCATGGCAGGCGGCAAGATCGCTAGCGGGTACGGGATCCAGGAGTGGCGGAAGCGGTGGTAGAAGGTGTGCCAGGCCATGTACCACCACTCTCGGGTCCGGCGCACCTACAACCAGGCCACCCACCGCTGGACGGATGTCCTGGACCGGGAACGCGATCTGCTCGACCTGCTTGGCCTTGAGATCCCCGGGCTTGGTGAGTAGTAGTAGCTATTTCTTTACTACTCTGTTTTCTCCTGCTCTGTGTGTTATTATATTGCACTTTTTTGTTTTTTACCAAGAGCAATAATGCTGCTGATTACATTGTAGGTAAATTATATTTCAAAATCTTCTGTGCATTTCAGGTGCACTGCTCTCCTTCTCAGTAGTGTTGCTACTATGCTTATTTTTTTTCGATTTTGTGTTCTTTTCATTGGCCTGTGAAATTATGTATGAGTGTAGTTTAAAGAACTGCGTAATGCTAGACACTAAGGGTCAGATTTTTAATTACCGGTGCATCCCTGCAAAATAGCAGGGATGCTCCAGTAATTGTGCGCCACGCAACCACCACCCACGGTGCGCCGTATTTACAATGCGGCACACCATGGGCCCAAAACATCACCAAAGCGTTACGCATCTGTGCCGTAAAGGGGGCGCATTGCTGGAGTTGCGTCGCAACGATGGCGCAGCTCCACCAATGCTCTGGGGTGCCCTATCTCCCCAATGCTGCGTCAAGCCGTATGTCTGCTTCAAGCAGGCGCAGGGTTTGAGTCACGCATCATTGTCCTCAAAGTGACTGATTGAAATCTTGTAGATTTCCCTCAGCCACTTTTAGGGAATGCCCTCCCTTGCGGCTTTACAACGTGATGCATCTCCCATATGCGTCACGTTGTTAATATACGCCGCACCATGGCGCCTCTTTTGTTCTGCCACTGCGTCACAAAAGTCACGCAACAATGGAGCAAAAGAGCCGCAAGGGGCTTCTAAATCAGCCCCTACAGACTCAAGTCCAGTCCTTCCATTGTACACATGGCGATAAGAAGAAATAGTGGTGGTGGATTGATAGTTTGAGTATTTTAATGACTGGTTAATGTAGTAGGAAACTTTAGTGTTGTCGCTGATCTGCAATCACGATAGACTTTGTCTGTCACTTTGCGTGCTGCGGACTGCTGCCTGCCAGTCCTAGGCAAACCTTTTTAGTACTTTGTTTAGTGAGTTACATAAGAACTTTCCAAATGTTTGATTTGGTTGACAAATATCATCCATGTTTTCTGGTCTTTCTTTCTTTCATGTTGTACATCAGCTCCTCCCAGGGTCAAGAGGACACAGGAGGAGGAGGGTGCTGTTCAACAGGATGCAGGCCAGGATCGGGCAGGCGAGGGCTCCTTTGCTGGCCCCGGTAAGTTTTAATTTTAATATAGAGTACCTATTTTTTCCTAGCGTTCCTCATTCGATTTTTTCTAAATCGTCTTTGATCTTCTTGTAGACTGGATCTAAATTTTTATCCTGCCTCGACTATGACTCCCTGTGGTATTACTATATTATTCTTATTAGTCTGTCTGTGTAGCTAACTAAGATTGCACATTTGGCAATTCCATTGGACTCCCATTCTAGTCAGCAATAGCTCTATGCACTGAGTGCAGTCCTCTGGGATTGTCCATACTGTCTTTTCAAGTCTTCTAAATGTTTATGCTTTGACAATTGCCAACAATAAAAAGGTGAATGACCACCAAGAAAGAATAAGATACTACTTTACTTTTGGTTTGGATAGGAGGACAATCCATTCTACTACTGTTGCAGGGACAAATCTGCACAAACAGAACTATGGACACTAAATAATGCATTGCTTAGCATATCAATTATAATAGGCGCTGTTAGACTTTCCACATACCTCAGTGATAACAGACTTTGTAGTTGAACCCCCAATCTCCTTACTGACTAGATAGTGTGGCAGAGTCATTTAGCTCCCAAAGTCACCGATGATTGATCCGCAATGATGATTAGATTATCCAACGCAGGACAAGAGTACGGAGTCAGAGTCAAGAAGTGTCAGAGGCACGGACTCATGCTTGCAAAAATTCCAAAACCTTTAGCTCAGCCACTCTATTCTGGAGGACCAAAAACCACAGAGTCTATTTAAGTTTAAAAGCTTTATTAAAAGTAAACACATTTATTAAAATCAAGTTTGTCATAAAACTAAACGTTTAACTGAAAATCGAAAAGTGCTTAGTGCTGACGATTAATTGGACACATTTCTTGTGGTCGAGCCGAGCTCTCACCTGGTTTGAACTTGATCTTGCTCGCGTTCTTAGAAGTCAAGCTTCTGTCTGTTAGGAGAAAAAGTGGTGCGTGTTAAAAATAAAAAGCAAGCATTCATCAGTTGTGCCAAAAAGTGCAGCAAGACAACAGCCTTCCGTGGAAAAAGGGACATTTCTACTTTAGAGTAGACAGTCACAAATGATTACATTGTTTTCTGTTTTTTTTCACATTTCTTTATTCCTCCTAGACCAAATATTATATAGTAGTGAGTGGTGTATTCTAACCTTCTTAAATGTACTTTGTAGGTGGAACATCTGGTGGCGGGGCCAGCGCGGAGGTGGTGGTGGTGGATGAAGGGAACACTTCTGGGGAGGATGCGGTGCAAGTGCCGGACGACACCAATGTGCCTGTGAGGGTTCACACGGTGTTGGCGGGCAGAGGTAAGCTATATATTCCTTACTTATTGAGATTGAAGACTGCAGAGTGTGCTTTCTGCACGGGTGTATTATAAATCAACCAGGTAGTAGCCTCCTCTAAATGTACTTCGACTTAGCTGTGAAGTTTTTGGCGAGAAGAATCCCAATCAGATCTGAGATGAACTTGATGGATGGGATGAACGAAAAGCGAAAGAAGGGTGTAAGTAAGTGTGGAAGGACGAGAAATTTAATGATGACTGGCAAAGAAGAATGATATGTGTTTGCTTGGTCCCCGAGGTGGCTGGGAAGGAAAGAATATGGTATGGTGCATGGCTGGGTGAATGATGAAGCAAGGATGGGTGGAAGGAGAACAGCCTGGGTGGGTGAAACAGAAACTGTATGTGTGCATATACTTTGAATGGATGGATGCCTGGATCATGGTACTATCTGAGTCTTAGATAGCATATGTGTATCTAGAGAGAGTAGACGGTCACTGGATGAACTAAGTGTTACTTTGAAGAGCATGTAACACCGCACCCGCACGTCCGTTCCAGTGTAGGAAAGGCAAGGAAAAGAAGTTGTAATTTTGTCCAAATACTACCATGAATAGTAGCAGTAGTTTGTATTGCAACTGCAAGCACAGCAGCATATATCCAGTTATTACGGTGGACACTCCCTACCTCTCTTAATAACTTTAGTTTAGTAGTAGTACGTCATTCATGTGTGGGTGTATCACTGTTCACTCACTAATAAGGAAAGCACCGAAAGTCATCCCATATGTAATCAAATACATCCCATGTGAAGTGATAGATAATCAGATTATTTAGCTTCTTCATTTTCCTTTTCTAGTACTCATTTGCACTGTAGGGTGAAAGCTAAATTAATTAAGCAGTAGCCCTTTTAACAGAGTATTCTCAGTGCCACCCGTAATAGAAAAGTAAGAGCTTCACCACCTGCATGTACTGGACCGGTACAGTAACGCAAGTCTGTCTCACTCATCATGGTGTGCGTCTGTTTTTCTCGGGTGCAAGTTCACTGCGCTGGCATTATGCCGGCTTGCATAAGATAACGTACCAATTTTCCTAAACAAGAGAGAAGAAGAAGAATAAGACTGGTGTACTGTCATAGTCGACTGTAATGGAAGTCCATAGTGCTTGTAGAATTTGTTCCTTAAACTCCCACTAATGTTAGAGCAAGGATGAAGAAGTGGGAGGTTAGATAGATACTGGCCTCAATAGTTATGTAATGCGCTTGCAAGTTGCTAGTTGTACTGCAACACAAATTTCTGCTGAATGATTGCGTAAATCTTAAAGAGCATTGGTTACAGACTATGTCTTTCTTTCTTCATATAGATGCTCCTTCCAAACCAACAAGGAGGAAGGAGCTGGCTAGAGCGGCCCGGCAACGGAGGATCGATGCAACTGTTGCAGAATATCGGCGGCTGGTGGCCCTGGAGGACGACGAAAGTGCGCAGTCAACCACGACAACAACGTCGGCTGCATCGGCCTCCGTGCCCCCATGGGCTGCCACCCAGCACAGTGCTCCAGCCAGACTGAGCCGGGCTGCCAAAGCCAAACGCCGACGCCGAGCAGCAAGGACAGCAGCTGCCCCCCACAGGAGTCCCATGGCACGCCAGCACCGCTTATGCCTCAGAGTGTCCTACCTGGAGCAGGAGGCCCTAAAGTATAAGACCTTGGTGGAGGGCCTCCGCTCCGACCATGCCACCCTCCGCAAGGAGTATGATGCCCTGGCCGCAAAAGTGAACAGCATCCTGCCGTAGTGTCCCTTGCCCCTTTTTTAGAGACTTTTGGGGGGTGGGAATTGGGAGTTGGGTTGTTTTGGGGACTTTTGAAGGACAATCGTTGGGGTTAGGGAGGGTCTTGCGGGAGATTATTTTGTTAGGGCTACAAAAATATACTTTTTGAAACTTTATCTGAGCATACCTGTTTTTTACTGCTTTTGAGTCTGGTGGGTGGGGGTTTAACAGAAAGTTTGTGTTCCTGAAACTTAACTCTGTGTCATTTTCTTCCTTTAAGTGTAAATGGCTAAATGTTTTCAACACTAAGTGCCTCTCTGAGAGTAAGTGAATTCAAGAGTCCTAGGACTTTAGTAGTACTACCGTCAATCTCTCGTCTCTCCTAATACTCCATTATACTACCTCCCACCAAACGCTTATCTTACCTGTAATTTGTGTTTGAAAGTAGGGCTAGGCCCAGGGCTGGCTCCACAGGAAATGGCGATTAACGTTTGCAATCCTGGGCGGACGAAATGTCCTCATTGCGGTGGTACTAGTGGTGTGACACAGTGGCAGTTGCATGCCTGTGGAAAAAAAGAAAATGAAACCTGGTTTGTCCTTACTGTAGCATTACAACGGTACGATAGAGAATATAGCAGGTGACAGTACACTAGAACAGTGCCACAATGTAGCCTAACAAATGGTAAAGTATTGACAGTATAACTAGTACTTGCGTTGAATTTCTTTGACATTGGCTACTACTACAAGAAATAGTACTGAAGCTGAGTAAGTCTAGAATATATCCTCGGATTCCTTCACCAGCCTGTTGCTATGACCATATCCTCCCCAGCAAGTGTGGGGAATTATTGATGTCATTTAGTCACACATCAATCAAAACCACACAGCCCGGGGGAAGAGGGTTAGGGTTTGGAAAATGGATGGGAATGGGGGTTTCTTTTTGGGTAGGTTTTGTTGAGAGAAGAAAAAAAAAGCACAGCATGAACAAACAATAATTGAAGATGAAGAAATCTTTGGGTACAAAGCTAACCATAAATCTTTTAAGTGACATAAAGGAAGTGCATGCACTACTGCATGCATTGTTACTGAAAAGTAAGTAGTACTTTCGACAACCGTGAATGACAGAATGCGACAGTACAGGGCTGCAGCGTTTTCACTTGCCTATCTCTGCACTCAGAGAAACACTTCTTACATTAAATTAGGTTTAAAGAATAGCCGAAGTAAAACCTATAGAATGGCTGTAGGGATCAATTTAGAAGCAGAGAGAGATCCAAGAAATGCAGTCACACTCATAGAAGAAAACAATGGATACTGTATCTGTATGTTGTTGTAGTTGTCCTGTTGAATTTAGTAAGTAAGTTGCACGCATCAAACAATTCCTCTTATTAGCGGCACTCCTCCATTCCAGCTGATGCTTCGTCCATCAATGTTGGTGACCAGAAGACACCCTGTCCACTGCCTGCCTGGCGGATGCTGAATTGCGGCTCGCTAATGTGAAGCCTGACTCCATCCTTTTTTTCCCATTGCACAGACTGAAACCCGGCCTGTAATTATTGATGGAAAAACAGGAAGTGATATTAGAACACCACTGATAAATAAATATAAGGTATGTACGCTGTGTAGTGCAAAAAGTCACACTTTGAGTTTCCTAATAGACTGTACAATATTTTTGAAAGTGCGTACTCTGTCTGAGTCTCCTTTTGAAGGATAAATAAGTATGGGCAAATTAATTTAGCGGATCTTTCCCCTCAAGCTAGGTGTACTGTAAACTGTGTTTTAGAACAAAATAAGACCTTCCCAGCAGTACTCCCACCCAGACCCTTACTAAAGCCAGTGGTAAAAATGTAGAAGACCCCAATCAGATCTCAAAAAACGAGGCCTAGTAGAAAACTGGTGACAAAACGTACTTTGAAAGTAAAAGTAGGCCCAAATACCCACTTACCCACCGTGGATTGTATTCAAACCACTTGCAAGCAAGCAAAAGTATCCATACCCAGCATCGCTCCAAGACTCGCAAACCCCCCCACCCAAACACATGCAATACAAATACTGCTAACCCTAACGAGCCCTAAGTTAAGAATAGTGGCAAAGGCTTTCTTTAACTATGCCAAATCCCCCCTTTCCCACCATGGATTTTCTTCAAATCACTTGCAACCAAAATTACACATTCCCACGAGTACTCTAAGACCCCAGAACTCAGTTTCAAAAATCTAGAACACCCCAAAACACATGCAATCCTGCTGCTAGGGCTAACCCTAACGAACCCTAAGTTACAAAAAGTGCCAAAAGGCTTTTCCTTATGGATTTTGTCCAAACCACTTCTATCTGGTATTAGACCTTCCCAGGAATGCCCCAAGACCCACCAACCCACCCGCAAAAAAGCACAACACCCCCAAACAGCCAAAAAGGAAAATCTCATACTTACAATATTTATCATCCTTCGGTCCAAACGCGCTGTGCAGCTAGGTCATAACTCTCGTTTTCCACCACGGATTTCCTGAAAAGCAAATGCAATCAAGATTAGACTGTCCCAGCAGTGCTCCCAGACCCCAAAACTGACCCACAAACACCCGGAACCCCCCAAAGAGCACCTCAAAGGCAAGCAAGTCAGCAAAAACGAAAAAATATTTTCGCCTCTGATTTGGTCCAAACCACTTTTATCCGGCATTAGAGCTTTCCAGCAGTGGCCCCAGAGCCGTCAACCCAGGCGAAAACTAGTAGAAGACCCCCAAGCAGCCAAAAAGCAAAAGTACAAAAATGGGGACTTAGTCATTTTCTTGGCAATTTCCAAAATCACTCCGCGCGCGCTCTGCAGCTAGGCCCTAACTCCCCTCTGCCACCATGGATTTGCTTCAAACCTCTTGCAATCTAAAGTATCAATAGCCAGCAGTGCTCCCAGACCCCGAAACCCACCCACAAAAACCAGGAAGCCCCCCAAACAGGCCCACGAAAACGCTACATTGAGCAAAATGTCAGAAATAGGAAAAAAATGCATGAATTTTGAGCAAAATGTCAGAAATAGCAAAAAAATGCATGGATTTTGTCCAAACCACTTCTATCCGGTATTAGACCTTCCCAGGAATGCCCCAAGACCCGCCAACCCACCCGCAAAAAAGCACAACACCCCCAAACAGCCAAAAAGGAAAATCTCATACTTACAATATTTATCGGCCTTCGGTCCAAACGCGCTGTGCAGCTAGGTCATAAATCCCGTTTTCCACCACGGATTTCCTGAAAAGCAAATGCAATCAGGATTAGACTGTCCCAGCAGTGCTCCCAGACCCCAAAACTCACCCACAAACACCCGGAACCCCCCAACGTGCACCTCAAAGGCAAGCAAGTCAGCAAAAACGCAAAAAAGTTTTCGCCTCCGATTTGGTCCAAACCACTTTTATCCGGTATTAGAGCTTCCCAGCAATGGCCCCAGAGCAGTCAACTCACCCGCAAAGAAGTAGAACACCCCCACAAGTGCAGAGTCTTTCTTCATTGGCCGTAATCCAGCCCTCTGCTTTGAAGGAAATAGGAGTCTGGAGGAGGAGGATAGAGGAGCATGTTCTTGTGAACTTGTGAACCTGAGGAATGCAGACTGCAGCACCTTCAAATCAATAAGCAAACAAGTGAAGACAGTTCTTCTGATGGGCTTGTTTTTGCGATTCGGTGATTGAAGTTTGAATTATATTAACTGTGCAAAACGAAGAAAGACAGGCACACAGGAATAAAAGTTAATAAGGACGAAAAAGATAGTTATTGATTCATTGTCTCATTTTCAGGGCTCAGTGACAGGGAATAAGAATAAGGGTTCGTCATCATACTCTGCGAATTCAGGCAGGATGAGGTCAGTGTCACCTAACAGAGAAGAAATTCCCTCATCTACGTTGCTGTCCTCCTCGTCTTCATCCGGCGTGCTTTCTCGTACTTTGTAATCTGGTGGTATGAGGTGCTGATTCATCTTGATCATTGTTAACCTCGCCACATTTTTGGGCGAGAGGCGGCTCGGTTTGGAAGTTACAATGCCACCAGTAGCACTGAAAACACGTTCAGAAGACGCACTTGCAAGTGGGCAAGGCAAGTAGTTTATAGCCAGGTTGGAGAGCTGTGCCCACAATTTTTTTTTCCCATGCCAATACTCCAATGGGTCAGCATTAACATAGACCTCTGTTGAGTCATTCAGATAGTCCTGCACCATTGACTCAAGGTCCTCCAAGGTTCCTCCACTTTGCTTACTTTTTGCTGTGACCCTTTGAGAACCAAACCCAAGCCGAGTTAGCCAATCCTCTTCTGCATCCAATGTTACTGTTGTGTCTGGTGCAGATGATCCGGTTGCCGGTGTCTTTAACGGCTGAGAGGTCACTTGTGCCACAGCTACAGGTGCAGAAGTGGATTCTTTTGACTGGGGATGGCCTGCTGATGCTGATTTACTGCCTTTTCCTTCAATTTGCTGCCGTTCTCTTTCAAACCTCTTGGCTGACAAGGCTAGCCAACGTTTCTACTTAGTAACATCTTCATCATCAAAAGGAAAGAATGCTCGGCCTGCCAGCGCCTTTTTGTAGCGTGGATCCAGAATAGTAGCACAAATGTAATTCTGTTCTGAGTGGATCATTTTAAGATGTTCATCACCACTTAGGCGCTCTAATAATTTCTCCGCCAAAACAAAAGCGTCTTGCTTTTTTTCATCTTTTTGAAACATAGAAGACACCACCTTCAGTTGGTGCTCCAGCATGCGCAACAATGGGATAGCTTTTTCCAAATTACAGTCCTCCTTGCTGACTGCACGCGTGAAGACCTCAAAAGGACGAAGCATGTCTGTCAGGCTTTTAACTAGGTTCCATTGCGCCGCATCTAGCCTCAGGTCCTTCTGAGCTGTACCCAGTGTTAAGAAATAGTGATCGAGTACCGTATACTGCTCATACAGACGCTCAAGCATGTAGAAGGTTGGGTTCCAACGTGTTGGCACCTCCTGGATGAGTGCTTTCACTGGCATTCAACGTTCATGTAGCAGGTTCCTCAGATGCTTCCTGGCCTTAAAAGAATGGCTGAAATGGTTGCAAATTCTTCGGCAGGTGGCCACTAACTCGCACGCTGGACTGTCTTCATCACTCAAGAATTTTTTAACAACCAGGTTTATACAGTGCGCCAAACACGGCACTCTGAAATACTGACCCAGCTCCATGGCCTTAACTACATTGGCGCCATTATCCGTGGAAACATAACCAATCTGGCGTTTTTTTGGGGACAGCCAGTGAAAGACCTTTGTGTTAAACTCATTCAAGATGTTTTCTGCTGTGTGACGTTTCTCCAAGCCAAACATGGCTAGTGTTGCATGTTTCCGAGCAGCTTTAAAAACTTGGTCCGGGTCAACACCTGCGTTTAGCTTTGCTTTAACCCCTGAAAAAGAGACCCAGTGTGCAGTGATGCACATGTAATCAGCGCCTGCGCCACTGGTCCACATGTCTGTTGTCAGATGTATAGTGTGAACAGCACTCTTCTGCAAAGCTGCCCCAATCACCTCCAGCACATCTTCATGTAGTGCTGGAACCGCAACTCTGGCAAAATAGAACCGGCTAGGAACCTTCCATTTAGGGCAGAGCGCTGCCACTAATTCTAGAAAACCAACCCCTTCTACAAAAGAAAAAGGGAGAAGGCCCAGAGCTAGCATTTTAGCCAGCTTAGTGTTATACAGACGCGTCTGTGGGTGGTTGCGATCATATGGCGCCTCTGAAAACAACATGGTTCTAATGTTGGCCTGGACCATGCCTTTACGGGATGATGATGATGCTGACTTCTTCGACCCAGTTACGCTCGCTGATGAACTTTTTCGCATGGGTGTCTGACTCTCTCCCACACTCTTAGTGTGGCTCACAGGGGGTGTGCCGCTGACAGGGGTATTGGGTGTAAGTGAAGTGTTTGATACTTCTTCCTCCTCGTCATCATCAGATGAAACATCAATGTTTTCTTGACTTGCAATTCGGGCTTCCTTGATCTCCTTTAGGTGCGCAAACCATTGGACAGCGTGCTGTCTCTTAAGATGACCTCTCTGGCCTCCGGTACCATAGTTGGTACCAAACTTACCACGACTAACTGCATGCTTACAAATGCTACAAATGGCGATGTTTTCCTTTTTTGGGCAAACACTAAAGAAGTCCCAAACTGCGGACTTGAAATGTCTGTGGGGGGCGGAGGAGGCGGCGATACTGGTGGTCATGCTGCTAATGCCAGATGAAGTGGAGGATGTGGATTGCCGAACTTTACTACGTTGTGCACTTTCACCACCACTAATTGAGGTCGAGGTGGATGGAGGTCCCTTCTGGCGAGGAAGAAATATGGAAGCGGTACGTATTGGTGTACTAGTTAACTCCAATGATTTTGGTGTTTCCATTGCCTCCTTGTCGACAACATCATCATCACGCTCAGCAGCTTCTCGGGCTAGGGTCAAAATGTCTGTTTGCTGCATGCCCGCTGGGGCTGCAGTGACCTTTATGATGACTGGGTCGTCGTCATGAGAGTCTTCATCAGCAGCAGTATCCACCATTTCTTGTTGAGCCTCATCACAGTCCATAACTATGAGACTTTGGACGAGCTTCCTTTTACGCTTAACTACCTTTGTCAGATCATGGTGTGCCTCACTCTCAGACGGCGGTGGTGCTGGTTCCCAATTTTGATCCGTATCATCAGAAGGAGGTGTGCTTGAAGATGATGTAGACACCACCCTTGTTCTCTTCCTTGCTAGGGGTGTGGAAGACAATGAATGATCAATAGGAGGAGTGGCTTCCTCAAATGATACCTCGCCTTGATTGTCGATTTCCTGATGTGCCCCTACTTCGGGAGGAACAACTATTGTGGGCACTTGTGACCTTCCATGCACCTCTGCTTGTGCATCTCCTTGCGCTGCCTCTCCTTCCACTTGTACTTGGGCTTGTACTTGCACATGCGGTTGTTGTTGCGGCTGTGGTTGTTCAACACTCGTCAGATGAGTTACAACAACCTGTGTTGATTGAGGGACATTGCTGCTAATTTCTTGCGATGAGCCAGCATCACTGGTCGCTGGTGAATGAACAACTAGACTAAGTGCCTCTGCAGCACTCAAGGGCTTGGACTTAAGTTGGCGTGGTGGTGGTGGTGGCACTGAGCCAAATGGAGCGGGGGTGCTGCTCCCAGCTTGGTCCCCAGCAGATCCCGCTGCTGCTGCAGGCGTACTTTTTTTTTTACTCCCAAAAACCAGTCTCCTTGGTAACTTGCTTCTTCTGCTCCTTACTGGCAACTTTCTTGCTAGAGGAGCTACGGGGAACTTTTTTTGGGGCCATCTTCTTCAGAGGTCAGAACAGCAGGCCGCAGTTGCACGATTTGCAGAGTTGTCTGTGGCTAGACGTGACTTCGCGTGACGTTATGCTGCACACACACACCGCTGCAGGACTTCTTCCTGGCACTGGTGGTTCTCTTGAGTCTTGTGCACCTAAAAGCAATGGAAGACAGAGGAACATCAGTTCAGTTATACACCCCAAAAAATCGAAAAACACAGAAAAATCAGCACAATCCCAAGCCCTCCATGATGTTTAAATTCAAGACACCCCACAGAAAGACTAGGCCCATGCACCACTCACTACCCCTGGGCATAAAGGTTGAAAGCTAGGTAAAATGGTTGCAGACCTAAGAACACTGCCTGCATTCAAAATGGACCCCTGCCTCCCAGCACATGGCCAGGGCCTGCCTGTAGCAGCACTCAAAATGGCCCCCACCCACATGGCCTGTCCCCATGAACACCCCAAAAAATCGAAAAACACAGAAAAATCAGCACAATCCCATGCCATCCATGCCCTCCATGATGTTTAAATTCAAGACACCCCACAGAAAGACTAGGCCCATGCACCACTCACTACCCCTGGTGAAAAGGCCACAACAACAGCCCAAAAAATCGAAAAACACAGAAAAATCAGCACAATCCCATGCCATCCAGGCCCTCCATGATGTTTAAATTCAAGACACCCCACAGAAAGACTAGGCCCATGCACCACTCACTACCCCTGGTGAAAAGGCCACAACAACAGCCCAAAAAAACGAAAATCACAGAAAAATCAGCACAATCCCAAGCCATCCAGGCCCTCCATGATGTTTTTATTAAAGAGACCCCACAGAAAGACTCAGTCCACCCACCACTGAGTACCCCTGGGCAAAAGGCCCCAACAACAGCCCAAAAATCGAAAATTCCAAAATTGTAGTTGCAGCAACTGTAATGCCCCAAACAAACTTACTTGTGAAATGTCTATTCCAAAAGTGATCCAAAGAAAGTCAAAAAGGCCTTAAATCCAAATATCCAGCAGCATCCACAAAAAGTAATCCTTCCAGTTGAAGAATCCGAATGAAAGTGACCAGCACATGAAGAAAGCACTGGGAGGAGCCTGCAGGACAGGAACAGGAAGTTGGAGACTGTGGGGCACTTCCTTCCTCCCACCCCCCCCAAAAAAATGGACTCCTTGCAAAAAAAAAGTGCAGGCAAATGTCAACCTGAGGAGTTATTCTGATAAAATCAACATTTTCAGAAGGTTTATGCTGCTTGCTGGTGGATTTCTTGTGCAGAATTTCAAATTTTGTAATTTCGCGCGTGCGAGATTGTTGCTGCTCGCCGCATCTACGTGTTCGCAATTGCGAACTCTCGCGATGCGTGCTGTGCAAGGTGGCAAGCCGGGATTACGTAATCGCGGTCGCCAAACTCCCGCGGGATCCCGCAGCAAGATCCAAAATGGCGCAGCACTCGCAAAATATCGAGAAAAACTACTCGGCAAACGCTGAATGACGGTAAGTGAACGCCGCACGCCGCAGGAAATTCGCGAATCTCGCGGATTGCGAATTTCCCGAAAATCCACAAAATCCGCGAGCGGAACGGATTTTCCACCCATGCTTACTCTCCATGCCACTGGAATCAAGCTATCCTGGCTGATGACGGCTGATAGCCAGAAACTGGTCCTAGGATGCTTGATTACGGTCCAGGGAAGACATGGCTTGGCAGTTCGGGCTGGACTATTCTCATGAGGCACGCGGTCAAGACTGATTTGCATATGGCCATGTCTGAACTGGGGTGGTGAGCAAAATAACGATGGATTAAACCCAGATCTGTGACTGGGGTGAATGTTTTGCCATTGTGCAGCATTCCGTCCATCATTTGTTGTTTTTGCAATCGTTACCTCGAGTGGGACGGGTATGCTCAGACGTGAGTACCGTGCTCTCCATGCCACTGGAATGAAGCTATCCTGGCTGTTGACGACTGATAGCCAGAAACCATTCCTAGGATGCTTGATTCCGGTCCAGGGAAGACATGGCTTGGCAGTTCGGGCTGGACTGTTCCCATGAGGTACACGGTCAAGACTGATTTGCATATGGCCATGTCTGAACTGGGGTGGTGTGGTGAGCAAAATAACAATGGATTAAACCCAGATCTGTGACTTGGGGTGAATGTTTTGCCATTCTGCAACATTCCATCCACCAATTGTTGTTTTTGCAATTGTCACCCCGAGAGGGACGGGTATGCTCAGAAGTGAGTCCCATGCTCAGAAGTGAGTCCCGTGCTCTCCATGCCACTGGAATCAAGCTATCCTGGCTGATGACGGCTGATAGCCAGAAACCGGTCCTAGGATGCTTGATTCCAGGCCAGGGAAGACATGGCTTGGCAGTTCGGGCTGGACTATTCTCATGAGGCACACGGTCAAGACTGATTTGCATATGGCCATGTCTGAACTGGGGTGGTGAGCAAAATAACGATGAATTAAACCCAGATCTTTGACTGGGGGTGAATGTTTTGCCATTGTGCAACATTACGTCCATCAATTGTTGTTTTTGCAATTGTCACCGCGAGTGGGACGGGTATCCTCAGACGTGAGTCCCGTGCTCTCCATGCCACTGGAATCAAGCTATCCTGGCTGATGACGGCTGATAGCCAGAAACCAATCCTAGGATGCTTGATTCCGGTCCAGGGAAGACATGGCTTGGCAGTTCAGGCTGGACTGTTCTGATGAGGTACACGGTCAAGACTGATTTGCATATGGCCATGTCTAAACTGGGATGGTGTGGTGAGCTAAATAACGATGGATTAAACCCAGATCTGTGACTGGGGGTGAATGTTTTGCCATTGTGCAACATTCCGTCCATCAATTGTTGTTTTTGCAATTGTCACCCCGAGTGGGACGGGTATGCTCAGACGTTAGTCCTGTGCTCACCATGCCACTGGAATCAAGCTATCCTGGCTGATGATGGCTGATAGCCAGAAACCGGTCCTAGGATGCTTGATTCCGGTCCAGGGAAGACATGGCTTGGCAGTTCAGGCTGGACTGTTCCCATGAGGCACAGGATCAAGACTGATTTGCATATGGCCATGTCTGAACTGGGGTGGTGTGGTGAGCAAAATAACGATGGATTAAACCCAAATCTGTGACTGGGGTGAATGTTTTGCCATTGTGCAACATTCTGTCCATCAATTGTTGTTTTTGCGATTGTCATACTTGCGCCCTCAATCCAAAACATAAGCAATGATTTTTTAGCAAAACAAAAATTGAAAAGGAACACAAAGACACAGATTTATAAGTGATTTGACGATTATATAAATTACGTCATTTATATATTTCGGAGGCAATAAACAAGGTTGTCAACCAAGAATATGATCTACTGTGATGTGCATGACGTGACATTAAAGTGCTCGGTGACAAAAGTGAAGTATATACATTATATACAAGGTGGGAAATTATACAGTATTTACAAGGAAAACAGAAGGTGGTCAATCAATCAATCAATCAGGGGTTGGTAAAGCGGGCTACTCACCCGCGAGGGTCTCAAGGCGCTGGGGGAGGGAAGAAAGAGTAGGCTACTCCGGTCAGTTGAAAAGCCAGGTCTTCAGAGCCCGTCTGAAGGTGTGCAGAGTTGGTGATCATCTTATTTCTACTGGTAGAGTGTTCCATGCTGTGGCCGCGGTGTAGGAGAAGGCTCCCCCTGCTTCGGTGGATGCGGGGGACCTCAGCCAAGGCGAGGTTGGCCGAACGGAGGTTCCTTTTGGGTGCGTGGAAGCTCATTCGGTCGTTGAGGTATTTGGGTTTGATGTTGTTAAGGGATTTATAGGCGTACATGAGTAGCTTGTAGGTGACCCTCTTTTCCACGGGGAGCCAGTGGAGTTCTCGCAGGTGTGGCATCATGTGATCACGGCTCAGTATCCCTAGGATGAGCCTGGCGGCCGTGTTCTGGATGGCCTGGAGTTTTCGTAGTAGGTATTTGTTGATTCAGGCGTAGAGGGTGTTGCCGTAGTCGAGCCTGCTGGTGATAAGTGCACGGGTGATGGTCTTTCTGCAGTCTGGGGGAATCCACTTGAAGGTCTTGCATAGGATCCGGAGGCAGTTGAAACAGGTGGAGGAGATGGCGTTGATCTGGCGGTTCATGGAGAGGGAGGAGCAGAGGATAATGCAGAGGTTGTGAGCGTGGTATGTTGGGGTGGGTGAGGTTCCCAGGGCGGAAGGCCACCATGAGTCGTTCCGTGCTGAGGGGCGGGGGCCAAAGATGAGGACCTCGGTTTTTTCGGAGTTGAGCTTTAGGCAGCTGTCCTTCATCCAGGTCGCCACGTTTCACATTCCCTCCTGGAAATTGAGTCTGGTGTCTTCTGGGTTGCTGGTGAGGGAGAGGAGCAGATGGGTGCCGTCCGAATAGGACATGATGCTAAGTCTGTGCTGTCTGATGATAGCGGCAATAGGGGCCATGTAAATGTTGAAGAGGGTAGTGCTCAGAGAAGACCCATGGGGGACTCCGCAGACGATGTTGCTGGGCTCCGAGAGAAATGGGGGAAGCATGACCCTCTGAGTTCTATCGGAGAGGAAGGAGTTGATCCAGTTGAGTGTGGTTCCTTGAATTCCCACGTTGTGGAGTCTGGTGGTTAGAGTGCGGGGAGAGACAGTGTCGAACGGAGAGGAGAGGTCCAGGAGGATGAGGGCCGCAGTGTGCCCCCGGTCCATCAGCATGCGAATGTTGTCGGTGGCGGCGTCTCCTTGCTGTGGTTGCTGCGGAAACTGGATTGGGAGGGGTCCAGGATGGTGTTGTCTTCGATGAAGGTAGTGAACTGGGTGTTTACACGACTTTGGCAGCGAAAGGGAGGAGGGAGATGGGTCGGTAGTTTTTGAGGTCCATTGGATCGGCCGATGGCTTTTCGAGGAGGGATTTCACTTCTGCGCGTTTCCAGGCCATGGGGCAGGAGCCAAGGCCAGGGAGGAGTAGATGGTGCGGGGTGTGGTCAGAGTATTAGAGCACATCAATGACTCTAGCCGTTATTATGGTTGCTTATTCAATCAGAGCTAGAGACTTGGCAGATCTGAACCATGTGGAATTGTTGACGTTTCGACCCTGACAAAGCTTAGTTAGAATGTCATAGCCGGTCTTCATTGGGATATAGAGGGTGGAATTAGGAGACAGCCTATGGGTAATAAAAGTAAAAGTTGATGTCATATTGTGTTCCAAATGTAAATGTACAGGAATTTATATAGCGCAAATCACCGAGCGGTTTCTAAGCGCTTGCTTAGGGAACCCGTCCTGGTAATCCCTTGTGAGATAACCCCGGCAGGGTATCCGCAAGGTGAAAGCCAGGCATCCCGCCGCGAGGGGCCGTTGTGGAGAATGAGCAAGCTATTGCCCAGAGTCGCAGAGTGTGAACCCGTGAATCGAGTAGGCACCGGAGCGAGAATTGTCGAGTCCATGGGCATTTTAGGACTCAAGACCCCGCCGAGCCGGGAATTGAACCCTGGTCCCGGGCTGACCTCTGCTTCCAGGTCTGCCTCCTCTAACCAGTGAGCCACACTTCTCCACGGGATGTGAAAGGGATGTGAAAGAAAAAGGCTGGAAATATCAATAAGCACTCACCCAGTTCAGGGTAGCCTCAGCTTAATTGAAAGAGTGGGGCCAATCAGGACACTCGTTGTGGGCAATCTAAGAGTAAGCATGGGATGCTCAGAAAGTGAAATAATGTCCAATGGTATACAATTAAAAACAATAAAAAACTATTAAATTGGCCGGAGTAGCCCTGATGTGGACTTACCTGCGCTGCTCAGTGGAGCGGCCAAGCGCTGTCGCTGTGAAGGATCTGGAAATTAGCATGGTTCATGTCAATAAAGTTGGGGGGCAGAGCACCTGGATTGCTATTCTAAGGACGCGCGGGGATACCGCCTGCAGGACTAACTGTAGAATCAATCAGTCGCGTAGGGAACCGGGCGGTGTTCAGTCAAGCTCAGGTCACGGGGGATCTGCAAGCAAGTACGATTCAAGGATTTAAAAGGGTGGACTGGACATGTGGATTAATCTACTGGTGTGAGAAGTTACCGAATTGAGGCTTACCTGTGGCAATTCAGAAACGACTGCTGAAACCAATCAGTCGTGTTTCATGGGATGAGTCCAAGGTGGGCTTGGGGGGGGCAGCCGACCATAGGGAGGCCCCCCCCGGGCGGTTTGGGAAGGGCGGGTGGGGGGCTGGTTTGGTTTGCAGCCCAAACGCTGTTTTTTTTTTATATTGGGCTCCTTTTTTGCTACCAAATGGAGCCCAAGCATAAATGCACCTGGCTCCTCCTCCCGATCACCATTTTAGGTTTGGTGACCTGGTGGCCGGGAGGTTTTAGCGGCAGAAATGTTTTGTGAATTATAATTGCGTTGCTTTATAATGGCGTCAGAGGATTTCAGAGTGCTTGAAGCCATTAGGCTTCTCAGTGAGGCAGGATGTCTTGATTTGGTGATTGGTGATGTTGCTGGGCCGTCGCGTCCTCAGCGGCAGGCCTCAGCTGGTGTGGCGGCGGTCGTGGCAGCAGCTGGGTGGTGCGGGCCGGGCTGAGGAGACGTTGCAGCGGTCGAGTGACGTTCCGGTTGCTGGGGAGGTGCCGCTGGTGTTACCTCTTCAGCCGGCGGCTCCTGTCAGGGCGGTTTCAGCCCCTGCTCAGCGGGGGAAGCGGGGTTTGAACCGCGGAGGTAAGAGGCGTTCTGCCTCTGCCTCCGCATTTAGTGTACAGGAGCCGGAGTTGGGAGGGGGGGCGGTGTCTGTTTGCAGCGCGTGTTCAATGGCAAATGTGCTGCCACAGGTAGAAATGATTGTCAGGGAGGGACAGGATGATTTATTTGTCCCTCCCCTTGGCGAGGCTCATCCAGTTGGTGTGCTTGTGAGAGAAGAGGATGGGGCTGGCTTTCAGACGCCGGTTCGCCCTTCTCGGTTAGCACACGAGGCAGGCGTTGTGGACGAGGTCATGCAGGAGGTGGGGGAAGGTGACACTGGAGGGAATTTTGTGCCTTTCAGCCCCCTTTTGTTCTCTCCCCCGGTTTCCAATAAGGGTGAGGTTGTTTCTGTGCATAGTGGCTCAGTGGGTGAGGGTGATTGGGCACAGGTGAGGGGGTGGGGTGGTTACACTTTGGAGTCTCAGGGTCCGGATTTTGTCATTTTGCCCACCCCCCTCACATTTCTTCCTCGGGCAGGGCTACTTCGAGGAATGGATTCAGGGTTGATACTGGTTCTCCTTTTCAGGTTGGAGTTCAGAGGCATGGTGTGATGGCTAGGTCCTGGGAGGGGCTTGACGTTTTTCCCTCATGGGCAGAAGGGGTTTGAGAGGCTGGTTTTGACAAGAGTGGCATGGGTTTTGGTCCACTGGGGTGTTTTGGAGGCATTTTGGAGTTTCCAGGTTTGAGGGTAGGGGGACGGGGGACGGGGCAGGAAGAAAGGGGATCAGGATTCAGCACTTTAGGAGAGGGGGGAGAGGAGTGGTCAGGTGTTGGGTCCGGCGTCGGCAGTGGTGCGGTCAATGTTGGATTGGAGAAGTGGCGAGGAGGTGGGAGAACCTTCCCCTCCTCCTCATAGTGTTTCAGTTAAGGTGAGGGGTTCAGTTTTCCAGCGTGGCAAGCAGGCGAATTTCAGCGGTCCGGGGGATGTGTGGCAGGTGGGATTGAGGAGTTTGGAGTTTTTGGTAGTAAGGGACCCGGCACATCAGTCCAACCTTTTTCTTTACAGGTTAGGGAGCGATACGGAGCGGCGCACTCGGTAGGGCGAAGTGCGGCCCAATGGCGCCGAGGAGAAGGGAGGGTGGAGCCTAGCGCGGCGCATTCCGTACCAACGGGGGATCCCGACGCTGTCAGCAAATGTAGGTCTGGCGCGACCTCGCTGGCCCCAACATCTCTTCAGAATCAACGGATGGACTTGTTAGCTGACAATATACATAGGAGTGGTCAACGTTTGGGAGAGTACCGGAGGGTACAGTCGGCTCCCCCGCCAAGTGTACAGGAAAGGGTTGGTAAGGCCCATGCAGGTCTGCAAGATTACAAGAATGTGCATAAGAAAATGCTGGTGTCAGGCCCTCCCCAGATGGAGGAATCTTTGGTTTTAGACTATGATGATGATAGCCCGGAAGAAGGCGAACTGCATGATAATGTGACTGGGTGGGGGCAATTTCATGTTTCTCATAGTCTTTTACAGGCACCAGTGGTGGTGCAACCAAAGAAAGCAGTGTCTGGACCAGGCCGAGAGCGCGGCCCCTCTGTGAGGGTTCCTCGGATGGTGGACAATGTGGAACACTTGGCATGGAGATCGGGGCCGGGTCAAGCCTCCTTGTTACATCCAGGTGAGCTTTCTGAACCACGGGCCAAACCAAAAATGGTGTCTGTGGGGACAGGGGGGGGAAGCGGTGTCTGAAGGAATTTGCGGCAAATTGTATAAAGGACGTTATGTTAAGGATCAAGCGGTAGGTACGAGTGACGGGGAGGGAAGTCTGGGCGCCAAGGTGGAGAGTGGCATGAACACTGAGGCTGTTGAGATAGTCAAAGATACTCTACATAGTAAGGAGCTAAAAATAAAAAAGTTGCCCTACATGGGTGTCACCAAGCCTCTGGGAGCTCATTTGATGTTATCTACAAAAGAGAGGATTTGGAAGGGTGAGTATGTTGAAATATTGAAATTACTACATAGGGAAGTACGTTCTAAAGAGGGTTCAAAAGAGGAGGAATATGAGTTGGCCAAGCGCCCAAAAGTCCCCCTAACAATTGAGAATTGAACAGCAGCATTTTTTATATACGCTAGCGTGTATTGTGAAACGTTTCCTGAGCGCTGCGTAGCCATATTTAAATATATGGATGTTATCAGAAAAGCACAGATAACGGGTAGTGATTTTGAGTGGGCCCAATATGATGAAGAGTTTAGGGCACCTCCTTGGTGGTCGCTCACCCAGCACTCTGCTCAAACCTCGGACGCTTTGCTCCTCTCTGCCTGCCTGCACTGAGTTCTGCTGCCTGCTTGCCTGCCCTGACATAGCGCTTTGCTGCTCACTTTACAGCGCTTGGTATCGTATATTCATATCGAACTTTACTTGCTGTACTAGTTACTTTGCTCGCGCTCGGCATCGTCTCTATCTGGCATTGTCTTTGCGCATTGATACTGTTGTAGATCGACTTACTGCATTTGCACAATAGGCATCACAGCTTACTTTGTTTGAGGAACATTACAACTCCGGCTGTGCCCCAGTTTCGTTTTTGCTACCGGGCGGACATCTTTGTGTTTATTTTCTTCTGCCCGTGTCTCCTCCCCGCTCCCCGCCTCCCAGTGGACCCTCCCACACACGGATACATTACTCTCGCCCCGTCCTCTCCGACTCTGTGACCATCTGGATTCCCTCCTTGGTGGTCGCTCACCCAGCACTCTGCTCGAACCTCGGACGCTTTGCTCCTTGCTGCCTGCCTGCACTGAGTTCTGCTGCCTGCTTGCCTGCCCTGACATAGCGCTTTGCTGCTCACTTTACAGCGCTTGGTATCGTATATTCATATCGAACTTTACTTGCTGTACTAGTTACTTTGCTCGCGCTCTGCATCGTCTCTATCTGGCATTGTCTTTGCGCATTGATACTGTTGTAGATCGACTTACTGCATTTGCACAATAGGCATCACAGCTTACTTTGTTTGAGGAACATTACAACTCCGGCTGTGCCCCAGTTTCGTTTTTGCTACCGGGCGGACATCTTTGTGTTTATTTTCTTCTGCCCGTGTCTCCTCCCCGTTCCCCGCCTCCCAGCGGACCCTCCCACACACGAATACATTACTCTCGCCCCGTCCTCTCCGACTCTGTGACCATCTGGATTCCCTCCTTGGTGGTCGCTCACCCAGCACTCTGCTCGAACCTCGGACGCTTTGCTCCTCGCTGCCTGCCTGCACTGAGTTCTGCTGCCTGCTTGCCTGCCCTGATATAGCGCTTTGCTGCTCACTTTACAGCGCTTGGTATCGTATATTCATATCGAACTTTACTTGCTGTACTAGTTACTTTGCTCGCGCTCGGCATTGTCTCTATCTGGCATTGTCTTTGCGCATTGATACTGTTGTAGATCGACTTACTGCATTTGCACAATAGGCATCACAGCTTACTTTGTTTGAGGAACATTACAACTCCGGCTGTGCCCCAGTTTCGTTTTTGCTACCGGGCGGACATCTTTGTGTTTATTTTCTTCTGCCCGTGTCTCCTCCCCGCTCCCCGCCTCCCAGCGGACCCTCCCACGCTCCGCCCCCTCCACTCTCCTTTTATGCCACATGTCCATACGCGCAGCGTTCACGCGCAGCGATCGCGCCCCAGTCGCGCCGAAGGTGCGCCAAAGGTAAGCCCGTCTACGCCCGTCTGTGCCTGGACCGCGCCCAGCGCCAGTCCCCCTGGCCCCCGTACCTCCCACCCCACACGCATTACATACGATGCCACCACCCTCCTAGCCCTTAACCCCGGCCGTCCCCCCAACTGCGTCCAAGCCGCTCCTGGACACACCCATGGACCCTTCTCTTGCAACTCCTGCAAGTTCGACGGCTCAAAGAACAACTCCTCATCCACAAACACACAACAGAGATCTGACACCAACCACCTTTATTGCATCCTACTCAACACCCGCTCAGTCCACAGACACGCCATCGACCTCTGGAACCTACTAGACACCATCTCCCCAGACGTCGCCTTCCTAACAGAAACATGGATGAACGCCTCTTCTGCCCCAGACATCACCATTGCCATCCCGGAAGACTACAAGATCATCCGTAAGGACCGCACCGACAAAACAGGAGGAGGCATCGCTATCGTCCATAAGAATTCCATCCGCATCTCAACCAGCTCAGACGTCAACCTCGCTAGCGCAGAACACCTTCACTTCCAGATCCACACCGACCCCAAGACCACACTTAGAGGCACCCTCCTCTACAGGCCACCAGGACCCCGTGCTCAATTCAGTGACGAGATCACTGACTTTATCACCCCACACGCCCTTCCCTCCGAGGAATACATTCTATTGGGAGACCTCAACTTTCACCTGGAAAAGAACAATGACAGCAACGCCACCACCCTTCTGGACAATCTCGCCAACCTCGGACTCAAACAACTTGTCACTACCTCCACCCACATTGCAGGTCACACACTCGACCCTATCTTCACCTCCAGCAAACATGTCTCCTTCAGTCACACCACAGCTCTCCATTGGACGGACCACAGCTGCGTTCACTTTATCTACAATAAGACCACATCCCACAACTATCCTCAACCTACTCAGCGAAGAAACTGGAACAAAATCACCATCGACCAGATCTCCTCATCGCTTCTTCAAAACCCCCCCGCCCACTTCTCAAACCCCGACCAAGCAGCCATTAACCTCACCCAATGGCTATCCAACAGCGCCGACATCCTAGCACCGTTGAAAAAAGGTCAAATCAAACTAGGCAGCAAAAACGCCTCCTGGTTCAACGATTTAATTTAATTTAATTAATTTAATTGCAGGTTTATATAGCGCTAGGAATCGACTCCCGGAGGAGTATCTCCACGCTTCGACCGCTGTGGAACCCTTCCTGGCTCACCCTGAGAGATGGACCATGATGGGTATCTCTAAGGTGCGACCAAGCATCCCCGGCGGTCTGGGGGGGCCGTTGTGAAGATGAGGCAAGCTGATGCCCAGAGTTGCAGAGTGTGGTCTCTGACTAGAGTAGGCACCGAAGCGAGAATTATCGAGTCCGCTGACCCTGGTCCACGACCCTGCCGCGTCGGGAATCGAACCCTGGTCCCGGGCCGTCCTCTGCTTACGGGTCTGCCGCCTCTAACCAGTGAGCCACATTTCTCCACACGATGATCTTAAGAAATCCAAGAAACTCTGTCGCTCCCTCGAAAAGGCCTGGAAAAAAGACCCAAACACCAGTACCAGAGACGCCTTCAAAAACGCCACCCGCATACACCACCAACTAATCCGATCTGCCAAGAAAGCCGCATTCAAAGACCGACTAGATAACAACGCCCACAACAGCAAAGAATTATTCAACATCGTCAAAGAATTTACCAACCCATCAGCCAACTCCAACAACATCACCCCCTCTCAAGCCCTCTGCGACTCCCTAGCTTCATTCTTCCACAACAAAATCGCGGACATCCACAACAGCTTCGACATCCGACCCGGAGGCCAACCCACCCAACCTTCTGCAGGACCTTCACCCCCCTTGAACATCCTTAATGACTGGAACCCAATCTCCACTGAAGACACCATCCGCCTGATGAACTCCATCCACTCAGGATCCCCCACAGACCCATGCCCTCACCACATCTTCAACAAGGCAGACTCCATCATAGCACCACACCTCCGAGACGTCATCAACTGCTCCCTCAATTCCGCCACCTTCCCGGAAATTTGGAAACACGCCGAACTCAGCGCCCTTCTGAAAAAACCCACAGCGGACCCCACAGAACTCAAAAACTACAGCCCCATCTCTCTCCTTCCATTCCCGGCCAAAGTCATCGAGAAAGCTGTCAACAACCAGCTCGCCGCCTTCCTCGAATCGAACAAATCCCTCGACTCATCACAGAACGGCTTCCGAGCCAAACACAGCACTGAGACCGCACTCATCGCAGCAACAGACGACATTCGAACTCTACTGGACAATGGAGACACTGTCGCCCTCATCCTCCTCGACCTCTCCGCTGCCTTCGACACAGTCTGTCATAGCACCCTTTTACAGCGCCTCAGAAACGTCGGAATCCAAGGAAAAGCATTGGAATGGATCACCTCGTTCCTCACCGGAAGAACACAGAGAGTCCGCCTCCCACCATTCAAGTCAGAGGCCACTGAAGTCATTTGCGGCGTGCCACAAGGATCGTCACTCAGCCCCACCCTCTTCAACATATACATGAGCCCCCTTGCGACCATCGCTCACTAACACAACCTCAACATCATCTCCTACGCTGATGACACTCAACTGATCCTCTCACTCACCAAAGACCCTAACTCCGCCAAAACCAACTTACACGAAGGAATGAAAGAAGTAGCCGAGTGGATGAAGCACAGCCGTCTGAAACTGAACTCAGACAAAACTGAAGTCCTCATCTTAGGCACCTCCCATTCCGCCTGGGATGACTCTTGGTGGCCAGAGGCCCTTGGAAAAGCACCCACGCCCGACGGACCACGCACGGAACCTGGGCGTCATCCTGGACTCCTCACTCTCGATGACCAGACAAGTCAACGCCGTTTCATCATCTTGCTTCAACATTCTTCGCATGCTCAAAAAAACATTTCGCTGGATCCCCACCGAAACTAGAAAAACGGTCACCCACGCACTGGTCACAAGCCGCCTGGACTACGGAAACACCCTATACGCCGGTACCACCGCAAAACTCCAGAAAAAACTCCAACGCATCCAGAACGCTTCAGCCAGGCTCATACTAGACATCCCGCGTAAAGAACACATCTCCGGTTACCTGAAAAACCTCCACTGGCTCCCCGTAAATAAGAGGATTACTTTCCGCCTCCTAACCCACGCACACAAAGCACTTTACGAACTTGGACCCGAAGGCCTCAACACACGACTGTCCTTCTACACCCCCTCCTGCCAGCTACGATCCTCCAACCAAGCCCTTGCCACTGTACCTCGCATCAACAAAAGCACCATGGGAGGTAGATCCTTCTCCTTCCTGGCAGCTAAAACCTGGAACTCACTTCCAACTCACCTTCGCCTTACTCAGAACCACCTAGCATTCAGAAAGCAACTTAAAACTTGGATATTCGACAAATAACTCCCCACCCTTATTCAAGCGCCTTGAGACCCTATGGGTATGTAGCGCGCTATATAAATCTTTTGACTTTGACTTTGACTTTGGGACCCTGAGGCGAAGTGGGGAGAATTAGATACGGATCTATGGCAACATACGATGGGCGCCTCGGCCGGTGGTAAGACAATTTTTACTGCTAGTGGCTTACCGTTAGTTTACCGGCCCTTTCAGGGAAAACCCACCCGGGGTGGGGTGGGAAGTACAACAACAACACAGTCTGGGATGGGAGCATGTTGGGACTTCAACAAAGGTTTGTGTACTAGAGAATACTGCAGATTTCGCCATGAATGTTCACAGTGTGGCAAAAGGCACCCCTTGGTTAAATGTAGGGGGCCTCGGACTTCAGGCGGCCAGCAGTGGACACAGCAGAGTACTAGTGCCTCAGGCCCCTCAAAACAACCTCAGTCAAATAGGGGCAGGGGGAATAACACAGTGGTTGGGCCCAAAGGCTTGTACTCCGGTTAATTTGGAACAGCTGGGAGAAGGTTTGAAGGGGTATGGGGATGCTAGGACACTACAGTTTTTGCTGACAGGTTTTCAGGAAGGATTCCGTCTTGGTTATTCAGGGCCGCGGCCGCAGCTGCGGCGCTGGTCCAAGAATTTGAAATCGGCTGACGAACACAAGGCAGTGGTACAGGATAAACTGAATAAGGAAGTGTGGGAGGGAAGAATGGCAGGTCCTTTTGACAATTGGCGTTTGGATGATTTGATCATTTCACCCATTGGGGTGGTTCCAAAAAAGAGGCGGGGCAATACAGACTAATACAACACTTGTCATGGCCGGAGGGGTCCTCAGTTAATGATTTCATTGATGAGGAAACAGCCTCTGTGTCCTATTCTTCATTGGATGTGGCTATGTCATTAGTAGTGACTGGGGGCCCTTCTGCAGAAATGGCAAAATGCGATAAAAAAATCTGCATTTCGATTGCTTGCAGTCCATCCTGAAGATTGGAATCTTCTGGGGATCCATTTCAATGGGAAGTGGTACGTGGACAAGGCATTGCCAATGGGTTGTTCGATGTCCTGTGCCCTTTTTGAAACTTTTTCTGCAATGGTTTTTCACACAACATTCTGGCCATGAGTTAGTGACACACTATTTAGACGATTTCTTTTTCGTTGGATCTCCGGATTCATCTGAATGTCAGGCACCTTTGGTTACATTCCAGAAGCTTATGGACCGCTTGGGAGTACCTTTGGCACCAGAAAAGACAATGGGTCCTTGCGCGACCATGTCTTTTTTGGGAATTGAAATTGATTCACGGGCAATGCAGGCTCACTTGCCAGTTGAGAAGAAGGAAAAAATGCTGGAGCTCTTGGAGTCAATGTTGGCAAAGACGAAGGTCACAGTCAAAGAAGTGCAGGTTTTGTTAGGCCATCTTAATTTTGCTTGTAGGGTGGTCAGAGCAGGTAGAACTTTCTGCAGGCGTCTGGGTAGGGCTCTATCCAGTCAGTACTTGCCTCATCACCATGTGCGCTTATCAGCAGGGGTCAAAGAAGATCTGCGTATGTGGGTGGCTTTTCTGCATTCATTTAATGGAGTTCCTTTGTACTGGGAGGAGGACTGGGTGTGGGACGTCCAGATTTTCTCTGATGCGGCAGGCAGTGATGGTTTTGGTTTGTATTGGCAGGGCAGGTGGTGTGCCGAGAAGTGGCCTGACCGGTGGAAAAATGGGGGCAGGAGCATTGCCTTCTTAGAACTGTTTCCAGTGGTAGTGGCATTGACGTTGTGGGGGCAGGAATTGGCTCACAGAAAAGTGCTTTTTCGGATTGACAACTTGGCTGTTGTAGACATCATCAATAGACAGTCAGCCAGGGACACGCAGATTTTGAAACTGTTAAGAGTCTTTGTGTTGGGTTGCCTTAAGTATGACATCAGCTTTAGGGCCTTACAAATTCCCGGTGTGGACAATGACATTGCGGATGCTTTGTCTCGTTCACAGTGGGAGAGATTCCATGGGCTAGCCTCGGAGGCGGACAAAACACCGACCCCCATGCCGGAACACCTTTGGAATGTAGGCGACACAGGGTCATACAGCTGGTGGTAGGTTCGCTGTCTTCGTCTACTCGGGCTGCATATGAACTGGCTTGGAGAGAATTTTTGTCATCCGGGGCCTGCAAACGTGACCCTGGCTGGAGGCGGTCGGAGGATGTTGTTCAGTTTATCCTTGATTTGATGGACAAAGGCTTATCCAGAGTTACCATAGCAGGAAAGCTAGCTGGCATTTCTTTCATGGGCAAGCTCCTTTGGGGTTACTCTCCCTCTGCTGGGGAGGTGGGGAAGAGAATGTTGGAAGGTTGGTCCCGGGAGCAGTCTGTTAGGAGCCCCTTGTCATGGCAGAATTTGGCTAGGGTATTAGAGGCTTTGCCAAGTATATGCAGGGATGAGTTTGAAGCGTGCCTGTTTGCAACGCTCATGGTTTGGATGTTTTTCGGTGCTTTTAGAGTTTCTGAGTTGCTGGGTTCCAAGTTAAATGGGGGGGTTGGTTGGGGGGATGTTCATTTATCAGAAAGAGGTGTTCATATATGGCTATCTTGATCAAAAACTGACCAAAGAGGCAAAGGAAAAGGTGTTTGGTTGGAAGCGTCCTCCCCTTTCGGGACATGTCCTTTACAGTGGGCTCGGCGTTGGTGGGTGATTTCAGGGGGGACCTGGAGGCTTGTGTATTTCAACATGCAGATGGATCTAAGGTCACGGATTATCAATTACGCATGGTGCTGCGCAAAGCTTTGAGGAGTATTGGTTTGGACGATACAAAATATGATACTCACTCTTTTAGGATTGGGGCAGCGACAGAAGCTCATAATAGGGGTTGGTCGAGACAAGATATTATGTGCTTAGGGCGTTGGTCATCTAATTGTTTTCAGCGCTATGTGAGAGATGAAGCGGGGGAGGCGCTTGCGTCATCCTCTTTGTCTTAAATCTGATACTGCTTTTCTCTTTTCAGGTTCCGTGGCTGGCTATGACTATATGGATTGTGGGGCATTCTTTCGTGAAACGAGCCCATGTTCAAGCATGCAATAGCTACTTTGGTTCTATGCTGGGTTTTAATGATCATTTGTTCAATGCACTGTGGAAAGGCAAAGGGGGCATGCTTTTGAAGGAGTTAATCCCTGCTCTGAATTCCTGGTTGGTGGAGGGCCTCTGGCCGGATGTGTTGGTTATACCTTTGGGGGAAAATCATTTGTGCAGGGTTAAGGGTGTTGTTCTTTTGAGGGCTATGAAGAAAGATCTTTCTCTTTTGCAACAGCAGTGGTCAGGTTGCCATGTCCTGTGGACAGAGTTGGTCCCGCGGAGGTCCTGGAGAGGCGCGAACAAGCCCAAGGCGATCGATAAAGCGTAAGAAGGTCAACCTTGAAGTTTCAAGGTTTTATAGAGGAATGGGTTTTGGTCGAGTGGCTCATAGTGATATTCGGTATGATACTGTAGAGTTTTTTCGTAGTGATGGTGTCCATCTTTCCAGGATCGGTATGGATTTGTATCTCCTGGAGTTGAGAGAGGTTTTGTCACGTTGTTTGAAGATTCAGGAATTTTCTAGTTAGGTTTTTTCCTTTCAATTGCCGTTACGTTTTGGCGGGCAGAAAGGAGGGGTGTTTTTCTCCCCCCCCCCCCCCCCGCTTTTTGGGTGACGGGGATTAGTGGTTTTTGCCAGGTTTGGCATGATTGTGGTTGGCATTTGTTTAGCTGGGGCATTGTCAAGGGGAGTTGGGCAGGATAATTTGTTGGGGTGGTTACATAGGTTGGGGGACCAAGAGTTGTTGGAGGGCAAACCGGGGAGTTTGTGTTATGGTTTGGGGGATCGGATAAGTTGAAATGATTATGCGGGGTTTTTGCATTGTTTGGATATTTAATAATGTAATGTACAGGTGGGGACGGGGTTGATGACGTTTTAGGGGCGGGGTCACTGATTGGGGGTTAAGGAAGTGTCCTATTTAGTGAGGATTAGTTTTGTAATGCGTTGGCGGAGGTTTTAAGTTGTAAATGTGCACCTGTTTCAATAAAGCAGCCTTTTTCACACACAATAATGTCTTTTGGTCTGCTCACCCCCCCACCCCTCCCTCCCAAAGTGGAGTTCACAGCCAGGCGTGAGTCCTGGTTCAGTGCCGCTGTATCGTGGCAGTCTTGGGAGCCACTGATAGATTGCGTATATATTGGCTACGGCATGCGTGCACGTAGTTTACGTACGCGGTTGTCGGCAGCAACTGAGTGCTAACTGGCATGATGTTTCAGTAATGCAGATGGGTTTGGTGCATCTATTTACACATGGGTTCAATTGATTAGGTTCCCCATGTCACGACAGTCAGCATTCAGCTGCTGCTGACAACCGCGCGTCAACTACGTGCACGCATACCTGACTCCCCCTCCACAGAGGTGCCTTTGGCTTTATCCGGTAACTTTCAGGGCTAATGCCAGCACACATGGATCCAACAGCAGCAATGCCTATGATCTAGTTTCAGTTTTATCTACTGTACTTCTGTAAACAACGAGATCTAGTTTAACATTTAACCTGTCCATATTGACGTGTTTGTATATTTCTGGAGTACACAAAAAAGCCCGAGGACGCCCGAAGACTGCTTCCACATTGTCTTTGTCTAGGGTTGGCCTCGAATACTGCCTGGCTTAGCCCTGCCTTGGATCAAAGCTCCTTGAGGTTGACCTTTTGGAGCTATGTTTCGGGGACTGACATCATACCTTTGCTGAAAAAATATCTGAGGGCTGAACTGGTATTCTGGTAACGACCTGGAGCAAATGCATAGAATCATAGGGGCATACTTACAAGGACGTGCCGAAGGATGGCAACCCAAGCCCTTTGGCTGCGCCACGCTGGGGCACTTCCAAAGCACAGGAATGTGACATATTTATAATAATATATTGCATTCCTCTGCTCTCCCCTGCGCTGGTGCACAAACAGCTGCCATGCGCCAATGCAAACACCCTTGCACCATGGTGCAAGGATGCCTGCGTCATGGGGAGATTGTTTTTGTGCAGGAAGGGGCCCCTTCCTGCACAAAAACAATCACTACAGGCATTTTCCTCTGTCAATGCGTGCTGTAGAATGCAGCACGCATTGAAAGAGGGAAAAATGAGGAGAAATGACTCCTTCGTAGCGCCTCCCTATGCCTCCCCTGGGAGGCATAGCTTTCAGACGCATTTCCAGATTTACGATTAATTGTAAATCTGGAAATGTGTCGGGTTTCATGGGTGTTGCGTGGGAACTCCCACAGCAATACCCATGGATCGCCCCTTTCACGCAAAGTGCTGCGTGTAAAAGGGCCATATTTACAAGGACAGGAAAAGCCACGAAGGGTGGCTTTTCCTGTCCTAGTAAATATGGAGCAGTAAAATACGCCACCAGAACGTCACAAAAAGGGATGTACTGGTGGTGCAGGGGGCATGTAAATCTGCCGCATAGTGTATGTACTCAAAGTGTGCGGTCCTTTAAGAACAAGCACAGCTTCTATTACACATGCACTTGATGGCCTGCTACATCCTCATTGAGGGCAGATATTAAGACAACAACCCTGCATGACTCATTACTTTGTTTCTCATCTCAATTTTTACAGTGGCCAATGTCCAAACTATGGCAGAAAATCAAGCATAAACATATTCTGTGAATCTCACATTTTTCTGCAAAATTCAACATGGGTAGCACTAGTGCCTTCTTTTCCAGTGAGCGAAGTACCATTCACCCTGAGGTTCTGGTGAAGTCCATGACACAAGCAACGCCTCCTTTTCCAGTGCACGATCCACCCTAAGGCCATGGTGGAGCCCATGAGACAAGCAACGCCTCCTTTTCCACTGCACGATCCACCCTAAGGTCATGATGGAATCCATGACACAAGCAACGCCTCCTTTTGCAGTGCGCAAAGCACCATCCACCTGAGGTTCTTATGATGGAGTCCATGACACAAACAATACCTCCTTTTTCAGTGTGCGAAGCACCATCCACCCTGAGGTTATGGTGGAGTCCATGACACAAGCACCAGGACAGCTTTGTATTATTAGCTGTAAGAAATCCTTACTGATAGACTTTCCTGGAGAGGAAGCGTGGAAATGGTTCTCATTTCTGCACAATGTAAGAGTCTTGTCCGTGTTTATTTATACCCCAAATGGGGACCAGAGGCCTATTTCAGACTCCAGTCAAACATAAGCTTTGAACGCTTCAGTCAGAGAAGACCCAAGTAGAAGAAGGTTATGCTCATAGATCAGGGCACAAGTCCTAAAAAAAGAAGTGGGGGTCTAACCTAGTAAGGGAGTATGCAAGGGACATCACAGCAAGGGACATCACGGCGCGCCACATCACGGCGCATGACATCACGGTGCGTGACATCACACATGGCATGACAGGAATTGACATCATAGGAAGTGGCATCACAAGCAACGACTTTACAGAAAGTGACAATAGAAGAAGTGACATCAGGTCTTAAGCCCTCACATACAAGTTTAGCAGGTTTATCAAGAGTAGATTTGAGCGCAATTCAAGTATACATGCAAACCGTCCTGATTTAGGCAGAAGATTCACACTTTTGTAAGTAACACAAAATAAATGTAGCCTTTTGCCAGTGTAAAGCTTTCTTTACCCAAAGACTGAACAAACTAATTCTACCGCCAGCCTACGCAACCGGGCATAATATTCCATATGCAGCACATTTCCATGTAGATGTGATTGCTTTAGCTACCTGCACTCTCCAGGGGTGAGACCACCCACCTATTCGAAGTATTCTTACTCAGTCTTACCTACCTGCACTCATTCTAGGAGATTGGGGCTCACCAACAGACCAAGACTCAAAACAAGAGAGAAAGACAGAAAGGGAAGATCTTTTCTCTCCGATATTGAGGTTTTTAACCTCAAACTCTGTAATTCCGGAGCTACCCATCTTGCTGGTCATCTCTTGGATCCTATCATTTCTACTCTTTCATTTGACTGCATTTACTCGGCGCGTCCGCTCGTCTGGTCTGATCATTATGCGATTCATTTCGTGCTACCACCTGGTCTATACTCGGCCAGTGTTTATGTGGAGGAAATTAAATCATCTTATCGCTGGGACAGGCTTGACGTAGCCGCTTTTAATCTGCGCCTGACTGAGACAATTCCATCCTTTATCAACACTGAGCAGAATCTGAATGCTCCCAATTCTGGTTGGTTGACAGATGCAGTGTCGGCTCTCGTTCCTCGGTCTAGCAGCAAATGTAGATCCTTGCGCCCACCAGCACCTTGGTACTCGGATGAGCTGAAAATCCAACGTGCCAAATGTAAAGCCCTGGAGAGGAAGTGGAGGATGTCTTACTCCGCTCCTTCTAAAGTGATTTACAAAGAAGAACTAAAATGTTATCACGCAAACTGTAAACGTGCTAAGGCTTCTTATATCGCCTCCACAATCACTTCAGTGCAAAATTGTCCCCGGACTCTCTTTGCCACAGTTAAGAAACTCACAGGAGCTGATACCACTCCCGCGCTGCCGGCTTTAGATGGTATACAATGTAATGCCATTGCAGACTTTTTTATATCCAAGGTTGAGGGCATTTATCAATCTTGGGCCTCCCTTCCACCACCAATTGATTTCTCTCTTCCCGGCTCTTTCTGCAATGCTTTTGTCTCCCCTACTGAGTTCATTCACAACTGGACACCTTTTGATGACTTTTCCTTCCTGTCTTGATTAAAAAGCATCAGGTCAGGTTCCCCGCGGGACCCTGTCCCTATGAAGATATTGAAACAACTTGACCTTAAACCACGGAGATTCCTAATGAGGCTACTTAATATCTCTCTCACTGAATCTCGGGTGGAACAGGATTGGAAACATGCCATGGTCGTTCCCCTGCTTAAAAAATCTGGTGCTGACATCACAAATCTTGCCAACTTCAGGCCGATATCCCTGCTGCCTGCCTGTTCCAAAATATTGGAGCGCCATGTTAACACCCAGCTCAGTGAGTTTGTTGAAAACGTGGGATATCTTCATCCATCCCAATCAGGCTTTCGCGCTAATTATTCCACCGAATCCGCACTCCTTGGGGTGACTGAGCGACTCCGACACAGTATCGATAGTGGTGAGACCTTTGCGCTTATTCTTCTTGATTTAAGCGCTGCTTTCGATACCGTGTCCCATTCCATCTTATTGGAGTCTCTCTGCTCCCTTGGTGTTGTTGGACCAGCGCTTGCCTGGGTGGCCTCATTTCTCAATGAGCGCATCTTTCAGGTTTTCTCAAACAAAGCTGAATCTGCGATTCACTCCTCTGCTTACGGCGTCCCTCAAGGGTCTATATTGAACCCTTTGTTGTTCAATATTTACATCAGACCACTCGCTTCTATCGTAGAGGACGCCGGTCTGTCTATATATTCATATGCAGACGATACGCAGATTGTGTTTTCTTTGTCTAGCTGCAGGGCTCAGGACACTTCTGCCCTTAAAACTGGCCTTTCTCGTGTTGCAGCTTGGATGCAAGCGCATCTGCTAAAGCTCAACGGAGACAAGACTGAGGTGATCATACTAGGCAAACATAAAGATCTGTGGGGCTCTAGACACTGGCCCAGTGACATGGGTCCGCTGCCTACCCCCGTGCCTGTTGCCCGTAACCTCGGTGTCCTGATCGACGATAAACTCTCGATGAGGCAGCAGGCAACTAAGGTCGCTGCAATCTGTTTTAATACTCTACGCTGGTTGCAGAAGATCATATGGATGTTGCCTGAGTCCACTCGAAGAACTGTCGTACAGGCCCTTGTGATGTCCCGCATCGACTATGGCAATGTGCTTTATCTGGGAGCAGATAAAGCCACAATCAACAAACTCCAGGTTGTACAGAACTCAGCTGCTCGCCTGCTGCGCAATGTTCCACGGAGAACGTCCGCAATGCAAGCTCTGCGTGACCTTCACTGGTTAAAAATTTCTGATCGTGTGGTCTTCAAAACTTTGTGCTTCATATTTAAGATTCGTCAGGGTTCTGCTCCCATCTACCTGCAAAATCTTGCCCAGCCATATCAACCCGGCCGCTTTCTTAGGTCATCCAACAATGGCAATCTTGTGATTCCTAGAATCCGACTGGCAAAAATGGGAGGCCGTTCATTCGCATATCTAGGACCCAAGATGTGGAATGCTCTCCCGTTGGCGCTAAAAACAGAAACGAGTCTTCTTGCTTTCCGTAAAAAATTGAAGACTCTTCTGTTCTAGGTTCCTCGGTTCTGTTTTTCTTTTCTCTCGGCTATTGCTTGTTTTTCTTCTCCAGTCTGTCCCTGGCGCCGGGAAACCCACTGCGGGTAGCTGTGCGCAATACAAGTTCAATAAATAATAATAATAATAATAATAGGACAGAGATAAGATAATGATGAATGCATAATAGTGTCTGAAAAAAGAACCTGCAAGAATAAGCAAGTTTAGGGTAGGGAAAGAAAAAGGTTATTGCAACCTTGGAATTCAGCAACAGGACCCAAAGAAAAAGTTTGCTTTTTTTTTTGCCCACAGCCACGCATAAACTATTCAATTAGGCTATATCCACTTTGTATGTGTGCTGCAAAATGCAGCACACATGCAAAGAGAAAATAACGAGGAGAAATGGATATATTTCATCTTGTTATGCCAACTTCAGGTAGACTCACCAGTTTGTTGCAAACCTATATTTACAAGTCTTTGTAAATATGGCTTTGCGTCAAAATACATTGATGGATGCCCAGGGATGCCCTAGCACCACCCATATAAGGCCTACTGATGCAAGGTAATAAAAAGCAGGGCAATGTATGGTACTGTAAATCCAAAAACAGATTTTACATCAGGGTTGTGCCAGAAAAGTGACTTAAATGTGACGCAAAATCTGGGCCTCAACTAATATATTTATTTTGATGTAAACTCTGCCACAAAGAAAGTGGCAACAAGAAGAAAACTGACAGTAAATCTGTTCTGGTTAATTGGTTGCAAAGACTGTATTTTAAAATATCTTATGGGGCAAGGCACCTGCTGCAGAGATCTGTGTGTTCCAGTAAATATGAGTGAATAATAATTGTTACATTTATTTTGTGTAAGTTCTGGGAAAGACCAACACATCTGACATTCTTAAAGTGCGGGCATATCTCTTAAACAGGGACTGAACAAAGTGAAACTCTGCCTCTCTTAAGTATGTGTGAAGTGCTAACAAGTTGTGGGTCTTTGTTTCCCCTCTGCTGCAGTTGCTTTTAGGTGTTATGTTCTGCTCCCAGCCAGGAGACTCAAGCAAAAGGAGGCCTGATGACCCCTCAAATTCGCATTTGTTATGGACCCAGGAGGAGTTTGAAATAAGAATGCTTCTTCCCCGCCTGCAAGTTGTTGCTTATAGAAAGCAGACATCGCGCAGGCTCTGCTGAAAGTGTCCCGGTGGTTGAAAATTACACCGGGACGAATTAAGCACATTATGCAGTGGGGCCCAACTTCTTGACAGGGTGTACGGCTTCCACCCTATGAAAATAGGACTTATGCCCTGTCATAGATGCTTTCCTTGCACGTTTGTGCTACCTTGCAATTTCACCAACGCCGGCCTTTACATTTGATGGCTGAAAATCTAGGGCTGTTTAAACCCCAAAGCAGGGGCGTAACACAAGGCCCCGCAGCCCCCGCATTGCGGGGGGGCCGCGCGAGGGCCACTGGCTCCGGGGGCCCCGCAGGGGCCCCTCACGTAATACCCCTCACGTAATACACGCTGCTTGCGCACACTAGGGCTGTGACAAAATGGTGCGCACTGCGCAGCGGGGGCCGGCCGGGCCCCTGCTGCGAGTTTGAAATGGTGGCGGCGGGGGCCCCGGGAGTCTCAGTCTGTCTTTCATCTTTTAAATGGTGCGGGCGGGCCGGCCGGGGGCCCCGGCCCGGCCGCCGGGGCCCTGGGAGTCAGTAGTGAGTGACTAGTGTGTGTGAGGCAGGCGGCAGCAGTTTTTCTAGTTCGAAACTTCGAATTTTCAAATTAAATGTTATTGTGTGTTGTATCTTACCCATGCCCCCCCCCCTGCACCCCAGCGCTTGGTACCTTCCTTTCCCCTGCGCGTGAACCTCCCCAGTGTTCTCCCCTTCCCATTGGTTCCCCCACATTCGATTCCTTCCCACAGCTGATAACGTTGACACCAACTGTCATTTCTTCTGATGTTCCGCTTACCCACGCACTACCATAGTGTGGGGCTGTTATAATAAACTTACTTCACATTCCTTCAGCCTGCAGTCTACTTTGTAACAGTGGCGACGAGGTTACCTGCGGAACGACAGCCTCGCACCTGGTACAGCTGACAGTCCATGACTTCGCCGTGATCGACCATCACCGATCGATCCATCGCAACCATTCTCCTCACCCTGGGAATTCCGGCACTCCCTCTTGACAGCGGAAGAGGACGTGAACCGCACAGCTGTCGAGAGAAGCGTAGCTGGTATCTTCAAGCGAGATTTGAGCATCTCGCGTCGACCGGCTGTTGCACCACACAGAGGTAGGACTCCAACAGTGCCTTTGGGACTCTCCTTCCTGTGTACCCTCGTCTCGACGCTCTTCCCTGGCTGCGACAGCGCTCTTCAGTTCCTGTCAGTGGCGTATGCGCTTTCCCTGCGCACTCGAAGAGGAAATTCCTGTCAGCTGTTTTTCGCGCCTGCAAGTCCATTCATCTGCGCATGCCCAATGACGCGTGACGTCAGTGAAACGCAGCGCTGGGGGCCATTTTGAAAAAAAAAAAAAGCTTCATGTGAAATTGATCGTTTTTTTTCCTCGAGTCAGCGTTCGAGCCTGGCCCCTTCTCAGCAACCTTTTGAATTTGCAACTTGTGCTTTTATCAAATAAACAAAGACACACATAACCAAGCAAGCACACATTAAAGCCATTCCTGTGAATATAACTAGAGTGTCAACACATCACAAACAAAAGTGTATTAAGTGACATTCTCTACCACATTGAAAACCTCGCAGTGTGTTATAAACCTACAATCCTTCTATCGTCATGTGTGCTCTCAGTTCCTTGAACCTTTCGCAACCTCAGGCGTTTCTGCCTCTCAAAGGTGCACCATGCATGCCTTGGAAAGAGTGGAAAGAGTATTTTGTAAATTACATTGAGACAGTGGAAGATGATGATTTCACTGCTGAAAAGAAAAAGAAAGTTCTTTTGTACTGTCTGGGTCCAGGTGGACTTAAGACCTACAATAACATTGAAAAGAAAGTAAGAACTGGTGATGATGTTTTTCAACATGCTCTAGATGATCTGGACGATCACTTCTCACCCATTGTGTGCGTTGCTGTTGATCGGTACAAGTTTTCAAGAAGGAAGCAAGGTAAGGATGAAAGTGTTGAGGATTACGTTGCTGCCCTAAACAACTTGGCCTTAACCTGCAGATTTGGAGCACTGCAAGAATAGTTCGTGCGTGATCAAATAATAATGCACGCGAGCAATCCCAATATCCAGGACAAACTTTGGGTCAATGGAGAGGCTTCTTTGAAGGAGGTTGTTGCCCTTGTCAAGAAAGCTGAACTTACAGGCAGATGCGCCAAAGCTGTTATTGATGAACCAGCAGAAATTAAAGCTATAAAGTCCTCCAATGCCAATAAACTCAAACTGAAAGGGAACAAAAAAGAAATGAGTCATGATTATCACAAGAGAAGTGAACCAAGCAGATCGAAGCATAGCAGTGACAGACGCAGCAATACAAGGGACAATGATTTCACTGATCTCAAATGCTATCGCTGTGGGTCCCCAACCCATCTAGCTGATTCAAGAAGGTGTCCAGCCTTACATCAAAAATGCTCGTCATGCGGAATGACTGGTCACATCGCTAAGGTTTGCAACAGGAAAATGTACAAACAAAGCAGGCAGGTTCGACAAATTCATGAAGAGAGTGATTCCACCGAAGAGGATTCAGAGTATTCCGACTCCGACAATGTCAGTTATGTCTTCTCAATTGAATATGACGTGTTAGAAGTCACGCCCACAAAGAAGAAAAAACCCATGTGTGATGTCAGTTTGGGAGGGGTGACAGTCAATCTGATGGCAGACTCTGGGTCTCCCTTCACGATTATCAACAAAAACGTCTGGAAGCAATTCACGGATAAAATTGGCCCAACTCTAGAGAAACCCAAGGTAATTGCTAGAAGCTACACGGGAAACAACATTGAATTCCTTGGTACACGTGATCTGGAATTCGAATTTAAAAACCGAAGAGCATTTTGCCGACTTTACGTTGCAAAAAAAGGCCCTTCTGTCCTCGGCTGGAGTGACCAAGCTGATCTTGGCATCATGCTCGATCCCAATAGTGATGATCCCGTCCTGTCAATAAATGATTCCCGGAAACTGTCTATACAAAAAGACTTTCCCGAAGTGTTCTCAGGTAAAGTTGGCCTTCTTAACAGTTTCGAACACAAAATTTAACTCAAAGACTCAGCTGTTCCTTGCATTCGCAAGGTAAGACATCTACCAGTATCTGTGAGAAGTGATGTCCAAACTGAATTGAACAGACTTGTCAAGGATGGCATTATAGAAGTAGTGGAATCGGCAGAATGGGTTTCCCCCTTGGTCGTTGTCAAACGTCCCAACGGGAAAATCAGACTCTGCAACGATCTCAGGGACCTCAATAAGAACATTATTGTTGATCAATATCCCCTACCACGTATATGTGAGATGTTTAGTGCCACCAATGATATGTGTGTATTTTCCATAATTGACTTAAAATCTGCATACCACCAGATCCCTCTGCATGCAGACAGTAAAAAATTCACAACCTTTATCACACCCTTTGGTTGCTATCGGTTCACCAGGGTACCATTTGGCCTGGCCTCAGCTGCAGCACTTTTCCAAAGGGTCATGACATCCATTCTGGAAGGTGTTGATGGTATCAGGTTTTTCCAAGATGATATCCTGGTCATGGGCAGCAACCAATCGGAACATGACACACGCCTTAGACAAGTGTTTTGCAAACTGAAAATGCATGGTTTAACGGTTGAATTAGACAAATGTAAAATCTCACAGGACAAAGTGGTTTACCTTGGGCACACCATCAGCCGTGACGGGATCAAACCCAAACAAGGTCTGGTGGATGCCATCCTTAATGCCCCATGTCCCTCAAGCAAAGAGGATGTAAGAGCCTTTCTCGGTTTGACTGAGTATTACTCCAAATTCATAAGGAATTTCTCTGAAAAAACCTACAGCATAAGACAATTACTGAAAAACAAAACCAAATTTGTCTGGTCACCGGACTGTCAGAACACCTTTGTTACCATCAAAAAGGAAATCAGCGAGGCGCCTTTCCTCAAAGGTTTTGACCCCAAAGCAGATATCTACCTCACCACAGATGCAAGCAACAAAGGTATTGGAGCTGTGCTAGCACAGAAGGACTCATCTAACCAAGAATGGGTTGTAGCCTTTGCCTCCAGGTCGCTCACCTCTGCGGAGGAGAAGTACTCTGTCATTGAGCGTGAAATGCTGGCTTGTTCGTGGGCGCTCAATTACTTCAGAGCTTATGTGTGGGGTTACAAAATCCATCTCCGCACAGACCACAAACCGTTAATCAAGATACTGACAGCCTCTGGTCTACAAAATGCCTCACCTAGACTCAGCAAAATGTCTATCAAGTTGTTGGATTACAACTACACGGCTGAATATTGGCCAGGAGTGAAAAACAAGATTGCGGATTTCCTCAGCAGACTACTTCTGCCTCACACGGATGGCATGATCGCTCAAGAAGACGAGGAGAAAGTAGCTCTGCTCTTCAACACTGACCTGGATGGAATAACAGCGGAAGAATGGGGTCAACACATGTCGCGCGACTCCACCCTGCAAATGGTTTGCCAATTCATCAACTCTGCATGGCCTGACAAGCGCAACCTACAGGACAATATCAAGGTGTTTTGGGAAACTAGAAACGAACTCAGTTTGGAAAACGGCGTGTTGTACAGAATGGGTAAAGCCATAGCCCCTGCCACGCTCAGAGACAAAGTCCTAAGTTTGTGTCACGTTGGCCACCTTGGCATCACCAAAACCAAGCAGCGTGTCAGGGCAAGTTATTGGTGGCCGGGTATCGACAAGCAAATCGAGGTCCAGGTCAGGAACTGTATGGAATGCTGTGACTCAGACAAAACTCTGAAAACGTCAAAAGTCAGTCTCTCACCGATTCAACCCCCGCAAATGGCATGGGAGAAATTAGGATTGGACATAGTGGGGCCCATAGAAGGACACGATGGAGGAATCAAGTACATCTTGGTGGCAATAGATCACTTCTCCAAGTGGCCAGAAATTAAGATTGTGGAGGAAATTGACAGCTCCAAATGCATAGACTTCTTGGACAAGCTCTTCCTCAGTGAAGGTTTACCCAAATCCGTCATCACCGATAATGGCCGGCAATTCTGTTCTGAGGCATTCAAGTCATTCCTATCTAGAAACTGTATCACCCACCACACCACTTCGATTTATCATCCAGAAGGTAATGGCCTCACTGAACGTTTCAACCGTGTCTTGAAAGGGCACATACAACTATCCAGAAATGCAAACTTAAACTGGGAAGAGGAAATATACAAACTTATCTGGGCATTCAGGATTGCCCCCTGTGCAAGCACACGCACAGCACCCTTCATTCTCATGAGAAGCAGACAGCCTATGAGCATTGATCTGGGGTGGATGTCTGTATCAAAACAAATCGAATGGTCACCTGAAAACATAAGAAATAACATCATCAAGGCACAGAAGTACTACAAAGAATGGTATGATTCTAGACACAGCGCAAAAAATCATTCATTCAAGGTTGGCGATCTTGTGAAAGTTCGTTTGGAAAAAAAAAGTAAAGAAAGGAGAAAGCAGATTCACCCCCCCACTTCTCATCGACGAACTGTTTAACAATGCGGCAAGACTCAGTGATGGGAAAGTCTGGCACATGAGCAGACTGGCGAACTATCATCCCAGTGACAAGGCCCAGGGTCATCAGCAGCATGTTACTGTTAGCAATGATTTGTGGGTAGATGTTGATAGATCTAATGTTGATGTGAATAATAGGTCTAGAAACAACAGCACACGTGACCTCCAACCTGACTCTGACTCTGACGATGGTCAATCGACAGATCGGTCTGCAGGTGTCAATCCCCGCACTTCGACTTGTAATCGGAGTTGTCAGGATGACCCTCATTCGGATTCTGAAGTTGCGTCTGATGGTCACAGATCCAGTGGTCGGTTCGGCAGATCTGACTTTGACTCTCATTCGGACACCGAATGTGCACCACACTTACATGCGGCCTCTGGAAGGTTTGGAAGAACCATCCGCAGACCTAAACGTTTAGATGATTATGTGTGTGACTAACTCACAACTGACTATGCATCCTCCTGCATGTTGCCCCTGCATTCCGTGGCGCTGTTGCCAAAACTCTATAGAGAGGAAGATGTGTTGTATCTTACCCATGCCCCCCCCCTGCACCCCAGCGCTTGGTACCTTCCTTTCCCCTGCGCGTGAACCTCCCCAGTGTTCTCCCCTTCCCATTGGTTCCCCCACATTCGATTCCTTCCCACAGCTGATAACGTTGACACCAACTGTCATTTCTTCTGATGTTCCGCTTACCCACGCACTACCATAGTGTGGGGCTGTTATAATAAACTTACTTCACATTCCTTCAGCCTGCAGTCTACTTTGTAACATTGTGGAATTGTGCGCGGCAGGGGCCGCGGGCGGGCCGAGTCTACTGAGTGACTTCTAATTCGAAAATCAAAATGGTTGGTGGGGGAGGGGGGGACGGTGGGGGGGGGGGGGGAGCGGGGCGTGCGGGCCGAGGGCCCCGCGCTGGAACCCCCCCGAGAGTCAAGTCAAGTAAGTCCGAATTTCCGAAATGGAGTGGGGGGCCCTGGCCGGGGCGGGCCCGGCCGTCTGTCTGATGCAGGGCAGGCAGGGCCAGGGTGGTGACAGTGTGTGGTGTGGCCGGCACCCCGGGCACACTCTGATGCAAATAAAATTTATAAATGGTGCCGAATCAATCAATGAATCAGGCGGCGGGACGGACAGACTATGGATGCGCGCACACAAGCGTCATGTGATGCATCGGATTCAGCGCAGTTTCTCTTCTGCACATACTCGAAGGCCCCTTTCAAAAATGGATGCCAGGATTTGCAGCTCTGGTGTCTGCCAGGAGCTGAGGATGAAGCAGACAAGTGGGTGCGCACCTTCAGGTGCATGACTGTTAACATCAACAGCCTCCCTGGTCGGACTGTTCATCATTACCAAGATGACAAAGAGAACAGTGGCAGAAAGAGACAGCCTGTCTAGTTAAAGGAAGATAGTTCAGCGACTTAACAGGCAAGAAAAAGTGTGAATATCTTCTTTTGCGCCAACATATTTTGTACTGTGTATGCACACCCTTGTTGGTGCATCCACACTGCTGTCCACGCAAGAAATAGGGGCTCAGAGTATGGCTATCGTTGGCTTTTAGCCTCTTTTCTTCCCCACCTGGTGCACTGGTGTACGATCAGCAAGCGCATTCACCTCTTTATTTTCTTAACCAGGGAGCTTAAAAGTCCTACTGGGCCTCTTGTTTCAAGTCACTGTAGAAAGTTAAAGACTTGAGGGGCCAGTCATCATGTGTTATTAAAGCACAGATATATGCAGGCTACACCAAATTCACATAAGCATTAATTAAATGTGTGAAATAAATAATTCCTTACATGATTACAGGACTGAAAAATATAATCCATTCCATTCTTGCTGCACCTTTTAAAATTATTTCAAACACTTCAGCACAACTTGTATGATGCCAATGTGGGAATATTTCAGTGTCTGCAGGCTTGATTTTCATAGAACTTATTGCTTATTGTCATTACGAACATTTGCATGTCTTTGGTGTCAGGGCACACCGGGGTGCTTCATAATTTACCAATTGAACGCTAAAAAATGGAATACATTTCAGTTTAAATTAAGGCTAATAATATAATCTGTACTTGCAGAACTTTTATGACAAAGATAGATACGTGGCTGACCTGACCAAGCGAGGGCTAGAATATCTGGAGAGATGTATTGTTCACATACTTAGTTTTCTTTTTATGTGGTTTGTATCCTGACAACTGGCATCTAACATCTGATCTAGCCAAATTGTGCTGCATTTTCCATTAGAAATAGAGCATTGGCCATAACTCCATGTGCACCATGCTTCTAGAGCTGTATATTTGTGTATACTGCTGTCATTTCTTCTGCTTCTGGATGGCTACCGCATACCCACAGGGTGCTGTCGGAGTTGTGCACATCAGTGCACCCCCGGCCTCCTAGAGCTCCTGACAGGCCTACATACTCCTGTGCATCTTCAGCATTCTAAGATTTGTACAACTAGGAGCCATTTCCAGAGTTGGGTTCCACAGTTCCCCTGGAGGCCACTTCAATACTAGGCTGCACATTTCTCCTTCCTTTGAGACCATTTCCACTGTTCTCCAACTGAAGTGCTTTGTACATTGAACCATTTTAAAGACTGGATTATTAGATCAATTAGGTGGAAGATCTGTTTATGCTCCTGTACAGCTGCTGGGGCAGCTCCAGGGCTGGATAATTATGTAGACTCCAAACTCGCATCTAGAGCAGTCTGCAGAATTGTTGCTGCACAAAGTACATCTCGTTTAATTTTGTTTTTGCCTTTTTAAATGTTTTTGAAGCAGTTTCTTCCTTCATTGCTCCCACACCAAACACATCCTCTTACAGCGCTGCATGTACTCAGAGGGCCAGGAAAGTCTGTTGAAGCAGCGATTCCTACACGATTGCCTTTCATGGCCCAATTTTTTTGTTTTCATTGCTTTATTTTTCTATCTTTTACATTTATAACTAAAGAATAATGTATGGATTGTAAATATGATAATACTTAATTTTTCAATATGCGTTATCATTGCAAGGTGAGCCTGGTGGATTAGCACTTGTGAAGGGCATCTTTTCATTGTCACTCTAAAAAGCCTTTTATTTTGCACAGTTGCAAAAGGAATTTCAAAGGAAAGCTCTTAACCTTCCTCCTCCATGATCATTCTCCAAACAAGGGTTCACTGTTTGACGCTCTTATCAATAATCCTTCCTCTTTCCATTACACTAAGGGTGTGTATGGCAGGAGCAGTCCTGCTACTCTTTCAGAGTGAGTCAGATCTGCAAATCAAGTGTATTGACATCCAAGATTGGGTCTGGTAGTGAGTCATTCCAGTATTGGATTGAGAGAACCAGTGGTCTTATTTTTCTCCAAGAGATACCACCAGAACATTGCATTATAAAAACTAGCCTCCACCTGGATCTGTGTCCAGTAAATAGAAGCTCCTGTGACCTATCAAGATGGGCCTACTTGAGTAGTTAATTTTAGGCACAATGTGCCACGCCGAATTGGTGTGAGGTACGTTTACCCCATGACCTCCTGGTAAGAATATCTCACTTGGTGGTCTTCACTTCATGGTGATCCGGATGGTCCTCATAGAAAACTTTTTGGGAAATATTCTGCAGTCTGTGGTGCCCAAGTTAGAGACGCTTGCTCCATTGAGTCACCAGGTGATCCCTTCACTCCTATGTTCCCAAAGGTGAAGCCACTCCTAGAATCAGTGTTGAGGTGCATAATGCAATCTATGGTGCCCAAGTGTGTTTTGATGGTTGAACACCCTGTTAATGTGACCTTCTAGAAGATGTATTTGGTTGTACACTACCTTCCAATTATCTGAGAGTTTTCTTTAAAAATAATAGCAGGCTTGATTCCTCTTCTTACCTTCCCTTTTAGAAATGTGGTACTGTAGAGGGTACACTTAATTTCACAATGCTCCAATGTGAACTACTCCCTCAATGGTTCTCCAGGGTGGCCTCACAGAATAGGTATCTTGAGAGACGTTACACTCTGAAGCATCCTCTTAGACCAGGTTTTGGGATAGACACTGAGCTCTCAGCTCGGTTAGTGGAACTCCTGGAGTAGGTGTTTAGGTAGAAATTGCTGTCAGTAACGTTCCTGAATGAGTGCCTAACTATGTGGTTCCCAAAGGTGGGATGGCACTGTGCACTATGGAGTCTCTGCAACTCTTTGCAGAATGGGTGGCTTGACAAACACTATTTCAAGAGGGTTCCAAGGTGGCTAATGGGATGTCAATCCTACCAGGAGCATCTTACTGGTGTCAGCACAGAAACTGCTCTCCTTGTGATATGATGACGCCTTTCTAGAATGGGCGATAGTGTGGAGCATGCAATTCTTGTAGTCTCAGAGCAGGCTTACTAAAATAGGTGTCTGGGTGAACACTCATCTCCACTGTGTTCCAGGGTGTCTGCAGAGAACATGTCCCAATAAATACCATTTTCCTTGGTGCAACATGAGTTGACTTTGGCAGGTGAAAGTATTGGACACACCACAGCATCACTCATTGTTGGCCCCCTTTTTGCAGAGACAGTTTACAATTGCTTTATGAAGTTTCTTGCTTTCTCGAATTTACTTGAAAATGCACCATTTGCCCACTTCTTTTTCAAAAGTTTACCTGGAGGAGAAACCCCCAGGACTCACCTTATAGCAGTGTGGCTCGTTAGCTTGCCAGAGGGCACTCATCCCAAACTTTTACACCTCACCACTTTCAAATGTCACCAGCCGCCACTGTTGAATAAGTTGGTGTATGGGGAACCCGGGGGAGCCTATGCCAGCCTCCCCTCTCCGGGGTATTTAGGAACGAGGAATGGGCCACTGACCCCATGTCAGGGAAGGTCAGTTGTAGGCTATCATGTACTAGGTGTGGGGTCCTGGGCAAGCCTCTCTAGCTGACTCTTGATCGATTGGACAGTACAGGGCAGCTGGATGCAGGGGATTTCTGCGGGAAAAATAACATGTTTTTTTATCAGTAATGCAGCTAAGTTCAACACTGAGGGATGCTTTGTGCACTTTATGTATTGCTGGTCGAGACAGTTGTGCCCAAGGGTATTGGGGCAGGCTTGGGTGGGCATGGATCATCTGTGTAGGCAGGTGGTTGAGGGTGTGGCACTGCTGTCGCCACACTTGTGTGGTTGGCAGCGCTGCAAGACCCCACAGCTCTAGGGGGCCCTCCCAGCACAGTACCCTGGCCTGAGCCTCCTGAGTGAGTCCAGAGGGGGGCCCCTCCATGTACTTTGCAGGGGGCCCCCTCAAGTTTCGTTACGCCACTGCCCCAAAGTACAGTGCACTATTTGGCGTGAACCAGGCACTACGTCATAGACACGGCCGCGCTGAAATCAGTGGCTAACACTCATGCTTAGCCGATGGAGGGCGCATTGAAAACTAGCTCAGGTGAAAGCCACTAGATGACAGCAGCTATGCATTGATGGGCACCCAAGATCACACACACAGCCAAAAACAAGACTCTGACACAATGGGGCAAAGATTGCGGTGGAGAAAACACCTGAGAGGAAGAATGCCTCACCGAAGACCACATGCCTGAGCGCGGGTGGACATAACCTTGAAATGAAACGAAATGAATTGAAAATAGGTATTTATAAAGTGCACGGCTACTCACGAAGACTGTCCCGGTGCTTAACCACCAAAAAACGAAAACTATAGGAGCACCGCTTAGCCTGCCAGCTGTACAATGGTGGGGGAATATCATCTAGGGAATGCGATAAATATTGCTTTTACCGCTTTCTGCGATTCTGTTTAATGCCGCGTATCGCTGGATTTAATCACCGAGATATCGCGTGCGCTATTACCAAGGCATATCTCCATGGCGATTAAATCCTGCGATAGCGGCGTGAAACAGAATCGTGGAAAGCGGGAAATGTAATATTTATCCCGTTTGCTAGATGATATGCCACTAAGACTTCAGTCGCACAATCCACCTGCCATAATAAGTATGACTAAATCAGTTATAATGAGGCATAGCAAATCCGCGATAACCGCAGTTAGCGCGGTTTATTTTATTTTATCGTGGGTTTCCTTGTGGCTTGGTAATATTGGGCTGCTGTGTCCACGCCGATTTCCTCGTAGAAATGTAAGGGAAGGCCAACTTTGCATGTCATTAGCGATATTCATCTCTGACATGCAAAGTGGCGTTTGGAGGTCTGCTTACTCAAGGAAAAACGCGTTAGTGAGTCCTTGATGATTAAGCGTTAACAAAATCGCTGCTTTTCGGGCAAAAAGGGCCGCTAATGTGGCGGTATTCGGCTTGATGATATGCCCCTCGGTGTTTTAGAGATAATCTAGTAAGGGGTGTAGTGAAAGGCTGACTCGGTGAACGGTAATCACGGTGTCTCTATTATCTCGAGAACACGCCCTGGAGTGATAAAGGCCAGAATCAAACCAGCGCCCAAGGTGAATGTGGTGGGTCCACATTCTCAGACCTCATACACACAGGTGCTCTAGCTAATGTAATGGACAAACATTCTGACAAGTTGATATCTAAACCCCAGTTACAAGCGGCAACGGGGAGAATATTAGACTCTCAGGCACATTCGACATTTCTGCCCACCACAGTGAGGACACATTAACCACTTGTGAATGCAGAAGCAGGTCAGCTGTGAAACCGCTGAGCCAGTGGTCTTGATCCATTGTGCATATTTTCCCCATGAGACTGAATGACAGGATACGTGAAAGATATGAAGTGAGAAAGGATGCCTCCATATTGACCAAACCACCTGAGTCCCAGCCAAGAGACATCTCAAGATAGCCTTCCCCATCAAAGCGAAAGATAAAAGAAAGCTGAAGAAGCGGATTATTGCTCTCAAATCCAAACAGCTCATGAAGTAAGAATATGCATACATATTTGCAAGACAAACAAGGTAATCAAGTGCTAATGCCACCCCCACCTCCCAGGCAAGATGACATCATAGCTATTGATGCATCAGAACCTTCTCAAAACACTTCAGTCTTCACTAATACAATCATAGGAGTTTTGTTTTATCCTTAGTTGCTGAAGGATTTCAAAATTCAATAAAAGGGTTCCTGTTGTCATGTGTCATATCCCACTGTTATTTCTAATGTGTGATGCCTCTACGACCTCTGATCTATAACACATAACCCGATTTCTGAAACGTGGCACTTCCTTCTATACATACGCCTACGTATAAGGCTTATATAATCTTGTATAATGCTGCTTTTTTACAGACGCGAGGACAGCGCCTTATCACACACTTTTTACATTTCAGTGAGAACTGATACCGATACCTACAAGCAAAGAGGCCCAGTCCATACAGGAAGCTATGTGTACAAAGATATCTGGAATTTACTCCTGATAGAGCCCAATGTGGTCCTTGGACTGTGAGAGCCTGGGCCAATCTCGTCCTTGGTGCAGGGATGCAGCTTCTGCAGCAGATTTGTATTAGCTTTTAACATTTAGGAACTAGTATATAAAGGAAATATATAAAATACTTATACTGTCTGTTCTTACATTATCTGCACCTTATATTTACTATTGCTAATTTGTTCGTAGATTTTTGCCAGAATTTTGCTACTAGACAGCCTTTACCAGGTTAGTCCATAATAAAGACATATAGCATACAAATGTACATATCCTCCAAGTGTGGGGACCGGGGGTACACAACAAGATGATGGAAAGAGCGCTGAAACTTTTCAACCACTCACCCCCTGTCAAGAGATCTGGGTTGAATCCATCATTCTTTTGCTCACCACACCACCCCAGTTTGTACCCAGCCATATGCAAATCAGTCTTGACCCCGCTCCCCATAGGATCAGTCCAGCCCGAACTGCCAGGCCATGTCCTCCCTGGACTGGAAACAGGGGTAGTGGACTGAAGGGAATTCACCTCAAATCTGCAGAGTATTTGGCAGGACTCATTGGTGATCCCTGCATTGGTCCTTTCTGTGGAATAGCCCGAGCGAATGGTCTTGGAACGTGTCTGTTTTTCTGCTCTATATTACTGGTAGGTATAGCTTCATGATCTAGGGGGTTGAGGAGAGAAGAGAAATCTATTGAGTGTGTTCAAAATCTCACTGTCAGGGTCAGGGTTACAAGTGATAATCAATATACCTGATGACGTACTGGAACATAATGGTTATGGTGCTGGGATAAAGATGTTCATTCAAGGTGAAAAGACAATGCACTAAATTGGAATAAAAAAAATACGACTATCTGAGAAGAATGCTAAAAATATGTTTTCCACGGCTTCAGAGCTGATCTGCAGAAAATGAAGAATATCATGGATTCCGTAGCTCTTGCTAGTATTACTGTACTTGGGCGCTTCATACCTATCGCAAACATGTGTGGCCTGCTTATCCCCAGGATGGCTACGATGAGGTGATCTCTGAGGGCCAAAGAGGCTTGCATGGAGTTTACATGGATAAACTACAACAGTGCGCTTTTCGAGAGATCCAGGATGAAACGTTAGCTGATTGTACAGATATACATTGACAGTTCCTGGTAGACTTCTTTCCGTGTAAACAATGTAATGGGATCATCCATTTCCATGACTCTATGATGGCCCGGCCAGCCCTAGAGCCAGTGTCATTTTAAGGATTTTGGGGGCCACGGGCATGACATTTTGGGGGTCCCTACATGGTACAAATTCGAACTGTGCTATCCATTTTCTGCTAATTCAAGTTGCATGATGCCAAACAATACTGAATTCCATATTAAACTTAGAGTCACAAAACACTGTTTAACTATGTCCTGTCTGGGACTCCAAAAATCCTTTAATGACACTGGTAAAGAGAGAGTTTGAGAGGTACATGTAGGCAGAGAAGGAGAGAGGTTTAGATGGAGAAATTGAATAGACAGAGGTTTAGTAGAGCGAAAGTTCACTTTCCAAGGGGACCCCTTGAAGGGAGGGGACCCTGGCAATTGCCCACTTTGCCCATGTCTTAAAACGTCTCTACCCGGAGAATATACAGGTGGAGTGCTCACTATTATAGGAAGAACGCATTCCCAAATAGAGCCTGAAGCCATTCACATTTTGTTTGGCTCTCACATTTGAGAGAGTGTCAGCCCACATGTCACCTATTCCAGTGTTTACAAGCTCAGCTCCAGATCCATCTCTGAAAATTGGAAACTTCAACTCCTAAACCTGAAATTGAGGACGTGCTACCGAGGGGATGGCAACCCAGCAGACTTATTGTTTCAACCTCAGCAACAACCATTGCAGTGATAAAGGATATTGATGAGACTGATCTGCATTTCTGATTGGTATTTGATCAGGCCTTAACAAGTATCATCATTTTACTATAACTGAAAGAGGCTACCACCAATGACAAGCAACTTATCAATCTGGATAATCAGACCCATTAAGAACAACTCCTATTGATGCTGCAGAACCCCAATTACCCCCCTGATAGCTTGTCCACACTTCTTGCTTTCACTAATAGTGCACCAGGACTATCAATGTCTTAAGAATGGCAGCTGTTGAGGTATGAGAATCGTGAACAGTTAGTCATTCTCTCATCAGAAGGTGCTGTTCCCATAATGGGCATCGGAAAACAGTGAAAACTAAGGTATGACTCTGGAAGAAGATGTGGTTTCTAGTGATTTAAGAAGTGGTAGAAGAAACGGTGGCATCCCCTATCCTATTTCAGGCTACTGTCCCAGAAGAATGGTCAAATCCCATATACTCCCTCGATAGCGGGCCAAACAAAGTGAGTGTTAGTTTGTGTTCACATCTGAAAAGGCAATACTTGCTGGGGGTGATTGTTGTCTTTTGAAAGTATGTAGAAATAACATTTGCACATTTGACAACACAGGAAGTCGTCATTCGGAGAACTGAAAAGATGATGGCTACACATCATATATCAGAGCTATAGTCACTTAATGGTTCAGGTTTTTGGAGGTGTGATTTTCGTACTAGTCAGATCAACTAAGAGTAAAGGTCTTTATTTGGAAATGGAAGATTTCATGAGAACAATAAAGATGGTCCCTCATGTTGCCCAACTATCACTGCAGGACAAAGAAATTGTTAGGTGTGGGTTTCAGAGAGTTTAATGCATTCATCTGCCAAGTGGCCGCATGTGCACTTTACACATTACGCTTCATACCACGAAGAACACATGAAGCAAAATGCAAGCATGAAGGGCAAGAAGCAACGCAAACTGGCCACTATGGCATCTGTAGATGTAATGCTGATGAAATTAAAGTTTATGTGTACAAAATTGAGCTTAAAATTTAAGAATGCTCCAATGGCAGTGAAAAATTGAATCATGATTACTGCCTCAAAATGAACTAGGTACTAGAAATCCCCTATCAGAAAAATTGTGCGCACTGCCACACCGAACTGGTTGGGAATGTGAATCTCAGGCTCCTGCTCATGAAACCGACAGCTGACCCATCCGATCTCAAGAAGTACCGGCCCATCTCGCTTCTCCCCTTTGTGGCCAAAGTTGCTGAGAAAACAGTCAAAAAGGAACTGACACGATTCATCGAAGACAATGTCATCCTCGACCCGTCCCTATCCGGAATCCGAAGCAACACAGCACAGAGACCGCCCTACTCGCCTCCACAGATGACATCCGCACCCTCCTGGACCATGCCCACTCCGCAGCTCTCATACTACTTGACCTATCAGCAGCCTTCAACTCCGTCTCCCACCGCACACTCGTCGCCAGTACACGTCGCTGGCATACAAGGAACAGCCCTAGACGGGATCCGATCATTCCTCACCGGAAGAAGCCAAATAATTAGACTGCCACCCTTCCTCTCCAATCCCAGGGAAATCACCTGCGGAATCCCGCAGGGATCTGGACCCTCTTCAGCATCTACATGGCCCCCTTTACCGCCATCATCAGTCAATACAACCTCAACATCGTCTCCTACGATGACAACACCCAGCTCATCCTCTCCCTCACCAAAGACACTGCCACCGCCAGACTCAACTTCCAGAAAGGAATGAAGGAGGTTGAGAAGACAGAAATCCTCATAGTCAGAGCCACCCCTTCAGCATGGGACAACACCTGGTGGCCAACAGCCCTCGGAAGCCCATTGACTCCCTTGGACCACGCCAAAAGCCTTGACTCTCATCGAATTCTACTCATCCCTCACCATGAATCGATTAACGCTGTCACCTCCAGCTGCTTCAACACCCTCTGCATCCTCCACAAGACCTTCAAATGGATCCCCCCAGAGTTAAGGAAGACAGTCACCCTTGCAGTCATCACCAGCAGACTGGACTATGGAAACGCTCTATACGCCGGCATGAACAAGTCCCAACTCGTCCTCTGCATCCCCCGGCACGTACACATCAGCCAACACCTTCGAACGCTCCACTGGCTCACCGTTGAGAAAACAGTCACCTTTAAAGTCCTCACCCATGCCTACAAATGCCTACACAACACCGGACCCAAATACCTCAACGACAGAATCAACTTCCACGTACCCAAAAGGAACCTCTGCTCTTCCAACCTTGCACTGGCCGAAGCCCCATGCATCTGCAGAGCCGGAGCAAGTGGAAGATCCTTTTCACACATTGTGGCCAAAACCTGGAACAAGCTACTGGCAGACATCAGACTCGCCCCCTCCCTGAACACCTTGAGGAAGGCCCTCAAGACCTGGCTCATCGGCTAATCGGAGTTGCAAACCCCCTCCTCCCTCAGCGCCTTGAGACCCTCAACAAACCCTTGATTGATTGATTGATTGATTCCCCAGCTTCACCAGCTTGTCCATTTCTAAATCAACCTGTGATTAGCATGTTTCCTGGCTTTCTCAGTCAGTGTTCCCCCATTGGCCTTGATAACCCTGAGGTCACAGGAAGTCTTCTACATGTTCTTTTTGCTCCGTCAGCAGAGTACTAGACTCTGCTGGATTGGGAGGACACCTGAAGTGTAAGCCCAACCCATTGTGGCTGATGACAAGGGGAACGTTAAAAAATGAATCTAGTGCTTACAGGAGAGGTGGAGTGTTGTTTATTTGGGGTGGTGAAGTGAAGGAGATGTGAGGAAATGCAGGCAGGAGGGACTGAGAAGGGGCTGTTGAAGAAGAAAGAGATGAGGTGTGACCTATGCAGATAGTGGATTCAAGAAAGATTTAGGGAGAAAAAGTTCTATGTGTCTACTCTAACTTAGATTTTGGAAGAAATCAGTGTGAAGGAGAGAACAGGAGTGACTGAGACACCCTGAAGACCACTACCCCTTCCACAGACCTTAGTAATGTTTAATGCAGTCTTATATTTTCAGAAGTGAAACTTTTTCAATAATATTTACAGCACAATTATTGTAGTTACTCATTTATCTTAAACAGCTAACAACCACTGGTAAAGCCAATATTCCTGACTTTTTTAAGGTATATGTCAATTGTTGTGTGGTATGTCAGGATACAGAAAGCTCAGAAAGGAACCCAAATACCGGTTGTGTAGCACGCTATAGGGATCACAGAATGTTCGGTTAAAAGGCCTGTTAGAAAAGATTCCTAGTCGTCCTTCGCATGTTAGAGATCCAAGACTCCCTACTTTTTTCATCCTACTTAAAGCCCTGGAAATGGGATAAAAAAGAACATTTTCTGAGTAAGAATATCAGTGAAAATCAATACAATAGCCAAGAAAAAATAGAACGGAAGCAAAACATTGTCTTTTACTGACGTAGTAAAAAAAAAAATTGAAATGGCTATTAAGAAAAAGGTTCAATAAAAGCGTAGCAGCTGTGGAAAAAAGTAGCTGGGAGCAGGGGCGGATTGGCAAGGCGGGCATTCGGGAATGGGCCGAAGGGCCGGTGCCTCAGTGCCCTCTGTGGGCCGTTTTTTTTCTCCCCTGTCCCAGTCCACAGAGAGTGGACTAGGAAAGAGGAGAAAAAAAACGGCCCACAGAGTGCAGACAGAGACTGAGAAAATGAAAGCAGCCTCGCTGTGCGGCCAGACAGCGATTGTCAGCTGTGGGCTCTCCTTCACCCCCTACCCTGCCAAGCAATCAAGCTGAGGCTGGGCTGGGGAGGGGTGATTGTTTGCAATAATCGGCCTCCCTGGGGGCCAGGTGTTTCTCAGGCCTTTGAGCCATTTGCACCTCGCCCCCCTGGCGCCCATGCAGCCCAGAAACGGTGTTAGTCTTAACACCTCGCCCACAGCCCTTCACATTCAGGGCACAGTGGGCGAGGAAGAATGGGTCTTGCTGTGGGGGGCCTGGTGATCTTTGAATTTTTTTTGTTTTATATATTTATTTATGCGATTTTATATAGCGCGGACTTTACCCGAAGGTGTCAGAGCGCTTCACACTAGGAACAGCAATAATACATGAGGAGAACATTATAAGTGGACAAATTACAAAAGCAAACGTTAAGTTACATGAATCAAACGTGACAATAGTGAGCAAACAAAATACAAGAGGAGCAAACGATACATTACAGGAGGAAAAAGAGATATGTGTGCAGGTTACAAAAGCGTACAAAATACAAGTAGAGGTATAATACTGCAATTAATGGCAGACACTCCAGCTCAAGAACAAACGTTACGTAGGCAATGGTGGCACTTGTGCAAGTATCTAAAGCAAACAAAAGTGAGAGGTAGCAAACAGTGTGTTACAAGAGAAAAGTGACTTGTGCAAGTTACAAAAGGGTACCATACACAGGTACAAGGGTAATACTACAGTAAATGGTAAATACTCAAACTGCCAGAACACACTGGGAAGGCACTTCCCATGCACCAGCTTCACCTCAGCCTCCCCCCTGGCTACCTGGCTACCTTGGATGACCCAGAAAGATGTGTTTTGTGCTCCCCTGCCAGGACATTTTCCCAAGGCCTGGAGGGTTGATTAATTTACTAATTGCAGGGGCCTTACCTCTGTTCATGTGCTCCTGAGCTGAAGGTCTGGGGAGGGCTGAGAAGGTTAGTAATAGCAGGAGGCTTTGCTGCTTTTCAGGTGCTCCTGCGCCTGAGGGCTGGAATAATTTTGTGACAAAAAGGGGCCTTGCTATTTCTTTTAGTTGCTCAGCATGTAGGCCATTGTCATCTTGGCCCTGTGTCGTGTGCAAGAACAGTATCCTCCCACTTTCATTCCTTGTCTGTGCAAATGGTGTTTCATGAAAGGGCACGCCCCTTGAATGTGGGCCACGCCCCTTAAATATGGGCCACGCCTCTTGAATGTGGGCCACTTTTTTCGTCAGTGCCCGGGCCGAATTGTGATCCCACACCGACCCTGGCTGGGAGACAAACCAGCCACGAAGTACCTCAGGTCGATGAGACTACATCCGGGTTCTACAGGTTTAATGGAACTACTTTCTAAAGAGTATTAATTCTTAAAGTGAGCCCGGACAGGACTCGTTTCTTCGATTGGATCCTTTGCACAAATTAGTTGTCGCTTCTCCTCTTTCTACCTTTTTCTTTCCCGTGCGCGCACCTTTCCATCTTGGAGGGAGCCTTAATTTCGGGTTTCCATAGTAACAGCGCTGAACATTCTCTCAAGCCCTCACCCTGTCCCTGTCCTTTCACAGATATCCATCTCAAGCAGATGAAATAGGATGTTTTTCCACGGTCGTGAAGAGAGGGAACCGTCGGCTTGAAAGGTTCATTGTACTGGGGAGACAGGCGCGAGCGAGGCCTGCGATGGAGCGAGCGTTCTCTCCGCACCTCGAGCCTTCCCTCGCCGTCCATGTTAGAATGTCTCCCATTCTCTCCAGCCCAGACCATTGCGAGCTATTGAGAGAGGGCGTCAGCAGGCCTGTAGCGGAAGGAGAGTTCACTCCCTCCTGCTCCATTCCATTCATTCCTTCGCCTTCCATTTTAAAACGTCTCCCCTTCTCCCCAGAGCATTTAGTCCATTATAGGCTACGTCCTTATTAGTTCTAATGACGTATGCAGTGCTTTAAAGGGTACTGAATACCAGCACTTTTTTGTTTTGAGAGGGAGAGAGTACCTGCACTTCCTAAGAGTGATGTAATAAATTAATTGGAGAGTACCTACACTTCTCAGAAACTAGAAGGTACCCTGCACTTCCATCCACTAGGTGTCAATGTCTTAAGAATTGCAGCTGTGGAGAGGTATGACAATGGTGATCGTGTAGTCATTCTCTCATCAGATGACGCTGTTCCCTTCAGGGGACTTGGAAAACAGTGAAACATGTCCTGGGTTGTTTGTGTTCTTGTTCAGGGAGGACCTGGCCTTAAAGTTTGGACTGAACCGTTTCCAAGATGAGCAGAGTCAAGACTGATTTGCATATGGCTGGTTCTCAATGGAGGTGGCATGGTGAGAGCAATATGTTGGGATGCTACCCGAGTAATTTCCATTAGTTAAGCAAATGGCAAGCATTCCTCCCATTCCCTGTTGTGTGTTTTTCACGTTTTGGGCTACCAGCCACCACTTTGTGTTGAGGCGAAACAGTGGTTTGTACTTGAGACAGGGATAGGTTTTTTGAGACTGAGTTTGGCAGTTGGTCAGCACAGGGAAGTGAGGAGAATGGAGGACATGTGTTTCTTGGAAGTGCTACACCTCCTGCAAAAGGTGGGGTGCAAATATTTGGTAGCAGCAAGAGCGAAGGGGGTGATCGGAGGGGATAGACGTGGCTGCCTCGTGGAGCCTCAGAAGGCATGGTGGTGATGGTTTTTGGTTGAAAGCAACTAAGAACCTAAGGACCCAGCGAGAATAAGTGCCTGGTACATGGGTCTCTTGACTACGTGGGGTAGTCGGGGCAGGGAGGCACACAAAGGCTTTGGCGGGAGGCTCGAGGCTGTGGGCATGCTCAGACAGCATCGGGTAGGTGGGTGCGAGGCATGCCATGCATGGGTGTGAAGACCGCGGCGGCAGGTCATGGCTAGGACGGGGAGCTCGTGGCAGGTTTTCAAGAGGAAGGTTGGAGACAGATTGCAGGGACCACGTCACAGGCGGAATTGGTGATGGAGGGACGTGGGTGGAAGGCATGAAAGGCTTTTGGGCAGCAGTGCCCGGCCAGTTCTTGTGGGTTGGGGGCAGAAAAGTCTGTTTTAGGGAGAGGGTGAACTTCATCCACAGCATTGCATGGAGAGGTGCATGGTGTGCAGCCAGCGACAGGAGCAGGGCGGCACAGAGGAGCATACTAGAAGGCCCCCAAGGAGGAAAGGCCCCAGTGATAGTAAGGGCCACGCTGGAATGGAGTGAAGAAGATGAGGAAGAACAGGCTGCAGGTAGGGTGTATGGGGCAGAGAGAAGTACTTGCAAGGATTTATTCTGCCCTAGAGAGGCAGCGTGAAAGCCTGTTAAGGTGTACATCAGGAAGAGTGGAGGCAGGGGTACCACCCCTGCATCCAGGGTGGCCCATAGCAACAGGGCAATGGGTAGTGAGAAACAAATGGCTTGGCCTGAAATTTCAGAGGGGACGGTTGAAGAAGTACCAGTGGCGGGAGGCCAGTTGGTGTGAAGAGGAGAATAGGTGAGGCATTAGGGCATCTTTGGGTGGTCAGGACATGTGAGATCTGGTGTCAGATATAGTGGATGGTGGATGAAGTGATTGGATTGAGCCACAGCACATCAGGCGCTATCACTTGCTGTTCGTTTCCAGCAATAGACCTCGATTCAGACTCAGGAGAGTCCTGTGTGGCTCAACTTTCCCGAGAGGAAGCGAGGGTGTGATCTTGGACAGCAGGCCTGACAGCATCACAGTAACACGATGAGCTGGGGAACGTCTGGTCATGCCTCCTTGGCGATGGGGAGAAGTAGGTCTGGTGTGGTCTCCCCAAGAAGAGCTGAGCAGCAGTCACCACATGGCTGGTGGAACGAAAGTACCTTTGATGGCGAAGTGGCAGGTCCTCATGGACTACAGAGACAGGGGGGATATATAACAGACTCTGCTTAGTGTTTTTCAGGATAAAAGCTTGTGAGAAGAAGGTGGAGAAAGCACATACTGGGATCGTGGATGACAGACCGACCTTGAGGCCAGGAAAGCTGGGGAGGAGACTGTGTGACCCGTAATGGTCTCTAAATGGGTGGAGGTAGGGAGTAATGGGACGTTGCCTGGAACTGAGGTAGGTTCCGGAGAGGAACCTACATAGAAGACAGGGGTGCGGGAACTGTGGACGTGGATGGACAAAAAAGGACGGGTAAAGAAGGAAAAGCTGCAGAAGGATACAAGGATAGGGTGGGAGAGAGGAGCCACAGGGAAAAGGGAGGTGAAAAAGGGGATGAAACTATCAAAGACAAAGAAAAAGACGCCCACAGGATTGAAAGATAAGAAGTAGAGTAAAGAAATTAAGGTTAAACAGCTATCTATAAGGGATTACAAGGAAACCCTATAGAGCCCATGAAAGAAAGCATATGGATGGGTGATTATATGGACGCATTTAAGATTTTGAACAGGGAACTAAGAGCAGAGGAGGGATCAGAAAAGCAGGAATATGAGTTGGCTAAACGGTCCAGAGTCCTCATTGCAAGAGAATTTGACAGCATGGTTTTTATTAATATATGCCAGAGGCTATTGTGAGAAATTCCCAGAGTGGTGTATCACCCTGTTTAAATATATAGGCATAATAAGAATGGCCCATATAACATTTGGGGGATGTGCCTCGGTGACGTATGGTGAGGAGTTCACAGCATGATTAGCTGAGGATGCAAAGTCAACAGGGGGGAATTAGATGATTCGACAAAGAACTGGAGTGAAGTAACACTCCTGTGCCGAACACACTGCTCAATCACTGCGACAGATCCCATTCTTTTTATCACTTTAAATCCATTTTATTCATAGTATTCCAAACTTTCATCTTGCTGGTAGATGTAATCCTGTCACATGAGAGGCCACATGTATTTAAATATTTCTAATGCAGCAGATATGCCTTAACCTTTTTCTGAAGTAGAAAATATATAAGATTTATCCACCGTAGTGGATATAATATCCAATGCATTTCTCTAGCTCTTCGTCAGGGGTTCAACATGTCATAAAAAATTAAACATTAGATTAACTGTTCAAACTTCAATGCGTTCATAATACTGCATGTCACAGGGAGTTAGATGATGACGATGGAGCAAGGACTCGTAGAAAAGAGACTTGCTCAGAAGCAATCCACTTGTTTAACTCACTAACTTGTTATTAATTACATATTGTGTAAAACTAACGTGCACCACATAAACACATGAATTAGTAAAGCTTGCATATGAGTTTGCTAACGTTAACCAACTCAAACCAATTACTAAAACCGCTCTAACAGGGAAATATTTACTGCACATGTGTCAACTGCATCTACGCAATATGACATACTAAAGCTTGGAGGGAAATTCTTGCGCATGAGCAAAAGGCTATAAAATGGAGTCTTGAAGACTCGCGTGCATGGCACCTGCTTAGCTGAAATGAAATCGAGCTATTTAACTAATGCTAATGTGGGAAAAGTATTAATAAGTAAAAGGAGTTAGAGTAGAGATGGGTGGTATACAGTCAAACCATTTATTTTTTAAAATAACATCTGTCTTTCTGACTTTATCACTAGTGCGCATTTGGGCCTCTCGTGTATGGCTGAAGTAAGCTGAACCATGCGATAATTACACATGACAACTGAAAGTCAGCCCGGAAGAATGACATGCGGGTCTGGAAGAGGACAAGGTCGCATTGTGCCTAGGCCTGAGAACCAACAATAAAAGATCTAAATGAATAAGTCTACATGTTCAATTTAAAACATTTGTTGCAGATGAAATGTGAATGAGTGTGGGAAAAATAAAGCATGAATAAAAAATAAGGGAATGGGTTTGTTAAAAATGGGCTAATGGAAAAAGTGATATGTAAGCATAGTGTGATGATCTTACCCCCTTGCCTGACCAATTAGATTTCATATTTTTGCGATATTGAAACTTTAGTGGGTGGTACATGAGGAACGAAAGGTATAATTGAGATAGCTTTAGTTAGTTAGTTAGCACAAATTTGGGATGCTGTTGCTGCGGGAGGTGCTGATGCAGGAAGAGACGCTATGAGATACTGATGAAGAATTTGAATGCAGAACCCTCTATCCTAATTTAGTTGGCTTAGAAAGAAGATCGAGTAAGAATCTTGAGGAGGAAGAGTGTGTCAGAGAGGGGTGTGACTGCTATTATATGGCCATATCATCGGGAGGGTGCATGGCGCTCAGGGACTAATTCTTTTGCGTTACTGTTGGCCTCAACGATCACAACATCTACGCTACCTGTTGTACTTGCTTGGCAAGCAGTGCACTCCCTCAACCCTACACATTTCTTGGCAGGGGGATGGGCGCTGTGCTGTAACTGCTTCATATCTACTTGCACCTGTGGCTCTCCATCCCTGGCCTACTCCGGCCTACTTTGTGGCCAGTATTGCTGTGTGCACCCATTTGGTTTGGTATGCAGGCCCCCTGCACTGCGGGGCTGCGTTGCGAGGCTCGACCCTGAGCGACGTGTCTTTCAGGGTATCCACACTTCCGTGGGCTTGCTTCTATACCCGTTCTTGGGTTGCATCTCTGCCACGCTTTGCTTGCGCCTGGGGACACGGTCAGCCTCCCTGAGCTACGGGGAGGAAGGATCCTAAACAACGGACGCTGCAGTTTGATAAGGTTCCTGGCGCCACTTCTGACGACCCTACAGACATGGCAGATGGGGCACAGGGCAATGAAGATGTTGAAGACCCTGCCTCCCTCGCGGTGGCTATGATCAAGGAGATGAGGGCTGGCTTCAAGGCCCTGGACGGCACATTTGATGCGTTGGATAGGAGACTGGCTGATATGGCTGCAAAGGTCCAGGTGCATGACCGGTGGTTGGATGTCGTGGAGGCCAGGGTCTCAGATATTGAGGACGGAGCGGTGCAATTGCAGAAACGACTAGAGAGGGTGGAAAGAATTCTGAAAGAAGTGGAAATAAAGAATGAAGATTTAGAAGCCCGTAGTCGACGGAACAACGTCCGCATATTTGGCTTGCCGGAAACTGCCACGACTGGCCGCATGGACATCTTTGTGGAGCAACTACTAACAGATTTGTTTGGCAGGGAGTCATTCACAGAGGGTTTTGTGGTGGAACGTGCACAAAGATCGTTGGGACCTCGCCTTAAACCCGGGCAGCCTCCGAGACCCATCATTGCCAGACTCATGAACTTCAGGGACAGGGGCACAGCTCTTCGTTCTGCCCGTGAGTGGGGTGAGGTCCAGTGGCAAGGGAGTAGATTATAATTTTTCCCAGACTTCACTGTCGTGGTACAAGATGCGAGATGCAAATTTAATGGGGTGAAAGCCACCTTAAAGAATCTGGACCTTAGGTACGGTATGCTCTATCCGGCCAGACTGAAGGTGGATGTGGACGGTAGATCCCGCATCTTTGAAACCCCGACTGAAGCACAGGAGTTTTGTCAAGACTATATGAACAACAACGGAGCGGCGGCTACTGCACGTGCGACATCCCCTCCTCATAGTGGGTCGGAGGCCAGCATTGAACTCTTCTCTAATCCTGGGACTGGTTGATTCATTATTGTGCTTTTCTTTTGGGTTCAGCTGTGTTATTACCATATTTGTAATTTTTTCCAAGTATCACTACAGTATTCAGTATTGCCCAGCCGGTGTGGCGTTGCTGTGCCTCATGGTGAACACCGAGGTCTCTTTGCTAATTATTCCAAGTTTACGGTGTGTAAGTGCGATTTCTATATTACAATGCCTGTTCATATTGCACCGCCATTTGGTTTATGGGGTTGGGTTCTGCCTCGCCGGGGACGGGGTGAGGCTGGGAGGTGGGAGGGGGGGGGAGATATTTGCTGGTTTTTCATGGATGTTTAGATATAGCTGCACAGGTTACTGGTACATGGTGGTGGGTTGGTTTGAAAAGCTGCACGATTCTTGTAATGTTTATTAAATGGCACAGTTAGGCTCATAGCCCGGCCTTCCGGGCTCTCTCTGATGTCCTGGAATGTCAGGGGGTTGAATAATACATGAAAATGAAGGCAAGTTCTTAATTATATTGCAAGGCATAACATTGAGATAGTTTACATGCAGGAGACCCACTTGTCCAAGTCTGATGCGCCATCTATGGGGGCGAGCTGGGGTTCCCATAGATATTTTTCCAACTATAGTAGTTATGCGAGAGGGGTTGTCATATTTATCCATGAAAGGGTCCCTTTCTCTCTGTACAGGATGGTGACCAACGGGGAGGGCCGCTTGTTGATAGTTGCTGGCTCTTTGATGGGGCACAATGTTGCTCTGTTGGGCGTATATGGTCCTAGCGTAGACTCGCTTGAATTCTACCACGAGTTGCAAGTGCGCCTCCTGGCTTTGGACTCTTGCCTATTGATAATGGGAGGAGATTTTAATGTATTGCTAGATCCTGCTAGGGATAGCACCTCCTCCTTGCCAGACTCCAAACTCCGCTCACACCACGCGCTGCAGGACAACTGTAGGCACTTATCCCTGATAGATATTGAGCGCACGCATCACCCGTACCTCGCATCATACACTCACTATTCTGGGTTCCACAACACCTGGTCTAGAATAGACTATCCGTTGGTTTCCCCTGGAGCCGCTGGATGGTTTAGTAGGTTAGATACATTACCACGTACGTTCTCGGACCATTTGCCGGTCCTGCCAAGACTCAACATTCCTAGGCCTGGGGGTTATGCGAGGCAATGGTGTTTCCCTGAGAAGGCACTACAAGATCAGGTGTTTCTTGAGGAAGTGAGGGAGGCTATTGAGGATTATTTTGAGATTAACACAGGGTTGGGGGATACCTGGGCAGTGCTTTGGGAGGGCTTTAAGGCCTATATCAGGGGGGTTTGTATAGCTAAAATTGCAGGAGTCCTGAGAGCTCTACGATCCATTTTAAGCCGCATTGAGACAGAAATCACAGTCCTGGATTTGGAATTGCTAGAGAATGGGTCGGAGGCTGGCGAGGCTCGTCGTTTAGCTTTGATGATGGAGTTTCGAGAGGCCGCTGAGCGAGAATTGTTATCCCTCAGCAAACAGCATGTAGCCAGAAGATATGGGGAGGGCGAACTGCCCGGTAAGATTTTGGCACACACGCTCCGCCCCCCACACGACAAAGCCTATATCACTGAAATTACAGGCCTGAATGACCAGGTGTTATATTCTTCTCCAGACATATGCGATACGTTCCTATCTCATTTTAAAACTTTGCACACCTCCAGAGTCACCAGGGACCTTCGTGAACAAGGGGGGTACCTCGTGGAAATTGCGCTGGTATATCTGGAGAGACATATGCAAGACTTCCTGGCCATTCCCATATCCCAGGAGAGTGTATTGGAGGCGATCGATGCGCTTAGAGGTTCCTCGGCGCCCGGCCTCGACGGGTTCTCCGCAGATTTTTACAAAGCATATAAAGATATATTGGTTCCGAGATTGATAGAGGTGTATGGGGAGGCTCTTGAAGTAGGTATCCTTTCGCCAACGTTCAGAGAGGCAGTCATTATCCTCGTCCCAAAGCTGGGCAAGGACCCTAAGCTCTGCGGCTCCTACCGGCCGTTGTCCCTGCTAAATCTTGATTATAAAATACTGGCTAAAGTGATCGCTATCCGGTTGTCTTTATTAATGGAATACATTATTTCACCGGCCCAGTCTGGTTTCGTCCCCCACGGTCCACCTCGCTCAATTTATGGACCTTGTTTACAGTGTTACATAGAACAAACATTATGTCACCTCAACGTGGGCGCCACTTGGAATAGAACCATCTGTGAACTCACTTGTACCTATGCAGTATTTAATGGGAGAAGGCGGCCATTTGGCAAAATGGATAACGCATGGCATCAGAACGGGCAAGGCCATTTCACTTTTACCAATCAGGGCCAAATGGGAAGGGGATGTGGGTAGAGAGTTTAGAGATAAGGAATGGGACAGGATCTTGGAATTTCCTAAAAAAGTATCAAGGAACCCCAAATTTAAATGTATTCAGCTCATGATCATTCATAGGGCATATCTCACACCGCACCGACTACACTCCATGTTTCCTGAGGTGGTAGATACGTGCCCCAGATGTGGGGCTGATGATGCACGAGTGGTGCACATGCTGTGGGATTGTCCGAAGTTGGGGTACTACTGGACCACAGTACATGATGACCTAGCTAGGGTGGCTGCTAGAGGTAGCACTGCTCGAGAAGTGAGGAGTGTCCCCCGGGCTCCTTGCTAGTCCTTATATAAAGGTTTCACCAAAATCCACGATGAAAATCGGAGGTTTTAACAATGCTTGTTTATTGTTTCTTCATAAATCTTGTTATATTCACAAGAACATCATTAATTCACAAGAGTCTTTCATTATTCGAAAATGCACTCATATAAATCCCAATGCATTTCGGCATTACTAGGATGCCTTCTTCCAGGGGATAAATATCGTGGCGTGCACAGGAAAGTAGAATGTTGGTAACGCGTTCGTGTGAAACCTTTATATAAGGACTAGCGAGGAGCCCGGGGGACACTCCTCACTTCTCGAGCAGTGCTACCTCTAGCATTTCAATACACCCCCTGTCGGAGGGTGATACTCCGGAGCACCTCACAACTTTTGAGATTACTTACAACACGCTGTGCGTCCATCCGCACCCCATTACTAGCTAGGGTGGCGCCAGCGAAGCCTTATACCACTATGGAATACTGTTTAATGGGACTGGGGCACACTGAGAGGGGGAGGAGCGTAGCGTCCCGATTTGCTGACCTAGCCTTACTACTAGCTAAGAGAACAATCACAATGCGATGGAAGTCGCCCAGGCCACCGGAACCCGATCTTTCGCGGGGTGAGGTCTTAAGATGGGGAAGAGCGGAGGGCATGGAATTGCAACGAGAGGAGCGCAGGGGCCTGCGCAGAACCCCCATTTCCATGGAATGGAATGGAATGCACTGTTGTTAGACTTTGAAACTGGTGTTGACGTTAACATGACTCCTTCTGATACAGGAGGCAGCAGGGAAATATTGTGACCGGGGGAATGCTGACTAATGTGAATGCCGTTCTGTGTTCCTGCCAGTCGTACATACATGAAGTGTGACTATTACAATACTCATGATTGTTGTTGTACATGTCTGTATTCTTCCCCCACCCCCCCTCTCCTACTTCGCCCCCACCCCCCCACCGCACCCCTTCCTTGCCTTCTTGTTTGGGCTTCTTCCCCCTTCCCCCCCCACCCCTCCTGCCTATCCTACGGCACTTGCCCCACTAGATGAATGGAGGTGACCGCACGGACTGCCAAGTGTCGATGATATGCAACTACTGCGATAGTGTTGTGTTCTTATCTAGGACCCTAATTCGATATTCCCGATTTATGCCATTGTGAGGTTATAATCAATAATGTCCTGACAACGGCATAAGAATCAGATTCATATTCAGTAATAGCCCATGCAATCCAAAGCACGTTCTTTAAACAAACCAAGCCTCCAGCAGCCCGGGAATAAACCCCCTGCTTTTGTTTTGATTTGAACAAGAACTCCTGAAGTCCTGCAAGAACTGTTAGTTCTTGGTGACGTCTTATGTCCAACCTTACGTCAAATCCGGCACCTTTCAGGTATAAAATACCAACAGTTTCCTTAAGCAAAGACACGGTGGTTTGGAGCAGAGTGGCCATCTACTTGCCCGAGAGCCCAGCTGATGCGAGTGCCCGCGGAAGCCGCCCTTCCTGTTTGACGCACTGAGAGAGACGTTGTCTTTTTCTCCAGCCGAGAAAATCCAGCTCCGGTGTTTCCAGCCTACCCTTGCGGGTTGCTGGAATATCGAGTCCTAAGGAAAGAGATACCAGACCTCCCACATTCTATTACCAAGGTACGGAGCTGACTAAACCCTTAAGAGAATTCTTGATGCAGATTCTTGGCAAAATTATCTTAACCAACTTAACTTAACATCGCTACTTGTCCCTTCCCACATATTAGGCTTAGATCAGGTACACCGGGATAGGCTTAGTTAGAAGCACCAGTTGAGTATTTTAGTCAATGTATTTGTGTATGTATATATTTTATCCATTTTAAAGTATCATATGGCTAAGAAACCATATCAATGCTTTTACAGTATTATTTCATAATACTACTTTTACTGTACGCACTTTACTTTACTTTAAGTATTGCAATTGTGCCAATTCACTTCTCTTGTATGAGAAAGAAGACTGCTAAATAAATAACACCTTTTTATTGAAAACGCCCGTCTCTCTATTTCTCTGCATTCTGGTGAAACTAAGTATGCACTGCTGACTGAGTGAAATTTCTGTCTATTGTTTTCACACGACTCTAGAGATATACTCTTATTCTGAGGGAGCAAAGTTGTCATATTTATGCGGTTGTCGGAAACTGAATCCCTTCTTGTCTGAGCCAGGGAAGGTTATCCATCCCTCTTCATTCAAGAAAGTTTCCAGTGACCTCTGAGCTAGCTGGCGCAAACCTAAATTAAGTTTAGCATAGTCAGTAGAGACCTAGATGACCTCAGTCCTACGTCTACACTGCTGTTTATGTTATTCCAATGCGCAGAGCCTATTGGGAAAATAGGAACTACACTACACGGATGAATGGAGGTGACCGCACGGACGGGTGCAGACGGACTGCCAAGTGTCGATGATATGCAACTACTGCGATAGTGTGAATAGGAGTACAATGTCATAGAATGGGTACTGTTAGACCTAATTGCTGTGTGTGGTTATAAGGGAAGCAGACATGGCATGGGTCGTGTGTAGTTGAAATGTTAAAGTGCCGGGAAGGTTAGTGGGAGGGGGGTGTTGCGGTATAGACAGGAAATGGATCAAAATGAGAAACTGATTTATATGTATAATATTCTGTGATTCATGCAGGCAGTATACAAATGATGTAAGACTTGTACAATGTCTGTGATTACCAATGTGCATGACTGAATCCTGCAATAAAAACATTTTTAAAAAAAATACAGTGTTACATAGAATAAGACCCTAATACACCGGCCGCTGCTGTGCTCCTTGACGCCGAGAAGGCGTTCGACTCCCTTGAGTGGCCCTTTTTTCTGTCCGTGATGCGCCGTATGGGAATGCCTGAGTGTTTTGTCTCTACGACCGCCCTGTTATACACTGAGCCCACAGCTAGACTGTGCCTGAATGGTACTATCTCCGAGCCTTTTCATCTGTCTCGTGGCACTCGGCATGGCGGCCCCCTGTCCCCATTACTTTTCATTTTAGCAATGGACCCATTGGTCCGGCATTTTCAAGAGAAACACTTACACCGTGGCTTGCAGTTTCGTACCGGCCCTCTTTTGGTATCCCTGTATGCCAATGATACAATTTTATACGTTAGACTGCCCCAGCTTAACCTTGAACCCCTTATCAGGGAAATTATTCGATTTGGCAGGTTTTCCGATCTAAGTGTTAATTGGCACAAATCCGTGATTTTTCCGTTAACCAGCAGTACGACTGCATGGGAATGCGAATTCCAGCTTGAGTGGTGTCAGGATGCAATTAAGTATCTCGGAGTTTATGTGCATTTCGACACAGCCACTATCATCAGTCTAAACTATGGCCAGAAAATTCGTTCGCTGGAATCGCAGGGGGAGAGGTGTTTGCGGCTGCCTTTGTCGATGGCGGGTAGAATGGCCATTCTCAAAATGGTGATTCTCCCAAGATTTCTTTATTTCTTTAACAATATTCCTACCCTTCTCACCCACGCCTTTTTTCTACAGCTGCGTCAACTCCTTTTACAACTAGTGTGGGAGACAAGAGGCCACGTGTGAACTGGCTGACTCTGACACTGCCGTATGAGCGAGGCGGGTTTGGGGTTCCTGATATGTATCTGTACTATATGGCCATGCAATGTTGTTATTCCAATGCTTAGTACCACCCAGACGCACGAGTCCCCTATTTAAAGCCAGAGGCTGATTTGGTACTTCCGCAGAAATTGTCTGCCATTTTACCTAAAGGTATCCCAAGAGACCCTTGGTACATTCAGACTGTATCTCCCACTTGCTGGGCATGGGACAGGTTACGAACACTGTTGGGTTTAGACCTGCTGTATTCCAGATGCTCCGTCCATTACCACCCCCTTTTGTACCGCTTTTGGCCGCCATAAGTGTGGCAGGGTATGCTCAGACGTGAGTCCCTTGCTCACTTTGCCACTGGATTCAAGGAAGCCGGGCTTAAGACGGCTGGAATGCCAGAAACCAGTCCTTGGAAGCTTGTTTCTGGTCCAGGGAAGGCATGGCTTGGCAGTTCGTTCTGGACTGTTCCCATGAGGCACAGGGTCAGACTGATTTGCATATAGCCATGTCTGAACTGGGGTGGCAGAGTGGGCTAAAGAACGGTGATGGATTAAACCCAGATCTTTTGACTGGGTGTGAGTGTTTGATTGATTCAGATGCTCCGTCCATTACCACCCCCTTTTGTACCGCTTTTGGCCGCCATAAGTGTGGCAGGGTATGCTCAGATGTGAGTCCCTTGCTCACTTTGCCACTGGATTCAAGCAAGCGGGCTGAAGACGGCTGGAATGCCAGAAACCGGTCCTCAGAAGCTTGTTTCCGGTCCAGGGAAGGCATGGCTTGGCAGTTCGGGCTGGACTGTTCCCATGAGGCACAGGGTCAGACTGATTTGCATATAGCCATGTCTGAACTGGGGTGGCAGAGTGGGCTAAAGAAAGGTGATGGATTAAACCCAGATCTTTTGACTGGGTGTGAGTATTTGATTGGTTCAGATGCTCCGTCCATTACCACCCCCTTTTGTACCGCTTTTGGCCGCCATAAGTGTGGCAGGGTATGCTCGGACGTGAGTCCCTTGCTCACTTTGCCACTGGATTCAAGCAAGCTGGGCTGAAGACGGCTGGAATGCCAGAAACCGGTCCTCGGAAGCTTGTTTCCGGTCCAGGGAAGGCATGGCTTGGCAGTTCGGGCTGGACTGTTCCCATGAGGCATAGGGTCAGACTGATTTGCATATAGCCATGTCTGAACTGGGGCGGCAGAGTGGGCTAAAGAACGGTGATGGATTAAACCCAGATCTTTTGACTGGGTGTTAGTGTTTGATTGGTTCAGATGCTTCGTCCATTACCACCCCCTTTTGTACCGCTGTTGTATTCCCCGGCATTGCCGCTAACAACCCTCCACTACTTCCCATAACAGGTGAAACTTTAGTTCAGCGTACATTGGAGGAATTTCGAATTCACAAGATGGGTGACCTTTTCCCCGACAATCATATTTTCTCAGTCTTGGAGGAAGCGAGGTTCCACAAATGCTCCTTTATGGATGCCTTTGTACTGCGACGTATGCATTTCATGTTGCGGGCCACCTTCCCTTCTTTTCCGGTTGCTCCTGAACCGGCCCAGCCACTGTCCTTAATTATAGAAAGCCCAACTGGCAAGCATATGATTTCTAAATTGTAAAAACAATATGTGATGGTCCGGCCAGTCGCTGATGCTAAAACTCGAACAGCTTGGGAAAGTGATTTGGGTCAGCCCATCACTGATGATCAATGGGAGCATTGTTGCAATGTCATGAGGGAGGTGTCCCTGAATAGTAAATTTCTCCGCAGGATGTACCACACCCTGGCATGGTCCCACAAGATAGATCCCCGATAGACCCCACCAATGCCAGAAATGTTCTGCTCCATATGCTGACTTTGCTCATCTCTCCTGGACCTGTCCAAAGATACAAGGTTACTGGGTACAGGTGCACGCCACGCTGGGAGACATGCTTTCCACGACACTGATTTCCACTCCTGAGGTTGCACTGTTGGATAAATGGTTAATATCCCCAAGAAGGTTAGAAAGTTCACTGCACTTTGATTTTTGTTGGCCAAACGAGAGGTGGAGTTATTATGGGGTAGTAGGATAGTTCCTTCTCTACAGGCATGGCTTCGCAGTTTAGCGTTTTGTAATGTGAACTGCGAGGAATACGCAACCTTAGTGCCCAGCTCCTCACATCCTGTGGATATATGGGGCCCGTACAGAGCATACATCACCAAGAAACATAGTGCAGCCGGCCGCACATGAAATTGTTCCTGAAGGGGTTGGCTAGGAGCGAGGGTAGGTAGTGTGCTGCTATGCTATGATTGTTCTTCTGTGCGACACGTGTACACCACTATTGTTCGGATCAGTGTCTGGTTTCTTAGGATGGACTATGATAGATGCTGAGATGGACCTGCGGGTTGATTGGTATTATGACTTGACTAGCTTCTCTATTCCATTGCCTACTGCTGTCATGGGTTATAATATGTAATTCATATTGCATTGCATTTGTTTATGTATATGCCTTCACTGTGTACCGCTGTGAGCTTTGATTTTTGGACATGAATGTGTAAAACTGAAAAATAAAGATTTAAAAAAAAAAAAGGATATGGGACATTTTGTATATCAGTTTGTGTATGGACTGAAACCAGCGATTAGTCAGATGATTCAGCAGCACATGTTGTGCTGGCAAAGCAAGCTGATTGATAAATATTTTGAAGTACGCAAAATACTGTGGGGATGATATTGAGGCGAGACGTAGAAAATTAAAAGGGAAAATGACGTGAGCACAAGTAAAATTGGCAGAACAACATGAGAGTAAATTAAATAGTCATACTGATAATCAGGTGCAAGAGCAGAATCAGAATGATCATGCGGTGAATGGTGGAAAATCAAGAGGATGAATGAATAGAGAAAATGCAAAGAAGAAGTTTCCTTGTCATGCGTGAGGATAGCTTGGACATTGGAAGAACGAGTGTGAGCATTCAGAATAATAATGGACCAAACCAAAATTTAAATCCACAGATGCAGAATGAAGTGCTTATGAATCAGCCACAGCAGGTAGTTAATACACAGTGTAAGGTGCCACCAGCTCCTATGCCAAATTTTGTGAACCAACCAAAATACAGTGCGGACGCTGGATTTCAAGCAGGAAGTGGTTAAAAAAATTCTGTGGTTTCACAATATCTTTTATAGAATAATGATGATGAATTTACTTATTTGCAATGACGGTGCCTGAGGAGGGAGGAAGAGGAGTGCGTACTTGGTGCATCCTAACCGGTAGATCAGTCAGGTCCATTTATTGATGGAAAAGTGGAAGGTAATGATATCCCTTTTCTATTGGATACTGGTGCTACCCGTTCTACTGTGAGAACAGCATACATCCCAAACCTACCCTTCTCGGGATATTCCATCCAAGTTGTAGGAGTTTCAAATCAACTCAAGATTAGAACCCCATTCACAGACCAATGGAAGTGCACTTTGGAAATGTTCAAGACCTGCATAGATTCGTAGTTTGTGATTCTAGTCTAGTAAATCTATTAGGAAGGGATCTGTTGTGAAAAATGAATTGCACAATCTAGTGCACACCGGATGGTGTTGCTGTTCAAACCCCTGATGAAGATATTGTATATAAAATAATGCTTGCTAAACAAGGCACGGAAGTAGATGAAATGTATTCTTTGATGACAGTAAATAATTTACCAGAAGAACTGAAAACAACTGTGAACCCAGAAGTGTGGGCTTTCACGGGGAAAAGAAATTGGGCCAATGTCAAACGTAGAACCAGTGAAGGTGAGAGTGAAAGAAAGTTCAGTTTATCCCAACACCCGACAATACAAAATGAGTCCAGAGGTGAAAGCAGGAGTTGCTTCAAAAATTGACCGAATGATTAGACAAGGCATTTTAAAGGAAATAATGAATAGTCCCTGTAATTCGCCTATAATGGGACTTAAAAAGCCTAGCGGAAAATACAGGATAGTGCAGGATCTGAGAAAGATCAATAGAATTGTAGCGACTTGTTGTCCAGTAGTGCCAAATCCAGCAGTGATCCTTTATCAGATACCCTGGAATGCAGGCTTTTTTACAGTAATTGATTTATGCCAAGCCTTTGTCTTTTTTCCTTTGCACCCAGGCTGACAGTATCTTTTCGTATTTAAATTCTAAGACCGTATCTTGGCATGGTGCGGAGTTCCTCAAGGGTATGCACAGAGTACCTCCATTTTTAATCAAATCTTGAAAAAGTGTCTAGAAAAATGAGTCATGCCCAGAAATTCGGTTGTAGTACAATACATCGATGACTTACTAGTAGCATCCAAATCACGAGAAGATTGTGTTACTAACTCTGTTGCGTTACTGAATCATTTGGCTGATGTAGGACACAAAGTGTTTCCAGAAAAGTTGCAATTTTGTCAACAAGAAGTTAGACATTTGGGCCACAAAATAGAAACAGGAGTGAGAAAGGTGACCCCAGAAAGAATTAAGACAATCAAGCAAATGCAGTTACTGCAGATGCAAAGGGAGATAAGAATGTATTTCGGAGTGGTTGGTTAGTGTCAGCAGTGGATTGTTGGGTTTTCCATGCTGGCAAAGTCATTGAATTAGTTAACACGAAAAAGAGCGAAGGACCTAATTGTCTGGAAAGATGAATGTGTGGAAGTAATTGTGAAATTGCGAAATTGTTTGTGTGAGGCCCCTGCTTTAGGCATGCCAGATTATATGAAATAATTTGCACTGTTCTGTTGTGAAAGAGAGAGTTGTGCACTTTCAGTCTTGACTCAAAGGCCGAAGGCATGAATTAAGCCGACGTCCCTCGGTTTATTTTTCTGCTACTTTGGATCCTGTGGTTTCAGCTTTACATGGCTGCTTAAAAGCAGTGGATACTACTTGTATGAGTCTGGAGCAAAGTGAGTCAATTGTAATGGGACATACTGGCAAGGTTTATTTCCCACATTCAGTTGAGATTCTTTTAACAAGAACTCAAACACAGCACCTTACCCTTATTCGGATGACTAAGTATGAAAGAGTGATTCTTGGAGCAGAAAATGTAACAGTAATTAGGTGTACAATGGTAAATCATGCCACATTATTGCCAGATCCACATTGCGAAGAAGTGAAAGATGAAGTGGATCATGATTGCTTGGATGTGACTGAGATGTGTACCAAGCGCCGATCTGACATAAAAGAAGAGCCCCTGAAAGAGCCAGATCATGAACTATTTGTAAATGGTTCATGCCTGAGAATAGAGGGAGGAGAACTCAGTGCAGCGTACGCTGTTTGCAAGGTATATGGGGTTGTTGAAGCATCCTGTTTACTGAATTGGTGGCCTTAACAAAGGCATACAAAATTGGGAAAAATTAAAGAATTATCATATTTACGGACAGTCAATATGGTTTTGGGATTTTGCACAACTTTGGCCAGCTCTGGAGGCAGGGGGGATTTCTGACTTCTTCAGGATCCCCCATAAGCAAATGTAAAAATGTGAAAGAATTGTTGGAAGCAATACAATTGCCAAAGGAAATAAAAGTGGTCAGGTGTGCTGCTCAACAGTCAGGAAATTACTATGTTGCAGCAGGTAACAGATACACTGACAAAATTGCTGAATATAGTGCGAGAAACAACATGGCATTAAATAGAAAAGTTGAAACAAGTGAAATCAGCTACCAACTTATGTTTTTCTCAGTTTTAGAAACATGGGATGAGGTGAGACAGTTGCAGGATGAAGTTGAGGTAAGTGAAAATGAAAACTGGATAAAAGCAGGTTGTGAAAGAAGAGCAGAGGATGAGGTATGGGTGTACACTGATGGCAGACCAGCCATGCCAGACTGCTTACTCTCTCAAATGGCAAGAATGTATCGTAGGGACACAAATGTTAGTAGGGATGCCATGATCAGACTATTCAGACAGAATTGGTACAATGCAAAGTTCAGGGTAAACACAGAGAGCCTTTGCCAAAGATGCTTAATTTGTCAGCAGCAACATCCAGGCAGGAAAAACAGTGGTTAGTTGGGGAAATGTTTTTAAAGCGGAATGACCATTCACAAGATTGAAGCTTGACTTCATAGAGTTGCCTCCAAGCAACAGAATGAAGTATGGCCTTGTCATAGTGTGCTTGTTTTCTCGATAGGTGGAAGCATACCCCACGAGAAGAAATGGCAGCCTTACAGTTGCCAAACTACTGTTGAGGGAGTTAATACCTCGTTTTGATTTTCAGTCACTTTGGAATCAGCTAGAGGACCTAATTTTAATAATGAAATAAGTTGTTTAAACTGTGAAGCATTCAAAATTGAGCATAAACTGCACTGTGCATATTGCCCTGAGGCTTCTGGAGTGGTTGAGCAATTAAATGGCACAATCAAATCAAGGTTAAGTAAAGTGTGTGCGTCCACATCACTGAAATGGCCAGATGCATTGCCTCTTGTGTTGATGGAACTCCGAAGTATTCCTAACAGAAAAACAGGATTGAGTCCACATGAGATACTCATGGGAACGGCAATGAGACAAGCATTTATTCCTGGTCACAAATTGATTAATATAACTGATGATCTGGTGTTGGATTATTGCAAAGAATTGGCTTACCTAGTGTGTTCTGTCTCTCATCAGGTTGGAGAAGACGCAGTTGCCAGGCAGCCAGCACAGGCGCATGATTTGAAACCTGGAGACTGGGTGCTTAGCACCCAGGTGGGATAAACCACGTCAAGTCATACTGGTCACTACTACAGCAGCTAAGTGTGCAGCTTTACCCGGTTGAATACATACAAGTCATACCAAAAGAGTTCCATTCCCCACTGTAGAAGAACCACAACTTAGTGAACCAGTTAAAATAGCTGAAGGTTGTGACGTCGAAGAATGTAGAGTGATAGATTCTGAAGCAATAGACTAGGAACAACCAAGCACAAGTTAGGAGGGTTGGATACCAGTGAATAATATACCTGAGGTTGTTATTCAAACAAGAAGAAGAACAAGATTAGAGAGACAGGAAAGTAGTGAGGACCAGATAGGTGTAGAAGAACATGCTCAGGAAGAAGTGAACAAGACTACTCGAGACTCTGAGCAGGACCAGACAGGGAAAGAAGAACATACTCAGGCAAACAGACCCACCAAAAGGCCTGAGCAGGGACAGACAGGAATAGAAGAACAAGCTCAGGCAGCAGAAGAGGCAGTTGTAGTAAGACCTGAACAGGACCAGTTAGGAGAATAAGAACTAGTTCGGGCAGAAGAAGATCAATTTGAAATAAGACCTGAACAGGACCAGATAGTGGAAGAAGACCAAGTTCAGGTGGATGAAATAACAAATAAAAGACCTGAACAGTACAGGTAGAGAGTGACACAGAACAAGAACAGATTGTGCCTAAATATAACGAAAATAAAAGAGCTCTAGAGAAAGACGAAGAGGGTGAAAGTGCAGAACAAGTTAAAAGGGTCAGAAAAGGTGACAACTGGGCAGGTGGAGTCAAAAGATTAAGATACTATCTGAGAAAGACAAATAAAATATCTGAGCAAGTGAATGAGGTCACAAGTCAAACTCAGTATACAGCCAATTGTGAAAAATGCTCGAAGAAGCCCAAGACTGAGAATTCTGAATATGTTTTGTTCCCGGACCGCAGAGACTCTAATTACGGCCTTCTTTTGAAATATGAAACTGTCCTAACTGAACATTTGATTTTGCCTTGAAAAAGCCCACGGCCTAAATAGGCCCTATGAGCGAAACATGTGTCAGCTGCCCTTCCATACAGAGGAAACATTAAATAAAACTTTTGCATGTTAAACTTTCATAGAACACCTGATTTTTCATATGAATTTCTGTTGACAATTGTGAGGGCACAATCCTCTACCTTTTTTTGTACTTATCCCCATAATGGCTCTTGGGTGAAGCTTTTTGTGAGGAATGTGCCACAACAAACTTGGGCCATGACAATTGTAGCACTTAAACCCAGAAATCTCCACCCAAACATCTATTCGTAATATTAGAAGAATTAGAAAATATTGATTTGCGTGAAGAGACAGAAGAAGTAAATGCTGCACAGATTGATGAAGGGAAAGGGAGGCCACCTTGAAAACCAAAAGTTTGAACTTACAAGTTAAAAAACAGAAAAGGAGAGAAATCTTCTTAGACTAAAATGGCTAAAAACAGGGTTACTGAGCGACCAAAAAGAAGTTGCACCCAAAGATGCTGTAGAGCTCGCATATGTAGCATTTTATTAGTGGTTTCACTATGGCTATTTGTAACAGTGGCAGTTCCATTTTGATGATAAAAAATAGAAAGAATGATACAGATACTAATGAGAAAACAGCTACCATGAAAGTTGGTAGAGTAGAATTAGAAACAGCAGATAAGATAGATTTACATCACACAGTATCAGATAATGACACGTCTTGAAATGTCTATACCAAGTTGTTATTTCAATATGTAGATACAATGGAGTTTAGTGATTGTTACGTTTGTATGAAATTACCAGCTTCAGTGTCAGAAGGAGTTACATACCATTATTTACCTTTAACATATGGCATTTCATGTAGTGTACTAACAAGTTTGTTCTATAGAACACAAAGACTTCAGTATTATTATTCAAACTTAGATGTAGTATTTTCAGAACTTTCCTATTAAAAAGAATATGAATCCAGTACTTAGTAATTTATGGGTTTATTTTTCCTAACAATGAAGTCAATAGATTTAGTCAAGGCACACAAGAATAATCTAACATGTATATGACGTGAAGAAGAGAAAGTTTTTTTAAATGTAGTTGAGGAAAGGAGACAGGATTTCCAAAAGAAGGCTGCTGAAAAGAAAACCCATGTACATCCATGGGCTGGGAAAGAGGGAATTTATGCAACTGGCAAGGCTCAGGCTGCGATGTCCGTCCCTGGACTTTGAGAAGAAATGGAAAACCTGTCTCCATAGTTTAAAGACAGATTATAATAATGTATTTATTGGTTCCAGTGAATGTGAACAAAAATTCTGATTTTGGGAGGTTGGGGACTAAAAATGGGAACTGATCCAGTATTTCCTGGGGTTTACTACGTGTGTGGGAATAATGCTTACTATAAGTTACCTGCACCATGGTACGGAAGCTGCTACTTTGGGATAGTATTGCCGAAAATATATAATGTAAAAAGAATCACTGGAAGCAATGAAAACACTAATGAACTAACACGAGGAAAGAGAGCTAGTTGTTCAGAAATAATAGGTGACATATTTGGTGCATTGATAACTTCAGTGGGAGTCCTTCTAAATTCACATAGAATTTGTCAATTGTCAACAATAGTTGATCGTCTCTCGACCGATACTGCTGAGGGGTTTCTTGATGATTAATGCGGAGATGGTTGCGATTAGGTCTTTGGTTTTACAAAATCGTCTTGCGCTTGATATCTTATTGGCAAAAGAAGGCTGAGTCTGTAAAATGCTGAAAGTACAACACTTATGCGGCGCGCCTACTCTACAACATCCCCCGCTGGCAGTCAGCTAAGAACGCCCTGAGGGAACTCCATTGGCTCCCTGTGGCGGCAAGAGTGCAATTTAAAGCCATGTGTATTTTACACAAATCGTTCCATCGAACGGGCCCTGTAATTCTACACCCTATGGTCACGCCATATGTCCCGTCCCGTTCCCTTCGCTCTTGCACCCTCCAGCTGGCAACGTCCGTAAAAATCAAGAAAGCTCGCTGGGGAGGCCGCTCTTTCTCTCATACGGCGGCGAGACTTTGGAACTCCCTCCCGCTCTCTCTTCGGGAACACAACAATCACATGTCCTTCAGGAAGGCCCTGAAAACGCACCTGTTTGCTAACACCTGCTAATCTACCCCAAGCCCGCACTAAGTAATCATTCACAAGCGCTGCGAGGCCTCCGGGTAGCTATGCACTATACAAGTGCAATTTTCATTTCATTTCATTTCATACCTGATAAAAGTAAGGAAACCAGAGGGTATATTAAGAATATTACAAAAATTCATGAAAATCTGACACCACTGGAGGTTGACAGTGTATGGGAGAGCCTAACAAAGAGTATTTCTTCAATAGGGACTTGGTTTACTGGTTTAGGGAAAAGTGTTTTAGGTCAAATAGTACTTCCATTAGTTGGTATAACAATAATAGTTTTAACAATAATTATATGGTGCAAATGTTGCAGAAATAAAGGAAAAGGAAGATATGAAGTAAATGGAAAACGAAAGAAAATTAAGTATGAAGAGATTCAGCTGGAGGAAATGAAAGGAAACTTATATATAAAGATGAAAGATTTAGAAAACAAAGATGAGATTAAGGATGAAAAAGAAGGAAAAGAAGGAAAAGAAACTGAGATGGGCTAAAGTTGGCATCTGATTAGGGATGGGTAATTTTTTGATGGCTCAAAATGCCATCAGAGAGAGGATTGATGGAGCAAGGACTCGTAGAAAAGAGACTTGCTCGGAAGCAATCCTCTCGTTTAACTCACTAACCTGTTAATTACGTTTTGTATAAAACTAACACACCACCACATAAACACATGAATTAGTGAAGCTTGCATACGCGTTTGCTAACGTTAACCAACTCGAACAAATTATTAAAACCGCTCTAACAGGGAAATCTTTACTGCACATGCGTCAACTGCATCTATGCAATATGACGTACTAAAGCTTGGTGGGAAATTCTTGCGCATGAGCAAAAGACATTCAAATGGAGTCTTGAAGACTCGGGTGCATGGCACCTGGTTAGCTGAAATGAAATTGAGCTATTTAACTAATGCTAATGTGGGAAAAGTATTAATAAGTAAAAGTGGTTAGAGTAGAGACGGGTGGTATAAAGCCAAACCATTTTTTTTTAAAAATAACATCTGTTTTTCTGACTTTATCACTAGTGCGCATGTGGGCCTCTCGTTTATGGCTGAAGTAAGCTGAACCATGTGATAATTGTGCATGACAACTGAATGTCAGCCCGAAAGAATGACATGCGGGTCTGGAAGAGGACAAGGTCGCAGTGTGCCTGAGCCTGAGAACCGACAGTGAAAGATCTATATGAATGAGTCTACATGTACAATTTAAAACATTTGTTGCAGATGAAACTTGAATGCGTGTGGGAAAAATAAAACATGAATAAAAATTAAGGGGATGGGTTTGTTAACAATGGGCTAATGGAAAAAGTGATATGTAAGCATAATGTGATGATCTTCCCCCCTTGCCTGACCAAATAGATTTCATATTTTGCGATATTGAAATTTTAGTGGGTGGTACATGAGGAACGGAAGGTATAAATGAGATAGTTTTATTTAGTTAATTAGCACAACTTGGGATGCTGTCGCTGTGGGAGGTGCTGATGCAGGGAGAGACGCTGTGAGATGCTGATGAAGAAGCTGAATGCAGAACCCTCTATCCTAATCTAGGGCCTGATTAAGATGGCGGACGGACCAGCATCCGTCCGCCACCCCCGAGGTGGAGGGACCGTCCACAGGGGCTGCGGCGTTCCCTCCCTCGGAATTAGGATGTGACCACCACCCTGGCGGTCACATCCCCTATATTTAACATGGCGGCGGATGCTGCTTCAAGCAGCACCCGCCGCAAGGTTAAATGTGCATGTTTTCAATTGCATGCACGAAGTGGCAGGCCCCGCGTGGTGCCTGCCGCTTCGTGCATGCAAAGGCAGGGGGGTACCATAGGCACCCCCCATGTGCACCCCCCACCCCCCAACACCCCTGGGGGCCCGCAACGGGCCCTCATACTCAAAACACCATATGCTTTTCTACGGCGGAAAACCCGCCGTGGAAAAGCATGTCTCCGCCGGCATCCTAATATGGCTGGCGGTGTCTGATAGACACCGCCGCCATATTAGAGCTTTTCCGCCGCGGTCGGAAGGCGACCGCAGCGGAAAAGCGGCGGACGGAAACATGAACCCCCAGCCATCCTAATCTGGCGGGGGTCTTTTCTGTGTCCGCAGCGGTGAATCCGCATCCTCCGGGCCGGGGGTGGCTTCCGTCGGCCCGGAGGATGCGGATTCACTGCAATCCTAATCGGGCCCTTAGTTGGGTTAGAAAAAAGATCGCAGAAGAATAACGAGGAGGAAGAGTGTCAGAGAGGGGTGTGACGCGACCGTCGGTGTTAGAGAGGTCATTTATCCTGTCCTGAATCCTGTCCTGAAGTCTTTGTCTCCTGAACTATCCCAGGGGACCCTTACCAGCCCTTTGGCCAGGGGGTTGGTCTTCACACCATCCTGGGTAAATATAATTTTGTGCACTTGCAGATATCCTTTTCTCTCTGTCTTCTCCTTTCTGAGCATAAGTCATTGCAAAATTTGAAGTATGTGTTCAATGACTGATTAATTGAATTTGAATTTTCTCTCCTAGGAGTGATGGTGACTGTATTGTATTTTTGAAGTGGTTCACATGCAATTAATTTAGATAAAGACTTAAACTTACCCGAGTCTGTGGTTATTTACTTCAAGGTATCGAAATAAAAAGAATTTTGTTCATTATCCGCAATGGTACGAGAGGACAGAGGATGCCAGGTTGTTGTGAGAGGAGTTTCAAAACAGGTATAAGTTGGGGTATACATAGCTGTGTTGCAGGACGGGGGTGGAGAACCTTAAATCTGTCAAGCAACATCCCCATATGCCGAAGGAGAAACTGGAGAAGGAGGTGCAGGAAGGCAGAATAGCAGGCCCAATTGATGAGTGGCATTTGGCCAGGTTGATAGTGTTGTCCAATTGGGGTGCTACTGAAAAAAGAGTTGGTAATACAAGCTGATTCAGTCCTATCTCGATGTCCGGATCAAAAGGCATATCTTTGATAACATTTAAAAGGTCCATGGTGTCCTTAACAAAAGATTTCTGTGTGACAACCGATTTGCGTAGAAAGTAGTCCGCGTATTGCGATAACGGTTCCAAAACAAACTGTATCCCCAAGACAATAGGCCTGCCCGGTGGAGGCCGGGCAGGCTTATGAATTTTTGGGAGGATGTAGAATGCAGGAGTTCTGGGGCTGGTATTCACCAGAAACTCTGCTTCTTTTACCGAAATCCAATTCTTTTCTTTGGCTTCTCCTACCATCCTTTTAATGATGGTGAGTAATTCAGGGGTGGGATCTTTGTTCAGTGGCTGGTAGTTGGCGCGGACATTGAGTAAACGGTAGACCTCTGTCTCATAGTCGCTTGTATTAAGCACAACTACCGCTCCTCCCTTATCCACGCTTTTTATTGTTGCATCACTGTTGTTTTGTAAACTCCTCACAGCTTCCCAATCCGATCTAGACATATTCTTGTAGTTGGTATTTGATTGTTTTGTTTCCAACAGTTCTATATCCTGAAGAACTTTAGACTCAAAGACCGCAATTTCAGGGCCCACAGACCCCCCCAGGGGTACAAAAGTAGAGGGTTTCCTTAGGTTGGTATTGAACCCTCTTTGGTCTTCCTGTGGTTGATTCGCAAAAAAATGTTTTACGTTAGATTTTTCGGACCGTTTAAAAAACACTCTACTCTACATTTAAAGGAGTCATGGGTTGGTGTCGGAACAAAGCCCAAACCTTTGTTAAGTACTCTTAATTCGTTTTCAGACAGGGTATAGTTAGACAAATTAACCACTATGTTATTTATAGGGGTTATCTGCCCCTGCTCCCGGTTTGTCATGGGGAGAATGCTTGCCATTGAGGTGGAGGACGATTGCCCCGACCTCTTCCTTTTCCTGTTTGGCCTCCGCCCCTGTTGGCCCCTTGACCCTGGCCTAAAAAAGAGCGTAACAACACCCCTAGGTCTGCGTTGTTTTGTTCCTGGGGGTTGAATCTCACTCTACTAGTTTGGGGCCTATCTTGTTCGTCCTCACTGGATGTGTTGACGAATGTCCAATTCGCAGGGGTGCGTCTTTGTTGTTGTCTGCCACCCCGCCCTCTACGTGGCCCACTTTGATTAACTTGTTCTGGCCCTGACTGATAGTATGTATCATTAACGTAGGGAAATGCCCATTCATGAGAGTATCTTTGAAGGTTTCTTTGGAGGCCCTTGATTTTCTGGTTGATCATGTAACTCTTGTATTCGTTCAGGTCGTCTTGTATTTTGGAGAGATGTTCTTTAGCATTAGTAAGGGTGTTTTTACGACTAATGCTTTCCTCCAATTCTAAAATTTCTTTCAAGAGTTCCTCACTCAATCGTTGAGCTGTGCTAATGATGAGAATTAGCCAATCCCTGGTGCATTTGTTGGCTATATAGCTCCAGTCTGCCCTGAACTTTTTGTCATCCAGAAAAATCCTGGGCTCTATTCTCACTAGGAGTCTTGCTGGTGAGGCTCCTGATGTATAGTATTCAGACATTAACGCCTCATGAAGGGCGTTCCTAACTTGTTTCTTTTTGAGATTACTAAGCTTCTCCTATTCTTCTCTAACTGTTGTGTTCCCTAGAAAAGGAGAATCAGAGAGTAGTGAAGGTCCAGCTAAAATTGCAGCTATTTGATCATCTGTAATTGCTAGACAATTTTTGTCCATAATATGGACAAAATTATCAGCTAGATGTGACAAGTGGGGGAACCCTCACACACAGGAAGACAAAACAGAGTGGCGTATAAAATCAAGGGAACATTTACTCTTAGGGCAAGAAAAGAAAAGCTCTCACGGCTGAGCCGCCGTACACACTGCAGTAGACAAAAAGGAGCTTAGAGGGAAAAAAACGGTCATTGGTCACCCTCCACTCAATTATATATTTTCAAAACAAGACCTAGACCGACCAGGCATAGAAAATTCAATATATGGGTGGTGCACCACTGGACATTCGACAGCACATCCAGTGAGGACGAATAAGATAGGCCCCAAACTAGTAGAGTGAGATTCAACCCCCAGGAACAAAACAACGCAGACCTAGGGGTGTTGTTACGCTCTTTTTTAGGCCAGGGTCAAGGGACCAACAGGGGCGGAGGCCAAACAGGAAAAGGAAGAGGTCGGGGCAATCGTCCTCCACCTCAATGGCAAGCATTCTCCCCACGACAAACCATAGCAGGGGCAGACAACCCCTATAAATAAGATAGTGGTTAATTTGTCTATTGGGAAGCTGTGAGGAGTTTACAAAACAACAGTGATGTAACAATAAAAAGCGCGGATAAGGGAGGAGCGGTAGTTGTGCTTAATACAAGCGACTATGAGACAGAGGTCTACTGTTTACTCAATGTCCGCGCCAACTACCAGCCACTGAACAAAGATCCCACCCCTGAATTACTCACCATCATTAAAAGGATGGTAGAGGAAGCCAAAGAAAAGAATTGGATTTCGGTAAAAGAAGCGGAGTTTCTGGTGAATACCAGCCCCAGAACTCCTGCATTCTACATCCTCCCAAAAATTCATAAGCCTGCCCGGCCTCCACCGGGCAGACCTATTGTCTCGGGGATACAGTCTGTTTTGGAACCGTTATCGCAATTTTGCGGACTACTTTCTACGCGAATCGGTTGTCACACAGCAATCTTTTGTTAAGGACACCATGGACATTTTAAATGTCATCAAAGATATGCTTTTGATCCGGACATCGAGATATTGGTAACAATAGACATTGAGTCGTTGTATTCCTGCATCCCTCAGGATGCCACGCTTGTGGCAGCAGCACGCGCCCTGAGGGCGCAGGAATGGTTCTATGATGCACCACAAACCTTCATTTTGCAGTGCATCGAATTGGCCCTGACTAGAAATTTCTTTTGTTACAAAGACCAGATGTTCTTGGAAACTACGGGTCCCTCAATGGGGGCTTCGATGGCACCCAGTCTGGCCTGTATCTATGTTGGCCAATTCGAGGAGCACGTCGTCTATCCTACCACCAATCCCTTCAGAGACCATGTCCGTCTCTGGAGGAGATATATAGACGACGTGCTCTGTTTCCGGTCTGGGGACAAAGCCAGACTCCTAGAATTTCTCAACTGGCTTAATGTACAAGACCAATGCCTGCGATTTACGTGGTCTCATAGTCGAGAATCAGCAGTTTACCTGGATTTAGACATTGCAGCCAGCAATGGTGGGCTTGTCACCAGTGTCCATCACAAACCCACCGACAGGTACTCTCTTTTGCCGTATGACTCATACCATCCGAGGGCCTTGAGAGACAATCTGCCGGTGGGTCAGTTTCTCAGATATCGCAGGAACTGTTCGACCACAGAAATATACAAGGACCAGGCACAAGTCCTGTGTGAGAAACTTGAGAAGAGGAACTATCCAAATAAGATCATAAAACAAGCTAAGAAACGTGCTCTGAATACACCCAGAAGTGCCCTTCTTGAAGTTAACCGTAAAGAAAAGAGTGATTGTCTCCCCGTTGTTATGACTTTTGATCCTTTGGCCACAAAAATAAGGCAATCTATACGCAAGCACTGGTCCTTGTTGTCCAGCGGTGATTTCAAAATGCCCCCGCCCAGGTTTGCCTTCAAGTGTTCAAGTAACCTTAAGGACAAACTTGTCCATACTAGGCCGCAGGATAGAAATAAGTCAAAAAACAGCACAATCCCCAACGGACATTTTCCCTGTGGAGGATGTTCGGTCTGTCCTTTAACGTTTAAGACATCTGAGGTCACTTTGCAATCAGGCAGAAAATGGTTCTTAACCCAGTTCAGCAATTGCAATACCACGAACGTGGTATATAGACTTGAGTGCGAATGTGGGTTACAGTATATTGGACTCACCACCCGAAAAATTAAAACACGGATACAAGAACATCTCAGCACTATCAGGGTAGGGAAACTTTTTTTTTTTTTTTTTTTTTGGAAAGACGTTTATTAAGTACTATCAAATATACACTGCGTCACGCCAACAACCCGGAGGCATTCGAGTATTTCATCAGGCAATCACATTACATCAAATACAGCTATATACACGCAAAAGTCACAGCTGTGAAGGATAATATCATGACAGTACGCATAATCAGTTATCAAATCTATTCGTCTTACTTTTTGTAAATTTTTTTTTTGAACAGTGTTAACTCCAACTCGTGCGGTATCTAAACTATAAAGGGGGTATTCTACCATTTATCAGTGCTGAGCCTATATCAAACATGGTGCGCTATACAGCAAACACTGCCGAGCCGTCTAGTTGATCCGGAACAAGCCCCAGTGTCTGAAAATGAGAACAGTCTATTACAGCAATGCTCAGTCTTCAAGAAACGGCCGCATAGCGCCTCTGCAACACCACTGCGTCACACTTTTATGGCCAGTTTGGCCTGCCTAGGGGCAAAAGGAGGACATCAATACCAGCAGTCGAGGCCACAGCCCGCGGGCATAACAACTTGCAGTAGCACAACAGCAACGACAGTCTCAGGACTCCTCAGTGGACATCTCTAACAGATAACATTGCAGTGGAGCCCATATATCGGTGGGTCTGGATGTGACAGGCAACAGCTCCGAGTAGGTATGCAGTTGTTCCTGGCAATAAACCAAATCATTCACCCAATCCTTGAACTTGGGGGCTCTCCCTCTCCCCCACCTGCATGCCACCCTTCTCTTGGCCAACAACATAGCTAGCGCTACATATTTGCGGTGAGCTGCCTGAAGCGGTTCCACATACCCCAGCAGTGCCAACACCGGAGATGGATCCACCAGTGTATGTATCATTTTGGAAATGGCTGTAAATACCTGTAGCCAATAACGGTGAACCTGGTCACACCCCCATGCAAGGTGTAAGAAATCTGCGTCCGGAGCCCCACACCTATCACAATCAGCAGTAGCTCGCAATTGAAATCTGTGTAGCCGTGCAGGTGTGTAATAAAGTCTGTGTATAAATTTGTAGTGAATGATCCTGTATCGACTACTAGACGATATGCGCTCCGTCTGCTGCAAACAGAAAGTCCACTGTCTGTCTGTGAGGGTCGTGCCCAACTCCTGATCCCACTTCTCTCTGGCTGGTAATTCTGCATATTCTACGTTAGCACGGATCGATCTATAAAGTGTGGACACCAATTTGCTGGGATTATCAGCTAGGAGAATGTGTTGTAGTGGTACAAGGACAGGCGGTTCGTGTGGAAAGTCAGGTGTCACCGCCTGCAAACCGCGCCGGAGTCTGAGAAAGACATCTAACGGTGTGGGATGGTGACCATCGTAGAGCTGGTCCCTTGAGCGAAACTTGCCATCACGGTACAGATCTCCCCATGTTCTAACACGTATTTTCTTTAGCAGTTTCTGAAATCCTGGCTCTTGTAAAAGCAGCATTTGTGGGTGATAGACCAACGGCAACAGGGGGGCGTATAGCAACTTCAGGTCTAGTTTTGAGCTGATATGCTGCCATGCAGTAACAGTGCTTAACACAGTGTTAGGGGTTTTATCTCTGCCCTCTACAGTGGAGTAAAGCGCCCCCTCAATAGGAATGGGATGCGCCAGCCAATGCTCAGCCGCCAATTGGGGCATGTATCTAGGCTGCCTTATCCAGAAATAAGCGAAATGGGCCTGGGCCGCGCGGTAATACAGCTCAAAATCCGGGATTCCAAAGCCCCCCTGTGAGTATGGCCGAACGAGGACTTCCCATTTGAGTCCCGGCGATTTCCCGCCCCACACTAGGCGCAGTAATTCAGTGCGCAACAGTCGAAAAAAATAACTCCCCGGGTGGAATGGTATGTTCAAAAAGAGATAAAGTAACTGAGGGAGTATCACCATCTTAACAAGCGATGCCCTGCCAGCCATGGACAGTGGAAGGGCAATCCACCTGGAGATGTTATCACTAATCTTGTCCATGACAGTGCCATAGTTAGCACGCATCAGCGCCTCCCTGTCTTTCTCAATTCGTATCCCCAAATACTTAAAATCACCCTCACACCAGGCAAGCGGATAATCTAAGGCGAACTTGTGCGTTGAGGTTGTAAGTGGGAATATACATGACTTGCTCCAGTTAATCTGGACACCAGAGAGGACCCCGAAGCGCACACATTCTCTAAGGATAGGATTCAAGTTCATATCTGGGTGGCGAACATAAAGCGTGATGTCATCAGCATACATCGAAACCAGTATTTGCCTCTGAAAGCACCTCAATGCGCTATCTCGGTGATGTTGACGCAACTTGGCTGCAAGGGGCTCAGTGGCTAAGGCAAATAGTAGCGGGGAAAGGGGGCAGCCCTGTCTCGTTCCCCTGGAAATAGTAAATTCAGGGGACAGTTTGCCGTTAATGAAGACTTTGTCCACCGGATCTGTATACAATAACCTAATCCAGGATATGAAGATGAGCGGAAACCCCATACGCCCAAGTACCCGGAAGACATAGTCCCACTCCAGCGAATCAAACGCCTTGGTGGCATCAAGAAAAATGGCAGCCATTGGCAAGTCCTCATGAACCGAGTCATAGATTGAAAAAAAGGTGCGGAGGTTGTGCGTTGTCGCCCTACCCGGAACAAACCCAGCCTGATCAGGGAGGATCAAATCAGGCAACAGAAGGCTAATGCGCGTGGCTATTAATTTGGCAAGAATTTTTACGTCGCAGTTCAATAGCGACAGGGGCCTATACGAATCACATCGGGTAGCTGGTTTCCCAGGCTTGAGAAGGGATGTTATCAGGGCGATCCTCATGGAGGCGGGCAGGTGGCCTACTGTAGTGTCGGCTTCAATCGACAGACGGAGCCGACATGAGTTAGAACAGAAGTTGTTTATTTAACAATAAGTTAAGCCTCTGCGACCTCAGCCACAGCCTAACAGTCGCTGTCACCGCCTCAGTGTCCCCGGCGCTCGCCTTGGAACGCTGGTCGCGGTGACATTCTAAATGATGTCACCGCGAGCAGCACCATTACACGCGGAGCCGCCGGGGGTCAAAGAGGGAGATACCACACATCCCCCTCCCTTGCGGCAGTTGAAACATAGGATAACACAAGGTGCAGGAACCAGAAATGGGGTAAGATCATACGTTGGGTAGGATGGCGATAGTCACATCATTACATATTGGTCAAAGCGCCTGGGAGGCCTGGTCACTCTCCTGCTGGGCCTGTGGCCCGGATGATAAACACCTGACGGTCTCCTGACAGTGAAATCGCTATCCCTACCAGGACCCCTCTTTTCCCCCTCAGCATCAACAGGGACTTCTACAGGAGGGTGGTACTTCACAACTCTCCCTAGGTTCCATATTTTCCCTTCTTGGGTTTTGACTGCATTCTTGAAAAGTTTTGTGATTTTCGTGGGACTGCTGTACTCTGACCAGCTTGCCTTCCCTGTGGGAGCTTTGATCTTGATACTGTCACCTACTTTGAACTCAACCTCCCGAGTGGCCTTGCGTTGGTCATAGCCTACTTTCCTAGATTTCAAGGCTCGTTCTTGCCTCCTCAGGCTATCCTTTTCTTTGGTGCGCTCAGACCACCCCTTGTGCCATTCCATCCACCCCGGAGCGAGCTTGGTGTTGGGTTTCCTCGCGCGGAGCAATTCGAACGGGGTGACGCCCGTCGTCTGATGTGGGGTGAACCTGTATGCTTCCAGACGCCTCCACACTTCTTCTTTCCAACTTATGCCACTGGCTTTGGCCAGCTGGATACTCTCCTTGATGGTTTTGTTGAAGCGTTCGACCATGCCATTGGTCTCTGGGTGGTATAACGCGCATCTCTTGTGTCTGATGCCCTTTTCTTCCAGGAAGTCTTCCATCTCTTTGGAGCACAGTTGCACTCCGTTGTCGGTGAGGATGTTGCTGGGGAGCCCCTCTCGGATAAATACCTCCTGCAAGAATCCGATGACAGTCCTTGTCGTGACTTCACTGACGAGTTTTATCTCCGGCCAACGAGAATACAGGTCCATGAGCACCAGCATGTAGGGTGTCCGCAGCTCCCCAGTCATCGGGCCCACGATGTCCAACGCTAACTCGTCCCAAGGTCCTGACGGGGGCGGCCTACATACCATCGGTGGGGTCTGCTGCTTCAAGACTTTGTCGCTATTGCAGCACGGGATGCACTCCCTGATTCTCCTTTCGGTGGCTAAGTCCATGTTCGGCCACCAGTAACTCTCCCTGAGCCTTTGCTTGGTTTTGGTGATACCTAAATGCCCTTCGTGAGCTATTTCGACCAGGTTGTCTCTCACGGTAGCTGGTGGTACGAGTCTTGTTCCCCTGAACAGGCATCCGTCAACAATGGTCAACTCATCCTTAACAGCCTGGAAAGGCCGCAGATCTTCATCACGTTTGTCCCCGTGCTTCCATCCATCTCTCACTCTTCTGCAAACTTCTTCCATGGTCTTGTCCTCTTCTTGTGCCTTCCTCCACGTTTCTTCACCTAACGCCTTCTGGATGGTACAGACATTCTCGACCATGTATCCTTCTTCATCTTCATCGGTCTTGTCTCGCATTTCACATGCTTCTACATCACTGACAAGTCTGGACAGGCAGTCAGCTGCAAGGTTTTGCGTTCCTGGGACATACTCGACATTGAATGTATACTCCTGGAGATTGACCACCCAACGCCTTATCCTACTGGAGATGGCATCCAAACCCTTCTTGCTGAACACTTCTACCAGCGGTTTGTGGTCGGTTCGGAGAGTGAACTGTGTGCCCCACAGGAAGTCTCTGAATTTGCCTACTGCCCAGGATACCGCCAATGCTTCCTTTTCGATGACTGAGTAGTTGTTCTCAGACTTTTGAAGTGACCTTGAGGCAAAAGCCACAGTTTCTTCTCCTTCCTCACCTTTCTGGGCAAGAACCGCTCCCAACCCTTTTGCACTAGCATCAGTGGTTAGGATCGTTGCCCGGCCGGGCATGTAAGACTTCAAACTAGGGGCTCCAGCAAGAGCTCTCCTTACATCCTCGAACTCGCTCTGGCATTCTTGGCTCCATTTGAACTCGTTTTCTTTCTTCAGCAATAGCCTGATGGCGTAGGTCCTGCCTGCTAGGTTCCTGATGAACTTTCCATAGAATTCCAACATTCCCATGAACGATTTGATCTCGTCTTTGTTCTTTGGGGGTGACAGATTCACAATGGTGTCCTGGAGCTCCACTTTGGGGCGTATGCCTTCTGCTGTGATTTTGTGACCCAGGAAGTCCAACTCGGCACAGCTGAAAACACATTTGTTCTTCTTCACGGTAAGACCCTGGGACAAAAATCTCTTCAGTACACATCTCAGTCTCTGATCATGCTCAACTTGGTTCTTAGCAAACACCAACACGTCGTCCTGGTAACACATGACGCCAGGGATGCCTCTCAGGATGTTCCCCATGATTCTTTGGAAGACGGCAGCCGCCGAGACTAGGCCAAAAGGCATCCTTTTGAACTTGTATGCACCCATGGGTGTCACAAAAGCAGTGAGTTCTTGAGACTCCTCGTGAAGTCTTATCTGGAAATAGGCCGAGGTGAGATCGAGGGTGGAGAACACTTTGGCACCCTCTAACATGCTCATCATTTGTGTGATGTTCGGCAATGGGTATCGGTCAACAACGACCTCTTTGTTGAGCGCCCTCAAATCAATGCAGAGCCGGACTGATCCATCCTTTTTCTTGGCTGCCACGATGGGCGCCAACCATTCGGTCGCCTCCACAGGTTCGATAACTCCAGCCTTGCACAGTTTCTCCAGTTCAGTTCTAACCTCCTCCTGAATGGCTATGGGGAGTCTTCTGACTTTTGACACAACGGGCTTGGCATCCTTCTTCAATTTGATTTTGTGGCAGTAGTTCTTCAAACACCCAAGCTCTTCTCTGAACACCACTCCAAATTCTCTCGTGATGTCAGCCTCACCCTCCTGTATTTCCTGTATCAAAATCTGGGGATTGCTGTTGGGATTGAGGTACACCCCTAACCCCTTTTGAGCACGCCACCCCAAGATGTTGTCCCCTACAGTGGACACATATACCTTGGAGACTGTGGACCTGTTTCTGTACTCAATTCTACTCAGGAAGTACCCTTTCATGGAGATGGGGCGCCCCGCATACCCTCCTGGTCTCAGGTCCAACCTCCTCAAGATTATCCTGCCTTTTGACACACGTGAGAATTCCTTGGCATTAATGATAGTAATACGAGAACAAGAGTCAAACAATGCATCTAGGTCAACATTCCCAACTTTTATGGTGTCTTTGGGACTATCAACTTGTTCTTCTCTAACCTGTGCAGTAACTTCTTTACCCAAGGGGTTTCTGGGACCTGGCGCCCTCAACTCTTGTACTTGCACCACAAATTCGTCGCTCACCACATTCGTTCTGTCTCTATTCTGTCTACTGGCCCCCTGCCCACTCTTGCAAAACTGCCTGAAATGGCCCTTCTTGCCACACTTGTTACATGAGAACCTGAGGGCGGGACACTCCTTGTCATTGGCTAAGTGCCCTAGTTTCCCACACCTGTAGCAGGTACCTTTGTATGACCCTCCCGATCTGCTTTCCTTCTGCTCCTTGCCCACAGCCTTCTGACCTTTGACAACAGACACAGTCTCGCATTCGGACACCACCTCACTAACATTGACCTTGTCATCGATCTTCTTTTCCCCTGCATCTTGCTTGATCTCCTTGACGCACTGCAACATGTGCTCTACCTGCTTGGCTATGATGAGAACTTCTCTTAACGGGGGGTCATCTTTAAGCCATAGCTCTTCGCGCACTCTTTCCATCCTGCATGTCAAAACAAACTGGTCCCTGATTCTCTCCTCACACGCTCCCCCAAACTTACACGTGGCGGCCAACTTTCTCAATTCAGACACAAAATCCTCTATAGACTCCCCTTCCTTCTGTGCTCTTTTCCCAAAGTGGTACCGCTCCATGATCGTGCTAGTCTTAGGGAGGTAGTGCAGATCTAACTTCTTCAGGCTAATCTCAAACTCATTCAGGCCTCTTGCTTCCTGTGCCCCTAAATCTGGGAGGTGGTCTAGAACTTCCTCCCCTTCTGCGCCCAGATAATAAGCCAACAAAGCAACTTTCCTCTCCAACCCTAAGTTAGGCCCACACACAGTTGCGTAATTCAAAAAAACTTTTTTCCATTTTTTCCATAAGATGGTGGGGTCACCTGGGCTTGATAAGAAAAAGGGTGGAGGGGTCACACTTTGCATGTTTCAAACACAACAGTCTTTGAATGAGAAAAAACTCAGTAAGTTTCCGCACCAACCCCCCTTGTGGGACTCAGAGAGGTAAAACGCTTACAGCCTGTGCTAAGCAGGTATGTCTTGCGATGCTACTAGGGCCCTAAATACTAGACCTACATGAGTTATGACCACATGGAAGGGACCGGAAAAAAGGAAGTGAATGACCCAATTGCAAAACAACAACACTCCCCTTATGTTTACAGACATGCAATCCTTGGCAAAATGGGCCCTACGCCAAGTCTGCCCTAAGAAAAGTCAACGTTTTGTTAAGATGCAGCTCTTTATCCTTGATGACATCTGTCAGGACCGGACTCCATGTTCCTCATGAGTTGTCCATGCGCACCTATAAGTGTCTGTTCAAAAAACAAAATCATCAACAGTTCTCCACACACGCAGGAGAATCCACCGACAAGGCACAAATGGTACGTCTACTTCCACAGACACAGTTCCCCTGTCGCTCTCTGTGGCGTCTGTGAACGTGGTGAGAGAGGATGATGCCAGACCCACGAGCTGGCAGTGGAACTTCCTAGATCCAGCAGGGTCAATGCATGAAGGGTTCCTCACCAGACTACAGCTGAACGCTGGGTAATACTTCAACCCACGCAGTTGGTATGCTCAGGCTCTTTATACACTGGTACAGTTCGAGCCCCTTCACTACGCTGAGCTCTCAAATGCCACTCAAATTCTGCACTGTTCGTTACTTAGACTGGCTGACCACTCACAGAGCCATAGAAACGGTACAACGTCCGTGTTTTGCCCTCTTCTGATTGAGACACAGCGCATGAGTTAAGGCTGCGCACTGCAGGTTCTCAAACCCACCGGGCTTACTTCCACTTTGACAGCTGCAGCTGCGTGGCTCTTCTATCTGACACGGCGCGCAGGCTGGCACATAGACGTACTTCACACCCTCTAAGTGTGTTACACAAACGCCATCGGCGGTGACTAAAGTGGAGTCTTGGGGAGAATATCTCAATGCGTGCAGACACGTGTTACCTTACTTCATTGAGGCGATGGGGTGAAGGGTAAACACCAACCCGTGTCCGCTTCAGTGTGTTTGAATACAGGTACCGATTCTTCTTTTATTCTCCTCTCCCTTCGCCTTGGGTTCACAGCGCCGCCTTCAAGGTTACCACGGCAACTCCAAACTCCTTCAGTCAGCCGGCTGCTTTTCCGAGTCAGCTGCTTTCCACCAGCGTGTTAAGGTCGCAGAAGGTCACCCTCGTCGCCAGTGTAGTGTCGGCTTCAATCGACAGACGGAGCCGACATGAGTTAGAACAGAAGTTGTTTATTTAACAATAAGTTAAGCCTCTGCGACCTCAGCCACAGCCTAACAGTCGCTGTCACCGCCTCAGTGTCCCCGGCGCTCGCCTTGGAACGCTGGTCGCGGTGACATTCTAAATGATGTCACCGCGAGCAGCACCATTACACGCGGAGCCGCCGGGGGTCAAAGAGGGAGATACCACACCTACCTCTAATGCGTCCTCATACACTTCGCGCAAAACCGGCGCCATGAAATCTATAAATGTCTTGTAGAATTCAATAGGAATGCCATCCAGGCCAGTGGCCTTTCCGGAACTCATATGCATGATGGCCTCTCTCACTTCGTCCAGTTCAAATGGGGCACTAAGGAAGGCACGCTGTGAATCACCCAACCAGCCCAAGGACACGTCCTCCAGGTAGTCGTCCAGGGATAGTTCTCCCGACCGGGTTGAGGAGTACAAAGCACTATAATGCCCTACAAATTCGTTCAGTATGTGTGTGGTGTCTCTGAGGAGAACCCCTTCCGCCGCTTCCAATTCATGGATGATAGTGGGTGCGCGCATAAGTTTGATCGTTGCAGCTAAGGCCCTCCCAGGTCTCTCGCCCTCCCCATACCTTCTGGCCACCCAGTGCTTATTTCTGAAGTTCACTTCTCGCGTAGCCTCATCCGCGTATTCCGACAGTTTATCCCGCATGGTTGCTAACGCTTCGCTACCAGGTTCTACACGAAGAGTGGCCTCACCCTCTCTAAGTTCTGACTCCAGAGTTTTCAGCCTGTTCTGTATCGCTTTAAGCACCCCAGACCCTTTCGAGATGCAAATATCCCGTAGCGTAACTTTAAACGCATCCCAAATGGTCTCAACGTCGTTTACAGAGTCTTTATTGCGCTGAAAAAATTCCAGACATTCGGTTCTAAGCTCCTCCTGAAACTCAGTGTCTAACAGCATCTTGGGTTGCATGCGCCATGCCGTGACAGGGGGACCCAGTTCCACACCCCGCAATGTGATAAGGACAGGGGAGTGGTCCGAATATGTTCTGGGAAGATGCGTTGAGCGTAGCAGTGATGTGTAAAGCTGCGGTGTCAAAAGAATGTAATCCAATCTAGCCCATGACCTCGCCTGTGCAGTAAAATGTGTACCCTCCCCCGTTGACCCATGCATATTTCTCCACGCATCCAAAAGGTTGTTGTCTTCGATCGTGGCTCTGAGAAATTCTCTCCCAGTAGTGTAATGATGGGGGGCCGGATGTGATCTGTCCAAGGCGGGATTCAAGGTGATGTTAAAGTCTCCCCCTCAAATCAAGTGTTGTGGCCCAGTTTCCACAATCGCCGCCCACAAATCAGCAAAATACTGCGGATCATCCACATTAGGCCCGTAGCAACAGGCCAGCGTTACAGCCGTGCGCCCCAGTCTACCCCACATCAAGCAAAACCTCCCTTGTGTGTCTGCCCTCGTGCCCGCCACATGGAAGGGCATGTTCCTTTTCACTAAGATAGCCGTACCCCGTGCATATGAAGAGTATGAGGAGAAGACCGTGTGTGACGCCCACCTTTTCCCAAAGGGGTGCGATCCATGTGGCTTGAAATGTGTCTCCTGGAGAAAGGCAATATGTACCCTATGACGGTCAAGGTAGCCCAGTATCTGCCTCCACTTCCTAGGATCCCCAAGCCCTCTCACATTCCACGTGAGCACATTCAAGTCAGTGTCCCCCATACAGGCAGCTGAAAGTATAAACCATAGGCAGCGGCCCACGCCGTGGCGCCTCGGACACCAACAAAACGCTGAATACATTTGTGTTGTGAATATATCACTGCCCTCATAAAGAGCAAAGGACCAGATCCACAGAAGACAGTGCCGCCCCCCTTAGCAAACTGCTGTAAAGTATAGCCATTATAGCGCACCACAGGCGTAGTCCCAAAGCCAGTGGCAATCAGAACCCCCAAATCAAAGTGTAAAAGCAGCTCAACGATACCTTTCACACATGTAACCAACAAAGACCAACTCATACCCCAACGTATGCAATCAACCCCCCCCACCCAATGAGCCCACAGCAGTAACAGATCTGGTACCATGGCATCAGCAAAAGACTCTCCCCCCCTACCATAGGCACTCCAACCAAGTCTGCAAAGAGGGCCCTTGCCCCGTTACCTGCATACACCCCCCAACGTACAACATCCCCACCTCCCGCCACCCACTGAAGCATCCCCAACTTGCCAGCACCTGGAGCCCCCCCCCCACCCATAGACCTACCCAAACTTTCCAACATGAACAGCAACAATACCAAGTCTCGTGGGGTACACCCAATAGGGGACATCTGAGGTGCACTTCCTACCACCCCCAATTCTCCCGCTCCGTGCAAGCACGTCCCTTACACCATTGTCCGGAAGGGAAAGGGAAGAGGGGGGTGGGTGCCTGGCATACGTTACCACCCGTAGTCCGTGCCCGTCCGTGGCACCCCCCGGAATCGTTGAAGTCGTCATAGTCAGTAGTGACACCGGGTGCGGCCCCGGGGCAGGGGCAGCGATGCAATGGCACGCAACAAATTCATGTAGCAAGAGTTAAATAGTCGTCTGTCTATTCGGTGCCTGAGTCATCCGGGTTCTCAGCGCCTGCAGCTGGCCGTCCTCGGTTCGGCAACGTTTTGATGTAGTCCTCGACCTGTTGCGGGTTGACAAAAAAGTGCTGCGTACCTTGGTGTGTCACACGCAGTCTGGCAGGATACAAAAGAGTATAGTCAATTTGCAGGTCTCTAAGTTTCTTTTTTACCACCAGAAATTTCCGTCGCTGTTCCTGCACCACCGGGGTAAAATCTGGGTAAATGGAAAATGTCACTCCATCATGCGTGAGGGTCTGATTCGCCCGAGCTGCTCGCAGCGCCGCATCACGATCTCTATAGTTGAGCAAGCGTGCTATTATTGGTCGCGGCGTGGCTCCAGGTTTGGGCCGGGGTCCAAGGGATCGATGAGCCCGCTCCACTATGAATTGGTTGGAGAAGGCCTCTGCCCCCACTGCGGCGATAAGTATCTTTTCAATATAGAGCTCCATCTTTCCTATGTTGGTTGTCTCCGGTATGCCCGTGACGCGAATGTTGTTCCGCCGGCTTCTCGCTTCCAATTCCTCATTCTTAGCAGCAATTACTCTCAACACGTTATCCATACGTGACAGCCTCGAGGTGTGAGATGCAGTGGTGTCGTCATTATCAGATATTCTGCGCTCCACTTCAGTGAGACGCCCCTCGTGGACATCCATTCTCTGGGCAATGCCATCCATCCTGGCCGAGAGCCTGTCCACCTTGTCCACGACCGTGGCGAACCCCTGGCGCATCTCCTGTAGCATCGTGGTAATGTCCGGTGTCGCCTGGGCCGGCGCGGACACCTCCGCAGCCGGGCTCCGTGGTTGGCCGCCATCCGCCGTGTGCCGCGTGCTCTTTTTCTGCACTGCAGGTTCAAACTGTAGCTTGGGCTGCCTACCGTCAGGCTTCCCCATTGCACCACTAATATGTCCAGGCTCACCAAGCGCCGGCCCCAGCAGTCACAGCCCGCTGCGAGTGATGCCTCTTCTTGTGAGACACGGCGACGGAATGCACAGTCAGCCCTCGCCGTGTCCCGAGCTCGCAAATAAGGTCCTGATGAGTGTAAAGCCGGTATCAGACAGGGGAGAGATGGACACTCTCCCCAGCAGGCGTGTGGAAGGTATGCAAATCTCTGGCAGCAGCGCCTCTGTATGCTGGCTCCCGGTGCAGTGCAGCCGGCGGCCTCCCAGGCCCCCTCCGGTCCCGTGGAAGGTGACAGATCTCCACGCCGGGAACTCGGCCCCAATGTTTTACCGGTACGGGAGTTTACAGTTTATACCTCTGCCCAGCAGGATGCCACAGGCCGGGGGGGACAAGGCGTCCAATCCGTCCAAATGGACGCGCGGCTCCCTCAACCACTGCTGCAGAGTCCCCAACCGATCAGAGCACCCCCTGCCAGTGAACCCACAGCCATCAACCGCTTCCTCCGTCCGGTCCGCAGGGAGGCTTCTTACCAGCAGTGGTATCTCGGTAAAGCGGGTCCGGGAGGCAGCAGGAGGAGTCGCGGCCCGCCGCCGCAGATGCACTCGGGAGCGCCGCCCGTGAACGGCGCTCAGGCCTATGCATCTCGTGGTGCGCCCCGGTGTCGATTGTCCGCAGGGGCCGCCGCAGGGCTCCACAGCAGCCAGGTGTCCTCAAGGCTGAAACTTCAACTCGCTCCCGTTTCGAAGCCGAAAGACCCCGAAGCACCAAACTTTCACTGAGTGTGCAGCAGCACACACTCAGTGACCGCAGGGGGTTCTCGGACGGGCCGGATCAGGTCAACAAGGATAAATAACGGATGTCAGCGCCAGGCTGCTGGAGCCTCACGGGAGTGCGGCCATTCAGCTCGTGCGCCCTCTAGCGCCCCAGGGTAGGGAAACTTACCACCAAATTGGTCCAACACTGCCATACCAACAAGCACTCTTTCAAGTGGGTGGTACTAGAGAAAGTTATAGGTGACTCTGGAATGGTAGAGCGGTTGCTTACTACCAAAGAAGCAAGATGGATCTACCAAGAAAAATGTGAACAGATAGGTCTGAATGAACTTTTGGAATGGAACAAGGTGCACTAATATCTTTCATTCCATTTTCATTGTAACACACCATCCACTCAGTAATATAATTACAACATCAGTGTGCTACATTTTGGACCTTTTTCTTTTAGTGTTTTGACAGAAATTTGCATTTTCTAGTACACTGCTCTATGAGACTAGGTCCATCCATCGAGGTTTGTTTTGCCAAAAAGTTTATTTTGGGGCAAAGTGGGATTTTGTACCACTTTAATAAAGAAGTTTTATAAATACAAAAAGCTTTTTCCCTTATTCAAGGTTGTAATAGCAATTAGGTATGATTGCACGATCTCGTGGGCCCCTTTGAAGTATATGGATCTTAGCCTTGCTTAAGATGGCGGACCCGTGGTCACGCGATATTTCGCGAGTGTTCCGCATTCTATGTGGATCTCAACCTGTTGCAAGATGGTGGACCCGTACACACGCGATAGTTCGCGAGTGCTTGCATTTTGTAGGGACTATTTCTAGCCTGAGTTAGGGGCATCCGGTGTTCGCGAGTGCTGAGAGAACGCTGCTTTCCCGCGTATCACCGGTAAGATTCAGACTGTTTTGACAGCCCGACAGAGACAGAGGTCTAGTGGCCCGTATAGGAGATATCTGTCCGGATAGGGGCATGTGGCTTTCTTTATCCTATCAAGTGGCCGCAATTGTTGTATAGCACTATAGCCAAATGACCTTTGCGATATCTGTGGACATTACATTTGTTTTGAGTGGGTATAAGGGTGTTCAACATTATAATAACAAAAAACACTCTGCTTAATGGCTCAGGGTGACGGGCACCGGGTCTGTGCATGTAATAGACATTTCTAATAAACGCGGTTTCTAATAAACGCGGTTTTATACATCATCTATACCTTTGAGTCAGCTGTGCCGGTGGTGTCTGCTCGAGTCTTTGAATGGCACTGTCCAATTGCCCCCCCTTTTTCACCAATGAAACGACATGGACACAGGGTTAGAATACATGGGGTTGCTAGGGTTCTCTATTTTTGAAGATTGCCCACATTTAAAAATGTTTAAAAATGTATAGAGATTGGAAATCATATATTTTTTACAGCACAATTGCGGAAAGAAGAGTGACTTACAGCTGGAGTCACCTTGAAACCAATTTTGGTTTGGAGTTGGACCTCGCGACTGGTACGAGCCCTGGTGGTCATTTGAGGGTAAATAGCTGGATGTTGTATGTGGTCTGTGACATACTCACTCTCCGAAGCCTCTTACAAGCTGGCTTCCGCACATACACAGGATGACAAACCATATGTGTGCGTTTTTATATTTTTTATTTGTTTTTCAGTTGTGAATACAATGTGTTTACTCATGCAGTGGCTCAAAAATTTGTGACGCCCTGAAGAAATTGCCCGAGATGGAAGTGGCAATGAAACATGTCGGCAAGTGGAGCATGGCTAGAAAGGGATTAGCCATCCTCACCTTTTTATATCCCATGACCAACACGAAAGAAACAGAATAAAGATAAGTTCTGTGTTGCTTGTGGCCTTTTAAGTACGTGTTCGTCCTCACGCATTGTAGTTGTTTGTTTTGTCCCACACACTGCATTCCCTTATAAAACACTGTTTTGTTTGCTTTGTGGACACTTATCTTTCTTTAGAGCTTTTTGGCGCCAATGATGAGATCAGGGCAATCCTGGTGAGTACCTGCCAGGTTCCCGTTGGTGGTTCGCCCGTGAGGTGCCATCTCGCGCACACACACTTTTTCTAATTTTTTTCTAACTTCTTCATTTATCTATTTAGGCACATAAGTGTGTGTTATTTGTTGTCTCACAACTGTTTATTGTTCTTCAAGGGTTTGGGCAGTTGTTTTATATGATGGCATATTTTGGTTGTACCTCCTACCTCAACAATTAAAAGAGAGGAGTATCGTGCAAAAAGGTTTTTGCAGTTGATGGTGCACCACCGATATATTGAATTTTCCATGCCTGGTCGGTCTAGGTCTTGTTTTGGAAATCCATCTCTATTATCCCCAACTGGTACGAAATAAGTTGCTCCATCATCCACTAACCTCTCCTGGTAAAAAAAGCATTTATTTGTAATCAAACCCTTTCTCCCAGAACTTTTGTACATAATAACACGCTCCTGCATCAAATCAAAGGCATGAATTGTTCACATAGATTGTAGGTTGAGATCATTAGTAACATATTGCATTATAATTGTATTTAGATAGCACATGGCTTTGAAGTGCTATCGGGCAGTGGTTTTTAACCTTTTGTCTTTTGTGGAACTCCGCTGAATCATTACTGGAATCCGAGGACCCCCACTGAGTCATTATTGGAAGCTGGTGACCCCCGGCCTAAGCAATTTCTACTATTTGACTTCAAAACAATGCACAAAAATAAAAAAGCAAGTAGACACCAAACATATACTCAAATATTGAAAAATGCTGTTTAATTCACAATCATATATAGAAAATGTTTTTTACATTTTCAATTTTGCTCTTTTATTTGGCGATACTTTATTTATTTTAATTTATTCATTTTAATATTATTTAATTTGGTAAGACTATCACAGATTCTCTATGTAGGCCTACTGGACCCCTAGAGTTTCTCGGACCACAGGTTAAGAACCACTGCTATAGGGCAAGTCAGTGGCATCTTGGGCAAAGTTCATACCACATAATGCCACTCCATCCCACACAATACGACTCCAATCAATACCACACAATGCCACTCTACTTCCTGGCCCACAATACACCGCTCCACTCCAGGACACACAAGGCCATTCCAGGCCACACAATGCTACTCTAGTCCACACCACACAATGCCACTCCATTCCACACTCCACAGTGAATTCAGATATTTGAAGGTGCTCTTACATTTGATAATGAAGGAAAGGGAAGCTCAATGAAATGAAGTATTTGTCCCAAATTACACAATTTTGTCTAGCAGGTTTTCGAGTTTCACGTTGATATTCAGCCAATAGCTGGATATCATTTTCTGTTATCAAACGTTAATATTTGATCCTTAATACTTGGAGGATGAAATTAAAGTATGGGTGACAGGGAACCTACATTCTTTTTTGCAGTTTTACAAAGCAAAAACTTTGCCTAATAACATAAAAGCACTTCACAATAGACATACACCACATTACTTTTTTTGGGATGGATGGGAGATTTGCTATGATTCACAAGGTGATGAGGCCACGATTCGAACCAGGTTCCCCATGTTATATGGTCCACAGATGTATCCACTAGGCCGCACCACCTCTGTAAAAGCACAGCTTGTTTTGGCCTTAATATTATAAGGTGGCCGCAAGCTGAGTCAGAGCAGGCATCTGACTCGAGCTTTCAATGGCTTGTCCACCTCTAAAAACACACTAGGGGTAAAGAAGGAGGAAGAGAGAGAAGGAAAAAGAGTGACAAAGAGAGAAAGTAGGAATGAAAAATAACCTAGAAGGGTGAGCTAAAGATCCTTAATGGTGCCTAATGGTGGATTAACACCATCGCTGCTGATGGTATTCTCCCTCTATGCTGACAATCATTGATTTCCATTGTTCATGACGAGCTCAGCTCGTCATGAGCACACGAGAGGTGTACCTCATGACGAGCTGAGCTCGTCATGAGCATCAAAGGTGTTAAAAACGCATAATTTGGAATGAAGATCATGCCGCCTTGGTAATGGGGCAAACTGACCTTTAGAAATCTTCGTCCCCCAGCACTTATTATTTTACAATTTAAGAATTGCCTCTTATGAGATAGTTTTTTAAGGATAGCTCTCTGAAAATGGAACTGGAATTCTGAAGTTTGGAGCGGAGGCAATGCCAATGGAAGCGTCTCTCCAACTCTCTATAATTAGTGGAATAAGCAAGGCGACTCCCCACTCCCTCGCCTTCCTCTGAGATCTTGCAGACTCCTGTGGCGCTGCCATGGTGCTGGAAGACATAATTACATGGGTCTTCCCCAAGCTGGTGTTACAGCCGCCCTCAGTGATGTGGAAACCTGGGACAGACACAGTAAGTATATGGCACCCACAGTGCCTCCCCCTTTTCAAGGGGGTTTCTTTACATTCTAATTTTTGTTGTTGTTGCAGTTTTATATAGGGCGAACTCAACTGGAAGATATTGGAGCTCTTTATATGAGCATCAGTTACATTTCAAAAGGACGCATTCATTTTTAGGTCGAAGTCTTCTAGACAGTGCAGCTGTCTGGTTTGCTAATGACATTTTGGGGACATTGAGAAAACTTCCCTGGGAATACATTCTGCCTATTGTTTACAATTGGTTTTGTGGTTTGTAACTCACATTTGCTTGCTTTCTGTTTGTTGGCTCTATTTGTTTCAGGCTGTCCAGCTTGAGCTCTCTTCTTCTGTTGACCAAAGCATATTTACTGTATTCTTCCACCCATACTGGATTATTGTAAACAGGCCTTTAATTCCTGTTCTTATCTTGTCACATTTGCTGTGCATTCAACGACAGAGGTCAAATATCAGGCTGTCTTCCTGGGAGCTTGTGTTTACTGTTCTTTCCCAGACTTCAAAGTGAGAGGGGTTATGGGACAATTTTGTTGGCTGCTAGGGGTGTGGTTGAGGAAGGCTGTACGATGTTATTTTTTTTGTAGCACACAACAAAATTTAGATGTTTGTATATGAGATAATTCAGAATATATCAGAATTAGAAAAGAGCACATGAAGTCCTTTTTTTGGTAATTCTGAAGTGTGGTGGAAACAAATATATGAACAAAACAAATCAACACTAAGTGATTTCCACACATTATCGTTTGTGCACTGTATACTTTTCTCAGTAAAACTGTATGTCTGTGTGTAACCGGGACCCCCGTGTGAGCCCCGCGCTAGGGCGAGAACTGACCATGTGTGCCCCCCCCCCCTCTTCTCTCCACAGGCCGCCCATACAGCCAGTTGGACCAGTCGAGAAAGATACAGTTGTGACGAGGAGGAAGACGGGCCCTTTAACTGGACCCAAGACTTGGCCGAGGAGGTGGAGTCAGAACAGCGCATAAAAGGCGTTACCGAGAAGACACCTGTGTGTTATTTCACCGGAGGAGCGGTCAGTGAGGAGCAGGGCGGAGTGGCGGGAAGCAGCGAAGAAGAGTGGAGAAGCGGAAGAAGCAGCGAGGACGAGTGGAGAAGCGGAGGAAGCGGAGGAAGCGGAGGACGGGAGAACATCGAGGAAGAGTGGAGGATTGGAAGGCGAGAGTACAGTGACGGAGCCAGGTGGATAAGTGAAGACTGCATAGCGGACGAAGAGGATCCCTCGACCAAGGACCAGAGAGGGCGTCTGACCGGCGGAGAAATCCCGGATAGCCCAGAGCAGTCGAGAGGACGAGACGGGAGAGCAGAGGACGACCACAACACGCCCGGAGGCCAACACCACGATCCGCCCAGCCGTACGCCAGGAGGGGTACGGCTCACTGAGGTGCGTAATCGTTTCCTGGGGTGGTTTAAAAAGCGAGCGAGTCGCTTTAACTAGACAGCGCCTTTTTTTTTCCCCTTGGTGAAGTCCCGAGTTTTTCTACACTGACTCAAAGCCCCCGCTTTACTTTATTGGGTCTTTAAGTTGGGTTCCCGTTTGGGGTAAACGCTGGGTGGATCCTTCTCTCTTCCCCCCCCTTTCGCTGGCGTTTAGGTTAAGTTCACTTTAGGGGTTACTCACTGGGTGGTTCCTTCCCCGTTGCCTAGAGTATTCTTATCGATTGTACAAACCAAACTGATACCGGCCTCTCTTTTTGTTTCCCCTTCTCGGTGCCGGCGAGGGTGGACAGCACGGAGCCTCCGGAGCCCAGCCGAAGGAGGAGCCCCGTCCGAAGAAGAGAAGAGGGAGTGATCCGGAAGACCAGGCGAGAACGGAGCAGATCACCTCGCAGAGGAGCGGTTCGACGGACCTGTACCGATTCATTGTATGACAGAATAAATCCTGGCAAAACAAAGACATGACTCCTGCCTTTTACTAGTCCCGCCGTTACAGTGGTGGAGAATGCGGGCAGTGTAACCGTCTGTACTGAGAAGATGGAAGGAGTCGTTCAAGCCCTGGTGCAAGGGCAGGAGAGATTGGAAAGACTAGCGGAGCAGCATCTAAGGGCTGCCGAAGCCGACAGGGAGCTTATTAAAACTGCTGTGGCCGCCCGAGCGCTGGACCCCCCTCTCGCATCAGGCCCAGTCACTGTGAGCAACATACCGCATACAATAGGAGGCGTATCACTGCAGAAGTATCAACCTGGTGAGGATCCGGACGCCTTTCTGCTGAACTTCGAGCGGGCGGCCCGGGCCTGCGGGTGGCCCGGCGTCAAATGGCCGTTCTTTTTGGCCCCATTGCTGGTCGGGGAAGCCCAAGCCGCCTACCAGGTGGCGAACCCGAGAGGTGACACACCCTACGCAGACATTAAGCGGATCATCCTGGATCATCTGGGGCTAGACCGAGAAGCATATCGCCTCAGATTCAGGAGAGAAAGAGGGGTATCCGGAGAGACCCCTAAAACCCTCTTTGTCAGGTTGAAAATGGCTGCCGATAAATGGCTTAGCCCTAATGAAAGCACCAAAGAGGAAATCATGGATCGGATTTACCTCGAACAATTTCTAGAAGCCTTACCCTTTGCCACTCAAAGATGGCTAAAACAGCACCATGACTTGACTACTGCTCAGGCCGTCGAGATGGCCAACACTTTTTCACGAGTACAACAAAGGCCGGTGTTACCAGCGGAACCAGAGAAACAGAAAGCTGCATTTAAAACGGATAAAAGACCAGCACGAAACCCTGAACCCCCTAGACCTCGCACATGGAGAGCAGAGCCGCTCCCGCACAGTGGACCCCAATGTTTTGAGTGCGGTACATGGGGCCATATTGCCAGATTATGTCCCCGAAGAAAACAAACCGAGGAGCCTATGGAGGTGGGATACTTACCCCGCACTGTCCTCTACTCAGCGGAAATGGGAAACGCTTACCGCGTAAGTATGCAGATTAACTGTAACCCCATACAAGCCCTCCTAGATTCTGGCTGCCGCCAGTCAGTTGTACAGGCCCACCATGTGCAACCCCAGCAAATCATACCTAACGAACAGGTGTAGATACGATGTGTCCACGGGGATGTGAAGCCCTACCCCGTGGCTATAATCCCGTTGGTACCACAGGAAGGTCCCACAACCAGAGTAAGGGTAGGCGTGTTATCAACCCTTCCAGAAGACCTGATCATCGGGACAGACAATCCGGCTTTTCTGCAATTGTTTAAACGAAGCATGGGGGAGGAGACATATGCCAGGAAGAACCCCAGAACGAGGCATGATGTAACAGCCTTGATATCCCCCGACCCCTGGACCTTAGACCGTAGCTTCCAATTCGCACAGGCAAATGATGCTACGTTGTTCAATGCTTGGGAGGACGCCCATCAAAATCAGGGATTGGTACCGATACGGTATCCACGCCTGTTCATCAAGAATGGACTCTTGGGAGGAGGAGCTTCGCTGCCAACCAAGATGGCCGCGTGAGCTCGGAGCTCCGAAGACCTCCCGATCCCCCGCAATGATCCTGTGATCCATCCTGTCCCACGATTGTGGGAATCGGTTGCTGAGCCGGTCCTGAGGCGGCTCCCGCTTTCAGAATGAAAATCGGACATTCCTAGACTCAGTTAGCTCGACGGAACCCGGAGGCTCCGCCCGCATTACTGGCGACCGTTGTGGGGTACGGCGGTGTCTCCGCGTGGTACCTCCCTGCCCACGCTTCTTCATCCCGATGGGTGCTTCTGATCCTTGAGCGCCTTGCTGGGCGGCCTCAACACTGGACTTTGGTGATATCGTCGTGTGCATTGGACATACTACCCTGGACTCTTTCGCCCCTGGTGTCCCCCCGTCCCGAAAGTGCCAACATGGCGGGCAAGGGAGGCTCGGACGCAGGCAAATCTCAGCGGCTCAACAGGAAGCCATCCCAGTCCCAGTCCACCATTCCGGAGCGATTCTCCCAGTCTAAGGGATCACCGGTACTGGTGGGTCGTACTAAGGGCTCAGGAAGAGATGAATCGCCGGACGACTCCGAGATAACGCTTCGGGACGTCATGGGAGCGATATCGGGGGTGAAGACGGAGATGCACACTCTCCGCGAGGAACTGTCCAGCAAGGTTGACTCCCTGAAGATTGAGTTAAACCTCATCAGGACTGACCTCGGGAAAACTAACGACCGGGTGAAATCGCTGGATCTTAAGACTTCCAGCCTGGTCACGGATGTGTCTGATATACAGTTGGAGGTGCGCGACCTGAAATTGGCTAACGGACTGCTGGCGCGTCGACTGGACGAGTTCGAGGGTCGCGCGCGGCGCCAGAATGTTCGCATCACCGGTGTACCGGAAAAGGCCGGGGAGGACTCGACTGAGCTCTTTGTGGAAGAACTGGTGGTTAAGAACTTGGCACCGGGGGGCCTGAGCAAGTTCTTTTCGGTGGAACGGGCCCACAGGATCCCGGGTGGGCCGCCGAAATCGGGCGCCTCCCCTCGCCCCATCATCGCGAGGCTGTTCAATTACAGGGACAGAGACGCTATCCTGCAAGCATCGAGGACCGCGGGCCCTCTCCGCTTCCAGAACTCTGATGTGAACTTCTTCCCGGATTTCACCCAGGCTGTTCAGAAAAAGCGCCAGAGCTTTACGGGGGTGAAACGGAGACTGAGGGAAATGGGCCTGCGCAACTCTATGCTCTATCCTGCCAAGCTTCGCATTGAGCGTGACCACCGGACCTTCTTCTTTGACTTCCCGGATGAGGTGGGACACTGGCTTGATACCCTGCCCCAGGAACGACACGAGCCGACCGACCAGACGGAGGAGACCACCGGAGGCGTGGAAGCACAGGAATGATTGCTTGGTTACTTATCTTCCGAGAGCTGGGTTGCCGCGAGGGGCTTCGGCTTTTGACATTGCTGCTATTATTTTGACTCGTTTTGTACTTAATATGGGGGATGACGGGGGGGATGGGATGTCTCCTTTCTCCTCTGTAGACTTCTTGTAGGTTAGTTAAGGGGCGACAGGCACACTGCTAGTTGGGGTGGATTATAGTCTGATGCAGGGGTGCAGGGTGGTGGGTAGTTGGGGTGTGTTTTTTCGTACTTTTTCTTTGTCTTATTCTTTGTTCTGGCTGAGGAACTACTGGACTGAAATGTTATTGCTGTGGGCGCTGTTGTGGGTGGGGGAGGGGGCGCGGAACGTCCTTGATGATGGGGGGTAAATCTCTTAATTTGTTGAGCTGGAATGTTAACGGGTTGGGGGACCGTATTAAGAGGGGTGTAGTGTTGCAGATGCTCAAGCGCTGTTCGCCTGATGTGGTTTTTCTACAAGAGACCCACTTGGTGGGACATGCCTGTAAGGCCTTGGATAGACGGGGATACAAAATGGTGGCGCATTCAGGGTTCTCCTCGGGTTCCAGAGGGGTGGGCATTATGGTGCGCACGTCCCTCCCGTTGGAGGTGGAGTCTGTACTTGCTGATGAAAGAGGCAGATACGCGGCGTTGGTGGGCAAGTGGGAGGGCCGCACGTTAGTTTTGGTTTCGGTTTATGTTCCCCCGGGGCTGCAGGAGACTACCTTCAGGGACCTGGGAGGCGCCATTTTGGGTCTCCCCGAGGGATTGTTGCTGGTGGGTGGGGACTTCAACTCTGTAGTCTCGGGGGAGTTGGACCGCTTTCCATCCAGGGATCTTCGCCCTTCCCAATCTTGGCTGCCTGATTTTTTGAGTTCTATGGGGATGGTTGATTGCTGGCGACTGTTACACCCTACCCAGCGGCAGTACACTTTTCTCTCGGGTGCCCACGGTAGCTTTTCTAGAATAGACTACGTCCTCACCCCGGCCGCCCAGGCGCAGTCTGTGTCCACCGCGCGTCTCTTAGCTAGGGGCATTTCAGATCATTCCCCGGTCTGGGTCTCTTTTGACTTCCAGATCCCCGCGACTTCGCGAGTGGCTCCCATTAACCCGTGGTACTTTCGCGATCCGAAGACCAGGGCTCTCCTGACTAAAGCTATGGACCGGTACTTTGTCGAAAATACTGGCTCCGTTGACTCCGCTGTCTCCCTTTGGGAGGCCTTTAAAGCTGTGCTTCGTGGCGAGGCCTTCTCCCTGATTGCGGAGGCTCGCCGCCGCCGGGATGAGGACGTGGTGCGGCTGGAGTCTGATCTCGCTGACCTGAGTGCCCGACTGGAGCTGGATCCGTCTCCCGACTTGACTCACGCCCTCTCCCTTAAGCAGTCCGAACTCCGGGCGACCACCACTGATGCAGCGAAGGCCTTGAGCAGGGAACAGCAGGGCAGGATATACGACTCGGGTGATAAGGCGGGCAAGCTCTTGGCATGGTTGGATAGACGGGAACTGGCGTCCCGGGTGGTCCCAGTACTGGTGGGTGAGGATGGTTTATCCCTGACGGACCCGGCGGCTATAGTTGGGTCCTTCGCTGAATACTTTGAGGGGGTATATACCTCCGCAAATCCTCTCCCAGAGTCTGTCACGGCCTCCTTTCTGGAGGACATTGACCTTCCCTGCCTCTCAGATCTTGACCGGGAAGACATGGACCGAGACCTGTCTGTGGATGAGGTGGCCCTGGCGATCCGCTCGCTGCGCTCCGGCAAAGCACCGGGACCCAACGGTATCCCGGTCGAGCTTTATAAACTCAAGGCCGACGCGCTGGCCACACCGTTGCTTAATATGTTCCTTGAAGCCCGTGAGACGGGAGAACTCCCCCCCGACCAGAGACTCGCCACCATTGTGGTGATCCACAAAGAAGGAAAACCACGTGATTTGTGCCGGTCCTATAGACCCATCTCGCTACTGAACGCCGAACCCAAGATCCTGGCCAAATTGCTGGCCAACCGTCTGGCGGGTGTGATCGCGGACTTGGTTCACCCGGACCAGTCCGGCTTCATACCGCACCGGAACACGGCGCTCAACTTGAGAAGGCTTCACGCGGTCATGGCGCGTGCTCACCTGCTTCGTGAGCCTGCAGTTCTCGCCTCGCTTGACGCCACTATGGCTTTCGACTCACTGGAGTGGAATTACTTGTGGGCTGTCCTAGCCAAGTTGGGGTTTGGGCCCACTTACATCGGATGGGTCAGACTGCTGTATACTGCACCGTTGGCTAACGTGGCCGTCAATGGTCGGCTGTCGGCCTCCTTTGCGTTGCACAGGGGCACCAGACAAGGTTGTCCGCTCTCACCGCTCCTGTTCGCCCTGGCACTGGAACCCCTGGCGGCTTGGATCAGGACGCACCCTGATGTCTCCGGGATTACGTGGACACCTGGCCTTGAGGACCGAGTGTCGCTTTATGCGGACGACATCCTCTTGTATCTCACCTCTCCTCGCTGCTCACTTATTGTGGTTTTTGACTTGTTGGGTACCTTCGGGACCCACTCCGGCTTGGTGATCAATTGGTCTAAATCCTCACTATACACGTTGTGTGGAGACACTCCGCGCCTCCCCCGTGGGTGCTCAATACAGATAGCCCAGCAGGGCTTTCGATACCTGGGCATTTACGTGTCGCGTGACCCCCGAGCCCGATACTCACACAACCTTCTACCACCGCTTGCGCGCTTACGCAGGGATGTCGAGGGGTGGAAGAAGCTACCGATCTCCCTAATGGGCAGAGCCGCTTTATTCAAAATGATGGCGCTGCCTCGCTTCCTCTACGCTTTGCAAAACACCCAAGATCCGGTCCCGGCCAAATACTTTGGAGAGATTGAATCTCTGCAGCGAGCACTGTTGTGGGATGGGAGGCCACGAATCTCGTTGCTCAAGCTGACCATACCGTGCTACGACGGGGGTATCGCCCTACCGGATATGCGACGCTACTACTGGGCGTCCCAGCTTGCGGCCATCAACCACGGCCTTTATGGCCCAGCGGCCAGCCCGGGCTACGCCATGGATCGGTGGCTCGTGAACGATGGGAACTATTATAGAGCCCTATACTCCAGGTCCTTGGACCGGAAGCTGACGGGCCCCACCAAAACGATGGTACATATATGGCGCGCGGTCACTGACACTCTGGGCTGGAAAGATAGGATTACCCTGGCCACACCCCTATATGACTCAGACATACTGGGAAAGCTGTGGAAAACTAAAGGTTTCGACCGGTGGGACACCATCGGGATATCTAAAGTTGGGGACATGATGGCGAGGGGGAGGGTCAAGTCGTTTGACATACTACAGTCTGAGTACCAGCTGGCGTCAACGGAATATTTCCGACACGCCCAGCTTAGTCATGCCCTCTCCCCACACATATCTGATGGAGATGCGATCCCTGAGTCATCACCCCTGGAGGATCGGGTGCTGGACGGCCACATGCCGGACAGCGCTATCTCCCTGACGTACAAAAAACTCATCAATGTGAGAGTGGATCTGCTTGAACGATTGAGGTTGCACTGGGTGAATGATGGTATAGAGATGGACGACGAGGAGTGGCAATCAGCGGTCTCCTCCCCCAGGGAGGTGGCCATATCAGCGCGACTCCGCCTTGTTCAGTTGAAAATATTACACAGGGTGTATGTCACTGGCCCTAGACTCATACATATGGGACTTTCCACGGATGGCCTGTGTCGGAGGGGTTGTGGTATGCTTGCTACTTTCCTACACATCATATGGGAGTGTCCTGGGGTTGCCCGGTATTGGACGCGAGTGCATGAGGTGATGGAGGAAGTGACTGGTGTGACCTTACCGGCTGAGGCCCGGCGATGCCTCCTCAATGTTTGGTGTCCGAATGATTACAGTGTAGCCCAGACCCGTTGGGTCACCCTGGGTAATATGGTGGCCAAGAGGGACATCGCCCAGAAATGGGGTGCGCCTGCTCCTCCCTCCCTCAGCTTATGGGAAACCAACATGGACTGGTGCATGCTGCGTGAAAAGACGGTGTACGTGGCCAGGGGGAAGCCTAAAATGTGGAGGTCTGTGTGGGGAGCCTGGAACTCTTACAGAGGTGACATTTGCGACCCCCCAATAGTGACTGACTCTGAAGTCCAACCTTCCCCGTAGAGCCCCTTCCCGCAGTTCCAGATGGGATATCCTGGTGTGTTACCCCCCAAGTGTCTTATTGTTGTCACTGCTATTGTGTGCTGTCTCGGGTGTGCGGCCCCTGACCCCCTCCCGCTGCGCAATTCCACTACTTCTGTACTGTCCTCAGCCACTCCTTTTTCCTTTTTGACTCCCTTTCGTGCCTAGCGCACGCCCTTTTCTCTTAGCCTCTTGAGGCTTTCCTATTCTTTGGTTTCTTTATACTAAGTTTGATGCTACTTAAAATTAAACCTGATTGCTTCTGCGCACAGTATTGTACACGATCTTACCTGCTACCTCAATGCTGCCTGGCCTCCGGGATATAAGGCTGAATAGCAGTGTACCTTTTTTTACAAATAAAGGTTTTCCAAAAAAAAAAAAAAAAAAAAAAAAAGAATGGACTCTTGTACCGACAAGGAAAAGAGGAAGACCCGGAACAGCTACTAGTCCCGGTGTCATTCAGAGAACAAGTACTTTTTTTTTCTCATTCCCACCTAGTAGCAGGTCATACAGGTGCAGAAAAAACGACTCAGAATCTCTTAAAATGTTTCTACTGGCCTGGGATTTATAGAGACGCAATGAACTATTGTCAGGAATGTGACATTTGCCAGAAAAGAAATATGACTAGACCCCCAGCCGTACCATTACAGCCTCTTCCCATCATAGGGGTCCCGTTTGAAAGGATAGGGATGGACATCATCGGGCCGCTTCTGAAAACCAGAAAAGGGTACCAATATGTCCTTGTGATAGTGGACTACTCCACTCGATTTCCTGAGGCCTTCCCCCTTACCTCTACCACCACCAAGAATGTCGCTGACAAAATGTTGGAACTGTTTTCTCAGGTGGGGTTCCCAAAAGAGATACTGACAGACCAAGGAACCCCCTTCGTATCCCGTCTCATGGGTGAGGTCTGTAAGGTACTGCACATACATCAGATACGCACCGCCGTGTATCACCCTCAAACGGATGGCCTCGTGGAGAGGTACAATCGCACGATAAAAACCACATTGAGGAAAATGCTAGAGGTCAACAGTACGGAGTGGGATCAGGTCCTCCCTCTTGCTTTATATGTCATCAGAGGACAAAAACAAAGCAGTTTAGGTTTCTCTGCCTTCGAATTGCTATATGGCCGACAACCTCGAACATTGTTAGACATGACCAAAGAAGCCTGGGAGAAAGAAACCCCGGAAGAGACAGCAAAGACCTTGGAATATGCACGCAACCTCCGTTCCAAACTAGGAAAGTTACGAGACCTGGCCTTCGCCAATCTCGAGAAAAGCCAGAATAAACAGAAAACCATATATGACAAAGGAAAAAAATGGCGTAAGATGGAGAAAGGGGACTGGGCGCTAGTATTATTGCCATCATCCACACAAAAATTTAAAGCTGAGTGGAGCGGGCCGTATCAAGTGGTAGAGACGATTGGAAATACCAGCTACCGGCTGCAGATGAATGCCCGGAAAACGCAGACCTACCACATCAACATGTTAAAGAAATGGCTTGGTAAACCTCTGGCGGGAATACATATGATTGAAGGGGACTTGCTACCTCCGTCTAGTACCATTCTCCAACTTGTGATTAATGAAGACCTGAGACAAGAAGAAAAGCAGGAGTTGACGGAAGTTCTAAGAAAACAGGAGCATGTGTTCTCCGACCTTCCCGGGAAAACCACCCTGGCAGAGCATTGTATCGAGACTGTTCCGGGAAAAACCATTAAAATCCACCCATATCGGATTCCGGAGGCCAGAAGACAGGATATACGACGTGAGGTGGCCGACATGATGAAACTAGGCGTTATTCGTCCATCCCGCAGTAACTGGTCTAGTCCGATTGTACTGATTCCCAAACCAGACGGAACAAGACGCTTTTGCATGGACTTTCGTGCCTTGAACGAAATCTCCAAGTTCGATGCATACCCAATCCCCAGGATTGACGAACTGATTGAGAAGTTAGGAGACGCAAAGTACATCAGCACTATCGACCTTACTAAAGGTTACTGGCAGGTCCCCCTGCGGGAAGAGGACCGTCATAAAACGGCTTTTACAACTGATGAAGGACATTTTGAGTTTACCGTGCTTCCGTTTGGTCTACACGGAGCACCAGCCACTTTTCAGCGGCTTATGAACAATGTGCTGAAAGACATATCAGCGTTCACCTCCGCCTACCTTGATGACATTGTGGTGTTTAGCCCCGACTGGACGACCCATATGGTGCATTTACAACAGGTGCTAGAGACCCTCGACCACGCGGGGTTACGGATAAACGCTAAGAAATCAAGAATAGCCTTCCACAAAGTAAAATATCTGGGGTACGTTTTGGGGCATGGCCTGATAGAGCCACAAACAGAAAAGGTGAGAGCCATAGCAGAGACTACATTTCCCAAAACAAAAAAAGAGCTGCGTGCGTTCCTATGCCTCATCGGCTACTATAGACGGTTTATCCCGCAGTTCGCCCAGCTGGTAGCCCCCCTCACGGATGCCCTACAGACAAAGATAAAACAGACGGTGTTGTCCTCCCCCACCCAGGTCATGTTAGACGCTTTTTCAGCACTGAAGAGGACCATTACTTCAGCCCCTATACTCAACTCGCCAGACTTTACAAGGTCATTTTCGCTGCATACCGACGCATCGGATTTTGGCATCGGAGCAGTGCTGTCACAGGAAGGCCATGATGGGATGGAACATCCAATCCTCTTCATTAGCAGGAAGCTGTTCCCACGTGAACTCAGATATGCCACTGTTGAAAAGGAGTGCCTGGCTATTCGATGGGCAGTAGAAAAGCTGGCCTATTATCTGGAGGGCAGGACCTTCACTCTTTACACGGACCATGCACCCCTTTTGTGGATGGCTCGAAACAAGTCATCCAATGCCAGGGTCATGCGCTGGTTTCTGGCGTTACAGCCATATTCATTCAACGTGCGCCACAAAAAGGGGGTGGACAACACGGGGCCGATTTCCTATCCAGAAACCCACTTCCCGATCGGAAGTGTCCAAGGGGGGAGGTGTGTAACCGGGACCCCCGTGTGAGCCCCGCACTAGGGCGAGAACTGACCATGTGTGCCCCCCCCCCCCTCTTCTCTCCACAGGCCGCCCATACAGCCAGTTGGACCAGTCGAGAAAGATACAGTTGTGACGAGGAGGAAGACGGGCCCTTTAACTGGACCCAAGACTTGGCCGAGGAGGTGGAGTCAGAACAGCGCATAAAAGGCGTTACTGAGAAGACACCTGTGTGTTATTTCACCGGAGGAGCGGTCAGTGAGGAGCAGGGCGGAGTGGCGGGAAGCAGCGAAGAAGAGTGGAGAAGCGGAAGAAGCAGCGAGGACGAGTGGAGAAGCGGAGGAAGCGGAGGAAGCGGAAGACGGGAGAACATCGAGGAAGAGTGGAGGATTGGAAGGCGAGAGTACAGTGACGGAGCCAGGTGGATAAGTGAAGACTGCATAGCGGACGAAGAGGATCCCTCGACCAAGGACCAGAGAGGGCGTCTGACCGGCGGAGAAATCCCGGATAGCCCAGAGCAGTCGAGAGGACGAGACGGGAGAGCAGAGGACGACCACAACACGCCCGGAGGCCAACACCACGATCCGCCCAGCCGTACGCCAGGAGGGGTACGGCTCACTGAGGTGCGTAATCGTTTCCTGGGGTGGTTTAAAAAGCGAGCGAGTCGCTTTAACTAGACAGCGCCTTTTTTTTCCCCTTGGTGAAGTCCCGAGTTTTTCTACACTGACTCAAAGCCCCCACTTTACTTTATTGGGTCTTTAAGTTGGGTTCCCGTTTGGGGTAAATGCTGGGTGGATCCTTCTCTCTTCCCCCCCCTTTCGCTGGCGTTTAGGTTAAGTTCACTTTAGGGGTTACTCACTGGGTGGTTCCTTCCCCGTTGCCTAGAGTATTCTTATCGATTGTACAAACCAAACTGATACCGGCCTCTCTTTTTGTTTCCCCTTCTCGGTGCCGGCGAGGGTGGACAGCACGGAGCCTCCGGAGCCCAGCCGAAGGAGGAGCCCCGTCCGAAGAAGAGAAGAGGGAGTGATCCGGAAGACCAGGCGAGAACGGAGCAGATCACCTCGCAAAGGAGCGGTTCGATGGACCTGTACCGATTCATTGTATGACAGAATAAATCCTGGCAAAACAAAGACACGACTCCTGCCTTTTACTAGTCCCGCCGTTACACTGTGCAAATGCTATGACCATTTCAATTGAAGATGTGTTGTCTGTAATGGCATTATGCTGCCACACCATGCATATTCCGCTTTATCCCACTCCACTCTGCACCACTCCAAACCACTGTAGCCTACTTTGCACCACTCTGCACTACGCTACTCCACTTCACTCATTGCTTCTCCACAACGCATCAGTGCACTCTATTCTGCACTACTCCACTCTACTCCATTTTACTCTACGCCTCTTTATTCTACACCAATCTCCTCTATGCCAATGTACTCTACCCTGCAGTACTGTACTATGCACCAATAGACTCTAAACCACTCTACTCTGTACCATTCTACTCTATGCCACTCTACACTGCACTCTATGCCACTCCACTCAAACCTGCACATCTCCATTCTAGCGCAACAGCACTTGGCACCACTCCACCTGGCACCTCTTCACTCGGTGCCACTCCATTTAATTGTGCACCTCTGCACTATACTCTGTGCCACTGCACTCAACACAACCTTACTCAACACCAATTCATTCTATGCCACTGCACTAAACGCCAATCTGTTCTGCACCACTGCGAACTACACTACTATACTCTACTCTGCAACACTATACACCACTGCACTATATGCCGCTGCACGCAAAACCATTGTACTCTACATTACTGCACTCTATACTTTTGTACTCTGCAACACTGCTGTCTATGCCACTGCAGTCTACGCCATTGTACTCTGTCACAGCACTCTGTGCCACTCTATTGTGAAGCATTGCACTCTATGGCACTGCACTCTATGCCAGTGCACTCTATGCCTCTACTCCATGTCACTGTACTCTACCCTGCACCACTCTATGCCACTTCACTATACTCTAAAACAATCTACTCTATGCCTCTGCATTCTTTGGCACCCATCTCGACTGCACTCTACATCACCCTACTCTACTCTGCACCACTCTACTCCATGCCACTGTGCTCTATGCCACTGCACTATACCCTACACCACTCCACTCAGCACTGCAAAACATCACTCTATGCCACTTCACTCTACTCTGCGCCACTGCACTCTATGTCACTGCACTCTATGATGCAGCACTCTATGCCACTCTACTCTACTCTGTACCACTCTACTTTACTCTAGAGGAAAAAGGGGGACCCCTCTGAAACAGTTACTTTCTGGGTCAGGGAGAAGAGGGGAAAATAACACTAGAGGAAAAAGGGGGACCCCTCTGAAACAGTTACTTTCTGGGTCAGGGAGAAGAGGGGAAAATAACAATCAGAACTATTGGAACTCTCCCTCACGACCCATTTATTTTAAGGATCCATGTAACAGATTCTACATTAGGCACTAATAAATACCAAAAAAACAATAATTTCTTTTCACTTTCTTATTTCATTTTATTTATTCATCATTATATAGTCCTTTATGGTTCTTATAAACTCTTTTTCTCTTTTTTTCTTTTTTACACTATTTTCTTTCATGAAACAATTAATTTGTGAATCAACCACAGTTCTTTTACAAAATTACAGTATTACAAAATTATTTGCACATAAAACCTCTAATGATTAACATACACACCTGGGTATAGAAAAGATGCAACCAGCATCATACATACATACTACATACACACTCTTCACACAATACACTCCATCTGTACGAGTTAATACGTTTCAGTTGTTTATCTAGTGATCACAATGGATTCACTACATTCCGTAGGATTCAATAATAGACTTGGTCAACGCGTTTCGGTGGGATAAGCAATATTGAGAACCACCTTCTTCAGGACCCATCAGAATATTGCATAGGGATCTCTAAACCCAGGAGTATCTACAAAAGAAATATATATATAAGAAAAAAAAATTCTTACTTGTAAAGTGCCCTTCTACTAACACTAAAAACAGTACAATCCGTTTGGACCCAATTGATACATGCATCATGTGCTAGACATATCCACAGTCCCGTGTTTAACACACCCGTTGGGAGTTAAATCATTTACATTCATTTTTTATGTGTGTACCGTTGTTTTTGGTACCTTGCAAGTTGGCCCTACTTACTTGGGTCAAGGCAGGGTTATAGTGGCGAGGTTAGTACTATCGATCAATCCTTACTTCTTTCCAGGCTATTATACCGTCCGCAATTGCCCACACCTACTCTGGGCAATTGCACAGATTTAACTTCTAGTGGGTATTTTATCTATATCTACCTGTTCATAGATAATTTAGTTACAACATTAACATGTCAGAGAAAGATCACATCACACTTACTCCTTTCTGTGTGTAACGCCTTTATCTTTTCACAGCCAGGAATTCTGTTTATAGTTTTTTTTTCGACTGTATATTCTAGTGGCTGGTGGTAGGAGAGAGACATATATTGCCAATATTAGAGTTATTATAATGCTATTCTATTATCTTTATTAGGTTTGTCTAGAATCACCTTCTTACCTTTTTACAGCATAAATTAGGTATTGCTCGACACAGTTTTTTATTTCTTTAGTTGTTCACTCTGTATAGATAAATAGGAAGCACAAAGAAACCTCATTAGCCCATATATTATAAATTGTTTCTGGTGTCCTTTAAAACTAAGTCTCCATTATGGGGGTACCTTTTATCAGTATTTCTTCCTTTACTGTGGTATTCACCCTCTCTTCTTGTATTTATCTTGGATTGTTCTCCCTTGTATCTTTTCCTTTTTTTTTGGTTATGAATCCAAAATTTCTCCAAACTGCTCTGTAATTCCTAAAAAGACATATATAATTACTGTTATTTTCGCTGTGACTTCCCATTTGATCATTATACTACTAACAGACAACTTCTGTTATGTCCTTATTAAAAAATGACATTTTTCTGGCCACCCAGTTTATCTTAATAACTCGCTTGTAGCCCATATATTGAGTCCACTTTGAATTACAGATAACCCCAGCAAGAGTTCTAGCCTTTACTTACTTCCTTTCTATCTTGTTATGTCCTATCACCAGAGCCCGTGACATAGCATCCGTCCACACCTTTGGATTGCTGCTCACTGACTCCCGCTATTTATTCATCTACTCCCAATTGATTAATACGAGACATCTGTTGCCAAGTGTCAGGAGATTTCAAGTTTGGTCATGGTCACATGATCGGTTCTCGCCAATCCATTATCCGAACAGAGTCGGGTTCCTGCAACGGACATTTGTGTAAATATATCTGCCATTTTGTAATGGAGGAGTATCGTATGTCTCGTTGTGCCATATGTTCTCAATGGATCCAGAAACATAATTCTAATTTCTATCCCACTCGATTGTGTTGTACTATATATTTCATTATTATTACAGCGATCGTCCAATTGCACGATTTTAATTTGTAACCAACGCGATCTAACAGAAAAAAGTTCTAATTCCGCAAGCTTTTTTACAGTGTATTATATTTAGAATGCTCACAGATATAACAGCGTTTGTCTTATCCTACTTTCTGTAGTCTGACGATTTCACTGTACCAGTAAATAGACATAGAGAGAGCACCGATTTGCGTCGGCCATCTTGTACGTACTCTCACGACGTATTGTGGTGAGATGTATACAGCCAATTTGTCCTCCCAAACAGGAATTATCAACACGGATAATATCTTCTCTATTAAATTCAAAGGATCAAGGATGGCTCGTATTTTTATAGTCTAGCAATTCTCACAGATGATCGTGGAGGGAAATCGGTAAAAGACCGATTTCCGTCGGCCATCTTGGAGGTGCTTTTATGGCATGTACACCATGTACAAAGACAGATAAATCACCCTCTGTTTTTAATTGGGGCTATTTCTATTTTATATATAATGTAATGCCAGTATCTCATAACTAAAAGTACCAATAATATGAATGTCTATACTATTCTTTTATAGAGAGAAATTAATTTGTACAAATGGTGCAAACATTTGTGGATGGCTGTGTAAATGTATACACATTCCCCTTTTATTTTCGCATTGTGGATGAGGGACCCTTAGCTTCTTTTCATATAGCCACATGGACAAAGCTTTCAATAATACTGGGTCACAGAGTTATCTGGTGCCAGAAAAGTTGTTTCAACTGGCCAGTATTATATTGTACTTGATGTTTACTTGCTTATTCTTATTTTCACCGCTTTTGTGCATATTAGAAAGAGTGCCACATTTATCAATCTTATCACTGAATCGGTTGAAACATTGAATATTCAACACCTGACTAAGGCATCATGAAACATACTTCTAGTCATGCAGGGGAAATTAGGATAATATTGTATTCCCTGTTTCCTCCTACATAGCTTTGTTACCATGTCCTGGAACATTCCATTGTATTTCCTGATTCAGTCCCTGTTTCACGCTGTCAAGAGTGAATATCCAGAAGGTTTTCCTTCTTTTACGGATTTCCTCCATTGGCGTTCCAATCTGACCCTTTACTTTTTCCAGGATACACCATTTAATATTCATCTCTGAATGTCCATGTGTTAAGAATTGTTGGGTCAATGGTGCTTCTTTCCTGCTGTTTCTTATTGAGGATTTGTGCTCACTGTATCTTAACCTAAATTCTCGTGAAGTTTCACCTACATAACAGATGTTACACAGGCAGATGAGAGCATAAATTATGTTACTGCTCCTACAATTTGTGAGGTCCCTTAATTAAAATGTCTTATTATGATGTTCAAAGCAATCTGTAACAATAGCTGAGTCACAGGAATGGCATGAGCCGCATCTGTGATTACCCAGGATTACTGGGAGACCTGTGATTGTAGACTGTCGTTCCTGTGGTATATCCGGCCTCGTATGTAGAAGAATGTCCCTTAAATTCCGGTTTCTACAAAAGGCCACCAAGGATTGATCTAATGGGGGTTCCTCCTCATTACTATTTAACATTTTCCAGTGCTTCTGAATGATGTTTTTTATTTTAAAGTTAAGAGGAGAATGATTGACTACACAAACCACCTGATTTTTTGGATCTCTTCTCTTTTCCTCCAAAAGGGCATCTCGATTGTAATATTTTGCCCTTTTGTATGCATGGCGGACCAATCTATTTGGGTAGCCTCTCGGTATTAATCTCTTCTTCAAGGCATCACCATGTTTGTGGGATTCTACCATGTTTGTACAATTTCTCCTTATTCGAAGGAACTCTCCAAATGGGATTGAGTCCTTCTGAATATTAGGGTGATAACTTTGATACTGCAGGATGGTATTTTGGCAGTAGGTTTTCTGTATAAACTGACCTCTAGGATTGATCATGTGATCATGATGTCAAGAAATTCCACATTTTGAGTACTGCTATTAGATGTAAATTTTAAGATTGGGATCGCTAGCATTTTACCACAGGATGTATTCCTGCAGAGAGTCATTGTTTCCTTTCCAAATGAAGAAAAAGTTTTCAATGAAACGCCTCCACGTCACAACATTGTCATAAAATGGAGCCATCTCATTGAAGAAATTTCTTCGTTCCCATTCTCCCATATAAATCTTTGCGACACTTGGAGCGCAGGAAGCTCCCATGCTGGTGACTTTTATTTGTTGGTATAATTCACCATTAAATTCAAAGAAGTTATTCATAAGCACTATTTCCAAACATTCCAAAAGGAATTGGATCGGCCTATCGCCAGGTGTCCTCTGTAGGAGGGCAGTCACTGCCTGTAACGCTTGACATTGAGGAATGTTGGTGTACAGAGCCTCAATGTAAAGCGTCACTAGGATTTCAGTGCTTGGGTTGAATTGCATCCCCTCCAATCTTGTTATCAAGTCCCCGGTGTCACGGACATATGAGGTTTAGGTTTTTGTTAGAGGGCACAAATAAGTATCTACGTATTTAGAAAGTGGCTCTGTACTTGAGCCAATGGTGGAAATGATGGGCCGCATGGGTGGGTTTACCGTGTCTTTGTGAGTCTTTGGGAGGCCGTAAAGTGCCGGAATCCTAGGATGAGACTTATTTAACCCCTTCGCTGCTGATGATGAGCTCAGCTCGTCATCAGCCACGGTGGTCGTGTGCGGATGACGAGCTGAGCTCGTCATCTAACGCTGCTTTTTGAAAAAAGCAGCACAGCGGAAAAATAACCGCCGCAGCGATGCGGTTAAAAAGTCATACTCCTGTTGGCATATATCCCCACGTGTTAGGGCTTTCGATGTTATATCTTCTATGTCGCACTTCACCCTTCTTAACTCCCTGGATTGAGCTTTTTTATAGTGGTGTGGTACAGCCAGCATTTCTTTGATATTTTCATCATAATTTGTTTTACTCATTACTGCAATACCCCCACCCTTATCGCATAGTTTTATAACAAGTTCCTTGTTAGATTTAATTGTATCCAAGGCTTAATTTTCTTTCACTGATAAGTTATTGTGTACTTTTATGGGGTGTTTGAGTATGCGAATAATTTCTTTTTGGACATTATTTTCAGAAATGTGTACTTCCGGGCCTACCATCTCCAAGGTGAGTCTAAATTGAGATGGGGGTTTACATCTAGATTGATTAACATTTTCATTTTCTATTGGTCTATCCAGGAAATATTTCTTCAGTTTAACCTTCCTGAAGAAGGAAAAGAGATCTTCGTGTAATTTAAACAAGTTGGGTCGTGTACTAGGGACAAAGGATAACCCTCGGTTCAAAATGGAACATTCCTCATGGTTGAGTTTCATAGAGGAAAGATTAAAAATGGGTAAGGTGTCAGCCTTTTCCATTTTATCTACTTGTTGTCCATCTAAAGCCAGTATTGCTGGTTCCTGGTCTTTACATATGGTTGTTGATGTGGAGGGGCCATCTGGGGAGATTCCCCTTGGTCCAGCGTCCATCTCCTGCCCCTACCTTTGTACTGGCCCCTCAGTAACAAATGTTGGTGTCTCAAAAGGATTGGTGTCCTCTGGGTCTACCTCTATAGGGGCGATTATCGTATTGACCCTCACTTGTATCCTGAGCCATGTCATTGTCCGAGTCAGATGAGTACGTATCTGAAAGGTTTAGTACTCTTTTACGATAGTTATTAGGATTGCCTTGATAGCCCTGACTGTACGTTGAATCTTGATAGTAAGTGCATTAAGGAAAGGATATGGTTTCTCCTGGGAGTACCAACGAATATCTTTTTTTAGCTTTTCTGTCTTTTTGTTGGTGAGATATATGTCAAAGACTTTCATGTCTAGATTGATTCTGTCTAACCTCGCCTTTGCCTCATCTAGGGCTGTGGAGGTATTTCGTTTTTCTTCCAAAGTTATAATCTCCTTATTCAGGGCTTCCATCATGTCTTTTGCTGTTTCTATTATGAGGATCATCCAGTCCCTGGAGCAGCGGTTTGCAATCAGTGACCACCGCTCCAGAAACTTGCGGACTTCCACAAACAAGGTAGGGACATTCCGTACTCTCGGCCCTGACGGGATCACCCCTGAGCGTAGACATTGTAACATGTAGAAAGCATGTGATTCCATGCCTTTTAGTTTCTTTTTTAAGTTTAGTAAGTTGGTCCATTCTCCATTGTCACTGGTTTGTAAAGGGGTAATACTACTGTCGGTTAAGGCTCTTCCAATTAATGCTGAGAATTCGTTGTCTGAAAAACCAAATGTTTTAATACCCTCCATATCTTTCACTGTGCCACCATGTACACCAATAAGAAAAAAAAGGGGGAAGAAAGAACACACTCACCTCGTGAATGAAAATTAGTGCTCCTCACCACCTATAGCTAATAACAACACAACATGTAAGACTCTACTTTAGACCACTGCGTGCTATGACACTCTACTATAAACCACTGCACTCTACACCAGTGCACTCAACACCACCTTACTCAGAACCAATGCACTCTACACTACTAGACTCTACACCAACTACTCTGCACCACTGCACTCTTTGCCACTATACTCTACTCAGCAAAACTCTACACTACTGCACTAAATGCCACTGCATGCTGTGCCACTCTATTCTACTCTGAACCACTGCATTCTACGCCACTGCTTTCTGCACCACTCTACTCTGCACTACTCTACTCTGCAGGTCCGGACTGGCCGTTGCCGGCACCAGGCAATCCCCCGGTGCGCCGCAGGGTGGGGGCCGGATTTGGGCCCCTGAGGGCCATTTTTGTTACAGGGCCGTTTTTGCAGCATTGCTGCAAAACCGTCCCTGTAACAAAATCGGCCGAAAACCGGCCCTGGCAACAAGCGTGGTCGCACCCCCATCCCCCCAGGGGGTGGGGGAGCCGGCCGAGCACTTTGCCAGGGCGGGTTTTATTCTCAGTCCGGCCCTGCTACTCTGCACCACTCTACTATGCTCCACTCTCCTCAGCAACACTGAAATCTATGCCACTGCACATGCCACTGCACTCTATGACACTCTACTCTGCAAGACTGCACTCTCCGCCACTGAACTCACTGCCAATCTACTCTGCACTACTGCACCCCTACTCCACTCTTCACCATTTCTCTATACGTCACTGCACTCTAAATCACTATGTTTTACTCTGAACCACTGTACTCTGTGCCACCTCTTTCTGCAACACTGTACTTTGCAACACTCCACTCTACACCAATGCACTCTATGCCACTGCACTCTAAGCCACTACCCTTTCCGCCAACCACTCTTCACCACTGCACTCTATGCCACCATATTCTACTCTGCAAACCTCTACACTACTGCACTCCATGCCACTGCTATCTGAACCACTCTACTCTGCACCCTTGTACTCTATGCCACTGCACACAGTGCCACTCTACTTTACACTACTCTATACAACGCAACTGCATACTAAGCCACTGCACGCTATGCCACTTTACACCGTTGCTCTATATGTCACTGCCCTCTATGCATCTCTGTTTTTCTCTGCACCACTGTGCTCTACGCAACTGCTTTCTGCACCCCTCTACTTTGCACCACTCTACTCCAACCCAATGCACTCAATGCCACTGCACTCTACACCACTGCATGCTATGCCACAACATACTATGTCACTGCACTTTATTCTGCACCACTCATCTCTACGCCACTGTATTGCACTCTATGCCACTACACTCTGCATCACTCCAGGCCCCTCTAATCTACTCTGCAGCAATGAACTCCCTCTCACATCAATCTACACCACTCTACTCTAGGCCACTCTACTCTACACCTCTGCACTCTACTATAAACAATCTACTGTATGCCACTGCACTCTGCACCACTGCACAGTATGCCACTACACCCTACACCACTCTACTCCAAACCAATGCACTCTATGCCAATCTAGTCTGTACTTCTGTACTTTATGCCACTTCACTCTAAGACACTCTATTTCATTCTACGACACTTCACTTTATGAAACTACACTCTACGATACTCCACTCTATGACACTCCACTCCATTAAACTGTACTCCACTCAATGACACTCAACTCCACTCTATGTCACTCCAGTCTACAACGTTCTACTCCATTCTATGCAACTCTACAACACTACTCCACTCTACGACGCTCTACACAGCTCCATCTATGCCACTCTATGCCACTGTACCCTCTCTATTCAATGACACACTCCACTCTACTCCACTTCACTACTCCACTCTATGCCACTTCACTCTGTGTCACTCTACTCTGCGCTGTGCCACTCCATTCTACTCTACTCTACTTTGTGTCATTCTACTACTCTACACTACTTCTCTGTATGCCACTGGATACTGGTAAAGAAAAGTTTTTTTCCGGCACACAACAACATTTAAATGTCTGTAAATTATCAGTGCAAATATTTCAGAATATATCAGTAGTAGAAAAGCACAAGTGAAGCACTTTTATTTTAATTCGAAAGCATAGTGGGCGCAACTTTTTGATATGATAAAAACAAATCAGTACACTAGGTGATGCCATTTCCGTACATTATCATTTGTGGGCTCTATAGTTTTATCAGTACAACTATATGTGAAAATGTAATGGTTATTTCTATTGAAAATGTGTTATCTGTAATGGCAGTGGGCTAACACACTATGCATACTCCAATCTAAGCCACTTCATGACATCACACTCCACTCCACTATATGCCACTCCACACCACTCTGTGCTACATCACTGCAGTCCAGTCCATGACACTTTACTCTGAGCTACACCACTCCACTCTACGCCACTCTGCTCTATGCCACACCACAAAACTTGTATCTACTCTACGTCCCGCCTCTCTCTGACACCCTACTCTACTCCACTCTACTTCACTCCACTGTATGACACTATGCCACCCTACGGCTCTACTCTACGCCACTTTACGACACTTTATTTCACTCTGCGCCCTCCACGCTTCAAGACTCCAGTCCATGACACTCCACGAAAATCTACGCCAATCCACTCTCCATAAGTTCCCACCACTCTGCTCTATGCCACTAACTTTTAGCCATGCTGAACAGCAACCACACTGGTGTACAACATGGGGAAAACACATTGGCAACCCACTAGCTCTTGCATAGTCAAGACCTATAAGCTTTACAAATGCTCATTGTTGTATAAGCACAGGGTGATTAAGTAATTTACCCAGAATCACAGGATGTTGAACCGGCACTGAGACTGGAACCTGGTTTCCCAGTTTCAAAGTCGGCAGCTCTGGCCGCTATGCTACATCCTTTCCCCATTGTCTGTCCACACATCTCACAGGACAGTGTTTGACCATGTCGTGGGTTCTAAACTCGTGCCTCGCTGCATAGCTGCATTTGAGCATCTGTGTTTGCTATTAAAAGAGTTAAAAAGAATAGTATGGCACTGTAGAGCAATTCACTGTGATGGGTGTTGGGAACCAGAATTTCCAAACCTAAGCAGCATTCACAGGTGACTGGTACTTCCGTCCATCAAGCGAACAAGGCCCCACCCAACCAAGAGGACTTGCTCAGGTCTGGTTCCTTCTGGCTTTAACAGATGTTTGACGATTAGTCTATCTATATCTAGAAATTTATTCCATACACCATGCAGGTTTTTGGCACTATCGAAATGGCGAGATCGAAATGTAATTGTAAATGTATTTATATAGCACTTACGACCCCTGACAATGTATTGTAGCGCTTATTTATTTTGGTGAATAGCACACTACTCCGCAACCCTAAATCAGTAGTTAGTAGATCATACATCCATTTATTAAAAAATAGATCCTGTAAACTAAATGGTTTGCAATTTGTCTTAAATGGGCTGTGGTGCTAGATTCAGGGTCACCTGAAGGGTTTTTTCTGAGGATTCCAAAGAGCAAGTTGAAATGCAGTTTATTGCTAGAAACGCTGTACGCTCCTCAAAAACACACCTATGGAGAATACACAACCAGCTGGACTTCATGACTCCCTAGAGCAATTGCATGACCATGTACTTTATCCGTCCATTTCATATGTTCAGCTGAACCAGCTGGCACCAGTTGCTTGCAGTCATTGAGAGGCACAGATTCCACTGTACTTTGCAGATACTCCAATCTATTGATTGAGCCTGTTCCGCAGGGTATTGTTGGTCCATCAACCGTGCCATTTGCAGCTGAGATCTCTAGCAGCATCTGAACACACTGCAAGCCTTCTTCAAGGGTCAGTATATGGACTTTGCTGATTTTTACAAGAGCAGTTTATGGGCCCCATGTTTGATGTGCATCCAAATTGTAAGTCGTCCAAGAGCTGGTTTTGATCACTTTAGCTTTGGGATTGGCTTGTCACCTTCTTCTGTAACAACAAAATAGGTGGAATTAGGGTCCCAGGGATTCTGGTTTATAGACATTCGAGGAGAAACTTCCCCTTAACATAATTGGCAACACACTATCACCTCGGATCTAGGAAACGCACTAAAGAGGCCTTTACTAGGCAAAGAAGTGTGATCTATGTCCAAACTCTCTCACTAGAATTTTGTGTTTATTTTATAGTGAAGCCTAAAGGAAAAAGGTGGGGGAAATCCCTAAAGGACTAGTACCCTCACTCACCCAAAGGTGACATGCTTCATCATATGGGTTCCTCCTTACCAGTAGGAAATCCTAGTCCTACTGGGAGCTACAATTTCCTCACTGTGAGGAAGGAGCTCAGAGATGTTTTCATATGTGTATAACTATGGAGATAGGATGCTAAAATCCCATATGTAAGGCTTATAGTGTAGCGAGGGTGCAGCGCAAAAGGAGTGATGTGATGGAAAAAATTATAAAGTGAATGTTAAAACTGCCTAGGTCGATGTACAAATCTGATTTTATTAGCGTGCTCTCACTGGCACGATTAAAAAGCAGTGTAAAAAGTAGTATGGATTTACAAATACTATTAAGGATAGGTCGACATGTTTCAGCCTTATGATCAGAAATCTGTATCGGTGGCTTTCTTCAGGACCAAAAAAGAGTAGAATGGTACAATTGCTGCTGCTGGTATATATAGTGTAAATACATAAAGATACAAAACCAGTATTCCTGCGACGTGATGTCAGGTAATACTTGGAATATCCTCAATAGTAGGATATTATACCTCACCTCAACCTGGCAGGCAGCTCAGGGAAGGAGGCCCGCTCTGTCCCCCAAGGCAGCTTGAGTATGCCGCTAAAACATCCTGTGATTCTGGGCAAATCACTTAATCTCCCTGAGCCTACTAAAAAATGAATCTAACGTAACTGGTGATATGTAAAGCGCTCTGATACCCGGTTCGGTTCGGGTCGAGTTCACGCTATATAAAACTCTGCAAAAAAAATAAAATAATAGGTTTTTAATTGCTAACTTAATGTTAGTTTTCAGTTGTAGGGTTTATTGGGCATTTAGAGGGTAGTATTTTTAAAATATTGATCCTTGTATCGTAATTGTTTTTATTCATTGTAATTTAGCTGTTTACATGTTTTCCAAATTTTATAATTATTTTATACATTTACATTTTGGGTTCTGGGGTTTCCTGGGAATCTGTTGTGAAATGTTTAAGTACAATGTATGTATATTAATAATGATTGGTTACTGTATTAATTAGGCATATTTTTAAAATTTTTTAAAGTGTTATTCTTAAAAATATATAGTTGGACTAGCAAATGGAACACTTTGTGGGTATAGCCTCATCTTTTGCTGACTGCTACAAACATCTCTGTGCAACACATCCCTTTTCAGAGGCAAAGTTGGTTAAATCCATACCTAAAGAAGTTCCAACGGAAGCTGTGTCAGATAAAGAGTATGAGAATCTAGCTCTTTCCATTGCCCCAGAAGAAGTTCTGGATGCAATAAGTGAGATGTAGTTGGACATGACTCCTTACCAATTGGTTTTCCCATTTAATTCTGTGAGAAATTTGCCACCATCCTTACACCTCACCTTTTAGAAGTATTCAAAGAGGCACTCCTAACAGACCTCAAAGACTGCACTATTGCCCTTATGTTCCAACCCGGCATGCCCCAGAGCAATGCTGAACATATCGCCCCATAGCCCTATAAATTTAAAAGCTAAAATTCTGACATAAATCCTCACAAGCAGGTTAATCAAAGTACCAGTAGCCTCCTTAGTACACCAGGATCAAAATGGTTTTATATCAGGCTGCAGCACTATACCACAAACATGATTTCTCTGACCCTAACACATTAACGTTGGTAGATTTCAAACAAGCTCTATTAGTTGGAAATTCCTCATTCAAGTTCTTCAAAAGATGAAATTTGGAGTAAATTCCTTTCATGCGTCCAAGATTTGTATCATTCTCCCTGTGCTCTGGTAAGAATTAATGGCACACTCTCCGAACACTCTCCGAACCCTCCTCCTTGAGATGGACGCTATACAGGGATGCCCCCTCTTGACTTTGCATATTGCGAAGGCCATTGAGTTCCTGGTGCAATGGATTAGGTGTGACTGCCTGCTATAGTCCTTTCACTGAGATCAGGATATCGAGAAGTGTGTATCGTTGTGTACACGTAATATGCTTCTCTTTAGTAGTGCTCCAGATGGATAGGTCAGAGGCCAATGGAGATGTTTACACTCTAGATGGACACATTAGGGCTTAAGGTTGTAAGTCTGTGATAGTGCTGGTCAAGGAGGTTCCCTAGCTGCCAATTGTCAAACTAAACTACAGACCTGGACTCAATACTCTAAAATACTAAGGGGCTCATTAGGATGTCAGTCGGAAAGCAAACCGACCGACTTCTTTTCGGATTTGGGTCCGACCACTCACGTTCGGCGAGTCCGCACAACCGATTATAATACTTCTGAACACCATTCGGAAAGTCTTCCATTGACTTCAATGGGAGCCTGTGTTCTGACTGACAACACAGGCTCCCATTGACAAAAGGGGTGGTTGCAGAAAACCTTGCACCCTGTGGTGGGCAGCCCATGGTCCCTGCTACACTGTGCATGGTGTTACAGGGTGGTCCCATGGGTACCCCCATGGCCCCCAACTGGAGGCCTATGGATGAACGGGGCCTACTACGGGCCCCCAAAGTCAGTTTCTTACAGCCTTTTCGTGTCAGACAGACCGAGTCAGAAAGGCTGTCCGAATCCTACATCGTAATAAGTCAGTCAGAAAAGTTGTCCGTAGAGCTGTAGGATTTGGCTTCAACTGACTCGGAGGTTCTGAATGTCGGCCAGAACCAATTCGGAATAACTGAACGGTTTTCTTTCCAACTGAGAAAATTGTAATCAGTTGGTCGGAAATGTTTCAGACCGAGTCGGAGAATAGATTCCGACACAGTTTAGGTGAATCCGACTGCCATTCGGAGGCTGTTCGACCAACATCGTAATGAGCCCCTTAGTATTTTGGACTCTACATTGCCACAATGCCAACTGTGCTGGTACCTAAATATGAGCTCTATCCTAGAAGGTTTGAGAAGAGACTTTCAAAGATGGAAATTCCTTTCTGTTATGATCCTTGGAATATCTGCATTAATTAAAATGTTTACACTTCTAAGGCTACTATATTCATTGCAGAAAACCTATATGAGATCTACCACAGGCACGTTGGGTCAATATATTCCTATGACTGACATTTTATCTGGGCTGGCCACCAGCTTAAGTTCTCCTCATACAAGTGCTTTCAATTCTCCTATGATGGAAGCCTTTTCCTCCCTGGCTTGCCTCTATATTATTGGATAGCCCAGCCCACTACGGGTAATGACTGGTTGTTCAGCAAAAGGGAAGACCCAGCCTACAGACTGGAAGTATACCTTTTCAAGGGATCATCCATTTCGGGACTCCTGCATGGCTCAACAACACCAGAAACACTGCCCAATATGACTAAAACAGCCATCAAATGCTGGTGTGAAGCTTAACAAAATGTATTTAGGGTTTAAAGCCAACCCATTGCTTAAAACTGGTTGGGTTTATTATTGCTCTTATTTCTTTGCTTCTTCTGCCTTGCCTTCTCATCTTCTTCCATTGTGTGCTTGACCCTCCACTGAAGCATAGCTGCTTTACAGTCTTCTAAATATGGTTGGCTTTTGTCATGCCATTGCTTAACTTTAGGGATTTACTTTGTTCTTTTTGATTAAGCACTCATGACAGTACATCTAATTCCTAGCTTTTCCTTCTGCCCTTGTGCTATCCCCGAAATACGCCAACACTCCGTATTTCCCTTTCATGTACTAGATCTCCACACCGCATACTCTATATTGTTCTGTTCCTCATACGCTTCTCTCTCCCCTGCACTTTATGTTTTCCCCATATCACTCCATTGTGTATTTATCTCTTCAGTTTATTCTCTTCCCTCACCCCAGTGATGCTCTGTTCCTCGTGTGCTACTTTCCTACGCCACCCCTCCCTCACCCACTACTCCTGTACTTTTTTAATTTTGAAACAATCTTTATTCTTTTATATACATATATAAGTGGTGTCTGCCATCTAGGACGGAAAAATAAAAAATAAAGAAAATAGCCCCAGCGTAGTTCCTGGTGTGTTGCGATGCATGCACTTGCCAGTAGAATCACATGACTGATCGGGTCATTGTGCTTTTTTCTTATTTTTTGTTTTTTTTCAATGATTGAGGTTGTTCAGCATTAGGAAAAAGCATATTGCTTTTCCACCTATCACACAGTTCAGCATTGCAAAAAGCCATTGGCAAAGCCAATAGGTCCCAGTGGTAGGACTATTTGACTTTGCTTAAGCTTGTTGCATTCTTCTATTTGAGTCTTTACCCAAATTTTGGTGAACATTGTTAACCACTCGCTTTCTTCTGGTGAAGTTGAGCTGGATTGGAAAAAAGTAGTAATAACTCCTTTCCTGAAAAAACATAAGTTAGATAGAGTTAGTAGAAAACTATATATAGACCAAATACTCTCCCTAAAATGTTCTAATGTCTCAACTCATGGCAACTTGGTCTCCATCTGAGCATGGGGCACAGAAACAGCCTTTACTTTGGATGAGGACAGATGGATAATTTATTTATTTATTTTTGTGTTTTATAGAGCGCAAACTTGACCCGTCAGGTTATCAGAGCACTTTACACGAATCATAGGATTGGACAAAAAGACTCAAAATCACAAGAGTAAAAAATCAATTAGGATGTGTTGGGGTGCAGAATACATAAGAGATAGGACATGTATTTACAGATTACATTTACAATTACTCAAGACAAGACCACAGGTTTCTTGGTGGGGTGGCTAGGAAATCTGAAGGGAGGCAATAGCCAGACGTATATCAGAGTCATAGTGATGGTTGAAGGCAAAATTTAAATGAGGAATTTAGCCATAAGGAAGGTTTTGGTATCCTTTTTGAAACAAGACAGAGAAGGGATTCTTCTGATGGCGGGTGGGAGAGAGTTCCATATTTCATGAGCGGACCCAGAGAAAGCACGATTGTACATTTTTTTGGCCACAAGCTAGCAGGTTGCAGCAGGACGTCTCTGGCGGACTGGGAGTTTCTGATACCTCCAGAGATCACAAGTTTCTGTACAAGATATGCAGGGGAGTTTGACTATAAAGTCATGTGTGTAATGCAAGCTAGTCTAAGCTGTATTCTTGCCTCAAGAGGAAGCCAGTTCGGAGCTTTCAGATGTGGGGAAATGTGGTTGAATTTCCTTGTGCTGGTAAGTAGCCTGGCGTTCGCATTGAGGCAGGTTCTTAAAGGTGCCAGGGAGATCTTGGGTGAATCCGATATGGTAGAACAGCCACACTCCAGTCTAGAGATGACTAGTGCTTGGATTGCCGTTTTTAGGTCAGGAGCATTGAGGAATGGTTTCACGTTCCTTAGGTAGCTCAGGTGGAATCTGGCTGATTTGGCCATCGAGTTGATTTGGTCCCCCATGTTCAAGTTGCTGTCCAGGGTGTTTCCTAGGGATTTTGCCGTGTCCACGATGGTCAGTGGGCAATTTAAGGCTGAGATAGCCTTGATACATATTTGCATCTCAGGGTTGGTTTTAGGAGGGGAACTAAGGAGAAATTCTGTTTTCTTTGTGTTGATTTTGAGTTGATTGGAGGTGAGCCATTGGACAGTCAGTTTCAGGGCTTCGTTCAGGGAGAGGATCTCCTCGAGACTTGAGGTTTTGATGTAGATCTGAGTGTTGTCTGCATACATATGGTAGGAGATATTGGCAGTGTGTAGTACTTCTGCAAGCGGTTCAAGGTAAAGGTTAAAGAGGGTGGGGGACAGGGTTGATCCTTTGGGGACTCCAACCGGGGAGGGAGAAGATACGTTGCAGTTGATTAGGAATCTCTGTGATCGGTTATGGAGCAAGGACCTAAACCATTCTAGAACAGAGCCTTCCAATCCCATCCTGAGTTTGAGGTGTTCGAGTAGTTTTTCATGGTTGGCCATGTCGAAGGGAGAGGATAGATCTAGGAGGATTAGGAGACATGTTTTGCCTTGGTCAAAGGCTTGGAGGGCATCATCAATGATGTGGAGCACAGTGGTTTCAGTGCTGTGCCCAGGTCTAAATCTGGATTGGAAGTCATCGAGTAGGTGGAAGTTGTTGATGTGTTGACTTAGCTGCTATTGTACACACTTCTCCAGTACTTTGGCTAAGAGGGGGATATTGGAGATGGGTCTGAAGTTGTCGGGGGAAGCAGGATCTACAGCCTTTTCAAAATGAGGAGGACTTTCAGAGAGTCAGGCATCGATCCCTGCTGGAGAGAGGCATTAGTTATTACAGTCCAACCAGTAATAATGGATTGGGCAATGGCGGCTAGGCAATTGGAGGGGAGCAGGTCATAAAAATGGCTGTTCGGGTTTAAGGTAGATAGGATTTTAGAGATGGAGTCTTCATCATAGACTTTGAATTCGGTCCAGTGAGCTTGATTTTTAGGTGAAATCTGTGGGGGCGTTGGGGCAGGATAAGGCAGGTCCGGAAGGAATTGAGAGTATGTGACGGGACTGAGTTTGTTTCCTAAGGCTGTGATTTTGTCAGCAAAGAAGGAGGAGAATTCCTCGGAGCATATTAGGGACTTGGGGGTTTCTTTCGATGTTTTGGCCAATTTATTAGATTGGTATTTGACCAGCTCGAAGAGTTGCAGGGTCTGTTTTTGGTCTTCCCTAGTTCAGACCTGAAGAATTATTTTTTTGAGTTGAGGATGTTCCTGTTATAGGCATTTCTGGCCTGGCTGAGAAGATTTAGATGTGCGGCAGAGGGGTGCTGCTCCAGGTTCTTTCAGATTGCCAGAAGGATCTCCTCTCATTGTTGAGGGATCCCATGAACCAGGGGTTTCTGTCTTTGATTTTGGTTCTTTTTAGTTTTAGTGGGGCACGATCATCCAGAATGTTAGATATAGTCGCAGAGTAGTGATTGTTGAGGTCCCTGACCGTTGTGATATGCGAGGTGGGGAGGTCAGATTTGCAGCGAGCCTCAAGTTTCCTGTGGTCCAGGTTCTTGGTGTCTCTGATCCAGTGTTTGGGAATCACCGGTCACGGTGCCCTTGTCTTGTGGATGCCAGGTAGTAGGAAGGTGATGGCATGGTGGTCAGACCAGTCACAAGGGTCTATAAAGATAAGCTTGACTACTGATTCTTTAGAGATGATCCAATCAAGAGTGGCCCCTTTCGAGTGAGTTGGGAGTGAACAGGATTGGGTCTGGGCTTGATCGGCAGGGAGGTCTTTGGCGGGGTTGACATGTGGATCCTTGGGATCATTTCAGTGCAGGTTAAAATCACCAAGGAAAATATCTTTAGAGTTGGAGGAAATCTTAGCTGTGATGATTTCCATGCGGTGGTCAGTGAAGGAGTCATTCATGCCTATTGGGTGGTAAAAGATGTGCAGGTTGCACAGTTGGGTGGAATTGCTGCAAATAGCGAGGGTGAGGTATTCCCAGGATTCAGTGGTTTCATCCAGGAGTTCCATGACAAGAAGGTTAGAACAGTAGATGCAGGCGATGCTTCTTCCTTTCTTGTTAGATTGCCTGTCCAGCCTTGCAATGTTATAGTTTGGAGGGACTAGGAGGTCCAGGCATGGAGATGAGGATTTGTTGAGCCATGATTCTGTTAGGATTGCTAAGTCGAAATTGTTGTTCAGGATGAGATCAGCAATATCAGCGGCGTGCTTAGCTGCTGTTCGGCAGTTGATTAAGAGACCAGACAGAGAGGCTTTTGTATTAACCTGGTTGATATCCACCTCCCTGCTGCCTTCCTTCGGAGGTGAGTAAGAGTAATGCGCTGAGATGCCCCCAAGTGATTCGCACGCGCTATAAAAACGAATAACATAACAGAGGGGTCGGAAGGACTGTTGGAAGTCTGGGCGGACAGGGGAACAGGAGCTAGATTACTTTTGACCACAATTCTGTTACAGAGTGTAGCCGGTCAGTTGGAGTTGAATGTGACCGTGCAGATAACATGTTCGGCTCTCACTTCAAGTGGATAAGGGGTAGCTGGGGCAGCGTTGTAATCCCGGAAGATGGCAAGTATTTCCATTTCCATGAGGTCTTGCGGACTTGGAGTGGAAAGAATAGAGCTGTGTGAGAGGACAAGGGCAAGGGTTTCCTCCTCTGAGAGGTGGCATGGTTGCTTGCGAGGGCGAAGATGTCTCAAGGATAGCGGAAGAGAGGGTTTAGGGAACTCCGTGATATGCAGGGATTGGAGTTTGGCAGGGGCATGAGGTTAGCGAAGGAGAGAAGGATAAGAGACCAAGGAGTCTCTGCTGCTAATTTTTTTCTCACCCTCTGAGCAACGTTCAATATGGTGAATTGTAATATGCTGTTGGGTCATTTAACTTAACTTGCTATTTTAGATTAAGATGCAGTCATTATCTTAGATTGGTTTTCCAACTTTCTCAGTGACAACTCTCAAACTGTTGCACTACCTCCTTTTTCCTTTTTGTTCATCATCATTACTGTCAGCTGAGGAGTCTCTCAGGTACTTTCCTTGTCTCCCTTGTTCTTCAATGTCTATATAGAGCTCAACTGCAGGTGAAACTTATTAGATCTTTTGTTTGCAAAATGACACCCAGCTAGTTGTTGGGTTAGATTTATCGTTCCATCTTGCCTTGTGGAATTACAACACTGGATGGCATTTAACTTTCTGAAGTGGAATGTCAGCAGATCAGAAACCCTCAACAATATGCAGCAGTTCACTTGGTCCCCATTGATGGTTGAGGCTCCTTGTACTTTGAATTAACGTAAAATCATTGGAAATTACTTGGGCCTCTCATTTTTCCTTTAAGGCTAAAATTGATTTGGTATTTTGAAACGTTTTATTTTTTAATTTAAAGTCACTAAAAAAGAGTCTTCCGTTTCTCCCACAGGATCTTCCTACACAAGTGGTCTTTGCATGCATTCTCTCAAGAACTGACTATTGTAATATTCTTTTATTTGGGACTGCCTGATTGGGATGTTGCTTAGATCACAAAATTATGTCACATAACTAGTGTTAAGATAAAACACATTTGAGTCCGTAAGCAAGAGGAAATTACACTGGTCAACTTGGCAGCAGCGTGTTCAGTTAAAGACACTTTTTCTTTTGCACCAAAGGTATTTCAATGCTGAAACATTCCAGCTTTAATCACATCTCTCTCTTTATTCTTCTGGAAGACATTTATGTTGCTCAAATCTGCTTATTATTCTTATATTAAGGCACTTGTGAATTGGAGGCCGTGCTCTATACCATTGGACTACAACTTTGGAATAATCCTATGACTCATATTAAGAATATTTCTTCTCATATGAATCTTTTCTATCCTCTGGACCACACCCTTATTTTTGTTTCATTACTCACAGACACCTGTGCTGCTTTATGTGCCCTTACCAAATAAAAAAATAAAATAAAGAAATAAAAATCAAAATAGTAAGTCAGCCCCGTCCAGCATTTGCCTTTACCCAGTATTGTTAGATTGGAGTTAAAATACTAAATCTGAACTTCGTAGTGTATGAATTTTCTCAAGATTTGTAGGGTTTTAGTTAGAATAGTGTAGCTGAAGTGTTTTATATTTTAATTAAATGGGTATTAGGTTAATACATATTTCTTTATTCTGGAATTTATTTCCTGTATAATATTTTGAGTATATTTAATTTATTATTACATACATTGTTTATATTTAATTTTTTAAATTATTTAATTAGTGTTTTATTTAATTTTTATGATATGTTATAGTGTTTTAGAAATATTGATTTGCTTATAGTTTTAAATAGTTTTTTAATGGTTGAATACATTTTGGATATGCTTTAATATTTTTATAACGAATAGTAATGATATGCTTATCTTGTGTGTTATTGGTTTTATATTAAAATGTATGTTTTATGAATTAAAAGTTGTTTTTAAAGTTATGAAATTAAAAATCATAAAGTTAAAGTTAATAGGGTGTTCATGGGCCTGTCCATGTGGGTGGGGGCCATTTTGAGGACTGGTGCAGGCCGGGCCTGTCCATGTGGTGGGGGTCTAGGGGCCATTTTGAAGCCAGGCAGTGTGCTTTGTTTTGCCATAGGCCTGCACCCAGTCTGCCATGCTTTCATCCATTATGCCCAGGGGTACTCAGGGGTGCATGGGCCTAGTCTTTGTGTGGGGTGTCTTGAATTTGAACATGATTGAGGGCATGGATGGCATGGGATTGTGGTGATTTTTGTGTGTTTTTCGATTTTCGGGCTGTTGTTGGGGCCTTTTGACCAGGGCTAGAGAGTGGTGCATGGGCCTAGTCTTTCTGTGGGGTGTCTTGAATTTAAACATCATGGAGGGCATGGATGGCATGGGATTGTGCTGATTTTTCTGTGTTTTTCGATTTTTTGGGGTGTTCATGGGGACTGGCCATGTGGGTGGGGGCCATTTTGAGTGCTGGTACAGGCAGGCCCTGGCCATGTGCTGGGAGGCAAGGGGCCATTTTGAATGCAGGCAGTGTTCTCAGGCCTGCACCCATTTTGCCTAGCTTTCATCCATTATGCCCAGGGGTAGTGAGTGGTGCATGGGTCTAGTCTTTCTGTGGGGTGTCTTGAATTTAAACACCATTGAGGGCATGGATGGCATGGGATTGTGGTGATTTTTGTGTGTTTTTCGATTTTTGGGCTGTTGTTGGGGCCTTTTGACCAGGGCTAGTGAGTGGTGCATGGGCCTAGTCTTTCTGTGGGGTGTCTTGAATTTGAACATGATTGAGGGCATGGATGGCATGGGATTGTGGTGATTTTTGTGTGTTTTTCGATTTTTGGGCTGTTGTTGGGGCCTTTTGACCAGGGCTAGTGAGTGGTGCATGGGCCTACTCTTTCTGAGGGGTGTCTTGAATTTAAACATCATGGAGGGCATGGATGGGATGGGATTGTGCTGATTTTTCTGTGTTTTTCGATTTTTTGGGGTGTTCATGGGGACTGGCCATGTGGGTGGGGGCCATTTTCAGTGCTAGTACAGGCAGGTCCTGGCCATGTGTTGGGAGGCAAGGGGCCATTTTGAATGCAGGCAGTGTTCTCAGGCCTGCACCCATTTTGCCTAGCTTTCATCCATTATGCCCAGGGGGAGTGAGTGGTGCATGGGCCTAGTCTTTCTGTGGGGTGTCTTGAATTTAAACATTATTGAGGGCATGTATGGCATGGGATTGTGGTGATTTTAGTGTGTTTTTCGATTTTTGGTCTGTTGTTGGGGCCTTTTGACCAGGGCTAGTGAGTGGTGCATGGACCTAGTCTTTCTGTAGGGTGTCTTGAATTTATCATCAACCTCTGGTGGAAACTCCACTAGTATACCAAACGCACTACCTGTGTATAGTATTACATTTAGAAACAATGAATACATTTTAGCTTATCTCAGTATTCACTCATGAGAATCTTTTCAAAAAATTATTTTGTATTTCTTCAGACAATACATTGATGTTACTAATTCAGCAAACTGATAAATTTATGCGTAATAGTGCGAAAATCAAATGCATCAACGTTGTGTAATAATTATAAAGACAATTAAACTCAATCAATCATATGCATAAAATCAAAACTGCAAAAACAAGCGCATAGTAAAAGAACACAATTTGAAAAAAAGCCCAATGCATTTCGGGGGGTTCCCTTCCTCAGGGGCACTGTAAGAAACAAAACATTGTATCAATTCATAATGACAATATGTTTCAAAATTTGTATGCTGAATAGCTTACAAAACTCACTTATGATCAATCTAAACAGGCAGTTCTATTAACACGAACAAGGTGGACAGAACCAGTATAACATAATAGCCATATATGAGCTTATTGTAAAGGTCAAAAGTGACATTGAAAATTAAAGATCAACTTGAGTGATATACAACGCCACCAAGAGAACACCATAAATATGTGAAGATTACAGACCATTGCCACCACTTTGAGTAAAGCATCCTCACTGTGGATAGACAGTCACGTAATTAATTACAAAATCTAAAAACCACCACTTAGTGAGAGAACTGAAAACCAGGTCCCTGTTTGCAACAGGACTCACTTAAAATAAAAGACTTGAGGAACAGTGAATGTGATGTCAACAAATGGCTTGTCTTGATAACCCTGCTGGACAAAACAGGAAAGCCAATCTACTATTAAAATCAGACCAACTACTCATGGAATCAACGTGAATGAATGAAACTCCGCCAGAACACTTACTGTGATTGATGACAACTGTGCGATTAATTCGTGATCTCACTATTCAATGCAGTCAACTCTGGAACTGCACATATGCAGACGCAGATTTGTAGGTCTTCTAGATTCTCATGCGTACAAAAACGCTGATATGTAGGCACACTCTGTGGAAAATAAATGGGACACCTGTAGGTGTGTGTCTCACTTAAATTTGCATGTAAACCAAGCCTACTACTACGATACTCGTATGGCCACCTCTCACTTAAAGCCTGTAACCTAGCTCGAAAACGCCCAATGTCATATTAATCTGTGAACCTGATTATGGCCAGCACTAATATACCTGCGCGAGAGAGTAGCACTCTGCTACACGCCGACAGATTCGGGAGAGATCGTGTGGGATTGACTCCTCCAGTACACGCCGACCAAACGGGTATGTACTGACGCTGCCCCTCCAACACCGCGCATGGGCCTAGTCTTTCTGTGGGGTGTCTTGAATTTAAACATCATGGAGGGCATGGATGGCATGGGATTGTGCTGATTTTTCTGTGTTTTTCGATTTTTTGGGGTGTTCATGGGGACTGGCCATGTGGGTGGGGGCCATTTTGAGTGCTGGTAGAGGCAGACCCTGGCCATGTGCTGGGAGGCAAGGAGCCATTTTGAATGCAGGCAGTGTTCTCAGGCCTGCACCCATTTTGCCTAGCTTTCATCCATTATGCCCAGGGGTAGTGAGTGGTGCATGGGCCTAGTCTTATTGTGGGGTGTCTTGAATTTAAACATCATTGAGGGCTTGGATGGCATGGGGTTGTGCTGATTTTTATGTGGTTTTCGAGTTTTTGGGGTGTATAACTGAACTGATGTTCCTCTGTCTTCCATTGTTTTTAGGTGCACAAGACTCAAGAGAACCACCAGTGCCAGGAAGAAGTCCTGCAGCGTTGTGTGTGTGCAGCATAATGTCACGCGACGTCACGTCTGGCCACAGACAACTCTGCAACTCGTGCAACTGCGGCCTGCTGTTCTGACCTCTGAAGAAGATGGCCCCCAAAAAAGTTCCCCGTAGCTCCTCTAGCAAGAAAGTTGCCAGTAAGGAGCAGAAGAAGCAAGTTACCAAGGAGACTGGTGTGCCGCCCGCCACATTTTTTGGGAATAAAAAAAAAAAGTACGCCTGCAGCAGCAGCGGGATCTGCTGGGGACCAAGCTGGGAGCAGCACCCCCGCTCCATTGGGCTCAGTGCCACCACCACCACGCCAACTTAAGTCCAAGCCCTTGAGTGCTGCAGAGGCACTTAGTCTAGTTGTTCAATCACCATCGAACAGTGATGTTGGCTCATCGCAAGAAAGTAGCAGCAATGTCCCTCAATCAACACAGGTTGTTGTAACTCATCTGACGAGTGTTGAACAACCACAGCCGCAACAACAACCACATGTGCAAGTACAAGCCCAAGTACATGTGGAAGGAGAGGCAGCGCAAGGAGATGCACAAGCAGAGGTGCATGGAGGGGCACAAGTGCCCACAATAGTTGTTCCTCCCGAAGTAGGGGCACATCAGGAAATCGACAATCAAGCTGAGGTATCATTTGAGGAAGCCACTCCTCCTGATGATCATTCATTGTCTTCCACATCCCTAGCAAGGAAAAGATCAAGGGTGGTGTCTACATCTTCTTCAAGCCCCCTTCCTTCTGATGATATGGATGACAATTGGGAACCACCACAGCCGTCTGAGAGTGAGGCACACCATGATCTGACAAAGGTAGCTAAGCGTAAAAGGAAGGTTGTCGAAACTCTCATAGTTATGGAGTGTGATGATGACGCTGAACAAGAAGTGACGTATACTCCTGCTGATGAAGACTCTCACGACGACGACGCAGTCATCATAGACGTCACTCCAGCCTCAGCGGGCATGCAGCAAACAGACATTTTGACCCTAGCCCTAAAAGCTGCTGAGCGTGATGATGCTGTCGACGAGGAGGCAATGGGAACACCACAATCATTGGAGTTAACTAGTACACCACCACCTACCACTTCCATATTTCTTCCTCGCCAGAAGGGGCCTCCATCCACCTCGACCTCAATTAGTGGTGGTGAAAGTGCACAACGTAGTAAAGTTCGGCAATACACATCCTTCACTTCATCTGGCATTAGCAGCATGACCACCACCAGTATCGCCTCCTCCGGCCCCCACAGACATTTCAAGTCCGCAGTTTGGGACTTCTTTAGTGTTTGCCCAAAAAAGGAAAACATAGCCATTTGTAGCATTTGTAAGCTTGCAGTTAGTCGTGGTAAGTTTGGTACCAACTATGGTACCGGAGGCCAGAGAGGTCATCTTAAGAGACAGCACGCTGTCCAATGGTTTGCGCACCTAAAGGAGATCAAGGAAGCCCGAATTGCAAGTCAAGAAAACGTTGATGTTTCATCTGATGATGACGAGGAGGAAGAAGCATCAAACACTACTTCACTTACACCCAGTACCCCTGTCAGCACACCCCCTGTGAGCCACACTAAGGGCCCCATTAGGATGGCGGGTGGACTTAGTCCGCACGCCACCCTAACGGAGATCAGGACCGCCCGCCAAAAGTGCGGGGGTCCCGACATTGGCATTAGAATGCGCCCGCCACAGTGGCGGGCGCATTCCTCAAGTTTACATTGTGGCGGGCGGTGCGCACTGCACCGCCCGCCACAATGTGAAATACAAATGCACGTATTTGCATAATCGAAGCGGCAGGCACCACGCAGTACCTGCCGCTGCGATTATGCAAATTCAGGGGGGTACCACAGGTACCCCCCTGTGTGCCACCCCCCTATGGCCGTCACTCTCTGGGCCCACAGGGGGCCCCCGCAGCAATCACCGCCTGCCTTACCGTGGCGGCATTGCCGCCGCGGAAAGGCCCCTAAATTAAGCCATTGTAATATGGCTGGCGGTGTCCATTGGACACTGCCACCATATTAATCTATTACCGCCGCGGTCGCAAGGTGACCGCGGCGGTAAAGCGGCGGACGGTCTTTCCGTCCGCCATTGTCCCCTCCGCCATCCTAATCAGGCGGAGGGTAAAACGGGAGTGGTTGTCGGGCGGATTGCCTCCGCCTGGGTGGCGGTGGCCACCGCCACCCTGGCGGAGGCAATCCGCCCGATATCCTAATGGAGCCCTTAGAGTGTGGGAGAGAGTGAGACACCAATGCGAAAAAGTTCATCAGCGAGCGTAACTGGGTCGAAGAAGTCATCATCATCATCCCGTAAAATGGTCCAGGCCAACATTAGAACCATGTTGTTTTCAGAAGCGCCACATGAACGCAACCACCCACTGACGCGTCTGTATAACACTAAGCTGGCTAAAATGCTAGCTCTGGACCTTCTCCCTTTTTCTTTTGTAGAAGGGGTTGGTTTTCTAGAATTAGTGGCAGCGCTCTGCCCTAAATGGAAGGTCCCTAGCCGGTTCTATTTTGCCAGAGTTGCGGTTCCTGCACTACATGAAGATGTGCTGGAAGTGATTGGGGCAGCTTTGCAGAAGAGTGCTGTTCACACTATACATCTGACAACAGACATGTGTACCAGTGGCGCAGGCACTGATTACATGTGCATCACTGCATACTGGGTCTCTTTTTTAGGGGTTAAAGCAAAGCTAAACGCAGGTGTTGACCCGGACCAAGTTTTTAAAGCTGCTCGGAAACATGCAACACTAGCCATGGTTGGCTTGGAGAAACGTCATACAGCAGAAAACATTTTGAATGAGTTTAACACAAAGGTCTTTCACTGGCTGTCCCCAAAAAAACGCAAGATTGGTTATGTTTCCACGGATAATGGCGCCAATGTAGTTAAGGCCATGGATCTGGCTAACTATTTCAGAGTGCCGTGTTTGGCGCACTGTATAAACCTGGTTGTTAAAAAATTCTTGAGTGAAGAAGACAGTCCAGCGTGCGAGTTAGTGGCCACCTGCCGAAGAATGTGCAACCATTTCAGCCATTCTTTTAAGGCCCAGAAGCATCTGAGGGGCCTGCTACATGAACGTCGAATGCCAGTGAAAGCACTCATCCAGGAGGTGCCAACATGTTGGAACTCAACCTTCTACATGCTTGAGCATCTGCATGAGCAGTTTACGGTACTCGATCAGTATTTCTTAACACTGGGTACAGCTCAGAAGGACCTGAGGCTAGATGCGGCGCAATGGAAGCTAGTTAAAAGCCTGACAGACATGCTTCGTCCTTTTGAGGTCTTCACGCGTGCAGTCAGCAGGGAGGACTGTAATTTGGGAAAATCTATCCCATTGTTGGCATGCTGGAGCACCAACTGAAGGCGGTGTCTTCTATGTTTCAAAAAGATAAAGAAAAGCAAGACGCTTTTGTTTTGGGGGAGAAATGATTAGAGCGCCTACTTGGCGATGAACGTCTTAAAATGATCCACTCAGAACAGCATTACATTTGTGCTACTATTCTGGATCCACGCTACAAAAAGGCGCTGGCAGGCAGAGCAATCTTTCCTTTTGGTGATGAAGATGTTACAAAGTACAAACGCTGGCTAGCCTTGTCAGCCATGAGGTTTGAAAGAGAACGGCAGAAAATTGAAGGAAAAGGCAGAACATCAGCATCAGCAGGCCATCCCCAGTCAAAAGAATCCACTTCTGCACCTGTGGCTGTGGCAGAAGTGACCTCTCAGCCGTTAAAGACACCGGCAACCGGATCATATGCACCAGACACAACAGTAACATTGGGTGAAGAAGAGGATTGGCTAACTCAGCTTGGGTTTGGTTCTCAAAAGGTCCCAGCAAAAAGTAAGCAAAGTGGAGGAACCTTGGAGAACCTTCAGTCAATGGTGCAGGACTATCAGAATGACTCAACAGAGGCCTATGTTAATGCTGACCCATTGGCGTATTGGCATGGGAAAAAAGAATTGTGGGCACAGATCTCCAACCTGGCTATAAACTACTTATCATGCCCACTCACAAGTGTGTCTTCTGAACGTGTTTTCAGTGCTCCTGGTGGTATTGTAACTTGCAAACGGACCCGCCTCTCGCCCAAAGATGTGGAGATGTTAACAATGATCAAGATGAATCAGCACCTCATACCACCAGATTACAAAGTACGAGAATACACGCCGGAAGAAGACGAGGAGGACAGCAACTTAGATGACGGAATTTCTTCTCTGTTAGGTGACACTGACCTACTCCTGCCTGAATTAGCAGAGTATGAGGACGAACTCTTATTCTCTGACACCGAGCCCTGAAAATGAGCCAATGAATCAATACCTTTCTTTTTCGTCCTTATTCACTTTTATTCCTGTGTGTCTGTCTTTCTTTGTTTTGCACAGTTAATATCATTAAAACTTTAATCACCTAATCACAAAAACAAGCCCATCAGAACTGTCTTCACTTATTTGCTTATTGATTTGAAGGTGCCGCAGTCTGCATTCCTCAGGTTCACAAGTTCACAAGAACATGCTCCTCTATCCTCCTCCTCCAGACTCCTATTTCCCTCAAAGCAGAGGGCTGGATTACGCCCAATGAAGAAAGACTCTACACTTGTGGGGGTGTTTTACTTCTTTGCGGGTGAGTTGGCGGGTCTTGGGGCATTGCTGGGAAGGTCTAATACTGGATAAAACTGGTTTTGACCAAATCAGACTTGAAACGTTTTTGACTTTTTGCTCACTATCATGTTTTCAGGGGCCTGTTTGGGGGGCTTCCTGGTGTTTGTGGGTGGGTTTGGGGGTCTGGGAGCACTGCTGGCTATGGATACTTTTGATTGCAAGAGGTTTGAAGCAATCCATGGTGGCAGAGGGGAGTTAGGGCCTAGCTGCAGAGCGCGCGCGGAGTGATTTTGGAAATTGCCATGAAAATGACTAAGTCCCCATTTTTGTACTTTTGCTTTTTGGCTGTTTGGGGGTCTTCTACTTGTTTTCGCCTGGGTTGACGGCTCTGGGGCCATTGCTGGAAAGCTCTAATACCGGATAAAAGTGGTTTGGACCAAATCGGAGGCGAAATTCTTTTTGCGTTTTTGCTGACTTGCTTGTCTTTGAGGTGCTCTTTGGGGGGGTTCCGGGTGTTTGTGGGTGGGTTTTGGGGTCTGGGAGCACTGCTGGCACAGTCTAATTTTGATTGCATTTGCTTTTCAGGAAATCCATGGTGGAAAACGGGAGTTATGACCTAGCTGCACAGCGCTTTTGGACAGAAGGCCAAAAAATATTGTAAGTATGAGATTTTCCTTTTTGGATGTTTGGGGGTGTTGTGCTTTTTTGCGGGTGGGTTGGCGGGTCTTGGGGCATTGCTGGGAAGGTCTAATACCGGATAAAACTGGTTTGGAGAAAATCCATGCGGAAAAGCCTTTTGGCACTTTTTGTAACTTAGGGTTCATTAGGGTTAGCCCTAGCAGCAGGAATGCATGTGTTTCGGGGTGTTCTAGATTTTTGCAACTGAGTTCTGGGGTCTTAGAGCACTCGTGGGAATGTGTAATTTTGGTTGCAAGTGATTTGAAGAAAATCCATGGTGGGAAAGGGGGGATTTGGCATAGTTAAGGAAAGCGTTTGCCACTATTCTTAACTTAGGGTTAGCAGTATTTGTATTGCATGTGTTTGGGTGGGCGGCTGTTTGTGGGGGGGTTTGCGAGTCTTGGAGCGATGCTGGGTATGGATACTTTTGCTTGCTTGCAAGTGGTTTGAATACAATCCATGGTGGGTAAGGGGGGATTTGGGCCTACTTTTACTTTCAAAGTACGTTTTGTCACCAGTTTTCTACTAGGCCTCGTTTTTTGAGATCTGATTGAGGGTCTTCTACATTTTTGCGACTGGCTTTAGTAAGGGTCTGGGTGGGAGCACTGCTGGGAAGGTCTAATTTTGTTCTAAAACACAGTTTACAGTACACCTAGCTTGAGGGGAAAGATCCGCTAAATTAATTTGCCCATACTTATTTATCCTTCAAAAGGAGACTCAGACAGAGTACGCACTTTCAAAAATATTGTGCTGTCTATTAGGAAACTCAAAGTGTGACTTTTTGCACTACACAGCGTACATACCTTATATTTATTTGTCAGTGGTGTTCTAATATCACTTCCTGTTTTTCCATCAAAAATTACAGGCTGGGTTTCAGTCTGTGTAATGGGAAAAAAAGGATGAAGTCAGGCTTGACATTAGCGAGCCGCAATTCAGCATCCGCCAGGCAGGCAGTGGACAGGGTGTCTTCTGGTCACCAACATTGATGGACGAAGCGTCAGCTGGAATGGAGGAGTGCCGCTAATAAGAGGAATGGTTTGATGCGTGCAACTTACTTACCAAATTCAACAGTACAACTACAACAACATACAGATACAGTATCCATTCTTTTCTAATTATTTTTTAAGTAATGTTATTGCTGTGAACTTCTATGAGTGTGAATCTGCATTTCTTGGATCTCTCTCTGCTTCTAAATTGATCCCTACAGCCATTCTATAGGTTTTACTTCGGCTATTTTTTAAACCTAATTTAATGTAAGAAGTGTTTCTCTGAGTGCAGAGATAGGCAAGTGAAAACGCTGCAGCCCTGTACTGTCGCATTCTGTCATTCACGGTTGTCGAAAGTACTACTTACTTTTCAGTAACAATGCATGCAGTAGTGCATGCACTTCCTTTATGTCACTTAAAAGATTTATGGTTAGCTTTGTACCCAAAGATTTCTTTATCTTCAATTATTGTTTGCCTATGCTGTGCTTTTTTTTTCTTCTCTGAAAAAAACTTTCCCAAAATCCTCCATTCCCATCCATTTTACAAACCCTAACCCTCTTCCCCCGGGCTGTGTGGTTTTGATTGATGTGTGACTAAATGACAGCAATAATTCCACACACTTGCTGGGGAGGATAAGGTCATAGCAACAGGCTGGTGAAGGAATCCGAGGATATATTCTATACTTACTCAGCTTCAGACTCAGTCACTATTGGCAAATGAAAGCAGATTTTCATGTGCGCCATGCCACCATCAACTTGATAGGTCATCAAGAACATCCTCCTCCTAGAAGTGGCAAATTATTACGCTGCTGTGTCCTTCACCTTCAGTACTATTTCTTGTAGTAGTAGCCAATGTCAAAGAAATTCAACGCAAGTACTAGTTATACTTTCAATACTTTACCATTTGTTAGGCTACATTGTGGCACTGTTCTAGTGTACTGTCACCTGCTATATTCTCTATCGTACCATTCTAATGCTACGGTAAGGACAAACAAGGTTTCAGTTTCTTTTTTTTCAGATGCTGCAACTGCCACTGTGTAACACCACTAGTACCAATGCAATGATGACATTTCATCCGCCCAGGATTGCCATATCGCCATTTGACGTGCAGCCAGCCCTGTGCCTAGCCCTATTTCCAAACACAAATTACAGGTAAGATAAGCGTTTGGGGGAAGGAAGTATAATAGAGTATTAGGAGAGACGAGAGACTGACGCTTGTACTAGTAAAGTCCTAGGACTATTGAATTCATTACTCTGTGAGAGGCACTTAGTTTTGAAAATATTTGGGCAATTAATTACACAACTTGAATCAAGATGCCACTTAATTGTCACCAAAACAAAGTTACTGTTAAACCCCCACCCACCAGCCTCAAAAGCAGTAAAAAGAACATGTATGCTAAGATAAAGTTTAAAGTATATTTATATCCCTGACAAAAATAATCTCCCACAAGACCCAACCCACCCCCACTCCCTAACCCCAACGAATGTCCGTGAAACGTCCAAAAAAGTGAAAAAACCCAACTCCCAATTCCCACCCCCCAGAAGTCTTTAAAAAAGGGGCAAGGGACAGTCTCCTCCTACTGCTGGCTGCTGCTGTTGAATTTCCAGGCCAAGTCGGAATGCTCCTTGCGGAGGGTCTCGAGCAGGGTTTTCGTGTTGAGCAGCTCCTGCTCAAGGTAGAAAACCCTCAGGGAAAGGCGGTGCATGCGTTTCTTGCAACTGCTGTGGGGGGCAGCTGATTTCTTTGCTCGGCGGTGGCGGGTGGCTGTGGTACCCCGGCTCCGTACCGCTGGAGACCTGCGCCGTCTGGGTGACCCAGGGAGCGCGGAGGAGGATGCAGCTGTCCCGGTAGATGTTGTGGTAGACTGCGTGTCCCCCTCCTCCTGGGCCACCAGCCGGCGATATTCAGCGACAGTGGCCTCCAGCCTCCGTTGCCGGGCCCGTCTAGCCAGCTCCTTCTGGGTTGGTTTGGAAGGAGCATCTATTTTGAAGAAAGAAAGACATAGTCTAGTAACCAATGCTCTTTAAGATTAACAAAAAATGATTCAGCAGAAAGTTGTCACAGTAGAACTAGCAACTTGCAAGTGCAGTACATAACTATTGTGGCCAGTATCTATATAACCTCCCACTTCTTCATCCTTGCTCTAACATTAGTGGGAGTTTAAGGAATCAATTCTACGAGCACTATGGACTCACTCCATTAGAGTCGACTATGACAGTACACCAGTCTTATTCTTCTTCTTCTCTCTTGTTTAGCAAAATTGGTACGTTAACTTCTGCAAGCCGGCATAATGCCAGTGCAGTCAACTTGCACCCGAGGAAACAGACGCCCGCCATGATGAGTGAGACAGACTTGCGTTACTGTACCAGTCCAGTGCATGCAGGTGGTGATGCTCTTACTTTTCTATTACGTGTGGCAATGAGAATACTCTGTTACAAGGGCTACTGCTTAATTAATTTAGCTTTCACCCTACAGTGCCAATGAATACTAGAAAAGGAAAATGAAGAAGATAAATAACCTGATTATCTATCACTGCACATGGTATGTATTTACTTACATATGGGATGACTTTAGGTGCTTTGCTTTTTATTGAGTGAACAGTGATACATCCACACATGAATGACCGAGTTCTACTAAACTTATTAACAGAGGTAGTGAGTGGCCATCGCAATAGCCGGATATATGCTGTGCTTGCAATACAAACTACTGCTACTATTCATGGTAGTATTCGGACAAAATTACAACTTCTTTTCCTTGCCTTTCCTACACTGGGACGGACGTGCGGGTGCGGTGTTACATGCTCTTCAAAGTAACACTTAGTTCATCTAGTGACCGTCTACTCTCTCTAGATACACATATGCTATCTAAGAGTCAGATAGTACCATGATCCAGACATCCATCCATTCAAACTATGGGGCAGATTAGGATTGCGGATTTCCCGCATCCACCGGGCCAGCGGAATCCACCGCCGGCCCGGAGGATGCGGGCAATCCGCAGCGGACTGAAAAAGACCCCCCGCCAGATTAGGATGGCTGGGGGATCGTTTTTCAGTCCGCAGCTTTTCCGCCGCAGTCGTCTCCCGTCTGTGGCGGAAAAGCTCTAACATGGCTGGCGGTGTCTATCAGACACCGCCAGCCATATTAGGATGTCTGGAGGAACATGCCTTTACACGGCGGCATTTCCGACGTGCAAAGGCATATGGATTTTTGTTTCGGGGCCCGTTGCGGGCCCCCAGAGGTGAAGGGGGGTGGGGGGTGCACATGGGAGGTACCTATGATACCCCCCTGCATTTTCCTGCACAAAGCAGCACCCGCCGCAATGATAAAAATACAGGATATGACCGCCAGGGTGGCGGTCACATCCTAATTACCATGGAGGGACCGCCGCTGCCCCTACGGACGGTCCCTCCTACTCTATGGTGGCGGACGGACTCAGGTCCGTCCGCCATCATAATAGGCCCCTAAATTTCAATCATTCTTCTTCATGTCTCTCATCTGGACAAACCTTACGTTTTCTCACGGGGAGCAGCACACTATGCAGTCTGAAATCTCAATAAGTAAGGAATATAAGAGCTTACCACAGCCCACCACTACCGTGGCAACCCGCACAGCAGTTTGGTCCGGCACTTGCACCGCCTCCTCCCCAGAGCTTCCCTCCACCTCCGCGCTGGGCCCAGCACCAGATGTTCCACCTAAAAAGTACATTTAAGAATGTTAGATGTCATAGACATACACCACTCACTAGTATTTTGTCTAGGAATGAAGAAATGTGAATACAGAAACCAATCTAATAAATTGTGACTGTCTACTCTAAAGTTAAAATGTCCCTTTTTCCAGGGAAGGGTGTTGTTTTGCAGCATTATTTGGTACAACTGATGAATGCTTGCTTTTTAACACGCACCATTTTCCTCATAACAGACAGAAGCTTCACTTCTAAGAAGAAATCATTAGGACGAAGGGACCAATGATTCAGCACCAAAAAGAAAAATGAAAGTTCAAACCAGGTGAGGGCTCGGCTCGCCCATAATAAATGTGTGAAATAAAAAATGAGTATAAGCACTTTTCCATTTTTAATCAACCGTTTATGTTTTATGACAAGCTTGATTTTAATAAATATTTTTACTTTTAATAAAGCTTTAAAACTTAAATAGACTCTGTGGTTTTTGGTCATGAGTGAATGAGCAAAAGGTTTTGCAATTTGCAAGCATGAGTCCGTGCCTCTGACACTTCTGGACTCTGACTCCGTACTCTTGTCCTGCGTTGGATAATCATCATTGGGGATCAATCATCAATGAATTCGGGAGCTAAATGACTCTGCCACACTATCTAGTCAGTAAGGAGATTGGGAGTTCTTCAAAGTCTGATATCACTGAGGTATGTGGAAAGTCTACCTGCGCCTATTATAATTGATAAACAATGCACTATTTAGTGTCCATAGTTCTGTTTGTGCAGATTTGTCCCTGCAACAGTAGTAGAATGGATTGTCCTCCTATCCAAACCAAGAGTAAAGTAGTATCTTATTCTTTCTTGGTGGTCATTCACCTTTTTATTGTTGGCAATTGTCAAAGCATAAACATTTAGAAGACTTGAAAAGACATTATGGACAATCCCAGAGTACTGCACTCAGTGCATAGAGCTATTGCTGACTAGAATGGGAGTCCAATGGAATTGCCAAATGTGCAATCTTAGTTAGCTACACAGACAGACTAATAAGAATAATCTAGTAATACCACAGGGAGTCATAGTCGAGGCAGGATAAGAATTTAGATACAGTCTACAAGAAGATCAAAGACGATTTAGAAAAAATCGAATGAGGAACGCTAGGAAAAAATAGGTACTCTACATTAAAATTAAAACTTACCGGGGCCAGCAAATGAGCCCTCACCTGACCGATCCTATTCAGCAGCAGCAGCAGCCTCCTCCAATGCACTCTTGCCCCTGGGGGGAGCTGATGTACAACATGAAAGAAAGAAAGACCAAAAAACATGGATGATATTTGTCAACCAAATCAAACATTCAAAAGAACAATAACAAAATATTTTGGCGAAATAGCAAATAGACAACTATTCCACGGGATATATTGACCTATCTCATGTGGTCTACTACGTAATTAGTATTGCTTGATTTGCGGACCGTCGACTTGGAAAGTTCTTATGTAACTCACTAAACAAACTACTAAAAAGGTTCGCCTAGGACTGGCAGGCAGCAGTACGCAGCACGCAAAGTGACAGACAAAGTCCATCGTGATTGCAGATCTGCGATAACACTAAAAAGTTTCCTACTACATTAACCAGTCATTAAAATACTCAAACTATCAATCCACCACCACTATTTCTTCTTATTGCCAGGTGTACAAAGGAAGGACTGGACTTGAGTCTGTAGGGGCTGATTTAGAAGACCCTTGCGGGTCTTTTGCTCCATTGTTGCGTGACTTTTGTGACGCAGCGGCAGAACAAAAGAGGCGCCATGGTGCGGCATATATTAACAACGTGACGCATATGGGAGATGCATCACGTTGTAAAGCCCTGCGCCATCAGGGGGCGTTCCGGCGCAAGGGAGGGCGTTCCTGCGCAGGAACGCATCCTAAAAGTGGCTGAGGGAAATCTACAAGATTTCAATCAGTCACTTTGAGGACAATGATGCATGACTCAAACCCTGCGCCTGCTTGAAGCAGACGTACGGCTTGACGCAGCATTGGGGAGATAGGGCACCCCAGAGCATTGCTGGAGCTGCGCCATCGTTGCGACGCAACTCCAGCAATGCGCCGCCTTTACGGCACAGAAGCTTAACGCATCAGTGACGTTTTGGGGCCATGGTGCGCCGCATTGTAAATACGGCGCACCATGGGTGGTGGTGGTGTGGCGCACAATTACTGGCGCATCCCTGCTACTTTGCAGGGATTCGCCAGTAATTAAAAATCTGACCCTTAGTGTCTAGCATTACGCAGTTCTTTAAACTACACTCATGCATAATTTCACAGGCCAATGAAATGAACACAAAATCGAAAACAAATAAGCATAGTAGCAGCGCTACTGAGAAGGAGAGCAGTGCACCTGAAACGCACAGAAGATTTTGAAATATAATTTACCTACAATGTAATCAGCAGCTATATTGCTCTTGGTAAAAAGCAAAAATTTGCAAGATAATAACACACAGAGCAGGAGAAAACAGAGTAGTAAAGAAATAGCTACTACTACTCACCAAGCCCGGGGATCTCAAGGCCGAGCAGGTCGAGCAGATCGCGTTCCCGGTCCAGGAGATCCGTCCAACGGTGGGTGGCCTGGTTGTAGGTACGCCGGACCCGAGAGTGTTGGTACATTGCCCGGCACACCTTCTCCCACCGCTTCCGGCGCTCCCGGATCCCGTAGCCGCTAGCGATCTTGCCGCCTGCCATGATGGTCCTGGGGAGGCGGCGCTGGACATAAAAGACTAGTGCGGCCACCTCCTCTGCGCTAAAGATCTCCCGGGCTGTGACTGTCTCCCCCCTCAAACGCCCGCACGGGAGCCGGGCACAGGTTGCGGGACCCTTCCCCTTCTCAGGATGCTTCCCGGCTCCCTTTACCATGGTCTGGGCAGAAAGGAAGCTAAATAGTAAAGAAGAAATAGAATAGGGAAGAAGAAAAGAAAAGAGTTTAAAAAAGTAGTTTAAAATTAACCAAAAGTAGCAGTAAACACAAAAATACAGAGCTAGAAAAATAGAGGGATAGATAATAAGTAAAATAGATCAAAAAAAACTTCAAACAAGCAAAGGATGGCAGAGATTCAGAGAGGATACAGAAAGCATGCCCAGAACCATAGCAATGAATGAGAAACAAGATGGCCGCGGCCGTTCACGACCGCGTGGGTAAGTTCGCGCGAGATTTTCCTCGCGATCACACGCAAAATTGTACTGGCGAGCCGCACACTTTGCGAGATTACACATCGCGCCCGGAAACGGAAATACGTCATGCAAACAAGATGGCCGCGCCCGTGAACGACCGTCAGGGTAACTTTGCGCCGTTGCGCTACAAGCGGCTCGCTAAAACGCACAAAACCTTGCGAACTAACACAACGCAAAAAAACAAATTGCATAGTCGCACAAATTCGCGGCTTCCGAATTCGATCTCACGCAAGTTCGTGCCCCGCAAATCCCGCGAAATTGCAGAAAAACGAGTTTTGCAAAACTGAAAGCACTCAGCAGGTGCAAAAGTTCAAACTCATCATTAGTAACCATTCCCTGTAGTGCTTCCTGAGGGGCCCCTCCAGAGTTCAGTTGCCTACTTGCAACTATTCTATGACCCTGCTCTGACCCTCACAGCAGGCTCATAGAATAGCTACAAGTAGGCCACAAAGGTCCTGGGAAAAAAAATTGCACTGCAACAGAAAGCAAATTACAGATAAGGAAGCAGGTGCCAGACTGGAATTTTAGAATAGTGACACATTAGAAAATCAACCCCAAATTAATTCATGTCAGTTGAAGCAGGGCAGGTGTGCTTGCTCTCCCCCCCATAATCTACAGTGATGAACCAGAGGGTGGCATTGATGTACCAGAGGGTGGCATGGGTGAAACAGAGGGTGGCAGTGGTGAAACAGAGGGTGCTGTGAACCTGTGATGATGAACCAGACGTAGAAACAACATAGTCGTGACCGTTGCGAGCCGACAAGTAAGTTCGCAATTGCGAACTCGTACAAAACCCTCGCGAACTGGCAGAAACCCTTGCGAACACAAAAAAATCTGCAAATTCGCGAGAGTTCGCGAATTATGCGGATTGCGAATTCGCAAATACGCAAATTCGCGAACGCCAGATTCGCAAAATTCGCCCATGCTTAGAAGATACCATTGATGAGGGCTTGTGATGCGAATTCCAGAATTAAGAATGCATTGCGCAGTCCAGGCAATGCCTCAGTTCAGCATTGTTGCAAGGTTGCGATGAGAGAATCTGCATTGTCGTTTACGGTGCCGACAACTAGAGATTTGGAATGCGAGGGCCTACATCGCGGAAGCTTTGCACAGTGGTGGTTTGTATGCAGGCTGCGAGGTTGAACCGGAGTCTTTGCAGCAGAGATGATGCATCGGTTTTGATCAGGATTGCGCAGCAGATGTGATGCGTTGATTCTGCTGGATCCACAAATGGGCTTCCAGAGCACCTTGAGGCCCACTTCCAATGGTACAATACAGGAGTGGAACCACTTGGCAGGGAAGGACACACAGATTGCAGAGTCCAGATGCTGGGCTCATGATTGTTGGAGCCTTCGGTCTCTCAGGCTCCAGTCAGGAGGCCAGCCAACTAGCCCTTGGAGTCACTCTGGCATCCTAGGTTTAACAGATGCATGTCCAGTCCTCCTCACCCAGGCAAGAAGGCATCAGGTCAGCACAGCAGGGCAGCAGTCCTTCAGAGCAGTAGTCGAGCAGATTAGCAGTCCATTCAGCAGCACAGCAGTCCTTCTTGGTATAGTATCCAAAGGTGCACAAGTGTACTGAAGAGTTAGTGTCTGGTGTCCATTATTTATAGCTGGGCCTTCATTTGAAGTGGGAGAAGCTTCTAATGTTTTCCCATTGAAGTAGACATGTTTCCTGCCTTCCCTGGCTCAAGACGAACTACAGAGGATATGCAGTCTTTTGCGTGGAGGCCGGACACAGCCTACTCAGGTGCAAGTAGGTCTGTGCCCAGCTCTGCCCTATTATCCTGCCAGTGATTGTCCATCCAGGCACAACTAAGTTCTCTATTTTTGTGTGGCTGTCTATGAGGATTATGCAAAGACCAGCTATTAGCTTTAACCAGTCATGTGAACCAGAGACAGGCTGCAGGCACTAAATAGTTAAGGCAGGAAAATTATAACATAGTAAGAGTCACATTTTCTCGATTGTAATTTCGAATCTTACTTAGCCTAGAGGAAGGATTTTGGTTACAATTCCAAAGACACCAAACATGAACTGCATCCCTACTCCCATTTGGAAATGATCACTTAATAAATGAAATAAGGTGACTCCAATCTTACACTATGTGAGCAGCAGGCCTTGCAGTAGTGAAAACTAATTTTAGAGTTTTTCACTTCCTGGACATGTAAAACATAAACATACATAGCCTACTTTTTAGAATACACTGAACCCTGCCACCTGAGCTGTCTCAGTGCGATATATATGTATTAAAAAGGAAGGTTTGGGCCTGGCAAAAGGTTTATTTTGCCAGCTCAAAATTTCTGTTCAAAACTGCACACAGAGGCTGCAACAGCAGGCTTTAGCCACGCTTGAAAGAGTTACTTAAGTCGGTGGCTCAATCTGTGCTGCAGGGCATTTGTAGCATTTAATTTAACGGCCCTGGGCACAGTAAGTGCCACTTTACTTAAGACTTACAAGTAAATTAAATATGCCAATTGGGTATGAGCCATTTCTACCATGTTTTAAGGAGAGAGCACACACACTATACTCTGATTAGCAGTGGTAAAGTGTGTTGAGTCCTAGCAAAAATGAAATCAGCAAATCAGGAGGTAGAAAGGCAAAAAGTTAGGAGAGAAGCACGCCCAGGGTGCCAGGTCTAACAACCTTGCTACAAAGGGAATACAAATACTATAGAGCAACTTCATTTGAAGTATGTTTGGTAGTACCACAATAGAACTTCCCAAGTACTGCAAAATACCATTTACTAATCTAAGTGAATAAGTTTACACCTTCGTCTCTCCTATTTTTTATGTGGGAAGATTTTACTTGCCCTTATGGTGGCAAGGCACTTAATGCTATTTTGACTGTGGGAGGCCTAGATGTCCTGTCCTGCCTTAAAAAACACAGAGTATAGATTAAAATACTAATAGTATATCTTGGGAATGGGATCAGCTAGAAAAGTAATTAAACAACTATCGCTAATAGTTATTAAATATCAGATTCAATAGTCAAGTCAGATTTGTGATAAATATGAAGGATAGGTACTTTTGAGAAAGGTACTTTTGCCCGGCCTGAAGCAAATTAAAAATGATGCTGCTTAACTGTAGATCCATGATTAAACACAAAACGGAAATACGAGATCTACTGCACAAACAAGATTTCGATGTATTGTTTCTTACTGAAACATGGCTAGAGGAATCTTCATCCCCCGACATTTTAGAGATAATACCTCCTAACTTCAGTTTGCTTAGAATTGACAGGCCTAAACAACGCGGTGGAGGACTCGCATTGATTTGCAAAAAGGAACTGGAATGTACTCTCACTAACAAAGCCATCATCAATAGTGAATGCGGGACTTTCTCCATAAAACTGACCCCGATGATGACCGTTACTGGTCTTCTTATATATCGCCCTCCTGGCAATGCAACCCCTTTTTGCAGCCAACTAATAGAAATTGCTACTCAGTTAGCTATAAAGCATAACAATTTTATGATTTTAGGTGACCTGAATCTTCATCTTGAAGATGATAACGCTAAAGAGGCTAAAATACTCAAGACAGCATTGCATGCGTTGGGAATAACATTGCTATCAACCGACCCCACGCATCTACATGGCCACCTTCTCGACCCTGTGTTTGCCACCTGGGAAGGAATTGAAATATCCCCCCCGGTTCCTATAATCTGGTCAGACCATTACATAATCACTTTTAGCATCCCCATTAACATCACTAAGAATGTTCCTAATAAACCTCTGTTTTCAAAGCGCCGAAACTGGAAAGACTACACCCCTGAACGCTTGATCAGCGAATTAAAAAAACACCCCCCGCCCACAGGACACTCCCTGCGAGATACGTGGAATAACTATGAATTATGGTTGATTAAGGCATTAGATGTAATTGCCCCGTGGACCTCGAAGCCCCCAGTTAGGAGAACTAAGTCAGAACCTTGGTACACAGAAAAACTTAAAATCGCTAAGTCACACTGCAAAGCGACAGAACACAAGTGGAGAAAATGCTACTCTCCTGAACTTAAGGAAATTTATAAATTGGAACTAAAATCATATCAGAAATTGATAAGAGAGGAAAAAAGCGCTTTTTTTCAAACTAGAATTGAAGAGGCCACCAATCCTACAAAAGAACTATTCCGCATCTATAAGGAACTCACAGATGCATCATGTCTAGATACGCAGGATACCTACTCTAATGACATATGCGAAGAAATAGCTGATTTCTTTGTCGAAAAGGTTGAGAAAATTCACGCTACCTTTCCCAAATCTTCTACATCAGGAAAAGAGACAAGGACCAGAAACCCTCCCACTCAAAAGTCAATCCTTACCAAATTTACCACACCTGACAATAAAGACCTGGCCATCATCATCAATAGTATTCACTCAGGTTCCCCCAATGATGTGTGTCCTTTGGCAATAAGCAAAGACATCATGGAAAAGTGTCTCATTGACCAATTAAGATACATGATAAGCCTTTCCTTTAAAGAATGCTATGTTCCTGAGGCTTGGAAAACAGCACAAGTTATTCCTCTTAAAAAAAAAACGAATATCCGTGTTATCCAATTCCAAAATCTCAGGCCCATCTCCCTCCTACCACAATGTGCCAAGATTATAGAAAAAATAGTCAATAAACAACTGATGGCTTTTTTAGAATCAGAAAATGTTCTCCACCCGACACAATCAGGTTTTAGACCTGGCTATTCCACGGAATCAGCTGTTTTATACTCCACGGAATGCATTCGCAAGATGGTGGACGAGGGAGAAACAGCAGCGTTGGTCATGTTAGACTTAAGCGCAGCTTTTGATACTGTGCTACATGCCACGCTGCTGTCCCGACTTTCGGATATAGGAGTGAAGGAACATGCACTGGCTTGGTTCAAGTCTTTCCTCACTAAAAGATCGTTCCAGATACATTGCCCACCCTTCAAATCATCCTCTCGTGACGTGAGCTACGGGGTTCCACAGGGCTCTAGCTTGAGCCCTACCTTATTCAACATCTATATGGAGCCCCTGGCTCGCGTCGTTGAGAACTTCGGGGTGGGCATTGTTAGCTACGCTGACGACACCCAGCTTATGTTCAAGCTTACCCCAGACAGTGAGAAATCTGCCATCAATTTCTCTGGCTGCATGGCTGCTGTCGCCACATGGATGGACAACAACTGCCTCCGTTTAAATGGAGACAAAACGGAGGTGTTGGTGGTCGGGAACAAAACCTCAATATGGTCCCAGGCATGGTGGCCGGCAGCTCTGGGTGACTGTCCCCGCCCCGTAGAGAAGGTTAAAAATCTAGGGATTATGATTGACTCGGATCTTTCAGGAAAAGCTCAAGTTAACAAAACAATAGGTAAGTGCATTGGCACGCTAAAAATCCTGAGAAAAATCATAGATCTCATCCCGACGGAAGCCAGAAAAACGATTGTACACGCGCTCATAACACCCCATTTGGACTACGGAAACGTTCTCCTTTTAGGAGTGAACCAAAAGCAGTTACATCAGTTACAATGCATTCAAAATGCAGCCGCCCGCATGGTACTGGGTCTTCCTAAAAGAACATCTTCCAAAACGGCGCTGGCCAAACTTCACTGGCTCCCTGTTAGGGAAAGAATTAGATTTAAAAACCTTTGCTATGCCCATAAGATTGCCCATAACAAGGGACCTATCTATCTAAGAAACCTTCTCACCATCCATTGTCCGATCAGAGATCTTAGATCCTCAGGAATGACACAATTCAAACTCCCTCGCATTCACAGAGCCAAAATGGGGGGTCGCTCCTTCCGATACCTTGGAGTAAAACTCTGGAATGCCCTCCCCGTCCATTTGCGTATGGAACCCTCAGAAACCCTTTTTAGAGCCAGATTAAAAACCCATCTCTTCCCCCAATAATACTGCCCTTCTCCTTTCCAGTCCTCTCCCTCTGTTAGTTTAGTCTGCAGTCAGCGCGGGGATACACTGTTTGTGCAGCCAGGCGCTTTATAAATTATTTTATTATTATTATTATTATTAATTTGCATTAATACTCCGGCTTCTTTCTCCCTGGCAATGAACAACATAAAATAGGAGTGAAATGCCACCCAAGAGTAAAAAATAGGCTGACCCCAATGGCCAGAGATGACTGCCTTGGATCTTTTAGGGAGGGGGTCATGAGCCTCATTTTGACAACACAATGTCAAATCCTACTTGACAGTTCTGCTGGGTTCACATACCATGGGGGGCACACTTTAAAGGAGAGATAATAGAATGCCAAGACAATTCTTGTGGATCCCCTCGATGGTTGCTGAACAACCCAGCTTTTTTCCTAACTGACGTCCGGCTCTGAGTTTACATATATAACACTTGGGGCACACTTAAAAGGGAGAGTACAGGGTGGCAAGACAATTATTGAGTGTATACACTGTCTGGTTGCTGAAGTGCCCTGCTTTTGTCCTACCAGATGTCTGTCTCTGCGTTTGCTGTGGGTATAGTACCAGCTGCAAACTGAAGCTTAGAGCTAAATATGGAAGGACACTAGGATTACCATAGTGCACTCTCCACCATTCATCCCCAGCCCTCAGAGCCCAGGTTGAGAGTGGCCAAACACTTTTGTCCTTTTTAAAAGACCCAAAGTGAGTAGAGATGTCCCCTAGAACTTTTACCCCATTGGTTAGAGCATGCTTTGGAGTCATTCCCACCATCTAGCTAGTAGTATGTTATGTTACTAATATCTTTAGAGTGCGTGTACACTCAAGGATTTCCTGGTGCTAGGGTAACAGAAACATTGCAAGCAACATATTATTTAAACAAACGCTAATCTAAAAATGCAGGTCTTTGGGAGTTTCCTGAATTCCTGAAGCTGGGGGCAGACCAGTTATCAGGAGGGAGGGTGTTCCAGATTAGAGGAGCAAGGACCGAGAATCTGGAACCACCAAGTCTCTTTTTTGTAAAAGTGGGAGTGGTGAGAAGGTTCAAATGCAGGGACCTCAGGTTGCAAGTGGGAGCATGTTTTTGTTTAAAAGCATGTTCTGCTGCTATTCTGAGGTGATTTAAAGATAACAAGGCAACTAGCCTTCAAGATAAAGCACTGCTCTACTGGCAGCCTGTGCAATTTCCTCAGGAGGATGGTAATGTGGCAGTTCTGAGGTTGCTGGTAAAAGAGCTTGGTTGCCTGAGTTTGAACAAGTTGAAGTATGCGATTTAAGCCTTTAGGAAGGCTCAAGTAAAGGGAGTTAGCGTAGTCTTACCTTGAAAAGGCCAATGCAATGATAAACTGAGTTAGAGCCTCGAAAGAAGGAGGTTTGCTGATCTTTCTGATTTTACGAAGTTGTAAAAAGCAGGATGAGATTATCGACCCTAATTGAGGTTTCATAGATATATTTGCATCAATTAATACTCCAAGGCTCTTAACTGACTTCTTCTGCAGGGGAGAAGAGTCCATAGTGTCATGCCAAAACATGGAGTTTCATGGGTCATATCTGCTTCTGGTGGTGATAATCTCGGTCTTATCGGAGTTCTGTTTAGTCTAGTACTAGGCAGAAATGTAGTACTTCTACGCTCCTACTTCAGAACCCTTTCTAGGCCTATAGAAGATCAGAGGAGGAATGGACCTGCTGGCCACGTTATGAAGGACTGGACCTGCTCCCTCATCCATCCAAGGAAAATAAATGAACTCCAAGAGTCATAAGACTGGCCTCCTGTGTGGCTACAGGTAGACAGCAAGCTACAAAAGACCTTTTCCTAGAAGTACCCAGTTGACCAGTATCAATTGGGCCTGGACTTGGACCCTTCTTTAGAACTCTGCCTAACAGCTGATGAGTCTCTAAATGGCGCACTGTGATCCTGGGGGGGCTTTAGAAGTATACTTCTTTCGTGGGTTGGGACTTAAACGACTATGGGGCCGCTTAGGATGTTGGTCGGAAAGGCTCCGAATGGGATTCGGATTCTCAGAATCCGATTCGGAACCTATGTTTCCGACCGAATCGTATACATTTCCAACTGACCAATTGCGATGCAAGAAAACCATCCGGGCTTTTTGATTCGGTTCTGAACGGCAATTGGACAGCCCGAGTCTTTAGGAGCCGAATCATACAGCTCTATGGGCACGATTTCCAAGCGAGCAATTACGATGTCCGATTCTGACAGCTGTTCCTATGTGGTCTGTCCGACACGAAAAGGCTATTCGGAATCTGACTTTGGGGGCCAGCAGCAGGCCCCCTTCACCTGTAGGCCTCCAGTTGGGGCCTATAGGGTACCCGAGGGATCCCTCTTTCCAACCAAGCACAGTGTGGCAAGCACCATTATTTAAAAGAACAAAAATGGGTTTTCAAATTGTGCACAGACAGGCATGGGCTAAATGATGACATTCCTTGATTCAATTTATCACGATTACACCATTAATGGGCCATTTATGTTCTGCAATTTAAGCACACTATTCTTGAAAGTATGCGGTTGCATTAGTGGAGGAAGGAAGATCTCCCTCCTTCCCTCCCTCACTGCATGCCTCACTTGACCATCTTTGAACAGATATTGGGCTGAGAATAAGACTGCATAATGGGATTGGCACCATACCATTAATTGATGTTGACTGTACCAATAGGGATCCTACTGACTTTTTTGAGCCTTCACTATCTCAGAATGAGAGTTCGTAGATATGCATCCTGTTATTCTGTCATCAAATCACCAATTCACCTTCTCCTTTACACTAGACTATACTATTCAAGCAGCGTTCCAATAATTATCTCAGTTGGCTGCACCCCAATCTAATAATGTAGGGTGGCTTGTCAGTCTTGGGCCTGTACGTGAAACACTAACAATCGTGTGGCAAGATTTGCATTGAAATAACATCCATAGTGTACATGGTTGCTCGAGCTACATACACCGGGCGTATGACATCACTCTGTAGTTTATTACACCCTCTCGCGAGATTACGCGAGTCATACAGCGTCTTGGTATAGACAACCGCGGCTGGCTACATCTGGGCTTAAGTATGTCAATATTCGCAATGACTCGCGAGATCACGCGAGCCTTATAGCTTTTTGGTACAGTTAACCTCTATTCGCAATCGATTATCATCTACGTTTAATGCTTCTAGAACTACACACATCGCGCGATTGACGTCATCCTGTAGTTCGATCCACCGTCTCGCGAGACTACGAGAGTCAGAGTATGTCTCGGTTAAGGCTTGTTGGCTAGCTGCACTTTGACCAAGGCTTGGCGCTTTGTCTAAGCTTACATACGAATATATAACCACTGATTGGGGTATTGTCTTTAGATCAAAAGCATGCCTCTACCCTTTATCGGGAAGTTACAGTCTCAATTTTGCTGTTCACTGATTGGTTGTCGCAGATATGACACAACTAGTGAAATTGTAGCTCTTACAACAGCCCTGTGCCTCCCCCTGACTCAGTCACAGACTGAGACAATGACGGACAGGTAGGCACAGAGTCCAAGAGGGCTACATCGTACTTCTCCTTTGCTTTTTCTGTTCCCCCTTTTTATAACAAGTAAGGAAAGTAAGACAAGTAATTCACTGTACACTGTGGGAACTTATTTACTCAGATACGACTGTGGGATAAGTCTATGCTGTACCACACAAGACTTAATAGAATGAATGAATTTTACTGTTGCAAGCAGTAGTTTTGGGTGTGCTTGTGTGGTGAAGTCCTTACTTTGGGATAGGTTGATACAAGCAGGTTTGCTCTGCGTGCAAATCACTATTGAACCCTGGGCACAACTACAGGACAGAGCAGGTTAGAGTAAGCTCTCTCTGCCCATGTTAAGTGCGGGGTGGTTTTGTTCTTGCAGAGCGGGGTCTCACACATCCTGAGCCAGGTCCAGGAAGAGGTGAGGTCCTTTCCCCGAGCATACTGGGTGAGTACTTAACATTCAAAAAGACTGTAATGATTTTAGTACCTAACAGACTTTGTTAGCTTATTTGGGTCCACTTTTGTGTTTGTTTTCAACAGATGTTGTTAATACACCAGGTGCCAAGGAGGAATTCAGGCAGATGAAGGAGAATTATATCCTTTACTGTTGTTGATTCACTTGTGTGTTTTTTGCATTCTTAATTATTTTTTCACACATTTAGTCACAATTAGGCAGTAGCATTTACGTAGAACAGGGGCCCTGATGAAAGCCTATGGTCCCTTTCCATGATAGGCTGAAACATGTTGGCCCTCTTGCAGCTATTTGTTTAAACTGCGATTACTGTTTTGCACTGTTCTTGTTTTTAAACTGGAAGGGGCTTATGCCTAATAAATAATCCTTTGATAAGTTCCCTATCCTTTTTTAATCACCACTTTTATAATTTTTTGCACTGCACTCTCCCATCAGATCAACATCATATGGTACAGTAAAGTGATTGTGGGTCGTTACCCCAAGCCGACCATGGGGGTATGTTGGATGTCTCAATGATCAAGAGACACAATACCCTGGCAGGATTACCAGATGAGAATATTGATCTATACAAGTCATTGATGGGAATCCTTAATGAGGTCGATTGACAATCACAGGTGGCCCATGTTTTGGTGATTTGGTCTGTTAGTTTAATTTGATATTCACTTCCTTTCTGTACTTACTGAGACGTTAGGATAGCTTGTAAGAGATCCCAACAGGATTTCTAGTTTAGACCCCTAAGTTTGTTTGTTGTATATAAGCACCATGAGGTGCCAGCCACAGGACCCAAGGTTTTCCCCAATGACCCTTTTTTCAATGGAAGCCTGTGTTCTCGTTTGGAACACAGGCTCCCATTGAAGTCAACTTGAGTCCGACCGAACGATGTTCGAAAGCAGCGTAATCGGTTTGTTGGATTCGCACAACCCGATTCTGTCGAAATCGATGCCGAAACCAATGCGGTGGGAAGAATTTTTGAATTACATCATAATTGGCCCCTAAGGGTTTCCTTCATAGGTTGGCGTATAGCCCGTCATTCCACCAGGCATTCGGAGTAAATTAGTCCATCCCCCTGGCAGAGGGACCACCCACCACAGTTATAAATGATCAACAAGCAGGCAGTCATTTATAACACATTGTCACTCTTCCTGCAAATGCATTTAGCTGTTTGGTGCACAGCTGTGTCAGCAAGATGCAGCTCTGCCCCATACAGTTTGCATTTTTTATTTTCAAAAAGAAAATCCCAAAACTTGATTTTCTTTTCAAAAATAAAAACTGTAATGCTCCCGTTGCCATGGATCACCTCCCATGGTAAAGGGAGCATTATTAGAATTTTACTGTCCCTCACCACCAGGGTTTGGCTGGCGGGCGGTGACAGATAGTGAAAAAAAATCTATATGTCTCCATATCCTGATTGAATGGGTGGACATATAGCCATTTCTCCGATGGCCCTTACTTTGTCATCGGCTGTCAGTGAGGTTTGGCTATGACAGTGATGGAATAGTTACCGCCGAAGCCAAACCTATGATCCGCACGCATCTAACTTGGGCTGGCAGACCATTACATTAGTGGTAAGGATACACCGTTGTGGAGGAGTACCCTTACAGCCAATATATAAATCAGCCCCTAAGTAAGAAGGAAAAATGTTTGACCAAGGTGAACCTGGTTGGTGTATCCGGTCTGAGCTCAATCACGGTCAGCTTCAAATTGTGCCCAGGTACCAGTCTACTACGGCCATTGACTATCATTGTTTCTTTGCACTTTATTTTTTAAATATAATTTAAAAAATTCATATCTCTTGTTTCCCTTATTGAATTGTTGTTATTTTGGTGATATTTTGTCTATTACATTTTACTCTATTTTTCCTAATTTAGTATGGGATTATTATAGTTTTGCATTTTGAATTTGTCACTCTTCTGATACTGCATAAATACTTTAGACATTGCCACAGTTTAATTCATAAAAGAATAAGTGCTGAGACCCAAAGTTTTGCTTTGAAGCCTGTGCAGGCTGTGTAGTCTTGAATCCACCTTATTTCTTTTTTTATTTCATTTTTATTTTGAGGGTTTTGTATAGCGAAAACAAGACCCTTGCGTGTATCAGAGCGCTTTACAGGGCAAATATAGGAGGACAAATACATATAAAACACAGAGTTATGAACGTACAGTACCATACCTCTTTAAACCATCAACAGACACACCCTGCCCTTTAAGCACACACTTGCACGTTCTTTTTCATTCCTGCTTTGACAATTTGTCACTTTTTTTGTCTTAATTTTCCCCTTTCTTTCTTCCGTACGTATTTTACCATCTGTTGATCTGGGTCCAAATCTGATGAGAAAAAAAAGGGCTGGTCCACTTTGCTTTACCGTATATTGCTTCTCCTAGACATCTTCACCCTCTGAGTTGCTTCGTCCCGGTCTAAAAAAAATCGTGGTGGTGAACGGCTCAAATTATGCACTCGACAAAGCCTTATAGAGGCATGTTGGCTTGGCCAATACTTGCTTGTACTAGTGCTACCCTGTAGAGTTCTTAATTGTAATGTTATAGTGCTCTCTAAGATACCCGTCAGTCACTGACCTGTGATCGGCGTCACAGAAATTACTGATTTCTCATAATGCACGCCTTATTTATAAAGGCCTTGCGTCGCCGGTGCGTCACTTTTTCCCATGTTAAAAGTGACCCACCGGCGGCGCAAGGCCTTCATAAATAAGGCCCCAAGTATATGCTGCGCGCCATATATGAGTAACTTTTCTTTGTTTCTCCACACGCTCTCAAGAACACTAAAGACAGCGTATATCAAGCGAGGCGACATCTCTGTTCGGCAGTCAATACTTTATACACCTGTGCCCGAGTTAACAAGTCCCATTCACTCATTTGGCGAACATTTGCATAATGACGTCGTTGTTTAAGTCGTTGGCGAAGACTTGTCTTTTGCAAAGGAGGCACAATTCATCTCCGACCTTACATTTTAATTCGCCTCCTTTGTTTCCCGCCTTTGTTTTTGGCGGGTTTCATAATGAGAATTCCGGCTGCGCCACCATGGCAACTGCGCGGGAAATCAAAGTGTACCGGGCCGGCGGGAAAAAGAAGAGACCGAAGAATTGTTATACGCTTCCCAGTCTCCCGTAACCCCGCTAGCTAAACAGGCAATAATTAATATATTCATCCGAAGGGCTTTAAAGACAAGGCGTCCTCTGGGTCTTCGCAAATGCTTCCGCACAGCCCACGCAAACAAACATCAACATATCTGAGGCAGAGCCTGCCACAAGGGGGGCTTGGGGGAGGGAGCCGACCGAAGGGAGGTCTCCTCCCCCGGGCGGTTTGGGAGGGCTGCGAGGGGTTATTTCCAGAAGTTGCCAGAATGTTCTAGTTTTGGGCTGGTCTAGTAGGACCAGCCAGCCCAAGTATAAATTCCACCTTTCCCGCTATCCGCCACCATTTTAGGTTTGGTGACCTGGTGGCTAGGTGCTTTAACTTTTTGTGAGAGTATCTTGTGTGTGTGCGTTTCTTTTTCATTCTTTGCCTGTAGCGATATTACTTCGAGCTTAGTAATGGAAGACGCACGAGTTCTTGAGGCGATGCGCTTATTGGCTGATGCCGGTCGATTGGATTTGCTTGCGGGAGGTGGACAGGCCAGGCCCCAACGCCAGGCCTCTGCCGGTGTAGTTGCCGCAGTAATGGCATGTTCGTCGCCGAAAAGGAGAAGGCCGAGTCAGGTAAGCGAGAGGGGCCGCTCCCGGTCTAGGAAGCCGGCCCCGCAACGGTCGACTCGGGGGGAGCCCGGTGCTTCGGAGGCTCCGGAGGCCTCGGGTATGCTGAGTGGGGGGAAGGGTGTTCCTTCTCAAGCTTCGACGTTGCAACTGCAGATTGCTTCTGCAACGGGGGATTTTCCGTTAGTGGCGGGAAGGGGACAGGTGTCGAGAAAAGGGGGCAGGAGCGGGCGGGGAGGCAGCAAGAAACGCTCCGCCTCGGATCCGCTGTTTGAGCGGCGGGGTCAGTCTGCAGAAGGTGCACCCATGCGTGGAGGTCGTAGAGGTTCGGTGCAATTTGTCTTACAGGACTCCGGCCGGGGCCAGAGTGCCCTCGGGGCCCAGGAGGACAGTTTGGTTGTTGCTGAAACACAGTTCGCCCCGGAAGAGGGTCAACGTTTGTTCTCTCCTTTAGGTCGTATCCCGCTCACTGTTCGGGCTGGAGAGGGCCGTGAGGGTGGTTTAGCGGGGCTCAGGCCTGTTTTATCATCTGGTTTTCAGGTTGTGGCTCAAGAGGCTGACGCGGGGGCGGGTGAGTTTGGAGGTAATGTGGGGAGTCCTTTATTGTTTTCTACCCCGGGCTCGTCAACTGGAGAAGTGGTCTCTGGGGGCGGTGGCTCTCGAGGTGAGGGTGAATGGGCCCAATCGGGCGTTAATGTTTCGTTGGGTGGTGCTTTTACTGGTTTGGAGCAGGGTGAAGGTTTTCGGTCTGAAGGTGGGGGTGTGTCATTTCTGAGTGGTGGGCCTTTTCAATCGGGATTTCAGACTTGTCCGTCTTCTTTCGGGGCAGGTCCTGTGGTCTTTGGCACGACTGGATTGGGTAGGGGTGTTTTTCCTGCTCCTGGGGACTTTAATGCGGCGGGGGTTGGTTTCCAGGGCACCTTTTTGGGCCAGGATAGAGGTTTTGGTCAGGTGAGTGGCGGGCCTGTGCAAGGACCCAGGAGCACAGCTCCGCACTTATCTGGGGCCTCTGGGGGTCCGTTTTTCATGTGTGGTTCTCCAGGCTGGGAACATTTTAGCACGGCGGGCCTGGCGCACCGTACCTTTCAGAGGGATTCAGCAGGTCGGGACACAGCCCCTAGGGCGGTTAGTCGCGCTTCCTTTTCGGCTCAGGATAATCTGGATCATAGCGACGACGAGGAGGTTGTAAGGGGTACCCCGATTCAGGTGGTTCCTTTGAGACAGACCGCGCGAGGCCGCTCTTTGGAGAGAGGTCAGAGGGGGGCTGTTGACTCTACTCGGAGGGAGAATGTGCATGGTTGGTCTGTGGATGGTAGGAACCCTAGCACACCAGTCCAAACTTTTTCTTTTCAGGACGAGGTTAGGCGCGGTGTTCCGGACTTGGCAGGGCGCAGTCCAGTCCAATTTCGCCAAGGGGAAGTGAGGAGAGTGCCTAGCGCGGCCCTCTCTGTTCCACCGAGGGAGCCCGACGCGGCCAGCACACGAGGGTCTGGCGTGATCCCGCTGGCCCCAACGAGTAGCAGGTATAGGTGGCAGGCCTTGCCGGCGGCTATGGAGCAACAGAGTCAGCGCCCAGGGAGGTACAGGCGTGTACAGTCTGCTCCCCCACCTGGATTTTCAAAATCTTTTAAATGTACGGTGGTTGATACCGGGTTAGGTAAGACCCGAGGTGATGTGATGCATACTAGTGTGGACTCGGTGGTGTTGGACTATGATGAGGAGAGTCCCGAGGAAGGTGAACTGCGGGAGCCTGAGGGGGGGTGCCCTCTCACTCTTCTCATAGTGTTTTACAGGCTCCAGTGGTCCAGAGACAACTGCAGGGGAGAAGAGAGCGCGGCCCATCGGGTAGGGCACCTCGGAGACCGGATGCATTGTCCTCGGCGCCACGGGCGGAGCCATCGAGAGCTGTCTCTCTGTTGCAAGGTGAGCAAACGGTCCCACAGGCCAAACCTGTTATGGTGTCAGTGGGTACCGGTGGTGAACTTGATGTGGTCATTACGGATGGCCGTTTGGTTCAGGGTCGTTATGTCAAAGACACGGCAGTGGGTACTGATGATCTGTTTTTACAAAATAAAGGGGACTGTGGTATAGCTGGTGCTTCCAGCAAAGTTACACAACAAGGGGACAGTGGTGTTATAGCTGGTGCTTCCAGCAAAGTTATGCAACAAGGGGACAGTAGTGTTATAGCTGGTGCTTCCAGCAAAGTTCCTCAACATGGGGACAGTGGTGTTATAGCTGGTGCTTCCAGCAACGTTACAGACAAAGTTATGGCTGGTGCTTCCAGCATCGTTACAGTGTCAGTGGACAGTGGCTGTATGGCTGGTGCTTCCAGCAAAGTTGCAGACAAAACGGACAGTGGTGTGATACCTGGTGCTTCCGGCATGGTTAAAGAGCCTGTGGCTAGCAAAGAGTTGAAAATCAAAAAATTGCCATACATGGGGGTGACAAAGCCTCTGGGTGCTCACTTGATGCTCAGTACTAAAGAAAGAATTTGGAATGGTGAGTATGTGGAGCTCCTTAAGCTTCTCCATCGAGAAGTCCGGTCGAAGGAGGGCTCTAAAGAGGAAGAATTTGAGTTGGCTAAACGCCCGAAAGTGCCTTTAAATATTGAAAATTGGACAGCTGCGTTTTTAATCTATGCCAGTGTGTATTGTGAAAAGTTCCCTGAGCGCAGCGTTTCTCTGTTTAAGTACATGGATGTGATTCGTAAAGCTCAGATCACCGGAGGTGGTTTTGCCTGGTCTCAATACGACGAGGAATTCAGGGCCAGGATGGCGTGGGACCCTGAGGCGAAATGGGGTGAACTTGATAATGATTTATGGCAACACACTATGGGGTCATCAGCTGGGGGGAAGACTGTTTTCACCGCCAGTGGTTTACCTCTGGTGTACCGGCCCTTTCAGGGGAAGCCCACCCGGGGAGGGGTGGGGTCCAACTCTAACACTCAAACAGAGTCGGGTTTCTGTTGGGAATTCAATAGGGGATCCTGTATTAGGGAGTACTGTAAATTCAGGCATGAGTGTTCAGGTTGCGGGAGAAAACACCCGTTATCCAAATGTTGGGACAACGAGCCTTCGGGCAGCCACCAGGGGAAGCAGTCGGGATCAGGTCATTCCAACTCAAAGGGTCGGGGATCCAGAGGTGCTAAGGGTTCTGGGGCCAAAGGCTCGTACTCCGGTTAAACTGGACAGGTTACGGATTGCCTTACAAGGTTATGACGATGAGTCTGCAAGAACGAAATTATTGGACGGTTTTCAGTTTGGTTTCCGACTGGGTTACGTAGGATCCCGAGAAAGGAGATGGTCTGCCAATTTGAAATCGGCTTTGGAACATGCCGCAGTTGTCCAAGACAAACTTACTAGGGAGGTTCAGGAGGGTAGGATGGCTGGCCCGTTCACAGACTGGCCATTACTCAATTTGATTGTTTCTCCAGTCGGGGTTGTCCCTAAGAAAGAGGCAGGTCAGTTCAGACTCATTCAACATCTATCATGGCCAGAAGGATCCTCAGTGAACGATTTTATTGACCCGGAGGTTGTGTCGGTTTCCTACTCTTCTGTTGATGTGGCCATGTCACTAGTTGTGACAGCGGGTGCAGCCGCTGAAATGGCCAAGTGTGACATAAAATCTGCCTTCCGCCTGTTGCCGGTCCACCCTGAGGATTGGTGCCTTCTTGGTATACAGTTCGGTGGTAACTGGTATGTGGACAAAGCTCTACCTATGGGCTGCTCAATATCATGTGCGCTGTTTGAATGTTTTAGCACTTTCTTACAGTGGTATTTTTCAAATCGGACTGGTCATTCCCTGGTGACACATTACCTTGACGATTTTTCTTTGTTGGATCCCCGGGCTCCGCGGAGTGCCAGACAGCTCTGGACACATTCCATGGGCTCATGGAGGATCTCGGAGTTCCTCTAGCTCCGGAAAAGACAGTGGGCCCCAGTACGGTCCTTTCCTTCTTGGGTATCGAAATTGATTCTGTACTCATGTCTGCTCGCTTGCCTGAGGATAAAAGGAGCAACATGGTGCAACTGCTAGAGACAATGTTGGCCAAAAAGAAAGTGTTGGTGAAGGAGATTCAAGTGCTATTGGGTCATTTGAACTTTGCTTGTAGGGTGGTGAGAGCAGGTAGAACTTTTTGTAGGAGACTAGGTAGGGCGTTAGCAGGACACCACTTACCTCATCATCGTGTGCGCCTGTCTGCTGGTGTAAAGGAAGATTTGAGAATGTGGAAGTTCTTTTTGGCCTCTTTCAATGGTGTCCCCTTGGTCAGAGACGTTGATTTCCAGTGGGACGTACAGATGTTTTCTGACGCGGCTGGCAGTGATGGTTTTGGCATTTTCTGGAATGGCAGATGGTGCGCGGAACGTTGGCCGGATGAATGGTTGAATGGTGGTCGCAGCATCACTTTCTTGGAATTGTTCCCTCTTTTGGTGGCCTTGACACTGTGGGGGGAGGAATTGGCACACAAGAAGGTTTTGTTTCGTGTGGATAACATGGCTGTTGTGGAGATAGTGAACCGACAGTCTGCCAGAGACGAACAGGTGTTGAAACTGATGAGAGTTTTCGTTCTGGGTTGTTTGAAACACGACATTCATTTTCGTGCTTTACACATTCCTGGCGTGGACAATGACATTGCGGATGCTTTGTCTCGTTCACAGTGGGGGAGATTCCGTGGACTGGCGAGGGATGCAGACAGATTCCCGACTCGGATGCCGACTCATCTGTGGCGTGTAGGAGAAGTAGGGTCGTACAATTGGTGGTAGGTTCCTTATCTGTGTCCACACGTACGGCTTATTCCTTGGCCTGGAGGGAATTCTTGGAGTCTGGAGCTGTCAGACGGGAGGATCTGTCGCAGCGGTCAGAGGATGTCGTTAATTTTATACTAGACCTCATGGATAAGGGCCTCACTAAAGTGACTATAGCGGGGAAGCTAGCGGGTATTGCTTTTATGGGACAGTTATTGTGGGGTTACACCCCGTCAGCGGGGGAAATAGGCAGAAGGATGCTTGAGGGTTGGGCCAGGGAACAGGGGCATGTTGTGCGATCTAGGGCTCCATTATCCTGGCAAATGCTGGCTAGGTTAATTACAGTCTTACCTTTGGTATGTTCAGATGATTTTGAGGCGTGTGTTTTTTCCATGCTCATGGCGTTTATGTTCTTTGGAGCTTTTAGGGTCTCGGAGTTGTTGGGGACCAAGCATAAGGGTGGTTTACACTGGAGAGATGTTTTTTGTTATGATGAAGGTGTTCATGTTTGGTTATCCAGTTCCAAGACTGATCAAACGGGTAAAGGTAAAGGGGTTTGGTTACAAGCGCGCGACCCAAAGCTCACTTGCCCTTTATTGCTGGCACGGCGCTGGCGTTCATTGTGTGGGGGTACGGATGAAGCCCTCGTATTCCAACACATTAATGGTTCGCCTGTCACATCTTATCAGTTACGGATGGTTCTCCGTAAAGCCCTGCAACACATTGGGCTTGATAGTAGTTTATATGGTACTCATTCTTTTCGTATAGGTGCAGCCACGGAGGCCTTTCACAGAGGTTGGACGGAGATGGATATTATGAGGTTGGGGCGCTGGTCTTCTAATTGTTTCAGGCGCTATGTGCGGAGCCCGGCAGAAGACGCGCAGGCGTTCTCAGCCTAGACATGTGTTCTAATTGTGTTTTCTCTTTCAGGATCCGTTGCTGGGCCTCGATCGCCAGTGGTCACGGTCTGGATAGTGGGGCATTCCTTCGTTAAATGGGCCAGAGTCCAGGCGGCACGGAGCTACTTTGGAGAACAACTCGGCTTTAATGATCGTATGTTCAATATTGTATGGAAGGGTAAAGGTGGGATGCTCTGGAGAGAGTTAATCCCTTGTTTAAACAGTAACATGGTGGGCGGTTTATGCCCGGATATTTTGGTCATTCATTTGGGTGAAAATGATCTTTGTGCCACGAAAGGGGTTGTCTTACTGCGGGCTATGAAACGGGATTTAGGCCTCCTTAAGGAACTCTGGTCTGGGTGTCATGTGTTTTGGACAGAGTTGATACCGCGTAGGACATGGAGAGGGGCTGTGAACCCCAGGGCCGTGGATCGGGCGAGGAAGAAGGTGAATTCGGAGGTGTCTCGTTGCTGCAGGGGCCACGGTTTCAGCAGGATATCGCACAGGGACATCAAGTTTGAATCGGTAGAGTTTTTCCGGGATGACGGAGTACATTTGTCACGTGTGGGTATGGACCTTTATCTTTTAGAGCTTCGTGAGGTGTTAGCACGGGCTTTGGCCATGCAGCGTTGATTCCCATTATCTTTCCGTTCGCTACGCGGTTGGGGGGCAGAAAGGAAGGCTCCGTGTGTTTACCCCCCCCCCACTTGCCTACCTTTCTGGGTGGCGGGGTCGTGGTGTATCAGTTCGGTTTTAGGTTGATTGTTGGTTATAAGTTCGTTAGAATTTTCTTGGACTGGGGCCGGGGCAGGTTGGTCATGGTTTGACCGTTCAGTTTTGAAAAGGGGTATTCTGCAGGAGTGCAGGGTCAGGCAGGATCGATGATTACGGAGGCCATGACAAATGTTAATTCAATTTTGGTTTGATGAATAAAGTTTATTGATGACGTATGTTTTATATTCATGAAGTAATGTTGATTGATGATGTAATGCTTTATCATGACGTAATGCATAATGATGTTATAATGTTATTGATGTATTGTGGGGAGGGCCCAAATATGTAGGGGTTGGGGGTTGGGGGCCCGTTTGGTTAGTTATTTATTTATTTAGTGAGGTTTAGTTTTGTAAGGCGTTTGCCGAGGTTGTATTTTGTAATGTGCACCTGTTTCCTAATAAAGCGGCCTTTTACACACACACAAACAATTTTTGGTCTACTTTTCTCTCACCCCTCGCCCTCCCTCCCAAGGGGGGCTTGGGGGAGGGAGCCGACCGAAGGGAGGTCTCCTCCCCCGGGCGGTTTGGGAGGGCTGCGAGGGGTTATTTCCAGAAGTTGCCAGAATGTTCTAGTTTTGGGCTGGTCTAGTAGGACCAGCCAGCCCAAGTATAAATTCCACCTTTCCCGCTATCCGCCACCATTTTAGGTTTGGTGACCTGGTGGCTAGGTGCTTTAACTTTTTGTCCCACCCTCCCTCCCTGTTTTCTGTAGTATTTTATTCCTCTCGCACCCTCGTTTTTTTTTTCTCATCTTTTTTGATAATTTTCTTTTTCAAAAGGCTGTTTTATGGGTTACCGGTGTGCAGGGGGTGTTTCTTGTATTTGTATTTGTCGCTAGGAGCAGGTGCAGTGCGGGGTCGTGGTGTATCAGTTCGGTTTTAGGTTGATTGTTGGTTATAAGTTCGTTAGAATTTTCTTGGACTGGGGCCGGGGCAGGTTGGTCATGGTTTGACCGTTCAGTTTTGAAAAGGGGTATTCTGCAGGAGTGCAGGGTCAGGCAGGATCGATGATTACGGAGGCCATGACAAATGTTAATTCAATTTTGGTTTGATGAATAAAGTTTATTGATGACGTATGTTTTATATTCATGAAGTAATGTTGATTGATGATGTAATGCTTTATCATGACGTAATGCATAATGATGTTATAATGTTATTGATGTATTGTGGGGAGGGCCCAAATATGTAGGGGTTGGGGGTTGGGGGCCCGTTTGGTTAGTTATTTATTTATTTAGTGAGGTTTAGTTTTGTAAGGCGTTTGCCGAGGTTGTATTTTGTAATGTGCACCTGTTTCCTAATAAAGCGGCCTTTTACACACACACAAACAATTTTTGGTCTACTTTTCTCTCACCCCTCGCCCTCCCTCCCAAAACAGACTCCGTTCATCATTCATGGTACCTTCCAATGTTCTGCTACTCATACAGCCTTGAGCCATCGCTAAAGTGTGACATCGGCTGTTTAAGTTGTACCGTACAGTTCTTGTCTTGATGTGCAGCCGAGTCCAGCATAGCCTCTTACCCTTCTATCTCAAGTAGCACCGAGACGCCGTATGGGTTTGCTCTTCTGGGGAGGGGTCCGCCTAAATCCCAGGTGGTTTGGATCCAGGGCGCAGAGCATGACCACGACTGCGACTGAGCTGCTTATGCAAATTAATCTTCTAAGGCTTTCTCCTAAGTCTGGAATGCGGTGTTCTCCTGGACCTACACTGGACACCACATCAATAGCAAGAATTGCAAGTTGCATTCTTTCTGCAATGTACTTTGTCTGAAATTTGCACACTCATGTCGCCCTCTTCTAGGCGGCAAACTGGTCCTGGAATCTTTTTGTAATGACTTGGGGCCAGATGTAGGTCGGTCGGTAACGGCCGAAAATCGGTATTTTCGGCCGTTACCGATCGGTAAATAGGTGATAGGTATGTAGGGGGCATTATTTTAGCGAATCGGTAAAATTACTGATTCGGTAATTTTACCGATTCGGTAAAATAAAAAATCGGTAAATTTACCGAATGTGAGCCACACAGATGTAGGCGGGACTCTTCAGAGTCCCAGAGGCCTTACCGAATCGGTATTTTACCATCAAATCCAATTTGATGGTAAAATACTGATTCCGGTGTGCATGCACATGTGTGCATGCACACCTATGCCATGTGACAGGCAGACCTGCCCTTAGGGCATGTATGCCTGCCACATGGCACCCGAGCCTGTTTTGGGGGTGCCAGAGGGTGTCAAAGTGACACCCCCTGCACCCTTGTGAAAATCGGTATTTACCGATACGGTAAATACCGAATCGGTAATGCCCATTCATTCCTATGGGCTTCAAAGCCCATAGGAATGAATGGGCATTACCGATTCGGTATTTACCGAATCGGTAAATACCGAAATCATCCGATTCGGTATTCCAGCACATCTGGAATACCTACATGTCCACCCCATAGATTTACCGATTTTTAATTACCGAATCGGTAAAATTCTTAATTGAAAATCGGTAAATCTATTTCACCTACATCTGGCCCTTGATATGCAGTGTTATTCTAAGGCATGCTATGGCATAGTTATGACGATTTATATAATATGCTATGATGTGACGTTATGACCCATTGTGACATGTCATGTCATCATATAGGGCTTCCTGCCATAATAAGGTCCCCACAAAGTGCCCGGAGGTGGAGTTGATGGATGACTATTTCTATTTCGTTAAGTATGTATTTTTTCGCAATTGGCGCATGGTCCCATTATAGTATCAAAGTCTCATGGCTTCTATCCACTCATCGCCTGTGAGATAGGTTTAACCCCTTCGATGCGGATGACAAAGCCAGCTCGTCATGGGCGTTACCTGCGCTACGCGGATGACGAGCTGGCTTTGTCACGTTACCCGCGATTTTCAAATTTCAGCGCACAGCGGGAAAACCCGCTAGCGCGCATGCGGTTAAGGGATCCACTCCATCCTTTGTATGTGCAAAAAGGACGGGTGCTAAAACGATTACCATCCTAACAAGCATTTACAATGCAATGGTCTTGTCCTTGTTAAAGTTAGAGCTATTGGCATTGCTCATGACATTATTTTTGTTTTTAAAACATATAAATAAATGGCATTGTCATTTACAATGCCAATAGCTTAATCTCTCGCAAATGCGAGACCTATTGCATGTGCACCCACACACACACACACACAGAGCCACACACACCCACACACACACACACAGAGCCACACACACAAGCAGGGAACAGAGGCACTAAAAACGATCACAAGAAGGGAATAGAGGCACTAAAAACGATCACAAGCAGACCTATTGCATTTGCACCCACACACAGAGCCACACGCACACACACAAAGAGCCACACACACACAGAGCTACACACACACACACACAGAGACACACATACACACAGAGCCACACACACACACACCCAGCCACGCACACACACACACACCCAGCCACACACACACACACAGAGCCACACAATCAATCAATCAATCCATCATAACACTTGTATAGCGCACTACTCACCCGGAAGGGTCTCAAGGCGCTTGGGGGAAGGGGTCCGCTACTGCTCGAACAGCCAGGTCTTGAGTTGTCTCCTGAAGGCAAGGTGGTCCTGGGTCAGCCGAAGGTGGATGGGGAGGGAGTTCCATGTCTTAGCCGCCAGGTAGGAGAAGGATCTGCCTCCGGCGGTGGCTCTTCGGATGCGTGGTACGGCGGCGAGGCTAGTAGACCGTAGCTGGCGGGTGGGCGTGTAGAAGGTCAGGCGGTCGTTGAGGTACTTGGGGCCCAGGTCATGGAGAGACTTGTGTGCGTGGGTGAGGAGCCTGAACGTGATCCTCTTGTTGACGGGGAGCCAGTGCAGGTCCCTCAGGTGGCCGGAAATGTGGCTGCGTCGGGGGATGTCCAGGATGAGTCGGGCGGAGGCGTTCTGGATGCGTTGGAGTCTTTTCTGTAGCTTGGCTGTGGTTCCGGCGTAGAGGGTGTTTCCGTAGTCCAGTCGGCTGGTGACGAGGGCCTGGGTGACCGTCTTCCTGGTTTTGGTCGGGATCCATCGGAAGATCTTGCGAAGCATGCGAAGGGTGTGAAAGTATGATGTGGAGACGGCGTTGACTTGTCTGGTCATCGAGAGGGAGGAGTCCAGGATGAAGCCCAGGTTGCGTGCGTGGTCTGTTGGATTGGGAGCGGTGCCCAGGGCTGGGGGCCACCAGGAGTCGTCCCAGGCGGAGGGCGATGGTCCCAGGATGAGGACTTCCGTCTTGTCTGAGTTCAGTTTCAGGCGGCTGTTCTTCATCCACTCGGCGACGTCTTTCATCCCTTCGTGTAGGCTGTTTCTGGCGGTGTCGGGGTCTCTGGTGAGGGAGAGGATCAGCTGGGTGTTGTTGGCGTAGGAGATGATGTTGAGGTTGTGTTGGCGTGCGATGGCAGCAAGAGGTCTCATGTAGACGTTGAAGAGGGTGGGGCTGAGTGATGATCCTTGCGGGACGCCGCAGATGACTTCGGTGGCCTCGGATCGAAACAGGGGGAGGCGGACTCTCTGTATTCTTCCGGCGAGGAACAAGATGATCCACTCCAGTGCCTTCTCTTGGATGCCGATGTTGCTGAGGCGTTGGACTAGGGTGCGGTGGCAGACAGTGTCGAACGCTGCAGAGAGGTCCAGGAGGATGAGTGCCGCTGTTTCCCCGTTGTCGAGCAGGGCTCGGATGTCGTCGGTGGCTGCGATGAGGGCGGTCTCGGTGCTGTGGTTGGCTCTGAAATCGGACTGCGAGGGGTCGAGGGATCCGTTCGTCTCGAGGAAGGCGGCAAGCTGTCTGTTGACGATCTTCTCGATGACTTTGGCAGGAAAAGGGAGGAGCGAGATGGGGCGGAAGTTTTTGAGGTCGGTGGGGTCCGCTGTTGGTTTCTTCAGTAGGGCGCTGAGCTCGGCATGCTTCCAGCTCTCCGGGAAGGTGGCTGTGTTGAAGGAGGTGTTGATGACTGTAGTAATCCATGTTAGTACCTTCTATGTTAGAGTGTTAGTGTCCGTGTTGAAGGGGGGAAAGTATGGAATTTCAGGAGAGTTTCTCTGTGTAAAAACCCGAATCTCTTGTCTCCTCCTCCACCTAAGAACCCCATTTTCAAGGACCTAGTACCTTATTCTGCCATGGTTGACACTTTCATGCCGGAGAGTCAAGATTCAAATGTTCCTGTTCCTGTGGGTAGTCTTCCTTCTCAGAGTGTTTCTCCTACACCTGTTTCTTCTACACCTGTCAATGAAAATTATGTTCCTACACCTCTCAACGAAAGTAATGTTGACAATCCCAGTTTTCAGGAGGATGTGTCCATGTCTCAAAATCCTGTTTCTCAAGAAAATGTTATTCCTGACTTTGTTCCTAGGAAAAGTTCTCGAGTCAAGCAAATTCCAGTAAAGTTACATGATTATTGTTGTTGAACTTTCTTTTTTCAGTTTTTTTTTGCTCCTTTCTCCTTGCTGTTCTTTTTACTTTCTCCTCAGTGTATTAGTTTTTTTTTTTTGTTTTTTTGTTTTTTTCTTTCAAAGGGGGAAGGTGTGTAGTAATCCATGTTAGTACCTTCTATGTTAGAGTGTTAGTGCAGTATTCTCTGTTAGAATTGTTATCTTACATTTCCATTGTAACATTCTATGTGCTGACCATCCATTCTCTATGAGCCCCTGCTGGAGGTGGTTGTTCAAGCTGTCCTTTATAATAAACCTACAGACTTCTACTTGATCTCTTTGAATCCAATTACTACAATGACGTCCCGGAGTTGGGGTGCGATGGTGGAGTCGGCCTTGTTGAAGACATGGTGGGGGCAGGGGTCGGTTGGAGATCCGGAGTGGATGGTGTTCATCGTGCGGGCTGTGTCTTCGGTGGTCACCGTGGTCCAGGTGCGGAGGGTGGCGGTGGGGTGCATTGGTTCGACGGTTGGGTGCGTGGATGGTGCGCCGAAACTGTTGTGGATGTCGGCAATCTTGCGGTGGAAGAACGAGGCGAGAGAGTCGCAGAGATCTTGTGAAGGATTGATGTCGTTGTTGCTGGTGCTGAGGTTGGAGAACTCCTTGACGATTCTGAAGAGTTCCTTGCTGTCGTGGGCGTTGTTGTCCAGTCGTTCCTTCAGTGATTTCTTCTTGGTGGTGCGGATGAGCTGGTGGTGCTTGCGGGTGGCGTGTTTGAGGGTGGTCATGTTGTCAGTGGTCTGGTCGAGGACCCAGGCTTTCTCGAGGGTGCGGCAGGTCTTCTTGGAGTCCTTGAGTTCGTCGGTGAACCAGGGGGCCTTCTTGCTTCTGGGTCTGCTGGGAGGGTTCTTCAGTGGTACAAGGTCGTCGGCGCAGGCAGTCAGCCACTGCGTGAAGTTGCGGGCTGCTTCGTTGGGGTCCGTTGTGCTGGTAGGTGGGTTCTGGCTGAGGGAGGTGGTGAGCTGGTCGGCGGTGATCTTGCTCCAGCTCCTGTCAGGAACCTGTTGCGGGTGGTGGTTGGTTGTGGTTTTTCTGAAGCTGAAGTGGACCCAGCTGTGGTCGGTCCAGTGGAGTCCGGTGGAGTGGCTGAAGGTGATGTGCTTGCTGGATGAGAAGACGGGATCAAGCGTGTGGCCGGCGTAGTGGGTGGGGGTGTTGACCAGTTGCTTGAGTCCGAGGTTGGCGAGGTTGTCCAGCAGGGCGGCGGTGTTGCGGTTTTTGTTGTTCTCCAGGTGGAAGTTGAGGTCCCCTAGGAGGATGTAGTCGGCGGAGGGGAGGGCGTGTGGGCTGATGAAGTCCGTGATGTCTTCGCTGAATTGTGTGCGTGGTCCCGGGGGTCTGTAGATGAGGGTGCCTCTGAGGGTCGTCTTTGGGTCGGTGTGAATCTGGAAGTGGAGGTGCTCGGCGGCTGCAAAGGTGTCGTTGGAGTCAGCCGTGATGCGGATGGTGTTCTTGTGGACGATTGCGATGCCTCCTCCGGTCTGGTTGACGCGGTCCCTCCTGATGATCTTGTACCCGTCCGGAATGGCGATGGCGATGTCGGGGGCTGAGGAGACGTTCATCCAGGTTTCCGTGAGGAAAGCGATGTCTGGTGATGTTGTGTCGAGGAGGTTCCAGAGTTCCACGGCGTGTCTGTGGACGGAGTGCGTGTTGAGCAGGATGCACTTGAGGTTGCTGCTGATGCTTGGCGGGCGCGGTGCAAGTTCGGAGGCAGGTGAACTTGCAGGTTCGGCAGGTGAAGGGTCCGTGAATGCGTTTTGGGGCGGCCCGGCAGCAGGTGGGGTTCCGGCCGGCATTGAGTGCGTTGAGGGCAGCGTCGTCGTAGGACTGTCGGGTCGTCTTGTATCGGTGGGGGGTAGGGGTCCTGGCACTGGGCGCGGTCCAGGCGCGGACGAACGCAGACGGGCATGCCTTTGGTGCGCCTTCGGTGCACAATCGGCACGCCCGCTGCGTGTGAACGCTGCGCGTGCGTGTGGGTGGCATAAGTAAGGAGCCGGGAGGGAGGAGCAGCTGGGTGGCGGGAGCGGGGCGGCGAATGGGCAGGAGGGGGGCGGGGCCGCCGGGAGTCAGTGGCGGGACAATTAGCAGTTCTGCGGTGGCTGGGGCGTTCCAGGCAGCAGCAGCGGCACAATAGCGGTTCTGCGGCAGCTGGGGCGTTCCAGGCAGCAGCAGCGGCAAAATAGCGGTTCTGCACGGCTGGGGCGTTTCAGGCAGCAGCGAGGCAGGAGCAGCAAGCAGCAGAAGAGCGAGGCAGGAGTCGGCAGGAGCAGCGGTGAGTGGGGGCGACCTCGCCTGGAAGTAGGCTCAGCACACACACACAGAGCCACACACACACACAGAGCCACACGCGCCCATGCACAGAGCCATACACACACACACACAGACAGAGCCACACACACACACACACACAGAGCCACACACACACACAGAGCCACACACACACACACACAGCCACACAGCCACACACACAGAGCCACACACACACACACACACACACACACACACAGAGCAACACACACACACAGAGCCACACATACACACACAGAGCCAAACACACAGGGAGCCACACACACACAGGGAGCCACACACATACACACACAGGGAGCAACACACACACACACACACAGGGAGCCACACACACACAGGATGTTAGGATGAATGAGTCAAGGAAAGAATGGATGAGTGAAAGGGAGGGTGGATAGAAAGGTGAAAGGTTGGATGAGTGAAAGGGTGGATGGAAGAGTGACAGGATAAATGGATGATGGCTCAAAGGGTGGATGGATGACTGAAAGGAAGAATGGCTGAGTAAAAGGGTGGATGAGTGAAAGATTGAGAATGGATGTGTGAAACAGCGACTGGATGGAGAAGTGAAAGAATGGTGTGCAAATATCTCTTCAAGACTATTGCAGAATTGTCGTATACCAGTGTAAAATTGTCTCACGCTCGTGGGCTTGCATGTGGATTTGCCTGATCTGGCCCCCGGAGCCTCATGGCTTCATTCTTTTATAAAAGAATCAGGGGAGAAAAAATAATCTATTTACTACATCTTTTTTTTAAGTTTGATTTTATTGAAGATATGAAAAGGGGGAAAAAGGGGTACAAATGAAGAAACAGAAAAATGTATATGGCAATAAGATACAACTTAAGGATAAAACATGAGTAAATGTAAAGTACATGAAGAAAATAAACAAATTGTCAAATTTCATAAAAAGAGAAAATATAACGAGCATGAAAATAGCATGAACAATGTAAATGAGCATAAGGTAAAAGTAGTGTAAGATAACATTGTAAAATAGAACATCGGAATGAAAGGGCATTAGAATATTCATGGGGGTTTGCGAACTTCAGCTGCAACATGGAGTAAAGGGGGATGTACTGGAGCGAAGGAGGAGACATAGGTTACCAAAGGTAGCCAGATAAGATCCCTCTTAATTGCCAGGGAGACAGGGGTAGCATAATTAGTGTCAAGTCGATGATGAAAACAGACTGCATTCCACCATGAGCGATAGGAAACATCCGTAGCGTGTTTCCAATTAGAAGTGATAATGTGGCAAGCAACAGCTATCAAAAGGTCAAGAAGCTGATAATGGCGTGGGGATTGTGGGAGGTCTGGAGAGAGAGAACCTAAAAAAATAAGTGCGGGGGAAAAGGGGATTTGAAATTGGAAAATCTGTTGTATTTGGACCCAAACTGAATTCCAAAACCTGGATACAGGGGGGCAGTCAAACAACATATGTTTGAGGTCAGCAGAAGGACAAGGGCAAAACCAACATGAAGAAGTGGTCTCTGACGAAAAGCGTGATAGGGCAAGTGGGGTAAACAGAATTCTGGTATAAACAAAATATAACGTTTGGGTGTTATTAGCAGCTCTAGAGGTCTTATGAAGTTTGGACCAGACTCCATCCCAAACATGAACTGGCCAGTCTTGAGAGAGATCTGATTCCTATGCGATTTCAATCTTGGACTTCACTCTGTCAACCGTGTAGCGGAAAGAGTTATAGGGGGAAGAAGCTGAGGGAGTAGATTCCAATAGCGAAGCCGTGGATCTACAAACTAAAGGAATATCAATGGAGGGTGGCAGAGATTGGAGAAAGAGTGTAAGAGCTGGATAGAGCAGATCATATTGAAAACGGGCCCTAGAAGGTAAGGAGAAAGAGGATTGGAGAGCCGAGAAAAAGAGAGGAACACAGTGTGAGAGCAACTGAGAAATCCAACATGGACCTTGGGAGTGCCAAACCTTCCAGTAAATATTGCGGTTGCGAAATTTAAGAAGTGAATTATGCCAAATAGGTTGTTCGTGGAGGAAAAGAAGGGAGGGATAAGTTGAGGTCAATAAAGGAAGAAGAAGATTGCGGCAATGGGAAGTGATAGGAGTGTGATGGCATGCCGGATAAGACGTGAAAGACAAAAGCTCACGGAAGTTAAAGGGAGAGATAAAGGAGGATTCCATAAGTAACCAGATGGGGGGATAGAAAAGGAGATGAGAGGAAAGCCACCAAGTTGTTTGTTTCAGAGAGAAAGCTCGGTGATATTCTCGAAAGTCAGGGAAACGGAAACCGGCCTGAGCCTTATCCTTTCGCAAGGAGGCTAGAGCAATCCGCAAACATTTACCATGCCATAGGAATTTTAGTAGTAAAGAGTTTATCCTTTTAAAAAGAGAAACCCGGGATACGTATACGGAGCATAGAAATAGTATATAGAAGGAGGGGAGAAAGCATAATTTTTATAGAGTTAAGTCGTCCCCACCAGGACAGAAAGAGTGGGTGCCAACGTGTAATAGCTGTCTCCATTTTCTTAGAAATATAATTGCAATTCAACTTGAGGGTATCCGATAGAAGCGGGGCAAACCAAACACCTAAATATTTGATTTTAGAGGGTTGCCAAGAGAATCCAGATTGTGTGAAATGATGTTTCTGGCACAGAGAGTTCAAAGGATGGATTTCACACTTGTCAACGTTGAGGCGGTAACCGGAAACCGCGGAGAAAGAAGAAACTTGCTGCAGAAAAGGAGGCAGAGAAGAAGAAGGATTGGAGCAATAAAAAAGAATGTCATCAGCATAAACTGAAAGCTTAACCTGATGAGAACCAAAATGAAAACCAGAAATGTTATCATCCTGACGAATCTTAGTAAGAAAAGGTTCTAAAGCTAAAACAAATAATAGAGGGGATAGGGGGTACTTACTACATCTTGATGCAGGGTACAAAGCAATTCTCCACTAATTTCTGGTGTCTGTCTGCTTCGTGTTCCATTGTTCGTACAGTGTCCTAGTGTGTCAAGAAAGGCCCTAAGAACTTTGTTTCTACCAGTGCATCAAGTAAGATTTCTGGTCTTTCTTTTACCCTAAGAGAATCACTGGCTCTGCACTGCAGCTGGTAGAGATTCTCCGGTACCTTGTCTTCCCTAGCAGAGGCCACTAAAGCCTCTTCCTAAGGCTGTACTAGAGATTCTCTAAGCCAACTGCCCTTCCTAAAACTGTGTGCGGGTGGTGCTACCTCACACCATGACTGCAAGAAAGTGTCTCTCTTTCCCCTGTTTCCCCAAAAAGACTATATTCTGAGCAAAGCCTAAATACTTCACACTGCGAACTTGGCTCAAACACAGTACTGACCCACAAAGAGACGGTTCATGGCAAAATAGCTTTCCAACACCAAAGTACAGTGTTTTTCTCTCGTACCCCCATTCACCCTAATTTGGGCTGCAGGCCCCCATGCCGGCCCAAGTTAATATGCAGCCCTTTTGATACATTTGGTTGCTGCTGTGGCATGAGATACACAACCTCCTACATTTAATTTGGAGATTTTCTGGTTAATCTTGAGCAATATTCTATCCTGCCTGATAAAAGCAGCTGCTATGATGGCAAAGAAATGGAGAAGTTTCCCATGTTATCTTCCGACCCACCTGTCACTGTACATATGCCGAGTATCTACAGGAACCCCCTCTGTGGTGTAAAGTTTAAAAAATCCCAAAGTATTAACGCAATTAGTTTAAAATAAAGAAAAAAAGAAGGGAGTTTAGATCAAATCTAAAGGGCAAAACAGAGAGGTCATAATAAGGAGAAGGGTGTGTGTTAGGGGAATGTAAAGGATTAGTGTAAAGGAATGAGATGGCGGCAGTTCATGGGTTAGTCTCAGGGTTCAGGTACTTCACAGCACGGGGCAAGCAATGGGGTCACTGCTAGGATTAGAGAGCAGGGTCCACGGTCAGCCTAATAGTGTGAGTAACGGTTAGTGTAACATTTTAGGGAGATGGTCAGCTTTAGAGGATGGAGGTTGGGCTCAGGGTTCCAGTATTCAGAATAGGCATTACTCAGAGTGCGGGGTGTGCACACCAGCCACAGGAAGCCCCATCAACTGCACCCAGGAGATTATGAAGTGCGGCTGGATGAAGCGCCTTCGCAGTGACAGCGGAGTCGAGCCACCTGGCAGTCTCGCTGCCGGCTGATGCGCCAGGCACGTACAGCTGCGACAGGGGCCTGTCGTGGACTGGAGTGCAGAATGACAAGGCATAAATGAGGGGCTTTGCGCCGGCTCTGCAGTTATTTTTGATCTTCTTCCGGAAGTCCAGCATACAGCGCTGATAAACGGGTGCCATTATGCTGCTGCTGGAATGCGCCCCACTGCCCCCTCTGGCTCTGTGTCTAATGAGGCCGCAACGTATCAACGTGTTTTCTGTTTAAAAACACAAGGCTGGGGATACAATGCTTTGCGAACGCGATGACCTCGAGAACATCTCTTCGGTGCGGTGCCTCGCCATACTGTGCACGAGACCGCCTCTTCCAAAACAGCACTCGAAGGCAAAAGTATGCTGCTAGAGCTGAACTCTAGCCCGAAAGTATATTCTGTGGCTACAATATTCCCACTCGCATACACTTTGTAGAGTTTGTTCCTCATACAGCTCTTCAGGCCACCTCAAAAACACGGAAGTCAGGGGAGATGGAAAGATGGACCAAGAGAGAGGGAATGAAGGGTTAGAGAGAGGGAATGAAGGGTAAGAGAGAGGGAATGATGGAGCAGTCTTGCTGATAGAGCTGCCGTCCCCAAAATGCTACAATTTCCACCCTAGAGAAGCTTTAGATACCTGGTCAGCACGCATTGAGCAAGAGATGTGTGGGGGTACAGAAGGCAAGCTGAAGATGCCATGCACATCACCATCTTTTTCCGAGGTGAAGCAGAAATGCCTCGGAGAAAGCAGCGTCATTTTCGGATTCGGGGTGTGGTTTTCTTTCTCTCCTCTTCCCATTGGCAGGAATGTAAAATTCCAGCCAATGGGAAGAGGAGAGAAAGAAAACAGAAAGAAAGTAAAAAACACCCCCCAAATCCTGTCTTCAACGGAGTGATGCCCCTCTCCTTCAATGGCTGGCCTCCGTTTAGGAAGCCAGCCAATGGAGAAGAGGAGCGGGTTCAAGCCCCCATACTGTAGACATAAAGTCTCGGAGCGAGATTGCGCAAGCTCAGCCTTCGAGTCCGAGACCTAAAAAGCCAAAATACCAGGAGACAGCCCAGGAAGCTTAAAAATATTTGCAGCACCCTTATATGCCGAACAACGATCTGTCTGTCAGTTTAAAAGTATGTTGGGGGAAAAGGTCTCATTGCTGCCTACCTCCGAGTCGTCACTTGTTGTACTAATGGAAAGTACATTTTATTTTCAGGAGGGAAAGTTTTAAAGATAATTTGCCAGTGTTAGGATCTAGGGGTGGGTGCTTTAAAAAAAACTGTGGTGGGTGGATGAAAAACTTTGGACAATTCCACTTCTTTCCACTGGTTTGACATCAACCTGTCACAAATTTAAAAAAAATAGAATATGCGACAACAACAAAGTGATGGGTGGAATCATTGAACCAATCTCAGCGGTCGCTTTGTTCCCTCTGGAGCCAGGAGTAGTAAAGGAAGTGCCAGGAGTAGCAGGGAGCAAGCTAGAGGTCACAGCTGTGACCCCTGACTACCCCCAAATGACGTCCATAAGTAAATCAGGCCAGCATAAGAATGTGTCCAACCTTACTTGCAATTCGTGTAGGGCTGAAAATTATGAATAATCTTGGTCTGTTGAGCGCAAATGTCTCCACGTCTTTGAGGTGAGTGTCAGGGGAGTCTCTGAGTGGGGGTTGGGAGCGGTCCAGGCTAGTGTTGGCTATGCAGTTAAAATCCCCTCTGATAAGGATTGCCTGTGGCATGAGGGGCACCATAGTGGGGGAGAGAGTGTCTAGAAATGTACTCTGGTCAGTGTTGGGTGCATAGTTATTCATTATCGAGAGATCCCTACCCTCTAGGCGGCCAGTTATGAAGGTGTACCTTCCTTCTACATCACTTTTCCACAAATGACTTGGAAGGGTACCCCCGGTTTCACCCATATGAGCTTCTCCCTATTAAAAGAAAAATATGTAGTATGTACTGTGTGTCCACTCCAGCGTTTATATAGCGATGTCCATTCACGATTATTCAAGTGAGTGTCCTGTAATAGGGCTATATGTGTACCCCTTCATTTTAGTTAGACCTGGCTTTTGTAGCACTTAGTCATATTGTTAATGCTACTGGCGTTCTAGGATATTATTTTCCATGTATTGCATCCACCTGACATCTACGAACTGTATTCCCCCTGAGTTTCCTAGACTGCGTCTGTCAGTCAGAGCAGCTACCCATGGCCTTACAGCTTGTGTATTGAGTGCGAGGTGCAGACAACCATAGGGTCCCTAAACTACAAACCCAACTTCCCCAACCCCACCACAGAAAGGCAACATCCCCCATGCAAACATTATGCAAAATCAAAACAAACAAGTAAGCTCCAGTGTCCACCTGCACAAAGAAAATGGAGGCAGTCCGAGCAAACGGGAGTCCGAACAATGCCATTTGCCAGCCGCCTATGTCCATGTGTATGGTATAATGCTCCTGTCCCCTGGCCTCTAGGTTTCTCTCAGTTGTGATCGAGGCTGCATGTTTTGCATCATGGGCTACCGACCTAACCCAGCCCCTTCCCCCACCTACTCATGAAGGAGAAGCAAAGTATCAACCAAGATCATCTGCTAACTCTGGAGTAACACAGGGTAACCTCACACTCCGGCATGAGTCCAATGTGGAATCCATTTCCGGGCCAAAGTCAGTGTTTTAGTGTGTTTCTCATTGGTGTTGGTGTCTTTTCTGTGTCTAAGGTTGTGAGCTTCTCAGCTGTTTCCACTGCTTTTTGATGATCCTGGTGTGCCTGAGCTGCCGTTGGAATGCCCCCTCAAGGGCATTTGTTTTGGGGCGGGCTTGAGGTCAGGACACCACATGTCCGCTACTGGTAGTATAGACTTTAGCCAGTCCCAGATCTCAAGTGGGTCAGAGAAGAATTTGGTTCCCTGGCGGGTAATTACTCGGAGTCATGTTGGGTACAACATGGCACATTTAATTCCCAACTGGCTGAGTTGTTTCTTGACTTCCACAAAAGGTGCTCTATTTTTTTGTACATGTACAGCATGTGTGAAGTCAGTGAAAATCATTATTCTGCTATTCTCGATGTCGTGGTTTGCCATGGTTGCAGGCACATTTGAGGATGTGGTTGCGGTCTCCATAATGAAGAATTCGCGTGACAAACGTCTGGGTGGCACCATCTGTGGCAGCAGTTGCGCCGCCATTCTGGGTGCTCTTTCCAGGGCAAAGAACGGGGATAAGCACTTCCCCGAGCCACAGTGCTCTTGATCCAGTCCTCCAGGTAGGCCACCATGTTATTTCCCTACACCTCTCCAGCAGGCCCTCCACCCAGATATTGTTTCTGCAGGCTCTTCCCTCCACAACCTTTGCTCTATTCTCCAGAAGGCGGACACAGTCTAGCACGCTGCCCATTTGAGCTTTCAAGTCCCTGGTTGCTGGGTCAATATCCTTAATCATTAACTCAGTTTTTGCAGTCAATCAGCTAGCGTTGTTTGTCGCAAAGGAGGCTGAAATCCGCTACAGAAGTGTCTATTCTGTATTCCAGAGCTTCTCTTGTGTCTTTGATGGGCAACAATATGGAGTCTTGTTTGTCCTGCTGAACAGAGGGATCTCCCAAAGGGTCAGCCCCCTGTTCCCTTGGTCCTAAACAGGCATCTCCCCCTGATGCCCTGCGACCACATCTTTTCAGACACCACATTTCTTGCGGTGAGTAGTGCGCTATACAAGTATCAATTTTACATTTACAGGGGCACCTCACCATTATCGGAGTAAGCTGGTATGTGGCTGGTGCATGTCTCACAAACCATCTTCATCCTCTATTTTCAAATAGGCCCCTTTGATCTGCTCTTATGGTTTGCCCCCACCTTCCATTTCAGGGGATCAAAAGGGGACATGCATTATGCAGGGAGGATGGATTCCAGTCGGTCCCCCCAGGAGTGAGGTCCCTGGGGCCCAAATCCCTTTGCGTGATCTCCCTGTAGCAGTCAGCAGGTACAGGCCATGCCCACAAGCCTATCAGTGATCAGTGCCGCCCCCCAGTGTTCTAGGCAGCAAGTCCCCACTCTGAGCGGGCCAGGGTCAGCATGGCAGCAACCAAGGGAGCCGGTGCTATCACACACACCAATAGCAGTCCAGTCATTCTGCTTTTCCTCTGTGCTACCTGCAGAGTGATAAACGTAATGGGGCAACTCAGTGTCCTTCAGAACCTGGGTATACGTACTTTAAGGAGAAAGTTGGTTCTTTTGGGGTTTCAATTACTTAGAACAAGTAGCAACATCTTACATATAACAAATATGAATGATTTGCAAATAGAGATATAACACACACCAACATTTTATTAATCAATAATGTAATAATAGAAAATCAAATAATAAAGGCTGTTCCAATTTACAATTTCAATCGCAATATGAAGTACGTGACTGTTGTGAAGCAGTGACGTGGTGATTGGTGATAAAGATAGTTCACTATGTACAGAAACAATTTGTGCAAAAAAAAGGCGGGGAAGAATTCATACATGTCCTTATTATTGGCAAGTTTGCTTAATGATCCAATGACGAATGGGACTGTGATCATAAGTGTTGTGTAGACATAAGCAATACGACTAATCCCCCCCCCCTTTTTTTTGCACAAATTGTTTCTGTATATAGTGAACTATCTTTATCACCAATCACCACATGTCACTGCTTCACAACAGTCACGTACTTCATATTTCAATTGAAATTGTAAATTGCGACAGCCTTTATTATTTGATTTTCTATTAATACATTATTGATTCAAAAAATGTTGGTGTGTGTTATATCTCTATTTGCAAATCATTCATATTTGTTATATGTAAGATGTTGCTACTTTTTCTAAGTAATTGAAACCCCGACAGAATCAACTTTCTCCTTGAATTACCTGCAGAGTAGGCAGCCGCTGCCATTGCAGGTAAGAGTGGTAGGGCGGTAGGGCAGGCAGCGGGGGGATTTCGAGAGTCGACCACAAGTAAAAATTAAATGACTAATTAATTTTCCCTCGTGGTCATCTCTCGAAATCCCCCCAGCCGGACTCACCGCCCCACCGCTCTTACCTGCAGTGGTCGCGGCGAAGAGTAGGTATGAGGCCTCTCTCAGGGTCCCCCCTATGCAGTATCAGGGCCCAGAAGCTTGCAGGGCCGCAAGAGTCCTTGGTGAGCCAGCCTCCTGGCCTGCTGTACAGGTCCCTGTAGCAGCAGTTAGCAGCGTTCACAGTCCACAAGATTAAGACAGGCCGAGCACTGGTGTAGCCCAGTTCAGTAGCGCTGGGGCGGCCCGGGCATCAGGGTTCCTACCCATACACATCCCTCTGAGTCGCCAACCACTCAGTAGGGTATTGCAGCTCCTGGTGCAGGCTGCACCGCACAGCCCCCTTCTGACTGGCACCAGGCTTGGCAGCTGGACGGCTTACTCCTCCACTCCTTCAGCTTCTGGGGATGCCCTGGAGACCAGTTCCCATGCTTCAGTGTTATGGCTGCACTGGTTAGGCTTGTCTTGGTTAGCCAACGCAGGCGGCTACCTTCTTAAGGGTTCTTCCCTTGCGGTCCCAGCATCCGTATGTCTCCGCCTGACATACGGATGCTGCAACGGCTTAAGGATGGTGCAACGGCACCATCCTTAAGTTTCTATGGATCTGGGAAATGAAAGCATTGGTGCCCATGGATCTGTAGTATTAGGATGGCGCTTGATGGGAATGCTCCGCCAGGAGCTCCACAGATAGTGTCCTCCTCCATTGGCATCAGCCCCCCCTCCACAGATAGTGTCCTCCTCCATTGGCATCAGCCCCCCCTCCACAGATAGTGTCCTCCTCCATTGGCATCAGCCCCCCTCCACAGATAGTGTCCTCCTCCATTGGCATCAGCCCCCCCTCCACAGATAGTGTCCTCCTCCATTGGCATCAGCCCCCCCTCCACAGATAGTGTCCTCCTCCATTGGCATCAGCCCCCCCTCCACAGATAGTGTCCTCCTCCATTGACATCAGCCCCCCCTCCACAGATAGTGTCCTCCTCCATTGGCATCAGCCCCCCTCCACAGATAGTGTCCTCCTCCATTGGCATCAGCCCCCCTCCACAGATAGTGTCCTCCTCCATTGGCATCAGCCCCCCCTCCACAGATAGTGTCCTCCTCCATTGGCATTAGGCCCCCCTCCCACCTCCACAGATAGTGTCCTCCTCCATTGGCATTAGGCTCCCCTGCACAGATAGTGTCCTCCTCCATTGGCATTAGGCCCCCCTCCCCCCTCCACAGATAGTGTCCTCCTCCATTGGCATTAGGCCCCCCTCCCCCCTCCACAGATAGTGTCCTCCTCCATTGGCATTAGGCTCCCCTTCACAGATAGTGTCCTCCTCCATTGGCATTAGGCCCCCCTCCCCCCTCCACAGATAGTGTCCTCCTCCATTGGCATTAGGCTCCCCTCCACAGATAGTGTCCTCCTCCATTGGCATCAGCCCCCCCTCCCCCCTCCACAGATAAGTGTCCTCCTCCATTGGCATTAGGCCCCCCTCCCCTCTCGTATTTTGTTTTTAGCAGCAGGTTTAGTTCTGAGCATCGTCTCCTTAAGGGTGTGAAAGAGGTCTCTGTATTTGGAAATTACATATAACCTTTGAATACTTGCTTTGGCCTTCCCCTTGTACTGTATATGATGATGACTGTATTCTTTTTAGTGTGTTGCATTTCCATGTCCCCTTTGGTGACTAATGCCTATTGAATACAAATAATTGACTAATTTGCACAGAAAGATATTTATTAAGAAAGACGAAGGGGCCCAATCTGAGAGCAACTTTTCTACCACGTGGTAAATTTGCCCCAACGAACATCTGTGACCGTACTTTGTGGTTTTGCCCCAGTGGCACACTTGGTGTCCATTTTTAAGTTTTCTTGCTCAGAATGTGGATAACGCCTGCAATCAGAGTGTTCACACCTGCATTTGACAAACGTTTTCATTTTTCGACCAGGTTCTGCCTGCACATTTTAACTGGAAAAATGTTCACATGCAGTGATCGCAGATGTGCTGTGTTACCACAAAACTTATATTCCCAGTATTGGACCTAACCACTGGTTGTACCTGTTTGGGGTATTACAGCCTCCGTCAGAGTGAGGGTCTGATACACAATTCGGTAGGATTACACATTTGTGGTTGCCAGACTCTTCCATGTACTTTGAACGTATGAATTCAAGACATATATATGACGTTATTCTTTTAGCAGTAACAGCTGGGACTAATTCAATGCTGGTTGGATGCCAGAATATCATTAGCAAAAATATAATCTGACATAAATATTATGTCCTAGATATCGTTTACATATCACTCCATTGGGTGTAGATATTTTACTAAGTCCAATGGGAGAAATCTTTACAAATGCTATTAGGGATCCAGTATTGCAGTCAGATAATATTTTGGTTTTGATACTCTGGGCCTGATTAGACGGTCGGCGGTAAGGGAACCGCTGTCGAAGCAGCATTAGATTCTATGCTGCACAGCTGGCTGTGTGACCCCCGAATTACATTGTTGGTGGTCTCTTCTAGGAAAGACTGCCATAATACTGCTGCAGACACCAAACATTCGCAGGCCACCGCAATGGCAGTGCGGGGAAAGCATCTGTCAGAAGGCAGTACAGACAAGTTCACCATCGTCAGAATTAGGAGTTAGCTTTCATTCGAGCTGACCATGGTGGGAACACTGCCTGCTTGGAGTCAGCAGAATTGAAGGAATTGGAATGCATACTCACCCATGTCCTTTTATTCCCTTCAGTATCCCGCATGGATCCCTTTGTACAGGGCCCCCCTTCACAGTAACATCTTGTTGGCGCCAAACTCCACATAAGTCTGTTTTGCACTATTTTTCCATTGACTGAACTGAGCACTTATGGTCTAGATTCCAGCAATGGGAAAGTACTTGCAGTAGGTATTTTTTCACTTGTGCCATGCATATGTGTACATTTATCACTTGTGCAGTCAAAATATACAAAACCTGCACCAACACATAAATAAAATATGCCCCGCAGTCAGAAACACTGCCACTGGCCCAGTGGTTACATTGTGGGCGAGAGACTGCTGCCACAGCAGTCTTCTTGGGACAGCCGCCGCTACAGTATGGTAGTATAGCACCCGATGTACAATTGTTTTATAAATAAATCAAATCGAGTAATGAATTGAAAACATGTAAGAGAATTTAAAACTAGGTAATTGTGATGTATGAAAGCATGAAAACCATGCGTTGGTAAAAATAGCAAATGTATACCCATTCCTGCTGAAATAGCAATTCCAAAAATGTGATTAAAAATGGTGTTTGCCCCAATGGTATGCACGTAGCAATCACAAGTTGCAAGCAGACCATTTGCACTTGCAGTTTACCACAGAGTGGAGGCAGGTGGTAACCAGTAACCTGGTATAGGTATAAAAGGACCACTGAAGGGGTCCGTTTCCTCCTGGATGTATGCAGTCCTGCTGGACAAAATTTGAGTAGCACTTTGCAGCTAGTCCAGTGTCATTCCAAACTCCTCTTGTTGGCCTAGAAGATGTATCTGCCTACATATGTGGGTCAGAGATTCCTCATTTCGTGAGGCACTTAAGATTGTAACCCAACAAGATTCTTGCACCCGGTGCCACAAGCGATAAAGTCGGCCCTATCTCAGATAACACTGTACCATTGCTTTCTAATTTCCTCTATGCTGTTACGTAAACAGCATTTTCATTTTCTTTATTTCCCTGCTGTTGTTGCAAAGATATGTCCCCTACATAGCTCTGGAAAGCCTGCACTTCCCCTCCCTCAAGTGCATCTTAGGATGCTGTAGATTTTGACTCCCATCTCAGCACATATGACAATCATGCTTGTGTGCCGGAGGCATGTTTCTGACACTGATTGAGACCCAGAGCAGGGCTCTTTGATGGGGAGGGACATACAAAGTGCACCCTCCATACTGACTACTATAAGCTCACCAGGCTGCAGATGGCTAACAGGGGTGGCAGCGATACAGATAATAGTGGCAAGACAAGCTTGTGTATCTGACCATTCCAGGGACAGCCACCTATAGTCCTCGCCCACCTTTCTGAATTGGTCTGCCAGTCCCCTGAAATTGGGTCCTTCACTCATTCATGTGGTTCACAGATGTTGCATGAGTCTACCTTTCAGTGGTTATAGAGGATGCATATATGGAGCATGTTTGACACATGAAACTATAGCCATAGTGGAATCCATTTTGGAATCTGAGGTGTATGGTTGAAGAGAGGTCAAGCGGTAGATGTGAATTGCTGGGCTCCTCCAGGAAATTTCAGGTATCCTTTGAACCAGACTTTTTTGTGTTGAGGAGTGGAGAAAGAAGGCCCCTTAGAAGCAAAGAGAATTTCTTCTGCACTTTCCTAGTGAATTATTCACTGGAAGGGCTACCTTCCATATGTTACAAGTTAGTTAAGTGGGACAGACTCTTTCTTTTGTACTCTAGTTTTGTGTTTCTATTGCTAGGAGACTGCCAGCTCTAGCCTACTCGCCGGCTAACTCCATGTAACAGACCTTGGCTGGAACTTTGTGAGTGAAATAAGAAAAAGGGGCAGAACTGTCCAGAACCGGTTTCAGAGATAACTATTGGAATACACCACTACAGTCTACTATTTTGATATAGTGATGGGTCAGAAACTTCCGGCCATTGTGGCGAGGTATCCTTACCAAAAATCTGGGATCCCCACACCAGTGGCAACTACGAAAACTCCTTGTGCTCTAGGGTTGGGGTACTCAGAACCTACTCCCCTTATCAGATGCGGGACAAATATCTCTGACAGTGCAACCAAGACAGCCAGGAGGGACTGACCGGACCCTGCTTCAAGGAAAAGAGCTGTCCTACCACTCAGGAAGTGCATTAGAGGTGCTCGTGCATGACAAAATGCTGGTCAGAAGAAAACGGGTCATGAAGGAGCTGAGGCCACCAGGGAAAGGCCTTCTTCACTTTGCAAGGATGAGGTCAAAGAGTCCCCAAAGTCTCTCTGCCATACGAGCAAACTGTGTGCCTGCAAAAATGGAGAGACAGCAGTCTGCGATCTTAATGAAAGAGATGCAAGAGTGCCAGAGGAAAACCACATTGACAGAAAGGTCTGCATCAGGATCTAGGTACTCATCAGAGGTGGGCACCTAGCATGTTTGTGTCGTGGGTTTTGTCTCTGGGCCCAATAACAAATACAAGGCACAAGATACAATTATCCACAAGCACTGTGACCCCACCGTAGCCTCTTCGATTGGTGCTGCCTCCGCTTACCTATTGCTCTTCACCAGTGCCATATTTGCTGCTCAGTCAACATTCAGTGGGGCCAGGCCATGATCACCGCTTCTCATGCTATTTGGACCATTTGGTGGACACCATATAGAGCAGTGCTGTGCCACCTAAATTGCAGGTGCTGCCTGCACCTTCAAACAACAGTCAATGAAAAAGTACTGAACAAATTCAATTAAGTCAGGGTGGGAGCAACAAAGTCCTTGCTAATGGGGGGAAAATATCACGAAGAACCGACTGACAACCAGATCAGCCTTTCCCAGCGGCTATTTGGATTCTAGCCTTCTGGGATATGTAGTATGCTCGGAATTCATTATATCTTCCTTAGTAGGTTCTGCAAAATGAACAGCTTATAGTCCATTACTCTTGCCCTCCATGGGCCACAGGGATCATAATGACACAGTTATATTTGATAAGACTGCTGTTCCTTAAATCAGGCTTTCATTAGTTAAAGACCTTTGGTCCTGTATTGCATTCACGGTGGTGCAGTTCTCCATGGCTTTGGACGGCCTTGTATATGTGATTCACCAAAGTCCAACCAAGAACGAGAACGCACTCACCAGCAGTTGTGATTCCTCCGATCTATTTATTCAAGGGAAACCGGCATTAATTTTCCTGATATTCTGCCGCTTGACCGGTTTCGGAGTCCCCCACTCCTTAATCATGGGCATGGCTGTGAATCTGCAGATATTTCCCAGCATTCTTATAACTACTTCACTCCTGCCCTCAGTGTGCTGCACAGGAGCATATTTTCACCATTGACTTTTAGGATTTGTAGTATACTCGGAATTCATTATATCTTCCTTAGTCGGCTCTGCAAAATAAACAGTTACTTTATAGTCCATTACTCTTGCCCTCACTGGGCCACGGTGATCATAATGACATGGTTATATTTAACAAGACTGCCGTTCTATAAATCAGGCTTTCATTAGTTAAAGCCCTATGGTCCTGTATTTAGTTCATGGTGATGCAGTTCTCCACGGCTTTGGATGGCCATGTATATGTGATACACCAATGTCCAAACATGAAAGAGAACGCACTCAACAGCAGTCATGATTCCTCCGATCTCTTCATTCATGGGTAACCGGCATTAATCTTCCTGATTTTCTGCCGCCTAACAGGTTTCGGAGCCCCCACCTCCTTAATCATAGACATGGCTGTGAATTTGTCGATATTTCCCAGCATTCTTATAACAACTTCACTCCTGCATCAGTGGGCTGCACAGGTGCATATTTTCACCATTGCCTTCTGGGATTTGTAGTATGCTCTGAATTCATTATATCTTCCTTCGTACGTTCTGTAAAATTATCCGTTTATAGTCCATTACTCTTGCCCTCAGTGGGCGACAGGGATCATAATGACACAGTTATATTTAACAAGACTGCTGTTCCATAAATCAGGCTTTCATTAGTTAAAGCCCTATGGCCCTGTATTTAGTTCACGGTGGTGCAGTTCTCCACCGCTTTGGACAGCCGTGTATATGTGATTCACCAAAGTCCAAACAAGACCGAGAACGAACTCAACAGCAGGCGTGATTCCTCCAATCACTTTATTCATAGGGAACTGGCATTAATCCTCCTGATATTCTGCCAACTGACTGGTTTCGGAGCCCCCGTTCCGTAATCATAGGCATGGCTGTGAATCTGCAGATATTTCCCAGCAGTCTTATAACTACTGCAGCCCTGCCCTCAGTGGGCTGCCCAGGTGCATATTTTCACCATCACCTTCTGGGATTTGTAGTATGCTTAGAATTCATTATATCCTCTTTAGTAGGTTCTGCAAAATAAACAATTTATCGTCCATTATCTTGCCCTCAGTGGGCCGCAGGGATCATAATGACACGGTTATATTTAACAAGACTGCTGATCCATAAATCAGGCTTTCATTTATTAAAGCCCTATGTATTTCGTTCACGGTGGTGCAATTTCCACAGCTTTGGATGGCCATGTATATTTGATTCCCGAAAGTCCAAACAAAACTTAGAACGAACTCAACAGCAGGCATGATTCCTCCGATCTCTTTATTCATGGTTAACCTGCATTAACCAGCATTAATACTCCTGATATTCTGCTGCCGACTGGTTTTGGAGCCCCCGCTCCTTAATCATAGGCATGGCTGTGAATCTGCAGATATTTCCCAGCATTCTTATAACTACTGCAGCCCTGCCCTCAGTGGGCTGCACAGGTGCATATTTTTACCATCGCCTTCTGGGATTTGTAGTATGCTTGGAATTCATTACATCTTCCTTAGTAGGTTCTGCAAAATGAACAGCTTATAGTCCATTACTCTTGCCCTCAGTGGGCCACAGGGATCATAATGACACAGTTATATTTAATAAGACTGCTCTTCCATGAATCAGGCTTTCATCAGTTAAAGCCCTATGGCTCTGTATTTTATTTACAGTGGTCCAGTTCTCCACGGCTTTTGACGGCCGTGTATGTGATTCACCGAAGTCCGAACGAGAACGCACTCAACAGCAGTCGTGATTCCTCCGATGTCTTTATCCATGGGGAACTGGCATTAATCCTCCTGATATTCTGCCGCTTGACCGGTTTCGAGCCCCCGCTGCTTAATAATAGGCCTGGCTGTGAATCTGCAGATATTTCCCAGCATTTTAATAACAACTTCACTCCTGCCCTCAGTGGGCTGCACAGGTGCATATTTTCACTATTGCCTTTTGGGATTTGTAGTATGCTCAGAAATCATTATATCTTCCTTAGTAGGTTCTGTAAAATAAACAGTTTATAGTCGATTACTCTTGCCCTCAGTGGGCCACAGGGATCATAATGACACGTTATATTTAACAAGACTGCGTTCTATAAATTAGGCTTTTATTAGTTAAAGCCCTATGGCCCTGTATTTAGTGATTTATGGATGAGTTTTGTACAACAGTCCAGGGAAACACTGAGACCAGTTGCAGCAAAATGTGGCTGGCCCCACTGGATAAGTAGGGAATGTACTTTAGGATGAAGAAAGAAGCATTACTGCTGCTGAGCTGAAGAAGAAATGCTAATAGAGTGCTTGGCATCTAGAGAATCTGCCTTGCGTCTTTCCAGAGGTCCAGATTTCCAGTGCAATGACACCAGGAGGTATGTGAGACAGAGATTGAAGAGATCGGAGCCTGTGAGTGTTACCCAACACGTCTGGACCAGCATTGTTAGAAGGAAGAGTGGGAGAAAGAAGACCACAGAAAGAAGACAGATCCTGCCCCTTCTGCCAGATGAGACTAGACCTCTAGTGGTCAGAAGTGTGATCCTGACTAGACTGGACTATTGTAATTCCTTATACCTGGGAGCCCCCCATTACATCTTACAGGGGCTCCAGAGAGTCCAGTCTATAGTGGCCAAGTTGGCTCTTAACAGACCCCGTAGTTCCTCTACCACGCTGGCGCTCAGAGACTTACACTGGCTGCCAATTGGTAGCAGAGTGGCATTCAAGTCTCTATGTATCGTCTATGGAGTATTACACAGTATGGGACCCATACCACTGCAGGAAAGGCTCACTTGGTATAAACCTACCAGGTACCTGCGCTCCTCCAGCCTGGGGCTGGTAGCAAGCACCAGGATTAGGAGGTCAAGGATGGGAGGTAGAGCCTTCTGTACTTCGGCATCAAGGCTGTGGAATGAGCTACCCCAGAATATTAGGCAAATCAACACCTTGCTAGAATTCAGAAAGAGTCTAAAAACATGGCTCTTCGCCAAAGTTTAATTCCCAGGCTCCATCAAATAGTGTTCGGTTGTCTTCTTTCATCTGACATAATTACCCCTGTATTGTTGCTTCATCGAACTACATCCTTATCAGGCGCCAGGATACCCGTAGGGTGGCAGTTGCGCGGTATAAGAAATAAATACAATACAATACAATACAAATGCAGTCTCTTCGGTTTCTCTCTCCTTTCTGTGAACCAGCAGTACTATTTTCCCCATACTGGGATCATGACCAGCTTTGGACACCAACCCTCGAAGACTACAAAAAATTGTAAAGTGCTAGAATCACCGGGAGGCTATGGCTCCGTTGCCAATATGCAAGTTGTCTGAAATTGAGGATCCCAAGAGCCTAGTCCTTTATCAGCTCCTTGGTCAACCCCAGCATCTGTCTGCCTTCCTGCTCTGAGGAACTGCTCTGCAATGACGAGGCACTTCTTATGTCTGTGCCCCATGACATGCCCCCCGAAGAACTGTTGATTGGTGACTGAGCACCACATGAACTGCGTCAGAGTGCTGTGTCCACGCAACACGAAGAGTCCGGCTGCGCAACCTGTGGCAGCTGATAATTGAGCAAGACTTTCCTGCTGCTGAGGCTTTGATATCTCTTTTCAACCCAGACGCTGCAATTCTGCTGCTTTTGACAATGATTTTCCTGCTTGAGACAGAATGCAATTGCAAGATGTCCTGCAGCACAGAAGATAAAACAACTCCTCTGTTAACCTTGATTCAGAATCGGTCATCTGTGTGGGTTAGAAACCTACATTGCTAAGCACATTATATTTAATAGACAGAGATATCTTATTACTTTCTCTTGAAAACAAAAAGAGAACACTACCTGTACATTGATTCATTTAGGAGCAGCATATAATTTACTCTAACACATTATTATCAACTCGGCCAAACATGTATATTATGGCCTTATGTATCTATGAAAACTAATGTGTTTAGTTAGAGAAAAGTGCACTTAAAGTTTCACATGATGTGTACATGTACTGTGATCGCATCATATTTACTCGTGTTACTAATGCTTTATTTTTTCAAATATAGAAGTTATGGTTTATGCATTTATAAGAAAAAGTGTTTTCTTCATTATCTATAGATATACATATACTCGTGAAATGCATGAATTTTGTAAACTTGATTGTGCATGTATTAGCCTCATTCAGGTATAACATGTATTAACGTTTTCTTTAGTTAACTTGATCAAAGGTCTTAAGGACTTGGATTTTCAATGTTCAACCTTTGATGTGAATGTTTCTTGGCTGTGATGTTTTTCTCTTTCCTAGGCACCTGGTAGGAAGACCTCAAAGATGATAAAGAAAGCTCCTTTGTATGACATACTTTTTTAATAAACTTTATTTTTGTATTTTCATAACGACAAAGATCACAGCAGTACATTATTCAATTTCAGTTTGCGTACGAAGTAATGAGATTCGCAATACATCATAACATATTTTTAACCTATCTATCATCACCTTCTAGCTTTTGATTCAGCAGTGTTAGGTTCACACTTGTATCCTTATTAATATTGGTACACAACTTCATTCACAACAATATAATGATGAGCTCCTGCATGTCTTTCGTCCCCCTTACCCTCTTGACACGTCTCTTTTTCAACTGTAATTATATTTATGTCTGTTGCATTGGGGCGGTTTAATGAGATGTTCCCCCACCCTTTCCAATTTTACCCACCATATCCGATGCGATCAGAGATGGGGGCCCTATAACTTACAGTAGGCAGCTATCGTATTTCCCTTTAAGCACTTGTATGTAAGTAAGAGATCAGTGGTTCCCATATCCCTGGGAGGCGAAGAAGTCAGCAATAGTTCAGCGTATGTGGTGAGCTGATCCTTACTATATTTTAAATCATTCACCACTCCTTACATTTTTGGGGCTCGCCCCCACCCCCAGTTACATGCTACTGGCCTCTTTGCCAGCAGCAGGCCCAACGCTATGAACTTTCTGTGCATTGGGAGGAGCTCTTCAGTATACCCCAATATCGCAACAACGGGCAACACGGGGAGTTGGCAGCCCACCATCTCAGCCACGGCCTCTATCACATCTCTCCAATATTTCAGTACTGTTTCACACTGCCAGGATAAGTGCAGAAAGCCCGCACCCTCTTGTCGACATCTATCGCATCGATCATCTTCCTTTAATTTGTATCTGTGTAGACAGCTGGAGTATAATATGCTCTTTGTATGAATGTGAAATGAATGATCCGCAACCGACTACTTGCTGTGATAGTCCCTGTTTGTGTACAGCAATAGACCCATTGCTTGTCCGTTAAGGCAACATTTAAGTATGCCTCCCAGTCCCAGCCACTTCTCACAGCCTGCTGTGCATATGGCTGTTCCAATGAGGCAGCAAGATAGAGGCGGGAAACTGTATGAGATACATCTTTCATTTGGTACAACGTGTGTAAAGTGGCACAGGTCGCAGGTTTATGCGGGAAACTGGGGATATTTGCCCTCAGTTCGTGCCTGAGTCTGATGTAGAGAAAGATTTCTAGCGGCGTTGTGTCTTCGTCACCCAAGTAAAGATCACCCATTGTGTGTGTGTGTGTATTTTTTTTTAGCATGTTTCTTCAAGCAGTTTCATAGGTAACTGGTGCCCACCGTGAGAACACTGGAGGGATCGATGGGGAGTACAGGAATGTACATCCCACTTTGCTGGTCAGTCGCTTCCACGCACGGTTCGTACATTAACGGCCACACTGCCCCTTTCCCAGAACTGTACTATACCTGTGTACATGTATAACTACACACAGCCAACAGACATTGTTTTTGTGGTGGTTGTTGGCCTCAGTTTTATTACTCGTGACATACGGGCCGGGGTCATAAATCATTATCATACATATCATAATTGGTTATCGCTCAGTGTCATCTGGACATCATAAATCATGGGTCATAAGTCATCGGGTATCATAAATCATTCTGTCATAAATCGGTCATCATCTTGTTATCATAAATCTCTCTACCTGATCGATGTAAATCTGTCGCCATAAATCATGGTCATAAATCATCGGGTTATCATAAATCATTTGGTCACAAATCTGTCATCATTTTGTTATCATAAATCATTCTGCATGGGCATCATAAATCATCAGACATAAATCATCGGCTGACCATAAATCACTGGTTTGTCATTTGCTCATTGGCATATCCTATGGTCGTAAATCACCCTGACAGCTTGAAGATTGTTCTTTGTTGTTTTACACGCCCCTTTGCGTGTGGGGAGTAGCCTTTTCCCAGAGCCAGGCCCAACTCGCTACCTTGCTAGTCTCTCCTGCGTCCTGCCGTCTGCCGGGGCTGGACTGCGAGTGCCGTCTCCATTTGCTACCCCGATTTTTCGTCAGGCGTACTCACCCAGCCGTGAGGCATCCGAGAGGGAGTGGGCCTCAGGCGCATGCAGCGCTGCGCACTCTGTGCTAGTGGTTTTGAACAGTAACCTTATGGCTCGGCTGGGGTGCGCGGGTGCCTGGACTGGAAATAGCGCAAATGATCGCAAGCGCTGTATGCACCCTTTCCTTATGCCCCCTGATGGTGGCTCCTCCACCGCGCCTGCTTTATCGAACTCACAAGGCCAGTACAGTTCTCGGCGCTATGCAACAACCTTACCAGCGTTACCTAGCTGGGGTTATTCAACTGGGCACACTCTCTTTTCGCCTTCTTAGCAAAAGTGCTCACCCGCAACACCCTCTATAAAAATCCAATCGCTTAAACAGGGAGCGTAGTATAAAGCCTTACTCACACTTCCGGGCCGCGCTCACCTTACCTTGCCGAAGCCTCCCAGTGACCTCCTCAGGCTCTCTCAGTGCCACACAGATGTGGGCCTCGACGATGATTGTCGCCTCCATCTCCCTGCAACTCAGGCGTCAGCCCCCAAAAGTCGGATGCCCTTGCTCATTGCGCCATTGCTCGTGCCAGTCCCGGTTCCGTAGTTCCCGATCTATATCTCGGGCTGAAGCTGACCTCCTCGCTCCTTCCACTTCGTCTGGTGAGGTATCTTGCGTCGTGTTGCAGGGGAACCTGGCCATCAGCTTCCTGGGTCAACGCAGTAAGTTGCGGGGAACACAGGCAGTTTTGCTGACCCGGTGCTGTTGGTTGCTCCTGCTGGGGGGTTGATGCATTCTTCCGACGCTCCTCTGCTGCACTCGAAATTCATTGGTGCCGCTCCCCCAGTTCCCTGATGCAAAAAGGGTCAGCTGCCCAGGGGGAGCGCGCCTTATATCCCCCTTCCCCCCTTCCCTTTGTTCTTGGGGAGGGGGAGGGCCTCAGGCACTCTTTGCCGCGCAGCCATTCCTGGTGGCGCTAGCCTGCGCCAACCGGTTTTGTTCCTTGTGGGCCTCGGCGGCCGTTAAGGCGCCGGCCCTTGAGGCCCCCTTTGGGGTCGGCCTCTGCTAGCTACAGTGGAATGCCTAGTACTTCCTAGCAGGACATCAAACCCTAGATAAGACTCTGTTGGCAGCGGTGTCATATAGCTCTGCGAGATGGGGCATGAATGGTGGGGGGTAGCGCCAGTATACTGCATGTTGTGCCTGGGCACAGAGAAAGTATAGCTCTACATCTGGGGCCTCAAACCCAACTCGAGAAAATGGAAGCTTTAGTGTTTGCCAATTTATGAGGAGTTGTTTTTCTCCCCATGCCAGCCTGATGAGTTGTGTTGTTAATGCGCTAAAGAATGTACGTCCTGGTTGATGTGGTATGGTGGTGAAGAAATAGAGTAGCTTGGGTAAAACTACCATCTTTATCAGCGAGATTCTACCAGCCAATGAAATTGGCATTGCCAACCAGCGTGTGATTAGTAATAGCCTCCAGAGCCACTCAATAGTTTGCCCTCAGTATCCCCTCCCTATCTCTAGCTATCCAGACCCCCAGATATTTCATCTCTGCGGCGCAACATGTCAATGGGAATTCTGATGGGAATTCAGGTGCAGACGAGGTTAAGGGCAAAATCTGTGTCTTACTCCAGTTTATATGTATGCCTGAAAGATCTCCAAATTTTATGAATTCTCGCAGCACGGGATTTAGGCTCTCATTCGGTTCTCAAAGGTAGAGTGTGATGTCATCTGTATATAGGGTCACCAGAAGTTGTCGTGAAGAAAAGGGGATAGCATATTCCCTGTGATATTGCCGAAGTTTGGACACCAACGGTTCTATAGCCAGTGCTAAAAGCAGAGGCGATAGGGGACACCCCTGCCTGGTTCCTGTGGAGATGGGGACGGGGTCAGATATAAGCCCGTTAATTTGCGCCATGGCAGTGGCTGTTTCTAAAGTAGGGCTATCCAACGAGGAACGCTGGGGGCTACCCCATGTGGGTCAGTATAACTAGTACATAGTCCCATTCAAGTGAGTCAAACGCCTTAGTGGCAACTAAAAATATAGCTGCAGCATTTGACTCCGGGTCTATATCCTGCAATAAGGCAAAGATGGTGCGAAAATTATGAAAGGTGGCCCTACCCGGAATGAATTCAGCCTGGTCAGGCAGAACCAACCCTTCCATAAGTAGACTTAACCTATTGGCTAGGATTTTGGCGGGTATCTTGGAGTCACAATTTGTTAGCGATAACGGCCTATATGTGCCGCATTTAGGGGCACCTTTTCCTGGTTTAAGAAGAGAAATAATGAGGGTTTGTCTCATTAATGGTGGGAGCGTTCCAGTATTTGCAGCTTCCTCATACAGCTCTCTAAGTATTTGGGCAAGATCATCAAGTCTACAGGGATCCCGTCAGGCTCTAGCGCCTTGCCAGATCGCATCTGCATAATAGCCTCCTTTACTTCATCTTCCTCAACAGGGGCTGATAGGAATCCCCTGCGGCTATAATTTATCCATTCTAGAGCTGTGTCTTCAAAATACGCTTCCGCGTCAATATGTCCCAGTCTATGTGTTCTGTACAGTTGCTTATAATGAGAGACAAATATGTCAAGAATTTCCCCTGAATCAGTGTGTGTTACCCACTCCTTATCTTCTACCCCAAATATTGTATTGCAAAACCTTAGAGTTCTTTTGGTCTGTGCCAAGACCTTTCCCGGCCTCTGACCCTCTCCATATGCACAAGCACGAGTATATTTTGAGCTGAATCAAGCCTCTCTTTCCGCAGTTTCTGTGAATTCTGTGAATAGTTCCTTCAAACGTGCTTGCTTCTAAGAAGCAGGTGAGTCTAGTGTTTGTTTTTCAATGGCTTTAATTTCTTTTTCTAATCTGCTAAGCGTATTTCGCAGACCCCTTAAGGTGCCCCCACTTTTGGCTGTTCATATGCCCCTAATAGTGAGTCTAAAACTCTCCCAGATGCTTGCCAATGTCTGAATGCTACCTACATTACGAAGGAAGAATTCATGCACCTCCTGCCTGATCTCTTCACGGAAACAAGAATCCAATAGGGCAGTTGGGAGCAGCCTCCATAACCTGTATGGAAACGTAGTGGTCGGGGACAGAGCTTTAATAACACGGGGGAGTGGTCAGCCAAAGTTTTTGCCAGGCGAACAGTTGCCCTTAACCATGAGAAGAGCCCAGCGGATGCCAGCCAATAATCAATGCGGGCCTAGCTAAAGTGAGCAGTGAAAACGTGTGTGCTTTCCCTACATGTGGGATGTAGTGTTCTCAAAACTTTCTGTAACCAATGATCTGTTATAATATTGTTTAGGGGCTGGGCTGCTCTGGCATGCGACTCCACTGATCCGTTGGATCGATCCAACTGAGAGTTGAGGGCTAGGTTAAAGCCCCCTCCCCATATCAGGTGAGTCAATCCAATGTTCACTATAAGGCCCCAAAGCATATAAAAAAAGTGTTTGTTGTCCAGACTGGGTGCCCAGCAGCTGACCAACGTAATTGACTGCATAGCCAGTCTACCGCACATAATGCAGTACCTTCTCTGGTAGTCCTGCAGCACGCCCGCAGGGCAATATCCCACACCAGTTTTAATCAGTATAGCTGTTTCTCTGGAGTAGGTAGAACATGAGGAGAAGCACCTCTGAGCAGCCCATCTCCCCGCAAATCCAGGGGTGGAACCCGTCTCCTGGTGTGTCTCCTGTAGCATGGCTATTTGGACATGGTGCCTATCCAAATAGTTCAGTATATGTCTCTTTTACAGGGGTTGCTCAGTCCTCGCACATTCCAGGACAGCATGTTAAATGTATAATCAGCGGTGCCTATAGACAATGTCATCAGTTAGTAGTTCTCTTTGTGTGATATATGCAGGTCTAACCTTCGCTATGTCGCAAACTGCACCCGCTATTTGTTCTTGTGTCGTATCTTTCCCTTCCATCATTACCATGTCTGTACTGATGTGTTTAAAAATATTACCAACTACAACAATCTGTTCCTTCCTCCTCCCCCCTCCCTCGCCCACAGCCCAATCCCTTAGGTGGATGCAGCTCCCATGAGTAACAAATTCTCTCCAAGATTCATGTAAACTGATTTCAAATTGGCAATGCACTTGTAGGCTAAATAGAAGATGTGTTCTTAGTTTTGGATGTATCTTATCCTTTTTACAATATCTACAGTGCTTGCAGCTAAATGATTCGCGGAAGGAAAGAGAAAACAAAAAAACGTAACTCAGTATTAAAATGTTGTTATTAAAACATTAAATAAGGATAAAACGTTGAAAAGGATTAAGGTGGGTTTATTAAACCTCATCCACGAACAGCCAAGAGTAACTGACAAAGATCAGGATTCTTATTAGGAATCCATGTACAGGGTTCTGAGAGCTAAGAACATTAGCAAAGACACACAGGTCTTAAAGGGAAAGGAGAGAGAATATCACACATCTCTCTTCCTTACATCATAACAAATAAAGGAAAGAAAGAACAATTTTCATAAAATTAAACTCCAATAAAACAAATAAAATAATTCTAGAATAGGGCAGAAAAGTTCATGCAAAGCAACAACAAAATAGCAATAAATAAATGCAGTCAAAAGCAATACAAAGAGATCAGAAGCATTATGAATTCCAAGAGAAATAACAACAGGACAAAATGATCAAACATAGTCTTTCAAATAGCAAGGAGCTCTGCGAGTTCTTTGGCTCCTCTTGTAAGAAGGCAAGGACCTGTCAAGAGAACTGTTAGAAGCAAGATGAAAATTGCCACACGAGCCATCATTGTAGACAGAGTCATCAGAAAGAGACAATTTGGGATTAACAACAACCACACGACTCTTATTCCAGATTCTCCCATCTTCCATCTTAATAGCATTCTTAAAAATCTTAACAACAGCTCTGATGTCAGTGTATTTCGACCACGGTTTGCGTCCTACCGGAGTCTTTATTTTTACAAAATCACCCACGTTGACCTTCTGATAACCCACACATTTTTTTTAATCAAAGTATACTTTACGAGCAGTTTGTTTAACTAACTCTCTGGTTCTCCAATCCCCAATGACATTACAAACCAAACCTTTATTCAAACACATTCATCCAGGGCACCACAAGGTATTAGGAACCCTCCCTTTGAACAACTCAAATGGAGACCTCCCAGTGGAAGAATGAGGGGCAAAACGATAGGTATTAATCCTGTCTTGAAGAGTTGTCTTCCAATTCAAACCAGAAGACCTAGCTAGTTGAATTGACTCTTTTAGAGTCTTGTTGACTCTTTCAACAGCACCATTGGTTTCCGGATGATATAGGGAACACCTTTTATGAACCACACCACATTTTATTTAAAATTCGGCAAACCTGGAGGAACAGAATTGTGGTCTATTGTCAGATAACAAACTGTTAGGAAAACTTTCCTTATTAAACACACCCTCTAAAAACTTAATGATAGAATCAGAAGTAATCTCCCTGACTGCACAAACCTCAATCCATCTAGAGTAGAGATCAATTAGAACAATAAGGTAAGGAGTATCAGAAACACCAGACAAAGGACCCAAAATGTCAATAGCAACTTCATCCCAGGGATGACTTGGCAAAACCCTCTTAACCATAGGCATTTGTTTTGTCTTTAAGATTTTGTCACTAGAACAACATTCAACACAATCCCTGACCATCCTCTCTATTTCCAAGTCCATGCCAGGCCACCAGAATTGCATGCGTAAGATCTCTTTAGTTTTCACTATGCCTAAGTGACCGCAATGAGCATGAGACAACAATTTTTTTCTTAGAGTGCTGGGGGGAACACGTTTGGTACCCCGAGTTAATAAACCTTCACTCACAGAAAGTTCATCTGAAACCAACAACCACGGCTTAACCAAAAGAGTATTTTCCTTTAAGTAAAGAATAACTTTGCAGATCTCCTCATCTTTCTCTAACTCCATCCTCCATTCTGATTCATCAATTGCACCATCAGTCACCTCACACACATTTGTGTATTCATCCGACTCACAGAAATCCTCTGTTTCAAATGTTACTACCATAAATCAATAGATAATCCTGATAACACTTAACACCAATCAACCCTCTTAAAATCTTTGACATGATACGTTTAAATACAGAGGCTGCAGAAACAAGACCAAAAAGCATTCTTTTAAATTTAAAGGTACCCATAGGTGTAATGAATGCAGTCAGATCCTGGGAGGAATTGTCTAGCTCCACCTGATGGTAAGCGGAAGCTAAGTCAAGGGTAGTGAAGTATTTTGCACCTTCCAAAGTGCCAACCATCTCATCTATGTTGGGAAGAGGAAATCTATCTACCACAACTTCTTTATTTAGTGATCTTAAATCTATGCAAAGACGAATGTCCCTGTTAGTTTTTTTGCAATAACAACGGGGGCAAGCCATTCAGTTGCTTCAACCGGTTCAATAATGTTATTTTTTACAAGTTTATCTAACTCCTCTTGAACCTTCACCTGCTCCATAAGAGGAATTCTCCTAACTTTTGCTACTACAGGAAGAGCATTATCTTTCAACTTAATGTGATGCTTGTAACCACGCAAACATCCCAATTCTTCTTTAAAAACATTCGCAAATTGTTTTGCTAAAATATTTGACAGATTATCATCACTCTTATTAGATACGGGATTAGACACCTCTTGAATTTGAACCTGAGGAGAGGAATTAGGATCAAGTTTAACACCAAGTTGACGTTGATGCAATCACCCCAATAACGCATCACCTTTCTTTGAAACATAAACTTTTCCCACAATGATGTGAGAACCCAATTCTATTTCAGCCATGAAATATCCTAACATTCTAATAGGTTTCTCACTATATCCTAAAGGAAAATATCACATTTCAACATTTTTACTTTCTTTGAAAAAAAATCATTAAATAACTTTTCATCAATTAACGTTATTTTAGAGCAAGAATCAAATTTGAAATTAATCATTGAACCTTCAACTCTAACCATACAAGAAGGATGATCTGATTTGTCATCATCGTTCACCTCAAAACATATAGATCTCACTTGAGGTTGAGGCCATCTTCTCCTAGAGTTATCACCTTTGTATGTTTTTGTTCTGCAAAATTGAGCATAATGACCTTTTTTATTACATAGATTACATATTACTTTCAAAGCAGGACAAACAGGTGAGTTTGCTAAATGAGTAATTTGACCACATCTAAAACAAGCAAATTTGTTATTCAAAGCAGAATCAGATAAGTTGGATAACGCATTCTGCTTTTCTTGTAAAGTTGTGCCTCCTTGTTTTTTTTATTTGGTATACAGTTTCATCAACTTTTACTTCATCCTTTGACTCAGAAGTAGATGGTTTCTCTTTTTCTTTTTTTAATTCACCAACACATTTAGGCATATGTTCGACTTGTTTTGCAATGACAAGAACTTCTTCAAGAGGAGGTTCATCCTTCAACCAGAGTTCTTTTCTAATATCATCATGTGCGCACCTCAAAACAAATTGATCCCGAATTCGTTCATCTAGAGTTTGACCAAAGTTACAGGAAGATGCCAACTTCCTTAAAGAGGAAACATATTCTTCTACTGTTTCTTCTTTCTTTTGTTCCCTCAAGCCAAAATGATATCTCTCCATAATAGTACTAAGTCTCGGTAAGTAGTGTCTATCCAGTTGTAGAATGGCTATCTCATACTCATTTAAGTTTCTTTGTTCAGCAGCCGATAAATCAGGTAAATGTTCAAGAACGTCTTGACCTTCTCCTCCAAGACAATGTAGAAGAAGAGAGTGTTTTCTTTCTGCACTTAGATTTGTTCCACAAACTCTAGCGTAATTTGCAAAAAAATGTTTCAATTTTTTCCATTTTACGTTGGGTTCACCAGGACTTGTAAGAAAAAATGCAGGCTGAGTAACATTTTGCATTTTTATGTTAATAAAATGAGAGTGAAAAAATAATAAAATAACTAAAAACTGAAGTACTGTATTTCTCAGAATTTACTAAGTAAAGTATTTCTCAGGATTATTCACTTTCTAATTTATGAGAGGGAAATAAATTATTTAATTTGCTATTAAACTCTTTTTTTTGTGAAAATCCGATTTAAAGAGTTTAATTCTCTTTTAACTACTATTTTCTTTTCTTTCTTTAGAGTAAGTAAAACTCATTTTGAAACGTCACAAAGAAAGTCTCAATTCAAAAGAAGATTTCTTGGTTTAGTAATGGCCAATTGTCTCAGGAGCGCGTTCTAATCTGAAGCGCAGGGTTCAAGAGACAATCAAATGACGTGAACAATTGAAATAGAATGCAGCGTGAAAGTCGTCTAGCTGGAGCGCAGCGGTAGCGTGAGAAACGTCTTTTGAAACGCAGCGCTGATTACATAATCGCGTAAGCAGAGAGCTCTTCACACGCTCAGTGCCACGCACGTAGTCTTGCTGGAACGCAATGGCAGCATGAATGACGTCTTTTGAAACGCAGTGTTGATTACGTATTCGCGCATATAGAGCATAAGCAGAGGGCTCTTCACGCGCTCAGTCCCACGCGCGTTCTATCTCATTAAATTAAATCTTTTATCTATATTTATTTTCTTAGTCCCGATTTTTAAAATCTACCTCCCACTCTCCTCACCATAGTCTGAAGTCAATTTCTGCCGCTGGGAAGTCAAAGCTTCGCTTCTTAACAGACGAAACTGCCGCTGGAGGAGAAACAAGGTCGTTTTTCTTTTCTATGTTGTTGTGTTGAGGTCGTTTCTGATCGTCGCCAATAAAATGTTGTTATTAAAACATTAAATAAGGATAAAAACGTTGAAAAGGATTAAGGTGGGTTTATTAAACCTCATCCACGAACAGCCAAGAGTAACTGACAAAGATCAGGATTCTTATTAGGAATCCATGTACAGGGTTCTGAGAGCTAAGAACATTAGCAAAGACACACAGGTCTTAAAGGGAAAGGAGAGAGAATATCACAAGTATAACCCAACATAACCCCTTAAACCATCTTCCATTGGGGATCAACCTCTTGGGGTACTTCACTAGAGAGCCTGGCATTCCGCCCAGATTTAACGGGTGTGCCCAGAGTACGCTACAGTAACAATATGATTTAATGCAAACATTCTTAGTGATACCATCCTATCCTCTAAGGATGAGTGAACACCCTCCAACCCAAAGTGCGCACTTGGGGAAGTATCAGGTCTGCACTTTCCCTCCCTCAGGTTTCCACACCATACATACTTTTAAATAGTCTGATGCTCACTGTGACAGTCCGTTTCAGCTTGTCTCATCCCTGTCTGCGAGCATTCAGTCTGCATTCGATGCAGGAGATGTGGCTCTGGAGCACTCCTCATCTCTGTCTGTGCGCGGACTCCTCCTTGTATTTGCCTTGAGAAAATCCAGAACCTGTTGAGGCGTGTTAAATACTTGCTGTTTTCCCCGAGTTGTGATCCTCAGTCTCGCCAGGTATAACATTGCGTAGGGGATGCTTGCCTGCTGCAGTTTGCGTTTTGCCGGAATACATTTTCTGGGAGCTTACTGGACTGTCAGCGTAAAATCTTGAAAGATGGAGATGGAGTAGCCTTCCAAATGGAGATCCTTTTTTTCCTGTGCCAGGTCTCTAGTTTTATAATTCAGTATCCGGGCAATTATGGGTCGAGGAGAGGCACCCGGCGGCGGCCTGGGCGCCAGTGAGCGGTGAGCACGCTCCACTATCAAGACTTTAGAGAATGCAGAGGCCCCATACAACTCTATGAGCAGTCGTGCAATCTACTCTTCCATCCAGCCTGTGTCTGTTGATTCTGGGACACCTACGATGCGGAGATTGTTGCTGCCCGAGCGCGCTTCCAAATCTTCATTTTTTTAGGATATTACTTTCAACAGGCATTCCACATTCTGCATCTGTTCAGTACTGCTTGTGGACTTGTCCTCCAATTGTGCGAGCCTGTTCTCCGCCTCATGCAAACGTCCGTCCTGTTTTTCTAGCCGCTGCCTGATATAGTCCATACGCACATTTAGGGCATCCATTTTGGATTCGATGGAGCCCAGGCTTTGCTTCATCCCCATAGTAAAAAGCGTAGATCTTTATCCCCTTCCTGTGAGACTTCTCCATCCTTTGAGGCAGTGTCACCATCTGGACCTTTGGTGTTTCTTTGGGGTTCAAATGGCAGCTTTCCCTGCTTTCCCTCTGTTCTGCCCATATCTGCTTTTGTTCAGACCGCTCTTTATATGGAGGGGGTATGGGTAGGGATGGTTGGGGCAGGCACCAAGTGGCACTGACGCAGTTTGCACCCTGTTGTTGTAGGCCCTCCATTCACTCCCTGCGCCCCATTAGCCCCTACAGTGTAGTTATTGCCACAGTTAAGGTGAGCTCCCTGTGTCTCGCACTACTTGTTACAGAACTCCTTTGTAGTACATGCAGGGCATCCATCTGTGAGGGTCCCACTGTATCTGCTCTTGTCTCCTGTATACTTATTAACGCTTGTGCCTGCGTTATGGTAGGTAGTTCGTAAGCAGGCCCTTGTAGCACTGCGTTGCTTTGCTTTTGTATGCCACCAGCACAGTTTCAAAAATTCTCCTGGTCAGTGCTGCAGGGCCGATACTTCCCCCGTAATTAGCTGCAGAGTGTGTCGTCTCGGTCCTCTGCAGCAGTGTGGATGGTTATGGCAGGAAGTCTCAGGAGATAATCCACTCGTAGTTCTTGTGCGTGTACTTTTACAAGGGCACTTAATGGCCTACAATTTTTCGGTCCCCCCGCTAATTATATATCAGTGGGAGTTCCCTTTATATATACGCGCGTATGACTGTATGGGTCCTTATTGCATAAAATGTGCTTTTCCCTTTCTCTGCATATCTCAAGGGGGACGTGTGACTGCAGTGCCTGGGGAGGGTTACGCATTCAGCGTCGTCTTACCTCACCGCCGCCTGAGACCGCAGATCGCACCAGCTTTATTTCTTAGGGCGCCGCGGAATCCGCCTCCTGTTGTCGCAGCAGAGCGTGGGGGCTGCAGGCCAGGTCTGCGACGCGTCGAAATGAGCAACTCCTCCCGCCACAGGGCCAGCAGCTCTCCGCAGCAATCTCACCTCCACAGCGCCTCCCCGAGAGTACTCTGTGTCAATGGCGGCCTCCAGCAGAACGGTCTTTACGGGCAATATTAGGCATTTACCCATATTCGGCCGCCATGTTGTTGATAGCAATTGCCGTCTTTCTCTCTCTCATCGTGACAGGAAACAGGTTATGGGACCAGCAATCGATCAGTGCAAGCTTGCTCTTCATGTAGGTATGGATTTTATATTTTCATCCGTTACCTGTTGTCGGATAATTACGAATGCTGTTTCTGGGCCGCAAGAGCCTCACAAAAGTGCGGCTATTTTGCTAGCCAGCTCTCTAGCACCTCCTCCTTTGTATGATATTGATAAGAAAGTGAGGTGTGTCAAGGGTGAAAGAAATTACGGTTACATGGGAGGTATTCTGTCAGTACGGAATGAGCAGACGCAGCCGGTCCATTGGGGTGAGGGGCCATGCCCCTCCACCTTTTGCTCCTCACGAACAGTGTCTGTCAGGCTGCACAAAGGTCAGCCTGACAGACACTGTTCACTTTCAGTTTAAGCAGCCAGGAGCCAACAATTCACAGAATGCACAGGCTTGTGGCTGCGTGAGCTGAACTTTGCTGGGCTGAGGAAGTTAGAGCTCCTGTGGGCGTGGCTTCCTCAGCTTAGCAAAGGTCTCTGAGGTCATCCCCTCAGGAATGAGGGGTAGCGTCACTGATTGCCTTGCACCTGGGCGCTTCAGTTTTAATCCCTGAAGCACCCAGGGTCGAGTGTCAATTATTGCCACTTCATCACAGAGTGGGGTGGGGTCAGCAGTCTCACTGTGATGATGTTGGGAATGCTGCCTTCCCTCATTGGCTGATCTCAGGTCAGCCAATGAGGGAAGGCAGCAATCCCAAGCCTCCTGGAACGTCCAAGGCAGAGCTGGCTGCAACTAAGTGTGTTTTGTTTTCTTTTAAATGAATGTTTGGTGCATGCATGTATGTATGAATGTTTAGTAAATAGTTTTGTGAATGGATCTGTGTGTGTGTGTGTGTGTGTGTGGGTGTGCGCACATGCGTGAGTACCTGGCTGTGAGTGTTATGTGAATGTGTGCGTGTGCATGCGTGTGTCCCACCCGACCTCCCCTCCAAAACTAACCATCCGCCAATGGGAATGAAAGCATAAATTCAAGGTCAACTAGAAGATATGTAAAGGCTACAAGAAGAGGTATCAACGTGTTTTGAAGTAATACATCCGAGGAGAAGGAATGCCGATTAAATCATGAGAAAGGAAGAATTGTTTGAAAGTAGTTTTAATTGGGCCCACAACAATAATTCAGTGAGGTATTCAAGAGTATAATTAGGTAATGGTTGTGACTGTAGGTAGCACACTACTCTGAGACTTAGGAGAGGTTTAGACCTCTGTGCCTTATATTTCTATGCTGGATTCTAATTGGAAGGATTTATGCTGTACGATGCTATATTCTGAAACATCTATTGAAGTTCCATTCTGACACCTCTCCTTTTTATTTATGGATCTAAATAGACTCAGTTCAGCGTTTATGGAATAGGTTATTTTGGACCTACATCTTCATGTATCATAGGCAGGTAGATTGAACTTTTCAATCATCTTTTGCTGTTTTGTACTATCATTTCTGAAATTCTCATTGGTTATTTGTTATTGAGAATCAGCTTTGTTCAGAGAGCTGGAAGCCCATTCAGAATTTGGATTGCTATGCTCTGGTTCAAAGATTGATTTATATCACTCGGAGTGTATATTTGTGTTAAAAATAAGTTTAATCTAAATCTCGATTTGGAGCTTTATTGTGTAGTCAAATGGGTTATACTCTATTTAAATGTAAACTGTAAACTAACTCCTCTATTCTTCAAGTTCCCTAAAAAGACTGAGGGCCATGTTATCAAGAAAGGGCGATACATTATCGCCGCTTTTATCAGCAGAAAACTGCCGCTAAAGCGGCGATAATGGGCTTGATAATATGCCCCTGTGAATTCCCATAGCAGCCCAGGTTAACACAGACCCTGGGCTTCTATGGGAATTCACAAGGGCATACTATCAAGCTCATTATCGCCGCTTTAGCTGCAGTTTTCTGCTGATAAAAGCGGCGATAATGTATCGCCCTTTCTTGATAATATGGCCCTGAGATCGGAGGAGATAAAAGAGTCCAAATTCCCTCCGCTGGATAAAATGTAAATAATGCAGTTAGAGGTTAATATATATCAGAACTAAGCTACATCTTTTAAACCTCTGAAATGTAACAAGTGTCCTACCATTACTCCCTGCAGCCTCTGCGGTGTGGGGGATACCCGAGCTCTAAGGGCCCTCCTTGGCACTGTGCACAGGAGGCGGCTCCTGACCTGAGAGCTCCTGATTGGGTGGGGGTGGGCCTCCATGTACTTTGCAGTTGCAGGGAGGGGCCCTCAAATTTTGTTACACCATTGAATTCAACAGCATGAAAAGGAGAAAGTTGGAAAGTCAGAGAGCTTGTACTAGTGTCCGACCTTTGTGGTTCCCTGACTTTATTAAAGGCTCTGGGCCCCGTCTCACTGCAGAGGCTGCAGGGGTGAGGGGGAGGGGGCCGGGGAGGGGGAGGTGAGGTGTCCGTTTCAGGGTCACCAACAATACTTGCTACAAGGAATGCTTACTTGTCAGTGAGTGTCATAGTCCCCGTAAGAACTGAATGTATATAGTCTGACGGCATAAAAAGAGAAAATGCAAATCAACAAGACAGTTTAATCAAATGCTCTGCATCATCACCATATTTTATTCCATGGTCGAAATGCAAATAAAGAAAATAAAAGTTGCAAATCTCATGAAAAAGTGAAGGGCAATACCTTATGTATAAAGCAGATAGGTGTTAGCAAGAATCTGAAACAAATTAGAAAAACTAGAATCTGCATTGGGCCAAGTAATAGGAGTGACACAACATGACTCACAATCACTACTGTGTACACTTGCTATTGCTGGGTCACGCATCATTGACCACAGTCTCATGGGGATGACATTGAATAGTTCATGCATTCTGGAGAAATATTTCGATTTCTAGGAAAGCAAAATCAGGAGATGGAATGAGCTCACTTCTAGGCCATCAGCGTGTACAGGAGCATCTTTTGCTCGATTGAGCGTGGCCTAAAAACTACGCAGAACATCACCCCATAATGAGAAATATAACCCGTCTTCAAATATCAGTCCCCGAGGTTCCCAAACCTTCAGAAGTGAAGAGGACAAACTGCAACAAAGACCAATTGATTAAGCATAGAGCAGCCACACATCGGAAACCGAACCTGGTGATCTAGTACTAGTCAAGGACCAACAACCGGGAGGCTTAGTAATTCGACCTGCTGACCTTGATAATACAAACAGACACACAGTTGGTGGCAGTCCAAAATGTGTCTCTCCCTGGAGGTGTGTTATTTGTTGTATAAATGTAAAATCACAACTGTTTGTGTTCCTTATATGAGTCGAGTTAATGAGAATGTTGTCACATAGTGTGTAAATGGTAGATTATGAAGTCACAGAGAATGTAGGGAGTTGGGAGACCTTAAGTTGCTTACTGATATGAACAGATTGTCATTAGTGTAGAGACTTGCATTAAGGATTAGGGGTGTGAGAGTGCAGAGAGGGTGAAATTCTTGTTGTGATAGAGCTAGTGTTTGTACTTGCCAGTCTCCACCCTGCCTGCAATTTCCACCATGCCTTCAGTGTTGAGTATGGACAACACCTTCTCTTTCCGGGGCATTAGGTTTGTTGTGTGTTTCCTGTGGCCCATTGTAGTTTTCCCTATGTTTCCTTACTTTGCACGTTGTAAGCCTCATTCTCCTTTGCACATGATACTACATACACATGCTTGATTTTGTACCACATTGTTTTTTCACACGTAACCTGCATATGTTTTCAAGTTCTGTTCTTTTCTTGGGGTTTAGTCTGAATACCATAGACAAGTTCAAACAACAATGGTCCTTGTTATTCGTTCTGGACAGGCACTAGCACCTAGACATAACACAAGAATGCAGCTGTTGTTTCTGTGCACACGTGCCCTATTATATAGATGAGCACATGAGACAAAAAGACACACATGGAAAAATAGTTTTGAGACAAGAGCACTGCATCTGCTGAGATGTAGAACATCCATCTGTGAATGCTATGGTACGGGGTCTGCCAGTAATCCAAGAGATCTTTGATATGTAATCATTTAGCTTCAGTAGCAAGGGAGGGGGGGGGGTTAAGGTTCCACTGTTCTATAAAATGACAGGGCTTTTTATGGCTTATGGATTAATTACTATACTAACTGTTTTTAGTATGCATTTGTTTTCTAATTGTGGCACGGTTACTGCATTTCAGAGCACGATACTTTAAACAAACATCCTAACATTCCTTTGTGTCTCCTGGTTATTTTATTGTGGACAAGTACGAGTGAGAGAGTGAAAGGGTGTGTCCTGTTACCACGATCCCTGAGAGGATCGAGAGTTATGTGGTCTGGGGTACCAATTCACTTGTTTCTCTGGTAAGGTTAGGAGGGCAAGTGAGCAAGTATAGCAAGTCAGACTCGACTCATAAATACTGGGGTGGTATGGTGACTGAGTCCCTACATACTGATGACCTATGATTCCAAGTATAGATCTGTTCCAGAGCAGAATCCCTGCAACCATTTGAGGGGCTTGGGAGACACACCACCAGGTGCTAGTTGATGCATGTGCTCTGTGAGGTTAATTATTATCCCAAAGGCATCCTTTAGAAGTAATCCTTGCCAGTTTAAGCTCTGACATTCAACAGCCTAAAAAAGAGGTGCACATCATGAGGACTGTACCAAGTGGGCTTTTGATGCCAGCTATTACTTAATAATGGTTGGCTTTATTGTCAGTCTCATTTGCTTGCTTCTTATTTAATGACTTGCCTTCCTCTTCTGTTTAGTCCCTTCGCTGAAGTATAGCTTCCTTATCATCCTTCTCACAGGCTGGTTTGTATCCTTCCACAGCTCACATTCAAGAAACTACTTTTTCCTTACTTTAGGAATTCCCTGAGTGTTTTCATTTTGCAGCTCTCTCCCTCATGAAGTACTGTCAGCCTCCATGCCTGCAGCTTAGGTTCTGTGTTGCTCCCTTCTGCTCCCACTTGCTCTCTCCCTATGTGCCCCCCGCATGCTTTGTGCTGCTCCCTTTTCGTCACCACAGCTTTAAAAACTTTTATTTAACACCGCATGATGGCCTAAATCTGTCTATGGCGTCCATCAGTCTGTTATTTCCCCTAATCTGCTCCTTCGTTGCTTCCCCATCTTTTGCAGTGCATAAACTATTATTATCATTATTTTCTTGCCATCTTTTTGGAGGGCCCAGCAGCTTCCACTTACTGCCAGGCAGGTGCTTTTTTAGAATCCTTTTTTGCACAATGGAACATTATTTTTTTAAAATTTACCGCTTCAAGTGGTTTCTGCCATCTTGGACTGGTAAATTAACAAAAATGAATAACATGTCACCACAGTATTCAGTTGGAGTATGCTTGTGTAGTGACACATGTACAAGAATATGTCATCACGCATGCATGCTTCTACTGAATGGTGTGTCCGCATGATGTCATAACGGTAGCAAGTAATATAGCATGTTACAACCCATGTGAATAAATTGCATGCTGTTACAACTTGTTTGTTACAATAACTGCGTTGTTAGTACGCAATACCTTTACATCGCAACTCATTATAATGACTTGCTGTAGGGGGTGCGCTGGACTTAGGAATAGTATTATTTACTAGTCCTACTCCAGTTTGCATACCAGCAGGGAAGGTGTTGGATTTGATATCCAATACTTTGCGCTCCCTACAGCAAGCCAAGCATTTACCTGCACTGAAACTCTGTTTGCTGACGCGCCGCTGAAGCAGTTTGACCACGCTAGCACGCTATTGATTTCATCTGTAACACTTCCATTTTAAAATCGCCGTTTGTACTGTTGTGAATGAATACTATTTGCGCAGTATTATTTTAATAACTGTTGGCACATTAGCAAAGTTACCTTCTTGTGTGCACAATACCGCTCATCTCCCCGTTCCACCGCAGCTTGTGCTGTTTGTTGTGGAGGGAGTGGACTAGCGCGGTACAGAGGGAGTCCTTTCACCCTCACTTCCGGGGGCCATCTTGGAGAGCTGACGGTCTAGTGGTTGCACTAGGACCATCAGGAGCCTCCTATTTAGGGCGAGCATTTCCTGCCGCGCTAAAGCCAAGCATTTACCTGCACTGAAACTCTGTTTTCTGACGCGCTGCTGAAGCAGTTTGACCACGCTAGCACGCTATTGATTTCATCTGTAACACTTCCATTTTAAAATCGCCGTTTGTACTGTTGTGAATGAATACTATTTGCGCAGTATTATTTTAATAACTGTTGGCACATTAGCAAAGTTACCTTCTTGTGTGCACAATACCGCTCATCTCCCCGTTCCACCGCAGCTTGTGCTGTTTGTTGTGGAGGGAGTGGACTAGCGCGGTACAGAGGGAGTCCTTTCACCCTCACTTCCGGGGGCCATCTTGGAGAGCTGACGGTCTAGTGGTTGCACTAGGACCATCAGGAGCCTCCTATTTAAAGCTCACATGGAGCAAACGTGCAGCGGACACGCGCAGCGGGCGCGCCATAGGTGCGCCGGAGGTTCGCCAGAGGTGAGCCCATCATTGCCCTTCCGTGACCATCCGGGGCCTGGGGCCAGGACCCCTGGCCAAAATGTGCTTTATTCCAGGGGTGACATATTGCAGCTTAATTTGGGCAAGTCTCATCTTGAGCCGGCTACTATACATCGGCTGGCTTGCGAGGGCTTGTTAATCTCACCTAGGAGCATTAGAGGGCGGCAGCGTGCTTCTAACATCTATACCCTGAGCTATGGCCTGCTGAATACGCGCTCTTTGCAGAACCATAAGATGGAGGTCTTCACACTTTTGGAAGACGGGGAGTTAGACGTCCTTGCGCTCACCGAAACATGGGTTGGAGGATTGCTCGGCGCCAGATTTAGTGGCGGCCCTTCCAGACAATTATCTGGCAATCCATTTCAACAGGGAGGGAGCCAAGAGAGGAGGGGGAGTAGCCCTTCTTTATCAGACACGTCTCCGCGCCGAAAGGTTTCTCTCCGAAACCCTCGGGGGAGCAGAGGTTATGGGGGTTAAGCTCAGGCAGGGAGCGGTTTGTGTGGTGTTCTTGGTGGTATATCGGCCACCTTGTGCGTCGCCAGACTTCCCGACTCTCTTCACGAGACTGGTCCAGGACCTGCGCACAAGATATGATAAAATGGTTGTTGTCGGGACTTCAACTATCATTGGGAAAAATCCCCTAAAGAGGGGCAAGCATTACAGATCGAGGAGGCGATCTCCTCCTTAGGTCTTACCCAACAGGTCAAGGGACCGACACATGAGAAAGGACATGTGCTCGACTTAGTCTGGACTACCATGCCAGCCCAGGGTGCTACGGAAATCCTGCCTTGTGGATGGTCCGATCATTTTTTAATAAAGGGTAGACTCTTACTGAGGGGCCACCTGTCCAAACCTGGGGAGGGCTGGAAAATGGCCCGGAAGTGGAGAAATCTTGATAGGGAGAAATTGGTCCACCTTTTGGAACACCCCCCTTCAGCAAAAGAGCAGGTTGACAACGTTGATGTCCTTTGTGATCACCTCCAGCATAAACTGGGGAGTGCCATTGATGTGGTGGCACCTCTTCGCAGGGTGAAGAAGGTGGCGAGAGGAGCTGGGGCTCCTTGGTACAATGATTCCCTAAGGGAGATGAAACGTGGGGTGAGGAAGAAAGAACGGGCATGGCGTAAAAAATATGACGCCATTGCCAAGCAAGATTACGTCTCATCCTTAGCTCATTACAAACTAGCCATACAAACTAGGAAGGCTGCGTTCTTCGAGGAAAGAATAGCTGCAGCAAGAAATCCGCAAAAGGAAATCTTTCGGGTCCTGGCGGAGCTCAGGGTAAACAAAGAGCAAAGCCCTGAGTTCACTCAGGAGGACTGTCAGAGGTTCCAGGACTTCTTCGTAAAGAAGATATCCGATATTTTGGATGAAATTGCTGCAACCACACTCCTCGAATGTCCTTGCCTACCGGACCTTACCGCCCCGTTAAATATCTCACCATTAGCTGAGTTCTCCCCAATTTCTAAACAGGAACTACTTAAAATCATAGACCGAGTTAAATCGGGGTCCTTGGTGGATCCATGCCCTCCTGACGTATTCAAGTTGGCAGTACCAGGAATTGAGGAAGAGGTTCTGCATCTATTGAACACCTCTCTTCATACAGGACAGATCCCTCTAGCTTTTAAAGAGGCTCGTCTGATTCCCTTACTGAAGAAACCTGGTTCGGACACGAAGTGTTTGAAAAACTTCCGGCCCATCTCTCAGTTGCCTTTTTTGGCTAAAGTGATTGAGCAGCATGTGTTAGCTCTACTCTCGGGCCATCTAGAGAGTAACAACCTGCTGGAGACCAATCAGGCAGGGTTCCGTGCTAAACATAGCACGGAACTAGTCATGCTATCTATCCTAGATGAGCTAAGAACTCGGGCTGATATAAAAACACCGAGCGCCCTGATACTACTGGATCTCTCCGCGGCGTTTGATACCGTGTGTCACAAACAGCTTCTGTCGCGGTTGAGATCCTTTGGCATCATGGGCACAGCACATGCATGGCTTACATCATTCTTGCAGGGTAGGACACAACGAGTACAGTTGGGAGATTTACTTTCCACCTCTGCTCCGATCACCTGCGGGGTCCCACAGGGCTCTGCCTTGTCACCCCTACTTTTTAATATCTACCTGCAGCCATTAATCGCCCTCCTGAATAGGATGGACTGCCTAGTGTACAACTATGCCGATGATACCCAGATAATCATCCGGCTGGATGATGGCCCGGGAGCATCTACCAGGCTGCAGGACATACTGAAAGCCACGGTCAACTGGATGTCCGAGAACTCCTTGAAAGTCAACCCGGATAAGACGGAAGTGTTGCCCATTTCTATTTCGGGCAACCCTTGGAGTGAGAAATTTTGGCCTATAGAGCTGGGTACACCACCGAAACCAGCGTCCGCAGTCAAAAGTTTAGGCCTATATGTGGATAACAAATTATCCATGGAAAAACAAGTTACCACGGTAGTGGGTACGTGCATAGGCCTTCTAAGACAATTAAGGAAGATCTCTGCCTTACTTTCATTCCCTACTTTGAGACACGTGGTCTCAGCCACAATTCTGGCTAGGCTGGACTACGGGAACTCCCTATATATAGGTTTGCCCCAGCGGCTGCTGGACAAACTACAGGGGGTTATGAATGATGCAGCGAGGCTGATCTATAAAAAACCCAGGACTGCTCTTCCTCTCCCCTGATGCAGGAGTTGCACTGGCTCCCAATTCGTCAGAGGATTGTCTTTAAAGGATTGTGTATCGCTCACAAGGCTCTGTATGGCAAAGCACCAAAATATCTGAAATCCCGACTATCCCCCTACACACCGGGTAGGACTTTGCACTCGTCGGACGCTACTCTTTTGTCCCAATCCCGCTTCAAATTGACCACGGTGGGGGGTCGTGCGTTTTCCAACACGCTCCCAGCCTTATGGAACAAACTGGCTCCAGAACTCAGGAAGGAAAGTAACTTACTATCCTTCAGAAAAAAACTAAAAACTGTACTGTTTAAACAAGCATGGAGCAGATCTTAGGTGCACAGGTGGGTTCAAGTGAATGTAACATCTCACTACGTAAATCTGGACAAACAGCGCTTAGAGACCCCGGTGGTTATAACGCGCCATATAAATTAAATAAATAAAAATAAATAAATAAATAAAAATAAGTCATTGTAATAACTTGCGATGTAGATGTATTTTGTAATAACAACACTGTCATTGTAACAACCACATTGTAATAGCACAGCGATATGGAAACAGCATTGTGAATGTTGTTTCCCAGTAGGAAGTGATGTGCGCGATGCATCATTACATCTCTTCTATTTTCCTCTCTTTTTTTGCCAGTACTTTACTGCATCCATGAATAATAATTTTTTTTTAAAAATAAACATTTCGCTATATTGGCAAAGCTAGTAGATCACTGAGGCGAACCCCACTAGCTTTGCAAATGCTTGCTGAGTGCTTAGTGCTCTGTGGGTGTATGCTCCTGAACGCACAAGCAGCACATTACAGTTACTTTCTTCGTGTGCAGATTGGAGCGCCCGTGGTAGATGAACAAGCACAGAAAACCAGTTTCCACAATTAAAGTGCCTGCATCTTAAATAATTCACAGGATGCCCTTGAGCTGGACAAAATAAAGGAATCCTTATTCGGTGACAAGGGCCATAAAGGACCCGCGGGAAGAGAAAACTGGCGGAGGGAAAACACATCAAAACCTGCCTTAGTGGCATTTGCAAGATTCTGTTTCAGATGCCCTTTCTACAGCCAGTAGGCACTTTAAGTGGACAGACTTGATGGACATTTGATAATACAGGCGGCGAGAAGAGTCGTTCCGGATTGGGACCTTGTGTGGGGCACAATAAAGTGCAGCAAAAGGAACAGCTGCACAGGCAGCCTTTAGTGGGTAGGCAGGAGCGACTACCAAACACTGCAACATTCTTCAGGGGCAAAAAGGGTCATGGCAAAGTCCCTCTACATGAGAACGTCCCTGCTTTTGAAGTACTGCTGTTGTGTCACATTAACAGTGTGTCAGTATGTAAAGCACCAAATGCCTTTTTCTGGTTTATAAGGTATTCTACTTTTGTCTTTGTAATGAGTGAAAACGTTTTTCATAGCAGTTGATGTTGTCTTTAAAGGTGTTGGGATGACCATGGCAATGTGTCTTGCTTGAGAGTGTTGATGGTGACATCCCTGAAGGAGCAGGGGTGTTTACTGGTTGGTGTGAAGGATGGTGGCCGGGATAGTGATTGGTCTGATCAAATGCCACTGGGAATGTTGCTTTTGTAATAAGTTGATTCACTCATGGGCACAGGTTCAAGTAAATTAAAGACGGATTTTTCATCTCTTGGAGGAGAAAGATGTTGCAGGCTTAATTAACGAGGATGGATTGAAGGTAGGTCAATCCTGGTTAGGGCTGTTATGTCCATGAACTCTTTAGAATGTATGGTTCATTTTCTGATGTAGCTGCTGTTGCTAATGTCTGTTGAGACTTATGCTTTCTGGGATGATTTTCATGTCTTACCGGATTCCTTGCTCATTGCCAATTCCCTTTTGGTAATGAAGAGATGTGTTTTCTGTGGTAGAAAAGATGCGGAGGAGGCGGCCAGGTGAGTTAAAATTAGTTAATCATTAGTTAGCTCTTCACAGGACGGGGATCCCAGCCTGCTGTTCTCGTCAACTGCCTCCCCGAGAATGTTGTGTCTCAGTCGAATCTCAGGGTCGATTCCACTGTAAACACTCCATCCCGGAGTGTTTACCGAGACACAATAGACCGAACAGAAGCACTCACAACATATCCCCTTTCGTTATAATGAAAAAACAGAAGGACATAGATACATCAATATGCATTACAACAATGCTAATAATAAAGGGTAAAAAGAAACACATAACTAAAATGAATAAAGACTTGACTTGGTAAATATACTAGATAAACCTGACTAATAAATCATGCACAAACTACACATGTTCATTCATGAAGAACCCAAAAATAAAATGAATACAATTTTGTTTGAGTTATAACGAAATCTTTAAATCTTTTTGGCACATGACGTAACCTTTGTTGTTTGAAAACAATATCACTCAAACCACCACCCTCGCCCTTTTCTTTAACAATAGATGGTGAAACAATTTTTGAGTCAAAATATTCACAAGTAATATCATTTCTTTTCTTATACATGGCTAATCTTCTAAAATTCAATTTTTGCCCATTTTCCAAGACAACAGGCCATTTATGAACTTCTTTTACATTCATGGGATCTGAAAACTTATTTGGACCATGTTCTCTCCTTCCATATTTAACCTTGACTAAATCTCCAAACTCCATATTACCAAATCGTCCTATCTTATACTCGATTTTGGTATTGATTGTGTCATTTTCATACATCCAATAAGGTGTCAATTTGGTTTTAGGTGACCTCCCTCTCATCCTTGTAAAAGGTATCTCGTTAGTAATGCTGTGCACTGTAGTATTGTGAGCCCACACCATATCTTGTACACACTTCTGAACATTCTGGCCTCCTTGTATGGCCATTTGAATAGCACCCTTAACAACCCTATTCATACGCTTCACCATACCATTTCCCTGAGGGGCCTTATGCCATTATTCAAGAGAAAGCTATGCATTACATGTGAGGTTAGTTGTGTTCCATTATCTGTGACTAAAGTGTGTGGAAAACCTTCTCTCCTGCAAATAGAACACAGACTCTCAATGACTGTATAGATAGTAATATTCCGAAACATTCCACTTCAAGCCATCTGGAGAAAACATCCACTATTACCATGGCAAAATGTTTATCTCCAGGAATGAAATCCAAAGGCCCAATACAATTGAGACACATTTTCTCCCAAGGTGAACCATCATTACTGCCAGAAATGGACCCCATACCTTTCAAGTTCACCTTCAACCTTTTTTCACTCTCTCTACATAAAGAACACCTTGCCACCCAAAGTCTAACATCTTCATCAAGACCTGGCCACCAAAAATGGTTCTTAAGCCTTTTTTACCGTGTTAGTCTGACCTGAATGTCCTTCATGTGCTAGAAAAAATAATTTTTTCCTAAGTGATCTAGGAGGAATACATTTTTCACCTCTCAAAACCAACTCATCTGACAATCCAATACTAAGCTCTTTCTGTAATTTAACATAAGCCTGTAAAGAAGATTTAACAAATCATTTACGCTTCCAACCTTATCGTATGGAGTTGGCTAATTGGAGTTGGAAAAGCGTGGCTCAATGGTTAGAGCGGCAGACCCTGATGCAGAGGTCTGGCCCGGGACCAGGTTTCAATTCCCGCCTCGGCGGCTCTTGGACTCAATCTCCCCGGACCTGATAATTCTTGCCTCGGTGCCTAGTCTAATCATGGGCCCCACTCTGTGACTCTGGGCAATAGCTTGCTTAATCTCCACAACGGCCCCAGCAGCGCTTGGATGCCTGGCTTCACCTTGGGGGTGCCCAGGAGTGGACATCTCACAGGAAAGCCAGGAAGGGTTCCACAGCGGTATGAATACAGCCCTATGAGACCTCTGGGTAGAAGACGCTATATAAATACAAACACATTTACATTTACATTTACATTCCAAATAATGTGGATCTTAAATGACAGCCTGATGCCACTCCTCCTTCAGAATTGATTTAAATTTGTCCACACACACATCTTCAATACTAGCTACTACCGAAATAGTTCCTTCATCAAAATCCAAATGCTCTTTCACTGGCAAAGGAAGTCTCGATAAACAATCTGCCAGAATATTTTTCCAACGAGTTATATATTAAACTTTATGTGTAAATTCCTGCAATTCAGCTGCAAATCTCATCAAACGAGGAGAACCATTATTGGCACCACCTGGACTAAGAATTCTAATCAGTGGCTTGTGGTCAGTTCTGAGAGTGAAACAATTTCCCCACACATATGTATGAAAATAATGTACACCCCATGCTGCAGCTAAAGCCTCACGCTCGATGGCAGCATAATTTCGCTCCGAATTATTGAGCGTACGCGAAGCAAAAACTACAGGTTTTTCTACACCAAATTTAGTTTGTGATAAGACAGCCCCAAGACCATGAGCACTGGCATCCACTGCAGTAAAGATATCCCTCCCAGATTCAAATGGTGTAAGAATACCAGCATTTATAATTTCATTTTTAATGTTTTGAAAAGCAAAATCTTGCGAAGTATCCCATGAAAATGGTACTCCTTTCCTCAACAACTGTCGTAAAGCCTCTGTTTTGTGAACAAAATTATTTACACACTTAGAATAGTATTCTATTAAACCCATAAAGGACTTCAATTGTTCCTTAGTGGACGGTGTGGCTGCATCTTTGATAGCTTTTAACAAATCTTCCTTAGGTTTCACATCCCCTTCAGAAACAGTGTACCCTAAATAATCTGCTTCTTTCACTAAAAATAAACATTTATCTTTTTTCGCAAAGTGAGACCAGCATTCTGTAATAAATCTAATACTCTATCTAATGTGACATTGAGTTTGGCCTGATCTTTTCCAGTAATAAGAATGTCGTCGGAAAAAAATGAACATTGGTGATACCTTTGAGCAAATGATGCATCATGCATTGGAACATACTAGCGGCTGAAGCTGAGCTGAAGGGATCAACTCTTCGATAATGTGCATCCTTTAGCCATTTTCCCAAAATTATCCGAGTGAGCTAATCCTCCGAAACTCCCATGGAGAGGACTCAGCTCTCTCACTACATTTGCTCACTCAGCACAATGTGGGCCTGGAATTAATTTTCAGCACCGTTTTGTTTTGGATTTCTTTCCTGCTAGCAGTCTGGTTTCCGACGTGCTGAAGCACTGATCCAGCAAGTGACCACGTTGCCGTTGTCAAACAAGACAAGACTCATTTTCCTGGTGCAGGTTAATGTCTGTCTTTGATGTTGTTGTTCTTTAAGTCCAGATCATGCATTGAAAATGCCATATCATTGTGGTCCTCTCCTATCTGCCCACATGCCATGAATGCATAGATGGGCACATCCAGGTCTTGGCAGCTACTGGTGAAATGTGGAGGAACCAAGAGCCCACCTTCCTGGTCTGTAGGGTCCTCTGACCCATCCATGGGAAGCAAATCCACCAGTGCACTGACTACACACATCTGGAAGATACATTCCACAAGTAAGGACTTGACCTCAAAAGTTACCTTGTCCTCTACTAAGCCTAGATGAAAACTCCCTTCCTCAAATCGAACCCAACAGAATCAAATTAATCCTCAACATCAATATAACAAAAAATCCCTGTGAAGCTACGCAATTTGCACTCTGCACAAACAAAATATCACTTAGATTCATCATCAACAGAGACTTCTCCATTAAAACCGAGAACCATGAAAACAGCCTACTTCCTGCTACCGCATCTGTGCGAAGTAAAACCATACGTTTCCAAAACAGACTTTAGGTCAGGGAACCCCAACCCTGGTATTTCTTAAGTGGATGGTGACAAAACCCTAATCACTGGCTTCCTGAGTCTTCATTAACTGCACTGAGACGTGACCTGCACATCACCACCCAACTCTTCAATTAGGATGCGCCTGCCATACTGGCGGGCGCATCCTGTCCTTTCACCATTGCGGACGGTGATGCTGGCTGCAGCACCGTCCGCAATGGTAAAAGTGTATGCACAGCATTTTCGTGCACCACGTGGCAGGCACCATGATGTGGCTGTCACTTGATGCAGGGAACTGCAGGGAGGTACCATGGGTACCTCCCAAGTTTATCCCCCACCCCCTTGGGCCCACAACGGGCCCCCCAAAGCCAATCTCCGCCAGCCTTTCCATGGAAAGGCCTGTCTGCAAGGCACATCGTACTATGGCTGACGGTGCCTGATAGGCACCACCACCATGTTACTGGCCCAGCACCGCCTGGCCGGCAATCAGAATGTTTGCCTACCGGTGGAAAAGTGGCAGACAAACTTTGCGTTCACTGTGATACCACCGCCATCATATTATGGTGGGTGGTATTTCACGTTATGATGGCGTAATTGATCCCTTTTCTGCCCGGTCAACTTGTCGACCGGGCGGAAAAGTGGCGGACGGTCTTTCCGTTCGCCGCGGACTCCCCAGCCATGGTAATATGGCGGGGGGTCTTTGCAGCAAGGATGGCGGGCAGATTGCCCCCGCCGGTGGCAACCGCCGGCCCGGCGGGGGCGATCTGCCTGCCATCCTAATGGGGCCCTTAGTTTTAGTTAATTTGTTTATATATTTTTCCCTTTTAATCAAATTTTATTTATATATTAAAAAAGTTTTGTTGGGGGGCATGGTCAGGCGCCGTCGAAAATGGCCACCTAGATCCCGAGCTCCGCCGGGACCGCTGCTGTCCCCTGCAAATTCGGTCAAATATCCTAGCAGTGAGGCTTTGCTACGAAGGCCCAAGCTCCCACAGGAACAGTGCTCACACCGAGCGTTGGAACGAAGTCCGGAGACCCACGGAAAGAGCCACTACGAGATCCCGAACTTTTGGCGGCTGACCGCAGCTCAGGCCTGGAGCCCCAGTGTAGCCAGCCTCTCAACTCTATACCCCGGTCTGAGGCCTACGACACAACGCGGCCTGTGTGGCGCGAATACGACAGAGGGCGTGGCCACACCCACAACGCTGTAGATCGTGGCCGGGAAGCTGGTGTGGCGGTACGGGCCACAAGCATACACGACTGCACCTGCCTGCTGAACGACTCCGGAACACAGTAGCCACGGCAGCCTCTACGTCGTGGGACTCACTGTTGCAGCGGGGGCGAACGGTGGTGGTGAGTGAAGATAGCGAACCCACACACGCCGCCTACCAATACGGATACACCACGGTGCGCACCGCAGGACTCCGCAAAGTGGCCCGACTCCCAGTGATATCCTTGACAATACAGCTGTTTGCAGGCGGCTACGAACTGAAACGAACCTGCCCTGCGGACTCCTGCGAAAAAGCTCAGGCGGAGATATATCCGGACTCCGGGACACCCGATCCACCATGCGGCCCAAAGGGGGGCTTGTGACTCAAACCAATAAATTGGACAACTACGCTGTGCCCAGAACGCAGCCACAGTCTGGAGGTGCGACGAAGGACGGCAAAGACCAAGCGGAACCCTCCCTGACCTCCATAATGGCGGCAATCCAGACCCTGGGCACCAGCCTTGAAATGAAAATGGATAAGATCACGATCGAGGTCAATCTGCTCCGGGCGACTGAAGGGAAGGGTTAATGAACTCGTGCACCAGCACAGGCTGATGGCCTTACGGCTTGAGGACCAGGAAGGCAGGGCCTGGAGGAGCAACATACGTGTGGTAGGTTTATCGGAAGGACTCTTCCTTGAAGACCTGATCCTCCGACACTTGAAACCCAAGAGGCTCTCCAAGATCTTCACAATTGAACGAGCACACAGAGCGCCGATTCCAAAGCCCAAACCTGGGGCCTCACCAAGGACAATTATCGCAAAAATCCTTAATTATTGAGATCGCGATGCCATCCTACAGGCCGCAAAAATCCTTAATTATCGAGATCGCGATGCCATCCGACAGGCCGCAAGACAACATGGCGATCTACACTACGAGGGGGCAATGGTTCACTTCTTCCCGGACTTCACGCTCCAAGTTCAACAGGAGAGGCGCTCATTTCAAGGGGTAAAGGCTGCGCTCTGAGAACGCGGAATTCGCTATATGATGTTTTTCCCAGCAAAACTGAAAATTATCTCTGGGGGCAAATCCCATTTTTTTACTTCGCCAGCAGCAGACCAGGATTGGCTGGACACATCGGAGCTGGAGGCCCAAGCAAGACAAGATGGCGGACAATGGCGGGAAACCGAAGCTGCCTCTCCAGGGTCTATGGCGGGAAGAGCGGAAGAGGACGAGCGAAGTCAGCGATCCTGGCTTTCCAGGTCGATTAGTCCCCGCTGGGACTCAGCCAGAGACAACACGGCGAGATAAGGACGCTATGGTTTAAACTGGAGGCCAATCGAACAGTAAAGTATAAATTGCGCCTATTGTAAGACTGAGTTGCCCAATGGGGCAGAATGCATATAGGTCTGGGGTCTCTTGAACCAAACAAACTTCTACCAATGCACTGTTTAACTAAGGGGTCTACCTTTTTGGGGACTTCAGGCGGGGCGTCCGGGACGGGACTGGCCCACGTTATTCCTTACTAGAGATTCCTCAAGGGGGGGTCTCCCCGGGGCAGGGTTGGGCGACAGGCGCTCTGCTAATTGGGGTGGTGGGTAGTTTGGAACCCACGGAGCAGGGAGCAGGGAGGGGGGTATTGTTTTTGCAAAGGACGGGAGGGTTGGGACGAACAGTTGTGGGGGGGAAGGGGGAAGCCATGATTACTGCGTTAAACATGACCGCCTGTATTGAACACAAAGGCTGGGGGGGGAACCAGGGAGGGTCGGGAGTTTGGGATTTGTTACGGTCGTACAGAGTATATGTTCACAGAGTCTATGATAGTTCCGAGGTGCTGAGTCAAGAAACTTTGCAAAGTAATGGATATGGCTAAGAGATCTGAAAATTATGACCTGGAATGTTAACGGGTTGGGAGACAGACTTAAACGCACCATAGTCTTACAGTTCATTAAAAGGTGCCAGCCGGACGTAGTAATGCTACAAGAAACACATCTCATGGGTAATACATGCCAGGCCCTCAACAGATGGGGCTACACTCTCGCAGTGCACTCCGGCTTCACCTCAGGTTCAAGAGGGTGTGGGGATCCTTTTACGCCGCTCACTGCCCCTACATATAGAACGCACTGACTCCGACCCGCAGGGCCGCTTCGCGGCAGTCTCTGGACGATGGGAGGGATACACATTGAACCTGCTTTCAGCCTATGTCCCGCCTGGTCTCCAAACTCGGGCCTACACAGACCTGGGCAAATTGCTACTCTCCCTCCCCGACGGTCAGTTGGTTTTGGGCGGGGACTTTAATTCAGTAGTGTCAGGAACCCTGGACAGACGAACCCCCAGAGACCTGCCCCAAGGGCAGAAATGGCTGGCTGGCTGACTTTCTTGAGGCCTTCGGACTCACTGACGTTTGGCGCCTTCTTCATCCCACAGATAGCCAATACACCTTCTTCTCCGGGCCACATCATTCCTTCTCACGCCTCGACTATATCCTTACCTTACTGCAACACGGCACTACAGTGCAAGATGCAACACTCCTAACTCGTGGCATATCGGACCACTCACCGGTCTCTACCCACATCACATTCGGAATCAGGCGAGAGGGCTGCGTAGCGCCAATAAACCCCTGGCATTTAAAAACGAGGACACAAAGAAAAAAATTGCCACTTCAATTACCCAGTACTTTGAACTTAATGTGGGATCTGTGGACTCCCCTGTTACCGTATGGGAGGTGTTTAAAACTGTGGTTAGGGGGGGGGGGGCGCTGTCAGCCATCTCAGGCAAACGGAAAGAAAAGCGCTGCCATGTCACGGCAGTTGAGGCAGATCTTGCAGAACTTGAGAAGGAGGCGCTCGAAAAAGGGGCCAATACGATACGGCATAAATTGCAGATTAAGATGGCAGAGTACAAAGCACTGGTTACTCAAGAGGCCCAGACGGTGGCTAGGCATACGATGGGTAGGCTGTATGATCAGGGCGACAAAGCCAGAAAACTCATAGCCTGGCTCGATAAAAAGCAACAGGCCAGAAAGGTAGTGCCGGAAATACACACGGTATCTGGGACGGTACTCACAGAGCCCTGAGAAATAATGGAGGAATTTGCTAAACACTATAAACAGGTGTACACTCTGGAGTCTGACCGTCCAGAGGAGGACTCTATAGCCCTCCTTGCAGACATTCGAATGCCATGCCTATCGGACGACGATCGGGAAGCCATTGATAGCCCTCTCACAGAGGCTGAAATACAGCGCGCAATAGTGGAACTCCGCCCAGGGAAAGCACTGGGCCCCAACGGCCTCCCAATAGAATTGTGCAAGCTTAAACCTGACACTATTAGTAAACACCTCAAATCCATGTTCGAAAAGAGCAGGAAGACGGGAATACTGCCGCGTGACCAACGCATAGCAACTATAGTGGCGATCCCAAAAGAAGGGAAACCCAAAGAGTCCTGCGCCTCCTATAGGCCAATTTCCCTCCTCAACGCGGAGCCCAAAATATTGGCAAAAACACTCGCCAGTAGGCTTAAGTCGGTACTGACTACATTGGTCCTTCCTGACCAGTCAGGTTTTATGCCACACCGCAACACAGCCCTCAATATTCGACGCCTAAACGGGGTGCTCGGGCAACGCAATAGACTGCGGGAGGATGCGGTTGTGGTCTCCCTAGACGCAACCATGGCGTTCGACACCCTAGAATGGCCCTACATGTTCGCAGTCCTACGCAAATTGGGCTTCGGACCTCATTTTATAACTTGGGTCCGTCTTCTTTATTCCGAATCGCTGGCACAGGTACTGGTGAACAACAAGGTATCAGAGGTCTTCACCTTGGAGAGAGGGACTAGACAGGGCTGCCCCCTTTCTCCCCTTCTATTCGCCCTTTCCCTGGAACCGCTAGCAGCCTGGATCAGACAAGACGTCTACCTGAAAGGTATAGCGTGGGCGGAGGGATGGGAAGACAAAATATCCCTCTACGCAGACGATATTCTTCTGTACCTCTCCAAGCCGAAAAGGTTGATACTTGCGGCACTTGACATCTTCGCAAGCTTCGGTCGTAATTCTGGCTTCCGAGTCAACTGGAGCAAATCGTATCTCTACGTCCTACACGGGGACCCCCCCAGGCTCCCCGACACTTGTCCCATCACAGTAGTGGAGGACGGGTTCAAATACCTGGGAGTATTCATCACCACAAATAAGACCTTGTCTTACGAGCGTAATCTTAAACCACCTCTAAGTCGACTTCAAAGTGAGGCCAAGTCCTGGCAGCACCTGCCACTGTCGTTACTGGGCCGAGCGGCCTTATTTAAAATGATGGCGCTACCGCGGTTTCTCTACGCTCTCCAAAACTATCCTGACCTGGTGCCTAATGCTTACTTCACAGCAATTGAGGCGGCTCAACGTGAACTCCTGTGGGCAGGCACAACACGCATCGCATTGTCAAATCTCACGCTGGGGTGGTATGACGGTGGCATAGCCCTCCCCGACATCCGTAAATACTACTGGGCAGCCCACCTCGCAGCTATAAATCATGGGACATATGGGGATGGTAATGATCCGGCCTATGGGATGGACAGATGGCTACTCCCTGGGCGGAACTATGAGATTGCACTCTACTCTAAGACGGGCAAACATCGACTCACTGGGCCTACACAACACTCTGTACAGATATGGCACATAGCCCAGAAGAAACTCGGTGGTCCCCGGTCCTCACCATGGCAACACCACTCTGGGCCTCCGAAAAATTAGGCAACCTGGGTCGCACAAAGGACTTGATTGGGATCTCCCAAATAAAAGACATCTGGGGTCCTAAAGGTATTCACACTAAGCATGGGCGGAAAATCCGTTACGCTCGCGGATTTTGCGGATTTTTGGGAAATTCGCAATCCGCGAGATTTGCGAATTTCCCGCAAAATCCGCAAATTCGCACGCAGCGGATTTTTTTTGCCGCTCGCGTCGTTGGTGATACAATTTTTGCGGCGCGCGGCGTTTATCATCGTTTGCCGAGTTGTTTTTCTCGATATTTTGCGAGTGCTGCGCCATTTTGGATCTTGCTGTGTGATCCCGCGGGAATTTGGCGAGCGCGATTACGTCATCGCGGCTTGCCAACTTGCACAGCGAGAGTTTGTCAACGCGAGTGCGGCGAGATCACGTCTCGCGGTACTTCGCAATTGCGAGATTTGAGATGCGGCGAGCAGCAACAATCTCGCACAAGCGAAAATATAAAATTTGCAATTCTGCACAAGAAATCCACCAGCAAGCAGCATAAACCTTCTTGAAATGATGATTTTTATCTGAATAACTCCTTAGGTTGACATTTGCCTGCACTTTTTTAGCGAGGAGTCCATTTTGGGGAGGGGGGAAGGGGGGTGGGAGGAAGGAAGTGCCCCACAGTCTTCAACTTCCTGTTCCTGTCCAGCAGGCTCCTCCCAGTGCTTTGTCCATCTCCTGGTCACTTTTCATTTGGATCTGGAGCTGGAAGGATTACTTTTTGTGGATGCTGCTGGATATTTGGATTTGAGGCCTTTTTGACTTTCTTTGGATCACTGTTGGATTAGAAATTTTACAAGTAAGTTTGTTTGGGGCATTACAGTTGCTGCAACTAAAATTTTGGAATTTTCGATTTTTGGGCTGTTTTGGGGCCTTTTGCCCAGGGGTACTCAGTGGTGGGTGGACTGAGTCTTTCTGTGGGTTGTCTTGAATTTAAACATCATGGAGGGCATGGATGGATTGGGATTGTGCTGATTTTTCAGTGATTTTCGATTTTTGGGGCTGTACTTGTGGCCTTTTCACCAGGGGTATTTGAGTCTAGCATGGGCCTAGTCTTTCTGTGGGCTGTCTTGAACTTAAACATCATGGAGGGCATGGATGGAATGGGATTGTGCTGATTTTTCAGTGATTTTCGTTTTTTGGGGGTGTACTTGTGGCCTTTTCACCAGGGGTATTTGAGTCTAGCATGGGCCTAGTCTTTCTGTGGGCTGTCTTGAACTTAAACATCATTGAGGGCATGGATGGAATGGGATTGTGCTGATTTTGCAGTGTTTTTCGATTTTTGGGGGTGTTCATGGGGAGGGACAGGCCATGTGGCTGGTGGCCATTTTGAGTGCTGCTACAGGCACTGGCCATGTGCTGGGAGGCAAGTGGCCATTTTGAATGCAGGCTTTGTTGTTAGGCCTGCAACCATTTTGCCTACTTTTCAACCTTTATGCCCAGGGGTAGTGAGTCTTGCATGGGCCTAGTCTTTCTGTGGGTTGTCTTGAATTTAAACATCATGGAGGGCATGGATGGATTGGGATTGTGCTGATTTTTCAGTGATTTTCGTTTTTTGGGGCTGTACTTGTGGCCTTCTCACCAGGGGTATTTGAGTCTAGCATGGGCCTAGTCTTTCTGTGGGCTGTCTTGAACTTAAACATCATGGAGGGCATGGATGGAATGGGATTGTGCTGATTTTTCAGTGATTTTCGTTTTTTGGGGCTGTACTTCTGGCCTTTTCACCAGGGGTATTTGAGTCTAGCATGGGCCTAGTCTTTCTGTGGGCTGTCTTGAACTTAAAGATCATGGAGGGCATGGATGGAATGGGATTGTGCTGATTTTGCAGTGTTTTTCGATTTTTGGGGGTGTTCATGGGGAGGGACAGGCCATGTGGCTGGTGGCCATTTTGAGTGCTGCTACAGGCACTGGCCATGTGCTGGGAGGCAAGTGGCCATTTTGAATGCAGGCTTTGTTGTTAGGCCTGCAACCATTTTGCCTACTTTTCGACCTTTATGCCCAGGGGTAGTGAGTCTTGCATGGGCCTAGTCTTTCTGTGGGTTGTCTTGAATTTAAACATCATGGAGGGCATGGATGGGTTGGGATTGTGCTGATTTTTCAGTGATTTTCGTTTTTTGGGGCTGTACTTGTGGCCTTTTCACCAGGGGTATTTGAGTCTAGCATGGGCCTAGTCTTTCTGTGGGTTGTCTTGAATTTAAACATCATGGAGGGCATGGATGGATTGGGATTGTGCTGATTTTTCAGTGATTTTCGTTCTTTGGGGCTGTACTTGTGGCCTTTTCACCAGGGGTATTTGAGTCTAGCATGGGCCTAGTCTTTCTGTGGGGTGTCTTGAACTTAAACATCATGGAGGGCATGGATGGAATGGGATTGTGCTGATTTTTCTGTTTTTCTTCCGATTTTTTTGTGGTGTATAACTGAACTGATGTTCCTCTGTCTTCCATTGTTTTTATGTGCACAAGACTCAAGAGAACCACCAGTGCCAGGAAGAAGTCCTGCAGCGGTGTGTGTGTGCAGCATAACGTCACGCGACGTCACGTCTGGCCTCAGACAACTCTACAATTCGTGCAACTGCGGCCTGCTGTCTGACCTGCTCTGAAGAAGATGGCCCCAAAAAAAGTTCTCCGTAGCTCCTCTAGCAAGAAAGTTGCTAGTAAGGAGCAGAAGAAGCAAGTTACCAAGGAGGCTGGTGTGCCAACCGCCACGTTTTTTGGGAGCAAAAAAAAAAGTACGCCTGCAGCAGCAGGATCTGCTGGGGACCAAGCTGGGAGCAGCACCCCCGCTCCATTGGGTTCAGTGCCTCCACCACCACGCCAACTTAAGTCAAAGCCCTTGAGTGCTTCAGAGGCAGTCAGTGTACTTCTCCAATCACCATCGACCAGTGATGTTGGCTCATCGCAAGAAAGTAGCAGCAATGTCCCTGAATCAACACAGGTTGTTGTAACTCATCTGACAAGTGTTGAACAACCACAGCCGCAACAACAACATGTGCAAGTAGTACAAGCCCAAGTACATGTGGAAGGAGAGGCAGCGCAAGGAGATGCGCAAGTAGAGGTGCATGGATGGTCACAACAAGTTCCCACAATAGTTGTCCCTCCCGAAGTAGGGGCACATCAGGAAATCGACAATCAAGCCGAGGTATCATTGGAAGCCACTCCTCCTGATGATTATTCATTGTCTTCCACATCCCTAGCAAGGAAAAGATCAAGGTTGGTGTCTACATCTTCTTCAAGCCCACTGCCTTCTGATGATCTGGATGACGAATGGGTACCACCACGGCAGCCTGAGAGTGAGGTACACCATGATCTGACAAAGATACCTAAGCGTAAAAGGAAGGTCGTCGAAAAACTCATAGCTATGGAGTGTGATGATGAGGCACAACAAGAAGTGACGCATACTGCTGCTGGTGAAGCCTCTCACGATGACGACGAGCCAGTCATCATAAAGGTCACTGCAGCCCCAGCGGGCATGCAGCAAAGAGACATTTTGACCCTATCCCGAGAAGCTGCTGAGCGTGATGATGATGTTGACGAGGAGGCAATGGAAATGGAAACACAACAATCATTAGATTTGGAGTTAACTAGTACACCAACACCTACCGCTTCCATATTTCTTCCTCGCAAGAAGGTACCCACCTCGACCTCAATTCGTGGTGGTGAAAGTGCAAAACGTACTGAAGTTTGGCAATCCACATCCTCCACTTCATCTGGCATTAGCAGCAGGACCACCACCACCAGTATCGCCGCCTCCTCCGGCCCCCAAAGACATTTCAAGTCTCCAGTTTGGGACTTCTTTAGTGTTTGCCCAAAAATGGAAAACGTAGCCATTTGTAGCATTTGTAAGCTTCGAGTTAGTCGTGGTAAGCTTGGTTCAGTGGCGTAACGAAACTTGAGGGGGCCCCCCTGCAAAGCACATGGAGGGGGCCCCCCCTCCGCGGCCCACCATGCCTCCCCGGCGGCGCGGCATCCTATTACTCAGCGCCCTTTGCCTAAGCCTTCCATTTTGCCCAAATATGCCAACCTTACGGAGTCGGCTGTCCGACAAGCTCTAAATCAGGCCCTAAGCTTTCATAAGACCTGGAACCCGCACAAAATGCAGGTGTGTAACTTGTTTATTCTGGCAATAAGTCATAGTGGTCATTTTGTGGTAGAGTGTCTGGCAAGCAATGCCTTCCTGGCCTAGGCTCGCTACCAACTCATTCTCTACAGTCTGCCTGCAGACAGACTTTGGCTTATGTGTGAAACCATTTGTATGGCACTAAAGGGTTGTTGACATCGATATTACATGCCGAATATCTATGCAGACCCAGGATTGTAAGATCGAAGTCCGTTACCCTTGTTTGTGTAATAGCACAATGCCTGGACAACAGTACTCTCATGAGGACTCCAAAGGCTACTGTGGGGAATCCTACTTTCAGACAAACAATTAGGAACGAGATAGAATACAATTTTAGGAAAATGATGAGTTGACCTGTGAGGTGCTACGGACAAGTCACTGAATCATACATTAATCATACATGCTGCTACCCAAGTTTATGAATATCGAAAGCTAGTGCGCCAGTCCATCATGATTTATGAAGTCAAAGTGCTGGTATTTACAATTAAACGCTGTTTTGCCATCACTTTTAAACAAAAGTTGTTTTTTTTTAAAAATGCGTCTTATCCATTCTCATCAAAGTTGCAGTTTTGACACAAGGACATTTCTCTATTTTAAACATTCTCCAGCTTACCGTGTACCATAAACTGTTATCAAAATGTTCAAAGTGTCATTCCCAAGATTTCCCCAGTTTATTATTGCTGCTTCAGTTGCATGCATGTGTTGGTGCCCGTCCTCGCGCGCAGCAGCGCACCTGGACGGACCTCAACAGCTTAACATTCTTATGAAGAGGTTCTGCGCTGGTAAAGCAAAAAAAACCCTTGAAACAAACATGCACTCACCAGCATGTAGACTGTGACCATCGGAACTCGTGGCTGCTCGAGCTTAGATTAAATACCTCAAAATCACTTGAGTAGCCTTTCCAATGAGATAGGGAAGAAAGCAAGCACTGGCAAGTGCCATTGAGTTAGACTTGTGTTTGCTGAAAGGTTTTAAGAGGCTTCACTGGCCTACAGCAGGGTTACAGCATGAGAAGTTCCCTAACACAAGGAGCAAGAGCAAGCTAGCAGACAATAAGTCCATGCAGTAGAGGTGGTGAAAAGTTTCCTCTTTCACCTTCCCCCCCCCCCCCCCCCCACACACACACACACACACAGCAGGTAGAACGCAGATGGCAGCAGTGCAGTCAGCACTGCCTCCTATACTGCCTTCACTGTATGCACCACTGCCTACGCTATTATCTGCACTGTATGCACCGCTGCCTCCTTTACTGTCTTCACACCGTATGCAGCACTGCCTCCTATACTGCCTTCACTGTATGAACCATATAATTTCTCTACAATGTATGTATCGCTGCCTCCTATGCTATGTTCACCGTATGCACCACTGCCTCCTACTGTGTGTCCTCACTGCCAGCCAGCGTCACTGCTTATCACACGGTCTCCTCACTGCACGCACCACCGGCTGGGATACTGTATGCACCACTAACTACTGTCTAAGAAGCCCCAGAGAAGAGAAGCACCACCCTGTGAAGAACAATTTCAGAAGACAGAAGAGAAGATGCCTTTTACAGGTGCCATGAACAAGGCCATGTCAGTAACTCCCACGACAGACTGGTCCATATCCAATCAATGCACAACACTGATGTTTTTTAGGGAGAGTCCTTTTAGGGGTTTCTGAGCTTTGAACTCGACTTTTGGAAATAGTTAGGAATTACATTTTCACTGAATACATGCAGAAGAGGGGAAGGGACGGAGAGTCTAGAATCCTCCTGTCTGCGATTCTACCATTACTTTATACTCTCCTTCCTCCCGGCTCTGCTGCTCCTAGCTCTACTTCACCCGCACACCGCCTTAGCAGCAGGCCTCTTTGCCTAGACTCACGGAGGTGCATCCATGAGGCCATGAACATGAGGGACAAGAACTAGCTTAAGAAGCAACAGAAAATGCTAAATTACCACCTTTGAGAAAGTGTTTGAGCTGGCAGTACGTGACAACGGTGAGGAAACAGGCTCTGACTGTGTAAAAATAACAGGCAATCATCAAACGAAAACAGAAAGAAAACAGAAAACTCACAATTCATCAGTCTGTAGATTATATGGCGTTTACTTGACTGTAACGCTCTTCTTAGAATTGCAATAAAAGACAAGTGTGATGTGCAGGGGAGATATGAAATGTAAATAAACGGCGTAGATGAGCTTAGACCGTTGCAGAATATATACAGGCAATGCCCGTTTACTTTCTTCCCTCCATGAAAGCATGCATGGACAGACAGTCTACAGACTACAAACCTTTACCAAAGGCTGAGTGACTACAGCAAGGGCGATTGGGCGAAATGTGCAGTCGTTCAATATCATTGTGGGCAAAAATCCGAGCAACGCTCCGAGTCGTCCAGGATTTAAGAATTATGTGATCTTTTGGAATTCATTGCAGTCTGGACAACATTGTCTTTCTGACAAGGTGTCTCTATCCATTACAGGAGCAATAAATCCAATACTACGTCGTTGTTTAAAGAACTAGGAGCCTGATTATGATGGCGGTCCGACTGCCCGATTCCCATCTGTGCAATGACACCGCCTCAAGACCACCGCCCCCGCTGATACTTCTGCTTCCAGGGCACTAAAAATATAGAAAAGAGGGCAGAGTACGAATACCCTGCCCAGCTAGATGTGGTGGTGGGACCCCCACAGGGATACCGCTGGGGGGTAAAAATATGTTTTCCAATTTTGCCGTAAAATTTCAGGTGGAGCTGCAAATATGTGGCAGAATACAAAAAAAAAAAAAAAAACAAGCACAGTCTCCTGCACAGTGCAGGGGACAAACAACTCAATATGGGATTTTCATAGTGCGCAACCCGTGTTCTTCAAATGACAAGCATCATATGAAAGAATTGGCAATATCTAAATAAGAGTGAATTACAGCCAATGTAACAATAATGTTCAATAAAGTTAAGCAGTTATTAGAATATAGTGCATCCTATGATTGGAAAACGCTTGGGCAGGAGAGCAGCTCATAGGCCCTGCACATATGAACAACACACATAATGCCCAAGCAATGGACCCTTCATTCTGCCACTGTCACCAGTGTCTTGATTGATACATCACTGGCACCACCTGCCAGACGGACAGTAGATTTCGAGGTCTGAGTGAGCATGTGGCGTGCGATTCAAAGCACAGCATGCATGCAGCAGGGACTCTTTTCAAAGTTTTCCCACTTCATCCGTCTTTATTATAATTTGCCAATGCATCATTACCAGCCCAACTCCACATGCCCCCTTCCCTCAGTGAGCAAAATATGAGATATATGCATGGCCTACTGCTCGGCTCCCAAACGCACTTATGGGATTTACAATATGTAATCTTGAAGAATGCACACCAACACAGCCTCATAATTAAATAATCGTAGTTTTTTATACAACACAAACCCGACCCGAAGGTATCAGAGCGCTTTACATGAACACCAGTTGCATGACAAACACATCAGACACATTCATTTTTGAGGCATGGAGAGGTTAAGTGATTTACCCAGAATCACAGGATAATGAGCCTTCCGCCAATACTTGAACGTGGTTCCCCAGCTTTAAAGTTGGCTGCTCTAGGCAAGGCATTACGCCAAATACTCTCCCTAATCAACCATTTGAATGTGGTTTACAGCTCGTGCCCTTCCGGACCTCCGGCTCCCCACCCACTTCCCTGGCGGCCTTCCTACTACCTGTCCTGTGGATGTTTGTTGACACTGTGGGCACCGGCCAAGGGCAAAACATGAAAATACATGATGTTTGTAATTGGAAGAACTAAGAAGAGTGGACCCTGCAGGCCCTGGCCCCGCCGGTGACCGTGACCATGACGGACTTACTTCGGACTGGAGTTCGGTTCGGACAGTCACACACTCGAGTCGTCCTGAGCGTGGGCGGGCCGGGCCTGGTGAAGTTCGTTGTTCAGTTCTTTGTCTTCTTCTTCACTGACACTATGGCTATGCGAGCGCGCCCCCTGGCCACAGGCACACGTGACGCCACACCTCACACCTGACTGCTTATTGGGCAGTGTTGTACCCCTGGGCCCAGGGCCGGCTGCCTGGCATTGGTCACCACTCACCAGCAGCCCGCCCCCCACACGGCACGCGCATACGCGGCGGCTGAACGGAATGGAAAGTGAAAGAAGGTCTACTCTGTCCCTGTCTGCCATTTCAAAGATTCGAGACGAGTGGTAGTGGCGGCTCATGTAATAAATGCTCACAGTGCAGTATGCCACACTCAGACACTCTCACACCCCGGCCGCCCCCCCCCATTTTGGACTTCACTTGCTCTCTCTGGGGCCCGCACCATTTCGAAGACTCAGGCCCCGGCCGGCGCCCCGCCCGGGGGGCCTGGCCTGCCCACACCATTTTGAAGACTCCTCTCCCAGTCCCACTGTCCCAGGGGCCCCGGCCGCGGCCCGCACCATTTTCTAACACTCGCAGGAGCCCCGGCAGGGGGCCCCGCGGCCCGCACCAGGCACAACCATTTCAAAAGTCACAGGGGCCCCCCGGCCGGCCCGCGCTGCGCAACATTTTAGAGCCACAGAATAGATTTATTGTATGACGTGAGGGAGGGGCCCGGCGGGGCCCCCAGGAGCGCGTGGCCCCCCCGCACTGCGTGGGCTGCGGGGGCCTGTGTTACGCCCCTGGCTTGGTTCTAACTATGGTACCGGAGGCCAGAGAGGTCATCTTAGGAGAGCGCACCCTGTCCAATGGTTTCCGCACCTAGAGGCGGTCAAGGAAGCCGGAATTGCACGTAATGAAAACGTTGATTTTTCATCTGATGATGACGAGGAAGAAGAAGACGATTCAAACACTTCACTTACACCCAGTACCCCTGTCAGCAGCACACCCCATGTGAGGCACACTAAGAGTGTGGAAGAGAGTGAGACATCAATGCGGAAAAGTTCATCAGCGAGCGTAACTGGGTCGAAGATATCATCATCATCCCGTAAATCCTTGGTCCAGGGCAACATTAAAAAGATGTTGTTTACAGAAGCGCAATATGAACGCAACCACCCACTGACGCGTCTGTATAACACTAAGCTGGCTAAAATGCTAGATCTGGACCTTCTCCCTTTTTCTTTTGTAGAAGGGGTTGGTTTTCTAGAATTAGTGGCAGCGCTCTGCCCTAAATGGAAGGTTCCTAGCCGGTTCTATTTTGCCCGAGTTGCGGTTCCAGCACTACATGAAGATGTTCTGAAGGTGATTGGGGCAGCTTTGCAGAAGAGTGCTGTTCACACTATACATCTGACAACAGACATGTGGACCAGTGGCGCAGGCGCTGATTACATGTGCATCACTGCACACTGGGTCTCTTTTTCAGGGGCTAAAGCAAAGCTAAACGCAGGTGTTGACGCGGACATTGTTTTTAAAGCTGCTCGGAAACATGCAACACTAGCCATGTTTGGTTTGGAGAAACGTCACACAGCAGAAAACATTTTGGATGTCTTTAACACAAAGGTCCTTAACTGGCTGTCCCCACTAAAACACCAGGTTGGTTATGTTTCCACGGACAATGGCGCCAATATAGTTAAGGCCATGAGGGACGGTAACTATTTCAGAGTGCCGTGTTTGGCGCACTGTATAAACCTGGTTGTCCAAAAATTCTTGGGTAATAAAGGCAGTGCAGCGTACAGCGTATTGGACACCTGCCGAAAAATGTGCAAACATTTCAGCCATTCTTTCAAGGCCCGGAAGCAGCTGAGGAGCCTGCTATATCAACGTAAAATGCCAGTGAAAGCACTCATCCAGGAGGTGGTAACACGTTGGAACTCAACCTTCATACATGCTTGAGCGTCTGTATGAGCAGTATACGGAACTCGATCAATATTTCCTTACAGAGGGTACAGAGGAGCTGAGGATGGGTGCGGCGCAATGGAACATAGTTCAAAGCCTGACACGCATGCTTCGTCCTTTTGAGTTCTTCACGCGTGCAGTCAGCAAGGAGGACTGTAATTTGGGAAAAGCTATCCCATTGTTGTACATGCTGGAGGACCAACTGAAGGAGGTGTGTTCTGTGTTTGAAAAAGATGTAAAAAACCAAGACTCTTTTCTTCTGGCTGAGAAATTATTAGAGCTCCTACAAGGTGATGAACGTCTTAAAAAGATCCACTCAGAAGAGCATTACATTTGTGCTACTATTCTGGATCCACGCTACAAAAAGGCGCTGGCAGGCCAAGCATTCTTACCTTTTGATGATGAACATGTTCCAAAGTACAAACATTGGCTAGCCTTGTCAGCCAAGAGGTTTGAAAGAGAACGGCTGGAAATTGAAGGAAATGACAGTACATCAGCAGGCCATCCCCAGTCAAAACAATCCACTTCTGCACCTGTGGCTGTGGCACAAGTGACCTCTCAGCCGTTAAAGACACCGGCAACCGGATCATCTGCACGAGACACAACAGAAACATTGGAGGCTGAAGAGGATTGGCTAGCTCTGCGTGGGTTTGGTTCTCAAAAGGTCAGAGGCACAGCAAGAGCTAAGCAAAGTGGAGGAACCTTGGATGAGGACCTTGAGTCGATGGTGCAACATAGATGAGGGAATTTCTACTCTGTCGGGTGACACTGAGCTCACCCTGCCTGAATTCGCAGAGTATGATGACGAAGCCTTATTCTCATTCCTGGACCGTGATACCGAGCCCTGAAAATGAGACAACGAATCAATAACTTTCTTTTTCGTCCTTATTCACTTTTATTCCTGTGTGTCTGTCTTTCTTTGTTGTGCACAGTTAATATATTTCAAACTTTAATCAGATAATCACAAAAACAAGCCCATCAGCAGAACTGTCTTCACTGGTTTGCTAATTGATTTGAAGTTGCCGCAGTCTGCATTCCTCAGGTTCACAAGTTCAGAAGAACATGCTCCTCTATCCTCCTCCTCCAGACTCCTATTTCCATCAAACCAGAGGGCTGGTTTACGCCCAATGAAGAAAGACTCAGCACTTGTGGGGGTGTTGTTGTACCTCTTTGCAGGTGAGTTGACGGCTCTGGGGCCATTGCTGGGAAGCTGTAATACCGGATAAAAGTGGTTTGGACCAAATCCCAGGCGGAATTTTTTTTGTGTTTTTGATGACTTGCTTGCCTTTGAGGTGCTTTTAGGGGGGGTTCCGTCTGTTTGTGGGTGAGTTTCGTGGTCTGGGAGCACTGCTGGGGACACTCTAATCTTGATTGCATTTGCTTTTCAGGAAATCCGTGGTGGCAACCCCGACTTATGGCCTAGCCACGCAGCGCGTTTGGACCGAAGGCCGAGAAATATTGCAAGTATGAGATTTTGCTTTTGGCCTGTTTGGGGGTGTTATGCTTCTTGGCGGGTGGGTTGGCGGGTCTTGGGGCATTCCTGGGAAGGTCTAATACTGGGTAGAAGTGGTTGGGACAAAATCCAGGCCGATTTTTTTTGGGCTATTTCTGACATTTTGCTCAATGTAGCGTTTTCGGGGACCTGTTTGGGGGGCTTCCTGGTGTTTGTGGGTGGGTTTCGGGGTCTGGGCGCACTGCTGGCTATATATACTTTACTTTGCAAGAGGTTTGAAGCAAATCCATGGTGGCAGAGGGGAGTTAGGGCCTAGCTGCAGAGCGCGCGCGGAGTGATTTGGGAAATTTGGGAAAAACTGACAAAGTCCCCATTTTTGTACTTTTGCTCTTTGGCTGTTTGGGGGTCTTCTACTCGTTTTCTCCTGGGTTGACGGCTCTGGGGCCATTGCTGGGAAGCTCTAATACCGGATAAAAGTGGTTTGGACCAAATCCCAGGCGGAATTTTTTTTGTGTTTTTGATGATTTGCTTGCCTTTGAGGTGCTTTTAGGGGGGGTTCCGTCTGTTTGTGGGTGAGTTTCGTGGTCTGGGAGCACTGCTGGGACACTCTAATCTTGATTGCATTTGCTTTTCAGGAAATCCGTGGTGGCAACCCCGACTTATGGCCAAGCTACGCAGCGCGTTTGGACCGAAGGCCGAGAAATATTGCAAGTATGAGATTTTGCTTTTGGCCTTTTTGGGGGTGTTATGCTTCTTGGCGGGTGGGTTGGCGGGTCTTGTGGCATTCCTGGGAAGGTCTAATACCGGGTAGAAGTGGTTGGGACAAAATCCAGGCCGATTTTTTTTGGCTATTTCTGACATTTTGCTCAATGTAGCGTTTTCGGGGGCCTGTTTGGGGGGCTTCCTGGTGTTTGTGGGTGGGTTTCGGGGTCTGGGCGCACTGCTGGCTATATATACTTTACTTTGCAAGAGGTTTGAAGCAAATCCATGGTGGCAGAGGGGAGTTAGGGCCTAGCTGCAGAGCGCGCGCGGAGTGATTTGGGAAATTTGGGAAAAACTGACAAAGTCCCCATTTTTGTACTTTTGCTCTTTGGCTGTTTGGGGGTCTTCTACTCGTTTTCTCCTGGGTTGACGGCTCAATGGGGCCATTGCTGGGAAGCTCTAATACGGGATAAAAGTGGTTTGAACCAAATCCCAGGCGGAATTTTTTTTGTGTTTTTGATGACTTGCTTGCCTTTGAGGTGCTTTTAGGGGGGGTTCCGTCTGTTTGTGGGTGAGTTTTGTGGTCTGGGAGCACTGCTGGGACACTCTAATCTTGATTACATTTGCTTTTCAGGAAATCCGTGGTGGCAACCCCGACTTATGGCCTAGCTACGCAGCGCGTTTGGACCGAAGGCCGAGAAATATTGCAAGTATGAGATTTTGCTTTTGGCCTGTTTGGGGGTGTTATGCTTCTTGGCGGGTGGGTTGGCGGGTCTTGTGGCATTCCTGGGAAGGTCTAATACCGGGTAGAAGTGGTTGGGACAAAATCAAGGCCGATTTTTTTGGGGCTATTTCTGACATTTTGCTCAATGTAGCGTTTTCGGGGGCCTGTTTGGGGGGCTTCCTGGTGTTTGTGGGTGGGTTTCGGGGTCTGGGCGCACTGCTGGCTATATATACTTTACTTTGCAAGAGGTTTGAAGCAAATCCATGGTGGCAGAGGGGAGTTAGGGCCTAGCTGCAGAGCGCGCGAGGAGTGATTTGGGAAATTTGGGAAAAACTGACAAAGTCCCCATTTTTGTACTTTTGCTCTTTGGCTGTTTGGGGGTCTTCTACTCGTTTTCTCCTGGGTTGACGGCTCTGGGGCCATTGCTGGGAAGCTCTAATACCGGATAAAAGTGGTTTGGACCAAATCCCAGGCGGAATTTTTTTTGTGTTTTTGATGACTTGCTTGCCTTTGAGGTGCTTTTAGGGGGGGTTCCGTCTGTTTGTGGGTGAGTTTCGTGGTCTGGGAGCACTGCTGGGACACTCTAATCTTGATTGCATTTGCTTTTCAGGAAATCCGTGGTGGCAACCCCGACTTATGGCCAAGCTACGCAGCGCGTTTGGACCGAAGGCCGAGAAATATTGCAAGTATGAGATTTTGCTTTTGGCCTGTTTGGGGGTGTTATGCTTCTTGGCGGGTGGGTTGGCGGGTCTTGTGGCATTCCTGGGAAGGTCTAATACCGGGTAGAAGTGGTTGGGACAAAATCCTCGCGGAAAAGCCTTTTGGCACTTTTTGTAACTTAGGGTTCGTTAGGGTTAGCCCTAGCAGCAGGATTGCATGTGTTTCGGGGTGTTCTAGATTTTTCCAACTGAGTTCTGGGGTCTTAGAGCACTCGTGAGAATGTGTAATTTTGGTTGCAAGCCATTTGAAGAAAATCCATGGTGGGAAAGGGGGGATTTGGCATAGTTAAAGAAAGCCTTTGCCACTATTCTTAACTTAGGGTTCGTTAGGGTTAGCAGTATTTCTATTGCATGTGTTTGAGTGGGGGGGATTTCGAGTCTTGGAGCGATGCTGGCTATGGATACTTTTGCTTGGTTGCTTGCAAGTGGTTTGAATGCAATCCACGGTGGGTAAGGGGTAATTAGTAAGGGGGTACTTCGGCCTACTTTTACTTTCAAAGTAAGTTTTGTCACCAGTTTTCTGCTAGGCCTCGTTTTTTGAGATTTGATTGGGGGTCTTCTACATTTTTGCGACTGGCTTTAGTAAGGGTCTGGGTGGGAGCACTGCTAGGAAGATCTAATTTTGTTCTAAAACACAGTTTACAGTACACCTAGCTTGAGGGGAAAGATCCGCTACATTAATTTGCCCCTACTTATTTATCCTTCAAAAGGTGACTCAGACAGAGTACGCACTTTCAAAAATATTGTACTGTCTACTAGGAAAATCAAATTGTGACTTTTTGCACTCCACAGCCTACATACCTTATATTTATTTATCAGTGGTGTTGTAATATTATATCACTTCCTGTTTTTCGTTGAATAATTACAGGCCGGGTTTCAGTCTCTGCAATGGGGAAAAAAGGATGGAGTCAGGCTTCACATTAGCGAGCCACAATTCAGCATCAGGCAGGCAGTGGACAGGGTGTCTTCTGGTGACCAACATCGATGGACGAAGCGTCGGCTGCAATGGAGGAGTTCCGCTAATAAGAGGATTTTTTTTCTGCAGGCAACTTACTTACCACTTCCAACAGGACAACTACAACAACATAGATACAGTATCCCTTGCCTTTTTCTCTGACTGTGACTGCATTTCTTGGATCTCTCTCTGCTTCTAAATTGGTCCCTTAACACATCACTTAGTCCACTCCACTATCACATCTGCACCACACATAGTCATTTGTAAGTGCTCCTACGTAATTCGCAAGTCGCAGCACGCCCCAGCCCGTAGAGGACTGGGATGGCCCCAATGATGAAGCATGTCACCAAGGGGCAACCCTGGTGAGTGAGGGGACACCTAGAAAAAAAGCAATTTCTCCTTTTCTATCTACTATACCTTCCAGACCAACCCCATTGAGTGTTGTTGTGAATGGATTTATAGTGACCAGTAAGGCTCTCAGGTATCTGGCTACAGAGACCTTATGTTGAATATAGTTATCAATAATTCCACACACGCCCTGTACTGTCGCATTCTTTCTTCCACAGTTGTCGAAAGTACTACTTACTTTTAACTGACATGCATGCAGTAGTGCATGCACTTTCAAAGATTGATGGATAGGTTTGTACCCAAAGAATTGTTTATGTTCAATTGTTTGTCTATGCTGTGCTTTTTTTACAGGGTGTCTTCTGGTGACCAACATCGATGGACGAAGCGTCGGCTACAATGGAGGAGTGCCGCTAATAAGAGGATTTTTTTTCTGCAGGCAACTTACTTACCACTTCCAACAGGACAACTACAACAACATAGATACAGTATCCCTTGCCTTTTTCTCTGACTGTGACTGCATTTCTTGGATCTCTCTCTGCTTCTAAATTGATCCCTTAACACATCACTTAGTCCACTCCACTATCACATCTGCACCACACATACGTAAGTGCTCCTACGTAATTCGCAAGTCGCAGCACGCCCCAGCCCGTAGAGGACTGGGATGGCCCCAATGATGAAGCATGTCACCAAGGGGCAACCCTGGTGAGTGAGGGGACACCTAGAAAAAAAGCAATTTCTCCTTTTCTATCTACTATACCTTCCAGACCAACCCCATTGAGTGTTGTTGTGAATGGATTTATAGTGACCAGCAAGGCTCTCAGGTATCTGGCTACAGAGACCTTATGTTGAATATAGTTATCAATAATTCCACACACGCCCTGTACTGTCGCATTCTTTCTTCCACAGTTGTCGAAAATACTACTTACTTTTCACTGACATGCATGCAGTAGTGCATGCACTTTCAAAGATTGATGAATAGGTTTGTACCCAAAGATTTGTTTATGTTCACAATTGTTTGTCCATGCTGTGCTATTTTTTCTTGTCTCCCAAAACCTTTCCCAAAAACCCCCGTACCCATCCATTTTTCAAACCCTAACCCTCTTCCCCCGGGCTGTGTGGTTTTGATTGATGTGTGACTAAATTACAGCAATAAATCCACACACTTGCTGGGGAGGATAAGGTGATAGCAACAGGCTGGTGAAGAAATCCGAGGATATATTCTTACTCTGCTTGACAAAGACCCATGGCTAATGTCAAAGAACTTCAACCAAATTAGTTATTCTTTAACATTTGTTAGGCTACAATGTGGCACTGTTCTAGTGTACTTCTGTCACCTGCTATATTCTCTATTGTACCGTTGTATTGCTCAGGAGGACAAACCAGATTTCATTTTCTTTTTTTTCATAGGCATGCAACTGCCACTGTGTCACACCACTAGTACCACCGCTATGAGGAAATTTTATCCGCCCAGGATTGCCAACCTTATTTGCTGTTTCCCGTGGAGCCAGCCCTGGGCCTAGCCCTACTTGCAAACAGAAATTACAGGTAAGATAGGCGTTTGGTTGGAGGTAGTATAATGGAGTATAAGGAGAGACGAGAGATTTGATTGACGGTAGTACTACTAAAGTCCTACGACTATTCAGGAAAACAAACTTACTGTTAAACCCCCACCCACCAGACTCAAAAGCAGTAAAAAACAGGTATGGTCAGATAAAGTTTCAAAAAGTATATTTTTATAGCCCTAACAAAAGAATCTCCCGCAAGACCCTCCCTAACCCCAACGATTGTCCTTCAAAAGTCCCCAAAAATCCCAACTCCCAATTCCCACCCCCCAAAAGTCTCTAAAAAAGGGGCAAGGGACACTATGGCAGGGTGCTGTTGGAATTAGCAGCCAGGGCATCATGCTCCTTGCGGAGGGTGGCAAGTTCGAAGCGGAGGCCCTCCACCACGTTCTTATAGTTATGGACCTCCTGCTCCAGGTAGGACAGTCTGAGGGATAAGCGGCGCCGGTGTGCCTTGCAAATCCTGTGAGGGGCAGCTGCTTTCTTTGCTGCTGGGCGGTGGCGTTTGGCTTTGGTAGCCCGGCTCCGTACCGCTGGAGCACTGCGCTGGCTGGCAGCCCGCACGGAGGAGGATGCAGCTGTCCCAGTGGACGTTGTTGTTGAACCAGACTGCGTCTCCTCCTCCTCCAGGGCCACCAGCCGCCGATATTCAGCGACAGTGGCATCCAGCCTCCGTTGCCGGGCCATTCGAGCCAGCTCCTTCCTCCTTGATGGTGTCTTGGATTTGGAAGGAGCAACTACATGAAAAAAGAAAGACATAGTCTGTAACCAATGCTCCTTAAGATTAACACAAAATGATTGAGCAGAAAGTTGTCACAGTACAAGTAGCAAATTGAAAGCACAGTACATAACTATTGAGGACAGTATCTATGTAACCTCCAACTTCTTCATCCTTGCTCTAACATTAGTGGGAGTTTCAGGAACAAATTCTACGAGCACTATGGACTTCCATTACAGTCGACTATGACAGTACACCACTCTTATTCTTCTTCTTCTCTCTTGTTTAGGAAAATTGGTACGTTATCTTATGCAAGCCGGCATAATGCCAGCGCAGTGAACTTGCACCCGAGAAAAACAGACGCACACCATGGTGAGTGAGACAGACTTGCGTTACTGTACCGGTGCAGTACATGCAGGTGGTGAAGCTCTTACTTTTCTATTACGGGTGGCACTGAGAATTCTCTGTTAAAAGGGCTACTGCTTAATTAATTTAGCTTTCACCCTACAGTGCAAATGAGTATTAGAAAAGGAAAATGAAGAAGCTAAATTATCTGATTATCTATCACTTCACATGGGATGTATTTGATGACATATGGGATGACTTTAGGTGCTTGCTTATTATTGAGTGAACAGTGATACCCCCACACATGAATGACGTACTACTACTAAACTAAAGTTATTAAGGGAGGTAGGGAGTGTCCACCGTAATAACCGGATATATGCTGTGCTTGCAGTTGCAATACAAACTACTGCTACTATTCATGGTAGTCTTTGGACAACGTTACAACTTCTTTTCCTTGCCTTTCCTACACTGGAACGGACGTGCGGGTGCGGTGTTACATTCTCTTCAAAGTAACACTTAGTTCATCCAGTGACCGTCTACTCTCTCTAGATACACATATGCTGTCTAAGAGTCAGATAGTACCATGAATGATCCAGGCATCCATCCATTCAAAGTATATTGCACACATACAGTTTCTGTCTCACCCACCCAGGCTGTTCTCCTTCCACCCATCCTTGCTTCATCATTCACCCAGCCATGCACCATACCATTTTCTTACCTTCCCAGCCACCTCGGGGACCAAGCAAACACATATCATTCTTCTTTGCCAGTCATCATTACATTTCTCGTGCTTCCACACTTACTTACACCCTTCTTTCGCTTTTCGTTCATCCCATCCATCAAGTTCACCTCAGATCTGATTGGGATTCTTCTCGCCAAAAACTTCACAGCTAAGTCGAAGTACATTTAGAGGAGGCTACTACCTGCTTTTTTTATAATACACCCGTGCAGAAAGCACACTCTGCAGTCTTCAATCTCAATGACTAAGGAATGTATAGCTTACCTCTGCCCGCCACCACCGTGTGAACCCTCACAGGCATGTCCTTGTCCGGCACTTGCACCGCCTCCTCCCCAGAGTTGTCCTCCTCGTCCAATGCCACCACCACCTCCGCGCTGGCCCCGTCTCCAGATGTTCCACCTACAAAGTACATTTAATAATGTTAGAATACACCACTCACTACTATATAATATTTGGTCTAGGAGGAAGAAAGAAATGTGAAAAAAAGTGTACAATTTAATAATTTATGACTGTGTACTCTAGAGTAAAAATGTCCCTTTTTCCAGGGAAGGCTGTTGTCTTGCTGCACTTTTTGGCACAACTGATGAATGTTTGCTTTTTACTTTTTAACACGCACCACTTTTTCTCCTAACAGACAGAACCTTGACTTCTAAGAACACGAGCAGGATCAAGTTCAAACCAGGTGAGAGCTCGGCTCGACCACAAGAAATGTGTCCAATTAATCGTCAGCACTAAGCACTTTTCCATTTCAGTTACACGTTCACTTTTATGACAAACTTGAATTTAATAAATGTGTTTACTTTTAATAAAGCTTTTAAACTTAAATAGACTCTGTGGTTTTTGGTCCTCCAGACTAGAGTGGATGAGCTAAAGGTTTTCGAATTTTTGCAAGCATGAGTCCGTGCCTCTGCCATCGGTGACTTTGGGAGCTAAATGACTCTGCCACACTATCTAGTCAGTAAGGAGATTGGGGGTTCAACTACAAAGTCTGTTATCACTGAGGTATGTGGAAAGTCTAACAGTTTCAGCACCTATTATAATTGATAAGCTAAGCGATGCATTATTTAGTGTCCATAGTTCTGTTTGTGCAGATTTGTCCCTGCAACAGTAGTAGAATGGATTGTCCTCCTATCCAAACCAAAAGTAAAGTAGTTTCTTATTCTTTCTTGGTGGTGGTCATTCACCTTTTTATTGTTATACAGCTGTGCTCTCGCAACTACATTAAGGTGTCACAAAATTAAGTACAATAACAGGTATGATCAAATGAACAGAAGCAGATTCTTTAGTGTGTTTCTTGTCCCAGCAAGGAGATGATTTATTGCATCCAGACTTGAGAAATGTCACAATATGCCGACACGTGTTTCGTCCTGTGCCGTTGAGTCAACACGACTCTTCAGGGCTTTAGACTCAACACCAGGATGTGGGTTGAGGATAGTCTGGAACTTATGGTAATGTTCTATGTAGGACCTTTTTTTTTCACCTTTTTATTGTTGGCAATGGTCAAAGCATAAACATTTAGAATACTTGAAAGGACATTATGGACAATCCCAGAGGACTGCACTCAGTGCATAGAGCTATTGCTGACTAGAATGGGAGTCCAATGGAAATGCCAAATGTGCAATCTTAGTTAGCTACACAGACAGACTAATAAGAATAATCTAGTAATACCACACAGAGTCATAGTCGAGGCAGGATAAGAAATTAGATCCTGTCTACAAGAAGATCAAAGATGATTTAGAAAAAATCGAATGAGGAACGCTAGGAAAAAATAAGTACTCTATATTAAAATTAAAACTTACTGGGGCCAGCAAAGGAGCCCTCGACTGCCCGGTCCTGGCCTGCATCGTCAACAGCACCCTCCTCCTCCTCCTCCTGTGTCCTCCTCTTGCCCCTGGGGGAAGCTGATGTACAACATGAAAGAAAGAAAAACAGAAAACATGGATGATATTTGTCAACCAAATCAAACATTTCAAAAGAACTAACAAAGTAACAAAATATTTTTGCGAAATAGCAAATAGGGAACGACTCCACGGGATATATTATTGACCAATCTCATGTGGTCGACTACGTCATTACTTTAGTATTGCTTGATTTGCGGACCGTCGAATTGGAAACTACCCTATGTAACTCACTAAACAAAGTACTAAAAAGGTTTGCCTAGGATTGGCAGGCAGCAGTCCGCAGCACGCAAAGTGACAGCCAAAGTCCATTGTGATTGAAGATCAGCGACAACACTAAAGTTTCCTACTACATTAACCAGTCATTAAAATACTCAAACTATTAATCCACCACAAGTATTTCTTCTTATCGCCATGTGTACAAAGGAAGGACTGGACTTGAGTCTGTAGGGGCTGATTTAGAAGGCCCTTGCAACTCTTTTGCTCCATTGTTGCGTGACTTTTGTGACGCAGCGACAGCACAAAAGAGGCGCAATGGTGCGGCGTATATTAACAACGTGACGCATATGGGAGATGTATCACGTTGTAAAGCCCTGCGCCAATAGGGGGCCTTCCGGCGCAACGGAGGGCGTTCCTGCGCAGGAACGCATCCTAAAAGTGGCTGAGGGAAATCTACAAGATTTCAATCAGTCACTTTGAGGACAATGATGCGTGACTCAAACCCTGCGCCTGCTTGAAGCAGACGTACGGCTTGACGCAGCATTGGGGAGATAGGGCACCCCAGAGCATTGATGGAGCTGCACCATCGTTGCGACGCAACTCCAGCAATGCGCCGCCTTTACGGCACAGATGCGTAACGCTTTGGTGACGTTTTGGGCCCATGGCGCGCCGCATTGTAAATACGGCGCACCATGGGTGATGGTGGTGTGACGCGCAATTACTGGCGCATCCCTGCAACTTTGCAGGGATGCGCCGGTAATTAAAAATCTGAACCTTAGTGTGTAGCATTACGCAGTTCTTTCAACTACACTCATACATAATTTCACAGGCCAATGAAATGAACACAAAATCTAAAACAAATAAGCATAGTAGCAACACTACTGAGAAGAAGGAGAGCAGTGTACCTGAAATGCACAGAAGATTTTGAAATAAAATTTACCTACAATGTAATGAGCAGCATTATTGCTCTTGGTAAAAAACAAAAATTTGCAATATAATAACACAGCAGGAGAAAACATAGTAGTAAAGACATAGCTACTACTACTCACCAAGCCCGGGGATCTCAAGGCCAAGGAGGTCGAGCAGATCTCGCTCACGGGTCAGGACATCCGTCCAGCGGTGGGTGGCCTGGTTGTAGGTGCGCCAGACCCGAGAGTGGTGGTAAATGGCCTGGCACACCTTCTCCCACCGCTCCCGGCGCTCCCGGGCCCCGTACCCGGCACTGATCTTGCCGCCTCCCATGATGATCCTGGGGAGGCGGCGCTGAACATAAAAAACGAGTTGGGCCACCTCCTCCGGGGTAAAGATCTCCCGTGGCATCACTAGCTCCCCCCTCAAACGCCCGCACGGGAGCCGGACACGGGGTGCAGGACCCTTCCCCTTCTCGGGATGCTTCCCGGCTCCCTTCACCATGGTCTGGGCGGAAAGGAATAAAGAAAATAGAATAGGGAAGAGAAGAAAAGAAAAGAGTTTACAAAAGTAGTTTAAAATTAACCGAAAGTAGCAGTAAACACAAAAATATAGGGCTAGAAAAATAGAGGGATAGATAATAAGTAAAATAGATCAAAAAAAACTTCAAACAAGCAAAGGATGGCAGAGATTGACAGAGGATACAAAGACCATGCCCAGAACCATAGCAATGAATGAGAAACAAGATGGCCGCGCCCGTTCACGACCGCACGGGTAAGTTCGCGTGAGATTTTCCTTGCGAACATGCGCGAAACTGTACTGGCAAGCCGCGGACATTGCGAGATTACACTTCGCACCCGGAAACGGAAATACGTCAGGCAAACAAGATGGCTGCGCCCTTGAACGACCGCGAGGGTAACTTCGCGCCTTGCGCTACGAGCGGCTCGCAAAAACGCACAAAACCTTGCCAACTAACACGCCGCAAAAAAAACAAATTGCATATTCGCACGAATTTGCGGCTTCCGAATCCGATCTTGCGCGTGTTCGCGCCCCGCGAACCCCGCGAAATTGCAGAAAAACGAGTTTTTCAAAACTGAAAGCACTCGGCAGGGGCAAGAGTTCAAACTCATCATTAGTAACAATTCCCGGTAGTGCTTCCTGACTGGGGCCCCTCCAGAATTCAGTTGCTAGTTGCAACAATTGTATGACCCTGCTCTGACCCTCACAGCAGGCTCATAGAATAGCTACAAGTAGGCCACAAAGGTCCTGGGGAAAAAAAATGCACTGCAACAGAAAGCAAAATTACAGATAAGGAAGCAGGTGCCAGACTGGAATTTTAAAACAGTGACACATTAATAAACTAACCCCAAATTAATTCATCTCAGTTGAAGCAGGGCTGGTGTGCTTGCTTTCCCCCCCCATTATCTACAGTAATGATGAACCAGAGGGTGGCATTGATGTAACAGAGGGTTGCAGTGGTGAAACAGAGGGTGCTGGGAACATAATTTGCGACCGTTGCGCGCCAAAATGTAAGTTCGCAATTGCGAACTGGTACGAAACCCTCGCGAACTGGCAGAAATCCTTGCGAACACACAAAAAAAAAATCCGCAAATTCGCAAGAATTCGCGGATTTTGCGGATTGCGAGTTCGCAAATCCGCAAAATTCGCGAACCCGAGATTCGCAAAATTCGCCCATACTTAATTCACACATTCGCTCACCTGCAGGCAACGTATGAACTGGCACACACCGAATACTTTAGATATATGTAGGTGCGGCACTCCCTTCAGGCAAATATTCCACCTAATACTAAACTGCCACAAATCTCCCCGCTTGAAGACAGACTACTGGATGGCCATATGCCAGTACACGCCATATCTGTCACATACAAAAAACTAATCAATAACCCCCCGACTTGCTCCTTGCCCTGAAAGAGAAATGGGTTGCAGATGGGTTGGAAATTGACGACGAAGAATGCTCTTGCCTCACCACGTGAGGTGGCGATATCAGCCCGAATGCGCCTAATTCAACTGAAAATATTACATAGAATATACATTTCATGTACGAGGCTGCAAACGATGGGGAGAGGGGGGGACGGGCTCTGTAGAAGGGGATGTGGTGAAACAGGTACCTTTTTCCATATACTGTGGGGATGCCCAAAAGTGCAAAAGTACTGGAGGAGGGTGGTGCAGTGCATGCAGGAGGTGTGGGAGGTGGAGATTCGCCCAGAGGCCAAGAGATGTCTTCTCAACATCTGGGAACCCACGGACCTATCGCCAAAAGGGAAACTTTGAGTAACGCTTGGGCAAATGGTGGAGAAAAGAAACATTGCTAGATTGTGGGGTAACCCTAATCTACCGAAGCTGAGAGACTGGCAGTGTGACATGGACTGGTGTAAGCTGCAGGAAAAGACAGTATATATAACGAGAGGATGTCCTCGTAAGTGGGTGGAAATGTGGTCCAGTTGGAACGACTTTGGTGTAAACATCTGCGAGCCTCCTCATACCACACAGACTAGCTCGATGGATATATAATGAATTTAACTACTAAATGGCTCTAAGCACTTGAACACAATTTGATATCACTTTCTCACCGGAACTGCAGTAGACTCGATTGTGCCGTAACTTGACGACCAAGTTAAGGGGGGGGATTGTTCCTTGTTTGTTTTTCCATTTTTTTTAATTTGAAAAACTGTGGACCTTATCCTATATAACAAAATACAAAATTAGACCTTCATCATCCTGCCATATACTTCATTATCACATGCACATGCACTTTAAAACGCCGGCGTGCCCCCGGGTTGACGGCACAGGGGCTGTGTATTTCATGCAACGATACTGACACTGCTGACATTGTTGTGGCCGGCCCGCTGGGTTGTAGGCCGGGATTTTGTGTAATGTGAACTAATCGAATAAAGTTCTAAAAAAAAAAAAAAAAAAAGTTTTGTTATTGCCTTTAATGACTGTTTTTCTGATTAGTTGTTTGTGTAGATTTTTTTCGTTTTGTTTTCTGTCTCACAAACGCTGATGCTTCTCGCGTGTTTGGCTATTTCAGGGTAAATTTTATGTTATGAATTGATTTCTTTTATTTAATTAGTTAGAGTTTTCCGTTGGTTTGTGTTGGTTTAGTTTAAATGTACTGGCTGAGGTAGTTTGTTTTGAATTTTTTGGCAGTTATAATTTAGTTTGTTTAATAGTAATGATGTTTATTTAATGTTTGTTTTAATTTTTTTAGTAATAAAATATATGCATAAATACATGTTATATCTTTTTTGATATGTAATATAAATATGTTTGTTTATTTTTTATAGTTGTTTTTTTCTTAGGTTGTAATATTTGTTTATTTTTTGTTTTTGATGTTTAAGTTATTGTTAATGTTATGGGGAATTTATATTATAGTCTGTGTTGTCAATCTAATGCATATTGATGTTTTTGTTGTGATATGTGTTTTTTCACTTTTGTAGATATTTTTGTGTACTTTTTTGTTGTAGATAATTTTGTCATCACATTTTTTTAAACTTTTTTTATCGATGTTTGTGTTATTTTAGTTTTGTGTATTGGGTGTTGATATTTTTGTATACGATATTCGATAATTTTGTAGCTCAATATTATAGGAGCTGATGTTGTATCCGTGATCTAACTAAACATGTGTGTGTATGTGTGTGTTATGTTAATGTTAATGTTATGTTAATGTTATTCGTACTTCTAATGCACAACATTCATCCTAATAGGATATCACGGCGCTAAGATTGTAATGGTGTGCAGTGAGCAAATATCTGAGACTAGAAATTTAGTCTGTTTCGAGAAACAAACAACACAGTTTTTAATTTTTTCCTAAAGGTAAGGTAGCAATCCGTGAGCCTTAGATCTATTGGCAGATCATTCCAGATGTTGGCGGCTAAGTGTGAAAAAGCACGCCCGCCCATTCTGGCTCTCTTTACTCGAGTGGTAGCAGCTTTTACTGTAAATTGTGAGCGAAGGTTCCAATTCGGTGCATAAAACTTGATCCTATTTTTTAGGATGTTGGTACCGGTTTTATGCAAAGTTCTATTGGTAATACATAACATTTTAAAAGATGCTCTTTGCCTCATTGGGAGCCAGTGTAAAGCTCTCAAACAGCTCTTAGCGGAGTCGTACTTTTTCCTGTTGCATACTGCTTTTGCTGCCGCATTCTGGACAAGCTGTAATTTCGTGAAAAGATAGTCTGCCATACCGACAAACAGTGAATTCCCATAGTCCAGCCTACTTACCAGTAATGACTGGTGTGTGTCTTTGTATGTGGTGTGTGTGCGTGTGTGTGTGTGTGGAACAATAGTGCGTTCACAAACTTGCCCAAGACCTGGATGTCCAAGACAAAATTTAGGGACCCATTAGGATGGCGGGCGGATCGCCACAGCCCATATGGCGGTGGCGATCTGCCCGCCACTGTCCACTGCCCGCCTTACATTTCCCACGCCATATTACGATGGCAGTGTAGACCCAGGAGGATGGAAAGATCGTCCACCAGTTTTCCTCTGGTAGGCAATCCGCCCGATTGCCTACGAGTTGGAAAAGACCAGCAATATGGTGGCAGTGCCTTGCAGGCACCGCCATCCATATTAGGATGATGGCAGTGAATTGCCTTTCCATGGCGGAGACTCCGCCATGAAAATGCATGCAATCTTTTCTTTGGGGGCCCGATGCAGGCCCCCAGGTGGTTCGGGAGGTGGGTGGCTGTACTTGGGGGGTACCCATGGTACCCCCCGATATTTGCATGCACGAGGTGGCAGGCACTGCGTGGGGCCTGTCATGTTGTGCATGCGAATGCACCCCATGTAGATTTTACATTGCGGCGGGTGCTGCTTGTATGCACCCGCTAGTGTGGCGGGCGCATCGTAATAGGCACAGCGGGACCGCAGCACCCCTGGCGGTTGGCCCGCTTCCTGTTACAGTGGCGGGTGGACTTTGTCTGCCCGCCATCTTAATGGTGCCCTAAGTCTGAAGTAATGGCCAATGAATGCTATCCATGTCATCCAATGTATTTAAAAACACAGTTGTGGCAGCACATTATGTTTAATATAGATATTACCATGTCCAACCCGTTTTTATGTGCACTACAGCAATGTGAGTCTCATGAACCACTTATAGAAAGGGCAGGTTGCAACTTTGCTTGAGGGCATAATTCATCAGTTTCATATATCCCATTGCAAGGTTCAAAATATGTTTTTGACAATGGGACTGATTTATTATTTGATGACTGTGTTCTGTGTCTCAGTGTGACGGATATCTGCCTGCCTTATTACAGGTACATTTTATCCAATGGCACTTGTAATAAGGTGGAAGAGCTATCTGTCACATTTGTGATACAGTGGCTTTCCACCAAACTCTAAGTGGCTGATTACGATCTCTCGGGGAAAGCCCTCCGTATGACTCTGATCCAGAGGGCTTTCTTAGCAAATCGTGCTGTGCGAGTCTGACAGAACGAATACGATGCAACTATCTCATTGAACTTAACGCGTACACAGGCTCCTATAGCAAAAAAGGAGTGGGTGAGGAAAAGCGTTCACCCTGTGGCGGGGACCCCATGTAACCCACCACACTGTGCATGCTTGGATTGGTGGGACCCATGCATACCACTTTGCAACCAATTCAGGGGACCTCCTACTGAAAACATAGGCTCCAAATCGGATTTTGCTAATTCTGGAACCCGTCTAGAGTCATTCCTAGCGAGATTGTAATCGGCCCCTAAATCTGAGCAAAAGTCTATTATATCCTAGTGAACTTGTGATAGGAACTTCAATATATTTCTTAATATTGTGTCATTATATTGCAACCTGAAAACTTGAAAGAATAGGTAAGAACAACGTTCATGTTTTTTCATATGATTAAACATATCCCCTTGTCACTGCTCTATGGCCTTAAGAATTAGGCCCCTGCCAGATAGTGCTGCATTAAGGGTGTCAGTGACCACCACACCTCCTTTTCTGCTTGGAGGACCCTCTAATTTACGTTAGTGTGAATAGTTGTGTCCATCTACGAAGGTCCTTCTAATGTTTGCGGCGGTGGTTGAGGCATCACTTGAAGAACCCTGTGCGGCACATTTGCCTGACAATGACCCGCTAGAGCTTCTTATGGATGTGGGGGATGACCTATGTAAGGGAACATAAAAAAACAACAAAAAAAGATGAATCAAGTTTACAATTCATCAAACATACTTACATATATATAATTAACCCCTTGGCTGCTGGGGTAATTTTCCTGCTGTGCTGGGGGGTGTGGGGGGCGCACACAGCGCCCCGGTGCTCATGACGAGCTCAGCTCGTCATGAGCTACAGTGTTCCTGTACTCATGACGAGCTGAGCTCGTCACGGCCACACCCGTTTCAATAGAACGTTCAGCACAGCAGGGGAATTATCCCAGCGTGCAAGCGTTCTAATGGCCATGAGGAGCTCAGCTCGTCATGAGCACCGGAGCACTGTAGCTCATGACGAGCTGAGCTCGTCATGAGCATGCAAGGGGTTAAATTGTTAATTAATATACATTGGGGCTGGTTGAGATTTATTTTAATGTGTTATAGGATTCTAACTTTGACAGATATAACCGTCTATCTTATTATGAGTGTGTGATGTATGATTTTAGTGTGTATATAGGACGCATGTATGGAGCATGTTTGACAAATGTCACTTTAGCCATACTGGAATCCATTTTGGAATCTGAGGTGTGTGATTTAAAAGAGGTCAAGCAGCAGACATGAATTGCAGGGCTCATCAAGGAAATTTCAAGTATCCTTTAAAGCAGACTTTTTTGTCTTGGGGAGTAGCGAAAGAGGGATCCTTATGAGCATAGGGAATTTTTTCTGCACTTTCCTGGTAAATTGTTCACTGGAAGGGCTAACTTCCATATGTTAAAAGTTAGTTAAGTGGGACAGACTCTCTCTTTTGTACTCTTTTGCTAGGAGACTGCCAGCTCTAGGCTACTCTCCGGCTAGCTCCATGTAACAGACCTTTGCTGGAACTGTCTGAGTAAAATAAGCGAAAGGGACAGAACTGTCCAGAAGAACCAGTCTCAGAGCTAACTATTGAAAAACACAAATACTTTATGTTATTTTAGCATAAAGATGGGTCAGAAACTTCCGGCCACTGTGGCAAGGTATCCCTAACAAAATCTGGGCTCTCCACACAGTGGCAACTGAGAAAACTCCTTGTGCTCTAGGGTTGAATTATTCACCACCAACTCCCCATATCAGATTTGGGACCAACAATCTAGCAGTGCAACAAAGAATGCTATGAGGGAATGTCTGGACCCTGCTTCAAGGGAAAGAGCTGACCTACCACTCAGGAAGTGCATTGGAGGTGCCCTCACTTGAGGAAAATGTAATTCAGAAGAAAACAAGCCTTGAAGGAGCCGAGGCCACCAGAGAAAGGCCAGATGCACTTTGCATGGGTGAGGCAAAAGAGCCCTCAAAGTCTCTCCGCAGTATGAGCAAATTGTGTGCCTGCGAAAATGGAGGGATGGCAGTCTATGGTCTTTATGAAATAGAAGCAAGAGTGCAAGAGGAGAACCGCATTGACAGAAAGGTCTGCATTAAGATCTAGGTACTTATCTGAGGTTGGCACACAGCATGTTTGTGTCGTGGGTTTTGTCTCAGGGCCCAACAACAAACACAAGGCACAATATACAATTATCCACGAGCACTGTGACCCCACCGTCGCCTCTTCGATTGGTGCTGCCTCCACTTACCTATTGCACTTCAACAGTGCCATATTTGCTGCTCAGTCACTAGTCAGTAGCGACAGGGCAAGATCACTGCTCCTCCTGCTCTTTGGACCATTTGGTGAACACCATATACAGCAGCGCTGTGCCACCTTAATTGCAGGTGCTGCCTGCACCTCCAATAAACTAACAGTCAATGATAAAGTACTGAGCAAACCTGAATAAGTCAGCATGGGAGCAATTAAGTTCTTGCTAATGGGGAGGAAATATCACAAAGGACTGACTGGCAACTAGAGCAGCCTTCCCCAGCGGCTGCCTGAATCCCAACCCCTACATGTGAGGGTCCAAGAAACTGATTGCGAACTATTGCACAAAGGATACCAATACGTTGTCCCATCAGAATAGCCCAATTGTTTCCCCTTGTAATCACTGACAGTTATCAAAATACCCAGTATCATTTGCTACCTCTTTAGATAGTAAGGATGGAATTACGCTGTGCGTGTTGAAAGAAAAGTATGTCTTTTCCAAGGAGTTAACACTGACTGGACATGGCGGTATTGACTTGTGTTGAGTGATTTATTGAGGTTCAAGTCTCTGGCCCCATATCACCTTCTTCAGTAAGCCTGGAACTGTTTGACTTTTCTATCCTGATGATCAAGTGCTAAAAGGGTTACTTTGTGCTCAGTTTTAGGCTCATCATTAAGGTTCAAGCCTCAGACATCAATGGTAGAAAGCTGTGACTGATATAGTCTGAGTTCAGTGAACTTATGTTTTATTGGCTCTCTCACTGATAGGCATTGCACAGATTCCTCTTGCCACCAGAAAACATCTGGTTTTCCCCTTCTGAGCAATCTTCTTTTTCTATTTCATTTGCTGCCATCTTCATTTCTGTTCTCTATGCTCATGGGAGCCTACTCTCCCACCGTGTCAGCAATGTGCTCCAGGTGCAGGTTTTCTTGATTGTGATGTCTTCATCACTTCTGATGTGATATTTGTAATTTCCGACTAAGGATTGGCATTTTTTTACTGTTACCTACTTGTGAATGTGACTTCTAAGGAATTACTATCTGGTTCTAAGGTGGCATTGTACATACCATTTTAAGCATTTGGCGGTTTGTAAATTGAACTTACACATCAGTTCACTTTTTAACTTGGAGGAGTTTTGTACAACTGTCCAAAGAAACACTGAGACCAGATGCAGAAAAATGTGGCTGTCCCCCCCTGAAAGAGTTGGCAATGCACTCTAGGACGAAAAATGAGGCATAGCTGCTGCTAGATCCTGAAGAAGAAAAGACAAGAGATTGCTTGGCGTCTAGAAAATCTTGCCTAGTGTCAGTCCAGATCCTCAGTCTAGATATCCAGTGCATTGTCACCCAGGAGCAGCTCGTATCAGGGAAAAGCGGGGAAGGGGAGGGATGGGGAAGGGTGAAGGGGACAACGGAGACAAACAGAAAATAAATAAAACAAAACGTACCTGCTGCCCTCCAGCATCGCATTGAACTCTTCTGCTTGTCCTCACTGCAGCCTGTCCTGCAACCAATCCTGAAGCTGCTCTCTTGCGGGACCAGCTTCAGGTTTGGCCTGAGCGCCCATGATTTGCGTTCTAGGACAGACTGGGAGTCTGTTCTTGCTCTCTCCAGCCCTGCAGTGCAGCAGGGTTGGAAACAGCGTAACTGTGCATGTGGGTTTGGCCAGCCTCTGACAGCCGGCTAAGGGGGTTTTGGGGGGCAGCTGAGCCTCGAGGTCTGCCCCCCCCCCCCCCCCCCGGGCAGATTGGGAGGGGGAGGGGGGCGAGATGGCGGCAGCCATGTTGTGCTGTTTTTGGCTGCTTTTGGGATAGCCCAAAAGCAGCCCAATTGTGAGAGAAAGCCCAAAGGGTTTATAGGGGGTTTCAGCGCCTGCCCAGCCACCATTTTAGGTTTTGGTAACCTGGTGGCTGGGAGCGCTGCAGGATAGGTTTTTGTCTGAGGTTTTGGTAGTGGTTTTTGTGTCAGTTTAGGCTGTGGTGAATTGGTTTGAATAAGATGGCAGCTGAGGACGTTCGCATGCTCGAGGCCATCCACCTGCTCAGGAGGCAGGGCGGATGGACTTCATTGTGGCCCCCTAGGGGGGGCGCGGCCGGAGAGGAGTGCGTCGGCGGGGGTTGCGGCGGCCGTGCTGGCCTGCTCGCCTCACCGGAAGGCTGCAAAGGTTCAGGTGACGCAGGCTGGCCGCGCGGAAGGTTCGGGCGTGGCCTCGAGGTAAGGGGCGGGGGAGCAAGGGGCGGTGGGAGGACGCTGACGCGGAGGGGACCCGGGGGCATCCTTTCGCGGGCATCCTTGGCTGTGACTGACCGTCCCACTGCTTCGTGGGCAGTCTTGCCGAGCCGGGCAGGGATGTCTAGGATGGAGGTCGGGCCTCCGTCCAGGACCCCAGGACCGGTGGCGAAAGGGCCGGAGAAGCAGGCTGCAGGCAAGCGGCGGGGAGGCGCGAAGAGCGCTTCCCTCGCTGCCAAGGTGTCGGGGCAGGGGAAGGGGCTGGGGGGGAGCGAGAGAGTGACCCTGCGGGGTGACGCAAAAAGCGCTCCCCCCGGGGTGCATGAGAAAGCGTTTTCTGGGACAGGGGACGGGAAGCGGAAGGCGGCAGGCAAGCTGTGGGGGAGAGATCAGAGCGTTTCCCCATCGAAGAAGGCAGGCAGGGTCAAAGCAGACAGGACAAAGGGGGGGGGAGGCCAGTCCCCCCCCCAGGGTAGTGGAGGAGCGTGGGGGTGTCGGGGGGCTGCGAGGGCGAGAGGGGAGGGGAGGGGCGGAGTGAGAGGAGAGGGGAGGAGTGGCCGGCGGGGGGCCCCAGAAACTGGTGAAAGGGGGGAAAAGGAGCCATAAAGGGGACGCAGTGGGAACTAACTCGCCGGGTAGGTTGGTGGAGGGGGGGACCGGATGCAACAGGGGGGCCAGGTGGCAAAGGGAGCCGGGGTGGGGAAGGAGTATGGGGACCACGAATGGATGGGGGGCTTTCCAGGAGTTCTGTCTGGCGGAGGTAGGGGTGCAGGAGGATGAGGGGGCCAGGGTAGGGTTGGGGGCCCAGCGGGGGCGTGAGGAGGCGGGGGGTTATTCTCCTCTGTGAATATCTGAAGGTAGTGGGGGAAACTGGGAGGGGCTGGACTTTTTTGAGTCATGGGGAGGGGGTTAGAGAGGCGCGGGGGCGCAGGGAGGGTCTGGTGGATCGGGGGCGTTTGGGGCTGGGGGAGGCTTGGGTGGGGTGAACTATCGGAAGGGCAGGGGTCCGGCGTGGAGGGATGGAGGGAGGGGGGGCGTTGCCCGACAACGGGGGTGCAGGTTTTGGGGGTTTGGTGTGGAGCAAGGATGAGGAGGAAGTGGAGAGATGGGGGGATGAGAGGTATTGGGGACGGGGGGCGGGGGTGGGTTGGAGGCAGGGTGGGTTGGGTTTTCGGTTGAGTGAGGGACCCAGCACACCAGTCCGGCCATGTTTCTTGCAGGAAGAAAGCGACGTGGGGCTCCTGACTTGGCAGGGCTGGAGATGGCCCAGCGGCGCCAAGGCGCAGGGAGCGCGGAGCCTCCTGTGGCAAGCCCGGTACCAGCGAGGGATCCCGTCACGGCCGGCACAAGAAGGCCCGAGGCGGGCTCACCGACCCCAGCACCCATGGGGCACCAGCGGCCTGGGGAGTCTCGCCGTTGGAGGAGCGATGCACGTGTGTTGTTTAATGTTGCGGGCAAGGGGCAGTTGGCGCGCCGACAGGAACGTTTTATGGGGCAGGTTCTGTGCAGGTGGCAGAGGATGAGGATAGTTTGGAAGAAGGAGAGTTGAGGGATGGTGAGGGCGGAGGGGGGGGCGTAATAATGGTGTTGCTAATGTTTTACAGAGGTCACGTGGCCAGCGAGAGTGGACGGCCCAGGCATCACGGTGGGAGCCGAGAGCGGCATCGATGGAGCGGCATGGTGGAGGACGGCCGGTAGATTCCTTGGTGTCAGGCACGGGAGCAGCACCGGCAGCAGCGTGTTTGGTGTCTGTGGGGGAGGGGGAGGAGGGGGGGTTGGGCGCGTGTGGCTGCATAAAGGAAAGTATGTGACGGACAAAGGAGTGGGGCCTGACGTGGTGCTCCTGGAACCGGCGGGTAAGGACTCAGGTGTGGCAGGCAAGGAGGTGTTGGGGGACAGGGCAATGGGTCCGCTGGCGAGACGGGATCTGCAGGCGCAGGCGCAACGGGGCAGGATGTCGCGAAGCCGGAGAGTAAGGAGCTAAAGAATAAGAAGCTTCCGTACATGGGGGTCACGAAGCCGCTGGGTGCCCACTTGATGCTGGCTACGAAGGAACGGATTTGGAAGGGAGGGAGAGTACGTGGAGATTCTTAAGTTATTTCACCGGGAGGTGCGGGCGACGGAGGGCTCAAAGGAGGAGGAGTATGAGCTCCAGAAGAGACCGAAAGTGCCTCTCACTATAGAGAACTGAACAGCAGCTTTCTTAATTTTTGCGAGTGTGTATTGTGAGAAATTTCAGGAGCGGTCGGTGTCCTTGTTTAATTACATGGACGTAATCAGGAAGGCCCAAATTACAGGGGGCGGTTTTGCCTAGCCTCAATATGACGAGGAGTTCAGGGCACGGATGGCCTGGGATCCGGAGGCGAAGTGAGGCGGGCTGGATACCGACATTTGGCAACATACGATGGGTTTGGCAGGATCCGGGAAGACCATTTTTACAGCAAGTGGGCTGCCTATAATTTATCAGCCCTTTCAAGGCCTCCCCACCCAGGGAGAAGTGGGGGCAGGGGCCAAAACTCAAGACGGCGTTGCGGGTCCGTTTTGGGATTACAACAATGGGTTGTGTATGCGAGAGCATTGCCGTTGCCAGCATGAGTGTTCCGGCTGCGGGAAATATGGCCATCCCTTGGTCAGGTGCTGGGACAAGGCGGGCACATCCAAAAGAGGTCAGCGAGGGGCAATGGGCGGTCAGCGGGCGAGCTCCCAGCAGGCAGCCGGGATGGGCAGAGGTGATAAGGGTCCTGGGCCCAAGCGCTCTCATACGCCGGTTAAATTAGATCGGCAGGTGGCGGCACTTCGCGATTACCCCGACGCGAGGGCCGCCGAACGTTTGCGGGTGGGGTTCCAGGATGGTTTCTGCCTCGGGTATGTGGGGCCCAGGTGGCGGAGGTGAGCCGACAATTTGAAGTCCGCCAAGGAGCACCCGGAGGTGGTGCGGAGCAAGCTGGAGAAGAAGGAGTGCGAGGGCCGCATGGCGGGTCCTTTTGAGGATGGGCCGTTGGAGGAGTTAATGGTCTCCCTGGTCGAGGGTCGTGCCAAAGAAGGGGAGAGGGCAGTTTCGGCTGTTACAGCATCTGTCCTGGCCCGAAGGGGGCTTGGTGAAAGATTTCATTGACGAGCAGGAGACTACGGTCTCGTATTCCTCCATTGATGCGGCCAAGAGGTAGTGTAGGCGGGCGCAACAGCAAGGATGGCAAAGTGCGACATTAAGTCGGCTTTCTGGCTGCTCCCAGTCCATCCAGACGATTGGGGCCTACTGGGAATTCAGTTTGACGGCTGTTGGTACGTGGACAAAGCATTGCCGATGGGCTGATCAATGTCATGCGCACTTGTTGAGTGTTTCAGTATGTTCCTGTAGTGGCTGTTCACGGAACGGACGGGTCACCAAGGTGTCACGCACTACCTGGATGACTTCTTTTTTGTTGGCTCCCCTGGTTCTGCGGACTGCCAGGAGGCGCTGGACAGGTTCCAAGAGATCATGGGGGAGTTGGGGGTGCTGCTGGCACCGGAGAAGTCAGCGGGGCCAGGCACGGCGCTGTCAATTTTGGGGATTGGACTGGACTCGGTGGCTATGGAGGCCCGTTTACCAGTGGAGAAATAGCAGCAAATGACGGACAGGTCACCAAGGTGTCCAGCACTACCTGGATGACTTCTTTTTGGTCGGTTCCCCTGGTTCCGCGGACTGCCAGGAGGCACTGGACAGGTTCAGGGAGCTCATGGGGGAGTTGGGGGCGCCGCTGGCACCTGAGAAGATAGTAGGGCCATACACGGCGCTGTCATTTTTGGGGATTGAACGGGACTCGGGGGCCATGGAGGCCCATTTACCAATGGAGAAAAAGCAGCATATGCTGGAGCTGGATGTTGGCACGACCCCAGGTTACAGTGTTGGAGATTCAAGTGCTGTTCGGCCACCTCAATTTTGCTAGCAGGGTGGTGCGTGTAGGGAGGAAGTTTGGTAGTAGGCTGGCCAGGGCATTGGCTGGGCGTCAGCTGCCGCGTCACCACGTCCGACGGCCCACGGAAGTGAAGGAGGATTTACGGATGGGGCGTTTTTTCTTACAGCATTTCAATGGGATCCCCATGCACGGGGGAAGTCCCTGGTCTGGGATGTTCAGATCTTCTAGGATGCGGTGGGTGAGTGACGGTTATGGATTGATGGGGAGGCAGGAGGACGTAGTGCAGTTCATCCTGGATGTAATTGACAAGGGGCTTACGCGGATCACAATAGCGGGCAAACTGGCGGGGATCGCGTTTATGGGTAAACTGTTGTGGAGAGGTACGTTTGTGGTTGAGGAGAGCAAGACGGATCAGAGGGGGGTAGGTCGCTAGTTCCATTGTTGGCGGTTGCGTCGCAGGGTAGGTGCCCTGTGAGGTGTACATTGAGACTGAAAACAGTGGGGCGGCTGGAGGGGGCTGTTTTTCGACATGCGGACGGCCGTCAGGTGTCGGGGGCGCAACTACTGGTGGTTCTGTAAAAGGCATTGCAGGGGTTGGAGCTGGACGGGAAGCGCTTTGGCACCCATTCTTTTAGGATTGACGTGGCGTCGGAGGCGCACCGGCAGGGGCAGGGTCGAGGGGACTGCATGCGGCTGGGCACATGGTCGTCGGACTGTTATCGGCAGTACATTTGGGGAGCGCCCAGCGTTTGAAGCGCGCAGTGGCTATGGTGGCTGTGGTACTTACTGTTTGTTTCCTTTTTAGATTCGGTGGCGGGTCCCCTCGCTAGAGACATGGCGGTCTGGATCGTGGGGCATTCCTTTTGTTAGGAGGCCCCAGTTGCAGGGCGATCCAGTTATTTTGGAGAAAATTTGGGTTTCAACCCTAATGTGTTTAGCATACTTTGGAAGGGTAAAGGGGGTATGTTGTGGCGGGACTTGGTACCCACGCTCAACACCATGGTGGTAGCGGGTAGGTGTCCTGACGTCCTAGTGCTGCATTTGGGGGAAAATGATCTGGTGAGGGAGACTGGTCCTGTGCTTATGAGGGCCATGAAGAGGGACCTGGGTGAGATCAAGAGAAGGTAGTCAGGGTGTGTCGTAGTGTGGACAGAGTTTGTGCCGCGTCGGGTGTGGAGGGGCGCGGTGTATCCTCAGGCAATCGATAAGGCAAGGAGGAAGGTGACTGTGGAGATGGTGAGGTTCTGTAGGCACCTGGGCTTTCTCTAGGATCTGGCACAAGGATATCAGGTATGATGCCCCAGAATTGTTTTGGGGTGATGGGGTCCATTTGTCCCATATGGGCATGGATTTTTACCTGCTGGAGCTTCGCGAGGTGTTGTCGCGGTTGTTAGGGGTTCGCTAGAGAATCAGATGGATCAGCTCGTTTTTTGGGGGGAATGGGGAGGAAGGAGGGCAGGAAAATTAGGGAGGCGGTGTATCCACCTATCCTCCCGACTTTTCCTGAGTGGCGGTGTTTGTTTTGGAAGTTGGCCAAGTTTGGCTGCAGTTTTGATAGTTAGCGTTAAGTTGGGGAGTTTGTGTTCACGAACGGGGAAAGGTTAAACAGGTTGGAGGTTTTACATTGGTGCTCATTAGTTACAGTTGCAGGAAGACGGTTAGGAGGTTAGGTTTTGGGGGGTAAGAAGATCAAAGGTTATGGGATAAGATTGTGTATTATGGTGGATTTATGTAATGTATTTGCATTTTATGTATTGTGTTTTGCAGGGTGGGGGATGTTTTAACATGTGGGGATCGTAGGGGCGGGGGGAGGAAAGGCAAGGGGTCAGGTAACTCGATGTTTAGAGAGGTTTCGTTTTGTAAGGCGAGGAGCCAGTTAATAAAGTTTGTGATGTGCACCTGTTTCAATAAAGCGGCCTTTTACACACACAGTAAGGTTGTCAGTCTGGCTTGCCCCCCTTCTCCCTCCCAAACCTACATGTGCATTGAAAGAAGTACAAAACACTCCCCCTCCAGCCTGTCACCAACCTGGTCCCGCCCCCAAACCTCGGCACAAGCTAAATAAAACGACAATAAAACAGGTTTTAAACCTGTTTTGGTATTGTTTCATTTTTCACATTTTTTGGTGTGATGGCGGGAGGTCGACGCTCCCCTGCCATAGTGGAGGAGCCGCTGCTGCTGCCACCAAGAATTGTGTGAGACAGAGATTGGGAGACTGTGAGTGCTACCCAACACATCCAAACCAGCTTTGCTAGAAGGAAGAATGGGAGAAAGAAGACCACAAATGTACAGTCTGTTCGTGTTCTCTCTCCTGCCTCTCAACCACCAGTTTTCCCCATACTGGGACCATGACCAGCTTTGGACACCAACCTTCGAAGACTGATAAAAGTGCTGGAATAGGCTATGGCTCCATGGCCTATGTGCAAGTTTCTGAAATTGAAGCTTCCATGAGCGAAGCCCTTTATCATCTCCACTGCCAACCCCCCAGTATCTGTCTGCCTTCCTGCTCTGAGGAACTGCTCTGCAATGACGAGGTACATCTTATGTCTGTGCCCCATGACATGCCCCCCTGAGAACTGTTGATTGGTGACTGAGCACCACATGAACTGCGTCAGAGTGCTGTGGCCACGCAACACGAAGAGTCCGGCTGCGCAACCTGTGGCAGCTGATAATTGAGTAAGACTTTCATGCTGCTAAGGCTTTGATATCTCTTTTCAACCCGACACTGCACTTCTGCTGCTTTTGAATTTGACAATAATTTACCTGCTTGAGACAGAATGCAATTGCAAGATGTCCTGCACCACAAAAGATAAAACAATCCCTCTGTTAACCTTGATTCAGAATCTGTTATCTGTGTGGGTTAGAAACCTACATCCCTAAGCAAATTACATTTAATAGACAGAGATATCTTATCACTTTCTCTTTTAAAAAAAGGGATAACACTTCTTTACATTGATTTATTGTAAATGATGCAGTTTGAGGGTAATGTTTGGCACAGCATCCTTCAGAACTACGCTATATCTCTTCATCCTCTTCAATTCAACCAGTGTCTTAACATTAGTCGCTGCAGCCTTCGCGGTGTGGGGGGCCTGAACTCCAGGGGCCCACCTCAGCACTGTGCACTGGCGGCGGGCACACGCACTGAGAGCTCCTGACTCGGTCGGCAGGTAGGGGTGAGGGTGGTGGGGTGGACCTCCATGTACTAGTTTGCAGATGAAGGGGGACCCTCCTCAAGTTTTGAAAAACACCTGAAATCAACTGCATGAACCTGAAAAAGTTGGTTAGTCAGTGAGCTTGCAATAGTGGCTGACCTCTTGGTTCCCTTAATTTATTTAAGTCTGCGGGGCCTGCCTCACTGCGGAGGCTGCGTGGGGGTGTCTGTTCCTGGGACACCAACAGTAATTGTGACAAGAAATGCCTAGGTGCTAGGTGTCATAGTCCCTGGAGAACTGAATTAATGTTCTGTGGGCATAATTCAAATCAACAAAACAGTTTAATCAAATGTTCTGCATGATCACTGAATTTCACTCTATCGTGAAAATGTAAATAAAGAAAGTAGAAGTAGTAAATCACATTAAAAAGTTAAGGGCAAAACCTTATCGTTAAAGCAGATAGGTGTTAGCAAGAAGCGGAAATAGACTAGAAAAAGTAGAATCTGTAAAGATATGAAACTCCACAACAAGGTCAAGTAGTGGGAGCTGCACAACATGACTCACGATCACTACTGTGTGCACTTGCTATCGCTGGATCAAATCAAATCAAATCAAACAGATTTGTAAAGCGCACTACTCACCCGCAAGGGTCTCAAGGCGCTGGGAGGAGGGGGGAGCCGCTATTGCTCGAACAGCCAGGTCTTGAGTTGCTTCCTGAAGGAGAGAGGGTCCTGGGTCAGCCGTAGGTGGGTGGGGAGGGAGTTCCATGTCCTGGCCGCCAGGTAGGAGAACGATCTTCCTCCAGCGGTAGCTTTGCGAAAGCGTGGGACGGTGGCGAGGGCGAGGCTGGCGGAACTGAGCTGGCGGGTGGGTGTGAAGAATGTGAGGCGGCTGTTGAGGTATTTGGGGCTTATGTCGTGGAGAGCTTTGTGTGCGTGGGTGAGGAGTCTGAATGTGATCCTCTTGCTGACGGGGAGCCAGTGCAGGTCTTTCAGATGGGCGAAGATGTGGCTGTGACGGGGAATGTCCAGGATGAGTCGTGCAGAAGCGTTCTGTATGCGCTGGAGTCTTTTCTGAAGTTTGGCTGTGGTTCCAGCGTAGAGGGTGTTCCGGTAGTCCAGTCGGCTGGTGACGAGGGCCTGAGTGACCGTCTTCCTGGTTTCGATGGGGATCCACCAGAAGATCTTTCGGAGCATGCGCAGGGTGTTGAAACAGTATGACGAGATGGCGTTGACTTGCTTGGTCATCGTGAGGGAGGAGTCCAGGATGAAGCCCAGGTTGCGTGCATGGTACGTTGGCTTGGGGGCGGTGCCCAAGGCAGGGGGCCACCAGGAGTCGTCCCAGACAGAGGTGGATGGTCCCAGGATGAGGACTTCCGTCTTGCCTGAGTTCAGTTTCAGATGGCTGATTTTCATCCATTCCGCAATGTCTTTCATTCCTTCCTGGAGGCTGGCTCTGGCGGTGGCAGGGTCGTTGGTGAGGGAGAGGATCAGCTGGGTGTCGTAGGAGATTATGTTTAGGTTGTGTTGGCGTGCGATGGCTGGAAGGGGGCTCATGTAGACGTTGAAGAGGGTGGGGCTGAGCAAGGATCCTTGCGGAACGCCGCAGATGACTTTGGTGGCCGCGGATCGGAATGGGGAGAGGCGGACTCTCTGGGTTCTTCCGGCGAGGAACGAGATGATCCACTCCAAGGGCGGTCCTTGGATTCCGGTGTTGCTGAGGCGCTGTATAAGGGTGCGGTGGCATACGGTGTGGAAGGCTGCTGAGAGGTCCAGGAGGATGAGGGCAGCTGTTTCCCCGTTGTCGAGCAGGGACCTGATGTTGTCGGTAGCTGCGATGAGGGCGGTCTCGGTGCTGTGGTTTGCTCGGAAACTGGACTGCGAGGGGTCGAGGGATCCGTTTGTCTCAAGGAAGGCTGAGAGTTGTTTGTTGGCGGTCTTCTCGATGACTTTGGCAGGAAAAGGGAGGAGCGAGATGGGGCGGAAGTTCATGAGGACGGTGGGGTCCGCGGTGGGTTTCTTCAGGAGGGCGCTGAGCTTGGCATGTTTCCAGCTCTCCAGGAAGGTGGCGGATGCAAAGGAGCTGTTAATGATGTCCCGGAGTTGGGGTGCGATGATGGAGTCGGCTTTGTTGAAGATGTGGTGTGGACAGGGGTCGGTAGGGGAGCCAGAGTGGATGGTGTTCATCGTGCGGGTGGTGTCTTCGGTGCTGACCGAGGTACAGGTGCAGAGGGTGGTGGGGGTGCTGGTTCGGTGGTTGGGTGCGTGGTCTGTGCGCCGAAGCTGTTGTGTATGTTGGCGATCTTGTGGTGAAAGAACGATGCAAGTGAGTCGCCGAGGTCTTGCGAGGGTGTGATTTCGTTGTTGCAGGCGCTGAGGTTGGCGAGCTCTTTGACGATGCTGAAGAGTTCCTTGCTGTAGTGGGTGTTGTTGTCCAGTCATTCCTTGAATGTTTTCCTTTTGGTGGTGCAGATCAGCTGGTGGTGTTTGCAGCTGGTGTTCTTGAGGGCTGTCATGTTTTCTGTTGTCTGGTCGTGGCGCCAGGCTTTCTCGAGGGAGCGGCAGGTTTTCTTGGAGCTTTTGAGGTCGTCGGTGAACCACAAGGTTTTCTTGCTGCTGGGTGTCCTGGGAGGGATCTTCAGTGGTGCGAGGTCATCGGCGCAGTTGGTGACCCACTGTGTGAGGTTGCAGGCTGCTTCGTTGGGGTCCGTAGTGTTGGTGGGAGGGTTCTGGCGGAGGGAGGTGGTGAGCTGGTCGGTGGTGATTTTGCTCCAGCTTCTGCGGGGAACCTGTTGCGGGTGGTGGTGGGTCGTGGTTTTCCTGTAGTTGAAGTGGACGCAGCTGTGGTCAGTCCAGTGTAGTCCAGTGGAGTGGCTGAAGGAGATGTGCGTGCTGGAGGAGAAGATGTCGTCAAGCGTGTGGCCGGCGTAGTGGGTGGGGTGTTCACCAGTTGCTTGAGTCCGAGGTTGGCGAGGTTGTCCAGCAGGGCGGCGGATCGTGCCTCACTGACGACAGACTCATGGGCATGATGTTGGGTAGTTCATGCATTCTGAAGAAAATACATCAATTTATAGGAAAGCAAAATTAGGATATGAAATGGGCTCTCTTCTAGGTCATAAGCGAGTACAGGAGCATCTTTTGCTCGATAGAGTTTGGCCTAGAAAATAAAACAGAAAATCAGCCCATAATGGGAACAATAACCTATCTTCAAATATCAGACCCTGAGGCTCCCGACCTTCAGAAGTGAAGAGGACAAACTGCAACAAAGACCAATTGTTTAAGGATAGCAGAGCCGACCATCGGAAACCGAACCTGGCGATCTAGTACTAGTCAAGGACCAAAAACCAGGAGGCAAGGCCAGGATTCAGAATCCGACCTGCTGACCTTGATAATACAAACAGACACACCGTTGGTGCCAGTCCATAATGAGTCTCTTCATACAGGTGTGTGATTTGTTGTCCAATTGTAAAAACAAAACTTCACCACAACTGTTTTTGTGTCTCATATGAGTCCAGTTAATGAGAATGTAGTGACACAGTGAGTAAATGGTAGATTATGAAGTCACAGAGAATGTAGTGATTTGAGAGACCTTAGGTTGCTTACTGAAATGAATAGGTTGCCATTAGTGTTGAGTCTTGCGTTAGCGATTAGGGGCGTGAGAGAGCAGAGAGGGTGACATTCTTGTTGTTATAGAGCTAGTGTGTGTACTTTCCAGTCTCCACTTCACCGGTAATTTCCACAATGCCTTCAGTGTGGAGTATGGACAACACCTTCTCTTTACAGGGCATTAGGTTGAGGGGTCTGGGAGACAACGCCAGTTGCCGGTTGATGCATGTGCCCATTGAGTTTAATTATTTCCCCCACAGGCATCCTTCAGAAGCAAGCCATGTCTGTTCAAGCTCTGACATTCAACAGCCTAAAAATGAGATACAAATCATGAGGACTACAACAAGTGGGCTTAGATACTGCCTATCAGTTACCACCGTTTGGCTTTGTTGTCACTCTCATTTGTTTGCTTCTTATTTAATGACTTGCCCTCCTCATCTTGTGTTTTGTCCCTTCCCTGAAGCATAGCTTCCTTATCGTCCTTTTCACTGGCTGGTTTGTATCCTTTCACAGCTCACATTCAAGAAACTACTTTTCCCTTTACTTTAAAAAATCCATGAGTGGTTAGGTCTCGCCAGAGACAGTGCATGCGCTGCATCTTCGAGACATTTAGTAAGTGGCTTTTAAAAGTGCCACCAGAGGCTTTTGCTGGCCTACAGCTTCCGTTCACGAGCTTTTGCATGTGCACAACTGCCATATGTGTTTTTATTGCTGTAATCAGGCTCCTCTGCTTGCACTACTCCCCTCGCTTTTCCCCCTCCCTCCTGGTCAGCTTCATTTGTGTTTTCTAGCTGTGAATCATGCTCCTCTGCTTGCACTCCCCCTCCCTTCTCCCCCTCCTCTTCGTCAGTTTAATTTGTGTCTTTTATTACTGTGAATGTGCATGCTTCCACCAGGCACACACACCATCAGTCGTCAGTGCACGCTTTCACCAGGCAAACACAACACCAGCCATCAGTGCACGCTTCCACCAGGCACACACACCACCAGCTGTCAGTGCACGCTTCTACCAGGCACACACAAAAACAGCCATCAGTGCACACTTCCACCAGGCACACACACCAACAGCCCTTAGTGCACGCTTCCACCAGGCACACACACCATCAGCCGTCAGTGCACCCTTTCACCAGGCACACACACACCACCAGCCGTCAGTGCATGCTTCCACCAGACACACACACCACCAGCCATCAGTGCACGTTTTCACCAGGCACACACACCACCAGCCATCAGTGCACCCTTCCACCGAGCACACACACCACCAGCCATCAGTGCACGCTCCCACCGGGCACACATACCACCAGCCGTCAGTGCATGCTTCCAGCAGGCACACACACCACCAGCCGTCAGTGCACACTTCCAGCAGGCACACACACCACCAGCTGTCAGTGCACGCTTCCACCAGGCACACACAAGTGCACACTTCCCCCAGGCACACACATTACCAGCCGTCAGTGCATACTTCCACCAGCCACACACACCACCGGCTGTCAGTGCACACTTTCACCAGGCACACACACTACCAGCTGTCAGTGCACTCTTCCACCGGGCACACACACCACCAGCCGTCAGTGCACGCTTCCACTGGGCACACACACCACCAGCCATCAGAGCATGCTTCCATCAGGCACACAACCCCCCAACCGTCAGTGCACACTTCCATCAGGCATACACACCACCAGCCGTCAGAGCATGCTTCCACCAGGCACACACACCACCAGCCATCAGTGCACGCTTTCACCAAGCACACACACTACCAGCTGTCACACACTACCAGCCGTCGGTGCACGCTTCCACACCACCAGCTGTCAGTGCACGCTTCACCAGGCACACACACACAACCAGCCGTCAATACACACTTTCACCAGGCACACACACCACCAGCGTCAGTGCATGCTTCCACCAGGCAAACACACCACCAGCCATCAGTGCACGCTTTCACTGGGCACACACACCACCAGCCATTAGTACAAGTTTCCACCAGGCACACACACCACCAGCCGTCAGTGCACACTATTACCAGGAACACACACTACCAGCCGTTACACACTACCAGCCGTTGGTGCATGCTTCCACCAGGCACACACCACCAGCCGTCAGGGCACGCTTTCACTGGGCACACACACCACCAGCCGTCAGTGCATGCTTCCACCAGGCACACACACCACCAGCCGTCAGTGCACGCTTCCACAAGGCACACACACCACCAGCTGCCAGTGCACACTTTCCACCAAGTACACACACCACCAGCTGTCAGTGCACGCTTCCACCAGGCACACACACCACCAGCCTTCAGTTCACGCTTTCATCAGGCACACACACCACCAGCGGTCAGTGCACGCTTTCTCCAGGGACACACACCACTCGCCGTCAGTGCACGCTTTCACCAGGCACACACACACCACCAGCCGTCAAAGCAGCAGGCAGCAGGCAGGCTCTTCTCAGAGTTTCTTGGTAAATATGCGTTCGCTGCCTGGGAGGGAGTGGGTCAAGTGTCCTTAAAGCATGCTGAGTATGCAGGTGCAGTGCATGAACTCCTGAGTGAGTAAGTCACACCACCAGCCATCAGTGCACACTTCCACCAGGCACACACACCACCAGCTGTCAGTGCACGCTTCCACCAGACACACACACCACCAGCCATCAGTGCACGCTTTCACCAGGCACACATACCACCAGCTGTCAGTTCACGCTTTCACTGGGCACACACACCACCAGCCGTCAGTGCACGCTTTCACCAGGCACACACACCACCAGCCATCAGAGCAAGTTTCCACCAGGCACACACACCATCAGCAGTCAGTGCACACTATTACCAGGCACACACACTACCAGCCATCACACACTACCAGCCGTCGGTGCATGCTTCCACCAGGTACACACCACCAGCCGTGAGTGGACACTTTCACCAGGCACACATACACCACCAGCCATCAGTGCACGCTTTCACCAGGCACACACACCACCAGCCGTCAGTGCATGCTTCCACCAGGCACACACACCACCAGCCGTCAGTGCACGCTTCCACCAGGCACACACCCCACCAGCTGTCAGTGCACACTTCCACCAGGCACACACACCACCAGTCATCAGTGCACGCTTCCACCAGGCACACACACCACCAGCCTTCAGTGCACGCTTTCATAGGGCACACACACCACCAGCCGTCAGTGCCCGCTTCCACCAGGCACACACACACCACTAGCCGTCAGTGCACGCTTTCACCAGGCACACACACCACCAGCCGTCAAAGCAGCAGGCAGCAGGCAGGCTCTTCTCAGAGTTTCTTGGTAAATATGTGTTCGATGCCTAGGAGGGAGTGGGTCGAGTGTCCTTAAACCATGCTGAGTATGAAGGTGCAGTGCATGAACTCCTGTGTGAGTGAGTCATGCTGCCTGAGGCTCACTCACTCCACACTTGTAAATTGAGCTTGCACCAGGCTTTTTCTCATTTGCAAAGTTCTGCACATGCGTACAGCTAGGCAGCTCCCACACCCCCGGGAATGACTGCTTCCTACAACCAGAATGGAAACAACATTCAGAGCAATGAAAACAAGTTCATTTAATGCAAAGAACTGTTAAAAACCATGTCCAGCTATTGTAGATCTGGCAACTTAAACAAAACCGCAACAAAAAGCAAACAGGCATTGGCATAGCCAATAGGTCTCGCTTTTTGGACCCTATAAGTATTTAGTTATACAGCAGAATATCTTTGGTGCAACAACACCAACTGTGTAATTATCAAAAAAGGACTAGCTAGGTTGTGTTTATAAAGGGAGACTCAGTACGTATGATGGCAAACCATTTGGTTTGGTTGTTAAACCCTCACCCACCGACCTAGTCGGTGGCATGCTTCATCATCGAGCCCACCACAGTGACGCCGAATGCGTCCCGGGTGTGCTTCGACTCCAGATTACTGAGGAGCTGGTATACTTCTCTGAGTGTGCTGTGAGGGGGTGTATAAGAAAGTGATTTAAAAGCTATGCTGTAGGTCCCAGTGCCCGAGGGTATATAGAACTTTAATAGCTGGGCCCACGCTAGCGTATAAAAAGGCAAGTGGACGCGGTGGAGCGAATTATGAACTCCTGCGTCCTATGTGGTCGACATGTTTCAGCCAGGCCTTTTCTTGTTATAAAACTGGCTTTCCTCAGGACCAATGAGAGTGTGGGTGAAAAAAACTATTATTAAGTGAAGTGATTATTAAAATGTGTTGCACACGCTAAGGTGCTATACGTGTGTGGAGGGGGGTTCCCTCCGCTTTACTGTACACAAAACATAGAGGACGAAGACAGACGTACATGGTAAAGTCAGGTAAGTATTTTATACCAAAAACACAACGCACTGCCGGCAAGTTAAAGGTGTGTGAACGACCTCTACCGGCGGTATTCTAACGTGGCCATGAAATTATATGGCGACAGTGAGATATAAGGCGTTACTAAGCGAAGTGAAAGTGGTGGACTAAACAGCGGAAGATAGTCAATGAGTGAGAATCAAGCATAGGTAATTCTGTTTCCTCACACATGCTATTTGCTGTTAAAGCCTCAAAGGTCACCAGGCAGGGAAGAGCGGACCCTAAAAGTTTTTAGGGAGGCAGGGATTAGAACCTGTTGGGAGAGAAGGTAGCTTACCTATTTCGACGTGAAGGTTGTATCTCAGTACTTACGAGATTACCGGCCTCCGTGCTCCATGAACCTATAGTCCTGCTGCGGTGTCCCGAGTGAGTGGAGATCAGGAGCGTTCTGATATTTATACTCGTTCAGGAAGGGCGGTACCTGCAGAGGGGTGGAGCAAGGGGCGTAGCTGCGCATGTAGAGTGATCAGTGTCAAGTGCTCATGGGCTACGCATGCGCAGAAGTGTATAATTGTTTACATTTGGAAAGAGTAGCACAGAGGGACTACAGAAAGGGACAGGGCCACGAGTCCAGACGGGAACAGGGCTCAGCAATTCAATGAATTCCATGGTATGGAATCATTAAGTCCAGTCAAGTGGGTGGAAAGGCGGTAAATCCACCGTTGTTCTTTTGTGTGAAGAGTTCTCTCATCGCAGTTGTCGAATTTCTCGATGACTGTCCACGAAAAATCGTTAGGAGTATGGTTGTGCGACAGGAAATGTTCTGTTAATTTACTGATATTCTTGCCACACCTCATGGTGCTCCTGTGTTCGGTCATTCTTGTCCTTACTTTTCTGGTCGTCATCCCGACGTATCTTAGGCCGCAATGGCATGTTATTAAGTACACCAAGTTAGCAGAATTGCAATTGGTGAACTGCCGTTGCGTCCAAACTTTGCCATCTTCGAGATTGAGTGTTTTGGATGGAGTGGTCAGATGGCAGACACTGCAATTGTTGCAAGGTTGATGTCCAGTTAGTTTGGGCAGCCCCCACGCATTGAGGATAGTGTTGCCTGAGGGACTTTGGTTTTTTCTGGGTCTTGTCGAGACCAACTGGTCCCTTAAGTTTTTAGCTCTCTTAAAGGCAAAGCGAGGGAGGTCCCACTTCCTGGTGCCAGAATTGATTATTTTCCAGTTCTTCTTGATAATGCTGGACACCTGATTAGAGGCCGTGTTGTACGTTGTAACACAGGTCATCACAGGAGGTTCCGTTGGTTTCGGTATGGTTTCCAGGAGTGCATCCCTGTTCAGGTTGCGTGCCCTTTTACAGGTTTTAGAGATGATTCTCGTTGGATAACCACGGTCTTCCAGTTTATGGACTAAGGCTCCGGACTGTGACTTGTAGTCTTGAATGTTACTACAGTTGCGCCTTATTCTTAAAAATTGGCCAAACGGGAGGTTTTCTCTGAGAGGCCTGGGGTGGAAACTGTCAAAGCGCAGCAAGGAGTTACGTGAGGTGGGCTTGTAGTAGGTGGTAGTGGTTAAGCCATTGTTCTGTGCTTTAATGTTAAGGTCCAGGAAAGCCAATTCAGTGGGGCTGCTCGTGCATGTGAAGCGCAGATAAGCATCCCGATCGTTAATCCACGTCAAGAAATGCTTCAGGGTGTCTTCATTACCCTCCCAGATAATGAAGATGTCGTCAATGTAACGACGCCAGGTGATTATGTTGGCCGAGTATGTATTAGTGGGAGACTCGATGTGGCTACGTTCGAAGTGGTGAACGTACAGTCCGGCCACGCTCGGGGCAAAAACACTCCCCATCGAGGTTCCATTGGTCTGGAGGTAGAATTTTCCTTCATACTCGAAGTAGTTATCCTTAAGAGCCAGTGCCGCACACTCAAGAATGAATTTTCGTGGGGTGCGATGTTGCCAAGTGGTTTCCATTAGGACATCGTGTAATACTTGCAAAGTAGCATCCTGGGGTAAGCTTGTGTATAAGCTTTCAATATCCAGTCCGACCAGGAGTTGAGATTCGGGATTGAATGCCATATCTTTAATGACATTTAGTAGATGTTTAGTATCCTGGATGTAGGATGGTGTTTTTTGTACAAGGGGATTGAGGAAAAAATCGCAGAAGCGTGAGAGTGGTTCGAGCAGAGATTGGATGCCCGACACTATGGGTCTCCCTGGTGGCGGATTTTTACCCTTATGTACCTTAGGTAAGGTGTAAAAATACGGTACCCTCGCGTTCTTGGTGCAAAGATAATCGCCCTCCTGTTTGGAGATGTGTTCTGCATCAACAGCCTCTTTGACGATTCGGTTGATTTTCAATTGGAGTTCCTCAGTGGGGTCTTTGTTCAGGAGCTTATAGTTCCGAGTGTCACTCAATAAACGGCAGCATTCCTTGTCGTAGTCACACTTGTTCATGACCACAATCCCTCCTCCTTTGTCCGCAGGTTTTATAATGCGGGTTGAGTCACTTTGTAGATGTTTGATGATCTCGCGTTCTTGAAAGGAGAAGTTGTTGAACTTGTTCCCAGGTTGTAATTTCTCAATTTCTGCATAGACGGCATTTTCAAAAGTGATAATTTCCACAGGTATGCTTGTCGGTGGCGGAGTGAAGGTGGATTTCGCTTTCAAACCGGTTTCGTTTATGTTTTCCTGATTATCATCCTGTTTTTCTTGCTTTTCAAAAAATGCTTTCAGTTTTAATTTGCGGAAAAACTCAGCAAGCTCCACATGAAGTTTGAACGTGTCGAGTCTCGTGGTAGGAACAAAGGAGAGGCCTTTATTGAGGACGGCAGTTTCCTCGTTGGTTAGGGGTATGTCTGAGATGTTGAACACCAAAGGGTTGTCCACTCGGGGTTCGGTTACTTGCTGGTCCCCGCTTGTTCTCGGGATTTGTTCCGGGTGTTCGAACTGACCGGGTCTTCTTCCGTTTCCCAATGTACCCGTTGTCCGGGATTTCTTCTCTTGCCGCGTGATCTGCGGCCCTGGCCTAAAAAAGGATACCGTTGATTCTGGTTGTTCTGAAAGTATGGCATCTGTCCTGGGGCGTACATTGGAGGGTATCCAAAATATGGAGGAACGGGGCCAAAAGGTGGAGGGCCGAAATTATGATGTTGTGGAGGTCCTTGCCACGGTTGTGGCCAATTTTGGCCTCTACGTCCCCTTCCTCTTGTGTTGTTCGAGCCCGTACTGGACCCACTTGAGACGGAGCTGTTGTCATCAGAGTTATCTTGCCCTTTAGTCTGTGCAGTGTAATCGTCATCGGCATAGGGGTATGTTTTCGAGTAACTGAACCTTTTCAGGTCCTTTTCAAACTTTTTCATTTTAGTTTGTGTTAAGTATTCATTGTACTCAGAAATCTCTCGGTTCTGGTCCTCAAGTTTTTTCTTGTAACCAGTAAGAGTGGTCTTGAAATGTGTCTCTGATGCCTGGATTTCTATGACTATGGAGTCAGATAGGCGTTTAGCAGTCTTAATGATGAGTACCAACCAGTCTCTGGTACAGTGCCACGCTATTTGGGCCCAGTCCTTCCTGAAGGTAACGTCATCCAGGAAGATCCTGGGGGCGTTGGTAACTAGCAGTCCCCTTGGTGCTGTATTGGTTCACTTTTAAAACTCTCTGCAAGCGCATTGGCAGGACGCGCTCACCGGATAAGGAGAAACCCGTCTTGAACCCGACTCGACGCCGGACCTCGCCGCACCCGCTCCGCGGGTGCCGCATCGCCGGAGGCTGTGAGGGTCATCTGCTTTGGACTCCACGGGGGAAGCTTGCCGTTTGCATCTTGGCTGAGGGCTGCAGGGCTGCGAGCGTCAGGGACTCCGTGACCCAGGAGTCCCTGCTAGACCGTCTACCACTTCCGGTCCGCTCTCCCTGGCGGCCCGCCCACCGCCCACCTGAGGGCTTCTTAAACCCGTAGCCTCAACATCATCAGTGGGACACTTTTAAAACTCTCTGCAAGCGCATTGGCAGGACGCGCTCACCGGATAAGGAGAAACCCGTCTTGAACCCGACTCGACGCCGGACCTCGCCGCACCCGCTCCGCGGGTGCCGCATCGCCGGAGGCTGTGAGGGTCATCTGCTTTGGACTCCACGGGGGAAGCTTGCCGTTTGCATCTTGGCTGAGGGCTGCAGGGCTGCGAGCGTCAGGGACTCCGTGACCCAGGAGTCCCTGCTAGACCGTCTACCACTTCCGGTCCGCTCTCCCTGGCGGCCCGCCCACCGCCCACCTGAGGGCTTCTTAAACCCCTAGCCTCAACATCATCAGTGGGACACTTTTAAAACTCTCTGCAAGCGCATTGGCAGGACGCGCTCACCGGATAAGGAGAAACCCGTCTTGAACCCGACTCGACGCCGGACCTCGCCGCACCCGCTCCGCGGGTGCCGCATCGCCGGAGGCTGTGAGGGTCATCTGCTTTGGACTCCACGGGGGAAGCTTGCCGTTTGCATCTTGGCTGAGGGCTGCAGGGCTGCGAGCGTCAGGGACTCCGTGACCCAGGAGTCCCTGCTAGACCGTCTACCACTTCCGGTCCGCTCTCCCTGGCGGCCCGCCCACCGCCCACCGCCCACCTGAGGGCTTCTTAAACCCCTAGCCTCAACATCATCAGTGGGACACTTTTAAAACTCTCTGCAAGCGCATTGGCAGGACGCGCTCACCGGATAAGGAGAAACCCGTCTTGAACCCGACTCGACGCCGGACCTCGCCGCACCCGCTCCGCGGGTGCCGCATCGCCGGAGGCTGTGAGGGTCATCTGCTTTGGACTCCACGGGGGAAGCTTGCCGTTTGCATCTTGGCTGAGGGCTGCAGGGCTGCGAGCGTCAGGGACTCCGTGACCCAGGAGTCCCTGCTAGACCGTCTACCACTTCCGGTCCGCTCTCCCTGGCGGCCCGCCCACCGCCCCCAACGCTGGTATAATTAGGCCCATCCCTCCCGCAGCGCGGGACGCAGCCCGGAGCAAAGACCGGGCTAAGAGCGGGCCGTTTGAGGCCGTTCGAGGTCTGAGCGGTCTGGTCTGGGCCCCTTCTCTTACACCCTCGTCTCGCATCCTGGGTTCTGTGTTTGCCTATTCTTGTTGCCCGGGTTGCTAGCCATAGTTAGTCCACATGTGTACCCGCGTTACACGTAATAGGGCGGCCAAGGGAGGGTTGGTCCACAACGGGCCTATGGACGACTTCATTACGCGGACAAGCAAGGCGATAGATCATGAAATCAATAAATTGCAAACTAGAGTGTCCCTTGACTTGGAAGCGGCTAGGAAGCTGTCACTCGAATTTGCTTCCCATAAGAAATCCTCCCTTGGACACATAGCTACTGCTATTTCCCCTAATCGCACTTGCATTCGGGAGGGCGTTATAGCGTTGGTTGATGTTCACGATATGCCTGTTCTGCCCATCCCCTCTCCACCTCTAGGTTTACCTGCTCTGCCTGACGGCCCGCCCATTGTTGAGGGTAGCCCTCTTGTTCCCCCCATTTCTTCCCCACAATCCTTTGATACATCTCTGGCCTCCACCTCATATGGCGGCCTCGATAACATCCCGGTGAATTCCAATAAGAGAAAACGTTCCCCCAGTCCAACCTCCCCACGGAAAAAAATGCCAATGCAGGGGGCCAATCTGTCCACCATTGATAATACAATAGCTGATGCCAGTCCGGTTACGTCTTTCCCCTCCCCATTGGTTCCTTGTGGCGAAAATATCGTGGGGCAAGTCCCTTTAGATCCTGGAAGCACCCTACCACCTGAGAGATCAGACCCGGGTTGGACTAATCAAGAAGGGAGGGAGAGGGAATTTATAGGAGTGGTTTGGGAGTCTCTAAAAAATCTTCTATCTCCCCTGGATTTAAGGCTTTCTCGTATAGAGAACAATCTCCTTGAGATGGAGAAAAGCATTATCGCCTTGGCCACTCTTGGCCTGAGAGGCCTTGAACGCCAGGGTCTGATTGATAGTAACATGGTTACACAGGTTCCTACCCCACCTCCCACAGCTATCCCTGGTTTGCCCCCTAATCCCACTGTGCCCTGCCCTACCCACCCTATTCCCAAACCCCGCACCAGGAGTCTCATTACTGTAAATCCGCCCCCCCAGGCCAGGGCTAACACCTTAAATGCTCCAGCAACACAATCTCATATTGGCACTACATCAGCTGCACCGAGAGTTCAGAACTCAGTTAGCTCCAGTTCCCGCCCTGTCCAGGCCCTTCGGAACAACAATACACCAGCTGCACCGAGAGTTCAGAACTCAGTTAGCTCCAGTTCCCGCCCTGCCCAGGCCCCTCGGAACAACACTACACCAGCTGCACTGAGAGTTCAGAACTCAGTTAGCTCTAGTTCCCGTCCTGTCCAGGCCCCCCGGAACAAACCCCCTACTCATTCTGCTGGGGGTCCTTATACCAGGAGTAATTTTCGAGGAGGTTACATCGACCTTCCTCCTGAAGCAAATGATTATATGGTGGTTTTGACGGGTGTCCCGGAATTAGAGAATGGCCAATACGAAGACCAGCATTCCCTACGCAATAAAGTTATGCATTGGCTTAATACTTATAGACCTATCCCCAATGGTAGGAGGAGTAGAGTCTTAACGACACGAAGAGTTCCGTGGGTGGGTACCACGAGGAAATCGACCCCCGGTGACTGTATAGTCGTAACCTTTGATGATGTGTATACGGCCAAACATATCTGGTCTCCTGGGAATCAAGACTGGGGTTCCTCTATTGCTCCGAGGCCTTTGTCATTCTTTTATCCCCCCCGTGCTGTATGCCCGCAAGGGGGTTTTTGGCCTACAGTCCCCCAACAGCCTAGTTGGGGATACCCTCCCACTGTGTATAATCCAAACAGTGGCTGGCTTGGAACTGTAACTTCAAATAGGTTTGGCAGCCTGGAGGATGTCGACTGACTCCTAACGCCCCCAGCAACAGCACTACCAAGTAATCCCAATGGCCTTACACTGGAGGCGGGGAGATCGTCCTTGGCGACTACCGTGGGTGTGATTAGTACTTCCCCTCCGACTCAGTCCTCAACTCAGGTCCCCTTTATACAGGATCTGGTGCACCTTCCCTCAGCTGTTTGTTCTCCTATTACTCCCCTAGCCTCAAACCTGACTGCACCCGATGCCTCGTCACCTGCAGCTCCTCTCCAATCTTCCAGGGTCGATGATATCCATGTCATCTCTCCAGTTTCTGAGCCACAGTCTGGTAAGACCTTGGCAGGTGTTCCCCAGCTTAAAATCCTAAGCTGGAATGTGGCAGGGCTTGCCCGGAACTTTGACAAACCTGATTGGATTTCTTTCATGGAGCCTTTTGGGATCTGCCTCCTACAAGAAACTTGGTGCCTGGAGCCCGTGCACAGGGTCGGCTTCACCACCTACTCTGTGCCGGCCTCCAGGTCCAAAGGCAGTAAAGGCCGTCCTTCTGGTGGCCTTCTCATCTGGGTTAGTGTATCGTTGGGGCTCACAGTAAAACATATAAATTCCCCATCCCCAGATCTTTTGAGACTCACTATCCAATGCCCGGGGGGCAAGACTCTAGAGCTTTTTAACCTGTACTTCAGGGGGGCCAGGGCGGGGAACTCGAGCCCCTTGTCTTTAACTGGAGTTGAAGAGGAGCTAACTGGCTGCAACATTGACTCCTTCATTATTCTGGCCGGGGATTTTAATTGTTGTTTCGAGCCTCTGGCCAGTGATGACATTTTGGACACATGGGAGGACGATGCCAAGAGAGGCATTCCCTTGCTTGCTCTTGACCCCATTAAGAAATGGACACAGAATGCCATTGATATTAACGCACTTTGCTTGGAATACGCCCTCAGAGCCACTAATGGCCGTTGCAAGTCAGATACTGGGGGTGCGCACACATTCAACAGGATTGGACACACCTCCAGAATTGATTACGTGCTGTTAAACTACAACCTGTGGGAATATGTCCTTGATATGGTTGTTCAACAATCCACGGATAGTGACCACAATCCTTTGGTCCTCTCGCTTGCTCTCCCGTGGGACCCAGGGGCCACAGCATTATCCCGGCTAACTTGGAAATCATCCCATGAAGTTGTTCCATCTAACTGCGGGAGGCGATTGAAGTGGGCTAAGGTTGCTTCTGATGTTACAAGAATGGCCCAAGTAAAGTCCATAATGATGGAAGCTAAGTGTATCGTAGGCACGTTGGACTCTGACACCCCTATCCTCGTGCCATTTGTGGAGACCATTGTATCACTTAGTAATCTTTTCTTGGTTCCTGAGGGGAGGGGGGGGTCCAAGCGGAGAAACGAGACTAGGGGTAGAGATCAATGGTACTCCCACGCTTGCCGTCAAGCAAAAAGTGAGCTAATCCTGGCGGTCAGTGCTAAAGACCCGGCTTTGATTTCACTAGCTAGGAAAAACTACAAGAAGATCCAAGCTGTGGCAAAGGTCACGCACGAAACTAACTTCTGGAGTGATTTAATGGAGGCTGGCTCTAGAAAGGACTCAAGGGCTTTCTGGGCTCTGATTAGAGGCAGGGACAGGCCTGTTGACTCCCTGCTAACATGTAATATCACAGGGGAAGTTTGGTTGGCCCACTTTTCTAAACTCTACTCTAACTCCTTGGGGGTTTTGGGTCCAAGTAGGGGTACTAGTCATATAGTGTCAGATAATAGCTCTCATCCTGGCCCCACTTTTTCATCTAGGGAGGTGGAAATAGCAATCAGGTGTATCGTCCCCAACAAGGCGGCAGGCCCAGATGGAGTCCCCGGTGACTTGCTTCGTAGCAACGTAGAGGTCTGGAGCCTATATATTGCTAAACTCCTGAATGAGGCAATGGTGGGTGGCGGTTTCCCGGATTCTTGGAGGGGTGCGGAAGTCGTCCCCATTTTTAAAAAGGGCTGCAGGGACGACCCTGCCAACTACCGACCCATAAGTCTGCTTGATTCCACTCAGAAGGCAGCAGGGAAGGTAGTTTTGGGTAGGATCTTGCAGTGGGCCGAGGAAATGCAGGTTTTGTCTGACTTTCAGGCCGGTTTCAGATCCGGAACCGGTACGATTGAGCAGACATTCCGTTTCCTAATGCTTTATTGGAAAGTGGTCAAACTGGGCAAGGGCAGTCTGTATCTCGCTTTCATCGATTTACGGACTGCCTTTGACCTTGTTCCACGTAACCAACTGTGGGCTGTACTTGAGGGTATGGGTATGCCCGCGTACTTGTTGGCCTTAACTATCAAATTCCATGAAAGCAACTTTGCCCAAATTAGATGGGGTCAGCAGGGCCAAAAAACATCTCGGATTCCTGTTGACAGGGGCGTCCGCCAGGGGTGTGTGCTAGCTCCCACTCTGTTTTCTCTATATCTAAACGGAGTGGTAGAGCACCTTCTCCAACTACCAGCAGATGCTCCCTCCCTGGCGGGCAGAAAGATACCAACGCTCCTGTTCGCAGACGATACCCTGTTGATTTCGAAATCCCCGAAGGGCCTCCAAACCCTGTTAACGAGGTTCCAGGGCTTTTGCGACGCAAGGGGCTTGGCTATTAACATCAGCAAAACCAAGTTCCTTGTGCTGAATCCCCCCAGGAAGACAGTCTACCCGCCATCTATAGACGCAGTACCTTTAGAAAGGGTCAGGGAATTCGATTACTTAGGAATCAGACTTTGCGATTCCATGTGTTGGAAGGCGCACCACCAAAAAACCATTTTGACACATAGGAGGGTTACGGGCGCCCTCCTAAAAGAACATCGCGCCTCACCCCTTAAACCCATCGGGGTGATACTCGACATCTACAAGGCAAAAGCTGTGAGTGCGGCATTGTACGGGGCTGAGTTGTGGGGTACCCAGAAATTTGATACCCTATCCCATCTGGAGAATAAGTTCCACAAAGACCTAATGCGGCTCCCCCACAGCTCTCCCACTCTACCCCTTCTACTTGATACAGGAACACGATCCATAGCCGATCAGGCCAAGTTACGTCCCCTCCTCTTGTGGGCCCGTATATGGAATGTCCCTGAACTTTCAAGTTATGCGGATGCACTAAGCGAACTTCTTTCAACCCCGGGTTGGTATAAGATCGGTTGGCTCCTTGGAGTAAAGCGCCTCCTTTGTGACTTAGGCCTGGATGACGCTTGGGCCAGTAGATCTTCACCACCTAAACAGCTGTTAAAGAAAATATTCTGGTCGTGGGTGGATAACGAGAGAGTGTCCCAACCGAATCTGTGCAGATCAGCTGAGGAGTTTTTGGCTATCAAATGCCGTCCCTTCAGAGAACCCTACCTTGATGTGATTTTGAATCCAGCAGATAGGGCGTTGTATTTTAAATTTAGGGCTGGGGTTTTGCCCTTAGGCACAAGGACAGCTAAATGGAAACCACCATGGCAAACCATAGAAACTTGCCCTTTCTGCACAACCAGGGATGAATCCATTCCCCATTTGTTGTTCGAATGCCCAGCCTACGCTGCTCCCCGTCGCAGGTGGTTGAAACCGCTCTGCGCGAGGCTGGGCACTCGGTCACACTTGGAGGCCCTACAGCTGTTAAGATCAGACCCTCAACCACTGTTTGCTTGTGGCCTGGCAAAATTCCTGGGGTGGGCTTGGAGGATAAGAACCGCGAGGAGAATGATCCTCCAGTAAGGATGCCAACCTACATTCCAGTGGCCCGGTTGTTTTTTGTATGTGTCCCTTCCCCATTATTCCTATTTGAAGTTGATAATTATGTACTTGCACAAATGCTTCTAGAATGGATGTTATCTACTATGTTGTATATTTTTAGCGCCCTTTTTGAGATTTTGTCAGTTTTGATGTACAACTGTTTTTATGCTCACATTGATTTTTACTGTAATGCTTTTATGAAATGAAACATTTCGTATTGGTTCGCAGATATTGTGCGAGGACGATGCCATGTAGGATCGTGCGAATCCGGTTCCGTTTTTTCTCAGTGAGAGCGTCCCAATCTGAAGTCTGTGCTACGGTAGAAGCTGTAGAGAAATCTGCCTGGAGTGAAGGGTCTGAGAGGATTTCACTGATGTCATCCTCTGTGTAGGTTAGGCCAAAGTTTTGCGCCATGATGTTAAGGTGTCAATATATCTCTCGCAGCTGTGCGCTGCCAAATATCAGCAAATCAAAACGGAGAGAGAGGACTAGATAAGCCAGTCCGAATCCCCAAATTAATATGTAATTATCAAAAAAGGACTAGCTAGGTTGTGTTTATAAAGGGAGACTCAGTATGTATGATGGCAAACCATTTGGTTTGGTTGTTAAACCCTCACCCACCGACCTAGTCGGTGGCATGCTTCATCATCGGGCCCACCACAGTGACGCCGAATGCGTCCCGGGTGTGCTTCGACTCCAGATTACTGAGGAGCTGGTATACTTCTCTGAGTGTGCTGTGAGGGGGTGTATAAGAAAGTGATTTAAAAGCTATGCTGTAGGTCCCAGTGCCCGAGGGTATATAGAACTTTAATAGCTGGGCCCACGCTAGCGTATAAAAAGGCAAGTGGACGCGGTGGAGCGAATTATGAACTCCTGCGTCCTATGTGGTCGACATGTTTCAGCCAGGCCTTTTCTTGTTATAAAACTGGCTTTCCTCAGGACCAATGAGAGTGTGGGTGAAAAAAACTATTATTAAGTGAAGTGATTATTAAAATGTGTTGCACACGCTAAGGTGCTATACGTGTGTGGAGGGGGGTTCCCTCCGCTTTACTGTACACAAAACATAGAGGACGAAGACAGACGTACATGGTAAAGTCAGGTAAGTATTTTATACCAAAAACACAACGCACTGCCGGCAAGTTAAAGGTGTGTGAACGACCTCTACCGGCGGGATTCTAACGTGGCCATGAAATTATATGGCGACAGTGAGATATAAGGCGTTACTAAGCGAAGTGAAAGTGGTGGACTAAACAGCGGAAGATAGTCAATGAGTGAGAATCAAGCATAGGTAATTCTGTTTCCTCACACATGCTATTTGCTGTTAAAGCCTCAAAGGTCACCAGGCAGGGAAGAGCGGACCCTAAAAGTTTTTAGGGAGGCAGGGATTAGAACCTGTTGGGAGAGAAGGTAGCTTACCTATTTCGACGTGAAGGTTGTATCTCAGTACTTACGAGATTACCGGCCTCCGTGCTCCATGAACCTATAGTCCTGCTGCGGTGTCCCGAGTGAGTGGAGATCAGGAGCGTTCTGATATTTATACTCGTTCAGGAAGGGCGGTACCTGCAGAGGGGTGGAGCAAGGGGCGTAGCTGCGCATGTAGAGTGATCAGTGTCAAGTGCTCATGGGCTACGCATGCGCAGAAGTGTATAATTGTTTACATTTGGAAAGAGTAGCACAGAGGGACTACAGAAAGGGACAGGGCCACGAGTCCAGACGGGAACAGGGCTCAGCAATTCAATGAATTCCATGGTATGGAATCATTAAGTCCAGTCAAGTGGGTGGAAAGGCGGTAAATCCACCGTTGTTCTTTTGTGTGAAGAGTTCTCTCATCGCAGTTGTCGAATTTCTCGATGACTGTCCACGAAAAATCGTTAGGAGTATGGTTGTGCGACAGGAAATGTTCTGTTAATTTACTGATATTCTTGCCACACCTCATGGTGCTCCTGTGTTCGGTCATTCTTGTCCTTACTTTTCTGGTCGTCATCCCGACGTATCTTAGGCCGCAATGGCATGTTATTAAGTACACCAAGTTAGCAGAATTGCAATTGGTGAACTGCCGTTGCGTCCAAACTTTGCCATCTTCGAGATTGAGTGTTTTGGATGGAGTGGTCAGATGGCAGACACTGCAATTGTTGCAAGGTTGATGTCCAGTTAGTTTGGGCAGCCCCCACGCATTGAGGATAGTGTTGCCTGAGGGACTTTGGTTTTTTCTGGGTCTTGTCGAGACCAACTGGTCCCTTAAGTTTTTAGCTCTCTTAAAGGCAAAGCGAGGGAGGTCCCACTTCCTGGTGCCAGAATTGATTATTTTCCAGTTCTTCTTGATAATGCTGGACACCTGATTAGAGGCCGTGTTGTACGTTGTAACACAGGTCATCACAGGAGGTTCCGTTGGTTTCGGTATGGTTTCCAGGAGTGCATCCCTGTTCAGGTTGCGTGCCCTTTTACAGGTTTTAGAGATGATTCTCGTTGGATAACCACGGTCTTCCAGTTTATGGACTAAGGCTCCGGACTGTGACTTGTAGTCTTGAATGTTACTACAGTTGCGCCTTATTCTTAAAAATTGGCCAAACGGGAGGTTTTCTCTGAGAGGCCTGGGGTGGAAACTGTCAAAGCGCAGCAAGGAGTTACGTGAGGTGGGCTTGTAGTAGGTGGTAGTGGTTAAGCCATTGTTCTGTGCTTTAATGTTAAGGTCCAGGAAAGCCAATTCAGTGGGGCTGCTCGTGCATGTGAAGCGCAGATAAGCATCCCGATCGTTAATCCACGTCAAGAAATGCTTCAGGGTGTCTTCATTACCCTCCCAGATAATGAAGATGTCGTCAATGTAACGACGCCAGGTGATTATGTTGGCCGAGTATGGATTAGTGGGAGACTCGATGTGGCTACGTTCGAAGTGGTGAACGTACAGTCCGGCCACGCTCGGGGCAAAAACACTCCCCATCGAGGTTCCATTGGTCTGGAGGTAGAATTTTCCTTCATACTCGAAGTAGTTATCCTTAAGAGCCAGTGCCGCACACTCAAGAATGAATTTTCGTGGGGTGCGATGTTGCCAAGTGGTTTCCATTAGGACATCGTGTAATACTTGCAAAGTAGCATCCTGGGGTAAGCTTGTGTATAAGCTTTCAATATCCAGTCCGACCAGGAGTTGAGATTCGGGATTGAATGCCATATCTTTAATGACATTTAGTAGATGTTTAGTATCCTGGATGTAGGATGGTGTTTTTTGTACAAGGGGATTGAGGAAAAAATCGCAGAAGCGTGAGAGTGGTTCGAGCAGAGATTGGATGCCCGACACTATGGGTCTCCCTGGTGGCGGATTTTTACCCTTATGTACCTTAGGTAAGGTGTAAAAATACGGTACCCTCGCGTTCTTGGTGCAAAGATAATCGCCCTCCTGTTTGGAGATGTGTTCTGCATCAACAGCCTCTTTGACGATTCGGTTGATTTTCAATTGGAGTTCCTCAGTGGGGTCTTTGTTCAGGAGCTTATAGTTCCGAGTGTCACTCAATAAACGGCAGCATTCCTTGTCGTAGTCACACTTGTTCATGACCACAATCCCTCCTCCTTTGTCCGCAGGTTTTATAATGCGGGTTGAGTCACTTTGTAGATGTTTGATGATCTCGCGTTCTTGAAAGGAGAAGTTGTTGAACTTGTTCCCAGGTTGTAATTTCTCAATTTCTGCATAGACGGCATTTTCAAAAGTGATAATTTCCACAGGTATGCTTGTCGGTGGCGGAGTGAAGGTGGATTTCGCTTTCAAACCGGTTTCGTTTATGTTTTCCTGATTATCATCCTGTTTTTCTTGCTTTTCAAAAAATGCTTTCAGTTTTAATTTGCGGAAAAACTCAGCAAGCTCCACATGAAGTTTGAACGTGTCGAGTCTCGTGGTAGGAACAAAGGAGAGGCCTTTATTGAGGACGGCAGTTTCCTCGTTGGTTAGGGGTATGTCTGAGATGTTGAACACCAAAGGGTTGTCCACTCGGGGTTCGGTTACTTGCTGGTCCCCGCTTGTTCTCGGGATTTGTTCCGGGTGTTCGAACTGACCGGGTCTTCTTCCGTTTCCCAATGTACCCGTTGTCCGGGTTGACGTTACCTTCAGGAAGGACTGGGCCCAAATAGCGTGGCACTGTACCAGAGACTGGTTGGTACTCATCATTAAGACTGCTAAACGCCTATTTGACTCCATAGTCATAGAAATCCAGGCATCAGAGACACATTTCAAGACCACTCTTACTGGTTACAAGAAAAAACTTGAGGACCAGAACCGAGAGATTTCTGAGTACAATGAATACTTAACACAAACTAAAATGAAAAAGTTTGAAAAGGACCTGAAAAGGTTCAGTTACTCGAAAACATACCCCTATGCCGATGACGATTACACTGCACCGACTAAAGGGCAAGATAACTCTGATGACAACAGCTCCGTCTCAAGTGGGTCCAGTACGGGCTCAAACAACAGAAGAGGAAGGGGACGTAGAGGCCAAAATTGGCCACAACCGTGGCAAGGACCTCCACAACATCATAATTTCGGCCCTCCACCTTTTTGCCCCGTTCCTCCATATTTTGGATACCCTCCAATGTACGCCCCAGGACAGATGCCATACTTTCAGAACAACCAGAATCAACGGTATCCTTTTTTAGGCCAGGGCCGCAGATCACGCGGCAAGAGAAGAAATCCCGGACAACGGGTACATTGGGAAACGGAAGAAGACCCGGTCAGTTCGAACACCCGGAACAAATCCCGAGAACAAGCGGGGACCAGCAAGTAACCGAACCCCGAGTGGACAACCCTTTGGTGTTCAACATCTCAGACATACCCCTAACCAACGAGGAAACTGCCGTCCTCAATAAAGGCCTCTCCTTTGTTCCTACCACGAGACTCGACACGTTCAAACTTCATGTGGAGCTTGCTGAGTTTTTCCGCAAATTAAAACTGAAAGCATTTTTTGAAAAGCAAGAAAAACAGGATGATAATCAGGAAAACATAAACGAAGCCGGTTTGAAAGCGAAATCCACCTTCACTCCGCCACCGACAAGCATACCTGTGGAAATTATCACTTTTGAAAATGCCGTCTATGCAGAAATTGAGAAATTACAACCTGGGAACAAGTTCAACAACTTCTCCTTTCAAGAACGCGAGATCATCAAACATCTACAAAGTGACTCAACCCGCATTATAAAACCTGCGGACAAAGGAGGAGGGATTGTGGTCATGAACAAGTGTGACTACGACAAGGAATGCTGCCGTTTATTGAGTGACACTCGGAACTATAAGCTCCTGAACAAAGACCCCACTGAGGAACTCCAATTGAAAATCAACCGAATCGTCAAAGAGGCTGTTGATGCAGAACACATCTCCAAACAGGAGGGCGATTATCTTTGCACCAAGAACGCGAGGGTACCGTATTTTTACACCTTACCTAAGGTACATAAGGGTAAAAATCCGCCACCAGGGAGACCCATAGTGTCGGGCATCCAATCTCTGCTCGAACCACTCTCACGCTTCTGCGATTTTTTCCTCAATCCCCTTGTACAAAAAACACCATCCTACATCCAGGATACTAAACATCTACTAAATGTCATTAAAGATATGGCATTCAATCCCGAATCTCAACTCCTGGTCGGACTGGATATTGAAAGCTTATACACAAGCTTACCCCAGGATGCTACTTTGCAAGTATTACACGATGTCCTAATGGAAACCACTTGGCAACATCGCACCCCACGAAAATTCATTCTTGAGTGTGCAGCACTGGCTCTTAAGGATAACTACTTCGAGTATGAAGGAAAATTCTACCTCCAGACCAATGGAACCTCGATGGGGAGTGTTTTTGCCCCGAGCGTGGCCGGACTGTACGTTCACCACTTCGAACGTAGCCACATCGAGTCTCCCACTAATCCATACTCGGCCAACATAATCACCTGGCGTCGTTACATTGACGACATCTTCATTATCTGGGAGGGTAATGAAGACACCCTGAAGCATTTCTTGACGTGGATTAACGATCGGGATGCTTATCTGCGCTTCACATGCACGAGCAGCCCCACTGAATTGGCTTTCCTGGACCTTAACATTAAAGCACAGAACAATGGCTTAACCACTACCACCTACTACAAGCCCACCTCACGTAACTCCTTGCTGCGCTTTGACAGTTTCCACCCCAGGCCTCTCAGAGAAAACCTCCCGTTTGGCCAATTTTTAAGAATAAGGCGCAACTGTACTAACATTCAAGACTACAAGTCACAGTCCGGAGCCTTAGTCCATAAACTGGAAGACCGTGGTTATCCAACGAGAATCATCTCTAAAACCTGTAAAAGGGCACGCAACCTGAACAGGGATGCACTCCTGGAAACCATACCGAAACCAACGGAACCTCCTGTGATGACCTGTGTTACAACGTACAACACGGCCTCTAATCAGGTGTCCAGCATTATCAAGAAGAACTGGAAAATAATCAATTCTGGCACCAGGAAGTGGGACCTCCCTCGCTTTGCCTTTAAGAGAGCTAAAAACTTAAGGGACCAGTTGGTCTCGACAAGACCCAGAAAAAACCAAAGTCCCTCAGGCAACACTATCCTCAATGCGTGGGGGCTGCCCAAACTAACTGGACATCAACCTTGCAACAATTGCAGTGTCTGCCATCTGACCACTCCATCCAAAACACTCAATCTCGAAGATGGCAAAGTTTGGACGCAACGGCAGTTCACCAATTGCAATTCTGCTAACTTGGTGTACTTAATAACATGCCATTGCGGCCTAAGATACGTCGGGATGACGACCAGAAAAGTAAGGACAAGAATGACCGAACACAGGAGCACCATGAGGTGTGGCAAGAATATCAGTAAATTAACAGAACATTTCCTGTCGCACAACCATACTCCTAACGATTTTTCGTGGACAGTCATCGAGAAATTCGACAACTGCGATGAGAGAACTCTTCACACAAAAGAACAACGGTGGATTTACCGCCTTTCCACCCACTTGACTGGACTTAATGATTCCATACCATGGAATTCATTGAATTGCTGAGCCCTGTTCCCGTCTGGACTCGTGGCCCTGTCCCTTTCTGTAGTCCCTCTGTGCTACTCTTTCCAAATGTAAACAATTATACACTTCTGCGCATGCGTAGCCCATGAGCACTTGACACTGATCACTCTACATGCGCAGCTACGCCCCTTGCTCCACCCCTCTGCAGGTACCGCCCTTCCTGAACGAGTATAAATATCAGAACGCTCCTGATCTCCACTCACTCGGGACACCGCAGCAGGACTATAGGTTCATGGAGCACGGAGGCCGGTAATCTCGTAAGTACTGAGATACAACCTTCACGTCGAAATAGGTAAGCTACCTTCTCTCCCAACAGGTTCTAATCCCTGCCTCCCTAAAAACTTTTAGGGTCCGCTCTTCCCTGCCTGGTGACCTTTGAGGCTTTAACAGCAAATAGCATGTGTGAGGAAACAGAATTACCTATGCTTGATTCTCACTCATTGACTATCTTCCGCTGTTTAGTCCACCACTTTCACTTCGCTTAGTAACGCCTTATATCTCACTGTCGCCATATAATTTCATGGCCACGTTAGAATCCCGCCGGTAGAGGTCGTTCACACACCTTTAACTTGCCGGCAGTGCGTTGTGTTTTTGGTATAAAATACTTACCTGACTTTACCATGTACGTCTGTCTTCGTCCTCTATGTTTTGTGTACAGTAAAGCGGAGGGAACCCCCCTCCACACACGTATAGCACCTTAGCGTGTGCAACACATTTTAATAATCACTTCACTTAATAATAGTTTTTTTCACCCACACTCTCATTGGTCCTGAGGAAAGCCAGTTTTATAACAAGAAAAGGCCTGGCTGAAACATGTCGACCACATAGGACGCAGGAGTTCATAATTCGCTCCACCGCGTCCACTTGCCTTTTTATACGCTAGCGTGGGCCCAGCTATTAAAGTTCTATATACCCTCGGGCACTGGGACCTACAGCATAGCTTTTAAATCACTTTCTTATACACCCCCTCACAGCACACTCAGAGAAGTATACCAGCTCCTCAGTAATCTGGAGTCGAAGCACACCCGGGACGCATTCGGCGTCACTGTGGTGGGCCCGATGATGAAGCATGCCACCGACTAGGTCGGTGGGTGAGGGTTTAACAACCAAACCAAATGGTTTGCCATCATACATACTGAGTCTCCCTTTATAAACACAACCTAGCTAGTCCTTTTTTGATAATTACATATTAATTTGGGGATTCGGACTGGCTTATCTAGTCCTCTCTCTCCGTTTTGATTTGCTGATATTTGGCAGCGCACAGCTGCGAGAGATATATTGACACCTTAACATCATGGCGCAAAACTTTGGCCTAACCTACACAGAGGATGACATCAGTGAAATCCTCTCAGACCCTTCACTCCAGGCAGATTTCTCTACAGCTTCTACCGTAGCACAGACTTCAGATTGGGACGCTCTCACTGAGAAAAAACGGAACCGGATTCGCACGATCCTACATGGCATCGTCCTCGCACAATATCTGCGAACCAATACAGCACCAAGGGGACTGCTAGTTACCAACGCCCCCAGGATCTTCCTGGATGACGTTACCTTCAGGAAGGACTGGGCCCAAATAGCGTGGCACTGTACCAGAGACTGGTTGGTACTCATCATTAAGACTGCTAAACGCCTATCTGACTCCATAGTCATAGAAATCCAGGCATCAGAGACACATTTCAAGACCACTCTTACTGGTTACAAGAAAAAACTTGAGGACCAGAACCGAGAGATTTCTGAGTACAATGAATACTTAACACAAACTAAAATGAAAAAGTTTGAAAAGGACCTGAAAAGGTTCAGTTACTCGAAAACATACCCCTATGCCGATGACGATTACACTGCACCGACTAAAGGGCAAGATAACTCTGATGACAACAGCTCCGTCTCAAGTGGGTCCAGTACGGGCTCGAACAACACAAGAGGAAGGGGACGTAGAGGCCAAAATTGGCCACAACCGTGGCAAGGACCTCCACAACATCATAATTTCGGCCCTCCACCTTTTGGCCCCGTTCCTCCATATTTTGGATACCCTCCAATGTACGCCCCAGGACAGATGCCATACTTTCAGAACAACCAGAATCAACTGTATCCTTTTTTAGGCCAGGGCCGCAGATCACGCGGCAAGAGAAGAAATCCCGGACAACGGGTACATTGGGAAACGGAAGAAGACCCGGTCAGTTCGAACACCCGGAACAAATCCCGAGAACAAGCGGGGACCAGCAAGTAACCGAACCCCGAGTGGACAACCCTTTGGTGTTCAACATCTCAGACATACCCCTAACCAACGAGGAAACTGCCGTCCTCAATAAAGGCCTCTCCTTTGTTCCTACCACGAGACTCGACACGTTCAAACTTCATGTGGAGCTTGCTGAGTTTTTCCGCAAATTAAAACTGAAAGCATTTTTTGAAAAGCAAGAAAAACAGGATGATAATCAGGAAAACATAAACGAAACCGGTTTGAAAGCGAAATCCACCTTCACTCCGCCACCGACAAGCATACCTGTGGAAATTATCACTTTTGAAAATGCCGTCTATGCAGAAATTGAGAAATTACAACCTGGGAACAAGTTCAACAACTTCTCCTTTCAAGAACGCGAGATCATCAAACATCTACAAAGTGACTCAACCCGCATTATAAAACCTGCGGACAAAGGAGGAGGGATTGTGGTCATGAACAAGTGTGACTACGACAAGGAATGCTGCCGTTTATTGAGTGACACTCGGAACTATAAGCTCCTGAACAAAGACCCCACTGAGGAACTCCAATTGAAAATCAACCGAATCGTCAAAGAGGCTGTTGATGCAGAACACATCTCCAAACAGGAGGGCGATTATCTTTGCACCAAGAACGCGAGGGTACCGTATTTTTACACCTTACCTAAGGTACATAAGGGTAAAAATCCGCCACCAGGGAGACCCATAGTGTCGGGCATCCAATCTCTGCTCGAACCACTCTCACGCTTCTGCGATTTTTTCCTCAATCCCCTTGTACAAAAAACACCATCCTACATCCAGGATACTAAACATCTACTAAATGTCATTAAAGATATGGCATTCAATCCCGAATCTCAACTCCTGGTCGGACTGGATATTGAAAGCTTATACACAAGCTTACCCCAGGATGCTACTTTGCAAGTATTACACGATGTCCTAATGGAAACCACTTGGCAACATCGCACCCCACGAAAATTCATTCTTGAGTGTGCGGCACTGGCTCTTAAGGATAACTACTTCGAGTATGAAGGAAAATTCTACCTCCAGACCAATGGAACCTCGATGGGGAGTGTTTTTGCCCCGAGCGTGGCCGGACTGTACGTTCACCACTTCGAACGTAGCCACATCGAGTCTCCCACTAATCCATACTCGGCCAACATAATCACCTGGCGTCGTTACATTGACGACATCTTCATTATCTGGGAGGGTAATGAAGACACCCTGAAGCATTTCTTGACGTGGATTAACGATCGGGATGCTTATCTGCGCTTCACATGCACGAGCAGCCCCACTGAATTGGCTTTCCTGGACCTTAACATTAAAGCACAGAACAATGGCTTAACCACTACCACCTACTACAAGCCCACCTCACGTAACTCCTTGCTGCGCTTTGACAGTTTCCACCCCAGGCCTCTCAGAGAAAACCTCCCGTTTGGCCAATTTTTAAGAATAAGGCGCAACTGTAGTAACATTCAAGACTACAAGTCACAGTCCGGAGCCTTAGTCCATAAACTGGAAGACCGTGGTTATCCAACGAGAATCATCTCTAAAACCTGTAAAAGGGCACGCAACCTGAACAGGGATGCACTCCTGGAAACCATACCGAAACCAACGGAACCTCCTGTGATGACCTGTGTTACAACGTACAACACGGCCTCTAATCAGGTGTCCAGCATTATCAAGAAGAACTGGAAAATAATCAATTCTGGCACCAGGAAGTGGGACCTCCCTCGCTTTGCCTTTAAGAGAGCTAAAAACTTAAGGGACCAGTTGGTCTCGACAAGACCCAGAAAAAACCAAAGTCCCTCAGGCAACACTATCCTCAATGCGTGGGGGCTGCCCAAACTAACTGGACATCAACCTTGCAACAATTGCAGTGTCTGCCATCTGACCACTCCATCCAAAACACTCAATCTCGAAGATGGCAAAGTTTGGACGCAACGGCAGTTCACCAATTGCAATTCTGCTAACTTGGTGTACTTAATAACATGCCATTGCGGCCTAAGATACGTCGGGATGACGACCAGAAAAGTAAGGACAAGAATGACCGAACACAGGAGCACCATGAGGTGTGGCAAGAATATCAGTAAATTAACAGAACATTTCCTGTCGCACAACCATACTCCTAACGACTTTTCGTGGACAGTCATCGAGAAATTCGACAACTGCGATGAGAGAACTCTTCACACAAAAGAACAACGGTGGATTTACCGCCTTTCCACCCACTTGACTGGACTTAATGATTCCATACCATGGAATTCATTGAATTGCTGAGCCCTGTTCCCGTCTGGACTCGTGGCCCTGTCCCTTTCTGTAGTCCCTCTGTGCTTCTCTTTCCAAATGTAAACAATTATACACTTCTGCGCATGCGTAGCCCATGAGCACTTGACACTGATCACTCTACATGCGCAGCTACGCCCCTTGCTCCACCCCTCTGCAGGTACCGCCCTTCCTGAACGAGTATAAATATCAGAACGCTCCTGATCTCCACTCACTCGGGACACCGCAGCAGGACTATAGGTTCATGGAGCACGGAGGCCGGTAATCTCGTAAGTACTGAGATACAACCTTCACGTCGAAATAGGTAAGCTACCTTCTCTCCCAACAGGTTCTAATCCCTGCCTCCCTAAAAACTTTTAGGGTCCGCTCTTCCCTGCCTGGTGACCTTTGAGGCTTTAACAGCAAATAGCATGTGTGAGGAAACAGAATTACCTATGCTTGATTCTCACTCATTGACTATCTTCCGCTGTTTAGTCCACCACTTTCACTTCGCTTAGTAACGCCTTATATCTCACTGTCGCCATATAATTTCATGGCCACGTTAGAATCCCGCCGGTAGAGGTCGTTCACACACCTTTAACTTGCCGGCAGTGCGTTGTGTTTTTGGTATAAAATACTTACCTGACTTTACCATGTACGTCTGTCTTCGTCCTCTATGTTTTGTGTACAGTAAAGCGGAGGGAACCCCCCTCCACACACGTATAGCACCTTAGCGTGTGCAACACATTTTAATAATCACTTCACTTAATAATAGTTTTTTTCACCCACACTCTCATTGGTCCTGAGGAAAGCCAGTTTTATAACAAGAAAAGGCCTGGCTGAAACATGTCGACCACATAGGACGCAGGAGTTCATAATTCGCTCCACCGCGTCCACTTGCCTTTTTATACGCTAGCGTGGGCCCAGCTATTAAAGTTCTATATACCCTCGGGCACTGGGACCTACAGCATAGCTTTTAAATCACTTTCTTATACACCCCCTCACAGCACACTCAGAGAAGTATACCAGCTCCTCAGTAATCTGGAGTCGAAGCACACCCGGGACGCATTCGGCGTCACTGTGGTGGGCCCGAAGATGAAGCATGCCACCGACTAGGTCGGTGGGTGAGGGTTTAACAACCAAACCAAATGGTTTGCCATCATACGTACTGAGTCTCCCTTTATAAACACAACCTAGCTAGTCCTTTTTTGATAATTACATATTAATTTGGGGATTCGGACTGGCTTATCTAGTCCTCTCTCTCCGTTTTGATTTGCTGACAACACCAACTGTTGCATGGCTAAACACTTAAAAGGTCCCAAATGCAAGACCTATTGTCGATGCCAATGCTTGTTTTGTTTTCCAGCTCTCTCTGTCATGTTATGTTATGTTATGTTATTTTTACTTAGACCGCGCGCAGCTGCCCCAGCGAAGGGGCGTCCTGGCGCTTTGACAAGGCAAACACAACACAACACCAATAAGAGACAGGAAAGCCACGGGAACAAAATAGGAACTAAGCAAATAAGAAGGTCTTGATGGCACGTCTGAACTGAAGAAGATCATCAATAGCCCGGATATGAAGAGGAAGAGCGTTCCACCAGTTCCCCGCAAGCACTCGAAAAGAGCGACCACCAGCTCTACTGAGCCTGAAACGCGGAACCACAACCAGATTCTGACCCAGAGATCTGAGGGTTCACGAGGGTACATACGGTGTCAACAGATTCTCCAAGATTTGGGGAGACATACCCTTGAGGATTTTAAACGCAAGGCAAAGAACCTTAAATTTAATCCTCTGATTTACAGGGAGCCAGTGGAGAGAGTGCAGAGATTTAGAAACCGAGCACCGCCTAGGCAGACCTATCACCACTCTGGCTGCAGCATTTTGAACTCGCTGCAGCCGGGTAAGTTCTGACTGATTAATCCCGGCCAGAAGCGAGCTGGCATAATCCAGCCGGGACAACACTGATGCTTGAACCACCAGTTGTCTGGTGGGGGCATCAAAGAATTTAAGGATAGGTCTGAGTCCTCTAATGATGCCATAGCAAGAGGCCGCTACCTTCTTGGTGTGACAAATGAAACTAAGGGTCGGGTCAAGCCAGACCCCTAGGTTTTTTATCTCCGATACTGGAGAGGGGGTCACACCTAGTTCAGTAGGCCACCACTTGTCACCCCACAGCCCCACCTGCTTGCCGACCACCATCACCTCGGTCTTCTTGGTATTTAACTGGAGACAGTTGGAGTTCATCCAGTTGGCCACTGCCCGTAAACCGTCGCGGAACCTGGGAGCCTCCATGTCTGAGTCCCCACTCAACGTGACCGCCAGCTGCGTGTCATCTGCATATGAGACCATCGTCAAGCCCCATTGCTTGACGACCACAGCCAGCGGCCTCACGTAGAGATTAAATAGAGTGGGACTCAACGATGACCCCTGTGGGACCCCCAGGTCCAACGGATAGGGTTTGGACTTGCCGGGTGGAATCGCAACCTGGAATGACCTTTCCGCAAGAAAAGATCGAAACCAGTCTAGGGCGGAACCCGTGACGCCCACTTCCTCAAGTCGCTGAAGAAAAATCCTGTGCGAGACCGTGTCGAATGCGGCACTGAGATCTAATAGCAATAGTGCCGCCGTCAAGCACAGAACGCAGATGTTCGACCATAGAAAGTAGGGCCGTCTCCGTGCTGTGGCCTGCACGGAACCCATTCTGGGTAGGGTCAAGAATATTAGCCCTAGTAAGATGGTCTGCAAGGATGCCATTCACATGGGCCTCCGTAACCTTCGCCGCCCAAGGAAGCAACGAAGTGGGGCGTTAATTCTCAGGCTTCAGGGGGTCAAGGGTAGGCTTCTTCAGGATGGGTGTTACCACAGCCTGCTTCCACCTGATGGGAACTACACCTGAAGAAAGTGATAGATTAATCAAAGACAACACAGGAGTGCGGCAGAGCGATGACATGCTCTTAAGCTGAGCCGGTTTCAACGGATCGGCGGGAGATCCTGACTTGATTTTAAGGCTCAGGGAGTCAAAGCTGCTCTCTGCCCCAATGCCTGCAGCATAGGTTCTGTGTTGCTCAATTCTGCTTCCACTGATCCCTTTTCGCCACCATAGCTTAAAAAAAAAATATATATATATATATATATATATATATATATATATATATATATATATATATATATATATATATATATATATATATATATATATATATATATATATATATATATATATATATATATATATATATATATATGCCTTTCTAGTGATTTCGCCTTATGATGCACTTCGGGACATGTGGTTTCTTGAAACGTTTTTACTCTCCACTGGGCTCCACATATTTTCACAACAATTTAAGGTCCAAATTCATTCATGAGCCCTCAAGTGGGCCTCGGAGTGAACATACCGCCTTCACAATTATTGCCCCTGCTGTGCCCCTCGACTAGGATCCGTTCCATGTCCCAAGGCCCCATACTCATTTGCTGGGCGGTGCAGTCCTCCGCGCCTGGAACCGCTGCGATTCAAATATTTCCCAGAGTTGCCCTGAAGCAATATATATATATCTATATATATATTTAACACTCCCTGATGGGCTAAATCTGTCCACGGCATCCATCCCCCTGTTATTTCCCCTAACCTGATCCTTCCCTGCTTCCCCATGTTTTGCAGTCCGTAAATTATTATTAGCATTATTTTTTCACATATTTTTGAAGGACCCAGCAGCTTTCACTTTCTGCCAGGCAGGTGCTTTTTTAGAATCCTTTTTTGCAGAAGAGAACATTCATTTTCTTTAATATACCGCTTCAAATGGTTTCTGCCATCTTGGACCAGTAAATTAAAAAAATGAATAAAATGTCATCACCACATTATTCCGTTGGAGTGTGCATGTGCAGAGATACAAGAATGTGTCGTCACGCATTCATGCTCCTACTGAATGATGTGTCCGCATGAAGTCAGAACGGTAGGAAGTGATGTGCGCGATGCATCATTACATCTCTTCTCTTTCCTCTCTTTCTTTGCCAGTACTTTACTGCATCCACGAATAATCCATTTTTTCAAATAAACATTTTGCCTTTTACCCATGTTGTACAGCATTGGCAAAGCAGATAGATCACTAAGGCGAACCCCATTACCTTTGCCAATGCTTGCTGTGTGCTTACTGCTCTGTGGGCGTGTGCCCCTGCACGCACAAACAGCACATTACAGTTTGGCCACTTGAGACTACTTTCTTCGTGTGCAAATCGGAGCACCCGGTGGGAGATGAACAAGCACAGGAAACCAGTTTCCACAATTAAAGTGCCTGCATCTTAAATAATGCACAGGATGCCCTTGAGCTGGACAAAATAAAGGAATGTTTTCTTGTTCGGTGACTGCGGCCATAAAGGACCCGCGGGAAGAGAAAACTGGCAGAAGGAAAACACATCAAAACCTGCTTCTGTGGCATTTGCAAGATTCTGCTTCAGATGCCCATTCTGCAGCCAGTAGGCACTTTAAAGGGACAGACGTGATGGACGGCGAGAAGAGTCGTTCCGGATTGAATTGAATGTGGGGCACAGTGAAGGGCAGCAAAAGGAACAGCTGCACAGGCAGCCTTTAGAGGGTAGGCAGGAGCGACACCAAACACTGCAACATTCTTCAGGGGCAAAAAGGGTCATGGCAAAGTCTCTTTGTGTAAATCAACATGACAAAGTCCCTGCTTTTGAAGTGCTGTTGTTTTGTCAGTTTAACAGTGTGTCAGTATGTAAAGCACCAAATGCTTTTTTTTCTGCTTTATGAGGTATTCTACTTTTGTCTCTGTAATAAGTGACAAGGTTTTTCGCAAGGGAGTTGATTTTGGCTTTAAAGGTGTTGTGATGACCATGGCAATGCGGTCTTGTTTGAGAGTGTTGATGGTGTGAAGGATGGTAGCAGTAGCGGACCCCTTCCCCCAAGCGCCTTGAGACCCTTCCGGGTGAGTAGTGCGCTATACAAGTGTTATGATTGATTGATTGATTGATAGCCAGGATAGGGATTGGTCTGATCAAATACCACTGGGAATGTTGCCGTTGTAATAAGTTGATTCACTGAAGTGAAAGAGGGTTTTTCATCTCTTGGAGGAGAAAGATGTTGCAGGCGTGGTTAACGGGATGGATTGAATGTAGGTCAGTCCTGGTTAGAACTATTCTGTTATGCCCATGAACTCTCTTTATAATGTATGGTTCATTTTCTATTCTAGCTGCTGTTACTAATGTCTGTTCAGACTTATTTCTGGGATGATTTTCATGTCTTACCGGATTCCTTGCTCATTGCCAATTCTCTTTTTATTAATGAAGAGATGTGTTTTCTCTAAGACTACTTTTTTCCAAGGCCACTGTCTGATATTTCTCTACACTAGAAAATGCTGCATTCACTCCTTCATCCTACTGAGGATGGTGGGAGTAGTGGTGGCTGGTGGATTTCGAAAGGGGTGAGGCGTAAATTGTATACCCAATTATGATGAGTGAGCAAAGCAAGCCCGACATGCTAAAGGAGGGTGCAGAGGGGTGCTCCTCCGCTAGAATGTTTTTTGGAAAATGGATTATAATGGTGGATTTTACAGCACATATTTACTACACATTGTTGAAAAAGTAGATTCAAATATAGCGCTTCAAAGCAAAAGTGTGAAGAAAACATTAGAAACAACTTTAAAAAATTCCTGAATCCTAAAACTGGCCTACTTGCAAAATGACCTCCGAAACAAGCGCACCAAACTAAATATCAAGTCATCAAGACCCAGACAGGTGAAAAAGTTAGATGGCGAACAATATCGCATCAAAGTTTGTTTAGTTTGTAAAATATAACATTTATGTACAAGAAGGATCACTGACAGAATATCGAGGAGCAAAATATCGACCTGCCAAAAAATCGTGGAGAAAATATAGAAAGCCAGAATATTGAATTCCTATCTTCAAACAGGTAAGTACAAAAATATCGACTCCAAAATATCGATGTAAAAAATATAGACAGTCAAAATATCGAATTTTTTAAATGTCTTAAAAGTAATTTAAAATTAATATAATAATAAATATAATTAATTTAAAAATACTTAAAATACTTAAACTTAAAATTAACAAATAATTAATGTAACTTAAAAAATATATATTTTAATACATATATATATATAAATACATATTATTAACAAAACATATACAATATTTTCAACGTATGATAGCGAGAGGGTTAAATTTACTATTACCACTCCAGTGAGTGCAACAGTAGAGAAAACATTAGATAGCGTAGAGGTAAAAATTACTATTCCCACTCCAGAGAGTGCAACAGTAGGGAAAGCATTGGATAGCATAGGGATAAAAATTACCATTCCCACTCCAGTGAGTGCAACAGTAGGGAAAGCGTTGGATAGCGGGAGATTAAAAATTACTATTCCCACTCCAGTGAGTGCAACAGTAGGGAAAACATTGGATAGCGAAAGGGTAAAAATTACTATTCCCACTCCAGAGAGTGCAACAGTAGGGAAAGCATTGTATAGCGTAGGGGTAAAAACTTACTATTCCCACTCCAGAGAGTGCAACAGTAGGGAAAGCGTTGGATAGCGTAGGGATAAAAATTACTATTCCCACTCCAGTGAGTGCAACAGTAGGGAAAGCGTTGGATAGCGGGAGGGTAAAAATTACTATTCCCACTCCAATGAGTGCAACAGTAGGGAAAGCATTGGATAGCGGGAGAGTAAAAATTACTATTCCCACTCCAGAGAGTGCAACAGTACGGAAAACGTTGGATAGCGGGATATTAAAAATTACCATTCCCTCTTCAGTGAGCGCAACAGTAGGGAAAGCGTTGGATAGCGTAGGGGTAAAAATTACTATTCCCACTCCAGAGAGTGTAACAGTAGGGAAAGCGTTGGATGGCGTAGAGGTAAAAATTACTATTCCAACTCCAGAGAGTGCAACAGAAGGGAAAGCGTTGGATAGCATAGGGGTAAAAATTACTAATCCCACTCCAGTGAGTGCAACAGTAGGGAAAGCATTGGATAGCGGGAGGGTAAAAATTACTATTCCCACTCCAATGAGTGCAACAGTAGGGAAAGCATTGGATAGCGGGAGAGTAAAAATTACTATTCCCACTCCAGAGAGTGCAACAGTAAGGAAAGCGTTGGATAGCGTTGGGGTAAAAATTACTATTCCCACTCCAGAGAGTGCAACAGTAGGGAAAGCGTTGGATAGCGTAGGGGTCAAAATTACTATTCCCACTCCAGTGATGGCAACAGTGGAGAATTTGTTGGATAGCGGGAGGGTGAACATTACTATTCCCACTCCAATGAGTGCAACAGTAGGGAAAGCATTGGATAGCGGGAGAGTAAAAATTGCTATTCCCAGTCCAGAGAGTGCAACATTAGGGAAAGCGTTGGATAGCATAGGGGTAAAAATTACTATTCCCACTCCAGAGAGTGCAACAGTAGGGAAAGCGTTGGATAGCGTAGGGGTCAAAATTACTATTCCCACTCCAGTGATGGCAACAGTGGAGAATTTGTTGGATAGCGGGAGGGTAAACATTACTATTCCCACTCCAATGAGTGCAACAGTAGGGAAAGCATTGGATAGCGGGAGAGTAAAAATTGCTATTCCCAGTCCAGAGAGTGCAACATTAGGGAAAGCGTTGGATAGCATAGGGGTAAAAATTACTATTCCCACTCCAGAGAGTGCAACAGTAGGGAAAGCGTTGGATAGCGTAGGGGTCAATTCCCACTCCAGAGAGTGCAACAGTAGGGAAAGCGTTGGATAGCGTAGGGGTCAATTCCCACTCCAGTGAGTGCAACAGTAGGGAAAGTAAATACCTCATATATGAATTGCATTGAATTAAATATTAATGCCAATTACAAATAATATAAAATAATTAACAATTTTATATAATATATAAATTAATCATTTAAAAATACAAATGAAATTTAATAATTAAAAAAATTACCTACTAATGCAAATTATTTACCAATTAACACTAAATTATTTAACAATTAATAAAAAATTTGATATTACAACAAAAATAAGCAATAAATATATTTAAATATTTGATTATTTGTAATTCTATTACTTCCAACACTATTCCCCTATAAACACACAACCCACTACTGAAAAAAAATTAATAAAATTAACATAATTATCAATTAGTCAATTAACTAAAACTATTGACCAATTATATTTTAATTAATTACCAATTAATAATTAGTTAACAATTAATTCAAAATAAATACCAATCAATAAATTAACATATTTAATTAATTATATTTAAATTACTTCCCACCCTATTCCCCTATAAACCCACAACCGGCTGCAGATTTTTTTTTATTTAATTAACATAATTATCAATTAATCAATTAATTAAAATTAATTACCAATTATATTTTAATTAATTACCAATTAATAATTAATTACCAAGTAATTAAACATAAATACAAATAAATAAATTAACATGTTTAATTAATTATATTTAAATTACTTTCCACCCTGTTCCCCTATAAACCCACAACCCACTGCAGAAAATACATTAATTTAATTAACATAATTATCAATTAATCAATTAATTAAAATTAATTACCAATTATATTTTAATTAATAACCAATTAATAATGAATTACCAAATAATTCAACATGAATACCAATAAATAAATTAACATATTTAATTATTTATATTTAAATTACTTCCCACCCTATTCCCCTTTAAACCCACCACCCGCTACTAATTTATATTACGCAAAAATCAAATGCCTTAAAATTAATTAATTAAAATTAATTTTAAAATAAATATACACTTTTCACACATATAGTAACATAAAAAACACTTAAAAAAATGTATATTAACTTACTTACCTCAAATTCGATATTTTTGTTGTCTATATTCTGTCCATTCGATATTTTGTCCATTTTATATTTTGGAATCGACATTTATGCTGTTCTAGTCGATATTTTTGTAGTCTATATTCTGTCATTTCGATATTGTGTCCATTCTATATTTTTGAAGCGATATTACTGTAATTCGATATAAAAACTCGATCTTTTGACTGTACACCGTACAAGAAGTAAAAAGGTTATGTGAGAGTGACTAATCTTGAGGGCAATTGGCATTTCCAAATGGGTGGGTGAGTTCGGTGCAGCTGATAGAGAATTCAGTGGCCCCTTTGACCAGGAGCTGCAATAGAGCAGCATGTCTGGAGTCATGGCTAGCAGGGCCCAGAGCTGGCTAGTGAGAGAAGCGTACATAGAAAAGCATTGGGAGGAGGAAGTGGGATTTATAATGAACTTTATTGACAAGGGTTTGTCACCATTGACCATATCAAGTAAACTGTCAAGCTTTTCAAGTTTAGCCTGTGGTTCAGAGGAGTCCACTCCTCCCGCTTCCCTTCAAACAACCAAAACAGCGGTACTTAGGAGTTCATCAAGAAATTCCCACCACCAAATTAGGATGGCAGTGGGAACCCCAATGTATCTGCAGCAGACAGAAAGTCCGTACCCCACAGTTCTGCTGGGAGGTCCTTTTTTGCCGCCTTGCAGAACAAAGACACAGTGCAGCATTGCGGCGGTGCCTGATTACGAAAACCCTTTCTGGCTGTCTTTTTGCAGCGGTGATTCCGCCGCAAAAAGACAGACAGAGGCTGGATTCCGTGTCCAATTGCGGGCCCCTCTGTGTGGGGGGGGTGCACTGGGGATACCCATGGTACCCCCATACATCTCCATGCACAAGGTGGCAGGCACCGCGTGGTGCCTGCCACGTTGTGCAGGGAAATGCACAACATGGCCATTTGACATCGCAGTGGGTGCTGAAGCCAGCAGCATCCGCTGCAATGTTAAATTGCTGGATGCGACCGCCACGGTGGTGGTCACATTGTATTTAGGGGTACGAGACGGCCGCCATACAGGCGGGCGGTACTGATCCCGATACAATGTTGGGCGGGCTCAAGTTCACTCACCATCGTAATCAGCCCCTTAGATTTTACAGAAAGTCAGAGGGTATAAGGGGAAAGGGAGCCTGTAAGAGAGACAGGTGATTCTCGTCTACTTTGAGCATGGCGAAGGAAATGTGAAGAAGTAGAAAGTGAAACAGAACAAACAAATACATGAATAGCACAGAACTAAGAGCAACGAAGGGTGATAGAATCAATATACAACACACAAGGGTGCTACAACTCTGCGGTGGGTGATGCAATGATGAGCTTAACATCGAACAGGATACAGATGTCAAACCCCAGGACACCACCGAGTCTGTGAACAATAAAGCAGGTAAGAGACAACAAAATTAAGAGAACTATCCTTCCTAACTAATCCCACTACATGAGGGAGCTGTATTGTGGAAACCCAATATATATGCAGAGTTGGAACATGGTGACACACTCTCTTAAGGGGATAGACTTACAGCTGGATTGTGAACTTTGCACTTAGACATAACATAACTTAATATTGTTACTATGCTTCACTTAATTACGAACAAAATGATGAAACTACAGTTAATAAAAGAAAACTGTTTAGAAAGTGCAACAAAGCTGACGTGTAGTTTGTCTAGTTTAGGTTAATAGTAGCTGACATTATTGAGAACTCTGTAAAAAGAAGGGAAGTGGGTTGCGTGAAAGTCAGTAACATGTCAGACTAGGACCATAACATGCTGTCTCCTCCTACCTCAAATCCTATGCTTGACACTTTCAGTGAATTCTGGCTATTCAGCAGCCAGTGCTTTGCAGGCGTTTTATTTTTAGTAGTAAGGGCGTCGATACATCACCATGCAAAATATTGCTTACTGAAAAGGCAGCTATTTTGTGCCACGAGGACATACTAATGGCATAATCGCACTATACACATAATTCTAACATAAAGTAACTATATTTTGATGACACTCAAGTGTCTACGAATGTTCTCTCGGGGTGGGATACTGCAAATTAAATGGGTCTGGATGGGAAAAAGCCATGCCGAGGGAAGTGTAGGTAACTCCAGAGGCCCCAATGTTTATTACTGATACTTGTACTTCTGTAGTTGAAATTGTAAATCGAAGACTACAAGCCCCAAAATCAGTAGCGGCTGCTACAGGGCTGTTGGATGTTTGTTTCCAGCCCAGGGAGGACCTGGCCTGGCAGTTCGGGCTGAACTGTTTCCATGAAGAACAGGGTCAAGTCTGATTTGCATATGGATGGGTACAAACTGGGGTGGCATAGTGAGAGCAATGGATTACACCCAGATTTGTGACTGGGATCAATGGTTGAAAAGTTTCAGCACTCCGTTGACCATCCTATTGTGTTTGCTATGTTCGCCCCATGTGGCCAAGGGTGTGCCCAGTCGTAGGTCCCTCAATCAATCAATCAGTGACACTTGTAAAGCGCGCTACATACCCGTAGGGTCTCAAGGCGCTGGGGGGGGGGGGCGCTACCGCTCGAACAGCCAGGTCTTCAGCTTCTTCCTGAAGGAGAGGTGGTCTTGGGTCAGGCGCAGGTCGGGAGGGAGGGAGTTCCAGGTCTTGGCGGCCAGGTAGGAGAAGGACCTTCCTCCTGTAGTCGCTCTTCGGATGCGGGGGACGGCGGCGAGGGCGTGGTTGGCTGATCGGAGGTGGCATTTGGGAGCGTAGAAGTTGACTCGGCTGTTGAGGTAGCTCGGGCCTTGGTCGTGTAGGGCTTTGTGTGCGTGGGTGAGGAGGCGGAAGATGATTCTTTTGTTGACGGGGAGCCAGTGAAGGTCTCTCAGATGTCCGGAGATGTGGCTGGTTCGTGGGATGTCGAGGATGAGTCTGGCTGAGGCGTTCTGGATCCGCTGGAGTCTCTTCTGGAGCTTGGCGGTGGTACCGGCGTAGAGGGCGTTGCCGTAGTCCAGTCGGCTGGTGACGAGGGCCTGGGTGACGGTCTTCCTGGTCTCGGTGGGGATCCACCAGAAGATCTTCCGTAGCATGCGTAGGATGTTGAAGCACGCCGAGGAGACGTTGTTGACTTGCCTGGTCATGGAGAGGGAGGAGTCCAGGATGAAGCCCAGGTTGCGTGCATGGTCTGTTGGTTTGGGTGCGGTGCCCAGGGCGGGAGGCCACCAGGAGTCGTCCCAGGCGGAGGGTGAGGAGCCCAGGATGAGGACCTCCGTCTTGTCCGAGTTCAGTTTCAGGCGGCTGGTCGTCATCCACTCGGCTACCTCTTTCATCCCTTCGTGCAGGTTGGCTCTGGCGGCGGCGGGGTCGTTGGTCAGGGAGAGGATCAGCTGGGTGTCGTCGGCGTAGGAGATTATGCTGAGGTTGTGTTTGCGTACGATGGCCGCGAGGGGGCTCATGTAGACGTTGAAGAGGGTGGGGCTCAGAGATGATCCTTGAGGGACGCCGCAGATGACTTCGGAGGCCTCTGACTTGTACGGTGGTAGGCGGACTCTCTGTGTTCTTCCGTCGAGGAAGGAGATGATCCATTCCAGCGCCTTGTCCTGGATTCCGATGTTGCTGAGGCGCCGTACTAGGGTGCGGTGGCAGACCGTGTCGAATGCCGCGGAGAGGTCTAGGAGGATGAGGGCCGCTGTTTCCCCATTGTCCATCAGGGCTCGGATGTCATCGGTGGCGGCGATGAGGGCGGTCTCGGTGCTGTGATTGGCTCGGAAGCCGGACTGTGAGGGGTCGAGGGATCCGTTCGTCTCGAGGAAGGCGGCCATCTGCTTGTTGACGGTCTTCTCGATGACTTTGGCTGGAAACGGGAGGAGCGAGATGGGGCGGTAGTTCTTGAGGTCGGTGGGGTCCGCTGTTGGTTTCTTGAGTAGAGCGCTGAGTTCGGCGTGTTTCCAGCTCTCAGGGAAGATGGTGGTGTCGAAGGATGTGTTGATGATGTCTCGTAGGTGGGGTGCGATGACAGCGTCGGCCTTGTTGAAGACGTGGTGAGGGCAGGGGTCGGTCGGTGATCCGGAGTGGATGGAGTTCATCGTGCGGATGGTATCTTCGGTGCTGATCGGGGTCCAGGCGTGTAGGGTGGTGGTGGGGGGTGGTTGTTCGGTCATGGTGTGCGTTGGTTGGTTGTTGAAGCTGTTGTGTATGTCCGCGATCTTGTTGTGGAAGTATGAAGCGAGGGAGTTGCAGAGGTCTTGCGATGGGGTGATGTCTTTGTTTCCTGCGCTGGGGTTGGAAAGCTCTTTCACGATGTTGAAGAGTTCCTTGCAGTTGTGTGCGTTGTTGTCCAACCGGTCCTTGAATGCTGTTTTCTTGGCGGCGCGGATCAGCTGGTGGTGTTTCCGGGTGGCAAGTTTGAAGGAGGTCCTGTTGTCCGGTGTCGGTTCCCTTCTCCAGACTTTCTCGAGGGCTCGGCAGTTCTTCTTGGAGCTCTTGAGTTCGTCGGTGAACCATGGGGCCTTCTTGCTGCCGGGTCTGCTAGGCGGGGTCCTCATTGGGGGCGAGTTCGTCCGCGCAGTTGCTGATCCACTTCGTGAGGTTGTCGGCGGCCTGGCTGGGGTTCGCTGAGCTGGCAGGAGGGTGCTGGCTCAGGGAGGTGGCGAGCTGGTCTGCTGTGATCTTGTTCCAGCTTCTGCGGGCGGCCTGTTGCTGGTGTTGGTGGGTCGTCGTTCTCTTGAAGGTGAAGTGGACGCAGCTGTGGTCCGTCCATTGAAGCTCTGTGGCGTGGCTGAAGTCGATGTCTGTGCTGGAAGAGAAGACTGCGTCGAGTGTGTGTCCGGCGAGGTGGGTGGGGGTGGACACCAGTTGCTTGAGTCCAAGGTTGGCGAGGTTGTCGAGCAGGGTGCTGGTGTTGCGGTCGTTGTTGTTCTCCAGATGGAAGTTGAGGTCTCCCAGGAGGATGTAGTCAGCGGAGGGGAGGGCATGCGGGCTGACGAAGTCGGCGATGTCCTCGCTGAATTGTGTGCGTGGTCCAGGGGGTCGGTAGATCAGTGTGCCTCTGAGGGTGGTGTTCGGGTTGGTGTGGATCTGGAAATGCAGGTGTTCGGCGGTGGTCAGGGTGTTGTCGGTGCTGGTCGTGAGACGGATGGTGTTCCTGTGGATGATGGCGATGCCTCCTCCCATCTGGTTGGCGTTTCGGTCCCTCCGGACGATCTTGTAGCCCTCTGGGATAGCGATGGCGATGTCGGGAGCTGAAGAGGCGTTCATCCAGGTCTCCGTGAGGAAGGCAACGTCAGGGGCTGTGGCATCTAGAAGGTTCCAGAGTTCGATGGCGTGTCTGTGGACGGAGCGGGTGTTGAGCAGGATGCACTTGAGGTGGGTGCTGCTGGTGTTCGTCTTGGCGGGTGCTGGTGCGAGGCAGGTCCGGATGCAGGTGAACTTGCAGGCGTGGCAGCTGAAAGGTCTGTGGGTGCGTCGTGGTGTGGCTTGGTGGCATTCTGGGAGTCGGCCGGTGTTGAGTGCGATGAGGGAGGTGGCGGAGTACGTCAGGCGGGTAGGTCCCTTGCTCACTGTGCCGCAGAATTCAAGCTAGCCTGGCTGATGAGGGGGGAAACCCTGATGCCGGTCCTAGGATGCTTGTTTCCAGTACAGAGAGGACCTGGCCTGGCAGTTCGGGCTGGACTGTTCCCTCAAGGATAAGGGTCAAGACTGATTTGCATATGACTGGGTCCAAACTGGGGTGGTATTGTGAGCAAAAGAACGATGGATTAAACACAGATCTGTGACTGGGGAGAGTGGCTGAAAAGTTTCAACACTTCGTCCATCATCTTTTTTTTTGTAAACAGACTTTATTGGGTTTTACAAAGGTTCCATGTAGCCATTATGCAACAATCTTATCGTAGATCAGGATTACAATTGACCGACTGAAAACACAATTAAGGCAGTAAAAAAACATAAGGATTGCCGGTCAGCTCATTACATTCAACTGCCCTGTTTTTCCCCCGCAGTCCAGCATACATACTTTGTATTGTGTTTGATTATGGGACTGCAAAACATAACCTCCCAACCGTAAACTCACTTCCCACAACCTCCACCGGACCTCCCCTCCCCCTCGCGTGTCACTTGCACTCAGGTCGTTGATTTGCAGTATTCCACCACTCCAGGTTGCGCTTCAGAATTGACTGGGGTCAAGCTAAATAAAAGGGGTGAGACCAAACCTCTGTTCCGTACCGGCTGCCACACACTAAGCGCTCAGGACGATCACCGGGAATCTTTCACCAGCTGCAGCGAGACGCTCGATCGAGCCCAACGCGCAGGCGCGCTCTCACAGCTCCTGCGGCTCGCGTCTCTCGCGTACTCTGCCATCATCGAAGAACCCCGCAGCAGTTAGTAGATGCGGGGAGGGAAGGAAACATTCCCACAACGCCCAAAACACTTCCCCTGGGGAGAGGATACACGGAAGTTCGGCGGGACGGCGCTGTAAGGGCTTGTTAGCCTGCGAGCCTGGGGGAAGACGAATCTTGGCGAACCTTGGCTGCAAACCCTGCAGGCGTTGGAGGAAAAGACGCCAATAAAGAGCTCAAATACGATTATTGATTCAGTAGCCGGGCAGAAGGAGGGCCCTGGCAAATCTGTGTACCCAGGCGCCTATTAGACTACACAGTAAGGCTTTGTGGAACATTGGACCCTGACATGTGGTTTTGAGTGGGTGTGACGGCAGACCGAGGAACAGAGGTAGGTGGGGTATAGTCTATCCAAGTTCTACCCGTAATTTAAATACGGGAAAATTGTAAGTTTGGTCCCCCAATACAAAAAAGCTAAGCCTGGTGAGAAGGAGTTGCTCTCCCCCGTAACAGCGGGAGTGGAAGGAAATACCATCATTCCAGGGCTTATCAGTGCTAACCCGAGACCGGAGAAGGAATATAAATTAATAAAAATGGCACCGGCTAAAACAAGAGGCCGTAAAAATTTTAAAACGGGGAAAAAGCCAGAGAAGTCCTCGGAGTCCGGGGATGATAATGAGACAGGTATTCCGGATGCAGTGCTAAGTGAGCCAACAAGAAAAAAGAAACAAGCCTTAAGAGTTACCCAATCCTTGTCACTAACACCTACATCCGTGAAGCTAAAAGGAACAAGCAATGACTCGTCAGTATCAAACCCAATTAAAGTCTTTCTGGAAAATCACTTTAAGGGGAAGGATGTAATCAGTAAAGAGCCAAATACTGTCATAGATATAGACATAAACTCTGAGTCCAGGAGCGACGATGTCTTAGCCTCCCTGAATCAGTCCACCCTTAATTTATCAGGAGTACTGCTGAACCCACGTTTGTCGTCTTCACCCAGATTATTCCAGCAGTCACTTGAAGGGGATTTAGAGGACGAAGGAGATGACGTATCCATACATGCTAATGGTCTAAGCGCAAATGTTCTAAATGGAACTATGAAGCAACCTAAGGAAAATGTGGACGTGAATGTACATGTGAACTGCTCCCTTGATCTAGGAAATGAACATCTAGGAAAGGAACATTTGCAATCACCACTGCATGGGCTTGAGGTTACAGGAGCCTCAAGCACCTCTATGCTTGAGGTTATGTGGATCCTCCAAAAAACCCTGCAAGGCTTGCTAGAGGTTTCCATTGTAAATAACGATCTTTTAAAAATTCAGGGGGACCAGTCTAAAGCAATCTTGGGTGAGCTGACCCAAATTAGAGGTTTAATGCCAGCCCTGGCTAGGCCAATAAATGGAAGCCAGGTGGGGGACGGCAGTAATAAGGCGGAGGTAGAAGTGCTAGGGGCCCCAAACTTAATGAAAGAGGAACCATCAGTATATATATCTAGGCAGCCAATGATTGTGAAAAAATGGGGAGAAATGAGATATTATACGGGTAGATTCCCGAGAAGGGAGGCTACTCGTATAAAAAGTTGCCTAGAAAAAAACCCTACCAGGATCTTGAGTAGAGGGAAAGGAGAAACGAAGGAAGTAGGAGGTAACAAGGGGGTAAAAATTCAGAGATCAAAGGTGAATAATGTAAATCCACAAATGGAACTGAAAGAACAATGGAACAGTTCAGTAAAACCAAAGCCTAAGAAAAGTGGGTTGGCTCCTATAACAAGGGAGTTAGAGGTTATAGATGAGGAATGTATGAAAAGGAAGCCCTCAGGATCTCGAGAAACGCCAAGGTGCAGCAGGGCCGCGATTGACGACAACAAGAGGAACCAAATGTCTATGAAAAGGGAAGCTACCTCAAAGGGGGTTAACCACGGGGTCAGGCAAACAGGCTCTAACGATCTATGGATTTTCCTAAAACCCGAAAATGGTGGTAAAGGGGGGAAAAAAGCTAGGAAACTATATCCATTAAATCGATCTCAGCTTTTATACACAATGGGTAAATGTGAAAGTCTTAGGAGTATTGGTACATCGGACCTCAAAGAAGTAGGTTTTGTTGCAAGCAGCACAGGAAAAGAGGCGACTAAAGTCCTCTTTCATTCTGCTTGGGTGAAAGAAGCGGTGGAAAAAGCGAAAAATGAGTTACAAAAGGAGGGGATCAGACTGGTAAGGAAGGAGGAAATACAGGGACAGTACTTCCTGACAAACCATGCTGGTCTAGGGTTACGGCAGATAAGATTAATTAATTCGAACTGGAATAATAAGGAGAATATTGCAATCACTGTAACTGACTGTGAAGCTGCAGGGTATGGGGAAGGTATATATGCTAGAAATAGATATGAAGTCCTAGCACCCCTAGAATCTAGGGAGTACGATGAGGAGGGATTTCTAAGCGAAATCGATTAGGAGAATGGGTCGTCACCCAGCCTTTCAATTTTATCATGGAATATAAATGGCTACAAGAAAATATCGGCACAGATCGAGTTCGATAAAATTATAAAGAGTAATGACATTGTGTGCCTTCAGGAGACATGGCTGTGTGACGATACCCTAAATTCCTTAGTTATGGAAGGATTTGCCCAACACTCTAAAGCAGCAAAGAAAAATAATCTGGGGAGGCCATCAGGGGGTCAATTAACGCTAATCTCCACACAGATAGTCAGGAGGGTTGAAAGGTTAAAACTACTTAGTGATTGGGCACTAGGTTGCAGAATCTTATTGCAGAAGGCAGATCCCAGATATGAGGGAATATGCATTATAAATGTGTATATACAGAAGGAAAAGGCCCACGAATATAAGGAGAATTTGGGTAAACTGAAAGAAGATCTGGAGTCAACTAGTGCCAAGCATCTGAAGGATTTAGTACTAGTAGTAGGTGATTTTAACCATAGATTGGACCCCAAAAAGGTAGATAGTTGGCACAAAGAATTGCTAGAAGCATATAAAATTGAAGCTGCACTCTTTCCAAGGGGGGAGCTCTCACAGCAGGATGAGTCATTTAGTCAGCTAATGGGGTCCTTGGGCATGGTATGTGCAAATGGAAGATTTCAGCAAGACCAGCCCGCGGGAAAGACTTTTGTGAGGGGCCAGCAACCTTGCCCAATAGACTATATGTTCTGTCAGGCCTGGTGCTTTAATCAAATAAGAAATTTTGAGGTGGCGAAAACGACAGGTAGTGACCATTTCCCTTTGAAGTTAGAAATATGCATCCCGAAATGTAAACGTACAGAGAGAGTTCTACAGGTTCATGTGGATTACCCCAAACGATTAACAACCTGTATATCGGACGAAAAGATAGAAAAGCTTGGGCTAACTCAACAATCAATCCCAACTGAAGAAATTCAATCTAATGCAGGAATCCCGTGGTTTGAATTGACCATAGGTAAGCTGGCAGATTCTCTCAAGAAGGAATTCAAGGTAAAAAAGTCAGGACTGAGCAGCTATGTAGTTAATAAAAATAGGAAACCCTGGTTTGACGAAGAATGCAGGGTAGCTAAGGCCCGGATAAGACAGAAGGAGAGAAGAGTAAGGGCCATGTTTAAAGTGGACCTATATCAGACACTTCAGCAACTAAGGTTAAAGTATAAAACATTAATTCGGAATAAAAAAAGAAGGTATGAAGAGAAATGTTGGGCAAATATGTTGGAGGTGATTGAATCCAAGGATGTGAGAGGGTTCTGGAAATTAGTCCAAGAGAGTTTGGGCGGTAAAGCCGGTTCCCTCGCTTGTAAGGTCCCGGAAGATGATTGGGTAGGCTATCTGGAAGAAATCTATGGAAGATGGCCGACACAACCAATACCGGGAACCTTAGGTTGGCCACGGATGAGGGATGAGATAAAGGACCACTTTACCCCAAGGTATATAACGGAGATCATAGCTAGTTTGAACCTTACACGTGCCGCAGGACCAGATAACCTCCCAGCAGTGATAATTAAAACGAGGCCTGAATGGTGGGCAGAGTTCTTTGCAAAGATGTTCCTGGTAATCCTGGATACGGGAATCATCCCAGAAAGTTGGAAGGGTGCAATTATTAGGCCTATTCATAAAAAGGGTAGCCACACAATACCGAAAAATTATAGGCTTATAAACCTCCTCGATATAGGGGAAAAAGTCTTTGCAAAAGTAATTTTAAATTTATTAAAAGATTGGGCAGAGGAAAACCAAACCATCCCCCCGGAACAGGGTGGGTTTAAAGCCGGCCACTCTACTATCGACCACTGTTTTGCTCTTTGGGCCATAGCACGGAAGTCAATGGAATCGCGGGGTAGGTTGTTCTGTTGTTTCGTTGACTTCCGTGCAGCCTTTGATCTAGTGGACCGGGAGCTGCTGTGGGAGGCCCTAATTAGTCAGGGAATTCCTAATGATATACTGCGGCTGCTTCAAATGCTCCACACTAAAAACTGGGCACAGATAATTTTAGACATAGATGGTAGTCTATCAGGGAAAATAGAAATTGGAAATGGTCTGCGTCAGGGATGTGTATTAGCTCCCCTATTGTTCTCCTTGTTCCTAGCAGACCTACCATCAATGTTGGGGAACACAACTGGGGCAAGCCCGAAACTAAATGACAAGCAGATAGCATGCCCACTCTACGCCGACGATCTGGTGATTATGGACCAGACCGAGGTTGGCTTGCAAAGAAAATTAAATGCTTTCAATGACTACTGCTTAAGAAAAAAACTTGTGATAAATATGGATAAGACCAAAACATTGAGCTTTGGCCGGAGGAAAACTGAGTTCTCATGGTGGATTGGGTCAGAAAAAGTGCAATCAGTATCAGAGTATAGATACTTGGGGTTATGGTTCCAGCAGAATTTGAAATGGAATACCCACTTAGAGGCATCTAAAGTAAGAACCTCTGCATCGATTAGCGGTCTGAAATTGTTTAACAAAGCCTATGGTGCTATGACCGACAAACCAGTACTAAAAGCCTATGCTGCTATTGTACCCCCACAATACTTGTATGGTGCTGAACTGTTGTTCCTAAGTGGTAAGGAAAACTGGGATGTGGAAGAAGGCAAAAACCTAAAAAAGTTATTTACGCTCCCCCGGTCAGCAATGGTTCAGGCAGTAAGACTGGAACTAGGCCTGACTTCATGGGGTATACAAGTTGGTATGGCCCTTTTGCGCTTTTGGCAACGCCTAGAAATAGGCGCAATTACCAAAATATCTCAATGGGGCAAAAATGAAATACAGGATAGCGAACTAAAATGGGCAAGAGAGACCAGGGGGAAATAACAAAGCTATGCTTGAAGATGAGAGTTAATGTGTGCCCTACTGTCTCCGTGGCTAATATTGATAAAAAGTTACTCAGGTCAACGGGAAAGGAAATATCGCATGCACAGGACAAAATCTATCTTGCAAGTAAAACCTCGACCAGTTTTATGATTGATGCATGGAATAATGTTTATTGCTTCCCCTACATAGATAAGTTACCGGACCGTCAATTACGAAATGAGGTTCTGAGGGCTAGAATTGGGGTTAACCCTTGTTATATGAACAACTCGGTAAAGCGGGCCATGATCAATGAGGAGGGAAGCTGTACTTGCTCTTTAGGGTCCAAATGTGATATGCTGCATATCTTATTTGATTGTCTGAAGTTTTTGAACTTGCGTATCAAATTTTTAAAACCAATTCTTATGAAATATGAGATTAAAACTAGGACCCAGGCTGTGACACTGATGACAGAAATGTCCCACTTAGATATTGCTGTGGCAATGGGGAAATATATGCAAAAAGTGAAGGCAGTTTTATATCTTTTAAACGAGTTTTAACAACTAGTATTTTGAAAATATGTTTTTAGGGTGTCTGTGTGTAATGAAATGTTTTATTTAACTTTTTGGATGAACTTTTTATCGATATGTATTGTTTGTGGACCAACGGTCCAAATAAACGTGAAATAAACTTGAACTTGACTGTGGTAACATTGTAGGGAATTTTGAACAGACAGGGCAGTCCTGTGCTGTGCCTGTTAGCAGGTCCCATGGTTCCAAGATTTGCCTAGAGGTATGCAGCTTAGTCTACTCCTGCCGGGGGATCACCTATTGAGTCCTCCTCCTCAGTGTCCTCAGGGATCTTAAGCGCTACAACTAACGTTTCCCAAGCTCTTGCTGCTTCTAGCGCCCTCTCGCTCACCGTCCTTTTTGCTATCTGCATCCTGATCCCACCTTCAGATTCAGCCCACTTCAGGAGTTCTGCTTTCCATCTTGCTATGCTTGGACCCTGATTTGCTTTCCGGTACATTGTGATGCCTCTTTTGGCCAGTATTAGGCCCATGTCCACGAACTTACTAGTCATTTTATTTTTGGACGTGTGAGGGAACCAGTGTAATATGCAGTATTTCTGATTCAGCTCTATTTCTCTGTCGGTGATGCCGGTCAGCAACGCCATCACCTCCCCCCAAAAGTTTCTCAAGTGCAGGCAATCCTAGAACATATGCCTAAAGCTTGCTCCTTCTCTATTGCAGCGCGGGCAAGCCGCTGCTTGGGTTTGGAAATACTTATTAATCTTTTCCGGGGTGAGGTATGCTCAATGTAGGATCCAAAAATGCACCAACTGGAATCTGGCGTTTCTGGCGCTCTTCCAAGCTCTCTCCATTAATTCCCCCCATGTTTTCTCTGGGAAAGCCTCCTCAAGGTCAGCCTCCCACTTGAGTCTTAACTCTGATAAGGGCAGTAACGTTTCCAGCGTTATGCGCCTGTACAAGCACGTAACCGCCTTGACTGTACCTGCCACCGAAACCACGTATTGGCAGCACAGTGATGTTTTGGGTTCGGTGAACCCCCCCTCTCCTGTGCTTGAGTGTGGCCACATTGAGTGCCTAGTACAACAGCAAATCCCCCAGGCAGGTCATAACAGGCCTGCAGGTAATTGAACGGGATCATGGCCTCCTCCTTGTATAGGTCTCTTATGTTAGCCAATCCTTGTTCCACCTAGGTCGTCAATCTTTGCCAGTTACCCCCATGTGGCATGGCTGTACACATAAGTAACAGGATTTCCGGGGCATAAGGGCGTCTAATTTTGGCCCACCGTAAACTCCTGTTACAGCACCGTTGTGCTGTGCTGATCTCCATGGTGAGGTTTGGGGTTCGATCAGGAAGCCGCAATATAATTTGGGATAACAGTTTTAAGGTCACAAAGTCTTCTCTCCGCTCTTCCGTCCATCATCTTGTTGTGTTTCCTATGCATTTGTCTATCATAATCTAATTTTGTCAGTATTTGCCATGTACAGTGTTACCACATGTCTGGGCCTTGATGACTTGATCATTGATTTGATATGCTTGGCTCGATAGTCATTTTGCAAGCAGACCAGTTTTAGGATTTTAGACATTTTTGACATGCTTCTAACTTTTGCTTTGAAATGCTATATTTGGATATACTTTTTTCAACAAATTGTAGTAAATATGTGCTGTAAAATCCACCATTTTAATCTATTTTGGAATAAATGTTCTTGCTGGGGGAGAACCCCACTGGACTACCTTTCGCACATCGGGCCCGCTCCGTTCACTCTCTCATTTAACACGGGTATACAATTTATGCCCCACCGCTTTCAAAATCCACCAGCCACCCACTAAGTTTGTGAAACCTGATCTGGTTGTAGTGCATTATATAGTGGGTAGATACTGGCTTGACTAAGGTGCTCTACAGACTGGGGCACTATGGAACCTTGTCTGATCTGTGTGTATTACATGTTCTGCTGGTGCATTTTAAAAATTGGCAGGTGCTTTACATAGTGGACATTAGAAAACTGTCCCAACCGTCGTGGTTCACATGATGGAGTCAACATGCCTGGATATAATGCCTCACCAACTAGGGTGTTAGGATATTTGATTAATTTTCTCTGAAATGTTTAGAACTGCTTTATACAGTGCATAGTTGATCAACTATGCTATAATGTGCATCATTTAGCCTATTTTTTCCAAAATTATCTAATGAGCTAATCCTCCGATACCCCCCAGTGCAATGTGGGTCTGGAATTAATTTTCAGCAGTGATTTGTTTCAGATTTCTTTCCTGCTAGCAGTCTGGTTTCAGACATGGTGCAGCACTGATCCAGCAAGTGACCACGTCACCCTTCTCAAAAAAGACAAGGTCCATTTTCCTGGTCCAGGTTAATCTCTGTCTAGGATACTGTTGTTCTTTAAGTCCAGCTCATACATTGACAATGCCATATATATCTGCCCACTTGCCATGAATGCATAGATGGGCACCTCCAGGTCTTGGAAGCTAATGGTGAATTGTGGAGGACCCCAAGTATCCACCAACTTCCTCGTGGTCTTCAGGGTCCTCCGGCCCATCCATGGGAAGCAAATCCACCACTGCACTGACCACACACGTCTGGAAGATACATTCCACAAGTAAGGATTTGACCTCAAAGACTACTTTGTCCTCTGCTAAGCCTGGATGAAAACTCCCCTCCTCTAGCTGAACCCAACAAAATGTTATTGAACCGCAACATCAATATAACAAGACAATCCCTGCGAAGCTAAGCAATTTGCACTCTGCAAAAACACAATATCACGTAGATTTATCATCAACAGAGACTTCTCCATTAGAACCGAGAACCACGAAAACAGCCTGCTTTCGGCTACCGTAACTGTACGAAGTAAAAGCATACGTTTCCAAGTCAGACTTCAGGTCAGGGCACCCCAACCCTGGTATTTCTCAAGTGGATGGTGACAAAGCCCTAATCACTAGATCCCTGAGTCTTCATTAACTGCACTCAGAAGTGACCTGCGCACCACCACCTGACTCCTCTTCTGATGAGGACTAAAAAGGTACATCTCCATCACTCCCACTCTGATGGACCAACACTAGGCATGAACGTCTGCTAGTTCACCAACGAGGCAGTGCCAAATAACATTCCACTCTTGAAGAACAGATGACACTCAGTCCTTCAGACCTCCTCACTAGGAAGCACACAAAAACAGCTTTCTTCAAGGAACAGCTCGTCTGCCACAACTAAAGGAACTCCCAGCTGCTCTTGGGGTCAAACTGTAAAAAGAATACAGCAGACAATCTCTGTCCTGCATTTTGTACACAGTTGTGACTTGCCGTGACCCCCTCAAGTAAGTGCAATGACCAGCAATACTGTATAATTGTCAATACATGCATCCCTAACTGCATACATCCCTGCCCATAAATGGTGTAAACAAATCAAATAAAAGCAGTGGTGTTATATGATACATGGTCACCCTTTGGTTCTCCTTGTGCTGAATAACAGATATTTTTTATTACCCATCTCATTTAAGCAACCTGGATGGTTAGAAGCTGAGTGGATCTGCTGGGATTTTAATGTGTGACATAATGTCCTGGAGTGGACACATTAGTCTACTCAGCTACCAGAGACTATAACTTGTTCATCTGGTTGGTTTCCAGTCCATCCTACTGTAATGTATTCTGCATGATGAAATATCACAGAGTGAGAGACTGGAGGCTGAGACCAGTAAGGGTAGTCACAGTAGGAAGGCGGCGCTACTCAAGACGGGGTGTCCTTGAACTCTAAACAAGAAAACCTGAATAAAGAGTGTGTCTCCTGTTTTACTAAGGGAACAGTGTGGAGTGGTTTAGTCTGCATGTGGTTGGAGATTATGAGGGAAAGCTTGTCTGGGAATTTCAAGTTTGCATGAACCAAGCACGTCCTTCTCTTGATTAGATCTGAATGCAGACTGCTATAGCCGTCTGAAACACTCATTTAACAATTCATCTCCCCCAAAAACAATGAGGAACACAGAAAGAGAGTGAGTGTTGGTTCAGCCAACTTCAACCTTTGGCTTTCATTTGGTTTTCATGGTTTGCCCTTGCGTGGATGGTCTTAAGGCTATGGCACTTTGAGGATCATTACTTTGACCCATTTCAGTTTTCATTAGATTTAAGTGAGGAGACCATCAAGTAGTTCTTTTGTTAGACTGCAGATGCAAGATGTAGCTTGACACCCAGTGTGTGTAATTTGATGACACAACTGGATTTTAGTTGCTGATTTATTACTTTTTATGAAGTAGTTGATGTTTTGATGTCTCAGGCTCTCATTGAGGCACTAAGTAAGTCCTTAATTACCCTTTTGTGTATTCATTTGTTTCAGTTTCAGGTCTCAATAACATTTTGGATTTCTGCTTTTATAGAATGCAAGGTAAAGATGTGCACACTGCGACGCAGACTCCCAAAGCGATGGATGTCTGCACTGCACAGCCCTCCCTTGTGGTCTCTGGACACCCAGCCTCCAAGAGAGGTCCCCTAAACCTGGGTTAGGAAGCATCAATCGACCAATAGAGAAGAAACACAGGAACCGGGACTCTGGAAGAATATATTCTATATTTTGAAACTCAACACTAGCAATAGACGCACAGGTGGCGGTTGGTATTTGAAGGCAGTGGGAGGAGAGTTACGGGGAATGAAGAAAAAATTAAAATGCACACTTACCTGTCTGCCGCCCGCCATCGCCTCCATATTGGGATGGAAAAGTCCCTCTCATGATAGTACCCAAGTGTCCTATCTGCGTTCACATTTGGGTCATGGCATTTGCTGATGTACCGTAGATTCTTCTTTTATATAAAACGTTATTTCCCACTAAATTAACGGTAAGAAGTTGTTTTTTTAATAGCGCAAATCCTGAACTCACGTATTTCAAGGTGCCCTCATATGTGGTAGTGAAAAAAAGGAGGCTAGAAGAATTAAAATTGCCCAGGATCACACAATTTGGTGAGCTGGGAAGCCTGGATTGAGCCCAGATGTTCTGCTTTCACATTGCACAATTCAGACCTTGTGGCTCTCTAACTCACTCGTTTCTCACTCATGTGAGGACTGCTATTCCTTACCACTTTCAAACGTCAGCTGCCACCACTGCTCTGTCTGTCGTATCTAGAGTATAATTTACATTGACAGAAACTTGGCGCTTTATCCTTCACACCTGTGTTGGAGGAACATGAACAGAAATAGCCAAACCCTGCCCACTTCAAAAACAAAACCTACCTAATTTGCATGTTCCTGCTACTCCAGTCCCTGGGACTCAATCTAGCAGCTGGCAGTGGTGGATGTTACAACAACACAATTCACAACAAAATAAAAGGTAAGTGCAAATTTGTTAACTATTTAAAATGGAACTAACTGGTTAACATATGCACTACATTGGAATGTGAATCACATATGGCAAACGTTATAACATTTAACAAAACTAAATATATAAAATAAACAATAGATATAAAAGGTTGAATTATACACTTTTATAAATTAATTAAAAAAATAAGGACAACAAAAATCTACTTCTGCGTATTTTAGGGGCAATGAAAATGTAATAATTTGACATAAAGCCATTGTTTATGTAATAAAACATGGTGTCCTATCAAAGTCTATACTAAGCTCCAGGCCTCTATCTTGCTTCTACATCTTGGCAATGAATTCTTTATGTGGCTCCTTATCCTCCTGGAACAGGTGGATGTCTGAGAGCCTACAGTTTGTGATGAGGTGGCGTTTTTTGGGACTTTTGGGGGCAGGGCTAGGGGGGTTTAGGGAGTGATGACAGTGGGTTTGGATATTGTTTTGTGGTAAGGGAGTGTTTGGGGGCGTATGGGAATGTTTAGCTGTGCAGGTATTTTCTGGACCTGTGAAATGATCGAGGGGGGCGGAGGCGTTGGGTCACCCCAAGGACATTGGGGTGAGCTTTGGACTGGGGGTCAGGTCTTTGAATAGGGGCATGGTGGGTGTGGAATGGGCTTAAAGCTTTGAATGGGGGCGAAATGAGGAATAGGGGCAGGTGTGCCGGAAGCACTGGTGTCAGCGGAGGCACTGACAGAGACAGGACCTCTCTGTAAGGCAGATATGGCAGAGTGCATGTCATTTAGGATGTTAATTACTTGTAAGGTTTGTTGGCTGACACCGTGGATGGCATGAACAATGCTGTCTGCCCTACAGAGAGGTTCTTTAGAACTTCCAGTGCTCTCCCCGACACCAGTGCTGGAGGGAAGATGTTGGGGGATAAGTCCCGAGGGTGAAGGAGACCCCCTTCCATTTATATACTGGGCTAAGTCTTTGAACTTTGGAGACAGGGGCGAGAGGGATGTTGATGGTAGTGGTGGTGATGGCGGCCACAGAAACATATTTTGCAGTCTGTGTTGTTTTGGCCATCACCACAGGGAGCTAGCCTGAGTTGGAGGCCTCAGATGTACTAGTGGCTACCTGCCAGCCTCATCGCCCTTATTACCACTAGTTTCCTAGGTGTCAGTGACTCCACCTTTTGACTCCCCGTGGCTCCCCAGCTTATTCCCCGAAGTCTGACCTGTGTCTTCCCTGCTTACTCCGGAGGAACTTGGAAGCAGACATACAATAGAAAAGAGGTCCAAAAATGTGAAATCTAAGTGTACTAATCTCAAAAATAGTACACAATGGAACATCATAAATGGCCTGATTTGATTTGGCAGAGTGGTTGCTCCATCGCAAATGTCTTGGATAATCTTTCTGCCTTATTACATTCCATCTGCCTTATTACAATTGCATTATATTATCAAGCATTTGTTATAAAGTGGATGGAATATTCATCACTTTTATGACAGACTACCCATCTGAAAATCACACACTATATCTGTTAATGAACTAATTTCAAGAAATTCACTAAGTATGCACAATGTAATCAAGTCTCAAATAGTGCCACATCTATACAGTTTGATGCAGGTGACACTGTGTCACAAACAACACATTTCGTCCAACAAATTACCAGTTATATATACTTTAATGCACTAGGAAAATGGTGTATGCATGTTCTGCCATGTTTTTGAAGGACTATCCATCTGCCAAAATCAAAATCTGGCACAGAGCTGTATCCTTTTACTTTGAAATATTGTTGAAAGGAATGTTCTGCCCATGGTGTATTCTCGTAGCCCATGCCCTGCATTCCTATCAGTACATATCTGCTATCAGACTTGGATGACTATATAAACGTAAGCTCAAATTAAACATGTGCGTGTGTGTGTGTGTGTGTGTGCGCACTTGTGTGTGTGCATATGCGTGGATTAAGGCCTAGGCCACCTTTAGAACAATACTATGTTCACAAACTTGCCCTTGACCTGGAAGCCCAAGGCAAAATTCAATCTGAAGTAATGGCCAAGGGATACTATCCATGTCACCCAATGTTTTTAAAAACACAGTTGTGGCAACACATCATGTCTAATATAGATATTACCATGTGCAAACCATTTTTATGTGCACCACAGGAGTGGGGGTCTCATGAACTACTTAATGAAAGGGCAGGTTGTAACTTTGTTTGAGGGCATACTCCATCAGTTTCAGATATCCCATTGCAAGGTTCAAAATACTTTATTGACAATGGGATTGATTCATTATGTTATGTTATTTTATTTTATAGCATCACCCCCTCTCAAGCCCTCTGCGACTCCCTAGCCTCATTCTTCCACAACAAAATTGCAGACATCCACAACAGCTTCGACAACCGACCCGAAGACCAACCCTGCCAACCCCCTTCAGGACCCCCACCCCCCCTGAACATCCTCAACGACTGGAAGCCTATGTCCACTGAGGACACCATCCGTTTGATGAACTCTATCCACTCAGGATCCCCCACAGACCCATGCCCTCACCACATCTTTAACAAAACAGACTCCATTATAGCACCGCACCTCCGAGACGTCATCAACTGCTCCCTCAACTCCGCAACCTTCCCGGAAAGCTGGAAACATGCCGAACTCAGCGCCCTTCTGAAGAAACCCACAGCTGACCCCACCGAACTCAAAAACTACCGCCCTATCTCACTCCTTCCATTCCCTGCCAAAGTCATCGAGAAAGCTGTCAACAATCAACTCGCCGCCTTCCTCGAAACCAACAAATCCCTCGACTCCTCACAGTCCGGCTTCCGAGCCAAACACAGCACTGAGACCGCTCTCATCGCTGCAACTGACGACATTCGATCTTTACTGGACAACGGAGACACAGTCGCCCTCATCCTCCTCGATCTCTCCGCAGCCTTCGACACAGTCTGTCATAGCACCCTTCTACAGCGCCTCAGAAACGTCGGAATCCAAGGAAAAGCACTGGAATGGATCACTTCGTTCCTCACCGGAAGAACCCAGAGAGTCCGCCTCCCACCATTCAAGGCAGAGGCCACTGAAGTCATTTGTGGCGTGCCACAAGGATCTTCTCTCAGCCCCACCCTCTTCAACATATACATGAGCCCCCTTGCGACCATCGTTCGCCAACACAACCTCAACATCATCTCCTACGCTGACGACACTCAACTGATCCTCTCACTCACCAAAGACCCCAACACCGCCAAAACCAACTTACACGAAGGAATGAAAGACGTAGCTGAGTGGATGAAGCTCAGCCGTCTGAAACTGAACTCCGACAAAACAGAAGTCCTCATCTTAGGCACCTCCCACTCCGCCTGGGACGACTCTTGGTGGCCAGAGGCCCTTGGAAAAGCACCCATCCCGACAGACCACGCACGGAACCTGGGCGTCATACTAGACTCCTCACTCTCGATGACCAGACAAGTCAACGCCGTTTCATCATCTTGCTTCAACATTCTTCGCATGCTCAAAAAAACATTTCGCTGGATCCCCACCGAAACTCGTCACCCACGCACTGGTCACAAGCCGCCTGGACTACGGAAACACCCTCTACGCTGGTACCACCGCAAAACTCCAGAAAAAACTCCAACGCATCCAGAACGCCTCTGCCAGGCTCATACTCGACATCCGGCGTAAAGAACACATCTCTGGTCATCTGAAAACCCTCCACTGGCTCCCCGTAAATAAGAGGATTACTTTCCGCCTCCTTACCCACGCACACAAAGCACTCTACGAACTTGGACCTGAATGCCTCAACACACGACTGTCCTTCTACACCCCCTCCCGTCAGCTATGATCCTCCAACCAAGCTCTTGCCACTGTACCTCGCATCAACAAATCCACCATGGGAGGCAGATCCTTTCCTACCTGGCAGCCAAAACTTGGAACTCCCTTCCCACACACCTTCGCCTTACTCAGAACCACCTAGCATTCAGAAAGCAACTTAAAACTTGGATATTCGACAAATAACTCCCCACCCCTCCGCAAGCGCCTTGAGACCCTATGGGTATGTAGCGCGCTATACAAATCTTTTTGACTTGACTTGACTTGACAGATACTCCAAGGAGTGTCCCGGCGCGAGCCGTGAGGGGTAGGAAGGGTTGCACTAAACAAAGAGGAATGTTTTCAGGTTTTTATTGAAAGCCATGGGGTCTTGAGTGTTGCGTGAAGCAAATGTCATTGCATTCCAGGCCCAGGCAGCTTTCAGGGCAAGGGAACCATCATCCAACCTTTGCCATTTGAAGAGGGGAACCTGGGCTAGGTGTTGAGACATAGAGCACAGTTGTCTCATAGGAGCATAGAACCGCTTTTGTAGGTGGGTAGGGTCTAGGCCATGGAGGACACAATGAGCAATGACTAGGGATTTAGAGTTAACCCCTTCTGCCACGGGAAGCCAGTGCAGTGAACGCAGGTGTTGTCTCAGGCTGCTTCTAATAGGGTTGTCGAAAAAGTTTTTATTAAAAATAATCTCACTACTCCTAAAAGAAGTGGGAAAACAATAAACAGACACTTCCTAAAGAGAAGCGTTCTCAGTCCAGAGGAAGATCTCCCCAACGGGGAGGTAGGTCTCCCTAACGGGAGCCCTCTGAAAAGAGGTATAACCTCAGAGATAGGGATAATTTGAGAAAACCTGATAGATATCAAGATACTGAAACACGTTCCTCTTGTACCTTTCAGACTTCCTAGCAGAAATCCGAAAGAAGAGGACTATCAGAACAAAAAGAAGAAAGTGTGAAGTCCAAAGACGAACAGCACGTTCCAAAGAATAAGAAAACTCAATTCACCAAGAAGAAGGTAGCAAGCGTAAAGATCAGACATGCCAAGGCTCTTGAGGACACAACTCAAGAACGGGGAGTGGGCACAGACAATGCAAGACAGCGCAGCAGAAGTGACCAAAGCTCGCAGGATCCTGAAGGATCATCTGGAGACAGCGGACTTGAATGAATGCATTCAAGTTGAAACTGCCGACACCAGGATTTGTGCACCCCACAAGTTATATGAAGTAACACTCCGGATGGAGGGGGACATACCTAGAAAAATAAAAGCACTCTTTTGGGAGAAGCTATCTAAGGGTTATGACATTCTTCTAGTTGAACAAGACTGGCCACCTGAATTAATCAGGGAGTGCTCACATGGCGAAGAGATAATTATGCCAGCCTTCTCAAATCACATTCCAATTCATAAAAAAATACACATATGCCAGAAAATGGGAAGTAGCTCAGGCTCCAGCATTATATAAAAATCACATAAGATGGGATGAGGATTCTCCTCACCATAACTACTGCGCAAAGGCAGTATCCAGTTAAGCAAGAAGCTTAAAAAGAGGTCAGGGAGATTTTAAATCAACTTGAATACCAAGGGGTGATTGAAACATGCACCTCATCTATGAACAATCCTTTGTTTCCTGTCTCCAAACCAGACAATTCATATCGTCTAGTTTTGGACTACAGACATCTAAATTCTTGTTGCAAAACATTTGCAGTACAAAACGCGCACAGTGCAGCACTGGTGAATAAATAACATTGTGCGTAAAAAATACAAAACAATATTAGACTTCTCAAATGGTTTCTTCTGTTAAAACATTGCACCAGAAAGTAGGTATTTGACCTCTTTCTCATTAATGGGGACACAGCGACAATTTTGCCGTCTCCCCCAGGGATTCAAGAATAGTCCAGGGTTATTTTCAGCAAGAGTAACAGAGTTACTACAAACATATGATGATGAGGCATTATCTTATTTCGATGACATCTATTTTACAGACGATGATTTGGACGTGCACTTGAAAAGAGTGAACACCATAATACTTGGGTTCGCTTCGGAAGGTACAAATTCAATTTTAAGAAATCACGAATTGCCCACCTCAACCTCCTATTCTTAGGATATCAGTTATCAAGTGAAGGCAAAAGCCTGGCAGCAAACTTCCTAGAGAAATGTGCGCTACTCCAACCTCCAAAAACGCTGAAAAACTTACAGTCAATTCTAGTTTTCCTAATCTTTGGAAGAACTTATGTTCTGAACTACGCAGAAAGGCTTAAACCTCTCTATGAACTAGTCAAACCTGATTTTAAACAAACTAATTGGACTCAAAATCACACAGAAATTTTGCGTTCAGTGCAAACAGACATGTTAGCAAAAACACTGTTACAGACGCGACAGCGTGCACAACCATGTGATCCGAATCATCCCAGGGAAATGCGGATTCACGTACCGGACCTTTAATGAAGGTGAAAAGGTACCAATAGCATACAAATCACACTTGTACCCAGAAGCTGAAATAAAATTCACTTCAACAGAAAAAATTCTGACAGCGGTTCAAACTGCCGTAGCAAAGGAGAGAGCTCTCCCGCAGGGAAAACGCATAATGATCTTTACACCTGTACCTGCCTTAGAGGCAGTGACAAAAGCAAGCATTCCCAATGCTAAGGCTTTACATCCAAGATGGATACAATGGGTTAACTCTCTTGCTGCTACAGATGTTGAATACATGTTTGATCCCTACTTGAAGACACAAGAACCCCTACAAATCGAACGTCCTCTGACGACCGAAATTCTGCCTCTAGAACATTATGGATGTATAATCTCTACAGACGGATCAGCACAGTCCGCAATTGGGGGTAAACAAGCCTTTAGTGCTGCGTGCACGATTGTTAAAAGTCGCTGGCACAAAGGTAAATTCAGACCAATGGTCACTAAAACTCAATCACTCGGAGACTGTACAGCTCAGCGAGCTGAACTACAGGCTTTCAAGATGGCGCTTGAAAATACCGATCGCAATTTCCCCACACTCATAGTGTGTGATTCGTACAACTGCGTCAGGAACTATAATGAATATCTGCAGACCTGGGTTCAAAATGGTTTTAGAAATAAAAAAGGTGGCACAATCAAGCATAAAAAGCTTTGGGAACAAATAGTTCTTTTGTAGAAAGAACTACAAAAGACTCACGTGGTTCATACACTGAGTCATCAGCATGATGGGGTTCACGTTGCAGGGAATTCATTGGCTGATGAAGCCGCAAAGGCAGCTGTGCAAACGGCTTCCGTAGCTACAATCAATCGTTCAAAAACAATGATAGATGGTGAAACCTTGCTAGCAGTAAAAGCCTCAATGGAAGGCAGCAATGCAGTGTTACCTCTGAACTATTCACTCTTATATACATACATAATTGATGCAAAATCGGTTCCTTTTGCTCAAATCCCTGGAGTGGGGGACAGAGTAATTCCAAACAGGAACTGGGGAGGTGATTTGGTTCAAGAAGCACATATAGGAGAGGGTCTGACACATCAAGCGATCTTAAAATCTCTAATAGAATTAGAAGAGATGTACTGGTGGCCAGGAATGAGCATCCAAGTATATGAATTCGGTATCAACTGTGATTCCTGCTACGAATATCATAGCTTTTAAAAACCACCAGGTACCTGACTACAATGTAGCCAGCCCAGTTCAGACACCGCTGTTAGACAACATTAGACTATGTACATGCAGACATCACCAGGAACTGATGCAGTCCCACAACTACTAGGACAAGATTTATTTGGATGTGGCCCCAGCGCTCGCTGACGCCAGAACTGTTATAAAAGATTTGCGAGTCTTTATCAGCACATACGTAATCGGCACGCTACATTCTGACCAGGTTCCTGCGTTTAGCTCTCGAGCTTCCAAGGAGGCCTTGGCTAGCTTGGGCGTTGCATTGCGGTATTCTAGTCCATTCCATCCTGAGGGTAATGCGGTAGTGGAAAGAAAAAACCGTGACATAAAGCAATCTATAACAGCTAGGGTATTAGGTTCGGGTGATGGGTGGGTCAAACATCTAATAAGTGTCCAACGTAGTCTTAACAATCTGCCAAGAAATCCTCTGGGTGGAATCACTCCATACAAATAATGTTTGGTACTAGAATGTTAATCAAAGACCTCGATTGTCAAACTTCAGTGGTCAAACAAAAACCTTTTGATGTCAAAGATCGTTTGGCTGTTTTACAGGACTTAAATGAAACAAGAAGAAGTCTGAGTAACACGACACAAAAGCCAATGACCACTGGAGAGAAACCACCTGTCCCAGCAAGACCTGTCTGGTTTCCAAAGATTGGGGATCTAGTTAGGGAAAAGATCGCGGTAAAGAAGGAATTTGGGCCTTCATACAGAAAAGCAGTACCTGTCTTAGCAATCCACTGTACAAGATCAGTGTTACTATCGCCCCTTGCTGGTAAAAGGGAGAACAGAGTTGTGTTCATTGACCTGGTCAAACCACATCATATGGCCAATAATAAGTAGTAGGCCCAGTGGACTCCCAAAATGTAGCAGACGACTAAATCTTGCTACAATCCAAGAGGTTCAAACTAAAAGACTGATCACCTTTGATAAACCTAAGGTAAGAAAGGAAGGACTATGCAACAAAGCCATGGAACTTGTGCCTATGGATACCCAAATAACAGTTTGTCAAGATAACCAGTCTACAATGATGTAGCATCTGACTATACAAACATGACAAAGGAAGAAGCAACCCAGCGATTCAGAACAATCCTGATGCAATTCCAACAATTGACAGAACTGCCTCTAGCTACTTCATCAACTTTGATACATTTTCTGAGGATCCCAGTGAACCTGAAACAAAGCCAGCAAATAAAACTTTCAAAGAAAAAATAACAGAACTCTTTCATCAACTAGGGAAAACATATCTGTTTTCACCATGGGTTGAATTTTGGATTGTGTTAGGTGTACTTTTCCTCCTGCTTTGGCTCATACTTGTGTTAAGTTCGGGAAAAATGATAGATCGAAAATATAGTACAATGGACACAGCAAGTCAGAACATCAACTTACTCCTACAACCTTACAAATAATCTCATCGTGAACGAAGAGACCTGTCATCAGTGAACATCACAGCAGTTTCTATACCTGGTGGTTTAGCATGGCACAAAACTGATGATGACATTTATGGCCCGGTGGAGCTGTTGAAGTTTCTACACCAGTTTAAGGTTTCTTTAATTGACTTTGTCTCACCCAGCACATTTTCTGAAGATTGGAACTTTGAAACTGTTAATATCATGATGACAGATTTAGAAATGTCAGCTACATTTACAAATCATGAACACATAGAAGGTTCATCAGATTATGAACACATGTATTGTTTTAATCAATATGGTCACCATTATTTGCATAAATCTGCAAGCCCTAGAAATGTTTTTACTTATAATCAATGGGAACATTGTCCAACGCCACCAAAGGGTACCTCAAAGTCATTTCATGACAAATTTCCATACTTCTCAGGGTATAATATAACGAGTACAGAAACGTTTTATTTCAAAAATATGAATAAGACAGGAATGAAAACAATGTTGACCAATACTAAACAAATGTATTCTGCAAACATTTATGCTCAGCTGTCTACATTAGGTTTTGACTTTTGGAAAGACAACATTGAGAGAAAATCTGTTTGGGGCACAAAAGACTGGTAGGTGCAAGGTTTAGAAGCCTTATTCAGAGCCTGCATTATACCAGAACAAATAATGTTTTTAAATGAAACAGTTCAACAAACTTCTTTTCTTGGCCTGGCTAAGATAAAAGATTTAAATAAACCGTCTATACCTAAGCCCAGAACTGACAGTAATGATACTACAGAAGAGGAAATAGACGTACCTTATATTTTAAAACAAAACAGAACTAATCCTGATTGGAAAAAATGGTTAATCTGGTCAACAGTCACAAATAACTGTCAAGATAGATTCCTGAACAAAACATAAGGGTTCACAGTGAATAGGCCAGATCCAAGATACTCCCAGAGTCAACATTCAGGGATTGTAACTACCTACAGGGTAGGAAAACTATGCCTTGAATGGCAACAGAAATCCACACTTCCCAAAATCAAACAACACTTATCTTTACCTAAAGAAGGCAATGATTTGCGAGATTTCTTAATGGGGCCTCGCAAACCACGTCAAAAACGTTTCATATAAGCCGGTATATACGCTGCGTACAACGAAACTTGGAAAATCATACAAATGGAAACTGCAGAAAAAACACAAGAAATTGATCGTATTAATTTAGAGAAAGCTCTCTCTGTAGTGGACAATGGGTTAATGACTCTTTCTTCCAGAATTTATTCTTTGGACAGCATTGTATTATCTGCCATTGACATAATAGAGCAGGACTTGCTAATGTTACATCATGGCCAGTCCCAATTACGTTCTATAATGCAGCTAGGCTGGACGTTACAAAATCTCCGTTCAGGCTATGTGCCATGGCGTCTAATCAACACCACGTCATTGTTTGCTGTATTTAACCCTACAGATAAACAAATCTCTTTGGCACAAAGAGGAGCAGACTATACGGTGCTGAGCATTGAAAAACTGGAAAGATTACCATTGACAGTTTCTGAAAAGCCTGTCATTGAATGGATAATACATGGCACCATCACGATACCAGTGACAATTTTCAAATTTCAGTATTGCTTAAGCCACATACCAGCGGGCCTGTATGAAAGGTTGGGTAAAGAATACATTGGGTCCACCTGGACTTTACCGTATACACACAAATGTTGAAGTGGAGGAAAGGAAGTATTTCTTAGGGGTAAAAATTGTAAGAACTCACTGAGCGGTACACTTTTATGTCAAGGTATTAATTTACACGGAGCCTGCGAAGGTTCTTCAAATAACCTTTCTTGCCACCTGCACGGGTCACCAGCAGCCTTGATAGAACCAGTTTTCAAGCAGCTTTCCAATAGCAGCTACGTTATGCTCAATGATCACAGCTGTTGTGGCATGTTGCCAGGAAGAGCGTATCTAGTTAGTGTGTCGGCCAGGGTCACTTGTATGCAAGTATTGTATCCAAAAAGCAAGAGAGACAGGGAGACAACGTTATGGCCTTCACTGAATATCTCTTCTATACGAATTGATGCTTTAAGCAGAATGAAAGGCCATTCTTTTGCAAAAAACTGTGCCATTAACCTCGTCTAGAGAAACGTATGATCTGCAAGGTGCAAAGACTTCTGCAGAGATACATGCATTATTATCAACAAACTGCCCAGTACATTTCGCAGAAATGTTAGGTCAAATCTTAAACATGTCTGATACCAGCCGCATCGCACATGTATTTAAGACGATTTTTTCGGGACTGTTAACACCATTTGAAGCAGTCCTCAGCATTTTACCAAATTTTGTGCACTCTTTGTCGGCGGCCTGCCTCTCATTTTGGGACTTGTAGCAGGAATTCTATTTTTATTCCTTCTGCTCCGATATGGCAAGTCCAGCCACCAGCGATACCCAGGCTACCATAGAACAAGCTCTCCTTGCCATTAAGTATCATGAACGCATTACACAGATTCTTGGCTTGGCTCGTTTAGGAGATCTGAACACCAATTGGTTCCTTTCATTCAGACCAATCTGGCAGGATTGCATCTTACCTGTTCTACAATGCCTGCTTTGCAGAGAGGAATGTGTGTTGGACATTTGTCTTACACTTCCATCAGTCCTGCCATCGGATATTGACACCTTGCTAGGTCCGGTAACAACGTTACCCCCAACGGCTGCCAATTCTGATGACGGCATTCATTGAGGTCTCACCGACAAGTCTAACTGAGGGTGAGATACGTGACACTACAGGCACACAGGTACCACCTACGGCGGACATTGCTAATGCATCAAACGCTAATGGAGATGATCCTCATCTATGCTCATTTGACCTGCTAACTGAAGTGGTTCCACTTTTGCCTACTATGGTAGACGGTTTCTTTGACAGCCTAGACGATCTGATGTTTTCTCCTGACAGTGAGAATAACTTTTAATCATGCACACAGCGTTTCCAGAACTCTGAAATTCGGCCTTCGTTTTTTCAAAACAAACCGTCTAACAATTTGAACTTTTTCCAAAATAGAACTTTTGGCACAGAGTAATCTGCTTAAAGTAGAACTATTCTTAGAGAACAAGATTCTTTTGAAAAAATTCCTAAATGACAATCTTTGGCCTTGTCCTAAAAACGAAAGTTTATATATTATGCTATGGGATAGTCTCAACTTTTTTACTGTACCTTAAGAGACATTTCATGAATGTAATTTCATATTTCATAAAGGTTAGAATATATGCTCTCATAATATGCTTCATATCTGTTGAGACTTGTTTTTTCATACAGTTTAGACTCATTTCATGTGAACAAACCTTTTCAAATGCAATTTGTATTTTGGGTGGGATTGTAAACACTAGCCTTAGATATGTTCAGTGCTTATACATTTTGTTTTAGTTGAACTTAATATCGTGGAGTGGGTGTTATGTACGAATCTAGGACCCTAGTGTAATTTTCCCGATTCATGCCCATATATAGGTATAAATCACCCGATCCTTATATAGGCATAGAAATCATACCCTTATTTAGACTGAGCCTAAGCAGCCCAAATACGGCATGGCTACTTCCACTAAGTTCCGAGAATCCACAACGATTTCTTGGAAAAACCCGCCTTCAGCAGCTAGGGACTTCCCCCTGCTTGAATATTGATTTATCCAAGAACTCCTGGAGTTTTCAAAGAACTGAGTCTTTGATGACGTTATTATGTCCAACCTTACGTCAAACTCGGCACCTTCAAGGTATAAATATGCCTACAATTGCCCAGACAAACACACAGTGGTTTGGAGCAGTTCGACTATCAACTTGCCCGACGCGCCCTGCAGTAGTAAGTGCCGAAGGAAGTCGACCCTCCAGCTGACACACTGAGAGACGCTGTCTTTTCTCCTGCCGAGAAATCCAGCTCCAGTGTTTCCGGGTTACCCTTGCGGGTTGTTGGGAAATCAAGTCCTGAGAGAGAGATACAAGACCTCCTTCATTCTAAACCAAGGTACGGAGCTGATTAGACCCTTAGATAATTCTTGGAAAAGATTCTTGGCAAAAGAATACAAAACTTAAGCTACACTTCACTTACTTCTTCCCTCGTACTAGACCTAGGTTAGGTATACCGGGGTAGGCGTATTTTAGAAGCACCAGTTGAGTACTTTTAGTCATTATTTATTAATGTATGTATCTTATGTTAGTTTATATGGCTTAGAAACCATACCATGCATTTACAGTATTATTTTAAAATACTATTCATACTGTACGCATTATACTTTATAACCAGTATTACGGTTGTGGCAGTACATTTTTTATGTCTGAGAAAGAAGACTGTTCAATAAATACTTTTTATTGAAAACGCCTGTCTCTCTATTTTCCCAGCACCTCTGGTGAAACGAAGCATGCACGATTGACTGAGTAAGATAGCCATCTATTATTGTTTCCGCGACTCTAGAGATTAATTTCTTATTCTTGGGAAACAAAGTTGTCATGTTTTTGCGGTTGTCAGAAACTAATCCCTTCTTGTGAATTCGAGAAAGTTTCTAATGACCTCTGAGCTAGCTGGCACTCACTATTAAGTCTAATATATGTGATAGAGACCTAGTCAACCTCAGTCCTACGTTTAAACTATAGTATATGTTATTCCAATGCACAGAGCCTATTGGGAATATAGGAACTACACTACAGTAGATGTTAGGTAAAACTGTCTACCTTTCGACCCCAGTAAGATGGAGGGTGAGTGGTTTCCTCACGTCGGGGTCTTCGTCAGGACAGGTTTTAGAGTTGAGCACTTGTATAGGAAAGGACGGCCTGCGTATGGTCCCTAATGGGCTCTCAAAAGGCTCCAAGGAATTACTGCAGCTTCGCTTGCATGCGGGGTAGTGTCTGGATAAGACACTGGAGTCCCTCCTCTACTCTACAATCAATCAATCAATCAATCAGAGATTTGTATAGCGCACTACTCACCCAGAGGGACTCAAGGCGCTTAGGGGAGAGGAGTTCGCTACTGATCGAACAACCAGGTCTTGAGTTGCTTCCTGAAGGAGAGGGGGTTCTGGGTACGACGGAGGTGGGAGGGGAGGGAATTCCAGGTCTTGGCCGCCAGGTAGGAGAAGGATCTACCTCCCATGGGGGTTCTTTGGATGCGTGGAATCGCGGCGAGGATTGGTTTAACGAACGCAGTTGGCGGGTGGGTGGTGTAGAAGGTCAGGCGGTTGTTAAGGTATCTGGGTCCTAGGTCGTGGAGGGCCTTGTGTGCGTGAGTGAGGAGACGGAACGTGATTCTCTTGCTGACGGGGAGCCAGTGCAGGTCTCTCAGGTGTCCGGATATGTGGTTGTGTCGAGGTATGTCCAGGATGAGTCGTGCGGAGGCGTTCTGAATGCGTTGAAGTCTTTCCTGCAGTTTGGCTGTGGTTCCGGTGTAGAGGGTGTTTCCGTAGTCCAGGCGGCTGGTGACAGGTGCTTGGGTGACCGTCTTTCTTGTTTCGATGGGGATCCATCGGAAGATCTTTCAGAGCATGCTTAGGATGTTAAAACATGATGATGAGACGGCATTGACTTGTCTGGTCATCGAGAGGGAGGAGTCTAGGATGAAGCCCAGGTTGCGTGCATGGTCCGTTGGTTTGGGTGCGCTGCCTAGGGCCGGGGGCCACCAGGAGTCGTCCCAGGCCGAGGGGGATGATCCCAGGATGAGGACTTCCGTCTTGTCTGAGTTCAGTTTTAGGCGGCTGTTCTTCATCCACTCGGCTACTTCTTTCATCCCTTCGTGTAGGTTGGTTCTGGAGGTGGTTGGGTCTTTGGTGAGGGAGAGGATCAGCTGGGTGTTGTCGGCGTAGGAGATGATGTTGAGGTTGTGTTGGCGTGCGATGGATGCGAGGGGGCTAATGTAGACGTTGAAGAGGGTGGGCTGAGCGATGATCCTTGTGGTACGCCGCAGATGACTTCGGTGGCCTCTGATCTGAACGGGGGGAGGCGGACTCTCTGGGTTCTTCCGGCGAGGAACGAGATGATCCACTCCAGTGCCTTATCTTATACCCCGATGTTGCTGAGGCGTTGAATTAAGGTTTGGTGACAGACCTTGTCGAACGCTGTGGAGAGGCTCAGGAGGATGAGGGCCCCTGTTTCCACATTGTCGATTAGGATTCGGATGTCGTCTGTGGCTGCGATGAGGGCAGTCTCGGTGCTGTGGTTGGCTCGGATACCGGACTGTGAGGGGTCGAGGGAACCGTTGGACTCGAGGAAGGCAGCGAGCTGACTGTTGACGGTCTTCTCTATGACTTTGGCGGGGAAAGTTCGGTGGGGTCTGCTGAAAGTTTCTTCAGGAGGGCGCTGAGCTCGGCATGCTTCCAGCTTTCCGGGAAGGTGGGGGTGTTGAAGGAGCAGTTGATGATGTCCCGGAGTTGAGGGGCGATGACGGAGTCGGCCTTGTTGAAGATGTGGTAGGGACATGGGTCGGTTGGCGATCCGGAGTGGATGGTGTTTATCGTTGGATTTATTTATTTATTTATTTATTTAGTGTTTTATAGAGCGCACAGCTACCTCCGATGGAGGTGTCCCGGCGCTGAAGACCTTATCTCAGAGGAAGGAATGGGGGAGGAACGAGAGTTTGGATCTGGGAGAAGAACCAGGTCTTTAATTTTTTTCGGAAAAGGGGTTCTGAGGAGGCGAATCTTAACTCTGTGGGTAACTGATTCCAGAGTTTAGAGGTGACAACGGCGAAGGCCCTTCCACCCGTGCGTGTGAGGCGGAAACGGGGGGTATTGATTAGACGTAGGTTGTTAGATCTGAGGTTACGCTGTGAATGAGAGAGTCTCAGTCTGCGTCGGAGGTATGCAGGGCCACGGTCATTGAGGGCTCTGAAGGCCAGGGTCAGGGCTTTGAATTGTATACGCATTTTTATTGGGAGCCAGTGGAGTTTGATAAGGTGGGGGGAGATGGAGTGTCGAAAAGGAATGTTGTTGATTAATCTGGCTGCTGCATTCTGGACTCTCTGTAACTGGTTGATGAGATAGGCGGGCGCCCCCAAATACAGGCTATTTGCGTAGTCCAGGTGGGAGGTTATCAGGGCATGGACTACTGTTTTCCGGGAGTCAAGTGGTAGGTAGGGAATGATTTTTTTTAACATGCGTAGCTTTCCAAAGCAGGCAGAGGTTACTTTACTGATTTGGGTTTTGCAGGAGAGAGCAGTGTCGAATTGGAATCCTAGGTTTCGGGCCGCTGGGACCGGCACAGGGGGAGGGTTTAGTTCGGATGGCCACCAGATATTGGGGGGTAGAGGAGATTTTTGATTAAAGAATAAGACTTCCGTCTTATCAGTGTTGAGTTTTAAGTTGTTCTCGGCCATCCATAAGGCGATCTTTACCATGCAGTTGCGGAAGTTGTCAAATGATTTTTCATCATGGTCTTTAAAGGAGAACACCAGTTGTGTGTCGTCGGCGTAGAAAGTCACCTTGACTCCACATAATTCCACAATTTTTGCTAGAGGTTTAAGGTACACATTGAAGAGGAGAGGGCTCAGGGCAGAGCCCTGTGGGACTCCCCAGGTCAGTGGTTTTTTGTCAGAGAGAAACGATCCTAGCATCACTTGTTGGGTTCTGTTATTTAAAAAAGATTTTATCCACAGGAGGGGAGGGCCGTCAATCCCTGTCTCTTGCAGGCGAGTCATTAGTGTGTCGTGTGAGATGGTGTCGAATGCAGCGGACAGGTCGAGGAGTACCAACATGGCCTCCTCTCCCCTGTCCGTGCATTCTCTAATTGACTCAGAGACTTCGAGTAGTGCAGACTCGGTACTAAAGTCCGGTCTGAAGCCAGACTGGGTGTCATGAAACAGGGTGTTAGATTCCAGATAGTCTGAAAGTTGGAGCTGGACTGCTTTCTCTAGTACTTTGGCGGGTTTGGGCAGAAGTGAAATCGGACGGTAGTTACTCAGACAAAGAGGGTCCATACCTACTTTCTTTTGGATAGGGATAAGGAGCGCATGTTTCCAGGCAGCAGGGACCACACTGGTGGAAAGGGAGGAATTCCAGATTTCGAGAAGGGAGTCGATAATTAAAGGAGCAATGTCATTCAGGATTGAGGCTGGAGCAGGGTCTAGAGGAGAGCCCGACTTGCAGTCCAGAAATAATTTCGTAGCTTGTTCCTTAGTGAGAGGTTGGAATGCTGTAAAGGCCAGTTTATGATTGTGATTCGTGTCGGGACTTTTGGTGATGACCTTGCCATTTTGTTGGATGGTGGTTGCAATGTTGATAATTTTCTCTTCAAAGAAATTTGAGAGACTGTCGCATAGTGTTTGCGACAAGGGAATAGGGGCAACGAGGGCATTGGGCTGTGTGAAGTCTTTGACTATATTGAAGAGTGTCCTGGTGGAATTCTTAGCTTTGGCAATGGTATCAGAGAAGTACGTGCTCATAGAGTGTTGTTTGAGTTTACGAAACTCTTTAAGGCCTTGTTTGTAGAGTGCCTTGGCTGCTGGGTCATAGCTCTGTCTCCAGAGACGTTCAAGTTTCTTACACTTGCTTCTATGTGTCCTGAGTTCTTGTGTGAACCAGGGGGCAGAGGGTTTTTGCCTGTTGGAGGTGAGAGGACGCATTGGGGCTATTTTTTCTATTGCAGAAGTGAGGTCATTATTTAGAGTGCACACAGCGGTGTCTAGGTCCTCCAGAAGAGGGCTGTGAGTCGAGGCATATATTTGTTCTAAGGCTGTAAGAGAGAGTTTGTGCCACTTTCTGCCATGAGTTCTTATGGCGGCGTTGTGTTTAACAATTTGGGGTGGGGAGATCTGAAAAGGTACTAAGTAGTGGTCAGACCATGTCAGGGGTAAAGGGGGAGAGGTTGTAAGTTTCTCATGGTTAGAGAAAATGAGGTCAAGAGTATGCCCAGCGACATGAGTAGGGCCAGATACCCTTTGTAATAGATTAAGATTTTGCATTGAGTCCAGGAGAAGGGCTGCGCGATTGCAGCTGTTGACGTCTACATGATGGTTGAAGTCTCCCAGAGCGATGAAATCAGAGTGTTTGAGGGATAGATTTGCTGTAGTTGCTAATAACTCTTGGATAGCAGATTGGGGAGAGTTAGGGGGAACATAGACCAGGATCCCTGAGGAGACGGCAGTGGAGGAGTCTATGATAGAGAAGTATAGAGCTTCTATAGGTTTGGCGTTAGTGATTTTCCTGGTGGTAATTTTTAAGTGATTCCTTAGAATTACTCCTATTCCCCCTCCTGGTTTAGAGCCTTCGCGGCTAAATCCAGAGAATCTGTAGCCCGGTGGGATAGCTAGAGCGATGTCAGGGTTGGAACTGTCTTTAATCCAGGTCTCAGTTAGGAAAACTATGTCCCAGGGTGACAAGGATAGTAGCAGCCAGATGTCATTGGCGTGGCCTGGTAGTGAGCGGCAGTTTACTAGCCCCATGGAGTAAGTTTTGGAAGGGAGGGGGTTGGGGATGGGGTCGGCTGGTTTGCGTGGGCAGGTCCAGATGGGGTGGAGTAAGAAAAAACAGTTAGGGCATTTATGTGAGAAGGGGGTGGGTAGGGGAAAGCAGCAAGGCGAGGGGGAAGAACAAGATGACTTACCTATGTCCATGAGTTGTGATTTGGACCAGGTAAGTGTCTGGGCGGCCGGAGAACTGGCAGCATGGCCGGGCCTAGGCACGGAGCCGGCCCGGACGGGCGCAGACGGGCTTGCCTTAGGCGCGCCTTCGGCGCGCAATCGGCGCGCCCGCTGCGCTCGTCCGCTGCGCGGTCGGGAAGTGTACATGAATGATGTGCAAAGGGGCGTGGCCTAGGGAGATGGGCGTGGCCTCGAGGTGCCGAGCGAATGGCGGCAATCGGTGAGTCTGTCCACGTCAGCGCTAGAGTCCGCTGGGCGTGGTTGTGCAAAGTGGCAACAGAATAGGGCTTTTTAAAACACACAGTAATCACAATAAACACAGTTTAAAATAGTCAGTTTTCGCGCTATCAGTCTCTTCTCCCGGCTTCCGCCTCAGGAGATGTGCAGGCTTCTAGGTCGCGCTAGTGATCAGCGCGCCTAAAATACACGGAGCAGGGGGCGTGGCCTAGGGAGATGGGCGTGGCCTCGAGGTGCCGAGTGAATGGCGGTAATCGGTGAGTCTGTCCACGTCAGCGCTAGAGTCCGCTGGGCGTGGTTGTGCAAAGTGGCAACAGAATAGGGCTTTTTTTTAAAACACACAGCAATCACAATAAACACAGTTTAAAATAGTCAGTTTTCGCGCTATCAGTCTCTTCTCCCGGCTTCCGCCTCAGGAGATGTGCAGGCTTCTAGGTTGGATGGTGTCTTCGGTGCTGATCGGGATCCAGGCGCGGATGGTGGTGGTGGGGGGGGTTCGATTCTGTGGGTGGGGGAGTGGTCTGGTCGCCGAAGCTGTTGTATATGTCTGCGATCTTGCTGTGGAAGAACGAGGCGAGAGAGTCGCAGAGGTCTTGTGAGGGAATGATGTCGTTGTTGCCGGCACTGGGGTTGGTGAGCTCTTTGACGATGCTGAAGAGTTCCTTGCTGTTGTGGGCATTATTGTCTAGACGCTCCCTGAATGCTGACTTCTTGGTGGTGCGGATCAGCTGGTGGTGTTTGCGGGGGGCGGTCATGTTGTCTGTGGTTGGGTTTCTTCGACAGGCTTTCTCGAGGGCGCGGCAGTTCTTCTTGGAGTTCTTGAGGTCGTCGTTGAACCAGGAGGCTTTTTTGCTTCCTGGTTTGTTGGGACGGTTTTTCAGGGGTGCTAGGTCGTCAGCGCAGTTGGTGATCCACTGTGCGAGGTTGTCGGCTGCTTGATTGGGGTCCGTTGATCTGGCAGGAAGGTTCTGGGTCAGTGATGTGGTGAGCTGGGCAGTGGTAATTTTGTTCCTGCTTCTGCGGGGGACCTGTTGTGGGTCGTGGTGGGTCGTGGTCTTTCTGAAGCTGAAGTGGACGCATCTGTGGTCTGTCCAGTGGAGTCCCGTGGAGTGGTTGAACGAGATGTGCTTGCTGGAGGAGAAGATTGGGTCGAGCGTGTGTCCGGCGTAGTGGGTGGGGGTGTTCACCAGTTGTTTGAGTCAGAGATTGGCGAGGTTCTCCAGCAGGGTGGTGGTGTTGCTGTTGTTGTTATTCTCCCCAATCTTCTCCTCCAGCAAGCACATCTCCTTCAACCACTCCACGGGACTCCACTGGACAGACCACAGATGCGTCCACTTCAGCTTCAGAAAGACCACGACCCACCACGACCCACAACAGGTCTCCCGCAGAAGCTAAAACAAAATTACCACCGCCCAGCTCACCACATCACTGAACCAGAACCTTCCTGCCAGACCAACGGACCCCAATCAAGCAGCCGACAACCTCGCACAGTGGATAACCAACTGCGCTGACGACCTAGCACCCCTGAAAAACCGTCCCAACAAACCAGGAAGCAAAAATGCCTCCTGGTTCAACGACGATAAAGGGCTCAAAATGCAGCCCGAAATGCATTGGATTTTATGTACTATAATGATGCCTCATTGATGAAAAAATGCGAAATCATAAGACACTGAATATGCTTTAACCAATATTCATTGAAAAACGAACATTGTCAAATAAATGAAGTTATAAACTGAACTAATTGTGTGGAATCCTCTTTTCACAAGAGGAGTAAATAGTGTTCCCGAGGGGATGGTCCCAGTGACCCACTGGAATCACATTCTTCACTGTTATTTGAAGGCGTTTTTTGGGGTATTAACGCCACCCACGGAGAACCTAATCTTGACTAACTTGAACTATTTTATTTATTTATTTTATTTTAATTATTTATATAGCGCAGCTGATACCTTGCAGGCTTCCTGGCGCTGGAGAATACTTTACTGAGGAAGAGACCGAGGTATGTAGAGGCGGGGGGTCTAAGGGAAAAGCCAGGTCTTGATGCGCTTCCTAAATGGAAGAAGTTGCGGGATCTGGCGTATGTCAATGGGCAAGCAGTTCCATAATTTGGCGGCTGCGACCCTAAAGGATCTACCCCCAGTTCTGGCTTTATTGTATCTGGGCACCCTTACCAGATACGCCGAGGATGATCGCAGATCTCTGGCGGGAGTATACCACTGAAACAGGGCTTGCAGGGGCCTGGGCCCGAGTCCATGCAGAGCCCTAAATACAATGCAAAGGGACTTGAAAGCCACCCGCTGCTTTAGGGGTAGCCAATGCAGTTCGGCCAATGCCGCTGTGGCCGAAGACCTTCTCGACCAGCCAAGAGCCAGCTTGGCCGCGGCTGATTGAATTCGCTGCAACCGGTCCAGTAACGTGACAGGGGACTCAAGGAGCAGGGCGTTGCAGTAGTCAAGGCGACTCAGAATCGTACACCTGACTACCAACGCCCGGGCTTGTGCAGGGAGAAGTGGCATAATTTTTCGCAGGGAGCGTAGCAAAGCCGTGCAGATCCCCACTGTTTTTGCAACCTGGGTTTCCAAACTCAGCTTGTTATAGAGCATGACCCCCAGGTTGCGGACCGAAGAGACAGGTTTAGGTTCCTCCCTTGTCTCAGGAGGCCAGAAGTCAATCGGGAACTGGCAAGGTAGAGTAGTGCCAGCACAGAACAGAACCTCTGTTTTGGAGGCGTTAAATTGAAGAGAGTTCCTATGGAGCCATCCAGCCGTTTCTCTAAGACACTCATGGAAGGAGGTCAGAGAGATGGAGTCTTCTCATTACCAGGAGAGAATGAGCTGGGTGTCGTCTGCGTAATTAATTGTTTTTAACCCGAATGACTTAATTAATGTGATCAGTGGTTTAAGGTACACATTAAAAAGGATGGGGCTAATGGAAGATCCCAGGGGGACTCCCTTTGGCACAGGTGAGAAGGCGGATTGGAATGGGGGGAGGGAGACAGCCTGTCTCCTGTCCTGCAGGTAAGAATGAAACCAAAGCAAAGCTGTGCCTTCCACACCAGCTTCCCAGAGTCTCAGCAACAACGTCCTATGGTTGACCGTATCGAATGCGGCAGACAGGTCCAGCAGTATTAATGCTACTGGCTGGCCCCTGTCTGCTCGCATGCGAAGATCCTCCATGGCTGTTAAAACCGCAGTTTCGGTGCCGTGGGCAGGGCGGAAACCGAACTGGAGATCGTCTAAAAGGTTGTTCTGCTCAAGATGAATGGAGAGGCAAGAACTGACCCATCGTTCCACTACTTTCACAGGGAAAGGCAGTAGGGAGATGGGTCGATAGTTAGAAAGACAATCTGGGCTCAGGGTGGGTTTCTTCAAGAGCGGAGTTACAAGCGCCTGTTTCCACGGGGTTGGGACGTAGCCACATTGCAGAGACTGGTTGCATATTTGGCGCAGGATGCCAAAAAGTTCTGTTCCAGAGCTTTTCCAAATTTTTGGAGGCAGAGGGTCGAGCGGGGAACCCGAGGTGATTCCGAGCGCCAAGTTTTCAAACTCGGGTTCAGAGATCTTAGGAAATTCTCGCAGTCTAGCCGGTAAGCTGGAGGATCGAGGTGGCAAATCATGAGGGCAGGTACTGGCTCCCTGGGTGGTGGCATCTCCCAGTAAGGGGGGGGTCTTCAAGTTTTGAATAATGATATTGATTTTATTAATGAAGAAAGTTGCCAGATTATCGCAGAGGGCTTGGGTGGGAGGCTGCGTCGACGTGGCGCATTCTGGGTGAGTTAGATTTCTAAGTATCTGGAAAATACTTTTTGAACTGTTAGTGGCGTTGGTAATAGTAGAACAGTAGTAGTTAGCCTTTTCTTGGACAATGGCAGTTTTGTACGCCCGAAGGTTGTTTTTCCAGAGAATTTTGTTGGAGTCGAGATAGCCTTGTCTCCACTTTCTCTCAGATTGTCTGCAGGCCAGCTTAAGGGCTCTCAATGAGTCGTTAAACCAGGGGGCGGCTGCTCTTCTACTTGGTTTGCATTTTTTGAGAGGGACGAGACGCTCTGAAGTATTGGTAATCTTGGTGCAGAGGGACAAGTAGTTGTCCTCCACCGACCGGGCGGTGGAGAAGCTATCTTCCACCTCAAAAACGGGGCCGGCCAGTCTCCGTTTATCCAAGGCTTTCCAATCTCTATACAGAGGGTCAGGTGCGGCACTGAGTGACGGTTTGTTGGCACTGCCGCTGGCTATGTGAAATTTGATAAGCGCATGGTCAGTCCAGCACATAGGCAGGATGTCGCTCAGGAAAACTAACTGGGTGGAGGAGAAAATTAAATCGAGCTGATTTCCAGCCGAGTGTGTGGGTTTACTGACCAGTTGAGAAAGTCCCATGCCTTCGCAGGAAAGTAAAAGATTGTTTAGAGCAGAGTCCAGACTGCCATTGGGCCAAAGATTAAAATCACCCAGAACAATCAACTTGTTGTGGGAAGTGGCCATATTAGTGATAGTCGTAAGGAGCGACTGCTGCTGTGTAGAATTAAAAGCTCCCGGCGGGCGGTAACATATTACAGCCGTAAAGGTTATTCCGGAGAGACAGTTGATTGAAAGACCAAGTATTTCCGTACCAGCCACTGGGTCCATGTCGAGTGTTTTTATGGACCAGGAGCCTCTATAAATTATGTCAACTCCACCACCCCGACCCTTAGGTCTGGGGAGATGCAAGATTTTAAAGTCTTGTGGGCATGCCCAGTCCAGGTCTATATTACAGTCGGAGTGGGTCCAAGTCTCGGTCATAAACAATACGTCGAGCTGATGATTCTCAATAAGCTGGGCGATTTCATTCGCGTGTTTAGGCAATGACCTGACATTCAGCAGGCCGGCCATCAGTAGACCTTTACAGGCGAAGTCATGTAGGTGGAAGGCGGTGTCCGCGAAGGAGAGTTGGCCTTCATGAGCACAGTCTCTAAGGGAGAGTAGAGACTCACGTGTCAGATACGGAGTGCTGGTAGTAGGTAAGAGGGCAGGAGCATCGGAGAGCGCTGCGGTCGCTGCCGAGGCGCGGACGAGAGCAGACGAGCTTGCCTTATGCGCGCCTTCGGCGCGCATTCGTCGCGCCCGCTGCGCTTCCCACAAAGGCCCATAATATATGGACGGTGTTGTTGCGTAGGAGGGGGGTGTGGCCAGGCGCGATGGGCGTGTCTGGCGGCGACCTGGAATGACGGCAGGACGCGATGTGCTCTACGAGCGAAGCGACAAGCTGTCTGCCGCTGAGCTGTATCACAGGTAGGGCCAAAGGTATTTGCACAGTGCAACAAGTTTTAAAAGCACACAAAATTTACACAGATCAAATTTTAAAAACGAGCGACTACCGGCTTCCGCCTCAGTAGTATTCCAAGTTTGTCAATGGGCGCTGGCGCTTTGGCGCGTAATTTATATCAATTGGGCGGGGGGCGTGGCCAGGCGCGATGGGCGTGTCTGGCGGCGACCTGGAATGACGGCAGGACGCGATGTGCTCTACGAGCGAAGCGACAAGCTGTCTGCCGCTGAGCTGTATCACAGGTAGGGCCAAAGGTATTTGCACAGTGCAACAAGTTTTAAAAGCACACAAAATTTACACAGATCAAATTTTAAAAACGAGCGACTACCGGCTTCCACCTCAGTAGTATTCCAAGTTTGTCAATGGGCGCTGGCGCTTTGGCGCGTAATTTATATCAATTGGGCGGGGGGGGCGTGGCCAGGCGCGATGGGCGTGTCTGGCGGCGACCTGGAATGACGGCAGGACGCGATGTGCTCTACGAGCGAAGCGACAAGCTGTCTGCCGCTGAGCTGTATCACAGGTAGGGCCAAAGGTATTTGCACAGTGCAACAAGTTTTAAAAGCACACAAAATTTACACAGATCAAATTTTAAAAACGAGCGACTACCGGCTTCCGCCTCAGTAGTATTCCAAGTTTGTCAAACTAAACAGCTGTGCATCCACCCTAGACCTTTCTGTTTACAGATACTGGTTAAACATTGGTGGAATGTTTCTGAAAACAAATAGCAATCAATCAATCAATCAAGAGTATTTGTAAAAGCATGCTACTCACCCGCTAGGGTCTCAAGGCGCTGGGGGGGTGCTACTGCTCGAAAAGAAAGGTCTTGAGTTGCTTCCTGAAGGAGAGATGGTCCTGGGTGAGTTGTATTTGGGTGGGGAGGTTGTTCCAGGTCTTGGCCGCCAGGTAGGTGAAGGATCATCCTCCGGTGGTGGTTCTGCGGATCTGTGGGACGGTGGCGAGGGTGAGGCCGGCGGAGCGGAGTTGGCGGGTTGGCGTGTAGAACATGAGGCGGTTGTTGAGGTATTCAGGGCCCACGTCGTGGAGAGCCTTGTGTGTGTGGGTGAGGAGTCTGAACGTGATCCTTTTGCTGACAGGGAGCCAGTGCAGGTCCCTCAGGTGGGCGGAGATGTGGCTGTGTCAGGGGATGTCCAAGACGAGCCGTGCTGAGGCGTTCTGGATGCGCTGGAGTCTTTTCTGTATTTTGGCGGTGGTCCCAGTGTAGAGGGCGTTCCCGTAATCCAGGCGGCTGGTGACGAGGGCCTGTGTGACCATTTTCCTGGTTCGAGTGGGGATCCAGAGGAAGATCGTACGGAGCATGCGGAGTGTGTTGAAGCAGGATGAGGTAACGGCGTTAACTTGCTTGGCCATCGTGAGGGAGGAGTCAAGGATGAAACCCAGGTTTCGTGCGTGGTCCCTGGGCTTGGGTGGGGGGCCCTGAGCAGGGGGTCACCAGGAGTCGTCCCAGGCAGAGATAGATGGGCCGAGGATGAGGACTTCCATCTTGTCTGAGTTCAGTTTCAAGCGGCTGAGCTTCATCCAGTCTGCGATGTCTTTCATTCCGTCCTGGAAGCTGGCTCTGGCGGCGGTGGGGCCGTTGGTGAGGGAGAGGATCAGTTGGTAGGAGCGAGATGGGACGGAAGTTCTTGAGGTCTGAGGGGTCTGCGGTGGGTTTCTTCAGGAGGGCGCTGATCTCTGCGTGCTTCCAGCTCTCCGGGAAGGTGGCGGATATGAAGGAGTTGTTGATGATGTCCCGAAGTTTGGGTGCGATGATGGAGTCGGCTTTGTTGAAGATGTGGTGTGGGCAGGGATCGGCTGGGGAGCCCTAGTGGATGGTTTCATCGTGTGGGTGGTATCTTCCGTGTTGACCTGAGTCCAGGCGCACGTGGTGGTGGTGGGGGGTGTAGGTTCGGTGGTGGGGTAGGTGTTCTGAGCGCCGAAGCTGTTGTGTATGTCGACGATCTTACGGTGAAAAAAGGTGGCCAGCGAGTTGCAGAGGTCTTGAGAAGGTGTGATGTCATTGTTGCTGGCGTTTGGGTTGGAGAGCTCTTTCACGACGTTGAAGAGTTCCTTGCTGTTGTGGGTCTTGTTGTCCAGTCGTTCTCTGAAGGATGACCTTTTGGTGGTGCGGATCAGCTGGTGGTGTTTGCGGGTGGCGTTCTTGAGGGCGGTCATGTTGTCCGTTGACTGGTTGTGGCGCCAGGAATTCTCGAGGTCACGGCAGGATTTCTTGGAGTCTTTGAGATCGTTGGTGAACCACGCGGCTTTCTTGCTGTTGAGGTTGCTGGGAGGGTTTTTCAGTGCAGCAAGGGTGTCTGCGAGGTCGGTGATCCACTGTGTGAGGTTGCGGGCTCCTTTGTTGGGGTCCGTGGTGTTGGTGGGAGGGTTTTGGCGCAAGGAGGTGGTGAGTTGGTCGGTGGTGATCTTGCTCCAGCATCTTCGGGGGGTTTGTTGAGGTCGGTGGTGGGTCGTTGTTTTCCTGAAGTTGAAGAGTACGCAGCTGTGGTCGGTCCAGTGGAGCTCGGTGGTGTGGCTGAAGGAGATGTGGTTGCTGGAGGAGAAGACAGGGTCGAGTGTGTGGCCGGCGTAATGGGTGGGGGTGTTGGCCAGTTGCTTGAATCCGAGGTTGGCGAGGTTGTCTAGTAGGGCGGTGGTGTTGTTGTCCTGGTCCTTCTCCAGGTGGAAATTGAGGTCTCCTAGGAGGATGTAGTCGGGGGGGGGGCGAGGGCGAGTGGGCTGATGAAGTCTGCGATGGCCTCCCTGAAGTGTGAGTGTGGCCCCGGGGGTCTGTAGTTGAGGGTTCCTCTGAAGGGGGGTCTTGGGGTCGGTGTGAATCTGGAAGTGCAGATGCTCTGCGGTGGCGAGGGTGTCGTTGGTGTTAATCGTGATGCGGGTAGTGTTTCTGTGGGCGATGGCGATGCCTCCTCCGGTCTGGTTGATGCGGTCCCTCCGGATGATCTTGTAGCTGTCATTGATGGCAATGGCAATGTCGGGGGCTGAGGAGGCGTTCATCCAGGTTTCCATGAAGAAGGCGGCGTCTGGTGCCATTTTGTCCAGGAGGTACCATAGTTCGACGGCGTGCCTGTGGATGGAGCGGGTGTTGAGCAGGATGCACTTGAGGTGGTTGTTGTTGGCGGCTGTTTTGGCTGGCACGGTGCAGGACCGAGTGCAGGTGAAGTAGCAGGCGTGGCAGATGAAGGCTCCATGGGTGCGTTTCGGGGTGGCTTAGTAGCAGGCTGGATGTCGGCCGGTGTTGAGTGCGTGCAGGGTGGCGGCGGCGTAGCTCAGTCGGGTTGGCTGGCTCTGGCGGGGTCCAGGGGTTCTGGTGCTGGGCGCGGTCAAGGCACGGACGAGCATAGACGGGCCTGCCTTTGGCAAGCCTTCGGCGCGCAATCGGCGAGCCCGCTGCGCGTATGCGCGATCCCCGCCATTTATGGCGAAGTGGGAGGGAGGAGCAGCTGGAAGGCAGGAGCAGGGCGGCGAATGGGGAGCGGGAGACAGGAGAAGGGGGTGGGGCCACAGGAGAGCAGCGACGGGGAGCAGGGGGGGGTGGAAAGAGTGGGAAAGCAGGAAAGCAGAGCGGGGGAGAGCGAGGGCAAGCCTGGGCAAGCCTGGAGAGCGAGGGCAAGCCTGGACAAGCCTGGGGAGCGAGGAGAGCAGGGGCACTAAGGAGAGGCGGCAGCAAGAGGGCAAGCAGGCAGCGGCAGCTGAATCCGGGCACACGGGGGCCGTGCGGTAGTAGAGTGACCGGGTCAAGGGTCACCCAGCATACTTGCTCTCAGTCATGCAGGAATGCCAGTGCTAATGAGTTTCATCTAAGGTTCTTGATGCATGTTGTGTGTCTGTCAAAGTGTAGAACTCCGACTTTATGATGTACCATATCTGTTGAAAAGTGTAGTTGATGACCATGTCTAAGCATAATGTCTGTGTAAAATATGCGGACCGCCTAATGTGGGGCTGAAGACAACCATTTGTGTTGCTAGTCTACTTGGAATAGCAGTGGATACGAAAATGTAATTCTAGCTTCATATCTTCTCCATAGATGGAATCATTACCTACATTTCATTGTGAAAAAGTAATTTTACCTTTGTCATTATGCCTCTTACAACTTTTTTATCTTGAGACTGCACTTCCTAATGTTGCGCCTCCTCTGCATGATTAGTATGTGGACCAGTTTTGGTACACTTTGTTGGGGTGTCATTCCCCTTTGCTGTTCTTTTGGGTGTATTACACTTTTATCACTGTAGAAGTACTCGTGCAGATGACAATAATTAAGATTGTGAGTTGACATTTATATTGTGTAGGTGTACTTAATGACTTGTATATATGCTACATTTTAATAGAAGTAGGTACGTTTCCATAACACACCAATGTTATATCTATGAAATTCATTTGATGAAAAGAAGGTTGTTAAATGCATTACTTTTATTAATTATTGAATTGATTTTTAAAGTTAAAAAGAATCAGAATTGTAAGATTATCTGCAAAATAGTAAACTTGTAAGTTGGAGGAGGAAATAAAGATGAACCAACAGGTGCTTAAAGTCCTTTTACAGACAGCACTCGAGGGGTGAATTGGAAATGTGTGAATATATGGTGGATAAAGTGAATAGGTGAGACCTTCACATTAGGACATTGCTTTTTGCATTTCTTGGTGGTAAGTTCCAGGGTGTTGTCCTCAACTGTGCCAGATGAATGGCTCCTCCAAAGAGCCACTGAAGCAGCCTGAGTGTTAATTGTGGAGCACTGACAGGTGACTCCATCTGTAAAAGTGTTCCTCTCTATGTGAAGCCACCAGCTGCAGATATTTCTGTGAGCCAGTTGGTAGGAGATGGTGCTTGAGCACTGAAAGCGGCAGCTAAATAAGCCACTACTGCATACATTGTTTGGAAGCCACCATGCACCACCTCAGAATGCAAAATGTGGATACTCAGGTGATGATCCAGGAGATTAGTTTGGACCCTCTGGATCTCATTCTGGGCCCTCATGAGATCATTCTGGGCACTTCAGTGTTCAGTAATCTCGTCTCGCTAATCCTCCTGCTGGGTAGCTGAACCCATCAGAGCTATCCTCATGGAATTGACATTGGTGACCGCAACTTGAACCTCCCCCCAACAACAAATCCTGCCCGAGACCTTTCCAAACCACTCTGTGACATTGAGTGGTTAGCCAAAAGGTTAGGGGTCCTGGCTGAATTTAATCTTTGAGCCCAATCCTATAGCACAAAATTTGTGTGCAGAGGATGAAGTGGCATGGAACATTCCCGAGTTAATGTCCCCCTGCTGTCTAGGACCATCGTGCAAAGGGTGGACCTCACTCTTACCCATGGACAACATGCTTCCTATGGTCATTCTGTTTTGGATCTAAGACCTGTCCAACATTTCATTGGGGCAACTACTCTAACTCCATAGGTTATATCTTCCTAGATCTCCGCATTTGGGGAATCATGGTGGTCAAGCATAGACTCGAGAGCAACTATGACCTGTTGGTATTAACAGTTCACAACCTATTGTCTTATACATTGATGGCGGGTCTAATATCTTGAGGGAATACTTTAGCAGTGGCCAACAATCGAAGGAACGTCTGATGGAATGCACTTTGTTTCACTGAGAACATGATCCCCCAGATATATGACAAAGTGGTTATTCACATGGAGAGGATGCTTGAGAACTTGGATTGCCAAGATTCCCCCCTCAAGGAACACATCCACCTATTTTCAAACCCTAAGGATTACTTCATGATGGATTTCAAACAGGCTGTAAAGAATCCAAAATCCCAGGTGTGGCTCTCTGCTATCTGTAGAGAGGCTCGGAGCAACTTAGCAACTACCCTAAAGTCAGGTAACAACTTGATTCCTCTATTCAGCCCAAGGAATGGGAAGAACACTTTACAGTGCTATACAACAACCCCGTTGAGCCACTCAACAGCCAGCTACCCTTTCCTGAGCATCGCATAGCAGCCCCCTTCGAGGAAAGTTTGGTTGTAATTTGCTCCCAAAGACAGGGGAATGCCCCAGGGCTAGATAAAATTACCGCTGATATGTTCCGCTCAAACCCTTCAATTTGGGCACCATATATTAATATTGTTTTCAGTACAATAGCCGCAGGTGCACCCATTCCATTTACGTGGAAAAGTGCGGAAATCGTGCCAATTCACAAAAAAGTGTGTTGTAAGCACATAAGCAACTACCGCTACCCATTAGCTTATTGGACAACCTACAGAAAACTTTCTGCAAGCAAGCACTGGGTCATTTAACATCTTGGATAGAGGATAAAAATGTAATCTCCCTCTCCAAGCAGGATTTATGCCACAAATGGTAACTGTTGACCAGGTCTTCAGATTCTTTATGACTAAATGGAAGACAGTTGATGTTGGAGGTGGTTCACTTTTCGTTGCTTTCATTGATCTGCGCGCAGCATTTGACCTGGTTCCAAAGGCAAAGTTATGGAAGGTATTAGCGGACATGTACTTCCCAGAAAACTTGCTGAATATAACAATGCACTTAAATGACAGGAATAACGCTAGGATCTGCAGGGGACCTCACGGGGAACTGATGAACAAGACAGATGTAGCAAAAGGTGTTCGGCAAGCAGCATTTTGACCCCCACTATTTTTCCCTTGTTCATAAACTAAAGTATAGACTACCTGTTAAAATGTGTTAATGATTCCCCTTCCTTGCCCACAATAAGTTGCCGGATGTTTTTTGCCGATGACACCTTGCTGCTTCCCAAAACATGCATGGCCTTCAGACACTTATGGATAGGTTCTTACTTTTTTTGACACATATGGGCTAGAGATAAACGCTGTAAGACCAAACATGGTTTACTCTAAAAGGAAGCGATTGGGTGGTACTATTGGATTGGGCAGTGCTCCTCTCTAGAGGAACTGGAATTCACTCCCTATTACACTGAGGCAGTGCACGGACCATCTTCACTTTAGAATGTCCCTGAAAACATTCTTGTTTTAGACGTTTCATATAGTATCTGCACTTTCTCATATGACCGCAAGCGTAGAGATACCCCTGCAGGGGTGATTCAGGCACCATATAAATAAATAAATGAATAGAGAGTATCGGAATTTGACTATTTGGGGGTCATATTGTCAAATAAGGAGCATTAATCAATCATAGATCATTTGCCATCTTGAGGTTTGCTAAAAGAACTCAACCCCACCTGATTGTCCCTTTGACACAGATTTATATCACCCAAGCCAAGACTGCCGCTTTGTACGGTGCCGAGCTGTGGGGTCACAGCAACTGTGCCTTTCTTGATGTGGGTGAAAACACTTTTATAAGGGCTATCACCAGTCTGGGGCACAGGACTCCACCTGTGCCACTCAGACTAGATCTCACCCTCAAGTCAATCATGGAAGAGGCGGTATTGTACCCTTATTATATTGGGTTCAGGTATGGCCAATAGAGATCTTAAAGCCATACAGAGAAGACATAAGCAAGTTTATTGCCTTAAAAGATTCATTTACAATCCCTTGTCTGGTGCTTGTTGAACATTCTCTTAACAGCCTAGGGCTGGGTAGCCTTTGGATTGCCCCTACAGCCATTAGCACCAATGCTAAAGGCGTTGTTAAGCAGGCACACTGCACACATTTCATTACACATACTGAGTCCTCTGCTATCAGGAATAAAGACATTCTTACACACAAAAATGTATTTGATGCTTAATATTTCCTGGAGTGTATCGATTCCGCCCGGGCACTATCTGCAGTTTTGCTATGGTATCCTTCCACTGGCTACCTACACCTCTCAATGGTCTTCTTCGACCTACAAGTCTACTCTTTGCCTGATCTGTTGTTCTATGGATGAGTCGGAAGAGCATTTTTCATTTTTTTGTAGGGCATATTCCAGACTGAGGCTTAGGTGGATTGTCCCAGTGTGTCAGGTTTTGGGTCAAACTGACTGTATTAATTCACTATGGATATGCAATAGTGACACAAGGGTGGTTGTGGTCTTGCAGTGGCTAAATTCATCAAGTCTGCATGGCCAAAGTAGCGGAAGATTTTAGATTCTATTAAATCCTAGAGCTTGTAACAAGAAATGTAACTTTTTAATTCCCTTCATTTGTAAGCTCGAAATCTGAGCTATTATTAGAAGAACATTGCTGATCTGAATACTGTTAATATATTATTTGTCATTGCTTTTAACTTGATAATACATGTGGATGATTGTATTTTAAGATAATGTCTTAATTTCTGTATTTTGCAATGAATTTTTGAATTTGAACTGACAATACATTTGGAAATTTGGAATTGGCAAGAGTGATGCTCCCAATGAAGGCTTGTGATCTTTCCCCAGTCCAAAGGATTTGAGGCTTATGCCTGAGACCTTGCTGAATCATCTTGAAGAAAACAAATAAGCAAGTTTCAAACAATAAGATTTGATAACAATGTTAAGTTAATTATTAACTCTAGAAACATTTCATTTATTCATGTTTAAAATATCAAACTAATCTTCAGTGTATTTAGTACTATTAATCGAATGGACGATTCAGATTCTTTTTTTTTTACTTCACATAGAACAAAAAGTTGAGAAAGACTGATATAGAGTGAAGTTATTTGTGGATGTCCCATACATGAACAATCTGTTGTTAGCAGAGGTATATTGTGCTACAGTTGACTGAGACAGCTGAAGCACTTTGGTCAGCAGACACAGGTCACTTTGCAGTGCTTTAGAGCGACTTACATATAGCTAACTGTAGTTCCAGTTGAATTTACATCAGCCCCTGGATGTTTGTTTCTTTTTTTGAAATAAATATTATTTGCAATTTCCAGGACCAACTTACTCAGTGTTATATAGAATGAGAATATATGTCAAAATAGAGTGGTACTTATTTCGACACAATGGGTCATTGCTATTACTTACTATCTCATCCCTTGTCTTTTAGGTATCATTTGAACCATGTTTATTTGTTAATACCAAAAGAAAGAATCAGAAGTCCCTGAATATAATATGTGAATTCAAAAACCAAAAATGGAACATTGCAGTCCTGGTTATATAGATGAATCTATTCCAAGTTATACTTACACAAATTATTTATTTTATATTGTATCAGATTAACAGAAGTATGAGTAAATAGACTTACATTGTTATGAGCACCTTGATAAGAGCTGTTGATACATAGGGGAAGGTGTGATGTGTTACCCAAATGTAAGCTGACACCTGTTTTATTGGAATGTGACACTTTACAACGCACGCGTTACAACGCGTGTCATTACAACACATTTTTTAAATCGCAAAATCCATTACAACGCATGTCGTTACAACGCACAATCCATTACAATGCAATTACTATTCTAACTCCGCCAGGGCATTACTTTTGGGGAATGCGTTGTAATGGATTATGCGATGTAATGACATGAGTTGTAATGGATTTTGCGTTGTAAAACATTTGTTTTACTGACATGCGTTGTAACGCATGCGTTGTAAACAATGTTTCCCATTTTATTGTGACTCCTATATGAGTTGTTTTAAGGAGAATGTTGTTACAGCGTGAGTAAATGTTAGATTATGAATAGATAGAGAATGTAGTGGCTTGTGAGAGACATCAGGTAACCAACCTGTGTGACTAGGTTGTCATTAGTGTAGGTATTTGCAGTGTGAGAGTGTGGAGAAGCGCCAACAAAGTGAATTGATTATTGTTGCACAGCTAGGCCCCCATTAGGATTGCGGGCGGACTTTGCCCGCCCGCCATCCCCGTGCAAAACGGGACCGCCCGCCACAGAAGCGGCGGTTCCGCCTTGGCAATTAGGATGCGCCTGCCACACTGTCGGGCGCATCCTGTATTTTTACCATTGCGGTGGGCGGTGCTGAAAGCGCTGCCCACCGCAATGGTATAAATGCACGTTGTGCATTTCAAAGCACAACATGACAGGCACCGCGCGGTGCCTGCCATGATGCACTTTGAAATGCGGGGGGTACCATAGGTACCCCCCATGTGCACCCCCCCTTGCGACCGGGGCGGAAACGCGGTAGACGGTCTTACCGTCCGTCGCGGTCCCCCCGCCATCCTAATATGGCGGGGGTCTTCGAAGCAAGGATGGTGGGCGGATCGCCCCCGCCAGGCCGGCGGTGGCTACCGCCAGCCTGGCGGGGCGATCCGCCCGCCATCCTAATGGGCCTCCAAGTGTTTGTACTACCAGTCTCCACTCCGCCTTGAATTCCGATGATGCCTTCAGTGTGGAATATGAACAACAGCTTCTCCTCCCATGGCATGAGGTTGAGGGGCCTGAGGGACCCACCATGAGTTGCCAGGGCCTCTTGGTGTGCCCTGGAAGCGAGGGAACAGACTCTCACCCCAGGTTGTTCCACCGCTTGCAAATGTCCTTCTCTGAATGTCTTGTGTTGGAGACAGCATTCACCTTACCTACTTCTCTGGCTCATGGGTGTTGTCTGGACCAGTGCACCAGTGCACAAAACAACTGGAGCTCAAACCTAATTATCTCATCCATCTTCACAGTTGACTAATTTCCGGAGAATCTAGGTTGTCTTTCAAACATTTTCAAAAATAAAAAAGACATAGATCTGCTTCTTGTAGTTATGAGTGGTAAATGTTTTATTTGGTTAGAGGAGTGTCTTTTGTAGCAGGAGCTGCGGGTGTTATTTGTGAGTATATTTTGATTAGGTGTTTGTTGACAGACGCATCTGTCAATGTTGATGGATGCGCCCACCATCAAAACTCTGTCCGCCATTGGTATCCTCCATTACCAGGCTCCCTCAATCCCAATCTGACAGCAGACAACTCTAATTCCGGCTGACAGATGGCGCGGTATCTGTCAACTGGGACATGGGGACCCACGATGGACAACTGAAGGACAGCTGACTGACCATTCTCCACCATGATGGATGTGGTCGGTCTGAGAGAGCGCAAACTGACCAAAATGTAGAAATACATCACACTTACATGTAGTAAGCACAAATCATGAAGAGAAATGCCATGAGTGCTGATAGTATCCATAGTTATATTCTGAAATATGTAGTTAATATAGAAGTTTAAATAGAAGTGGAACTAATACAGAAATGTGTGAAGTAATACGATTTTATTAAGCGTGATTATTCCTGAATCCATGTTGTGTAGCTGCTAAAATGTAAGATGGCATACGGAAACGTTGAAATGTGGTAGGCCTCAGGGCCAGAGCAAGGCGGGAGGGGGAAGGTGATTAAAATTCACAATATGGATTGCACTAATGTTTAGTATTAATGAGTAGGCTTTTTGATTTATAGATGTGTTTACCGAAATCAGTAGAATATGAGTACTAACATGCTAATAATTAAAGAAGAAGTTGAATGCTATAAAATGTTGTAGAGTTGGAAAGCTTTAATGTTGATTTATACGTATTAGTCTGGGTTGGGGAATGTTGCAATGCGGTTGGAAGACCATGAGAATTGGGATTAGGCTGCAGATGTCTGTCTGGAAGAGAAAAGGGGGTATTCAATTATTAATATAATGAATAGAAGCTTGTTCAAGGAATGGACCAGACATGGAGGAGGGTTCCGGAATGTTTAAGGGGTATCAGCGGGCCGGAGAAGAGTCTGAGAAGCAAGGTCGATTCTAACCACAAGGCCTCATCATGGAAAAAGCCAGAAGCTACACCACGTGAGGGGCGTCTCACAAGGGGCGTCCTAAATGTTGTTGGATTTTTGTATTAGGGACAGCACCCCTGGGTGGAGTTAGAGCAGACGCCTGAGGACCCTTTAGAGAGCGGATGGGTAGGCAGAGAGGGGCCATGATTGGAGAACTATAGGTTTTCACCAAGAGTTCGAGAGTGGGTGGCTTCCCTTGGGAGTCATTCACTGCTGACACCTTTGATAGGTTGAGACCTGGTTAAGTAGGGATACCATCTAGAGCAGGGTAGGGAAAGCCTAACCTGTATTTTCCTTCCGCCTGTAAATGAGTGATAGATTTCAATATGTGTCTATGCTAATAGCACTATTGTTTTTAGAACTGGTATTGATAGTTTCCGTTGTTCGTCTGAGGGCTTTCAGAGAACACGTGTACGTAGTTGGGCCCGTGTATCTGGTGAATCTCATTTTGAGATGCTTGTACCTGCAACTTATAATAAATCTTTGAAAGCTAGAAGTTGTTTGTGATCCTTTGAAGCAGAGTCCTTTACTGGGAGAACTAACTTGGTAAGAGATGCACTTTCTTTCCTCAATGACAGGCAATAAAGATTCAGTCGGCCAGACCGGGGTTTTAGATCGATAGTGATAAGGTATTGATCAAAATCTCAACCCTTCCAGTTGGTAGCTATAGAGAATGGTTGCCTTCTTGAGGAAGGTGATCTAGGCCAGGTTAGATTACCCCAAGCCCCCTAGAGACCGATGATCGGAAGAACCGCCCGCGGAAGAAGGACCGGATGACGTGAGGCAGAAAAGCAGCAGTATCGGTCGAGAGTGAGTATAAAGGGTCATGCGTGTTAAGATTGCGGTGTTTTGTATTGTATCTATGTTGTAATGTCTGGCGGAGTTGAATGACTGTAGAGAGACTGTGGAACAGGTTGTGAGCGCGCGCAACCGGTGGAAATCTTAGGCTCAAGGAGAGCTTAAGTGGTTCGGGTGTATCGGACACTCAGAGTAATTGTTAACCAGTGTGAAGGGGGTCATGAGGTACCAGTGACCACCCGAAGGACCAGATAGGGGGAACGTAAGAGTGAGTGCGCGAGTAACAGACGCTGGTCGGAAGTTACTGTGTGTGTAAAGAACCTATCAGAGAGACGATAGACATCTCGTCAGTTGTGTTGACAATTACAGATAGACTGTGGACGTACAGTCGAGGGAAGTGACCGCTTGGTCGGAAGTAGTCATTTTTCGGAGTATGAATGGGACGCATGCATGACCGCGAGGAGAGCTGAGAAAGGAGGGGTGCTGCTGCGAAGCGGAGATTAGTGACGTCAGAAAGTGCCGCGCTGGGATTGGCCGGCCGGTGAAAGACCGCGCTGTGATAGGCCAGTTAGCTAAGCCACGCTAGGATTGGTGGATTGTCATCAGGAAGTAAACAAAGTATTCGAGCTGGAAATCTTGCGCATAATTATGAAGTGTTTTAAATGGTTAAGAGCGCTGTTTAAAAGAGAACGCAGGGGATCGTATGAAGGGGAAGAAGCCCCGCCGGAGGGTACGCCAGCTCATTACATGGGGACAAATGTTGGGCTGCACACGATTCTGTGGATCTCAGAGTGGAGTAAGATGACAGATGGAAATGAGGAACTCACGTTCCCGAAGTACGGGACGTATAGATTAGAGGTGCTACACAGATTAAAAGCAATTATGACCTCTACGAGACCCTTGCCTAGACCAACTCAGTTCGAAGCCCTTAATGCATGGATTAGGGCAGCGCATGAAAAGAACATGAATAGACGGCAAGAAAGAGTGAAACGTTCGGTAAGAGCAGTACAGGATGCCAAGTGGGATGAGGATGCTAAAAGATGGAGGGTGCATAACATGGAAGTAAACAAATTGTATCCAGTGTTAGAGATGCCCGGGAATAAAAACCCCCTAGAAGAGGATGACGAGAGCGAGACAGAGGATAGCCTGATAAACAGATTATTGACAGACAGGCCGCCTCCGTATAACAGAGCAGGGGGAGATGCCGAGAAAGGGGGGGGCAATGCAGGAGAGCATGGGCCGCTTCCCAGTTCCGAATGGGATCCTGCTGCAAAGAAAGAACTGTCCCAGCCTAGCCAAGTGCAACAGGTGGTCGGGAGGTTTGTGGTGCAAAGAGCGCCAGAAACGGAGTGTGCCACATCCTACGCGTTACCTGATGCACTACAAGTACCGGTTACCATAGGTCCTATAGTATCGGTATATGATCCAGACAGGGCTAGAGGGGAGGAACGGGTACGGAGGGACAGGGAAAGAGCAGAGATGGCAAGGAGGAAAGATACGATCAACTCCCCAAGTCAGTTGCCGATACCAAGAGATTGGAGCACCCCAGTACACACAACAGGAGATCTGGGGGACATTAGATATCCAGAGGATATGAGGGGACCAGGACGGAAATCCTTTCAAGAGTTAAACGAGTACATGAAAAAATGGGATGAGGCAGTTGAGGCTCATAAGAGCATCATAGCGGCGGAAGCTGAAAGGGAAAGTCAGGACAGCAGAACCCGGACTCACTGCGGGGCTGGAGAGAGCAGTCCGGAGTGGGACGGGAGAGAGAAGGACAGTAGGAGAGGCACCCATTGGGCCCGGACTGGAGGTAGATCAGACCTGGAAAATGGGGGCCCAGAGAACGGGGAGGTGTCTCGCCCGATACCTAATGAAGAAGACAGGAGGGTTTGGGAGTACAGGGACAGCTTTAAGTGTATCCACTGTGTGCCCAGTAGGAGAGTACAGAGTGGGAGTTGCGAGAGGCCGCACCATAGTCCCTGTGATGACGGACATGAGCGCAGCCCAGGGAATATGGGAAACCAAGAAGGATCGTATCAGATACTGAGTGATACAAGGCCAAGAGGGGATGGGGACCGAAGGGAGAATAACAGGGAGTCCTACTGTGAGAAAAGAGGAGAGAACGGACAGAGTAAGATAGGGGGTAACAGGCCTGTGTTCCATCACCTTCCAAGATCGGATGGCCGAGCATGGGATCTGGAGAGATGGGAACAAGAGAGAGCACTCCCCAACTCTCCCGAACCCAAACGAAGGGCCCGGAGTTGGGATGGGAGAGACACCTGTGAACCTCCCTCGAAGGAGATATTGCGAGCAGAATTAAAAGCTAAAAGACTCGATGTCTCAAGCTTAAAGTCAGATCTGGATGACATGGTAGACGGTACCCTGTCCTTAGAAAGAATAGACATGTATGAGCAGGGTGAAATTCTGTTCATGGCAAAGGACGTAACTCGAAAGGCGAGAGCAACCCATGAGAAATTAGTGGAACTAGCAGGCAAATACATGGTAGACCTGTCAAGGACCAAAGCCTTACAGGGCAACCACAGGCTACATTACACAGATCGAGATCTAGATGAGAGGCGAACCATCGGATTGAAAACACACATAAGGGAACTGATCACTGGAATAAGGACATGGAGGGCCCTAGATAAGTGGGAAGAGAGGTGGTCCAAGAGAGGGACCGTCAGGAGAAGCACACTTGGGATGACACCAGGAGGACAGCAGGGAGTAGAGACATACCCTTTGAGGGAAGTCGCAAATGGGACCTATGTCCACGTCCCTTGGAGTAGGGGGGATTTAGCTGCTTTTACCACCTCTTTCCCCAAATTGCGGGAAAACCCAGTGGAGTGGTATAAGCAAGTTGAGAGATTCGTAAAAATCTCAAAGGTCCTATGGATAGATTTGAACACGCTGTTTGACATAGTAGTGCCAGGAGATTTGTGGACCGCATGCAAGGTTAGCGCTGAGTGGCCCACCATAGAGCCCGAGAGAGATGCTAAGACTAATGGGCCGTCCGAGAGTGTGATGGCAAAGTTCGAGAGAGTAATGACTTGGCTGAAAGATAAAGTGCCAATGCAAGACATAGATTGGGTAAAAATTGACCGAACAAGACAGGAACCCAAAGAGACAGTTCACGAATACTATGAGAGATTGCTGAAGGCGTTCAAACAGTATAGCGGTCTGGATGTAATGGATCCAAAGGACATAGGGCAATTTGTGTCCAAGTTCGTCTTGGGCCTGAGACCGGATATTAGTTTAATGATACAGCAACACTTGATCTGTTGGCAAAATAAACCCCTAGACGAAATACTGAGGTATGCCAGGTACTGCTGTGATGAGATAGACTCCAAGGCTAAGAAACTAAAGGAGAAACTGATGGTGGTACAGATGCAGGCAGCTGGGAAGGGGGGACAGCAGCAACAGCAACCAGGAAACGGTACTGGAGGAAAGAAACAGTACAGTCAGAACAAGGGCAATGAGGAGAACTCCACCTTTAGACCCAGGATAGATATAACTACCTTAAAGAAAACAACTAGGTGCCACCAGTGTAACGAGGTGGGACATTGGAAACGCGAGTGTCCCTATAATGTTGAGATAGGAGACCAAGAGGTAGAAGAGGAAGTGACCCAGAGTGGGCCTGCAAGAGGGGTAACGCAGTACCAGGGAAAGGTGCTCAAAGGGGGGGGGCCACCTCCCCGAGCTCAGTTCCCGCAGCCACCCAGAGTAGGGACTATGGGTAAGACCTATAGACAGATGCCACTGTTTGTCGGGGGAGAGGAATGCTATTATGTGGACCCACTAACTGGACAGAGGGTAGAAAGGGATGACTGCACCCTCGGGGCAGCTCTGGAGGTAGATCAGAGGGGACCCTATGTTGAGGCCGAAGTGGCAGGGTTCCCCACGACATTTCTAGTGGACACAGGAGCCACCCGATCCACGATCAGGTCAGCCGCAGTGCCAGGCCTGCCCATGTCTGGAGAGACCATACAAGTGGTGGGGGTCGCTAACAGGAGAATGACCAGTCCTCTGACGGAACCCGTGCAGGTGAAAATAGGGAAGTACAGTGATGAGCACCAGTTTGTGGTTTGCGATTCTAGTCCTGTATGTCTACTAGGAAGAGATCTTTTATGCAAATTGAACTGCACTATATACTGTACACCGCAAGGAGTGGAGGTACTGACAAATGATGATGATGCTGACTTTAAAGTCGCTAACTCCAGAATATGTGTGGAACTGTATCCCACTTTGACAGTAGACGAGCTCCCCTGGGATCTGAGAGAGACCGTTGCTCCAGAAGTATGGGATTTCACTGGGGAAGAGATTGGGTTGGTGAAAGGAGTAGACCCAGTGAAAATTGTAGTGAAACCACATGCTGAGTTCCCAAGAAGCCCTCAGTATAAATTGACCCCAGAAACGATTGCAGGCATAAAACCCGTGATTGAGTCCATGATTAAGCAGGGAATACTGAAGGAAATCGTGGGTAGTCCATGTAACTCTCCGATTATGGGTCTGCAGAAACCAAATGGGAAATTTGGGATAGTACAGGACCTCAGAAAGATTAATAATATAGTCGTTTCGTGTTGTCCAGTGGTACCGAATCCATCCGTGATACTGTTTCAGATACCGTTCCAAGCAGAATGGTTCACTGTAATTGATCTTTGCCAGGCTTTCTTTTCGATCCCTTTGGACGAAGAAAGCCATTTTCTTTTCGCATTTAAGCTGGAAGGTCGCGTCCTAACATGGTGTCGTATTCCTCAGGGGTATACAGAGAGCCCATCGATCTTCAACCAGCTCCTGAAGAGAAATCTTGAAAGTCTAGTACTGCCCCAGAGGTCAGTTCTGGTCCAGTACATAGACGACCTCCTTGTGGCGTCAGAGACAGAGGAAGCTTGCAGGGAAGACTCTATTGCTTTGTTAAATCATCTAGCCGAAAATGGGCATAAGGTGTCCCCAGGACAATTGCAGTACTGCCTGACAGAGGTACAGTACTTGGGACACAGAATTGAGAAAGGGAAACGGAAGGTGTCACCAGACAGGATAGAGGCCATCATGAAGATGAATGCGCCTAAAACGCAGAGAGAAGTCAGGATGTTTCTAGGAATGGTGGGATATTGCCGACAGTGGATCGCAAACTTTTCACTGAAAGCAAAGCCCTTACAAAAACTGACGCACAAGGAGGTGAGTGATCCGGTACCATGGGACAAAGACTGTTTGATGGCGTTCCTGCAGCTGAGAGAGGACTTGTGTCGTGCTCCGGCTCTGGGAATGCCAGATTACGATAAACCATTTTTGCTCTATTGCTGTGAGAGAGAAGGATGCGCGCTGTCTGTGTTAGTCCAAATCCATGGGAATGCCCGTAGACCAGTCGCGTATTTCTCGGCTACTTTAGACCCAGTAGCCGCAGCGTTGCCCGGATGTCTCAAATCCGTTGCCGCAACGGGTGTCAGCATTGAGAGATGTGAGAATATTGTAATGGGGCACCCATTAGAGGTGCATGTGCCCCACTCTGTTGAATTGTTGATGACCAGGACCAAAACCCAGCATCTGACGAATAGCAGGCTCACGCGCTATGAGCAAGTTATTCTTGCTGCAGAGAACGTGACCCTCAGGAGATGCTCTGTTTTGAACCCTGCCACCTTGATGCCACTTCCAAACGATATTGAGGGTGATGATGAATGTACAGACCATGACTGCCTCGATGTGACTGAACTATGCACCAAACCAAGACCCGACATCGTAGATGAGCCACTGACCGACCCAGATGAAATTTTCTTTGTCGATGGCTCATGTGTAAGAGACGAAGTTGGGCAGTTAAGAGCAGCTTACGCTGTTTGTACAATTACTGGAGTAGTGGAAGCTGGATGCCTGGAAGGAGTACACTCCGCTCAGGTAGCCGAGATTATTGCCCTGACGCGTGCCTGCCTGGCAAGCAATCAAATCCGAGTCACCATATACACTGACAGTCAATATGGTTACGGGGTAGTTCATGATTACGGGCAGTTATGGTCTCAAAGAGGTTTCATGACCTCTTCAGGCTCTCCCATTCGCAATGGAGAGTTTGTGCGCTTGTTGTTAGAGGCATTGCAATGTCCAGCAGGTATCGCAGTTGTGAAGTGTACCGCACATACCAGAAATATGGACTTCGTGTCACAAGGCAATAGATATGCCGACGAAGTCGCACGGTATTGCGCGGAAACAGGGTACTCTTTCACCGAGGTGGAAGTGGGTGGAATAAATGTAAGGACTGAATTAGCTATGATATTGGAAACTGTTGATACTTGGGACGAACTGAAGGAGATGCAAGAAAATGCTCCTGACTGTGAAAGAGAAACATGGCAAAAGGCAGGATGTGTAGTGGGGGAGGCCCATTTCTGGGTTTCAGCAGATGGCAGAGCAGTGTTGCCCAATGAGATGGTGAGCCCAATGGCCCGACACATACATGGTCCTGTCCACTTAGGAAGAGATGCTATGCTGAGAGTGTTTAGACAGACCTGGTACAACCCCAAGTTCAGAGTAGCAGCCGAAGCAGTGTGCCAGCGTTGTGTGACGTGCCAGCAGTTGAATGTAGGGAAAAAGACACCAGTTGCACTGAGCCACATAGGGAGGTCAGGAGGTCCATTCAACCGAATGCAGATAGATTTTATTGAAATGCCAAGGTGCAGCCGCCTCCGTTATATCCTGGTGGTTGTTTGCGTTTTCTCCAGATGGGTTGAGGCATATCCTACACGCAGGTGCGACACCCTCACAGTAGCTAAGATATTGCTTAGGGAACTTATCCCGCGCTTCGGGGTGCCGGCCTCTTTGGAATCAGATAGGGGAACGCATTTCAACAGCTCGCTTGTGAAAATGATTTGTGCAGCTTTGAATATAGATCAGAAACTACATTGCAGTTATCGACCAGAAGCTTCAGGAATTGTGGAGCAGATAAATGGCACCATCAAGGCCAGAATTGCGAAGGTGTGTTCATCAACATCCTTGAGTTGGCCTGATGCGTTGCCATTGGTCCTTATGAGCCTCCGTAGTACCCCGGATAGGAGAACGGGTTTGTCTCCTCACGAGGTGTTGATGGGAAGAGCAATGAGGTTACCTTCTGTCCCAACTGCTGCATTGATTAGCATCACAGATGATATGATCCTGGACTATTGTAAGGGGCTGTCTGACGCCATTCATTCTGTGTCCCTTCAGGTGCAGGCTGCCGAGGTACCATCGTGCCAGGACCCTTGTCATGACTTGCTTCCTGGGGACTGGGTCCTGGTGAAAAAGCACGTGAGAAGCAGCTGCTTGGATGTTCGTTGGCGTGGGCCCTTCCAGATCATCCTGACCACAAACACGGCTGTGAAAGTGGGAGGCCTGCCCAATTGGATCCACGCGTCGCACACGCGGAGAGTTCCAGCACCTCTGGAAGAAACAGCTCCTCTCTCGGATAGACGTTCAGCAGCGGACCGAGAAGCCATAGAGGGGGCTAGCCAAGCTGTAGAGGTGCCAGCGGAAGCAGGGAACGAGTCTGACCAAGCTGAGGACGGTCAGTACAACAGCGAGACAGACGACGCTACTGAAGGGGAAAGTAGCTGGGAGTACGAGTCAGACGCTGATAGGTCTGACAGAGAGTGTGAACAAACGAGAAGAAGACGGAGTAGAAGGGTACGCGGAGAAGCTGATTGGCCGCAAAGAAGGAGCTCTAGCCTAAGGTCAACTCTGGAGAGAACCCTTCCTCCGATATCAGAAGACTCAGACCCAGAAGACGGTGCTCAGGGCGCTGAAGCACCGGAGTTGAGGAGGTCAAGAAGAGTGCGGGTGCCTAACAGAAGATACTCCACCCCTGAGTGGACATATCTGGCGACAGATGGCTTCGAAACCAGTGACAGGGAGGATCCGAGCGGTGGTGGTGTCCAGTTCTGAGCCCATCGTAACAGTGGAGATACGACTGTTAGTACCCGGAGTCGAACAAGAAGGGTCACTGACATTCATGCTCCCCCGTCCTCCCCGCCTCAGCAAGATAAAGGACATGTTTCTCACAGAATTGCAATTCCCTGATTTTGGTACAAAGATATCAGCCGCAGAAGAGCACAATCTTCGTCTGGAAATATTGAATTTTGCTGTTGAAGCTGCAGGCGAGCGTCTGATAGTGGATGCTTAAAGGACTTTGTAAATAAGCGTGAAGAAAAGAAGATTACCTAGCGCCTAGGAAGCAGAGAATCTTAGGGACTTTCCCTGAGTTGATGGAGAAGGGCTAGGGTTGTCTATATTGAACTAAAAGGAACTTGGCGGAAAAGGTTGTCAGCTTCCAGTTGCGTGGTTCTCAAGACAAAAGGAGTAAAGAGACTGTAAAGGAACGAAAAAAAGAAAGGAACTTTGTGCTGAGTTACGAGAGAGCCACACTATCTGACGAAATGGAGGCTGGTACCCAGAACCGCAGAGCGAAATGTATAATAGGTACACTAATAGTAGGAGTGATAATATTAATAGCTTTAGTAGTAACAGTCTCCTATGTAAAGGGACGTGAGGAAGAGGCAAAGGTAACTGATGTGAAATCCGTAGAGGCGCTTACTCCCACCGTTGCTGGTGGGAAAGGGGAAAACACACAAGAGAAAGCGTTATTAGCTGCAGAAGCCCGCAGGTTACACGTGGATGAGTCCCAAGGTGACTTTAGGTCAAATGCTTATGCAAAATTATTATATGAATACGTGGATGCCATGGAGGTCAAGGACTGTTACGTCTGCATGCAGTTGCCGGCGTCTGTAGATGAAGGCATTCGATATCATCACCTCCCGCTGACATATGGCATTACATGTAGCTTGTTGCTTAGTATATTTTATGGGAGAGATAGTTTTGAATACTATTTCTCCAATTATGATGCAGTGTTACCAGAAGTCCCAAATTATAAACAAATGAATAAATGGGACTACTGGAAGAGTGAAGACAGGTTGGCAAAGTTTTTCATTCCTTGGATTACTTTAGATACTTCACATGCCCGCAGAAATAACCTGACATGCAAGGTGTCAGAAGTCGAGAAAAAGTTCATAGGGCAGGTGGATGATCGGAATAGGAGACAAAAGATTTTGAAAAAATCTGGACAATGGAAAACAGATTGGACCGATGAAGAAAAGGCACACAAGAGAAAGGGTAGTAGTGGTCCAATAGCTTTAGATAGAACGCAGAGAGGAAAGTTATGTCTTCATAGAGCCAAAACGTATTATGAAAATGTATACGTGGGAGAAGTTAGCTGTGAACATGCTTTCAATTTAGAGTACTACACCAAGGACTTTCTGAAGGGAATGCAAGTGATTCCAAATGTATATTTCGTATGTGGAAGAAATGCTTACGTGAAGCTACCTGATAATTGGTATGGCTCATGTTACTTGGCAATTATCTTCCCTAAAATATACCATGCCCAAGACTTAGAGATCATCGAGGGCAAGACATCATCAAGGGGAAGGAGAGATGTAGGAGGTGTAGAAATGGTTGGGGATGTCTTTGGAGCTGTGTTCCCTCTTCTGGGATTAATTCTTAATGATGTTAAAATTAGACGACTAGCAACAGTCGTAGACAGGTTGTCTGCCAGCACTGCTCAGTCCTTAATGCTGGTAGAAGGAGAGATGCAATCGATAAGGGCTATGGTTCTTCAGAACCGTCTTGCCTTAGATGTCCTATTAGCAAAAGAGGGCGGAGTCTGTAAGGCTTTGAAGGTCCAAGAATGTTGTACTTACATTCCAGACAATTCGAAGCCCCTTGAAAAGGTTATTAGGAACATAACTGATATTCACAAGGAGATCGAAGACCTGAGCAGAGAAAATGTCTGGGAAAAGGTGGGCCAAGGGATAAGTGACGCTGGAGGTTGGCTCACCACCTTAGGCAAAAGCTTTGTGTGGAAAATACTAAAACCTATCATCATAATATTGATCTGTGGGATCGTGTTGTGGGGATTGGTGAGGGTATTCAAGTGGTACAGATCAAGAAGGTCAGAGAGGGCTCGGAGAAAACAGCTGCAGAGATTGGCTGCCATACAAGATAGTCAATACCGGAGTCTGAGGGCTTTGGAAACACAGAAACGAGTTATGCTAGCAATCACTGCAGTTTGAATATTAATGATGACCCCGAGAGGTCATCAAAGGGGGGAACTGAGAGAGCGCAAACTGACCAAAATGTAGAAATACATCACACTTACATGTAGTAAGCACAAATCATGAAGAGAAATGCCATGAGTGCTGATAGTATCCATAGTTATATTCTGAAATATGTAGTTAATATAGAAGTTTAAATAGAAGTGGAACTAATACAGAAATGTGTGAAGTAATACGATTTTATTAAGCGTGATTATTCCTGAATCCATGTTGTGTAGCTGCTAAAATGTAAGATGGCATACGGAAACGTTGAAATGTGGTAGGCCTCAGGGCCAGAGCAAGGCGGGAGGGGGAAGGTGATTAAAATTCACAATATGGATTGCACTAATGTTTAGTATTAATGAGTAGGCTTTTTGATTTATAGATGTGTTTACCGAAATCAGTAGAATATGAGTACTAACATGCTAATAATTAAAGAAGAAGTTGAATGCTATAAAATGTTGTAGAGTTGGAAAGCTTTAATGTTGATTTATACGTATTAGTCTGGGTTGGGGAATGTTGCAATGCGGTTGGAAGACCATGAGAATTGGGATTAGGCTGCAGATGTCTGTCTGGAAGAGAAAAGGGGGTATTCAATTATTAATATAATGAATAGAAGCTTGTTCAAGGAATGGACCAGACATGGAGGAGGGTTCCGGAATGTTTAAGGGGTATCAGCGGGCCGGAGAAGAGTCTGAGAAGCAAGGTCGATTCTAACCACAAGGCCTCATCATGGAAAAAGCCAGAAGCTACACCACGTGAGGGGCGTCTCACAAGGGGCGTCCTAAATGTTGTTGGATTTTTGTATTAGGGACAGCACCCCTGGGTGGAGTTAGAGCAGACGCCTGAGGACCCTTTAGAGAGCGGATGGGTAGGCAGAGAGGGGCCATGATTGGAGAACTATAGGTTTTCACCAAGAGTTCGAGAGTGGGTGGCTTCCCTTGGGAGTCATTCACTGCTGACACCTTTGATAGGTTGAGACCTGGTTAAGTAGGGATACCATCTAGAGCAGGGTAGGGAAAGCCTAACCTGTATTTTCCTTCCGCCTGTAAATGAGTGATAGATTTCAATATGTGTCTATGCTAATAGCACTATTGTTTTTAGAACTGGTATTGATAGTTTCCGTTGTTCGTCTGAGGGCTTTCAGAGAACACGTGTACGTAGTTGGGCCCGTGTATCTGGTGAATCTCATTTTGAGATGCTTGTACCTGCAACTTATAATAAATCTTTGAAAGCTAGAAGTTGTTTGTGATCCTTTGAAGCAGAGTCCTTTACTGGGAGAACTAACTTGGTAAGAGATGCACTTTCTTTCCTCAATGACAGGCAATAAAGATTCAGTCGGCCAGACCGGGGTTTTAGATCGATAGTGATAAGGTATTGATCAAAATCTCAACCCTTCCAGGTCCATCAGGCCAAACACTGAGGGACAGATTTACAAGAAAGTGACGCATCTATGGAGATGCGTCACTTTCCTTACGCCATCCGAAAAAATGCTTGCTCCACCATGGAAGCGCCGTATTTACAATAAAAGTATGGGAAGGGGTCCCAGTAAATGTTCACTGGGACCCCTTCCCATACTTCAATTGATAACCCAGGTCCCCGTAACTCTTTCTGGGTATAACCCCCCTATTTATAGCGTATTTACAATAAAGCGCACCATGGCGGAAGGATTGACAGGTGTGTCAGAAATTCTGACGCATCTTTTGGTCCAAAAGTCACGCATCGCTGGAGTCGTGTCACAAACACGACGCAATGCCAGCAATGCATTTTGTGGCCTATTCCCACTACACTGCGTCACTCCTTACGCCTGCTTCAAGCAAGAGTAAGGTTTTGACGCAGTGGCGTCCTAAAAGTGACACAGTGAAATCTTGTAGAATTCACTGTGTCACTTTTACGAGGCTTTCCTGCATGGGGACGCCCCCTGCATACATTATACCTGACGCAGGTATAATGTGACGCAGGGCTTTACAACGTGACGCATCTGCCTAGATTCGTCACGTTGTAACTAGGCCTCATTGTTTGCGCTGCCGTTGCGTCAAAAAAACTGACGCAATAGAGGCACAAAGAGGCGCATGGGGCTTGTAAATCTGCCCCTAAATACAGAGGGTAAAGCAATGCCACCCTGACTGACAGATCCCATTTGCCAATCGCAAGAACGCCAGTCCATCTGCAAACCTCTAGATCAGGGAAATATTTTTGAGCAATCTTCCAAGAGCGGGCAGAGAGCTGACACTCGCTGTCATGAAAGGCACATGAATCCTGATGGGGTCAGTGGCATAGCCTGCAAAGTTACTATGGTCTTTTCATTTTTCTGCCAGAGACCGGCTGAAATCTCCAATGGAAACAATTGGGTGAATAAGGAATTACCTTGGAAATGTGACCCAGAATTTCCAATTCCCTCAGCAATTCCCAATTACTCTGGCAATTCGAAGGTTCAACTCAGGCTCTCTGTTAGTTCCACACTTCCAAAGTTAGTAGAACCCTGGTATCATTAACTTCGGGGCTGGAGAATGAACACCCCTGCATCCGGGAACCTTGTAATGAAGCCCCTTGTGGAGATGATCTGGTAGCAACTTGCATCGTGAAATGGTACTTATCCCTGGGCTAAATATTTTTTCTATCAGCCATTTGTAACCTTTTATCGCTTAATTAGAGCAGCCATGTGGAATTTAATGAACAAATCTGCCCTGAGGCATGGCTCTTGACAGCTTTGTTGCTGGCTGCTACAGTCACAAGTGTTGAGCTGTGCGCATGAAATCAATGTGCTTTCGAAGTGATACAAAGCACTTGCTTTCTAAGTCACATTTGCACAACCGACACATTGCACTGTGAGTCGTTGTCGCCATTGCTGTCCTCCCTTGAAGCGTCCACTCTCAGGTCGCCATGGTACATGCCATGTTTACTTTTGCTTAACCACAGAGTAGGTTTTGCTCAGAGGCAAAATGAAAAATGGTTCCCTCGCTTTCGAAAGATGTGGGAAGGGCCCTTGAGTGTCATATATCTTGCATGCATTCATAGGGCTCAGGCTGAATGGGAAGCCCCTGAAGGGTGCCCCCTGCTGATAGCAATGCACAATAATATTTCTGGCGAGATAAAGTAACATTTCCTGTCCAAACAGGCTGCCATTTTGATGTGGCCCTTTGACTGCTGTGAACCAGTGTAGCATTGACGATAACAGCAGGAGTACACGCTGCACAAGGCAAATATGTTCTAATGTCCAATACAAATAATGATGCCATGGTGAAGGTCTACTGAGCTTACCTGCTGTGGTTGACCTTACCGGCATGGATGACCAGAGGCAACCCAAGAAACAGATGCACCCACACAGAGTGCAAAGACCTCTCTTTAACCCTCACTGAATGAGAACTTCCCAAGAAAGAAACTCCCTACAAATGCAGGTCAGTTTACTGGCGATTTGATGAGCAAATGCCCTACCTGAGCCCACACGTGCTTGTGTTAACCCTTATAGAAACTGGCTACTTTGGCCCTTCCAGGTGTCCAGTAGCCACCACTTGTGAGTATGGGCCCTCCACCAACATAAAAGGGCCCAAGTGCAAGAATAAGTGTCCAACAGTCACAGCTGGGGGCCTGCAGACCGGCCTTGCACTGCACAGGTCATCATCTGGATGACTGATGCGCTAACCAGATAGTTCGTGGATGGCCTGCACAGTCCTAGGCCTCATGAATTTGGGTTCACACTTCTATTGTACATGTGGGGCAGACAACCATCTGCCCTGCTTCAATGCCAAGATCTGTTCGCTCCTATAGCCTTTGCATTAAAGTTGCTAAAACTGTTGCTTGAACCCACTTTTACAGAGCAAGATAGACCCTAATCCTAAACAGGGCGATAAGCATATTTTACTGTGGTCAATGAGACACTTGGCTGTACAGTTCTGGGACCTTGCACCATGTTTAGTGCACACACTTGGATGTTTTCTGTTGTTTGTGATTTGTTACTAAAGCAAACAGTGCCAACAGTGCTAACATGTTTTTTGCGGAGGCTTACGATCATCTATGGGTACTACACATATCTCAGTATTCATGATCATCGCAAATGATTGTGAATCATCACAAAGCCTTACACCTAAACTCCCCCAAATCCTTGGCTGACAAGGGTGTCATCTATAGAGGGCTTCAGCTGCGCCACAGCAAAGAGGTGCTCTGTCTGGAAAGTTCAACATTCTTCAAAAGCTTAACTCTAAGGCCAAACTTCACCGACTGTGCTACAAAACCCCGGGAATTGTCTACTCCTACATCATTAGTGTGTTCCATTATTCATCACCCACAAGAAAGAACAGGAAACCCTGTTATTAAAAAAAACTTACAGTAGGTCACACCACCAAATATGAAACTAGCACTCAAATATTGAAGAGGGCGCCCACATTCCCTGTAGTTTCTACCCAGAGTTAACACCATCAGTTTTCCTACTAGTTAATAACAACACAGAGTACGTATCACCATGGATTTGCACGTGTATAGATATACGTACAGGTGCTCCTACAAATTAGTATACTATCACTGTGAACTTTATGTTTACCTTCTTTCATTCTACCACCAGCCACGTGTCCATACATAATACAGTCTCCGTACAAGGGTGTAATAACAATCATTACTTCATTGGGTTGTCTACATACACTTATAATGATTTAACAGAATCTACTGCCTGCTGTATGATATTGATTTGGGTCTAACTTACAGAGCCTGCCATCACGAATGAATCTGAAGAACCCTGCACTCATTGTTCCTACACCATCAACCAATCAATCAAGTCGTACTTGTAGAGCACTGCATGTCAGCCAGTATCCAGGCATTTGCTGGAAGTCTCAGTCGAAGAGCCAGGCCCTGAGCCCCTTCCTGAAGTCAGCCAGCGAGAGTGCGGTGAGGAGGTGGAGGGGAAGGGTGTTCCAGTCTTTGGTGGCAAGGTGGGAGAAGGAGCATCCTCTTGCGGTGCTGCGGCATATGCAAGGAATCTGTGGGAAGGCGAGGTACCCGGAGCGGAGGTTCCTGTGAGGTTGGTGGAAGTGCGGGTAGTGGTTCATGTATGCAGGTCCTAGGTCATGGAGGGCTTCGTAGGTGTGGGTCAGCAGCTTGAAGAGGCATCTCTTCTGACCACAAGCCAGTGGAGGTCTTTCATGTGTTGGGTGAGTGGGTTCTCTTGGGCAGGTTGAGGATCAGTCTAGCAATCATCTGGAGTATTTGCATGAGTTCGAGGGTGCTGCCTAAATAGAGTGACTTGCTGTAGTCCAGTCTGCTGGTGAGGAGGCCTTGCGTTACCATCTTCCTGGTGCTGATGGGGAGCCACTTGAAGATTTTGCGGAGAATGCGGAGCGTGTTGAAGCAGGCTGAGGAGAAAGCATTGACCTGATGGTTATATGGGGAGTTGGCTGTTGAGGATGATGCCGATCCACCACCTGCTGATGCACAAAGATAGTCATTCTTGAATATCCTTTTCATTTAGCTGAAATATTATCAACCCATCACAGTGATTTGAAAAGAGCACAAATATCTAAACCTCAGCCACGAGTAGCTTCATCTCCCAATGCCAATAAATAACTAATAACTCTGTTGACGAACCGCAGCTCCATATTCTACCATGCATGCACACTTGGAAGGTTGTAAATGTAATAAAGTGAGGCTTTCGCTTGTACAGAACTCTGGCATCACTTGGGTCTTCGATTCTTGTATAAAACGACAAAAATAGATAATCCAAAATAGCTAATCCAAAATAGCACACAAATGATAGACCATTTCCAAGTTGCCAAGTATGCATGGTTTCTCAGAGCCCCATGCGAGGTGCCTACACTTCCGTGAGGGAAAGCAAACCCACCAAAAACCTTTCACATTGCTGAATCATTTTCTCTTCTCAACTCTACAAGAGCTGTAATGTGGGACGGTCCTGTGCACCTAGTACAGGTAGGATCTGTGGTATCTCCTGTGCAGGTGTGTTCTTGCGTTGCCTTGAGTTTTGAGGAGCTGAGTTGCAGTCCATTGCCCTGTGCATTCATGCTCATATTGCAAACTCCGGTGACTGGGAACTGTTTCTAGTCTCTGTTCCCATGTTACCTCTGTGTCTCTGGGCATAGATATCCTAATTCCTTCTAACTTCCATCATCTGCTCTTTGATTTGTCTTTGTCACTGATAGTCTTTCTTAATTGCATAATACGCCTTCGTTCTTGTATGTATCTGCGATTGGGCACACTACTCTAAGGGGCATATTTACAATTACTGGCGCATCCCTGAAAATTAGCAGGGATGCACCAATAATTGTGTGCCATGCCTCCGCCACCCATGATGCGCCGCATTTACAATGCGGCGCACCATGGGGCAAAAACGGCACAGATGCGTCACGCATCTGTGCCGTAAAGGTGTCGCATTGCTGGAGTTGCGTCGCATGCGCGACGCAGCTCCAGCAATGCTCTGGGGGGCCCATTCTACTAATGCTGCGTCAAGCCTTACACCTGCTTCAAGCAGGCGCAGGGTTTTGACGTAGCATTGGCCTAAACGTGACTGAGTGAAATCTTGTAGATTTCACTCAGCCACTTTTAGGAGGCGTTCCTGCGCCGGAACACCCCCCACCCCCCCACCCCCCCCCCCCCCCCCGCTCCTGCACCGGAACACCTCCTTAAGGCGCAGGGCTTTACAACGTGACGCATCTCCCAGATGCGTCACGTTGTAAATAGCCCGCACCATGGTGTATCTTTTGCGCCGCCGCTGCGTCACAAAAGTGATGCAGCGGCGGCGCCAAAAAGGTGCACGGGGCTTGTAAATCTGCCCCCAAGTGCCTTCACCACACCATACAATTAAAAATAAGGCATTCATTAGGCCTGGAACAGATGGAAGTTGCATCGAATCCTGGCTCGAGGCAAAGCTAAAGGCCGCGTGCTGGCAGCCATCGGAGGGGCTGGATTTGGGCTCAATCCACCTGAATCCCTTCCGCCTCCGCGAGCAGATGCCTCGCCGCATCCCTTCCCAAGCTAGAGTATATATTTAGCCAATGTAATTGTTGAAATAAAAAATAGTTTCTCGTGCAGTTGAACCTCTCGTTTTTGTAAGTGGTTACTATAGCGACACCGTCTCAGCTAAAGTAGCTCGGAATTTGATTTTACTGCGGCTGTTATCCATATCACTTTCTCCATCTGTTTACTGCAGTGAGGTTTGACCCTCCGCCCCGGCTGTCTCTGTCTCTACTTTCCTATCGTAGGCTTTCGCTAATTGTCCGTCAACCCCTCTTTCCCTCTCTTCGCTCCGTTCTGCCTGTTTAATTGTATCCTTCAGAGAAAAACTCTTAATTGGCTCTTAAGCGCCTGTTTCTATTTTTTGCTTTGATTTATATTTTTCTGCTGACTGGTCTGGCGTTTAATCATCTAATTGAGATGACAGACTTTGACATTTCATTTTCAGGTGCTCTGTGGAGACGCGGTTCTCGCGCATGAGCCCGCGTGCCGCCTATCGCTGACCATTCGGTCACTCTGGATAGGGTTAATGCTTCCAGGAGATCTCCAGGGACCCTCATTGCCGCCCCCTGCCCACCTCTGGCACAGAAAGGGTACAGATTGATTTAGCTTGAAGGCCAACTGTTCCTCTGAGTGCCCGAGGAAACGCCACCCCGGGACATGTGGAGAATGTAATGATCCGCTTGGACCATGCTCGAGGTTGGACTCGCTCATAGCGCGTGAACTTTATCGCTTCCCTGCATGCCATTTCTATTGGTTACTGAATACTAGTCCCTCTTGCAGTTTTATTTTTTGTGATTGAGGAGTTTATTCCTTCCACGTCGTTGTGATCCATGGAAGGGGCCTGGGTTTAACTGGCTACAGAGATGAGCTACTGCTTCTCTCGATCAAGTGATTCCTTAAGGAAGAATGTCCTGGTGCCCAAACTCAATTTTTATTCCCAAAAATGATCACTTGAGAATTTCCAGCGATTGGTTGGGCACATGGTGAGTTGGCGACCAAGGTTCTATTGGGTGTGGGGACTGGGCGCCACTGTCACGTTTGTTGTGTTCCATCTCACTATGTGCTCATTTATGAGGCCTTGCGTCAGTTTTGCGCTCCCAATACGTCACTTTTTGTGACGCATCGGCGGCGTAAAACATGTCTCCTGTTGCGAACTATTTACAAAGTGACGCACCTAAGCAGATGTGTCACTTTTTAAACCCCTGCGCTACATTATACCTGCGTCAGGTATAATGTATGCAGAGGGGGCGTTCGGCCGCAAAAAGCCTCATAGAAGTGACGCAGTGAAATCTATGAGATTTCACTGCGTCACTTCTAGGACGCTGTTGCGTAAAAATCTTGCGTCTGCCTCACAGCAGGCGTAAGACTGACGCAAACCCTTTCACATGGGGCTTGCCCCATGTGAAAAGACGCATTACTGGAGTTGCGTCACTTTTGTGATACAGTCCATTAATGCGTCACTTTTGCGCTTATAGATACGTCAGAAATACTAACGTATCTGTAACTCCTTGCGACATGATGCGTCATACATTAAATATGATGCATCAGGTATGTCGCAAGGAGTGCTCACTGAGAAGTGACGCATCGCTACTTTCACGCAGCAATGCGTCATTTCTCATAAATGAAGCTCTATGTGTCTTGACATCCTTGACCGAACACATACAGTTCTGCAGCTCTTCCCTCGGAGATAAAACTCCTGCGTTGCTTTACAGAAAAATGAATTTCTCATAATACTCCTGCAGTAGATTACCGCTATGTGTGTGTGCTGAATGGTGAGAGAACCAGTGCTCCATCGTCACTCGATTGATGCGGTCAGCTCTATTGGGCATAGGGACCCAAACTGTGGAAGACTTAAACGGCTCTAGTGTGCCTTCAGGGGGCATCCACGACTTCAAAGAATGACTGTCAGCTCATGTGCTGTGCAAAAGGTAAAAAGGGACCTGGTATCCAGGCAGTTCTTGTTTAGTGTATTCGTTGGGGCCATCAGCCGGTCAACAGTGATTAGAAGAATCCCCTCACCCCATGTTTTCCTTGACTTTGGCATAGTGGGTATGATTTTAACTGCATGTTAGCAGTAATGTGTGATCACCCCAGTCCTTAATGTAGGTCCATCCATCGCAAAGTCAACTATGTCTGAGGACCCAGCTGGCATCATAGTCCCGTTGCTGAGGGGATGATGGAACCTAACTTCTCTTTCTCCTGGGAGATCAAGTAACCAGGCTGATTTTCAGACTCAAGCAGAATCTCTTGGGAGAGTATATCTGGCCACATAGAACGATCTTTGAACCTGTTCATGACCGGTTTGAGTTTTGCCTAAAAGTAAGTCATATTAGCATTATTATGAAATAGTTTGAATTATTACTAGTGGCTTGAATGGTGGATAGAGGTTTCTGTGTGATCATACGTCTCCATTTTTTCTGGTAATCTGAGGATTTTTTGCTTTTACATTAAGTTACACCAAGAGCCAGGGTGCAGCTTTTCCACTTTAGATCATTGCAGGATCAGTGGTGGGAAATCCTGTACAATATATGTAATAGTGTCATAAAAAATAGTTTTGAGGATATCGATGATCATAATGTCCTCTTTTTTTGCCACGTGGCCCATCACCTGTTGGCTAAATGTGCTCATATTGATGCTTTTAAGGTTTTTCACACAACGTCTACGTGTCAGCCCTCAGGGTTTACCCTGTCAAATGTGAATGAAATGGAGATCTGGATGTGGTCTCTCTAGTCAATCCAAATAGGGGATTGAGTTTCTAGCTCTCCATTGAGATTGAGGGTTAGGCATACAACTGACTAAGGGCTAGATGTATCAACATACCCTTTTGTGATTTCCAAATAGCGATTTTTAAGGAATCGCTATTTTGGAATTGCAAAATGGCATGTATGTAGAAATTCACTATTTTTTTGCGATTTCTTAAAATTCCTTATTTGCGATTAGCAAATTGCTAATCGCAAATAAGGAACAATTTCCCATTCATTTCGAGGCCCATAGGAATGAATGTGAAATTATTCTCAATTTGCGATTCGCAATTTGCTAATCGCAAATTGAGAATAATTTCAAGGGTGCAGGGGTGTCTCAAGGACACCCTGCTGCACCCCTGAAAATGACACGTGTGCGCATATGGTGGACATACATGCCCTAAGGGCATGTATGAGCGTCACATGGCACCTTTACAAATTGCATAAAGTGCATTTGTAAAAGAATTTGCAAATTACCACCAACTACAAGTTGGTGGTAATTTGCGATTTCTTAGCCAAAATTCGCTAAAATGAAATGTTTCATACATAGTATTTAAGAAATCGCAATTTGCGATTTCTTAAATGCTTGCGCAATGTTAAGGAATCGGAAAATTTGCGATTCCTTAATATTGCAAACTTTTAGCATGATACATCTCATTTCCCGTTTTTCTTGTTGCAAACGCTGCTATTTTGCGATTCGCAGCGTTTGCGACAAGAAAAAAAGCTTGATACATCTACCCCCAAGTCTCATCAAATCCAGTGTTTGTAGAGCATCTGAAATGCGACCCACAAAGTCTTTCACCGTGCCACATATACTAATCTGGCATAGGCACAAAGACCATTCACATGGAGCCTCAGAATTCCTGCTTCATTAATATTCAAGATACTGACTTTAACCTGTTAATACCTATTGATGGCTACGAAGGAGAGATGAGGTCAACAATGGCTTTTCCCTAGTCAGTTACTTAGGCATAGATTCATCAAGCAAAAATCCGCTCAAAAAGGGGCAGATTCCCAGAATCTGCCCCTTTGTGACCGGTATTTTTGGATTTGAGATGCATCATCCCAAACGCTAAAATCGCAATTTAAGAAACCGCTAAATTGCGATTACTTAAATTGCTATTGCATTTAAGGAATCTCAAATTGAGATTCCTTAAATGCAATGCATTCAAGTTTAAAAAATAGCGATTTCGCTAATAGGGCTCGCAAATTACCATGAAGTTGAACTTCATGGTAATTTGCAAAAACTTTAAAAAATGCACTAAAGTGCATTTTTAAAAGTTTCATGTTGCGCACACACATGCCCTAAGGGCATGTGTGTGCGCAACATATGTGCACAGATCAATTTCAGGACACCCCTGCACCCTTGAAATCGCATTCTCAATTTGCGATTTGCTAATTGCGATTCGCAAATTGAGAATGTCTTCCCGTTCATTCCTATGGGACTCTAGGCCCATAAGAATGAATTGGGAGGTATTCCTTAATTGCAACTCACAATTTGCGAGTCGCAATTAAGGAATTTTAAGAAATCGCTATTTTTTAGTGATTTCTTCATGCATTGCATTTTGCTATTCCTTAATAGTGAATCGTTATTTTTCGCTATTAAGGAATAGCAAAATGGGTTCTTGATGCATCTGGGGGTTAATGAATTATAATAGGGCAAGACTGACTGTTAGTCTTAGGAGTGTTGTTCACTTCAATCAAATTCCTGCTCCCTAACTCTGCCAACAAATTGAAGTGCGCCCTTAACACAGAACCACAGAAACATTGTATGTGGTGTATCACTTATATTGGTGTGCTACCTGTTTGTCCACTGTTGCAATTTGCAATAGAACCATGAGACACTGTCACAGGTAACTGTGGAGTTATGATCTATGATGTTCTATTTAGAGGTGTTCAAAATTCACGCAGTCTGCTTTAGCTTAATTATGTAAAATTTCAGCAAAATTACACTATTTATGTAAAATGCACGTGCATTATTTCATGCTGTATTATAGCGCAAAAGCATCCTTGTGTCAATTTTTGACATGAGGATGCATTTCATACTACAAACCACATTGAAGAACAGTTGCTCACTGTTAAAACTTGGGGTCTCTTGTTGGCAAGGGGTTGCTCCTTTGTCTAAATAGAGACCCTTGCTTCTAGTCAGGGTAAGGGGGCTACACTCCTCTCGCTGTGGTACCTTGGCAGGAGCAGGAAGGATTATCTCAGAGGCAGTGTGTAAAGCATTTATGAAAACATACAGTAATACAGTGAAAACACTACAGATGGACACTACACAGGTTTTATAAAAAGAAATATTCTTTATATAGATTTAACACAAGACCCAAACAAAAATAAATCCACAATACAGTATTAGGAAAATACCTTTTAAATGATAAAAATAGCTTAGTTTAAAGATGATGGTAAATGCGACACATTGCTCACAAAGTACCTTTGGATGCGTAACACAAGATAAACAAAAGCTTCGCAGGGAGAGCGATGCGTCGGTTCCTTGCTTCGGGGGAAGCGATGCGTCTGTTCCTCAGTGCTTGCGCAAAGTACATGATGCGTCTGTTCCTTACCGGAGAGGAGGTGATGCGTTGATCTTGTATTGCGTTCCGGTTGCGATGCGACAAGATGGCGCCTTGATGCGATGCGACAATCCAGTGCAATGCAATAAGATGGTGTCTTTGATGCGAAGCGACGATGTGAAGGTAATGCGTGCACCCCCAATGGCTGTGCAGCGATTCGGGAACTTCTGAGCCACAACAGGCCGTGCGACACGCTTCTCAGATGATGCGGTGGCGACCGTTACGGTGGCAACACATTTCTCCGGCGAAGCGACGACAAACAGCTGCGACTGAGACACGCTTCTCCGGTGATGCGTGACGACCTCTGCAGCGGCAACACGCTTCTCCGGTGATGCAACTGCATCAGCTGCAGTGGTGACACGCTTCTTCTCGGTGCTTCGCGCTTCCAGCTCCCAACAATACGCAGGCTTCTCCAGACAGAATTCCCAGCTAGGAAATTCAGGGGGGAGCTGGTTGTGAAGCCTTGTATCCCTGAGACTACAGCAGGAGGCAAGCATCATTCAAACCCTTGGAGATTCTTCTTCAAGATAATAAAAGTTCAATAAAAGTTCCTTCTCTTTTCCTTGGCAAATTAGTAACCACTGCAGGTCAACCCCAGAAAATAGCACACTGGCACAGGGGCAGTCAAATCCTTCAGCTTCTATTGGTTACTCTCCTTGGCAAAGGTTTGTCTTGATTACCAGAAATGATCTAAAGTCTTGGGGTCGGGGGGCGTGGCCAAGATGGCGGAGTAGGAGGACGCGACTTTGGCGATCTCCTCCGACCCAGGCCCCTAAGGAGCCTATTTACCGCCGATCTCCCCCCCCCCGTTGCTATCTAGCGGCTGCGGAAGGGGTGGGGGACCTGAAAGCCTACATTCGGAGAAAATTAGTGTGCTAGACGGTGTTAACGGCGAGCTTTGGTCAGCAAGCCGGAATCCGCGAGGGTCGAGGTCCCGACCGGAAGTGCTTGTGGGCACACCTTGTGGGACTACCTGAGCCCAGGGTGCCGAACGAAGGCTGCCTGAATTGCTTGGAGCGGCGTGGGGCCCTGGCTGACCTGGCCCCTGCTACAGCACGACCCAGCGGGCTATGGTGTGAAGCCTGGGGTGTGCGAGGCGGCGTGCCTGACCGGGTCTGGAGGCGTGGCAAGGCCGAGTCGCGGCCGCAAGAGGGACGCAAGAGACACTGAACGAGGCCGTAAGCCTGAACGGACTGGAGCCGAGAGCGGAGACGACCCCCCCGCAGAGACTGGTGAGGCGCGGATGTGTGTCCGGCGGGGGGAGTTCGCTTGAGACTGGCTGCGTCCCTGGCCGCTGACAGCGCGGCCGACCCTTGCAGGACCCTAACTTTCCCCACGGAGGGCCGGAGGGGTGCTGGCCGGAGGCTGCCGGTGACTGTGTCCGGAGAGGAGACGCGGGAGGCCCAGGGCGGGAGCCATCCAGGCGGGAGTCTGCGCCTCGCGGAGGACGCTAACGTGGGGGACGGCTGCCTGGTGTGCGCCTGAATGGCTGCAGGGATTGGAGGACCGTGGGCCTCTCTGCGGTGGTGAGAGGTCGGAGCGGAGAGGTGTGATCCCATCCCCCCGGCCCGGGTGGCCTGCCGGCGGAGGACTCTTTTCGCATCGTGACGACCGCAGTGGGTGAGCCCGGTGCTCCTGAGGGCAGCAAGGTCTGGCAGCAGAGGTGAGGTCAGCTCTGTGTGACCCCCCTCAGTGTTCCTGGGAGGGACGAGGAGCTGGTGGGCCCGAATTACCAGAGGACTACGCCAGGCCTACTGACCGGTCAGCAGTGGACCCAACCTGACCCGGGGTCACATCTGGTTGCCGACGGTGAGGTCGTAATCCCGGCAGGCTCAAACAGGGGTGTGTGACTTTGGAGTGGCCCTGGTGGTGATCAGAATACACGAGGACAGCTCTGCGCACTGAGGGAGGGGTGCCCTACTCCGGGAGGCCCGGCTAACTTTCGTTGCTTGAGGTCGAGCCAGGATTGGTGCGCTTGGCTGGGCTCCCGGGGTACATCTAGACCGGGAAGGTGCGGACGGCGCCTGGCGGTGTCGGCGCGCAGAAGACTTCGAATACGTGGACGGTTTGGCTGGCTAGTGGCTCAGCTACGCACTGGACGCGTATATCACTGGTGGTGACTGGGGAGCACCGTCCATTGGCCAAAATGGCCGGTAACAAAGGGACTAAGAAGGGTGACCGCACCTTGCCGGAAATGCTGAACAGGGGCACCGCACGGCAAGACCGCGGACAGCACTCCCCGGGGCAGTCAGGCAGCTCCCAGGGAGCGAGCGGGGGGAGCCGCCGGTCACCAGGTCCTTCCTCGAATCGCTCTTCAGCTCTCTCTGAGAGGACTTCCAGGCGCTCAAGCAGGAGGTGGCAGGGGAGGTGCGAGAGGTGCGGCGAGAGGTTGATGGCTTGGGAGAAAGGGTGACCTCCGTGGAAGAGGCTGGTCATGCCCGAGACGAGGAACTCACGCAGCTTCAGCAGGAGGTGATCAGGCTTCGAGACCAACAAATCGATCTCCAATCGCACGTGGAGGATCTAGAGAACCGTTCCTGGAGGAACAACATCCGGGTCCGGGGTGTTCCTCTCGGAGAAGAAGGGGAGGATGCGGCGGGCTACCTGCAGGATCTGTTCAGGGATATCCTAGATGAACCAACTGACTTTTTTATCTGGATCGACAGGGCGCATAGAGTGGGCCCGCGGCGCAGATCCCCGGCGCCCCCTCCCGACCTCCTGGCCTACCTGCCGGATTACACCCTGAAAGAAAGAATCCTCCTGGTGGCTCGCACCAAACCCTCGTTGGAGTTCAGGAGCCGTAGGGTAGCCCTCTTTCAAGATCTCTCAGTGGTCACCCTACAGAAACGCAAGTCCTTTAAAATTGCGACTGACTTCCTGCGGGAACACAACACTCAATACTCTTGGGGGTCACCCTTTCCGCCTCATCTTCCGCTGGAACGGAACATTGCATCAGCTGCGCTCTCTTCAAGACACCTATGCAGTACTGGGCATTACAGCGACCGACGAAGACGCACCCACTCCACGCCGCCGCCGAGTCACAAGAGATGGCTGGCAATCGATCCCCGGCCGCAGGCATTCGACTTTTTCGGCGAGACCTGACTTGCCTACAATCCGGGCTGAAATGGATAGTGCTGTGAGAGGAGTCACTAGAGAAACGGCGACTGGCGAGGTTGCTTTGACCGCCTAAGAAGTTCTCCGGGGGGAGATCGACATTGCTTTCTTCGAACTGCAGGTTTGGGGGCCTGGGGGGGTGAGGGGGGACAAAGCCGTCTGAAACTGAACTCAGACAAAACAGAAGTCCTCATCTTAGGTACATCCCCCTCTGCATGGGACGACTCCTGGTGGCCGGAAGCCCTCGGAAAGGCACCCATCCCGACAGACCACGCACGGAACTTAGGCATCATACTGGACTCTTCACTCTCAATGAATAGACAAGTCAGCGCCGTATCCTCTTCCTGCTTCAACATTCTTCGCATGCTGAGAAAAACATTTCGCTGGATCCCCACCGAAACAAGGAAAACAGTCACCCATGCTCTGGTCACGAGCCGACTGGACTACGGAAACACCCTCTACGCAGGCATTACCGCTAAACTCCAGAAGAAACTCCAACGAATCCAAAACGCCTCAGCCAGGATCATATTAGACATCCCACGCAACGAACACATCTCCGACCACCTTAAAGACCTCCACTGGCTACCCGTCAATAAGAGGATCACTTTCCGACTGCTAACCCACGCACACAAATCACTCTACGACATCGGACCAGAATGCCTCAACTCACGACTGTCCTTCTACACCCCCCCCCGCCAACTACGTTCTTCCAGCCAAGCCCTCGCCACTGTACCTCGCATCAACAAGACCACCATGGGCGGCAGATCCTTCTCATACCTGGCTGCTAAAACATGGAACTCACTCCCCGCTTACCTTCGCCTTACCCAGAACCACCTAGCATTCAGAAAGCAGCTTAAAACGTGGATATTTGACAAGTAATCTTCCTCCCCTCTCTAAGCGCCTTGGGACCCTCTGGGTATGTAGTGCGCTATATAAATTCTCTGACTTGACTTGACTTGACTTCGACTCCATTTTTGGGGGGACGGGGACGGAGTTTGGGGGGTAGGGGGGGTTGGGTTGGGGTGTTGGGGAACCGGGAGGGGTTGTGGGAGTTGGGTGTGGGGGAAGAGGTTGTCCAGTGCACTACGCTAGAATCTATTGCTTTACCTGTTTTTCTCCACCTTGTTCTGATCAGCGCGGGAGGGGAAGCGGGTATGGAGAGGGGAGCTGGCTGGTGTATGGGGGGAAACACGGACACGTTGGGGTTCATGGCGGGTGACGGGTTGCTCAGCGTAGGGGGGAGTGGCTTTACTTATTGTTTTTGGCCGATTGTTTTGTTGCTTGAGCTGGGGGGGTACACACGCCCGCTACAACCTCCTCGCAGGACGCCGACGCCTTTACGTACACCTCCCATTATGCCTCCTTACACTTTTAAAGTCGTGACCTTGAATGTTCGGGGTCTGAACAATCCCGTTAAGCGGCGGGCAGTGCTCTCCCTGTTAGAAAATGCCAGAGCGGACATTTGCCTCCTTCAAGAAACACACTTACTTCCGCAGGACACACACAGGCTACGCTCTCATAAATTTCCGACGCAGTTCTTTTCCTCTGGCACCACCAAGACAGATGGGGTGGCGATTTTGGTGGCCCGACACTTTAGAGGGGAACACATTCACAAATTCACTGAAGTAAAAGGGAGGTTGCTGGCACACAGGTTCATGGTGGGGGGAATTACGTTCACGATAGGTTCCCTTTATAGTCCCAACGACAAGCAGGAGCGGTTCTTACAATCTGCGGTGGAGGAGATCACTGCCTCGCCAGACAGGCATATTATCCTCGGGGGAGATCTTAATATGGTCTTCGATTCGGTTGTAGACAGATCCGCGCAGCGCTCCCCACAAGTCGGGGAATTCTCAGCTGGTTGTAAGGCTAGGCTTGCGGAGGTGGACCTCCTGGACCTCTGGCGTCATATGCATCCCGCAGATAGGGACTACTCGTACTATTCCCACGCGCACAAGACCTACGCGAGGCTTGATCATCTTCTGGTCACCTCGCCAGTGCTGACTCTGGCATCTGCCGTGGATATGGGGGTAATATTCTTGTCGGACCACGCCCCGGTTGAGGCCTCTTTTTGCTTGCCCCCCTCTGCCTCTCCGGCAAGGACTTGGCGCCTCCGGGATACTCTGTTGCATAGGAAAATGGTGACGGACCGTATTGAGCAGGTGCTCCGTGAATATTTGGCTCCCAATGACAACACAGATACCACCCGGGCCACGCAATGGGCAGCTTTGAAGGCTGTCCTCAGGGGGGAGTTCTTGTCGATTTCCGCGGCCGAAAACAAGGAGCGCAGGGTCAAGAGGGATGAGCTTACTGACAGAGTTCGGGAGCTGGAGTTGATCCACCGTAGGACAGGGGCGCCAAGGATTTGGTGGCAGCTTAGAGAAGCAAGGAAACTCCTAGCCGCCTTGGATATGGACTGGGCAGAATATGCGGCCCTTGGGCTGCGCCACGCCTTTTATACCGGGGGGGATCGTTGTGGCAAACTTTTGGCCAATAGACTCTGGGTCACTAGTCAGAACCAGTTGGTGAAAGAAATCTCTGACCCCACGGAAAGTACAGTGACGGACCATGCCCGTATCTCGGCCGTGTTCCGAGGGTTCTATGAAAACCTTTACGCCGGCGACCCGTCGCATGTGCCGGCTATGACCTCCTATTTGGATTCGGTCACCCTGCCCTCCTTGGAGCCTCTACAGGCGGACCACCTGAACAGGGATATTAGCATAGAGGAGGTTGTGTCGGCCATTGCCAGACTCAAACACGGCAAGGCGCTGGGCCCGGACGGCTACTCTGCCCTCTTTTATAAGACATTTTGCAAGTCGTTGGCCCCAGTCCTCACCCGCCTTTTCAACTCTTTCGCGGAACCTGGTGCCATTCTGCCTGATCTCCTGAGGGCTTCTATTACCGTCATCCCAAAACCAGGGAAGGATCCTAAATATTGTGGGCCCTACAGACCGATATCCCTCTTGAATGTGGATTTGAAACTCTATACTGGGATCCTGGCAAGTCGTTTGGCACCCCACTTGCCCGGCCTCATCGACCCGGATCAGGCGGGCTTTGTCCCGGAGCGGCAGACAGTGGATAATACAAAGCGGGTGGTCCATCTGCTGGAAAAGGCTTCCCGGATTCCGGGTGAAAGGATGATGCTAACGGTTGACGCAGAGAAGGCGTTTGACCGAGTACATTGGCCCTTTTTGGAACAGGTGCTGGTGAAGGCGGGCATTGGGGAGAAGTTTCGCTCCATGGTCCTCAACTTCTATAAGGAACCATCGGCTGTGGTCCGGGTGAACGGCCACACCTCCGCGGCCTTCACCATTGAGAGAGGCACCAGGCAATGCTGCCCACTCTCACCCTTGCTCTTTGCTCTATACATGGAGCCGCTCGCCCAAAGGGTGCGGACCCAACCAGCAGCGGACGGGATACGGATGGGTGGATTTACCCATACGATTAGTCTCTACGCTGACGATGTCATCTTCACGTTGGCTACACCCCGGATAGCACTGCCGGCCTGTATGGAGGAACTGGCAGCGTTCGGTTCGGTCTCGGGCTTTAAAGTGAATATGGGGAAGTCAGTGGCTTTGGATATCTCCCTGGCACCTGCCACCAGGGCGTATCTGCAGAACAGATTCCCGTTACTTTGGTCCTCAGAAGCGATACCGTATTTGGGGATTCAGATAGCACCTACATTTCCGGCCATGGTCTCGGCTAATTACTTGGCCCTGAGAGTTAAGATCAGGAACGAATTGGGCCGCTGGAATTGCGGCATCCTCTCCTGGTTGGGTAGAATTGCTGCCGTTAAGATGACGATCTTGCCGCAGGTGCTCTACTTATTCAGGGCCCTGCCGCTTCAACCACCAACGGGATGGATCCAGCAGCTGCAGTCGGATGTGGCCCGCTTTATTTGGCAAGGGAAAAAGCCTAGATTACGCAGAACCCTCTCCCTATTGTCCCCTGACGCTGGAGGTCTAGGCATTCCCGACTTCCGTAAATACTTTCAAGCAACGCAATTGAGGTATTTAGTCGAATGGTGCAGATGGGAGTCGGATAAGCACTGGCTTTTTCAGGACCAGGCGGTGGCGGGGCGGCCTCTGCAGGAGATACCGTTTCTGCATCGGACCCATCGGCCTAAGAATCTGTACGCCTCCTTTATCACTAGAGTGCCTTTGCGGGTTTGGGACGCAACTTACCTCCGGTATGACCTCACATCATTCCCTTCGTCGCTCTCGCCGCTGGTGGACAACCCTGCCTTCACTCCCGGAATGGAAAAAGGAGCCTTTACACATTGGCGGCAGGCAGGGTGCAGAGCTTTATGTCACCTGTATGGCCCCAAGGGGGTCATCCCGTTCACACAGTTCCGTCAGGAATTCTCACTCCCCGAAACTGAGAGACACCGTTATATGCAGGTCCGGCATTGGGCTCTTCAGCCACAAGTGAGAGACATGGCGGATAGGATGCTCTCGCCGTGTGAGAGATGGCTGTTGCCCCGTACCTCAGACTCAAAACTAATCTCGGATCTGTATAAGTTCTTGCAACTGCCCTCAACACACTTTCATAACCCCGGGAGGGCTAGATGGGAGCGGGAACTTGGGAGGGCATTAAGCCCCAAGGAATGGGACCACATCTCTTATAGGGCGCGCCACTCCGCATACCACATGGGCCTCACTGATACCTTCACCAAGGTGTCCACTTACTGGTATTACACGCCTGAGCGGATCCATGAGTTCGATCATAGTAAGGCAGACACGTGCTGGCGGGGGTGCGGACATCGGGGTACGCTCACGCACATTCTATGGGATTGTCCTCTTTTAGCTGGTTACTGGAAGGAAGTGCTAGACGAAATAGACTCTCACTTTGGCATTGTGCTCCCGCGCTTCCCGGCATATACCCTGCTAGGACTCCCAAATGATTTAATGTATCCCCTCAGATCCAGAAGAGGCAGGCAGATCACCATTGCCCTTGGCTCTGTAGTTCAGAACATCTTGATACACTGGCGCACGGACACAACGCCCACGGTCACGGGCTGGCTCCACAGACTGTGGCATGTGCTGGGTATGGAGAAACTGTCTCTAGTGGTGGCTGGGGACATAGCGCAATTTAATGAACTGTGGCAACCGTTTCACTCTTTGCTGCTCACAGAGTTCAGGGAACTCACCTGTCCGAGATACCTCCGCCTCTTGCGGCTTACGAGCCCGCCGGCGCCAGATCAGTGAGCGGGGTGAAGCCCTCTTTCCCAATCACCTACAGCCTTGGAGTATGGGTTGCATGTCAGTAGCGCACTGGACAGTGGGTGGGGTGGGTGGGGGGGAGTTGGGCCGGGGCGGTTGGAAGTTGGGGTGGGGGGTGGCGTTTGTATTAAAATGTTGTGTCATGCCAGATTCAAGCACTCTTTCTACTGCTGATCCTATGCTGCTGTGTATTTGTCTTGGTGTGTCACGCTGAATAAAATACTTTAAACCTAAAGTCTTGGAGTCTGGGCCCCAATATTTATACTACTAATTTCTTTGTTCTCTGAAGGCAGAGAGTGTCTATACCGGGCCACAACCAGTTCTGTCTTCAATGGTCCAGCTTCCTGGCCGGAGGTGGAGACAGCATTGTGGAAAGCAGACCTGGTCTAGGTAGCTGGAAGGAAATCTCCTCCCCCTACTCTCTATTCTATGAGGGCTCAGGGGAGTGAAAGGAAATCTCCACCCCCCACTCTCTATTCAGCTAAGGTCCTATTCAGTCCAGCCCTGACTCATCCGACTGCTGGAGCTCAATCCCTCCTGTCACTCACAAACCAGACATGCAATACACAACCTAGCAGATGCAGGCTGGATGGTTAGGTAAGAAAATACCTACTTTCTAAAAGTGGTATTTGCAAACACAGAATGTAAAAATCACCTTCACTAAAATATGTATTTTAACATTCTGAGTTCAGGCATACTAAATTTGTTTTTTTACCATGTTCCCGGGGTCAGTTAGGATTATAAGATCTTATAATCAAACTTCCCATTCTGGCCTATGGAGACAGGTAGCCTTGCAATAGTGAAAAACGAAATTGGTTGTAATTCACTATCAGGACATGCCACACATACCAGGGCATGTTATACCTTTTACTTACAATGCACCCTGCCCTTGGACCTACCTTAGTTGTGGCTAACATGTAGAAAAGGGAAGGTTTAGGGACTGGTAAATGGGTGCACTTACCAAGTCGACATGGCAGTACTAGACTGCACACAGGCTCTGCAATGGCAGGCCTGAGACACACTTTACAAGCTGCTTCTGTGGGTGGCACAATCAGTGCTGCAAGCCCACTAGCAGCATTTGATCCATTTGCCCTGGGCACACATGGTGCACTGTACTAGGGTCTGGCAAGTATATCAAATAGGCCAATCACGGAGTCACTAATCCATTGCAACATTTTACAATAGGGAGAACTGCACTGTGGCACTGAATAGCCATGGCACAGTGTCCAAAGCATGTAAACCAGCAATAACATATCAAAAACAGAGGAGACAACAGCGAAAAATGAAAGGGAGACTCACGTCAATGGTACCAGGTCCAACACGTGTCCCCTCCAGCTGGAATGTGGGGATAACTACCCATCATCTTGGGAGTTTTCTTCACTAAGGTGGAATAATCTGGACAGACCATCAGCATTGGCATGTTCTGTACCAGGGCGGTGTTCCACCGTGAAGTTCATCCCCTGTAGGGAAATGGACCACCTCAACAACTTCGGATTCTCACCCCTCATCTGCACCAATCATCTGAAGGGACTGTGGTCCGTCTGAACCAGGAAGGGAGTCCCAAACAAGTATGGTCTCACCTTCTTCAGTGCCCAGACCACAGCAAATACCTCACGCTCAATTGCACTCCACCTCTGTTCCCATGGAAGTAACCCCCTACTGATGAAGGCTACAGGTTGGTCTGGGCCCTCCTCATTCTTCTGTGAAATAACAGCTCCCACACCATGCTCTGATGCCTCTGTCTGAAGAATTAATGGTTTTGAGAAGTTGGGCGCCTGAAGCAGGGGTGCTGTGCACATGGCAGTCTTCAGGGTGTCAAAAGCGTTTTGACAGGTGTCACTCCAGTTCACTTGCTTGGGCTCCTTCCTGGAAGTCAGCTTAGTCAAGGGTGCAACAATGTTGGCATACCCCTTGACAAACCTGTAGTACCCTGTGAGTCCTAAAAAGACTCTCACCTGTGTCTGGGTTTTGGGAAGTTCCCATTCCAGGATGGTATCAATCTTGGGTTGTAGTGGCGCCACCTGGCCGCTTCCTACCTGGTGCCCCAAGTATACCACAGAACCCTGCCCGTTCTGGCACTTCCTCGCCTTGATTGAGAGGCCTGCTCTTCACAGTGCCATCAACACTTCCCAGAGGTGGCACAGATGTTCTTCCCAACTGGCGCTGAACACTGCAATGTCATCCAGGTAGGTGGCCCTGAAATCTTCCAGTCCAGCCAAAATCTGGTTGACCAACTTCTGAAAGGTGGCAGGGGCATTTTTCATCCCAGAGGGTATTACCCGGAATTGGTAGTGCCCATCTGGTGTGGAGAATGCTGACCTCTCTTTGGCCCCATCAGTTAAGGTGATCTGCCAGTACCCAGAAATCAAATTTCCGTGCAGCCCCTAGCCGATCAATGATCTCATCAGCTCTGAACCGGAGTTCGGGTGTGGCACCAGGCGCGGCAGCCTTTGGGACCAAGAGCACTGGGATGGCCCAAGGGCTTTTAGAGGACTCAATCACCCCTAAGGCAAACATCTTGGAGACCTCCTCCTTGATATAAGCTCTGACCCTGTCAGTCACTCTGTAGGCGTTGTGCTTAATAGGAGGACTGTCCCCCGTGTCCACATCATGGCTACACCACTCAGTGACACCAGGGAGAACAGATCAAAGAATTGTCCCAAAAGTTGGCAACAGTCATTCTGCTGCTCAGGGGTCAGGGTGGTAGAGAGGCTTACACCATCCACTGACTCATCTTGCTCTGTTTCAGACAGGAGGTCAAGAAGAGACTCAGTCTCCTCCTCCATTCCAGCACATGTTTCTAGGAGCATGCCCACTTCGGACCTTTCTAAGTGGGGCTTCAGGCGGTTGACATGCCGGACCCGCAAAGGCTTCCTGGGAGACTGCAAATCCACCAAGTAGGTGACATCACTTTTGCGCTCCACCACCTCAAATGGTCCGGTCAACTTATCCAGGAGAGCACAGGGCTCCACGTGGGCCATGACCCAAGCTTTCTGACCAGGCTGAAGCTCAATCAGAGTGGCATTCTGATCGTGCCACCACTTCATCTCTTCCTGGCTGGCTTCCAGATTCACCTGAGCGAGTTGTCTGAAACGCCGGGTTTGGTTTCTGAAGGCAAGTATGTAGCTATATACATCCTGGGTTGGTTTCCTAGGAGCTTTTTCCCAGCCTTCCTTTACCAAATCAGAGGTCCTCTTACAGGGTGACCATTCAGCAGTTCAAAGGGGCTGAACCCTAAGGACTTCTGTGGCACTTCTCTGTAAGCTAAGAGGAGGCATGGCAAGAAGACATCCCACTTATGCCTCATAGGTTCTTCAAGTCACATAATCATGCCTTTGAGGGTCCGGTTGAATGCCTCAACCAGCCTATTACCTTGTGGGTGGTAAGAAGTAGTGAACTTATAGGTTTACCTACACTCCTGCCACACGGACTTCATATACTTAGAAATGAAGTTTTGTACCATGGCCACGGTGTGACACTACCTCTCTGGGGAACCTCACATAGGAGAAAATCCCTATCAATGCACGTCCCACCACGGGGCCGTCGTTGTCCTGAGAGGGATGGCTTCCAATCCGGGTACTGTGTTGCATGGTCCACCAAGGCCAGGATAAACCTGTTGCCCATGGCTGTCTTGGGGTCCACAGGCCCCACAATGTCAATGCTCACCCGGTCAAAGGGGTTACTGACCACATTGAAGGATTGGAAAGGAACATTGTGCTTCCTTCCACTTTCACCACTTGCTTGGCAAGTCTGACAAGTCCTGCAATGAGTGTCTGAACTCTTGCGCATCTGGGGCTAATAAAAGTTGGTGACAAGCCTTTCAAAGGTCTTGTCCTGCCCCAAATGTCCAGCTAAAGGTACATCATGAGCCATACCCAGTAGGAAGGCTCTGAAGCGCTGGGATACCACCAGCACAGGGGCTCACCCAGGCTCAGCAACCTTAGGCTCGCCATACAGGAGATCATTCTCCCAGTAGATTCAATGTGATCCAGACTGATCACCTGCTGCCTGGTTTGTGGCCTGTTGCCGAAAAACCCACGAGAGAAGGACACTTCTTCTGCTCTTCACAGAATTCCTCACTGGAGGGTCCTTATTCTTGCAGTCAATGGGTCAGCTCAGGCAGGTCTCCCAGTTTGGCCACTTGCTCCCCTGTAGGTTTCAGGGCATCCCCCTGAAGGTATGCCTCCTCCTGGACTGTGGGAACTGTGGGGCTGGTTTCCTGTGCCCCCTACCTCTTCTCTTTAATGCAGGTACCTCAGCCATACTTTCAGGATCCAGGTCCTCTTGAACACCCTTACTGGCTGCCATAGACCGAGTGGTCACGCACGCCCACTCAGGCAGACCCAACATCTCTAAATGAGACCGTCTCTCCACCTTAGTCCAAGGAGAGCTCTCTAAATCATTGCCCAACAGACAATCCACAGGCATGGCTGGCCACACAGCTACTTGAAGGGTACCTGACACCCCCCCACTCAAAGGGAACTTGAGCCACCTCATATTGGCTCTCTGAGTTGTCCGCGGCAACTACAGGGAAGAATGCATGGGGGATCACCTGCTCCTTAGACACCAGCCAATAACTGACAGCTGTCACATTGGCCCCGGTGTTTCTCAGAGCCTCTACCCTATGGCCATTGATGGTCACCCACTGCCTGTATTTCTTAGTGTTATCAGGCAGCTCGATCCTAGAGACCATCTCACAATCTCCTAAAGAGACAAGGGACATTTCTGCAGGACCCCACCCACCTTGGGCACCTATCTTCCCCCCCCCCAGGCCTACACTCACCATCTGTTGGGGTGGTGCACAAGGTGGTGCACTGGGATCCCTCTGGGGACACTTGGGATCATACCAACAGTGACCCACTAGACCACACTTAAAACATGTGGGGGGGGGCTGTGAATAGGTTTACCTGTTGGGGCCTTTGGCTTCTTTTCAGGGGGAGGCTGGGAACCCTTCCCTTGGGAATTACTTTGGGGACCTTTCTGGAACTCCCTCTGTTTACCCTTGTCCCCTCACTCTCCTGCTGGGGACCCTGCCCACCTTTTGTGAAGTCTCCCACATGACCCTTGTGGACCCGGCTACTGACCCAGCAGTCTGCCTCCTGAGCAAGCTTCTTCGGGTTAGTTAGATTGCTATCAATATGTTGCTGGTGTAGCTCTGAAAAAGAGTTACCAGACAAGTACTCCCATGCAAACAAATCATAGAGCTCCTCAAAAATACACACACTTTGCTATCCTTCACCCAACCGTCCATAGCTCTGCAAAAGAAAGATACATATTCAACCCAGGTAGTTGCCTCCAGCTTCTTACAATTCCTGAACCTCTGTCTATAGAGCTCTAGGGTCAACCCATTCCTGGTCATCAGGGATTCCTTCATGTGGGCATAAAGCATCCTATTCTCACTGGGCAGGCCTAAGAAAGTATGCCTCCAATCACTAACAAAGCAGCCGCACAACCCTGCTCCCAAATTCTTCTCAGAGATCCAGTGGGTCAACATTGCCATTTCATAGGCTGGAAACCACTGCCCATTTATCTTCAATACTTATGAAGATCCTTAATGACATCTTTAGGGAAATATACTCTTCCTTCTGCAGGCACAAATGGTGCGCTGCCACCAGAGGGATTATTTTCTAAGCTTTTAGCTTTGATCTCCAACTCCCCCAACATTCTTTCATGTTCTAATCTCAATCTTTCTCTTTTCAATGCTAACTTGTTATTTTCAAACTCCAGCGTCTTATCCTTTAGGTCCTTTTGACCCACCATCTTGAGCTTGGTAAGTTCCATTTTATGTACTCTATTTCTCTCCCTGTCCTCCAGCTCTCCTGGGTACAGGCCCTTGGAAGAAACACTGCTGCCTGGCGGGGAAGGTACTCTCTCCCTGGCTGGACCCAATGTCCCGTCTAGCTGCCCATCTGTATCCTCTGCCCCTTCCACATGCTAAGGGGCATTTCTAGCTACCACCCAGGCCCTCAGCACCTTTTGGAACTCATCCTCCTTGGTGAGGCCTGGAGTAGCAACTTTATATTTTCGACTGAAGAATTTCAGCTGTTTCACAGTGTAGGTATCCAATCTCTCTTCCTCAAACTCTAGATCCATAGATGCATTGGATTCTGCTTGGCTCGTGGCAATAAGAATTGGCAGCCGTTAGTAAAAATAACAGTTCCAAGACAAAAAATCCTACTAAAATGTATGTGATTGTGTTTGGTCTGCACTCACAAGTAGTGTACACCAATCACTGTATATGAGTCACATATGCAAGTCCAGAATCCTCACCGCTGCTACCAATGTTAGAACTGGGGGCCTCTAGTGGGCAAGAGTTTGAACCTTTGTCCAAATAGGGACCCTTGCTTCTAGTCAGGGGAAGGGGGCTGCACTCCTAAAATAACCCCTGCTCAACCCTGTGGAAGCTTGACATGAGCAGGAAGGCTTATCTCAGAGGCAGCGTGTAAAGCATTTGTGAACACATACAGTAAAACAGTAACAACACTACAGATGAACACTACACAGGTTTTATTAAAAGAAGTATTCTTTATATAGACTTAACACAAGACCCAAACGACAAAGAATCCATAATACAGTATTAGGAAAATGACTTTTAAATGATAAAAATAGCTTAGTTTAAAGATGATGGTAAATGTGACAGGTTTCTCACAAAGTACCTTTGGATGCGTAATGCAAGATAAACAAAAGGTTTGCAGAGAGAGCGATGTGTCGGTTCCTTGCTTCGGGGGAGACAATGCGTCTGTTCCTTACTGTAGAAGAGGTGATGCTTCGATCTCGTATTGCCTTCCGGTTGCGATGCGACAAGTTGGTGCTGCGATGCGACGATCTGGTGCGATGCAATAAGATGGCGTCTTTGATGCGATGCGGCGATGTGAAGGTGACGCGTGCCCCCCCGAAGACTTAGGAACTTCTGTGCCATGACAAGCCCTACGACAAGCTTCTCCGATGATGCGATGGTGACCCTTGCGGTGGCGACACCCTTCTTTGGTGATGCGACGACAAACAGCTGCGACGGAGACATGCTTCTCCGGTGATGCAACAGCGACCTCTGTGGTGGCGACACTCTTCTCCGGTGATGCGACAGCAACAGCTGCGGTGGCAACACGCTTCTTCTCGTTAAATCACGCTTCCAGCTCCCAAAAATACAGAGGCTTCTGCAGACAGAAATCCCAGCAAGTAAATTCAGGGGGGAGCTGGTGGTGAAGTCTTGTATCCCTAAGACTTCAGCATGAGGCAAGCACAATTCAAGTCCTTGGAGATTCTTCTCCAAGATAATGAAAGTTCAATAAAAGTTCCTTATCCTTTCCTTGGAAAACAAGTAACCACTGCAGGCCAACCCCAGAAAATAGCACACTGGCACAGGGGCAATAAAATTATCCAGCTTCTTTTGGTTCCTCTCCTTGGTTTGTCTTGATTTCCAGAAGTGATCTAAAGTCTTGGGGTCTGGGCCCCAATATTTATACTACTAATTTCTTTGTTCTCTGAAGGCAGAGAGTGTCTGTACCTGTCCAAAACCAGTTATGTCCTAACTTGTGCAACTTCCTGGCAGTAGGTGGAGACAGCATTGTTGAAAGAAAACCTGGCCCGGTAGCTCAAAGGAAATCTCCTCCCCATATTCTCTATTCTATGAGGGCTCAAGGGAGTGAAAGGAAATCTCCGCCCCCCACTCTCTATTCAGCCAAGGTCCTATTCAGTCCAGCCCTGACTGCTGGGGCCCAAGCCCTCCTGTCACTCTTAAACCAGACATGCATTACCCAACCTAGCAGAGGCAGGCTGGATGGTTAGGTGAGAAAATACCTACTTTCTAAAAGTGGTATTTTCAAACACAGAATGTAAAAATCACCTTCACTAAAAGATGTATTTTAACATTCTGAGTTCAGGCATACTAAATTCGTTTTTCTACCATGTTCTCGGGGTCAGTTGGGATTATAAAATATTATAATCAAACTGCCTATTCTGGCCTATAGGGACAGGTAGCCTTGCAATAGTGAAAAACAAAATTGGTTGTAATTCACTATCAGGCAATGCCAAACACACCAGGGCATGTCCTACCTTTTACTTACAATGCACCCTGATCTTGGGGCTACCTTAGGGGTGGCTAATATGGAGGAAAGGGAAGAATTAGGGACTGGTAAGTGGGTGCACTTACCAAGTCGACATGGCAGTACTAGTCTGCACACAGGCTCTGCAATAGCAGGCCTGAGACACACTTTACAAGCTGCTAATGTGGGTGGCACAATCAGTGCTGCAAACGCACTAGCGGCATTTGATCTAAAGGCACTGGGCACACATGGTGCACTGTACTAGTGGCTGACAAGTAAATCAAATAAGGCAATCATGAAGTCACTAATCCATTACAACATTTTACATTAGGGAGCACTTGCACTGTGGCACTGAATAGACGTGGCACAGTGCCCAAAGCATGTAAGCCAGCAACAACACATCGAAAACAGAGGAGACAACAGCGAAAAATGGAAGGGAGACTCAGGCCAATGGTAGCAGGTCCAACACTCACATTCTGTTGTTCCAATGCTCATGTAGTACATTTTTACTGCAAATGGCATGTTCCCAGTCATTTTTATGGCAAATGCTGCATGATTATGTGAAATGGTGTAATGGCGCAGGTAAGCAGACTTTGTGCCGCTTTTGTTTTGCCGATGGATATTTTGCCAACTACACTATATTACTTAATTAAACAGTGCTGTAGTTGAAGGTGGCAAAATGCCTGAGGACAGGGTGGGACAGGGCACAGGGTGCCCCTGTAAAAATAAAAACAAAAGCAGCAATCAATCAAAATTGTTTATTTCAGGATTGATCCCATAAAAATACAGTAAAACAAAGAAAACATTCTTATAAATACTTGTATAAAAATGGAACACCTATACAGAATATCAGGATTAAGTGTGTTGCACATATAAAATCATCACAATTCATTCAAAACAGTGTCAAATCAGGCATGGGGTCATCAGGATATGTATGTGTGCAGTTTATCCTATAAAAAACACAGTTCATGTACAGGTTAAAAGACAATATACATGCAACAGTTAAAACCATTGCATTCAATTCAAGACAATGTATGATATGGCAACGATGCAGCAAGATACTGGGTGCATGCGCTTTGTTATATTTACACAGGCAGGTAACATATAGGCACAGATAGCATAGTGTGATGCTACAGCAAAATTCCTATAGATTTTCTCATGCACCTAGCAGCTAATGGATAACAACCAAGACTTAACGCCATCAGGATCCTGTAACCAGGTCTTAATATTCGGGAGGCCTCACTGTAGTGTCTCGTACCCAGACTTATCCAAGACCTCCTGGGTTTGGCATATACTGGGCAGAAAACAGCAGGTGTTCTACATCCTCAGTGCAATTAGTGGAAAATGAGCGATTCTGGGATTTCAGGCCGGCAGGATCCCATTGGTGCATGAATATGTTCATCAGCGGGCTGCCAAGTTTAAATATATTTAACAGAGTCCGAGCTAACGAGAGTACAAAAGCATCTATGTGGGCTCAAGCCCGTGCTTAATTTGTAAAAAAAAAAAAAAAGTGCGGGTGCTGAAAATTTTGCCAAGGATGCCACAGCTCACTTCTTCCCCCGGTGAGCCCCACTTTCAACACTCTCACTGCCTCAGTCTCTATCTTCTAACCTTGATCTGTTTTATGTCCCCTACGTCTTTGCTCTAAGAGTCTATCCTCTCACCTCTCTAATTGTTTTCTATCATCTTTGTCACACCTGGTTTGTTTCCTTATTCCCTGCATTTCTAATTTGCCCTCTATTCATCCTACCCCTGTCCTTTTTCCTCTTCACTTTTATCCATGCTCTGCTCTCTCTCCCCTCGATCTTGGCTCTTTACAATCACTCTTCTAGCAGTGATTAGCTGTGTCTCTGTTTTATCATTTGTCTGCTTTTTTTGTCCTCTGTCATGTCCTCTACATCCTTTCATTCTATCTTCTTTCTTCTTAATGCTCTCTTTTCCACATCATGGCTGCTTTCTCTTTGTATCTGATTTGCTCTCCTCTTCTACTTAACTCCGTCTTATCTCTCTCCTCTCCTGTTGTTTCTTTCTCCTCTTTACTCCTGCTCTCTCTCTCATCTATAACACTGCTGCTGCCTGTGACCCCTGTCGTCAGCCTGTACATGTCCCTGCTATTTTGAATTCTGCGTTTTCCTGTTGTCTTTCCTAAAGATGAGGAAGATGACGTGTTTTACTTTCTTATCTACACTGAGTGCAAAAACAAAATGTACACCAAATGAAAATGCTTTTTTTGCCCATATTAATTAGTGCAGTATAACTGGGTTATTTGCAGAACAGGTAGCTGCTCGAGCACAGCAGGTGATGTCACTACTAGTGCTGCCTGTAATTAGTAGGTCCAGAGATGGTGACGGCACTGGCATCCACTGCTCAGCTCGCTGTGACCCTGCCTGCTACAGCACAGGCATTGTCCCCAGCCGTAATGCTGCCAATGCCGGTAAGTATGGCTTTGGTGCCTACTGAACTCACGCACGCTCAGCAATTACCATGCTGGGGTGCAGCGCACAGATTCTACAGGTGACGCCATGGCGCACAAAAGTTGTGTTGGGCCACAGCCACATTTAGCACGTTGAGGATAGCAGCAATGCAGGCCTGCAGGATATGCTACTCTGCCTACACAGCAAGTGGAAATTCCACACTTACTTTCATTTATTCTTCCTCAAGAGCCCTCACTCCCTAGTTCCAAATGTGCTCTCACAGCTTCCTTGCCTCAACTCTGTCTTGAGCCAGCCCCCAGTTACAATTATCCAATGGGAGGCTTAGGCGAAGGCAGTGGCAGGGTGCAGAACACTCGGGAAATAGAATGCAAGACATAGTTTGTCAATGACTTCTTGAATTTGTGATCGGCGAGATGACATCATGACTAACGTGGTGATACACAATAATGCCTGCCTGGACACGGGTATGCTGGCAGCCTGTCTATGAACATTTACTAGCCAGTCACCATGCAATGTATGTTTTTCTTTTCATTTTGAATTTGAACAAATAATATTGAGACCACCACCTGCAGGGTCAGAAATTGTAGTCGACCCTGGGAAAGAAGTGCAGGTGCTGAGCACCTGAAAGCACCTGCTCAAATTAAGCACTGGCTTGTGGAATTTTAGTTTACGAGCTGAACATCATCTGCGCCAGCTTGTCACCCAAGTACAACGCGCACGATAGCCATTTTTAGGTATCATGGTCTCCCTGTCCATGATCGATCGCCAGCGCGCTCCTCTGACCCTGCAAGCACCCTCCGCGCACCCTGGCTCCCCCTCCCTCCCTCACATGAGCCTAACCCTTCTCCTCCTGAATGACCCTGTCCTTGGGAGTCACGCCCGCGCCTGACCAGCACCTCCTCTCCTTCCATGAATACCCCTCTGTTGATAAACCATCCCTCCGCGCTTGATTGTCCACGCGGCATGAATACCACTCCTTTGATGACCCCTTCCCCCGAGTCCGACTGTCCACACAGGTCCGAGGCCATCGCCTAAGCCGGGAGATACCGTTTACTGCCCCTTATTGTATGGAGTCGCTCCTCTTCAAAGGATCCACTATTGATCATGGCCTCCCCACCCCATGGGATACGATCAGGCGCACACATCCTAAGAATCGGCGGAACACTCAGCCGCGTGATAGCCCCCTCCTGTTATCAGCAGGGTGAGGACCTCTATTGTGGATGTATGTGGGGGTGGGTTTGACACGAGGATTATGGGGACGTCATTTCATAAGTTTAAAGAGTCTTTTATGCAATAAAGAATGCTCACATGTCATAAACCAGGGTATAAGAGGCCAGGCCTCAGAGAGGCTGTTAGAGCACCTCGAGACGATACCTTGTTGTCTGATCTGATGTGTTCTGCTCCGTCGGAATAAAACTTCTGTTTCCTGCCTTCTGGTCTCCGGCGCCTGCCTCATTGCTTGGTAATTTGAATGGTACAAAGGCGGTTAGCGCCGGGCAAATCTTGAAAAAGATCATAGCCCTACCCTTTTTTCCACAATTGGCGTCCCAAAGCGTGGGGCCCATCAGCGACACGTGGATCCAGTGGGAGAGGTCCCGACGACAGAGTGAACGACTGCAACGATCGAGAGAGCTCGTGTCCGATAGACCCTCGTCTGACAGCCGATCATCCGACCTTCACTAGTTCCGAACAGACCTCTCTCGAGTGATCTACGGTCCTGACTGGGAACCATCAGGAGTGCCACGAACATCACGAAGAAGAGAGGACGATCGGGCGCTGGATTGTGAAGACAGGAAACCGTCCATGCGGTCCGGGTAAGGTCGTGTAAACACGACAAATTGAGAAATGATTGTTTGATTTGGATAATACTAGTATTACGCTTTGTTGATCCCTCTGGAGATTCACCGTCTGCAAACGGAGAAAACAACAGGCTCTCTCTTTGCAAACAGTGAAGGATAGGTAACGCAGACTTTTGTCCCCATTGTAATCCGTCGTGCCTATCTTCCTCCCCCACTGTTTTCCCGAACTGTCGTTCGTGGATTGTTGTCTGGAGATTCTCTGTCTGCAAACAGGGAAGAACAAGGTCTCTCTTTGCAGGTAGAGAAAGAGTGGGTAACGCAAAACTTTAACACGTCGTACCCACTTATTCTCCCCATTGATTGTTTGATTGACCGTACATTAAGTGTTCGGTATTGGTTCTTTTGAGGTATTCACGGCCTACAAACAACGTAGAATAGAAATATTCTGTCTAGTCTTTGTCCGCCGTGATAAGATAGGTAGTGCAGACCTTTGTCCCCGTTGTAACCCGTCATGCCTATCTTCTCCCCACTGATTGGTAGCCTGTACAGCCCGGACCGCTTATTAGAGATGAACCATCCAGCTCCACTGGAGGGCACCCCTAATAAGGACATGTTCACTAAGCATGGACTAGTCACTATAGCTTATACTAAGCTATGGCATAAATATACAAAGAAGAACCCAGAAAGTCAGTGGCCACTGATAGGTTCCTATGATGAAAATAAAATAAAAACATTGGAAATAGCGCTCCAGAAAAATAAGACCACGCCCACTATGCTCGATAGTATCGGCATGTGGTGCAAAGAAACGGAACAACGGAAGAAAAGAGAAGAAGCAAAAATAGGGAAAGAATTACGAAAGGCAGCCCACCTAGCCGCTAAGCAACTAGAAGAAGAAATAAAAGAAAGAAAAGAAGCTGCACAAAACTAAGAATCAGGGTCGACAGGTCAATGCCCTATTAGGACCCCCTCTGCGCTCTACCCTGAATTGCCCTCCAAACAACGGACGAACGATGAGTTACTGCTAGGTCCCCCAATCATCTACATGCCCCCTCCATATGCCCCCTGCCAACAAAGCTTGCAAGCCCCGAGTGCGAGCGAAAGTGACCTCAGCGCTAGTGCACCAGCCCTCACGGCCTCCGCACCAGCCACATTAACAACATCGCCAGATGACCCCGAGGCTAGCAAGCAACCACCAGCCATGCCAAATAGGTTGAGCAAAGATGAACGGGATGGGATTGACAAAATAGCAAAGACATTAGTAGAACGAAGGGAGAGCGAAGAATACACAATTCGCATGCCGACAGCCACAGGCGGCATTTCATTTTGCGATTCAGCTACCACACCCTGAACGCATATGAGGATAGGTATCAAAGTAAGGGCCCCGCTAAACTGACAACGCTGTATAGGAAGATTGATGTTGGAGATGGGACTGAACATGAGGCGGCGGAACTCTTCATGCAGACGCTTGAGGTCTTCCGCCACCTCACGGAACAAAAACCAGAAGCCAAGGTTACAGTCCCCGAAACGACCTCAGTAGAAGTAGCCAACACTATGATGCCCATCAGAGAGGCGGCCCCTTACTGGATCCCGCCACGTGGCCAAGGAACAAGCGATGATATTAATCACACAGATGCAAAAGGAAGGGTTGTGTACAATTGGGTTTACCAACCATGGGACCGGCAAGATATCCTAACCTTTAAACAAACTCTGCCCGATTTAAGAAAGAACCCAACAGCATTCTATACTGAATTAGGCACAGCCTTGGGTTCGACGATAATGACTTTAGCGGACATTGACTTGTTTTTCGGGTTATGCCTGCCAGCTGACGTGTGGAAGCAAATCCGGAAGGCTGACCACGCGGATCTGTTTGGACATACCTGGGATCAACTCAGTAAACTAGATAGACAGCGAGAGCCTGGAAGGAAACCAGTAAAGGACATATTAGAACTCCCAGACAAATTAGTTCAGAAGTTAAAGACACTGATCCCAGAGAAAAAGGTAGATTGGTCGATAGTGACTGCCTGTCGTCAGAAACCCCAGGAAGATGTGTCAGAATACTTCTCCCGGTTCGAGACAGTGTTCTCCGACTACAGTGGCCAAGACATGACCACCGCAACCGGACAACACCTGTTTGTACAAAATTATGTAAAGGGCCTATCACAAGAGGTCTCCCAAAAACTGCAGACGAGTGAGAGTAGTTGGGGGGCCTCCAAACCCGCAGCTATCCTTCAGATGGCTCAGTATTACGAGCACCAAAAGAATGAGAATGATAGGGCGTCCGAGAAAAAGAAGAAAGATTTAAAAGAAAGGGTGATGATAGCCCAGATACAAGGTATAGCGGTAGGACGGGAACACCAAAGGGGGAACTACCAATCGACCACCCCCAGAAATCCACCTCCTAAAGATCACACCCCAACACCCCACACTGGACGTAGAGACATTAGCGATGACCAATGCGCCTTCTGCAAAGGATTCGGCCACTGGAAATCCCAGTGCCCGGTTCTGCTATAGATGAACAGAAATAGGGACCCCAGGGATGTGGCGGGTGGTCCGAGAAATAGAGGACAAGGACGAGGGCACACAAACGACACCAACAATGACAGATCAGGGAGATTGAACACATTTGACCGCCCCCGACAGAACCAATATCAACTATCCGACGGTGAGGGTGCCCCCGATTTGCATAGGACTGCCAGGGGCAAGGGAGGGATCCAGTCGAGCTCTGTGTTGACCAGCAAGGTCCTTATGTCACCGCTAAGGTCCTGGGTACAGAGTCTCCATTTTTGGTAGACACTGGGGCGACACGTAGTGTGTTATCGAAACGACTGATTCCAAGGGCACCCTTGTCTGGCTCACACATTACATCGATAGGTTTCGATGGGACGCCCTCCACTAACCCCCTGTCCGTACCTATCACCTTTGACCTAGAAAACAACACCACTGACACAACATTTCTGCTCTCCTCCAACTCCCCTGACGCCATTATGGGCATTGACTTACTGAAACATTTTCGAGCTACCATTAGGTGTTCCCCAGATGGAATCCGAGTCATCCTGTACGAAAACCCAGACATACCCAAATCTTGCCCTGCACGACACATGTGCTCCATAACAGATGCTGACCTGTCCATGCTTGATACCCTGCCTCCGTACCTATGGGCCAAGAATGACTCTGATGTGGGACGAATGATGATTGACCCCATTCATATAACTGTAAGACAGGACGCTATGCTCCCGAAACTCCCACAATATCGGATATCCCCCGAGGGCGAGAAGGCACTGGTAGCGATCATTCAGTCTCTGGTAGATGCAGGAGTGGTTGAAGAAGTGGTTAGCAACGTCTGCAACAGCCCAATCCTACCTATTGTTAAGAAGCAAGGCGAAGGAGATGAGAAAGCGTACCGCTTCATCATCGACCTGCGAGAAATTAACAAAGTGGTTGTACCCCAATACCCCGTAGTCTCAGATATCACCACCATTCTGACCCTCATCCCGTCCACTGCCACCACCTTCACTGTTATCGACCTCAAGAATGCATTTTTCTCTATCCCCATCCATCCAGACAGCCGTTATCTCTTCGGCTTCACCTTAAAATCCCGCTCGTACCGATTTTGTAGAGCTCCCCAGGGGTACACTGAAAGCCCCAGCATTTACAGCCAGGCCCTCAAAAGACAGCTGGATGCCTTCCAGCTACCAGATGGAGTGGTGTTGATCCAATATGTCGATGATATCCTTTTGGCGGCCGACACCACCCCACTTGCAATCACAGCCTCTGTCCAACTCCTACACTTTCTTGCAGAAAATGGCCATAAAGTTTCCAAAAAGAAATTACAGTTCTGCCAGCCACAAGTGACATACCTAGGCCATCTCCTGTCCAAAGAAGGGAGGAAACTCACACCCGACCGAATCCAAACCATCCTAGACACCCCCGTCCCAAAAACACAAAAGCAAGTCCGCTCTTTGGTTGGCCTAACCTCTTTTTGCAGACAGTGGTTACCTAATTTCAGCCTCATTGTAAAACCCCTACTTGCCCTATTAACCAAAGATGCCTCCTTCCCGCTCCCTTGGACCCCTGAGTGTCAAGTATCCTTTAAGGAATTGCGAGATGCCCTCTGTTCAGCGCCTGTCCTGGGAACCCCGGATTACTCCAAGCCCTTCCCCCTCTTCACCCACGAAAGGGAGGGGTGTGCATTGTCTGTCCTAACTCAATCAATTGGTCCTAAGCAGCGCCCTTGTGCCTACTTCTCCGCCACTCTTGATCCTGTAGCCAGAGCTTTGCCTGCCTGCCTTCGAGCAGTAGCTGCCGCTGCTGTCTCTATCCGTCAGAGCGAAGGAATCGTACTTTCAAACTCCCTCACTGTGTTAGTCCCCCATGCAGTCGACACCCTTCTGAACCAAACCAAGACTCAACATTTGACTAGCGCACGACTGACAGGGTACGAACTGACGCTACTTGCACCCCACATCACACTAAAGAGATGCACGACTTTGAATCCTGCCACATTGTTGCCCCTGCCTGAAAATGACCCCGACGTACCCCCCATACACGACTGTGTGACCCTCACGGACGAACAAACTAGGAGTAGAGTTGACCTCCGAGACACTGCTTTCACTGACCCCGATGGAGAGCTATGGGTAGACGGCTCATGCATCAAACTCCCAGATGGCACCACTATGCAGTAACGACAGCCCGAACAGTAGTTGAAACAGCCTGCATCACACAACGATCTGCCCAGGCAGCAGAGCTGATAGCCCTCACACGAGCATGCATCATAGCCACAGGGACCACCGCGAACGTATATACAGACAGCCAGTATGCCTTCGGGGTGGTTCACCATTTTGGGCTCCTGTGGAGGGAGAGGGGATTCCTGACGTCCCACGGCACCCCTATCCTTCACGGAGATCTGGTTTCTGCCCTGATTGAAGCGGTTCTCCTCCCCAAACGACTAGCAGTGATCAAATGCCAGGCACACAAGAAGGTGACAGACTTAGTCGGACAAGGGAATGCACTGGCCGACATCACTGCACGAACCACAGCTGAGAATAGGACGGTGACACGCATGTATGTGACCAGGTCACAGGCAGAGAAATGGACTGACGCAAGGGAAATGATCAGAGACATCCAGTCGGCCAGCACCCCTCATGAACTGACTAAGTGGGCCGGGGTGGGTTTGAAGGATGATGAGGGCTGCTGGCGAACAAAAGATGCAAACAAATGGTTACTACCTGACTCATACCTGATCCCCATACTGACAATGGCTCATTCCCCCGCACACATAGGATCTGCACCCATGATCGAACTCATTTCCAAAGTCTGGCACAACGACAAAATCCCCGACTCAGCCAGACGCCTAGTCCAGCAGTGCCTTATCTGTCTGCAACACAACCCCGGGAAAGGAACTGTGGTACCCCGGGGAGGGTTTGGGACCCCCAATCACCCCTTTGAGGTCCTTCAGATGGACTACATCCAACTAGAGAGATGCCAAAGCTTGAAGTATGTACTAGTCGTCGTATGTGCCTTCAGCAAATGGGTAGAGGCCTATCCAACCCGTGACAACACTGCCATGACTACTGCCAAAGTACTACTGAAAGAATTCTTTCCTCGCTATGGTCTTTGTCGAATTTTATGGAGCGACAATGGCCCCCACTTCATAGCTGAGGTTATCCAACTAATCCTAAAGGGATTGGGGGTGAAACAGAGATTTCACGCAGTCTTCCACCCCCAATCCGCCGGCCTGGTGGAACGCCATAATGCCACACTGAAGTTGAAATTGTCAAAAATAGTGGCAACCACCGGACTTAAGTGGCCAGACGCTCTCCCTTTGGCCTTGCTATCGATGCGCTCTACTCCCACCAAACGCCATTTGACCCCCTACGAGGTTGTATTCGGGCGACCGATGAACCTCTGCACTGCTCCCAAACCAACCTCCATTCATGACGTCCCGGACGTCCTACTGTCAGATTATTTGTGCAAGTTAACTAAAACGTTGTCTGTCATTCATCAACAGGTGCAGCAGGCCATCCCCGATGTTTCCAGGGGCCCAGGCCACGACATCCAACCGGGGGACTTCGTTCTAGTCCGCAACTTCCAACGGACCAAGAGCCTAGAACCCCGGTGGACGGGCCCCTGGCAAGTGCTGATTACCACACGGACGGCGCTTCGAGTGGAGGGGAAAAGGCACTGGCTGCACGCACATCACTGCTGGAAGGTCTCTGCGAACCTGGCCACGACAGAAAACGTCAACACCCAAGAAGAGCTCCTGATCAAAGACCGACCGACATTGAACTGTTATCCCGATACTGGGGCACTTGAACTTGCAAAATTCTCTGACCCCACTGTGCCGACCAGAGAAGGGTATTTCCTGCGACGAAAGGAGGGAGCTTCGGCTAAGTAGGCCACGGACTAAGTTAAATCTCAGAACGGTGACCTAAACACAACCAAGGGTTACCGGGAGAGAAGCTAAACGAAGTCTGTGGTTCTGCCCGCTACCGAGCCCCTTGAAGATGATGGAAGCGCCAGATAAGAAGATGATGGAAGCGCCAGATAAGAAGATGATGGAAGCAACAGGAAATGCCCACTATAGAAACCCACAGACTGACAATTTGCACAAATCAAGGACAATCGCCCTCTTTATTGTCTTCCTCTTCTGCCTCCTCCTCATGACCTCCTTCTGGATCCTGGAGGGAAACATACCCGCTCATCAGGCATTGCTGCCAACTGCACAACTGACCCCCATGAAAGAGCATCACCTGATCTCCCTGTCGCCTCAGCTCCGAGAAAGGCGCAGGGAATTTTGGAACAATTCCTTCGTGCAACTGTTGCACCAACACAACCTTGCTGCAAATGCTACGAACTGCTGGATCTGCGGGTTGCTCCCGCATGCCACTGGACACTCCATCCCCTTCATCCCTTCCCCTTTCTCAGTTCACGGCTCCTGCCTCGCCTGGTTGATCCTCATGCAAGAGAGCCACAAGGACAACGCCACTTCCGGCCAGACAGTGTCGCACTTCTACTCTGGGTTCTGGCTGAACAAAACCGGAAAGACCTCTGCTCCCCTGTGTCCTGCGCTCACAGGCGCCACCTTCCTTAAAGACATCCCAGCCAAAGAACGAGTCGAAGTACAGGTACTCCACAATCCAGCTAGATCCACCTTCTCTCATCTGCGAAAACAAACTACCGCCACTCTGACTGTGGCTCTTTCTGTTATCAATGTCACAGGTCTTGTGTGTCTCGAAGGCCGGGGAACACAGCTGGTGGGTCACAGTTCCTGCCGAATCACCAGAACATTGAACTCAGTCGATCCCCCTTCCTTTGTTGCTTCTCCAAATATGTACTTTGTGTGTGGCACCAAAGCTTACACCTGGCTCCCGAAAGGTTGGAAGGGTATCTGTTACATTGCCTTCGTTCTTCCCCCCACGTATGTAGCCCCTGCCAACCATCACCGGCAGAGGCGTGCAGATGACATTGGACAAGCCGACTCCACTGGAGCACAGTTCCTAGATGCAGCAAAGGGACTTGTTCCTCTGTGGGGCCCAATGGCAAACAGCCGCGCTATCCGACACCTGACCCAGGCAGTAGAAACAACGATCAACATCACGGCTGGCATCCTCGCTAACAACACGGCGGAGCTTCAGGCGGTCCGTCTTGTGACCCTTCAAAACCGCCTTGTTCTAGATGTGGTCCTAGCCGATCGAGGAGGAGCATGCCGCATCATCGGATCTAGCTGCTGCACCTACGTGCCAGATAACTCGCCTTCAGTCTACAAAGCAATTGAGCACCTCCACAGACTTTCCTCGGAGGTTCACCAAGAACAAGAAGGATGGTCGCTTGGGAGCTGGTTTTGGGACACTTTGAAGGACTGGGGTTGGAGGTTGTTTTCCTTCGTACTGATACCTGTGGTGATATTATGTGGGTGTTGTTTAGGTATCCAATGTCTGCCATCCTTGTGCAGTTTTGTTTCTAACTGTATGTGCCCAAAGACTTTGGACTTCCGAAATGAGCACATGAGTCCCCTTTATGAAGTAGAAATACGTGGCCTTATGGGGATAAATCCGAACTGACAAGTTGGCGAGACATGTTAAAAGGGAGGACTGTGGAATTTTAGTTTACGAGCTGAACATCATCTGCGCCAGCTTGTCACCCACGTACAACGCGCACGATAGCCATTTTTAGGTATCATGGTCTCCCTGTCCACGATCGATCGCCAGCGCGCTCCTCTGACCCTGCAAGCACCCTCCGCGCACCCTGGCTCCCCCTCCCTCCCTCACATGAGCCTAACCCTTCTCCTCCTGAATGACCCTGTCCTTGGGAGTCACGCCCGCGCCTGACCAGCACCTCCTCTCCTTCCATGAATACCCCTCTGTTGATAAACCATCCCTCCGCGCTTGATTGTCCACGCGGCATGAATACCACTCCTTTGATGACCCCTTCCCCCGAGTCCGACTGTCCACACAGGTCCGAGGCCATCGCCTAAGCCGGGAGATACCGTTTACTGCCCCTTATTGTATGGAGTCGCTCCTCTTCAATGGATCCACTATTGATCATGGCCTCCCCACCCCATGGGATACGATCAGGCGCACACATCCTAAGAATCGGCGGAACACTCAGCCGCGTGATAGCCCCCTCCTGTTATCAGCAGGGTGAGGACCTCTATTGTGGATGTATGTGGGGGTGGGTTTGACACGAGGATTATGGGGACGTCATTTCATAAGTTTAAAGAGTCTTTTATGCAATAAAGAATGCTCACATGTCATAAACCAGGGTATAAGAGGCCAGGCCTCAGAGAGGCTGTTAGAGCACCTCGAGACGATACCTTGTTGTCTGATCTGATGTGTTCTGCTCCGTCGGAATAAAACTTCTGTTTCCTGCCTTCTGGTCTCCGGCGCCTGCCTCATTGCTTGGTAATTTGAATGGTACAAAGGCGGTTAGCGCCGGGCAAATCTTGAAAAAGGTCATAGCCCTACCCTTTTTTCCACAGGCTCAAGTACAAGTATTGTTTAGAAGGCCATAAAACCATCTGTCAGCCAACCTCTCATTGGATTGCGATTATAAGAACCATTAGTATGGGCCCAAAACGTCTCCTTAACAATTGCTTTAGAATTAGAATTAGTTTGTGATGGGTTCGACCAGTACATACCCAAGCCTAAAAGGTTCAAGTAGGTTTTAATGTAGCTGAACCATGAAATGATAATACTATCCCCTTTGTTGGCTACCTCCTGCAATGCTATCCTGTATGTGGCCAGTTCCAGAGTTGCCCATATTCTGACCCAAAAAAGTTATAGTCTCAGCTTTGCTGGGTCACCTGTTCTTTTAAGACCGGTATAAAAAACCAGGAGGACTGTCGGGGTGCTTCTCTGGAGGTTGAACAAGGATTTTATAAGGCAATTTTCCTTAGCGATTAGCCCATTAAGGTTCTCTAGCCCCCGGGGCGTGGCTTGGATGGCAAGGAGGCAGCAGACCTAAGTCCGGAGCTCCCGACCCCCAAGTCAAACGAACGGCGAGCAGGAGAAGTAATCGCCAACAAGCGAGACAAAAAGCATAAGGAGAGGTGCATAAGCATAAGGAGCACCCGCCAGAAGCATCGAGAACCGGTTACACCCGCTGGGAAGGCAAACCGAAGCAAAAAGGAGATCGGCAGAGGAAAGGAAGAGGGAAGCGCAAGATGCGGCGAGAGCCTAGAGGAGGACCCGAGACGCGGGAGACGCGGATCACAAAGCGACCAAGTAAGAGCGCTCCGAGGCAAACGCCATAAACGCTGCATGCGGAGCCCCACGAGGGCGCACCCCCATACGCGAGGCATTGAGAGACCACCAAGCCGACCCCACTACGGGTCACGGGGGGAAGGAAGGAGATAGCACGAAGGCAGCCATCTTAAGCAGGATCGAAGCCAGCGGCAGCCATCTTGGTTAGGCAAGACAAAGCAAGGCAAGGCAAGCTCCGACAGAACCGAACAACCGCCGCAACGCTTAGACAAGCCAAGCTACGGAGCCTGTCAGCGACGCCGGCGGAGAAAGGCAATCCGCGGGCAGAACTAATCCCTGCCTAACTAACGGGAATCACAGGCGAAGGTAGCGGCCATCTTGGGAAGGGCACAGAGGGTAAACGAGCAGCCCTCGCGAGGGGCGAAACGACACGGCACCCGCCCCCCCCCAGACCTAATCGGCAAGCGTCAGGCGAAACTTGACAAACGACGGGTAGAGGCGCAAGCCCCTTCCTAACCGAAGAAGATCAGGTATACAAGCCATCGACCAGGAAGCAGTGACGCAGGGGGCGGCCATCTTGGGCAGGTCGCTGAGAAAGTAAACACACAGCCATTTTTAGAGTCAAGAACCAAGCGTAAAAACAGCGTGCAACGCAACAACACCCCACGCAAGGAAGAGGCAGCTCTACACAAGGAAAGAAAGCGGACAAGCAGGCAGAGATTGGGGGAAACGAAACACGAAGCAAGGTGTAAACAACAAGCCGCCAAAACAGAGCAGCGCCAACGAGGTAGGCGTCAAACCAAGCCGCAGCAAGACAGAAGGCGCGGTCGAAGGAGGGCCAGCAAGCAGGAGACCACACCCAACTACGAATAGCGAGGCCCCCGCACCACTCCAGCAATAACTACAGAGTGGGAAGAAGTTAAGACCGGGGGGCACACAAAGAGGGGGAAGACACATAAGGGGGAGATACCGCAAGAGGCTGGCGGAATCCAGGACCAAGACCAGAGTGGTCAAGTGGCCACCCAGATTCAGGGATAGCAGCATAACAGCAGCATCAACCCCAAGCAACAAGGAAGATAAAGGACAAAAAAAAAAGAGCCCACAAAACAACAACTAACAGAAGGAAGACCCCAAATGCACCAGGTCAGAAGAGGCTTCGACACCATGGCGGAAAGAGATGGCAAACAGATCACAAATGACCAAAAAAAGAGCAAAAACGACATAACTGCCTCACCCGCAAAGGAGCGAGGAGACCGAAGCAACGAAACCACCACATTGGACACACTACTGAGGAAGATAACAGAAGGCAACGATCTAGCAAAGGCCACAAAAAAGACAGTGGACAATATCCAGATGGAATTGATAGCAATCAGAGCTGAGCAAAGCAGAGCTAACGGCAGAATTGACGAGGCGGAAAAAAGGATAAGCCAGCTTGAAGACCGCACTAATATAACTCATAAAGACCTAGGCTTAGTAATAAAGAGAACCACAGCGCTACAGAGATCCATGGCAGAGCAAGAAGATAGAAGCCGCAAAGGGAATATAAGACTCCTGGGGGTGCCCGAAGACGAGGAGGACACCCCAGGGGCGTGCGCCCTGATGCTGGAAAACATAATCCCCAAACTGACCGGTCTTAATTTTGATAAACCGTTCGAAATCGTCAAAGCTTACCGCATACCAGCAAAGAAACAAGCGAACAGCAACACTCCAAGACCAATAATATGCAAACCATAAGAGACAATCATACAGACGCAATCTTCGCCATGGCCAGGAAGGGCAAGCCAATGTTGATTAATGGAAAGAAGGTAACGGTTACCCAAGACTTCTCCAGGGAAACAGTGGAGGTGAGGAAAGGCTTCCTAGCACAGCGAGAGACCCTGCGCAGAAATAACATCACTTTCACCTTCGCTGGGCCTTCTAGAATGAGGATTACGGACAGACATGGAAGCAAAATATTCGATGATCCCAACGAACTACACAGATACCTGCAGGGCCCAGCTCCGGAAGAAATGGAGCATCAAAGCCCAGGAGCAAAGAGAAGAGCTTCCTCAGACTGAGCCGAAGGAGAGGACATATGATGGCGGTGAGCCGACATCATTCACCTTCTGACCTTTCCTAACACGAACTCAAAACGAACTTAACTACCTCAAACAAATGCAACAATGCAACCGCACCTACCTCAACCGCCGAGAACAGGGAAGCGACGGAGTAGGAGCAACAATAACAACCATATCCTTTTTCCTCTATAGCTTTTGCACTCTCTCTCCCTACACTCTAGGCGGGAAACCAACTCAGCGAAAGAGACTATGCAAGGACTTGGGGTGGGGGGAGTGTGAGGACCCTTGCTGTCGCACACCCGATTTTCTACAGGCGGGGGAGGGGGAAGGGGGTTGGGGGGCGGACAGGGGGGGGAGACGAGACAGGTGGACAGAGGGGCAGATGAGACAGCAGGCATTTGTGCAACTATAACTTCTTTTTACTTCCCTTGCTATATCTTTTCCTTACCTATCATCCCACTTCGCACATTCCAGCTCCCGGGGGGGGGGCCACAGGGCACACCACGAAATGTGGACTTGCATCCCAGAAACAGATCACAAAGAAGATAGAAACACCAGCGACAACACAGCACCTCCATGACAGTCCCAACAAGGGCTAGCCTAACCACGAACTTGAAGGTGGTGTCCATGAACGTTAAAGGCCTGAACCATCCAATCAAACGCAGGAAAGTACTAGAGCACCTGGCCAAACTAAAGGGGGACATATACACGCTGCAAGAGACTAAACTCTCAGAGGATGAAGCAAAGCTACTCAAAGCGAGATGGATAGGGGAAGCCCTATGCTCGCCAGCGAAGGGGAAGAAAAGGGGAGTAATAACCATCCTGAGCAAAAGGGCAAACCTAACCGTACAAACGACAAACGCGGACAACGACGGCCGCATGCTGATAACAAGCGTCCAGAAAGGCAACGATCGAATACATGTAGCCAACATCTATGGACCAAATTCTGAAGACAAACAGTTCTGGCAAGTGGTGGATAGCAAGCTAAATGACATACCGCAGGAAGACCTCCTGCTTGTAGCAGGGGACATGAACAAGACGATGGACCAGGCTACGGACAGGCACCCAACCAGACCAAGCCACAACTCCCATAACAACAACACCCTGAAAGACCTAAGCATCAAACACCACCTAGCAGACCCATGGAGGCTACAGCACCCAACGGCGCGGGAGTACACCTTCTACTCACACCCGCACAATTCCTACAGCAGGATTGATTACATACTGATGTCCAACAACCACACGCACCTAATAGAAGAAATGGAGATAGCTCCAATAACGATCTCCGACCACGCGCACATATCGCTTGCTCTAAGCGGCAAACATAACGAGAACCCAACGAGAAGATGGAGACTGAATGACGACATCCTACAGAACAAAGGGAACGTGAAAGAAATAGAGGAAGCACTAAGGAACTACCTTGAATACAACGACAACGGTGAAGTAGGGAAGGGTACCATTTGGGATGCCCTCAAAGCGACACTAAGAGGTAAAATGATCAACATCAAATCAAGAATGGACAGAAGCAGGAACAAAAAAATATCAGAGATAGAAGAGGAGATAGCAGCACTGGAAAGAGGTCACTGCGCAAACATAGCAGACAAAAACACACTCACCACGCTCACAAAAAAGAAATACGAACTGAACAAGATTCTGAGCGAACGAGCGGGCTCTTGGCTGACAAAATTCAAATCTGTGAATTTATGCAGAGCCAACAAAGCAGGGAAACAGCTGGCATCCTACCTAAAAGCAAAGCAGAGGCAACACACAATAGCAGCGATAACAGACAAAACAAACAAATCGCAAACAACAAACAAAGGAATACTGGAAGTCTTCAGACAGTTCTACCAAGAACTGTATTCCGAAGATAAGAACCTGAGCAGAGACGGAGGACTCGCCCTCCTAAAAGACACCAACCTGCCAGAACTCAAAGAGGAGGAGAGAACCTAGCTCGAAGCAGACATAACGGAAGAAGATATCGAAGCTGCAATCAGCCAGCTAAAACCGAACAAAGCGCCAGGACCGGACGGATACACCTCCATGTTCTACAAAACCTTCAGCCACCACATAAAAAAGCTACTGTCAGAAACCTACTCAGCCTGCATTCACAACGGCAAAATGACAGAGTCCATGAGCGAAGCCAACATCACAATAATCCCCAAGGAGGGGAAAGACCATCAGTACCCGCAGAACTACAGACCCATCTCACTGATAAATGTTGACTGCAAAATCTACACGAAGATACTGATCAATAGACTAAACAAAGTCCTACCAGACATCATCCACAACTCACAAGTAGGGTATATCAAAAACAGACTATCGCAAGACAACACAAGGCTACTATGCCACCTAATCAACCATACCACACAGAGCAGCGAACAGGCAGTCATGATAGCGCTAGACGCAGAGAAGGCTTTTGACAGAGTCTCATGGCCATTCCTTAGGAACTGCATGGCAAGATTCGGTCTAGGGGAGAAATACATAGCAATGGTGATGGCCCTATACAACAAACCCAAAGCAAAAATAGTGGTGAACGGAAGCACATCCGAGAGGCTCACACTAGGAAGAGGCACCAGACAAGGATGCCCACTATCACCGGGCCTCTTCCTGCTAGCACTAGAACCCCTACTAGCAAAAATCAGAGACAACAAGGGGATAACGGGCGTAAAGGTCAAAGAGAAGACCGTTAAACTAGCGGCATACGCCGACGACATCCTCATCACGACCACAAGCCCGTCTACGTCAATAACAGCGCTCATGGATACAATAGGAGAATACGCCGCAGCATCAGGGTACAAACTCAACAAAGATAAATCGGAATGCAAACCAATGAATGTCCACACTACAAGAGAAGTCCTCGTGGACTCGGGCCTGGCCTGGCAGACAAAACCACTCAAATACCTAGGGCTGCTTTTAGGAAGATACCTAACATCCACGCTACAACATAATGAGGACTCACTGCTGAAAAAAATAAAAGAAAGACTGGAACTATGGTCACCAAAATACATCAGCTGGTGGGGAAGAATAGAAACGATCAAAATGATGATAACGCCGGCGATAAACTACACGCTAAACATGCTACCACTCCCAATGACAGACTGCTTCCACAAGAGACTAGACAAACTGATCAACATCTTCCTATGGAGAAACAAAAGACCCAGAATCAGCCTACTCAAACTGAGACTGACCAAGGAACTCGGAGGCCTCAACCTGACAAACTTTAAAACATACCAAACAGCATGCCTGGCAAGACAAGGGATGGCCTGGATAGACGACACCCAAACTTACAAACCAGTCTGGTTAGAGGTGGAGAAGGACCTCCTGGGAGGCTGTATAGACAGGCTTTTTGGCCCTAGTTGGCAGTGATATAGACTTTAATCTTGCTCGCATCTAGGATATGTATTCCTAGCTTGTGTTGGCCCTTTTAAGCCCTTTCTTCTAGACCTAGAAGAGGCCATCTATTGCCTATTGGCTTTGGCCTGTCATTATTGCTTATAGTAGAGGTTGGATCCTGTGGTCCTGACTTTATATTACACATTGGTATGGTTTATGTAGGTACTCTGACAGAGCTAAGGGTTATTTCATCCTTTTCAGGCGTACAAGGCCCAGAACTAGAGGCACTCCATTTTGATGGAGCTGAGAGGCTTCAAGGGAAAAGGTAATATTTTGGTTTTGAGCTGTTGTTCGCCCTAAGCGAACCGGAGAGAACCGGCCAGAGCTGAATCTAATCAGGAAGTGTCTCTGGGCTCAGGTCTCTAGACGAAACAAGCAGCTGGTCACTGTGGGAGCGTCTAGCGAGAGGAGCCTGGTGCTTGGGATCGGTGGGAGGAAGCTGCTGGCTGGAACTTTCCATGAGGAGACAGCATTCTATATTAGTGAATTGCAGAGGCGGAGCCAGTGAGTTGTTGGAGTTGCAGAAAGAGTTCGAGCTAGAGAGAGCTGAGCTGAAGTTGCAGTTAGTTGAGTTGGAGGAGCAGAGAGAGAGAGTTGAATTGAAGGAGCAGAGAGTGTTGGTAGAGTTGGAGGAGTGGAATTGCAGGAGGAGAAGAGACAGAAGATGCTTGGAACAGAGAGAAGACAAACAGACAGTCAGTGAGCTGGAGCTGAAGGAAGCAGTCAGAAGCAGTTACTTATCAGGAGGAGTTGTGAATAGCTGGAGTCTGAAGTAATGCCTTTTAGAAGAGGCTGAAGTTATATCGTGGATTAACCTGTGGGAGCAGCTGGAGTTAATTGGACATTGGCACAGAGACTTTACCCAGAGTGAACAAGCTAGTGGAAGGAACAGTTATCAGAGCGGCAGAAACCATTAGATTGAAGTTGGAAGGTGGAGAGAGTCCGTGGGGGAGAGAAATCCAGTGCAAAGTGATCAGTGCAGATGTGTATCCAAGAGTGCAGGAGAGAGAGAGTCTGAGATGAGCCAAGACACAGACGAGAGAGGAGCCCAGATGACAGCTAGAGCAAGACTTCACACTCCCAAGGTGACCTCGTTCTTATACTTACACCTTAATCTTATCCTTATTCCCTAGGCTATTGTATGTCTAATCCTTTTCTTTCAGCGGTGTGTTAAAAGTTCCTGTTACCCCGCAGATAACCTTGTACTGTATGTCTAATCCTTTTCTTTCAGCGGTGTGTTAAAGTTCCTGTTAGTCATAGAGACCCCGCAGATTTATGTATGTGTATTTCATCATTGTTAAAATAAAGAGACCCCAGTTCTTAGTGAACTAGTGTGTTGTTTTCTTATGATAGAGAGCGTTTTTACTCCTGTAAACAGTGTCTCCTATTCCAGAGAACAGGTAACCTTTTCTTCTAGTCAGATGTTACAGCCAGAACAGATGCTGCCCCTGATCCGGTAAGTCTGAACACGTAGGGAGAACAAGGAGCCCTTGAGCTAGGGAATTGTTGACACTAAGTAATTCGGCCATCCCATAATATTATTGTAGTAGCGAGCCCTTAGTGAATAGAGAGAGAGACTTCCCAACATAGAGAGACAGAGAGCTGAAGGTAGTCATAGGAAAGTGGTCGTCATTGGTAAGTGGCGTTAGTGAGAGCACTGATTGTGGTCAGTGTGTAGGTCTGCCGGATTGCGGACCGTGTGTGAATGAGAGCACCTAAGACAGAGGGGTGTGTAGGTCTGCCGGATTGCGGACCGTGTGTGAATGAGAGCACCTAAGACAGAGGGGTGTGTAGGTCTGCCGGATTGCGGACCGTGTGTAAATGAGAGCACTTGGACTGCAGGCCCATGTGTGTAGACACGCTGGATTGCGTGTCGAGTGAGCCCTGAGGGTGAGCAGTGTGTATACCCGCAAGATTGTGGCTTGAGTGAGCACTGAGGGTAATCAGTGTGTAATGGTAGATAATCAGAACTGCCCCAGGGTAGATTAGTCTGGACCCATGAGGTCGCGAGACTATGAGGTATGAGTGTGGTGTAGAGCATGGATGTCCTTAGTAATCAGTGAGTATTCTTAGTATCCCTATAGATTTAGTGGTGTTTCTGATGATATGAGCTTGTATATTGCGAGTTCCCCATCCTCAGGTAGGTACCCAGGTGCCTGGATAGATGGTCCTGAGGAGGGAGGTGGTTACGTTCCGGCTGGGTTAGAGGGGCTCTCAGGAGCTGATCCCATCTGGTCCGAAAATCCTGTCGGTACATCTGGCGTCTACGAACAGTTTACGAAGCCTGTGTGACCTGGCCATGTGCTTGGAGAGGTTCCCATAAGTTGTGGGGGAGTGCCCTGATCGCCAGGTACATCTGGCGTCTACGAACAGTTTATGAAGCCTGTGTGACCTGGCCATGTGCTTGGATAGTTTCCCATATGTTGTGGAGGAGTGCCCTGATCGCCAGTTCCATCTGGCGTAGTCGTCTGTTTATGAAGCTTATGTGACCTGGCCACGTGCTTGGAGAGGTTCCCATAAGTTGTGGGGGAGTGCCCTGATCGCCAGTTCCATCTGGCGTAGTCTTGCAGTTTACGAAGCCTGTGTGACCTATGGGCTTGAACAGTTGCAGTGTGAGGAGATTGTAGTACATCATGGCATTTGGCTTATGCAGGGTGGAAGAAATGCTTTTCATCTTGGTGTTTGACCTGTCAGGGTTGAATGGTGACATGACATGAGGGAGTCAATAACATCTTTGTGATGATCCAATTGTACAAATGTGTGTGAAAAATGCTTTTAAATTGCCCATTAAATTGCTTGCTGCATCTGCTTATGCTGTGCAATGTGAAATGTGTTCAATGTAATATGACTTGTGGAGTTCCTTGTAAATATGGCTTGTGAATAGCGCCATGTAATTGTGGCTTCTGAGGAGCATATTCTCATTTTGACTTACTGTGTTCCTTGTGAATTGCGCCTTGAATATATTCCTTGTGAGGAGCATGTCATTTTTTGAACTTGTTGACTTTCTTGTAAATATGGCTTGTGAATAGCGCCATGTGGTTATGGCTTGGACTGGGCATGTTATCATTACGTTAGGCAGGAGAGAGCTGGATCTCTTTCAGGTGCATGGGGATAACGTTTTGAAGATGTGCGTACGTGTTATGTGAAAACGTGGAGAGATAAGTTCTTGAATTTCCCATGTACTGCAGTCATTGGGGAATGATTGTGCTTGAGCTGCCAAAGGGTTAATATCTTGAATTGAGAAGGCAGTATTTATTTTAACATGCTGTTTAACATGCATGGTTATTTGAGCTGATACTAAAAGTCAGTGAGTGTTTAGATGAATGATGGTTTGATTTGACTTTCATTGGTTGCTGGGTCTGCCTATGTGCTTTGTCAGCGTGGGTTTGCCTTGGAACTGAAGTTTCATGTGTCTGACTCTTAGAGGTCGGTAAGTTATAAATCAACCAGTCGGATTGAGATAAGGGTTTGCACGGAGGGAGCTGTGTTCTTTTAAATGTGCTACTTAATATGCATCCACAGACGTGTGGAGAATTATTTTTGAATGCATGATTTAAAATGAGTGAAAGATTAAAAAAAAGAAAGGGCCCAGTTAGAGTGCACGCTACGGGCTGTTTTCATTAATTATTTCGTAGAGGGTTTTCCACCTGGAAAGGAATATGCCAACCGGTGTTTTGGAATGATCACAGATTGTGAATAATTACTCTTGCCCAACAGTGCATGGTAACATGTGCTTTTAATTAGTGAAATGCAACCGTGTGTTTTTAAAACAAATGTGTTCTCATTATTATTTTTCCAATGCAAGCTGAACCTTTTTCAAATGCAAATGTTTCTGATATGTAGCAGACCATTGTGTATTTTTACCCACTCAGTTAGAAAAATGACTATTTGAAAAAACTGATGAATCTGGCCTGCAGTGCAAAATTATGGTGTTTCACATGTTATTTTCCAAAACTACGATGTAATGTGTCTGCTAATATTTTTTCCTTTGCAGCTAGTAGCAGTACTGAATTATTTTGAAATGCTTGCATGTCACTTAATTACGAAAAATATATGCCCTTATTAATTATTAATATTAGGATGCTTTTCGTCAAGTTTTCAATTTAATTTAGTTAGTTTAAGAACAGTGGTTCTCATGGGAACAGAGTTGTTTTGACTTCCAGGGAATGTGTTTTTGACCTTGACTTAGCCTCACTCTCAGAGAAAAGCTGTTTTGTGAAGGGAGGGCCTTTCCCTCTAGGAGCGCCGAGCAGTGCCTGTCTTGTTATCATTGGCCAACCTCCAATTTCTTCCGCGAAAGAAATGTTTATGTAAGGGAGGGGTCAAGTCGCTCTTCCTTGCTGTCGGGGCAGACAGCTTCATTGCCTTCAGATAAGGGATCCTTGTACATGCAGAATAGTTGGCAGACTCTTGGCCCTTGGAGTTAGATAAATACAGTAGGCCTGGGTGAGCTTCCCTGATTAGAGACTAGAGATGCTTGAACCGAGTGCTTGGCAGCGCCTTGCTCCTGCAATGAGATCAGCACTTGGCAGTGATTCAAATTACTTCACACTGTAGCCTGGCTTCTGCGTATTTTTTTTGGAGCGGATTCAAAACTCTGAGCACGAACATCTTTCTGAAGGGAGGGGCTGTCTCACAGAGGATTAGGGTGTTGCTATGCCCCAGCCCTTCTGGCTGTGTATGAAAAAATTAGATTTTGCCCAAACAAATTTAAGAGTATATGATTTTAATTATTCCTTGAATTCAGAATAATGTTTTTTATTAATTAAGATGTTTCTTTCAACAATGAAAAGCACTTGGGGTGCTTTTTAAATGGAAAATTTTATCTTGCTAGATTAATGATACTGGTTTTCTCGTTCTAGGTTATTGGGTTGTGGTGTTTGGTGTGTGCATCGGCCCGCCCCCCTCCCACTCCCTTTATTATTTTACTTTTTTGTTTTCATTTTTTATGTTAGCTTGTTATTTTTTTGAAAGATGGAACCAGACCAGACCGGAATGGTGGTGGATGAACGGCGGAGGAAGTGATTCCTTGGTACCGGATACAGATGAAGATGCAGGGTGGTGACCTACACTGATGTCCCAAAATTGACTGCCTTGAACCCCGAAATTATGCTAAAAGAACTCTGAACTCTTGATATTAGACTTACAACCTGCAGTTGGCTGAAAAGCCAATAGTCATCTTTTAAAATTTTTTTTATTCTAAAAGAACCCATTATGATAATATTTCCCACAAAAGGATTTTGTTATGTAATTCCTTGGCCTGCATTATTCCCATGTTTTTCTTTGCAATCACCACGAACAGGCCCCACGTGATAGTCCTGTTCCTGATTTTAATGTTTATGCAGTGCCACATAACTGAAATGTTTTATATATATTTAGCTTAGTCTGCTTTGCTATTTTACACTGGTTTATCTTTCACCTATTATAGTTTTCCTGTTTTCTGCAAAACAGTCTTGCCAATGGAGAAACGAAAAAAAAATGGTGGTGCACACATGTGTTCCACAGTGTGATACAGTGAGAAACTAGGTGCTAACTGTTTTGTGATATTGTGTCTTTTACATATGCACCACATTTAGATAAATGTCTTTGATTCATTACCTAATATGCATAGTGCTACACCAGCTATTTTGTAGGAATGGGGTTATCTTTATTTTCCTGTTATTACATTTTCACTTTTATTGATCCAAGGGTGGTTACCCTAGACTTTCAGTTGTCCTGGGAGGTGTGTCTTTTAGTATGGTTATGTCCTACATTTATTATTAATGTTTGCCCAGACCTTGAGGACCGTTTGTCATGTTTATTTCTCAGATTTCACCAAATTTTTTCTTAAGTTGACCAATGTAGGTAGGCCTCATTTAGGCCCATTGTTATTTTTATTCCACAAATATGGCCCTACACCAATAGATTTCATGAGCTATCATTAGCTTAAGTTGACTATAGTAGGTAGGCCTCATTTAGGCCCTTTGTTGTTTTATCATTAGAAGTTGAAACACATTTAGTTCTTAAGTTGACCGAAGTAGGTAGGCCCCATTTAGGCCCCTTGCTGTTTTCATTCAACAAATAAGTCCCTATATCACTAGATTTCATCAGTTATCACTAAAATTTGAGGCACATTTAGTTTGAGGATGCTTTGGTTAGTTTCTGTTGTTATCAGATCAAATCTTAGATATGTTTTAGCATTCAAGTCAAGGGTGCTTTGATTTATTTTCAGTTGCTTGTTAGATTTGTATTCCCTACATTAAGTTTCAGGTGGAATTTCCTTATGTTGTCATTCATTTTAGAGAGTTTTTTTTGGTTTTTTGGTTTTGTTGATAGATTATGTTGATGTTTGTTTATATGGATGTTGTTGTTTATAGATGTTCGCAAGATAATGTCTAAGGGTGGAATGTATAGACAGGCTTTTTGGCCCTAGTTGGCAGTGATATAGACTTTAATCTTGCTCGCATCTAGGATATGTATTCCTAGCTTGTGTTGGCCCTTTTAAGCCCTTTCTTCTAGACCTAGAAGAGGCCATCTATTGCCTATTGGCTTTGGCCTGTCATTATTGCTTATAGTAGAGGTTGGATCCTGTGGTCCTGACTTTATATTACACATTGGTATGGTTTATGTAGGTACTCTGACAGAGCTAAGGGTTATTTCATCCTTTTCAGGCGTACAAGGCCCAGAACTAGAGGGACTCCATTTTGATGGAGCTGAGAGGCTTCAAGGGAAAAGGTAATATTTTGGTTTTGAGCTGTTGTTCGCCCTAAGCGAACTGGAGAGAACCGGCCAGAGCTGAATCTAATCAGGAAGTGTCTCTGGGCTCAGGTCTCTAGACGAAACAAGCAGCTGGTCACTGTGGGAGCGTCTAGCGAGAGGAGCCTGGTGCATGGGATCGGTGGGAGGAAGCTGCTGGCTGGAATTTTCCATGAGGAGACAGCATTCTATATTAGTGAAGTGCATAGGCGGAGTCAGTGAGTTGTTGGAGTTGCAGAAAGAGTTCGAGCTAGAGAGAGCTGAGCTGAAGTTGCAGTTAGTTGAGTTGGAGGAGCAGAGAGAGAGAGTTGAATTGAAGGAGCAGAGAGTGTTGGTAGAGTTGGAGGAGTGGAATTGCAGGAGGAGAAGAGACAGAAGATGCTTGGAACAGAGAGAAGACAAACAGACAGTCAGTGAGCTGGAACTGAAGGAAGCAGTCAGAAGCAGTTACTTATCAGGAGGAGTTGTGAATAGCTGGAGTCTGAAGTAATGCCTTTTAGAAGAGACTGAAGTTATATCGTGGATTAACCTGTGGGAGCAGCTGGAGTTAATTGGACATTGGCACAGAGACTTTACCCAGAGTGAACAAGCTAGTGGAATGAACAGTTATCAGAGCGGCAGAAACCATTAGATTGAAGTTGGAAGGTGGAGAGAGTCCGTGGGGGAGAGAAATCCAGTGCAAAGTGATCAGCGCAGATGTGTATCCAAGAGTGCAGGAGAGAGAGAGTCTGAGATGAGCCAAGACACAGACGAGAGAGGAGCCCAGATGACAGCTAGAGAAAGACTTCACACTCCCAAGGTGACCTCGTTCTCATACTTACACCTTAATCTTATCCTTATTCCCTAGGCTATTGTATGTCTAATCCTTTTCTTTCAGCGGTGTGTTAAAAGTTCCTGTTACCCCGCAGATAACCGTGTACTGTATGTCTAATCCTTTTCTTTCAGCGGTGTGTTAAAGTTCCAGTCACAGTACTTAGCAAAGCAATTCAACAAGTTATGCAGCTTCATCGGCGTGCAGAGAGTGGCACAGTAGCATCTGCCAAAAATAATGCAGGTGTTGGCAGCGCACCCAATCTAGGGCTATTTGGTACACATTTTAATGAATGGTCGATTAGGGCCAACCAACTTGAAACTATCCATTCCTGTTTAGAGGTAGTAATAATGGATTCATGGGTTGCAGAGAGTCGCCTGATTGATTCACTGTCACCTGATTTGGTATCTCTCATCAGGAGCTCCTTAGCATGGCGACACTCTCTTGTGTACCACGAAGGGGCCTGGGTTTCCCTTCTCTTGCAGGCCTTCATGGTTTTAGTTCATAAGGTATGTAAGGAGTTAAACAAAGCAGGGTGTTAATTGCTGTGGGGAATTTCGTTGTGAGGAATACTATCAATACGCTGTTAAAGTGGTGTATATTTGTGTCTCTAAATTATAACTGATCTTAGACAATTTAACTGCCTTTCTGTTATTTGCTAGTGACAAAGTTGTTTTGGAGTGTGGTACTATGGTTACCTTTGTTTTAAACAACTTTTCGTCCATAGTCAGTGGAAGTGCGCAGTGGTCGCTGTCTTACCGTGCAATGACTTCAAAATCTAGCACATGCCAGAGGTCGATGTCTAATATGACGTAGTCTATTCTGCTCTGACTGGTTTCTCTGGCAAAAGTTGGAGCAGGGTGATTGTCTGACTCAAATCTGCCATTACATTCACGTAAACCGATAGTCAGGGTAAGTCACAGTAATCGAAGTGCTACTCTAGACCAACATCTAAGTGGTTTGGCCTCCAAGTTCTTAATTCCCATAGCTTCATCTTCCCCTTCTGTACTCATTGTTAGCCCTTCAAGAGGCTCGTAGGTAGTATTAAAATCTCCAACTAATACTACAGGGACTTTATCTGACGTAGCGGTAAGCTGATGAGCAAATAGCTTTAAAGTGGGTGAGGCTTTATTCCTACTTGTGGAATGGTTGTAGATGTTAAATACCATAAGCCTACGTCCATTCCGTCCAGTGATGTACAGACCCAAAATAGTATTGCTATTAATGTCTAATCTTTTGGCATGTTTTTCATCCAGGTTATTAGGCCGCCAGATGGGCATCCCGCCCTCAAAGGAACTGTCTCAATATTATAGTTTGAATACCCTTGACAAAACACTTGGTCCAAAGTCCATGTATGTTGAAGTATGACTATATTATAAAGATATTTGTCAAAAATCTTTGGAAATACTTTTATTATTGTGTTACCAACTGTAACCACCTTATCCACGATCAACACCTTTTTGCCATTATTAGGATCAAGGACAATGTTAAGATTTCCTTGGTTGAACCAGCCTAACAAAGAAGGTCCTTTTTACCTATGCGAATTTTCTCTCTTGTTCATCTGTTTTGAAATCAGAATGTTAGCCACCTGAACGCCAACATGTCTATTTTTTCTCCACTGGAGCTTGCAGGATGTATGTCCGGTTCCAGAAGATGGGTGCCAATTTTAGCAATACAATTTTCCTTCCAGATTCCCTCATTCACCGGAACCAACTGTAGACAGCATAATGCTCCACCAATAGTCATGTGGCACTCAGGTTTATTTTTTATTCAGTCATCCTTGAGATTCAAAACAAAATTGCCACGTAAACTCATAATGTTGTTAGTTTTCCCAGTTTCACTCTTCGAGTCATTTTCCTTAGAATGTTTTGTTTCGTCATTGAGGGCCCGATTCACAGAATTAACTTAAGACAAAATCCTAAACTTACTACCATTTTGGTATTCACAGAAGGCACTTACTAATTTTGGTATTCACAGAAGGCACTTACTCATTTTGGTATTCACAGTAGATAGGAGTCCTAACTTTAGGACTCCCAAATGCCTTCTGTGAATACCGAAAGTCTTAAAGGTAGGATTTTTGTCAGTTTAGGAGTAGTAAAGTTAGGACTCCTAACTTTAGGTCGCCAAAACTGAGAAAAATCCTAACTTTAAGACTTTCGGTATTCACAGAAGGCATTTAGGAGTCCTAAAGTTAGGACTCCTAACTTCTGTGAATACGGAAATGAGTAAGTGCCTTCTGTGAATACCAAAATGAGTAAGTGCCTCTTGTGAATACCAAAATGGTAGTAAGTTTAGGATTTTGTCTTAAGTTAGTTTTGTGAATCGGGCCCAAATACATTCAACACAGCTCTCCTTTTTCCTAGAAATCTTTGGGAAATGTCCAGTAATACCACAGTTACTACATTTGTTGTTTAAGTATTAGACATTTTATTTTAATATATCAAGAGAGCCTAATTATCACAATGAAAGCACTTCCTTTCCTTCACAGTAGTTTTCTCCTTGTAATGGCCATTGTACCATTTATCTAACATGTGATTTGTCACTTTATAAATTAAATCATTTTCTTTATCGTCTTGCTTCAATACTATTGGACACCTTCCAGAAATGTCAGCTTTGTGCCTAATGGCTAAGATGTCATCAATTGAGAAGTCACTGTTAACCCATACGCGTTCTTGAATGTTGCGGTTGCTCACATGCATGACCAACTGATCCCTGAACAAATCATCATGCACTGCACCAAACTTGCAATCTATTACCAGCTGATTTAGTTTAGCTACATAGTCATAAGCAGATGCGTTTTTCTCCTGCTTGCAAAAAATGGTACCTTGTAATTCCTGTACAGACTTTTGGTGCAAAAGAGATGCCCATGTCATGTAAAGCAGCCTGTAAAACATTCCAATCACCCATGGTAATTGTTGTAGGCATGTGGCTATAAGTTTTCAACCTATGTGGACCTAAAGAATGAAGAAGAATTTTATTTTAGTCAGCTGACATTTCACAAGATTGATCATTGGCAACAACATAGTTGACAACATATCTTTCCATTCGACCCACCTTGAGGAAGGTTCTGCAACTGAAGACCAAAAGGCATGAGGTGAACTAATTTTTTTTTTTTTTTTAAATATATTTTTATTGCAGGAATCAGTAAATCAGTACAGTAGCGACCAGCATTGTATCATAAGCAACATAAACAGAATAAAGCCCTCTGGCCCCCCTCCGTAAAGTCTGTACACAGCCATCCGGCCCACAACCCTGGGGTCGGGCGGCGAAATGCAACGGGGGTCAGTAGGATGCTGGAGCTGGTCCGGATAATACACTGTCCGTCATCTGCTTTTCCAAACAAGCCTAAAACCCCCAAAATAAACCCCCCCCCTCAAAATGTCCACTACCTGAAACCCCCCCACCACCAGCGCCAGGGAGCTATCAACATAGGATCTGCTGTTTGACCCACGGGGAAGGTAATAGGACTGTCAGTGCTGACGTTCATCGGGACTCGGGGCGAGTCGCTTCTTCACTTTCAGAGTCGCTGGGGGCACAATAATCCCTGAGGGCCTGCACCAGCATTTCCCACTCCAACGCGGCCTCCTGCGCCTTCTCATTACCCTGCCTCCAAGCCAGTTGATATCTCAGCGCGCTCTCTCCCGCCGCCCACTTCAAAAGCTCACTGTGCCATCTGCTGCCTGCCGGACCAGCTCGTGCCTTCCAGTTCCTGGTTATCTCTCGCTTAGCAAGGAGGAGCCCCAGGTCGATAAATTTACTGGAAATTTTATTCCTGGGGGTATGGGGGAACCAGTGCAAGAGCCCCACCGCAGCATCCAATGATAAGAGTCTCCCTGTCACCTCCTCCAGAGTTGTCGCTACCTCCTGCCAGTAGGACGTCAGTCCTGGACAGGCCCATAACATGTGTAGGAGGCCCGCCTCCTGAGCCGGGCACCTAGGGCATTCCGCCGAAGCCGTGGCAAAATAACGCCTGATTTTCACCGGGGTCAGGTACGCTCTGTGGAGAACATAATAGTGGACCAGTTGGAAACGGGCGCTACGTGTGCCCTTCCAGGCTCATCTCACCAACTGGGCCCAGGTCGTCTCCGGGATCTCCCTACCAATGTCCTCCTCCCAGCGGGTCCTCAAAGTGGTGAGAGGAGCCAATCCCTCGGTAATCAACCTGCCGTAAAGGCAAGTGACCGCCTTCACCGTGCCCGCCGACATCATTACGTACTGGCACACCTGAGACAAGTGGGGTTCCTCCTGCCCGTTCTGCCAGTGTGCCTGGATCGCTCGCACAATGGCCGAGTGCAGCAGAAAGTTGCCCCGGGAGATCCCGAAGCGGTCAATGAGATCCTGAAAGGACAAGAGCGCTCCGTCCTCGTACAGATCACCGACGAGCTGTAAACCGGAATCCTCCCAGGCCACCAATCGTGACCAATCCCCTCCGTGGGGGAGGGCCGTCAGCATCCCCAACGGTATTTCAGGCGCATACGGTGTTCTCAGTTGGCCTCGGGCGTGAGCCCGATTCCAACACAGTCGGACAGTCCGCTCCTCCATCGACAAGTCCCGCAGGACCAAACGTTGTCGCAACGCTATAAAGGAGAGAACATGCCTGGCCATACCCGTCCCTCTACCGTCTTCCGGGCCCCGGAATTCCCTGGCGATCTCCTGGGTGAAGGTCTGGAGCTGCGCCGCCAGATAGTACTTCTCGAAGTCCGGCACAGCGAGCCCCCCCTCGTCTTTCGGCCTCAGCAAGGTATTGAGGGCCACCCGCCGCCGGCCCGTTCCCCAGAGGAATCCGATCACCATAGAGCGTAAGCGACAAAACGTGGCTGGTGGGACCCAGATCGGCAGAGTTCGGAAGTAATACAATAACCGGGGAAGCGCCACCATTTTGAGCAGGGCGATACGTCCCGCCACTGAGAGCGGCAGCGTGGCCCAGAAGTCCATGCAACCTCGGAGTGCTCGAATGCAGCGGGCAATGTTCCCATCTAAGAGGTCGGGTTGGTCGTGGTAAACGAACACCCCAAGGTACTTAAAGCAGTCGGGCTCCCATCTAATCTCCCTACTTAGCGCAGGGGTGGGGGTACCCCTGCGTACCGGAAAAAGACAGGTCTTAGACCAATTCACTCGGAGGCCCGAGACCTCTCCGAACTCCGTGAGCGCCAATTCCGCTCCCCGTAAAGCATCGACCGGGTCCTCTAGGAAGAGCAACAGGTCGTCCGCATATAGCGAGACATAATGCGGGCCCGCAGCCGTCCACAAGCCCGTATAGTGGGCTCCCGAGCGAAGGTGCATCGCCAGTGGCTCCACCGCTAGCGCAAAAAGAAGCGGGGACAAGGAGCACCCTTGCCGCGTGCCTCGTTCCACCGGATACCGCGATGAAATCAATGGGCCCGCTCGGACCCTGGCCGAGGCAGAAGCATAAAGAACCGCGGTCCATCTGACAAATCCCTCCCCGAGGCCGAATCTCCGTAACACCGTGCAGAGGTAGTCCCACTCTAGGCTATCAAAAGCTTTCTCCAGGTCCACCGACAAGACTACCGGGGACGGGGCATCCACAAATGGTTCCCCTAGCAAGCGGAACAACCTACGAATATTCATAGTCGTGTTCCGCCGTGGGATGAAACCGGCCTGGTCCTCATGCACCAGGGAACTCATATGTCCCAGCAGCCTCGAGGCCAAGATGCTGCTCAATATTTTGTAGTCCACCGTCAACATTGATAAGGGACGGTAGGACCCCGGGTCGGATGAATCTCGGCCCGGTTTGAGGAGAGGAACCACCAACGCTTCACACATCGAGCTCGGGAGTCGCCCCAGCCTCTTCACCTCCCTGTAGACCACCAGTAACCGAGGGGCTAGGAGGTCAGCGTAAGCTGCATAGAACTCCACTGGTAAGCCATCTAGGCCCGGGGTCTTGTTCCTCGCCATCCGTTTGATGGCCCCGCGGATCTCCCCCAAGCCGATGTCGGAACCCAGAGTTTTCGCCACTTCCTGCTCTACTGTGCGGAGCTCCAGTGGGCGAAGATAATTATCAAGCCGGTCCGGGTCACGTGCGGAGCGACTGCGGTATAAACATTCATAATAATGCCGGAAGCAACTAAGAATCTCCGGTTGGGTGCATACCTCGGTCCCGTCTGCCCCACGCATATTTGTCGTCGTCTGGGACTGGCGCGTAGGGTTGGCCAGCCACGCCAACAACGCACTCGACCTGTCTCCCTCCGCAATAGACCGGACGGTATAGGCCTTATAATCAAAACAGCGGAGCCGTTCGACCTCCACCGCTACCCTCTCCCTCGCCTCTGCCGTTTGTGCTTGCAATTCCGGGTGTCCGGGGCGGCGAACTTCAAGCTCGCGGAGTGCCCGGTCCGCTGTGTCTAAATCAGCCAGGATGACGCGCCTCATGCCCACCTTCTTAGAGATACAGTAGCCCCTCACCACTACCTTAAAAGCGTCCCATTCTAACGCCCTAGTACTCGCGGAGCCGCCGTTGGACGCAAAATAATCCGATATTCTCTCCCCCAAGTCCGCCTTGAAGGCACTGTCCTCGAGGATCTCGGGTCGCATCTTCCAAGTGGGCACCGCCGGCGTCCCAGGAAACCAGCGAAGGTCCAGTAGGAGGGGGTTATGGTCCGAGATGGTCCTCGATAAATACTCCGATCGGACCGCTGCCGAAACCAGTTCGGGCGAACCAAGAAAGCCATCTAGTCTGACATGCAGCTCATGGAGGCTCGAGAAATGTGAATAATCCCTAGATGCGGGGTGATGCGCCCTCCAAATGTCCGTCAAACCCCAGCGGGTCTGCCAATCCTGACGACCCTTAGCCGTGCGACGGACCGGGGAATCGGGGAGCGGGGGATGCGAGCGGTCTATGTCCACATCCACTACGGAATTAAAGTCTCCCCCCAACAGGAGGGGCCCGGCGAAAAAGTGGGCCAACGAGCCCGATAACCTGGAAAGGAAGGCAGTCTGGTCTACATTAGGAGCGTATACACAGCAAACGTTCAGGTCCCTCCCTCCTAGAGTGCCTGAAATGGCCACGAAACGCCCCTCTGGATCCAACACTGTCTGCGTGACCTGGAAGGGGACCCCTGCCCTGATCCATATTAGCGCCCCCCTGGCATAAGCAGAGTACGACGTGGCAAAGACCTGCCCCCGCCATCTACGCTGAAGCGCCGCCCCTTCCGCCTTGTTCAGATGAGTTTCCTGCAGCAGCGCCATTTGCACTCCCCTACGCACTAAATAAGCATGGACCTTGTGGCGCCTGGACATAGTGTGAAGCCCCCTCACGTTCCAAGTAACACATTTCAAGTTAGCGACATCAGCCATTGTCCCAGATTGTTCTTGTACAGTCCCCCCATCCGGGTCCCCACAAAGAAAAGGCATCAATCCTCCCAGCGCTGATGGCGGCCATTTTCCCCAACCAAAACCAAACAACCCAAGAACCAACCAAACTCCCCCCCACCCACCCCAGAACAGGACCCAAACTGCACCATCTAGATCCCATCCAAACCTCGTCTTTCATCAACCCCAGAACCCCCACTAATCCTACGGTCGCCACCGTAGGAAGGCCTTATGGGCCAGGTGCGGGCTGGGCGGAGGCAGTGGGCCCCCGTCGCCCAGGCCACCAGGACTATAACAAGCCCCAAACAGTGCCAAAACCTTCCGGGGCAAAAGCAGAGGCCCCCCAACCCTCTCTCCCTCTTTGTCAGCAATAAAGGACGGCAACCGCCTCCCCCCTGCCGGGCCCCCACCCAAAACAAGGCAGTACACCCCGTTACCCTTGTCCATCTAGAAGGTCCTCCACCGATTTCGGTGTGATCACCGGTGTATGGGTACTATCTGCCACTGAATCCTCCGAGTCCGATGGTGCTCCCTCAGCACCCGGGTTTTCTTCCTCCTCGATGGCTCCATCCCTTGCTCCCGACAGCTCCGACAATACTTCCAGCACTCCCCTCCGTTCCGATGATGTCTCCGCAGTCGAGGGCCCTCCTGTGCGGCCGCGGCGATTCCTGACCCTCTTGGATCGCCTCCTTTTTTCCGGCTCATCTGCCTGTTGGGACGAGGAGCCAAAACCATCTTTCCCTGTCCGGTATAGTTCGAGCCAGTCACAGACCTCCTCCGGGGTGTCGAAGAACTGGGTTTTGTCATCGACAATGATGCGGAGCCTTGCAGGATATAGGAGTGAATACTGAATGCCCTCGCTCCTGAGTTCACGCTTAACCGCTAAGAAGGAGAACCGCTTGCGCTGCGTCTCGTAGGTGTAATCAGGGAAGATGTTCACCTGACTGTTCGCTACTTGGAACGGGCCATTGTGCCTGGCGGCATTGAGAATTAAGTCCCTGTCCCGAAAATGCAGCAACCGCGCCACCACCGGCCTCGGGGTACGTCCCTGTTGTGGGGGCCGTGCTGGGACTCTGTGGGCCCGTTCCAGAGTGTAGAAGGAGGACAGACCCTCCGGGACCACCGTGTCTCGGAGCCAGGTCTCCAAGTATCGCACCATGTCGCCATCTTCGATCTTTTCCGGCAGGCCCACCACTCGGATGTTGTTCCTCCTGTTGCGGCCTTCCGCATCCTCCGCCCTCCGTTCCAGGGTCTCAATGCGGGATAAGGCGTCCTTCATCGTCGCAGCCAAGGTTCGCTGCGCCGGCTCCAAAGCTTTCACCGTGCCCTCCACCTCCTTGACCCGGTCTGAAAGTTTGCCATGGTCCGCCCTGAGGAGGCCCAGGCTCGTCGCCACCTGAGCAATGTCCTGTTGGAGGGTCGATCTCGTAGCCTCTATCGCCTCTAGGACACGGTCGAACTGTTGCTGCATCGGCGCGCTACCAGAACTTTTTGGGTCCCCATGCTCCTCTTTGTCCTGGGCTTCAGAGTCCGAGGTGGTCTGGGTGGATCCCTTGGCTCCTCTAGGTTTCCCCATGCTTCCAGGGGCACTCCGTGAGGGTCCCGGAGTAGGCGTCTCCGTGTACAGGTGTCGATCACGACCTTCCCGGGTGCTTGTCCTCAATTCGGGTATGGGCGACCTCCTTCTCCAGAGCCTGTGGAGACTCCGCCGCTTCGGCTCACGCCACCGCCACGGCGTCCGAGGGCACCGATGAGGGGGCGGAGACAGCCGTCGTCGAGTCGGGCAGACCCGGTCACCCACTATAGCCCCGGGGTGAGGGCCACCAACTCCCTCGGATGATCTGTGGCGCCAGAGTGTCGCGCCTCCCATGTAGGTGGACTGGCCAGGAAGACGTAGCTAGTTGCGGAGTCGCAAGGTGGGCCACCGCTTGGATCACAGGGCGTCCGCTCCCGGTGCCCTCCAGTGCGTGGGCACCCGTCCGGCCGTCCAACCGAGTGCAAATCCGTTGCAAAAGGTCCAATCCAGTAAATGTCCAATGTCCAGAACAGCCGGGGATGGCGAAGCCGGGCGCCAGTCGACACCCGCGGCACCTCTTCAACTCAGTAGTTCCGACCAGGGGGACAAAGGAGTCCGGGCGCCATGTTGGGTCGCACTCCGCAACTCCGCAAACTTCGGTATTACTCCGGAGCAACCCTCGTCCAAGCTCCACCAGGGGCCCCGGCAGGTCGCCGTCGGCACGCTCAGCAGAATGCGGGGTCTGGGGTGCCCCGCAGCCTCCGATTTTCAGGATAATCCCGGGCTTAGTCCCGGAGCCGAGCTCTCAGGCGACCATCGCCATCGGCGCCCAAGCCACGCCCCCCATGAGGTGAACTAATAGTACATTTCTGTTGTACCATGGCAGTTACAAAACAGTTGAGTAGAAGCACTGTCAAGTTAACTGATCAAGACTGGCTGCAGTAAAACGACAGTACACGCGCACACACTCATTCGGAAATGTTCTTTTAAAAATGTTTAAATTACGGGGTACGACCCTCACCTGCTTTCTGTGTCGAAAACGAACACATCCTTCCAATTCCACCCAAAGGGAAAAAAGAACTCCAATCAATCTGCGCTATCACCGTGATAGTTGTTGATTCAAAGTGGGGCCCTCGTAAGATCCTGCTGCGTTACCCTTCTATACGCGTGTAATGACGCAAATGCAATGGGATTTGGAAGGCAGTGCAGATGCAGTTGCAGTGCTTGTTGGCTCGTGCAAGGGTTTGCCAGGTTGCAAGGTGTCCACCAATTTGCTTGTTGGCTCGTGCAAGGGTTTGCCAGGTTTCAAGGTGTCCACCAGTTTGCTTGTTGGCTCGTGCAAGGGATTGTCAGGTTGCAAGGTGTCCACCAGTTTGCTTGTTGGCTCGTGCAAGGGTTTGCCAGGTTGCAAGGTGTACACCAGTTTGCTTGTTGGCTCGTGCAAGGGTTTGCCAGGTTGCAAGGTGTCCACCAGTTTGCTTGTTGGCTCGTGCAAGGGTTTGCCAGGTTGCAAGGTGTCCACCAGTTTGCTTGTTAGCTCGTGTAAGGGTTTGCCAGGTTTCAATGTGTCCACCAGTTTCCTTGTTGGCTCGTGCAAGGGTTTGCCAGGTTTCAAGGTGTCCACCAGTTTGCTTGTTGGCTCGTGCAAGGGTTTGCCAGGTTTCAATGTGCCCACCAGTTTCCTTGTTGGCTCGTGCAAGGGTTTGCTAGGTTTCAATGTGTCCACCAGTTTGCTTGTTGGCTCGTGCAAGGGTTTGCCAGGTTTCAAGGTGTCCACCAGTTTGCTTGTTGGCTCGTGCAAGGGTTTGCCAGGTTGCAAGGTGTCCACCAGTTTGCTTGTTGGCTCTTCGTGTTGGCAAAAACTTCAATAGCGACATTTCAATTTTTCAAGCCCGCTCCCGCCTATGGACAAGTATGCCAACTCAGTGAACCATGTCACCAGCCAAGAAGGCCTAATTTTAATTATGCGCGGGCCTACTAATTGTATGTTTTTTATAACGATATTTATGGTCTGGAATCTAGAAAATGTAAACTTTGATAACTGATAGGGGTGGTCTGGGCCCTGGGAAAAGCCAGTGTTTTCTATTTTTACAGACAAATCGCGGCATAGAATGGAGTGGCATCGCATTGAATGAGATGACGTCACATGCCTCCCCACCTAGGCTTGCTACAGTGTTTTCATGTTAATAAGCTCCAGTGTAGTGTGCAGAAGCCGTAGAGCAGTATTGTGTATGTGCTTGGACTTCGTAAGTAGCTGATATGATTTGTTCGAGAGACTGAGAAACACCACACTGGTGACGAGAATGGTTGTCAGATCATCGGCACGTGGGGGGCGACACGTGCAAGAAGAAACACTGTCGAAATAATGGAGTAAAATGAAAGCAAGCACCTTACCGAAAGAAAGGAAATTGGCTCAATATCTGACAACAATAACTTGAAAAACATACTATTAAGAGTTAGCGCTAGTGAAAGCAGATCAGTCTTTGAAACACTGAGTAATATTAAGCAATTATCATGCTCAGCAGCTGCCGTCGCAAAATTCAGACATGTAGACATTCCTCTAAAAGCAATGCTGGCAATTATTTTTCCATGTTATGCAAATTGTTTTGTAAGACGGTCTGTTTTTCCCAATGGCGTTATCATTAAACAGATTTATATTGTTGGCAGCAGCATGATTCATTGCATCAGTTGTAGTATAGTTAAACTTGTTTGCTGCCCTAGTTGATTGCTAGTCATTTGAATTTATATCTAATTTTTATAATCAACATTTTTTACTTGAGGGATCAAGTAGAGAGAACTAAACAGCGCAGTCGGTCTGGAATTTCAATAATATAAGTCAGAAAGTTCAAGATAATACATTACATTCTCCCGACCATGGTGTGTCTACCACATGCCCCAGATCTTCTTGTGCTTGTGGGGAATCCTCTGGCAGCATACACCAGTTCCTCAAGTACACCACCCTAGGCCATGCTAGTATCAATGGTGGGTTGGCTGCGTACCTGGCTCAGGCAATGTCCTGCTTGGGAATAAGGGTGCCTAAACCTACCAACGACCTCTCCCCTTTGCCCCCCGCCCCCCCCCCCCAATCTTTGAGCAGACCCAGGTGCACTACCTGGTGGAGATATCTATAGGCTGCTCCAGGACCCGCGTCAAAGTGCATATCCCAGCTCCTCAGTATTGAGCAATCACTTTGCAGGACCCGACCATATAAAAGAAGTCCACTTTACCTTCTGCACACTTGGTGCAAGCAGGGGATGGGCTCAGGCAGGTTCTCCACAGCCGTAACAGCATCCGGAAAGTGATGTGAAGATATTTCAGTTGAATCAAGCGCAGTATGAAGGATATCACCAGCTCCAGTGGAGCCATTAAAGCCTCCCTCCATTCACAGTCTTCTAGCCTTCCCACCCACTCTTCCCACCTGACCTTTAAGGAGACAAGGAGGTAAGGAGATCCAGTGAATTAATTACCAGGGATTTATGAATGTGTGATATTCCCTATTTCCTCAGGGCCCCTATCAGTGTTTGGCCCTCCAAAGGGTTAAATTCGGGTATCTCCTGTTGGGAGTCCCTGTAGGACCCAAGGGCATGCTGGAGTTGCAGCAATCTATAAAACTGCAAATGGTAAAGCTTAAATTCTGCCTGCAACTATTGAGAGGACTTTTTGTGAGATCTTCTTCGAACTTCCCCTAGCATGGAAATACCAATTAAGACTCAGTGAAGCACTCCAGGCAAGATACCTGTACCAGCCAGTGGCCCCTCCAGAGGCGTGTCTCCATATTTAAATCCCCATCCCATCCCGCAGAGCGCATTGCCAATCTTCACACCAAGAAGATCTCCCGGGAAGGAGTGGGGAATCGGTGCCCTACACACCATATGCAAGAAGGAGTCCCACCAAATGGCCATTTTTTCAGTCCGGACTGCCGTATCGGCTCAATTTCTGTGCATTTAATCATTGAGGACTACTAGTTGGGATGCACAGCAGTACAGCCGCACATCAGCTTCAGCCATTCTCCCATGGTATGTACACGGAATACATTTGCCAAAGGTTGTACGTGGTCCTTTACCAACCCGGAGGAACGACATTACTGTGCCTGTACACCTGCAAACCATTTTTGTGGGATAACATGTAGGAAGGTTTGGAAAGTGTAGAAGAATTTCAGCAAGACCAGCATTTTAAATAACACTGACCTCTCCAGAATGCTGAGCGGTACAGCGATAAATCCATTCAAGTCTTTCTTCATAGTAGCAACCAGGGGTGTTAAAGTAAAATACCAGGTAATATCTGGGAGCAGGGAGATATGGATTCCCAAATATTGAACCTGCACCTGGATCTGCCAACCCCCCACCTCAACATCAGAAACAGCAGAGACTTTGGCTAGTTAATTTGGTGTCTCGACTCTCAATACTTGTCCATATAGATCAAGCTTCTGGAATAGCATAGGTCAGTGGCCTTGGGCCGAGTCAAAAAGAGTAGAACATTGCCCATTTATCTAAGACATTGCGGTCTTTCAGTCTGTCTTCCACAACCTGCGCATCACATCTGACCCACATCTCCAGTGATTCCATTGCTAATGTAAAGAGCAGGGGTGACAGCGGACACCCTTGCCTGGTGCCCCGCTGGATCTGGAAAACCTGGGACAGCACTCCATCCACACAAACCAGAACTATGGGACAGGTGTTCAGCATCCCCACATATGTTATAAACTTAGGTCCACAGCCCACTCACCAGATACATCCCATAGGAGCTCCAATCTAGAGCATCAAAGGCTTTCATAAAATCAATAAGGAGAAAGGCACTTGACCCTGCAATGTGGTGTCGTGTACTGTACGTATACAGTGTCTGGTGCTATTTTGGAGTGTAAACCTGCATTTATCTAGGGGGATTACGGCTGACAGTACTTCTAGAAGGATGTGGGCCAGCACGTTAATGTGAACCTTAAGCTCATTGTTAATCAGTAATATGGGCTACTTCCCCACAGGCCACCATTCCTTGTGGAGGACTAGAATAGTAGCCACACCCAGCCACTCTGGAAATTGGCCCTTCACTATGGTCTCATTGTACATGGCCAGCAATGGTGGGTGTAGGTACGACCGGAACCTTTTATAATATTCCATTGGGAAGCCGTCTGCTCCTGGAGTCTTCCCTGGGTTCATGTCTCTAAGGGCGTCTTAACGCTCTTCCAGTATTATGGATTGTTTCGTGTCTACGTGCTTCAGTGTCGATAAAGACCTTAGGGGCTGATCCGCTATCGGGGGCACTTAGCTCTCCCATTATTGTGTGGATAAGTGCAGTAGAACAGTTTACTGGACTTATTCACACAGTCATACACCCTTCTAGTGGAGGGCCAGCCAACACCGGCAAGCCTCTTCAAGGTATAGTTGCTGCAGCATCGCCCTATTGATAGTCACCTGATGGCTTTTAACATCACCCATCTCTGTCTCTCCCCCATGCCGGCTATCCAGGCCTTCAACTCCATTATATGTTGTTGTTTCTGTCTGTCTTATGCCCTAAGATGCAATCAGATGACTCCCCACATGTAGGTCTTTCTCGTCCCCCACAGTATTCCCGGGGACTCCACCAATCCCTCATTTAATTCCAGGAAATCTTTCAATTCCTGTGATAAGAAATGTGAAACCAGTTATTCAGTCACCAAATTGGATGCACCCTCCACTCACGACCCTCACCTATATCACCACTGGAGAGTGGACTGAAATGCCCCTGGGTGGAATGCCATCTCCTGTGGTTAAAAGCATATCCACAGCGGCCGTAAGAAGAGGTCAATCTGTGACTGCGTGCCATGGGCTGCAGAGGTGTGTGTATATTCTAGAGTTGAGAGGTGCCACACTTGCCATGCATCACAGAGGCCAAGGCTGGTAGTCCATGTTGTCAACCCCGACTCACCTCTCCAGTCAACCCTTTCTACCACCGTACGGACAACCCATGGGCCCATCACTGCGTGGGAATCCCGTTCTATGATTGTACTGCCATGGGGGAGGCTCAGCTCCACATCTTTCACATTTCCTAGCATTGGCCCTGCAAGCTGCAAGAGGAACATACACGCATATGAAGTTGTAGGCCTGCTCTGCCACCACTCCCTTAACCATTTGTATGACGGAAACCCGCATGCATTTACCCTGCATGCCTTTACAACGCAGTCACTACCCAGACTGCAACATTACCACGCATTACTTAACAACCAAGTCATTACAGAACTTGCCTTAGGGACTCTGGATTTTGGAATAGTATAAATCAGTATGCCAACTCCAGTCTAAGCAAAAGTAGAGAAGGTGTTGGACTTTAAAATCCAACACCAGCCCACCAATGTACCCCCTAAAGCAAGTTGTAACGACTTGCATGGTAAAGTCACACATGTAAATGTCGCAGTCGGGTAGTGACGGCGTTGTAAAGGCAGGTCGTACCTGTGACTGCAGGGTAAAAGATGTTTCCTACTCAACCCCCAAGGAATCTACCCTGATTGTTCATCTCAATTCAGGATACTACCATGGGCAACCATTTCTGTATGAGAATGTCACCCCATCAGGATCCTCTGTAGTGCCCTGAGTGATGCACTCTGTCATACCCATGTCTGGCAAGAAACAGAGATTAGGGGCCGGATGTAGGTCGGTCGGTAACGGCCGAAAATCGGTATTTTCGGCCGTTACCGACCGAGATTCACAAAATGGTATGTAGGGCCACATATTTTACAGATTCGGTAAATTTACCGATCGGTAAATTTACCGAATCTGTAAAATACCGAATCGGTATTTTTACCGATTCGGTAACAATGAGATGTAGGTGGGACTCTTCTGAGTCCCACAAGCCTTACAGAATCGGTATTTTACCATGAAATCCAACTTCATGGTAAAATACCGATTCCGGTGTGCATGCACATGTGTGCATGCACATCTGTGCCATATGACAGGCAGACCTGCCCTTAGGGCAGGTATGCCTGCCACATGGCCCCCGAATCTTTTTTGGGGGTGCTAGAGGGTGTCAAAGTGACACCCCCTGCACCCTTGTCAAAATCGGTATTTACCGATTCGGTAAATACCGACCGGTAATGCCCCATTCATTCCTATGGGCTTCAAAGCCCATAGGAATGAATGGGGCATTACCGGTCGGTATTTACCGAATCGGTAAATACAGGTATTTACCGATTCGGTAAAAGGAACATCTGGATGTTCCTACATATCCACCCCTAAGATTTACCGATTTTTAATTACCGAATCGGTAGAATTCGGTAATTAAAATTCGGTAAATCTATTTCACCTACATCTGGGCCTTAGTCTCCAGAAAATGTGTCTCCTGCACTAACAAAACTTCCAGTTAATGCCACCATTCAAAGCCCAGGACCACTCCCTCCTTATTTTGTCAAGCAGGCCATTGACATTCAATGTCATGACTGTAAACCCTGTCATGGCGAGGCAGTGTGTAGAGTACAGAAAAATATATCGTGCCACGGGCAATCACTGGGCACCCCGGCTGAAAGGTCATTGTCCATGGCCTATACTGGGATACAAGAGAACAACTCACTGTTGTGCATCCTGACCATTCATTTGAAACTTTCATAAAACTGAGCCAACATAGCCAAGTATTCTCACCAAAACACTCATCAACTCCTCTCACCACACAGTTCCACCCCAGAAGCATCTCTCGCCCCAATATTAACTAACACAACATGCAAAAGCTCACAAAGTAACAATGACTGAGCTGGCTCTCGCAGAACATAGTTAAAAAATCATGTTGTTGGCAGAACAATTCACTTGTATACAATACATACAATGAAACAAGAAGGTAATTATTATGCACTTGAAAACCTTCACTGTAACAATTGCAACACTTTTTGTTAAACCACAAATCAATATCAAAGAAAAAAGTGTATAAGTCGAAGTTTCGGTCTCTAGTTTTGCATTAGTGAGACCATCTTCAGGACTGTATAGTATTGAGGTTGTAGACCCCTAGAGACAATCAGTACCCTGAAAAATTCTAATATAAAATGTAATACTTTCATATATACACCCTTTTTTGTCTGTTCTATACACCTCTTTGAGATTTACTCCATATGATTGCTTGTTCTTGAACGGAGTTGTACCCGTTTACAAGAAATTGCCTAAAGGAATTGACCAGTTGAAAGAAATCAATTAGCAAGCATATCTTCCATCTTGCTCCCAAGTGTTAGCTTAAAATAAACTAATCATTCAATTGACTAAATCCCTTGAAGGCACATTTACCCATCCGACACCAGGGTATCAAAAAAGAGAGATTTGGAGGCATGCACTACCCTGAGTTCAGCGGGAAATGGGAGTGTATACAGTATCTTCAATACATGGAGCTTTTGTTTCCCAGGTTCACGTGATTTGTGTTGTTGCTGTACCTGGCAAGTGTGGTCAGGAAATATCAGGATTCTGTAAGCCTGGTAGTTAATTCTGCTTTTTCTGTAGCATTCCTAAGGATCACGTCCCTGTCCCTGTAGGTGAATACTTTACCAATCATTGGGTGCAAGGGAGCTCCCGGCGGGGGTCTCGCAACAAGAGATCTGTGTGCTCATTCAACCTCAAAACAGGAAGAAAGCCTGTTTGCTGGCACCTAGGATGAGAGCCATCGTTCCAGAAAGGGGTCCGGGGCAGCCCCCTCTGATCCTTCAGCAAATTAAAGAAGGTGCAACTTGCTCCTTTGTATGTGGTGTTTAGCATCCTCCACACAATGCTCAAGAACCCTGGTAACCCACGTCAGGCCTCTGTTTTACACGTGCTGGCAGAGACCTCAAGCTAGAGATGTGATCCTCTGCGCCTGCAACCCTTTCTACTGCATTGCATAGGTCATATCGCAATAGAGCCCATATACCCCCACATCTCCAAATCTGGTCTCTAGTGCCAAGCATGATACCTAAATGACCTTCAGCATCACTGAGTTATCAGGTGGATGTTGGCCATTGGGGTGTCCCCTCCTCGAGGGCCGCCCTGGAAATATGCACCTAGGCCTGGTGTGAGGGAGTCCATTGTAGCTCAATACTTGTCACAACACCCAATGCCCTGTGGGAGCTTTGTGCAGTTCAACACCTCAGGATATGTGCTTGGTCATGACTCAGACCACAGGGGCTCCACTGGCATTGCTAGAGAACAAAATCCTTACCCCTTGCTGGGTGCAGACGCACCTGGTCTACTGATGGGAAGGGGCTGCCTCCCATTTACCCGGAAGCATTGCACCCTGAGGCAGTATGAGTAGACAGGCCGTGCACAGGGCAGACCCCACAATACCGCTGTGCCCCTGACTTGGGCACTTCTCCAGGCCTAATTTTTGAGCCTGTTTCACACGCCCCTCCTCCTGGTGTACACCACCATCTTGGGGAAAGATCGGGCCGTCCAGGCTCCCCCTCAGCAGGTTCCAGATGGTCATTCTGTGCCTAAGTTGCTTCAACTGGCCCTCCGGCAGGTCCACCTCTCAGGGCCCTCTCCGGACGTCACCTTAGAACAGGTGCCTTTGCCCTCACTGAATGTTTACTTGCACTGAGCCTGATGATGGGGGCAGGGGATCGCTTAGCCGGGGCACCGTTGCCGCAGGCAACATGAGCCGTCGGACAGGCCCTACACCCTAACCTGGTGCTCTCTCCACCGTCAGCTTCGCCATGCCAGCAACGGGATAGTGTTGGGTGGGCTTGGGCGACCAGGAGCTAAGCTGAGAGCACCCGCCATCTTGGCTGCCTTGGCACACCCCTGAATTTATATTCTTTTAAGATGTTATATTTATTTTGTATATGATATTGCTGAACGTGGTTGCATCTCCATACCTAAAATTGTCAATACAAATAATTAAACAACAATTAATCTAAATGTAATCTTTCAAGCTTTACCATGCTTTTATTAGGTAGTAATAATCCTTTGAAATGTTCACTTGGTAGTAAGAGGGATCACGGTAAGGAGTTTATTTACTACAGCACATTTAACCAAAGCTCCTTACAATAATTAATGAGATGATACCAAAACATTTGAAACAAAGTACAGAGGAACTGAAAGCAAGAACATTTTAGTTACAACACTATGTCGACAATAAAATATAGATGAATATTAATAATTAATCATAACAGTTGCAAAGATAATGGATTAAAATAGCAACATCTCAGTTTGTTACTACTCTTCAAAATGAGGAGTTCAAGTGAGATGGAAACGGTAGACTCAATTGTCTAAATGTCAAGGCGGCCGATGGCCCATGGCCTTTTAAGGCACATAAAGTCGCAGTCCAGACCCCAACAACAGGGTGTGACGGAGAATTAGGAAGTCTGGAAAGCCTCAAAGAATTGAGCAAAATCTTAAACTATTCTGGAGAAGTGTTTGAAGAAGCAATTAGGCGCCCACAGTTTACTGATGTTCCTGGGAGAGAAGTTTCAGGCAGCATCAGGTTTTCAGGCATCAAAAGTAAAGAGCACTCAGACCCCTCTCAAGCACCCCACTCACCAGCTGGCACCCAGGAGAACGGGAGAGACCAAAGAAGGGGGAGAAGAGTGTTTACTGGCTTTGGCCTCGACCACTGAAGCTTCTAAATGAAGTTCCACACTGAAGGAAGGGTTGCAGATACAAGTGCCTGTCAATGTCATGCCAGTCAGGTAGGCCACAGTTCACAAAAGGGTCGCAGGGCCCCCCCTGTAGCTACATGAAAGGCAGAGAAGACGAGGGCTCCCCAGGAAAATGAACAGCTATCTTCCACAATTGAAATGGCACCCTAAAGCTTCACCAACCTTTTGCCCAGGCCTCACCAGACGACACATTCCTTCAGAGCAGAGAGGAACGGGAGCAGGGTTGAGCCTATCTCTAGGCCTTCAGCAGGCTTGCAGGACACCCTTCATGTAAACCCAAATTTGCCAGCGCCACTTCCTGTTCCAAACAGCACCATGAGTCATGATTCTTTCATTGGTCAGTGTCACTGTCATTCTAATGACAAGAAATGCACGCTGTTTTTCCTTTTTAATGAATCACTGAGATGTTATGTGTGGGAATTGTTTTTGTTGGGTATAGTGTCTGGCAATACTACTTTCAAAGTCATTCTTTCACACACAAAAAACACAAACGAAAAGGTAATTGCAAAATATTTTATCGAGAACGCTTCTCTGTGAAAATGTCTGTGCTCATGAAAGTGCCATTGACCTGTAGATCTGCTTCAAAATAAATTTACTGGGGTGCACTTATTTGAAATGATTTAATTGTATCTTCCTCAGTTGTCTGATGGAGAATTCATTGCCTTCCCTTTGCCTTCCCCTTCCCACCGGTGCCACCGCCTGTTCTGTGTCTAGTCGATACCAATTACATGTCAGAGGTTCTTTGATACTTTTAAAAGCCTTGTAAGAGATGGCTGAAGTGAGTAGGTGAAACTAGATTAGCAGCAGCCATTCGTGTGATACAGCTACAAAGAGAACGTGAAAGACAGCTTCCCAGCGAGAGCTAGACCTGCAGTTCGATGGCAGCTGCAAACATAATTTATTCGAGAGTTGATTTCAAAGTGTTGAAGGGAGGGGGAGGGAGAGAGTGCACATGTAAAAAAGGAGACAAGGACACTGATTCACCAAAATGCCAGAAGTAGCACAAGTGACATTACACACACTTTGAACTTATTGCAGGAAGTGACATCATACGACCTTTGACTCTGAATCTTTGCAGGAAGATGCTGTGACTTGACTTTTGCGAGGAGGATAAGACAATTATTGACATTACTGAATTTACATTCTAACTGTCCCATTAATATAAAAAATAAACCAAAAGGTCTCTTTTGGATCTACTGATTTTTGGGTGCTGAAGTAACTTTTGAAAATGGTGTGGAGCAATACAATAGTTGACCTAAATTGTGCAGAGCAAAGAGTATGAACAAGAGCTCTTTTGAATGGTTTCAGAGGTAAGGGGTGATAGGACACTCACTAAATATATGCCCTTTCATGGTGTGCCAAGCCATTGAAACCTGACATTCCATAGGAGTTGATCTTCTTTTCAAACTTTGCTATTGGTGCCCCCATATGACAAAAATAACCTCCCTTATGTCAGGGACAGGATTTTGCCATGGAAGCTGGAGGGACTGGAGACACATGCACTTGGATAGAGTGCACAGAACACATTTTTTTAATGTACCTGCAGGAGCGTGCATCTTGTGGAAGGACACTGGCCAAATAAACTGTACTTGGTCCATGCTCCATGCAGAGACAAGCGCTTGAAGGCCCACTATGAAGTAGGAGGTGAGCAGGAGGCGGTGATGATTAGAAATGCACACGGTCTCACGCAAAACCTAAAAATGTCTGTATAAAGGCATTAATAGGTATGGGTGGAGCTGAAGAGATGGTATGCCTAAATTCAGTAATGTATGTTATACCCATGCCTAATTGCTGACTGAAATGTAAAAGAAACTAATTTTGCAGTTTACCTGTACAGCACCTTGCACTTCCCTCTGCAGAAAAGTAAATGAGAACTCTCAACTTCTCAAATAATAATCCCAATATTGATATTATATTCCCTGTTCTTTGTATTTCACACTAAGTAAAACAAAAGCCCACCCGCCAGCACTGCAGTGACACAACAGCATCAACAAATCACATCTTGCACACACCGTCATGTCAGCGCATCAATGGTATCAAAGGCAGTAAACCACACTTGTGCCTCCTCCACACCTGCCAGCTCACACGGTGCCACAATGTAACCATGATATCCGCTCCCATCACACGGCCAGCCTGGTAAGGAGCCACTATCACACTGTGGCATGGAAAACGAGCTGAAAACCACTGTAAATAGTGGTTTTCAGCTCGTATTCGAGAGCCTTTGAACTGTCGACGTCCATTAGGGTGTGTGAAAACACCCCAGGACTGGCACCACCCTTGGCAAGCTTTTTTTTCTTTGTTTTTGGAAACAGGGGGCTTGAAGGTGGAGTGGGGTTCAAAAGTGCCTCGTAGGTACGTCCCATCATGTGGACCCGCCCCCTCCTCACACTGTGAGATTGTTGTTCAAGTTGGCAGGTATGCTCTTCACTGGTATCTGCATTCTGGCCTATATTGAAAGCCCTGTAGTCCCTAAAATGCCTACAAACTATTGTACATAAATGCCATGCATTGGTGTCTGCAATGACATCATCACTCTAAACCAGCAATGCTTTTGGTAGGCATAGGTTGTTTACAGCGTAACTACTCTTATGCTGTGCTGTATGCAGCCCTGTCGTCATGGCTGAGCTACTTGAGCATAAATGCATCATTTTGAGTCCCTGTGTGTTTACCTTGGCTTACCTTTTCTTCCTTTGACCAGAGAATAGAAGACTGCTCTGTGCCTGCTACTGCAAACAAGCTGCGGGTAAGAGATTGACACCATAATCTTAACATACCATATTATTGCAATGATCTGCAGACTATAAGAATCCAAACCAATGTGTGCCCCCCTGAAATCCACTTGTAGGGACTCCTTGCTGAGAAGAAGTGGTGGGTTGTGATGCTTCTTGGAGAGGGGCTTGAGTGTACTAATGCAGTGCTGGTGGTGTGGTTGCTGGTGCTGGTTATGCAGTTCAAAATGAAGGCGGTGCAGTGCTTATGGGACTGTCTTGCACGTGATGCTTCAACTGTGACTTCAGTAAACCCTCCTTGATAGTGACAGCTGTTGTTGTGCTCAGCATGAGTTTTATGTTTAGGTGTGTGGAGGCAGTGATTATTGTTCTGGGGTGTCTTTCAGGTGAATTGGTACTGGATGAAGCAGTGTGATGTGTGGGTAAGTACCGGGGTGACATGGGTTGGCGAGGTGGTGGTCTTGAATGGCTATATGGTGACAATGTTAATGGTGTATTCGATGGCTGGTAGTGTGGATGGTAGTGCAACAGTGAGTGGTGTGGTGTGGCATGATGTTGGAGTGATAGTATGGTGTTAGTGATGTAGTGCTTTGGGGGAAGAGCAGTTCTGAGGGGTGTTGGTGTGTGCTTGAGATCTGTAGTGTTAGCTGCTGCAGTGCAATGATGCACGGTGGCATTGCAACCCTGGAGGTTTATTATAGTACAATGCTGAGGGTTGGTATACAGTGCTAGAGGTGATGGTGTGTTACTGGTGGTTAGTAGCTCTTTCCTGTTGTGGTGATGGTACAGTACTGAAGAGTGATTGTATGGTCCTGTGGATGCAGACCTGAGGGGTGGAAATGTGATGACTGTAGTGGGGATGTGATAGGAGGGGTTATTGCGAGGTGCTTGAGGCTAGTGTTGTTGGCTGTTATGTTGTTCAGTGTTTTGCTGCTGTGGTGCTTATAGAGTTATCTAAAGGGGGGGGTTTACCCAATTAATCCACATGGGACCTGGGTGCTATATGGTGTAGAAAAGAGAGGTCCCAGTGAACTCAGTACATTTTGGTTGAATTTATTGTGGAACAATAAATTAAAATAAATATCAAACAATGTCATTTAATCACAATGAATGAACCATATTATTTGGTAAATAACAGTGCCCCAGAAAGGAAAAGGGAGTGGGATAGCGTAATGCTGTGAGGGAAGAGGACAGTGAGGAAATAAAGTTGGTGACAACTTGTGAATTGCGAAATTAATTCAAATTACAATACAGTTGCATGGCTTCAGATCCCTGAGCCGGAAAAAAGGGGATCATAACATATCCCAAAGGTTATTTCTGTTGACACAGAAGGATTCAAATTAGTGCGGGAGTGTCAACTGAACGGAAGAGGAAGGTAGCCGTCACGGAGCTCGGTATCGTAGCCTTCCTGCGGTTGCAGACTCCAACCGCGGGAAGGCTACGATACCGAGCTCCGTGACTTTACAGCACTAGATGCGGCAATCCTGATGCGATCCGTTGGGACGCACTGCCGAGGACCAAATAATGAAAGAGGATACTTGCTACTTTCGCGGTCCGTTAAGATATTACGTGGTGATTCTACAAGGATACTTGCTACCTTCGCGTTCTGTTAAGATATTACGTGGTGAATCTACAAGATCAATGTGAACACAGATATGCGACTTGCTCGACTCGAGCAGATATTGTAGTGCTCCCCTGTTACCCTGTCCTGATGAAGACCCCGATGTAAGGCACTAGTTACGCCTACACATGTAGCGTGGGGTCGAAACGTCGACGGCTACCTTCCTCTTCCGTTCAGTTGACACTCCCGCACTAATTTAAATCCTTCTGTGTCAACAGAAATTGTCCTAACCTTTGGGATATGTTATGATCCCCTTTTTTCCGGCTCAGGGATCTGAAGCCATGCAACTGTATTGTAATTTGAATTAATTTCGCAATACACAAGTTGTCACCAACTTTATTTCCTCACTGTCCTCTTCCCTCACAGCATTACGCTATCCCACTCCCTTTTCCTTTCTGGGGCACTGTTATTTACCAAATAATATGGTTCATTCATTGTGATTAAATGACATTGTTTGATATTTATTTTAATTTATTGTTCCACAATAAATTCAACCAAAATGTACTGAGTTCCACTGGGACCTCTCTTTTCTACACCGTGGTGCTTATAGAGACAGGGTGCTTCAGTACTGTCAGTAGTGATGCAGTATTGAAGTGATCGGGGTTAATGTGTGCGTGTGTTGGCTATACCTTGCTGCAGAGGTGTTTGAAGAGGACCCCAAGTCAGTATTTCATCCAGAAAGAAGTGCTATTTTACAAAAATCCAGAGTGGATTAGAGTTAGAGGCCAAGATTTATAGTGGTCCAAATGCACTACAGTGCTCCTCTGAGACATTGTTGACATCAAAGGGACTAACCAGAACTGTTACAGTTCGAACACTACAGAGTGAATTGTTGATGGGTGGAAATGGGAATTGGATAACAAATGTGCATACTGGGATTTAGAAGTTTCTCCCGGCAATTATATGTGGCTCAGTGAGGCAAACTAACATGATATGGTAGTGAGGAGTGTTGGGCAGGTATGGTGGGCAAATTCAGCTTATCCAGCCTCATTTTAGCATTGGATGTCTGTGATCGTGGGTTGTCGGTAGGTTATTAGGAAAATATGCCGGGGATTCAGGCACAGACTTTACTTAGCCTAAAACATTCTTTCTTGAATGCTGTTGCTAAATAGGAGTGGAGAGAATGTTTCATTCTGCCTGTGGAATTGGCAGAATTGTGGTCACTCTGCATTGCTCTACAATACAGAGTTCCAGCCAAATTCCACCAAGAGCCATGCAGCGGAATTTTTCTCCGGCGAGGCTCCAGAAAATGCAAGCTGATGAGTGACAGCGAGATTTGTTGTCCCCTAGTGCACTTTGCTTACGTGGGTGGTCGCGAGCATTCACAGTCAGAGGGCTGCCTCTCGAGTAGATTTACTGCAGCTCAAATAGATTTTGTACTCGAGTGGCAGCAATATCAACTGAAATGGCTGATTGCTCTTGCACAACGCATGGTGCCGTTCGAGCAGATTTTTCAGCTCTGCTCGCACTACCGGCTCTAAATTGCAAGGCGAGCAGCTCGAGCTACATATTTTCCACCCATTGGCGGAACTCCATGGAATCTCACGGGCTTTTTATTCAAATCCACTGAATTCTGCTGAGTGAAACTCTGCGAGTTCCGCCCACTCCTAGTGTAAAGTAACTCATGTATCGAATAGCCAGTACTCCTTAGTGAAAAGGAGGCATAGATGTGAGTTAGAACGAAACGTGATTGACCTTGTGGACCAATAGGAGTGACAGGAGGACTAAAGTGTTTATTTCAGCTTAGCCTTTACTAATAGAATAGAGCAACCACCTGCAACAAAGATGATTCATTTCATATAGAGACGCGCTGAAAAGCCAAGAAAGTCATTTCAGTCAGGAAGAGGAGGAACTCTGCCATTAATTGCCAGAGCTCCCACATCAATGAACACATAGACCACCCTCTTATTTGGAAGAAGAGAAACCACCAGATTCTCACCCTCAGAGCCTCAGCTGACTTTGCCGTTAGGAACTCTTGAATGATCTGCAGCCCACCAGTGACAGGACCTTTAGGTCACCGTAGCGGTAGCTTTACCCTGTTTAGGGTGGAGCTACCGTAACTGGTTATTGTGGTTCGGACGATCCCTACCTGAGTCTGCTATGCTACGCAAGGCATATTTGGATATGGAAAACAAACATGCAGCCATATAATCATGAGGAAATGTCCGTTCATGCCAGGGCCATTGATTTTATTGTTTTTCTCAAAAAAACTCGATTTGGAAGATTGTTTGAGAAAAAAGCAGAGCAGGTCAAAACACCAACAAGGTCGCTTGGCATTCGGTGGTAAATTTAGTTCTTCTGCCTCCCTGATAGATGCATTGTAGGCACAGACATCCCCAGCTGTCAGGGAGACATCTTTAAATATGATTGCCCACCCTCCACTGGGGAGACTGGTGGGCTGCCGGAGAGGTCTAACTAAGCCCCTATTTCTGCTGCCAGTGGAGGAAACGGTATTGCCTAAGCTCCTCTATCATAACAAACTGTACATTCTAACAAGGCTGCTTCCTATATTCACTCAACACTGCTAGGTGGATGCACACGTGGTGCAATGGGCAGTTAATAGCAAAAAATGCTTCACTGAACCCCAGAGACTCTATTGTGACTGTGCGCAAGATCTAAAGCTGTACCTAACCAGACCTAAAAGGTTCATCTGTTCCAGTCGAGGAGGCAGGATTTGCTGAATTGTCTGCCCCTTCCTCGTGATAACAGGCATGTGACCTCTGCAGCATGACATAATTCTCCAGCTAAAATAATAAAGCTGGGGTTTCTGTTCAGCAAAAAGCTACTGATCCATAAATTCTATCCAACAGCCTATAATTTGCACATGGGCGTTGATGCAAGCTGAATGTATAGCATTTATGTGTCTAACACCTTCGTGGAAACTGAACAAAAGGGAGCCCTATGGAGCTAAAGCCAGCTCATGCGAAAGAAAGTCAGCCTGGGTAGATGCTAGAGATTCTGCAATCTAAACATAGCCTCAAGAGATTAAGAAGAAGCACATTACGGCATCAAAGTATGCAGGACTTTCGAATTCCTGCAAAAGTGTACGTTTTTCCCTGGATAAGGATTAAATTACAAAGGAAAGGGAAGAGACAAACCTACACACCCGCAACAAGCAGACGATTGGGCTGTAATTGAAGTATCTCGGGAATAAACTGTTGTCTGAACAAGCAGCAGATTTTACCTATAATGTTGGCCTCTTTAACGTGACAATATAAGGTGATCTTGGCAAAAGCACTTAATCCAATGTCACTCAGTTCCTATATCTACAAAAATGTTAGAAACATGCTAAACAAAGGTGGGGCCGGGTGTTGATTTTCCAGCTTTCAGAGTATTCACCCTCTTGCCTTTCGCTTAAGAAAGAGCAGCTCTGCCTTGAAACACAAAATATAGTAGTGGCATTTAGAGCAACAGGAACAGGAAATTGCTAGAGTGCAAGATGTGGTCCTTTGCTTGGAGCTTCCCCTTTAAGAGTACAAATATGTACATGTCCTGGTGATCTCGTGATCAGGGAACGAAAACCGGCCCTGGCAACCCGGGGGAAGGTGAGGTGGGGTGGGGGAGGAGGGGCGTTGGTGTGACCGAGCTCTTTGCCAGGGCCGGTTTTCGGCCGATTTTGTTACAGGGCAGATTTTGCAGCTATGCTGTAAAAACGGTCCTGTAACAAAAACGCCCCCCAGGGGCCCCAAACCGGCCCCCACCCTTGCGGCGCACCGGAGGATTGCCCGGTGCCCGCAACGGCCAGTCCGGCCCTGCTCGTGATGCATGCAACCTGTGGACACACTGATCACAGACTACGCACCTCTGGGGAATCCAGGACATATAACAGTGCTTTGGCATCAGTTTGCTTTGGGACAGTGGCTGGCGTCTGCCTTTCTCTTCATTCCAAATGTAGGACCTTATTTAGAGCTTTTTGAAGTGGGTCATCCACCAAAAAGTGGAGGATATCCTGTCTGCCCCAGTTGAAGTGTATCGGGTCTTTATGCACTTGACCTAGCATGGATAGGACCTCCAGTGTCTTTGGGAGGATGTCCCACATCTGCCAAATTCTGGTCTTTCTTCCAAATCATGCTGGTCCTTCTTTTGAAGGATGCTGAACCTGCAATGATGTCCTGGACATGCTAGTGCTATGAGACGCATCACTGTGAAAGCATAGTCTCTTTTTCACACCAGTGTATATCATGTTTCTGTCGGTTACCCCAGATCTGATGCACCCAATCGGTTTCCCATGAGCTCTCTAATGTTTACACTGAGGTGCGCAGGTGACACCTACACCTTACCTAGTCTACACTTCTTCGTGGATGCAGGGAAAATCCCCTTACATTTTGGAATATTATCTCTTAAAGTCCAAAATATTTCCAGGTGCCTTTCTTGATTTAGCAACTCTCTCAACACAACAGAACAGAACAAGGAGTTCGGCCTTTTCATTGGTCCATCACATTTTCTGCTTCTGTTCCCCTTTGCATATTTTATTTACCTTCCTTTGCAAGCCAGACTCATCTTACTAAGCTCTACTGGTGGTGACTTGTTATAGAAAAGTGTATAATGGCAGAGCAAAAGATGGATGTATTCTATGACATTCCATGCACATGCACCCTTACAGTTACAATATTGTATTGGTCAATTGCACGTGCTTCCTCTTGAAATTATGTTCAATCTTGAAAAAATCTATTCAAAGATGAGGGAGTAGCCAATCAGGAACAGGAAAGCATCTTCTTTAGTGACATGTTTGCTCTTAGAGGCAGCATCAAGTGCAAAGCTCCAGACAGGGCTTCGTCCTCCCACCAACTGCAACTGGCAACAGGGTTAAGAAAGTTTGATGAAGTCTCAATAGTCAGGAGCGCACCCTTTTGATTTAAACAGGACACTGACATTACATTAAAAGGTTCATGCTTTGTGCCACTGTCATCTATGACGTTGCCCACTCAGCATCTACTGATAAAAGTGCTGACCCCACTGGTCCATAGAGTAGTAAGCTCTACGAATAGGCGTCTATTGCGACCTACAGCCTGTCCCATGACTACAGTTGATGGATGCAGACGGTTTAATCCAGGAGTAAAGTCCTGAAACCCGTTTTCTATACTATGCGAGGGAAAAAAAAAATTCAGAAATGTTCAAGAATTGTTAGTCAACTCTGATATGCACGGGGGAGGAGCCATGCTCGACATGATGGCCGCACGTTAGCTCGGCTCCGCTGCCCTACCTGCCTAAACTCGAATATCCTGTCACTCATACTACCCAAAAAGGACGGCAACTCATATGCAAAGCTCCGCAGTCACTTACCATCCATCCTGGTGGATCCGGCGCTCAGTGGATCCGCAGCGGCGTCCTCCCGGAAAAGTGCGGCCTCTCCGGGGTTGAGACCGGGGCCTCGCCTTTAGCGAGTTGCCGGCGAGGCAGTGTCGGCGGCGGCCTCGGGTGGAGGATTGGGGCCGGCCGGAAGATGCCGATGTGCGAAGAGCCCGGAGGCAAATGAACGCGTCTGGGACTACCGTCCGGTGCTCCAGAGGTGGTGTGCGGCAAGTTGTGGGTGGGGGACGCCATGTTGGTGGCACCCCCCCTTTGTTGCCACCCGGCCGTACCGGACTCCTTCGCTCGGTGGCGGAGAGTGATCCTAGCGGAGTGGTGTCGCCGGCGGGTCCCCCTCTTTTGGTGGTCATCATTTTAGCGCTGAGGGTGCGGTTTGTGCGCTTGAGGGGGATCCTGCCGGGGACCTACTGGTGAGCCCCCCCTCTGGAGATGATTCCGAAGAGACGGCGCAACTGTCACAAAATTGCGGCTGGTGCCATGTCCTGGGTAACGTCCAGAGATGACGATTCTTTGCCCTTGTGCTCCGCTTGGATCTGTACTGGTGAGCTCGAACCCACGATTGGCGACGTCCTGCAAGCGTTGAAGAATTGGAAATTGACCATGGCCCAGGACTCTTGTGTACAGGATGATGTGATGGCCGCCATTGCTCCCAGGTCATCTGATTGAGGACGCGGTTGGGCCCGAGGGGGTCGTTGATTGGTTCCCGCCTTCTGGTTGGGGTAGCCATGGTCCGTTATGTGAGCGGGTAGAACCGCTGGTGATCATTGACACTGGTATACACGACTGCCGTGAACATCTCCTGCATTGCCATCGGCAGAGGAGGTCCCATGGGTTGCTTCCATTGATCGTCCAGCGACTTTTCCACGGCCTTTTCTCATCGCAATGTTTTATGCCCACTGGATCGACACACATTGTGACGTTAGCTAAGAAAGGACTAGGATGAGTCCGGTTCTTACTTCGGAGGACTACTAATCGGTGAACGGAGTTATGGACTGCCCCAAATTGTGTTACTTTGTTGATTCCTTCATATTTACGTATAACTGAACACTTGCCAGTTTTGTTTTGGGCCACACTCATGGTTTGTGTGGGCGGGGCCGCATCATCTGCTACATGGTTCCTCTCCCCAGGTTTTCCTTTTTTCTCTTTCCTTTTCCTTTCTCTATATCATCTCATCTATATTTCGGGTTCATAATTAGGGCGACAGGCACGCTGCTGGGGGGGTAGGCCGTAGCCTTCTGCAGGGGTGCAGGGTGGGGCGGGTGGATTAGGGTCTATTAGATAGTTCTTTGTTTCTATGGCTCTTTTGTGTCCTTTTCTTGGATCTCCACAACTGTGCGTAATCCCGCGGGGTGAGTTACTGGGGGGGAGGAAAAGGTATTATATGTAATATGGTACCCATGGCTCTGTTTATTCTGACTTAGTTGCTTCGCCCCCAAGCATGTTCGCTATTTGTATTATTGATCGCCATCACCACCGTGGGACGGGTACAGTAACGTGGAGTCCCCCCACTTCCCTTTTTCTTTAGTACTTTTGTTTTCTTATTTCTCGGGTTGGGTTGTATAATGATTGCAACTTATCTGTTTCCCTGATGGTTTTTGTTATTACGGAAACGCTGTTCAGTTTGTCTCTGGGTACAAGTGGTCGTGCGTGGACACTACCAATGAGGAACTGTAAGCGAACCTATGCTTTGCATGCTCTGGACCTTTCTGATTATTGCTTTTTGGTTGTACTGCTATGATACAGTTGGTTTGTTCCCCGCCACGTACACCAGGTTGTTACCTATACGACTGACCCTTTACTCTTTTAATATATAAAAATTAACCTCCTTTGATCCTATGTCGAGTGGTTCCAGTTGGATCTATGACAGAATTTCGACAGACAGAATTTCGATCTACACAAATATCGGCGTAATTATATCGATAGCAAAAATATCGACGCCCTATGTACAACATGGTAAGTACCAAAATATCGAAAAAATAATATCGATTTTAAAAATATCGTTGTTAAATATATCGATTTTTTTAAATTTAAAATAACATAAAAAATACTGTAAATAATACTTATTAATTACTTAAACATATTTAAATATATGTAATAATGGTAAAAAAAATAATAATACATATTTAATTTAAAAAATAATAATTAAAAATCATATATAATATATAATTACTTAACAATAATTACTATTCCCACTCCAGTAGGTGCAACAGTAGGGAAAACTGACCCTGAACCCTAAAAATACCCCTTTACCCAAAAACCTAAAACTGACCCTGAACCCTAAAAATACCCCTTTACCCAAAAACTGAAAACTGACCCTGAACCCTAAAAATACCCCTTTACCCAAGAACTGAAAACTGACCCTGAACCCAAAAAATACCCCTTTACCCAAAAACTGAAAACTGACCCTGAACCCTAAAAATACCCCTTTACCCAAAAACTGAAAACTGACCCTGAACCCTAAAAATACCCCTTTACCCAAAAACTGAAAACTGACCCTGAAACCTAAAAATACCCCTTTACCCAAAAACTGAAAACTGACCCTGAACCCTAAAAATACCCCTTTACCCAAAAACCTAAAACTGACCATGAACCCTAAAAATACCCCTTTACCCAAAAACTGAAAACTGACCCTGAACCCTAAAAATACCCCTTTACCCAAGAACTGAAAACTGACCCTGAACCCAAAAAATACCCCTTTACCCAAAAACTGAAAACTGACCCTGAACCCTAAAAATACCCCTTTACCCAAAAACTGAAAACTGACCCTGAACCCTAAAAATACCCCTTTACCCAAAAACTGAAAACTGACCCTGAACCCCAAAAATACCCCTTTACCCAAAAACTGAAAACTGACCCTGAACCCTAAAAATACCCCTATACCCAAAAACTGAAAACTGACCCTGAATCCTAAAAATACCCCTTTACCCCAAAAATTAAAAACTGACCCTGAACCCTAAAAATACCCCTTTACCCAAAAACTGAAAACTGACCCTGAACCCCAAAAATACCCCTTTACCCGAAAACTGACCCTGAACCCTAAAAATACCCCTTTACCCAAAAACTGAAAACTGACCCTGAATCCTAAAAATACCCCTTTACCCCAAAAACCAAAACTGACCCAGAACACTAAAAGTACCCCTTTACCCAAAAACCCAAAACTGACCCTGAACCCTAAAAATACTCCTTTACCCAAAATTAATAAATATTACAATTAAATTACTTCCCACCCTATTCCCCTATAAACGTACAACCCGCTCCAGTAGTAAAACATATAATTTATTTAAAAAAATACATAAATTAGCAATTAATTAATCAATTAATCAATGAAAATAATTCATTGCCAATTACTATTGAATTGCAAAATAAATTAATCATTAAAAAATAATTATTTAATTACAAATAAATTACTTCCCACCCTATTCCCCTATAAACCCACAACCCGTTCCAGTAGTAAAACATATATTTTACTTAAAAATATACATAAATTATCTATTAATTAATCAATTAATCAATTAAAATAATTCATTGCCAATTAATATTTAATTGCAAAATAAATTAATCATTGAAAATTAATTATTTAATTACAAATAAATTATTTCCCACCCTATTCCCCTATAAACCCACAACCCGCTCTGGTAGTAAAACATATTATTACTTTTATATATTTTTTATTTATAAAAACATATTAAACACATATTATAACAATTAATTTAAATACTTAACTAATATTTCTAACACATATTAGTAAATCGAAATTACTTACATCGATATATATGCTATCGATATAAGTAATGTCGATATTACTTACATCGATATATATGCTATCGATATAAGTAATTTCGATATTACTTACCTTAGGGTCGATATTCTGGCCATCGATATTCTGGACATCGATATTCTGTCCCATCGATATTAGCAACTCGATATAAGTGTAAGTCGAAATAAAAAAATCGATATTTTGACAGTTTACCGTTCCAGAAAGCTAGTATCATTGACTTGCAGCGTTAGGTAATATTGTCTAACCACTCCGTGCCTTTAATTGATAGTGGTGCTTTTCAGTTTTGTTCCGTGGCCGGCCCCGGGGTTGTAGGCCCGTATTTGTATGCATCCATTTCCTCAAATAAAGGTTTTCAAAAACTTTTTAAAAAAAAACTCTGATATGCAGAGCACATAGAGATGAGCTTATGTAAAGCTAGCAATATACATGTTGTCAACTCTCTAAAGCAAAGTTTCTAAAAAAGACAGAAATTTTTCAGAATATTTTTTTCGCCTACAATGTGTGTTTATTTTTTAAGTAAAAGTAAAATATACAATGACGTTCTACATATGGAAATAGTGGGATGGCTGAGGCTGAGCTGGACTAATTAAATTAAATCTTGAGTATATGTAAGAGTGGAATGTGTACTGCTTGTTGTAGGTGGTGGGGAGTGAAGGGTTTTTGGGTGTGGGGAGTTTTCTTTGTTAACCTCTGCACAGGAGCTAAATTAAATAATATATCATTGCTTTTAAGTATATTGATTTCAGTTTGTTTTAAAACAGTTTGATGGAAAATTATAGGTAGTCGTACTCAGTTTTGGATACATTTGTGAGGGGTCTGAGGTGGGACAGTGCATGAGATGAGTGAATTTTAATGTAAGTCGATGATATTCTTCTCTATGTTGCAGAACTAGAGCCAACAATATGCAGGCTCAGGGGCATAGGAAGGGGGTGCGGTGGGTGCAGGCCTCCCCAGGTGTCATCACTTTAGGAGTGACAAAATGGCAAAAATATGTGTTTTTATAATGTAGGACAAGGCACCACAACCAACATTATGGCTTTAACCATGCTTAAGGTCGCTGCAAAACAGGGAAAATACCCCCTTTTTCTTTGTTTTATAGACTATAGAGCAGCTTTCGACCGCATAAATTGAACCAAGCTCAGGCAAAAACCTGATGGCTGGGGGATACCCACTCCTCTCGGATGTACGTTGTTACCACGCGATGTATTACATTGCGGTACTTTACAAAGCGTCTTTTACAACGCAAGTCGTTACCACGACTTGCCCTGTAGGGGTGATGGACTTAGGAATAGTTAAATTTACTATTCCAACACCAGGCTACGGACAGTAGGGAAGGTGTTGGAATATTAAATCTACTATTCCTTAGCCTAGAGCGCCCTCCAGCGCAAGTCGTGGTTACAACTTGCGTTGTAAAAGACGCATCGTAACTGCACTGCGGGGTAACATCCGCGTTGTAAAGGATGTTCCCCCTCCTCTCTTAGACCAACTCAAGTACCTGCATACCAAAACTTGGATCAGTATAAAGCTAGGTGCCGGTACGCACTTATCAAAAAGAATTCCAACTACGAAGGGGTTAAAACAAGAGTGCATCCTTGCCCCATTGCTGCTTTACCTTTTTCTAGCGGATCTTACGGGGGACCTGGACAGATGCACATCCCATGCCCCAAAGTTAGGAAATACGACACTGTCAAACTTGCTATACTCCAATGATTTAGTCCTGATAAGCCGGGCGGGTATCGCCTAGACCAAGCAACAAGTTACAAATATCTGGGACTACTAGATCAAACAACTCCTTCAAACTACAGATGGAATCTCTGCGGAGAAAGTGAGATATGACTTACTTAGTCATAAAACCCTTGAAGAAGAAGTTCCCGGACCTAACGCTTGACCCTCTGTTAAAAGTTCTGCGAGCCAAACTACAGCTTTCAATAACTTAAGGGAGTGAATCACTGAAAGGAAAAGATGCAACAGTCCTAGACAACATAATAGTAAACTCCTATTGAGCGATTTTTCAACTCCCCAAACATGTTTCCCCGGCCCAAATACGGTTGGAATTTGGCCTTCAAAAACAGTCAATAGAAAGAAGGGGAGCCTGCGTAAAATGTTGACATAAAATCAGAGGAGTCGAGGAAGGATCCTTGAATACCCATCTATGGGCAGAGCTGTCCCGCCCTGGAAAATCACCAGCCAGAGAGTATTTTCTGGAATCCATCAAGTTTCTAGGTCTGACCAATCTCTGAAATACCCCAATGGGAATAAAAACAGCCACTAAGAAAAAATTCTTAAAGCTCCGCTTGGGTTGTCGGTCCGATCAACCCCTTTTTAACCTCTTGGGAAAGAAAAGAAGGTGGCCAGCTCTGCCGCTTGTGCAGCCGTGGTGTGGAGGACCTCATCCATGTCAATTGTTTTTGTAACAACTTAAGGGATATAAGGAATAACCTTATTAAAACCAATATTCAGACACCATGGAGTTAGGTCCTGCAGGCAGGCTGTAAAGCTGTGCTTCAATCCAATGTTAGCGCAGCTAAACCGCCGCCGTACAACATTTTTCGTTATTACTGCAAAGAGACAGAAAAATGTGTTCTTACTGGTTACGAATCAACCTACAACGAATCTGGGCACCACCTGAGTCAGTCCAGGTAAACCTTATTAAGAACACTTTAAGGCGGCATCAGGAAATTAAAATAGGTGTTAATTGAAGATTGTCACCCTAAGCTCAGGAAAAGCACACCGTCGTGGTTTAGACAATATTTAATCAATCCATGTGCAACAAAAAGCTCTGTGGAGGGACCCTGGTGGTTTGACAGTCTAAACTAATAACTTTTCTATCAATTTTGAATTTTCAACTGCTCAAGTAATCCATTGTGTTCAAGAATGTAATAACCATGAGACCAACAGACCATTTTCAAATTGTTCTTTTTGCACCACAATGTGGGAATTCTTAATATCGTTTTAATTAATTGTATTTGAGCAAGGAATCCCTATTTTAATATGTTTCTATGTATGCAATAGTTATGCAAGTGCAGTCCCTCGGTGTAAGGACCGTTTGGTCAAAGTAGAAATGGCCGCGCCCAATTTACGCAGGAGCTATCAGAACTTAGGGGCATATTAGCAGGAACCTCGTTAAAATTATTGCCTTTTTAGCGGCAGGAAACTGCGATAATGGGCTTGCTAATATGCGTTATAGAATTCCAATAGAAGCCCAGGTTAGATGTCCTGCACATCTAACCTGAGCTTCTATTGGAATTCTATAACGCATATTAGCAAGCCCATTATCGCCGTTTTAGCAGAAGTTTCCTGCTGCTAAAACTGCGATAATTTTAAGGAGGTTCTTGCTAATATGCCCCTTATTTTTTTGCTATTGACTTTCACTGTCCGATTCTGCCGTGCGAGGCGGGAAAGTAAACAGTTCCACTGATTCTCATGGACAAAACTCCCTGCACTTCAGGGCCACTGATTGCTTGGAAAAAAGCAAAAAATAATGACAAGCAGAAACAAAAATATAGAGCCTGCTTGGTATCCAGTGGTGCATTCAATTTATCCACTCAGTAGCGATGCATTTCAGGCACAGAAATCTCCAGGAAGACATGAATCCCCAACTCCGCTGCCAATGGAGGAAATAGCGATGAAATGCGATATAAAGTCAGCCTGGATATCTGCAAGACATTGAGAAATCTAAACATAGCCTAAACAGAGTACAGAAAAGTAGCATAATGGAATCCTACTGTCAAGGTCTTTAAAATATCTACAGTAAAGTGTGCTTTATCCTGGACAAGTAGAAATTACAAAGGGAAGGGATTCTCCTTACAAGCAGACAATTAAATTATGATGCAGTAGCCTTGTGCATACATTGTTGGCTATAGAATCAGTAGATTTTATCTATATCACTAACCCCTTTGACTTGACGATATTGGTTGATCCTTGCAAAACCACATGATCCCATGGCACTCAAATCATTTTATCTAGAAAAAAATTAAACTTTTATGAATATGCTAAATATGGGAAATTGGTTGATCCTCCAGATTTCTAGGTGTTCATTGTGTAGCTATTCTTCTAAGAGAGAATAGCTCCACCTTAAAACTAAAAAAAAAAGGGGCCTTTGGAGTCTTAGGGAAATGTATATAACTCTGGCCCTCTGCTTGGGGACCGCTACTCTCAGAAAATGAATTATAACACATCCTGGTAATCTAGCGATGCATTCATCTTGAGTACTAGCTGATCTAAGATCTCAAGACTTTGTGGAATCCAGGAAATATACTAGTGGTTTGGGATAACTTTGCCTTTGGTTACTGGCCGGGGTGGGGGTGGGGGGAGAGGGGGAGCTTGGTGTTTGCCCTTCACCTCATTTCAACCTTTGTGTGGTGTAGGTGGAACAGCCATCAAAAAGTAGTGGATATCCCGTGTGGCCAATGTAGGGTGTATGGAACCTCTAAATAGAGCGGACATGTTAGCCACTCCTTTTAAACGGATGTCCAACAAGGCCTTTAATCCCTGGCTCATCATCCAGTGGTGCCCTGAAAATACTGGTGGTATAAAAAACAGCACTGGAAAGTGTAGATTCTCTTTACTATGATTTACTTGGGCCAGTTAGGTACGGCCAAAGGGGATGCACCCATTCCTTTCGCTTCCCCCTCCCACCACATATGACTATCTACAGACGTCCACTGAACACACACATCAACAATTCACTACACTATCAATCTCTCTCAGGACTCCCGACACAAGCTCAGACAAGAGGATGGGAATAAACAGCATACCAGAACCCACTTCAGAGTTTTTTTTGACTAAACAATAACATTAAATGTGTTTTTAAAATCCACAGACAGCTGTATTTAAAAAAAAAAATAAAGGCTGAAGGTCACCGAAAATCCTTTAAATGATTAATTGAAGTCTGTTTTGATTTCAGGTCCTGCATGCACTGTGCTGCGAGACATATTGTTTACAATTCAGAGGGCTTACAATCCACACACAGCACACCATTAGGTGTTTTCGTTGTCACTCTCTTTTGCAGTCTTTCAATTGCATGGCTCCCGAAGGCTTCCCTTCTTTTCTTGTGTTAGCTCACCCCTAGAGCATGGACCAAGTGCATGTTGTTCCTTGTCTTTGTTCTTCCTCGTCTTTTTGCACCACCCTAGTTTTTCATTTCATATGTGTTTCTGTATTATTCCTAAGTATGTAATGTGCATTCCTACGTTTAACAAAGGCATACAGCTTCTTATTTATGTAAATTTCACCCTATCTGCAGTCTATATTAATTATTTAATTACTATACTACTCTATGCCACTATACTCTACTCCACTCCACACTACACCACTCTACTGAAAGCCACTCAACTCTACTGAAAGAAACTCCACTCCCTGCCAATCTATCCTAACCCTACCCCACTCTACTCTACCCTGCTCCTCCTTACTCTATTTCACTCCACACCACTCCACTGTATGCCACTCCACTCTATACCACTGCACTTGACGCAACTCCACTCTACACCGCTCCACTCTACTCTATGGCACTCCACAGCATACATTGCCACTCTACACTGTGCCAATTTAATGCATGCTACTCCACTCCACTTCCTAACCACTCTGCTCTATGCCATTCTATTCTATGCCACTCTACTCCACCCCACTCTAAGCCACTCAACTCTTCTCCACTCTACACCACTCCACTCCATGCTACTCCACACAATACCACTCTATGGCATGCAATGCCACTCCACTCTACACCACTCTATGCCACTCTATTATGCGCGGACAGTGAACTCCGCTCCGCAAGCAAAGTTTGCGCAGTTTTAGTATCTCCGAACTCTGTTTGGAGTGCGAAGTTTTCCAAAACTCCGCATTCGCAGCGGAGTTCACCAGTGCACAGGAGACTTACCTTCCTCCCAAGGTGTCCTGCTCCTGCTGCTGGGCCTGGCTCCACTTCGGCTGCTCCAGTTGAAGTACAGGAAGAACTGCAGTGTGCATGGCATACTGTGTGAAGGTATGCCTGACCCTATCAAATCCCATGATAGGGTCAGGCATGCCTTCACGCAGTACGCCATGTGCACTGTAGTTCTTCCTGTAATTCAACTGGAGCAGCTGAAGTGGAGCCAGGCCCAGCAGCAGGATCAGGACACCTTGTGAAAATGTAAGTTTCAGTTTACTGACTCTTCCTTACTACGTGGGTGGGGATGCGGGGGCAGAGGCCTTAGCGGGAGGGGGGTTGGGGTCCAAGGCTTTAGCGGGGGGTGCAGGGAGGGCAATCACAGTTTCGAACTGCAACTCTCCCGATCACTAGACTCTTTCTGGGAAAACAATATTTTCACTGTAGGTCGATGTGAACACGCTCAGCTTACTGCGTGGCTGATTTAACCCATGCTCTTGTTTAAACCATAATCCAAATTTAGTTGTAAACATCTGCAACAGTAAATAACTTTTTTGTGAGGTATTACTAAGCATGAGCGAATTTTGCGAATTGGCAATTCGCGAATTTGCAGATTTGCGAATTGGCAATCTGCAAAATTCACGAATTCGCGCAAATTTTTTTATTTTTGCGGGTGTTCGCGAGGCGCTTTACGTGTTCGCGGGTGTTCGCGAGGTGCTTTGCAATTTCGCGGGGTTTATTTTTTTTGCCTGCTTAATCACTGCCACCCTCTCTTTTTTTATGCCCATCTGCCCTCTGTACCACTTGTTTCTGTGCCCTTCTGCCCTCAGCCCCACTTAGAATGGCGCCGGCAAGCTGCCAGCGCCATTCTAAAATAGCTAGAAATAGCTTCAACAGGAAGCACTAATAGATAAAGTAAAGCAGGTGCTCCAGTTGAAGGTCAAATTAAGTTACACAATCATTAATCACCCCAAGTTTGGGGTGATTAATGATTGCGTAACTGAATTTGAGCAGCACCTGCTTTACTTTATCTATTAGAGCTTCCTGTTGAAGCTGACTTTTGTAACTATTTTAGAATGGCTCTGGCAGCTTGCCAGCGTCATTCTAAAAGAGTTATAAAAGTCAGCTTGAACTTTTGACCCAATCCCTTCCATTCGCGGATATTCGTTCGCGGATTTTGCGGGAAATTCGCGAATCTCGTGGATTGCGAATTTACCGAAAATCCGCGAAATCCGCGAGCAGAACGGATTTTCCGCTCATGCTTAGGTATTACCGCTCTACTTGGCTTTGCCGGAAACCTGTGGAATAACTTGCTGTAGCAATGTTGCATTTACAGTTTTTCGAGCTACATACGGCTGAAGGAGAGACTGGAGGATCCTGGGACCCTAAAACCTGGTTCATTGGATGCTAAGGAGGACATGCATGTGGATCCTAAAGACCAGAGGGGGGGCACTCCACTTGCCACGGAACTCCGTGGAATTTTACAGTTTTCCAGTAACTCAGTGAAATTTTGCAGAGTACCCCCACACGAGCTCAGCCCACCCGTACACTATGCCACTCAACTTTATTCCACAGCATGCTCTTCACTCAACTGCACTGTATACCACTCTACTCCACGCTACTCCAATGCACTCTACGAATCTCAACGCTATGCCTCTCTACACCATTCCACACCACACAATGCCATTCTACACCACTCCTCTACATGCCACTCTACTTCATGCCACTCCACTCTACTCTACAACACTCCACTGCACTTTACTCCACGCCACTCTACACCACGCCACTCTACACCACTCCACTCTACTCCACCCCACTGTACTCCACTCCACTCTACTCTATGCCACTCTCCTCTACACCACTCCACGCACTCTACTCCATACAATGCCATTCTACTCTAAGCCAATCCACTTCCAAGCCACCCTACGCCACTCCACACCATTCTATTCTATGCCACTGTACTCCATCCCACTCTAAGCCACTGTACTCTATGTCACTCTACGCCAATTGACTCGACTCTACTGCACTCTACACCACTCTGCTCTATGCCACTCAACACAATGCCACACTATGGCACACTTCGCTACTCCACTCTACGCTACTCTATGTCGCGCTACACCACTCCACGCCACGCTCTCCACTCCACCTCCACTCTGTGGAGAAGCGTGGCTCAATGGTTAGAGCGGCAGGCCCTGATGCAGAGGTCTGGCCTGGGACCAGGATTCAATTCCTGCCTCGGCGGCTTTTGGACTCAATCTCCCCGGACCTGATAAATCTCGCTTCGGTGCCTAGTCTAATCATGGGTCCCACTCTGTGACTCTGGGCAATAGCTTGCTTAATCTCCACAATGGCCCCAGCAGCGCTTGGATGCCTGGCTTCACCTTGGGGGTGCCCAGGAGTGGACATTTCACAGGAAAGCCAGGAAGGGTTCCACAGCGGTATGAATACAGCGCTACGAGACCTCAGGGTAGAAGTGCGCTATATAAATACAAACACATTTACATTTACATTTACTCCCAGCCCCGCTCTCCACTCCACCCCACTCCATGCCACTCTACTCTACCCACCTCTATGCCACTCTTCTGTACTCTACGCAACTCTACTCTATGCTGCTCCATGCCACTCCACACAAAGCCAGTCCACTCCACACAAAGCAAGTCTACACCACTCCACTCTATGCCACTCCCACTCTACTGTACTCTATGCCGCTCCATGCCACTTTTCTCTACTCCACGCCACTTTACATCACTAAACTCTACACCACACCACACCACTCCACCCTACATCACACCACTCTACTCCACCACATAATATGAGTCACCCTCCCTAAGATGGCTAAGTAGTCGCGTCTCGGCAGATCTCCGTCTCGCGAAAAGATGAATCCTGCATTTCTTCTAGCAGAACCGGCAGTACGGCCCCAGAAATAGTGTCTGTAACCCACCTGGACCCTGGCAGGCAGAAATACGGAGTTTGAGCACCGGGACATGCAGCGTTTGCATCGTCCCCGATCCGGTGAAGAGTGTGCTGACTGACCCTGTAATGGCGGCACCTGATGCACAAGTCGGAAATGAGTAGGGCAGCCGGAGGAGGCTGTGCATCGGCTCGAGGCCAACGGATGCTCCCGGGGCTGGCGGCGCTTCCCCCCAAGGTTTGGACCCCTTTCTAACTGGGGGAATACATCAGTGAGGCGTGGCCCAGTGGAGCGCCGAAGCCTGGAGTACTGCAAGTGAGGTAGGGCTGTTGGGGGTGGCCTAAGATGGTCCCTGAAGCCAAAGTAAACCCGGGACAGGCCGCAACAATGGAGGTGCTTTTTAGGATGCTGCAGGGGGTGGGGGGGAGGGGGGTCCGGTTGACCAGCGGCAGAATTTGGAGCTGATGGGAGGACACGAGAGCCGGAAAACGACAAGGCCCGTTAAGTGGAGCAGGAGGGCATCGGCCCTGCTGCATACAGACAATGTAGAGGAATAGTCCTGGGTGTGGGCCAGAAGGCCAAGATGACCAAAGTGGGCCGAACAACCGATATGGAAGGCAGGGACCTGGCTGCTCCGATCCTACAGCAAGCAGACAGTAAGGGGGCACTGTGGAGCAGACTCTGCTGGCTCTGTCCATGGTGAAGAGACATCAAATCAGGTTCTTGGAGGGCCCTGTGGTCTCCAACCGAAATCAAGCCTGTGCCTGGGTGTCAGGAATCAAGCCACATGCTCCGTACTGTGGCACAATATTAGTCTGTAGTGCATGTCGAGTATTTAAGCATGAAAGAGCTGGAAAAGTCTGTTGTAAGGATCTGGGCAATGTCGATCTGGTGGGCCCATGCCTGGCCCTACAATGGAGCTGGCCTGACTCGGGGGAGAGCATCTGCAGGTGCCACTTTCTTTATGTGCCCTTACTGAAAATGGTCGCTCCTGTTAATTACTTGCTGCTGGAATGTTTCTTATCAAACTGGCTCTGTCCTTTTGGACATGTCCCCTGCCTATAAATGCCTCGCCGGTCTTTGCTCCGCCTTTAATCCTTCATTCTGCTGCCTTTTTGCTGCCTAATCCCTTTATTTCTACCACCCCCCCCCCCCCCTTGATCACCATCTTCTCTCTCTCTCCCTTTCATCCTCCACTACTGTTTGTCATGCAGAAGAGTTAGTGGTCTCCAGTGATAAACTGTGAGCATCACCTTGTGGCCTAAATTAGTCTCTGGGGACTAGTCAGTTTTTTCGATTACAGATGATTGGTGCTACATTGCATCTCTGGCTGTACACAGTATTTCTCCGCCACATTCTTTGGTCTTCGCTCCTTGATGCTGACCTTGACAAATATAACTCAGCCCTCCTGGGGGCGAGCTGGAGGTTGAGGCGGGCAGCACTTCCCAGTAACACCGAGACTGGTGCAGTCAATGGAACTGTGACGATGCCCCCTGAGCGGGAACCTCAAATGTTATACTGACCGCGGAGCCCGAGCTAGCATGGCTGATGCCCGGTGGAGCTGTTTAGGCAGCTACAGAGGAGATTGGCTCTGGTTTCTCCCCCTCGGCCGTCACCTACCCAGCCGGACATTGGACATAGTTTTTCCTCGTCCCTCCACTGAGTTCCTTCCCTCCCCCGCCTCCTCCTTCCCTGATCTCATGGCTGCCTCCCCATCCTGCTCTGCGTGGCGCTCTGGAGTCAGTTACCTTATGGTTTTTGCATTGGATTTTTGTATTTCCCAGAATTTTGAGATAATTGCTATTGGCTCCTGTGACCTGGGTCCGTCTTCTCAGCGGTTTCGACCAATCTTCATTTTCTGCTGGTCTGCTCCTTTGTATTTCTGACTGACCTTTTTCCTCTAGCTGCCCCCGTAGGTCTCCAACACCCCTCCCTTCCTATTCTTTCATCGATACACACAATGTTTTTTGGATTGTTTGTCCCCAGCCTGTTTGTTTGTTCTTTCACTTTGACTGTTTTGTCCCCCTGAAATACTTTCCCCCTTGCTGGTCTGCCTGACTTGATATGCATTCCTTACCCCTTTTTACCATTTCCCCTCTACCTTTCATGCCCCATTAGACGTCTGTCTTGACTATGATAGGCGCTAATAGCTCATGTTATTGTTTAATCACAGTTTTTTCTCTTATGTTATACTTTGCTCCTGTAACTGATGTAATTTTTTTGTAACTTGCAACTTGCTGATCCTCATGTGAAGTGCTCCGATACCTCCGGGTCTAGCCAGTGCTATATAAAACTCTGCAAATAAATAAATAAATATGCCACTCTACACCACTCTTTCTACACCAGTCCACACCACTCTACTCTACCCCACTCTTATCTGTGCCACTCCACTCTACTGTACACCACTGCATGCTACTCTTCACCACTCTATTCTACTCTTCTCCATGCCAATCTACTGCACTCCACCCCACTTTATGCTGCTCAACTCTACACTACTCTATGTCACACCACTCTAATCTATGCCACATCACTCTACGCTGCTCCACTGTACTCTGTGCCACTCCAATCTACTTCACGCCACTCCACTGACTCTATGCCACTCCACCCCACACCACTCTATGCCACATCAATTTACTCTACACCACTCTACTGTACTTCATGACACTTTATGCCACTCCACTCTACTCCATTCCACCCAACTCTTTGCCACCCTACACAATGTGACTCTACGCCAGTTTCCTCTATGCCACTCCACTCTACACCACTGTACTCTAACCACTTTACTATATGCCACTCCATTCCACACAATGCTACTCTGCACCACCCCATGCCTCTCTACTCTATGCCACTTTACTCTATACCACTGTACTCTACACCACTCCACTTTATGCCATTCTACACCAGTCTACTCTAGGCTCCTCTACGTCACTCTTCTCTACTTCACGCCCCTGTATGCCACTGTACTCTACACCACTCTCCTATACTCCAGTGTGCACCACTCCATACTATGCTACTCCACCCTATGCTACCCCACTCTACACCACTCCACTCTTTACCAATCTACTCGATGCCACTTTACTCTTCTTCACTTTATGCCACTTCATTCCACTCCATTCCAGTCTACCTCACCCAACCCTAGGCTACTCCGTTTTACACCACTCTACTCTTTACCACTGCACATAATGCAACTCTATGGCCCTCTCTGCCACTCCCCTCTATGCCCTTCCACTTTACTCTATGCAACTCTACTCTACACCACTCCACTCTACACCACACCACTCCATTTCACACCACTCTATTCTACGCTTGGCTAGAAGGCTGGGTAGGTGACAGCAGAGGGGATGAAAACAGAGCCAATCTCCTTTGTAGCTGCCAAAACAGCTCCACCGGGCATCGGCTATGCTAGCTCGTGCTCCGCGGTCAGTACAACATTCGTGGTTCCCGCCCAGGGGGCATTATCACAGTTCCATTGGCTGCACCAGTCCTGGTGTTACTAGGAAGCGCCGCTGCCTCAACCACCAGCTCAACCCCAGGAAGGCTAAGTTATGTCTGTCAGGGTCGGCATCAAGGAACACAGACCAAAGAATGCGGCGGGCCACACTGATCAGCAGCAGACACCGGCGGGTGTCAAGGAGGGCCCACCACGTGCCAGTATAACCTCCAAGCCCGAGGTGTTATGTGGGAATCTAGGACCCTAGTGTAACTTTTCCTGATTCATGCCCATATATAGGTATAAACCATCCAGTCCTTATATAGGCATAAAGAATCATTGCCTTATTTAGTTATAGCCGGCGCAGCCCTAATACGGCATGGTTACTCCCACTAAACTCCGAGAATCAACATTGATTTCGTGGTAAAACCAGCCCTCAGCAGTCAGGAACCTCCCCCTGCTTGAATACTGATTTATCCAAGAAATCCGGGAGTTTTCAAGGAACTAAGGCACTAGTGACGATATTATGTCCAATCTTACGTCAGACTCTGCACCTTCAGGGATATAAATATGCCTACATTTGCCCAGTAAAACACACGGTGGTTCCGGAGCAGATCGACTAAATACTTGCCCGACGCCCTGCTGATGCAAGTGCTGAAGGAAGCCGACCCTCCAACTGAGGCACTGAAAAGACGCTGTCTTTTCTCCTGCCAAGGAAATCCAGCTCAAATGTTTCCAGGCTACCCTTGCGGGTTGCTGGGAGATCAAGTCCCGAGAAAGAGGTACAAGACCTCTATCATTCTAAAACCAAGGTATGGAGCTAATTAGATCCCTTGAGAATTCTTGAACAGATTCTTGGCAGAGAAATACTAAAACTTAAACTACTCCTCACTTACTCCTCCCTTGTACTAGGCTAAGGTTAGGTACACTGGGGTAGGCGTACGTTAGAAGCACCAGCTGAGTACTTTTAGCCATCATTTTATCACTGTATGTATTTTATGCATTTTATGTATTCTATGTTTATGGCTTAGAAACCATATCATGCTTTCACAGTACTATTTTATAATACTATTCGTATTATATGCCTCGTACTTCTTAACTAGCATTTCAATTGTAGCAGTGTATTTCTTATGCTTAAGAAATAAGACTGTTCAATAAATACTTTTAATCAAAATGCCCATCTCTCTATTTCTAAAGCAATTCTGGTGAAACTAAGCATGCACGATTGACTGAGTGAAATAGCCGTCTATTGTTTCTGCGACTCTAGAGATACATTTTATTCTGGGGAAACAAAGTTGTCATGTTATATGGTTGTCAGAGACTAATCCCTTCTTGTTTATTTGAGAATGTTTCTAGTGACCTCTGAGCTAGCTGGCACTCACAATTAAGTCTAATATATTCGGCAGAGACCTAGTCGACCTCAGTCCTACGTCTGAACTACAGTATATATTATTCCAATGCGCAGAGCCTATTGGGAATATAGGAACTACACTACAGAGTCCCGCAACCCAGCCAGACTTTCAGACTCTACTCTATGGCACTTCACTCTGCCCCACTCCACTCTACTCCATGCCAATCCACTGTATTGTATGCCACTTCACTCTAAGCACCCCTATGCCACTCCAAGTCACTCTATGACACTTCATTTAAGACCCATCTACGCCGCTCTCCTCTACGCCGCTCTCCTCTATACCACTCTACTCTAGACCACACCGCTAACTTTTTGCCATTCTGAACAGCAGCTACACTGCTGCACACATGGCTAAAAGGCATTGCCAAAGCCAATAGCTCTCACATAGGTGCAACCTATTTGCTATGCCAATGCTTGTTACAAATTTATAACACAAAGTATGAATATATAAATATATGCATAATTTACCAGACTATTTAAAAATAATTCTTGCATGGTTACCTCTGACAACTGTACACTATTCCGGGATGAGTTCCTTTCACCATTTGAAGTGTGAAAGTACTATTCTGGGTGTCAAAATGCCAAGATCTAGGGCCAGATGTAGGTAAAATAGATTTACCGATTTTTAATTACCGAATTTTATCGATTCGGTAATTAAAAATCGGTAAATCTAAGAGGTGGATATGTCGGTATTTCCAGATGTGGAAATACCGAATCTGTAACATTCGGTATTTACCGATTCTGTAATTACAGAATCGGTATTTCCCATTGATTCCTATGGGCTTTGAAGCCCATAGGAATCAATGGGAAATACCGATTCTGTATTTACAGAATCGGTAAATACTGAATTTTGCAAGGGTGCAGGGGGTGTCACTTTGACACCCTCTGGCACCCCATAAATAGGCATGTGCGCCATGTGGCACACAGACATGCCCTAAGGGCATGTCTGTCTGTCACATGGCTAGGTGTGCATGCACACATGTGCATGCACACCTGAATTCGGTATTTTACCACACAATAGGATTGTGTGGTAAACTACCGATTTTGTAGGGCCTTTGGGACTCAGAAGAGTCCCACCTACATCTGAGATTTACAGAATCGGTAAAAATACCGATTCGGTATTTTACAGAATCGGTAAATTTACCGATTTGGTAAATTTACTGATTCTGTAAAATTGTGCCCCTACATGCCAATTCTTGAATACCGGTCGGTAACGGCCGAAAATACCGATTTTCGGCCGTTACCGACCGACCTACATCTGGCCCTTAGAGTCCAGAATGTTCGTTGAACTGAAAATGAAGCTGTCTCAAACCATTGGATATCAATACATAATTTCATGGCTGGAACAGTTCTACTCATTTCTCTCTACAAAATGGTGCTCCTTCCGGGATCCCATCTCCTGTCCAGCTGCTGGCCAACAAATAAAAATCAGAACCAGATTAATGGGGTGTGCCAAAGTTCCACAACTTTGCAGCAATTCACTGAAATGTGAGAAACTCACGCCGCCTGCATGCAGTTGCCTTGGAAACAATCAGAAGGAAGTGGAACACAAAACAGAAAATAATCGCATTTTCCCTGAGCAAAAAAAGCTGTTCCTTTTGCCACCATCTCCTGTCCTTTCTCTTTCTGTGCAGAGAAAGTGGCACTGGAGCTAGTCAGGCAGGAGGAGCGGCAGAACCCGAGATAACCTTGGAGAAGTTCTCTTTGAACATTAATAACAAAGAGACCCTTGCATGTTTGTCTTGCAAAATGTAATGCTCTAATTTAAGGACAGTCTGTTAACCAGGAAACAGCTTCATCTGACTAGAACTTAACAATGATATTAATATAGTATTTACTTTTCATTCCTCAGACTCAAGAGAGATGGTGATTTTATAACTTGACACTAGTGACACTTTTGCTGAGGTATATTATAGTGCAACAAAAAGATGGCTTCAGCATGTCAATGTTTTACAACACACATGTATATAAAAACTTCTGCTTGGTTTACAAACTGACATTTTCAAGTACTTTCAAAAATTATCAGCAAGGCTAGCGGCCGAACATGGCGGCAGCATAGAGGACTAGCTCCGGCAGGGAAGCGGCCTCTCAGACTATCCGTACTATAATCCGTGGCTGAATCAGACCTCAGACGGAGGCACCGAACACCCGGGACCGGGCGGGACTGGCGGCGAGCACCCGGACGAAAATCGGAGGCCGGACGGCAGAGTTACCGTCGAGTGTCGGTGTGATCGAAACACAGGCCTGAATCCGGGGAAACCAGTGGCGAGTGAAGACAAGCGGAAGTGCGACCTGCCCGGCAACAAAGGACCGGAAGTGGCCGGGACTGGGGAAGAACCCCGCGAAACGACCAACAGGCAGGGTCTTTGTCCTGGGAAACGATGTGCGCCAGAACAGGAGGCTGTACACTGTCGGAGGGGCGGAGGCACTATCCGGTGGCTGCTTTCGCAGCAGTAACCCTGAGATACCGAGACGATAGTGTACGGCCGGAAAGAGTGGAACGTCCGGTACGGCAAGAATACTGTGATCGGACTACAGGCCGCATCATATTGGTGGCCGCTCCCTTTCCTCCTGATCCATTCGGTCCGAAGGCCTGAGCTACAACTAAGAGGACATTATGGCGGGAAAGGGCTCTAAAGGCGGCACGACCCAAACACGTATCGAACGGTACACTAATGATAAAACCGCGTCCCCTCCGGCGGATGGACGACACACCTCCGCGAAAACGGCGGACAACATGGGAACGAAAAAGGCGACCCTGGATGATGTCATGAGAGTGCTCACGCAGGTCCAGACGACGGTGGGCTCCATCTCGACCGAAATAACGCTCATTCGGGCAGATCTCCACAAAATGGCCGAGAAAGTGGGGTCGCTTGAGCTGGTCACGAAATCGCTGGTGGAGGATGTGTCAGAACTCCAGACGGCTATGGAGGCGGTCGTCGCAGAGAACAAACTCCTAAAAGACAAGCTGGACGACCAGGAAGGGCGCTCCAGAAGAAATAATATACGAATTCTCGGAGTTCCGGAATCGGAAGGTACAAGAGCAACGGATCTCTACGTGGAGGACCTCATCAAATCGCACCTTCAACCCAAAGGACTATCAGCCTTCTTCTCAGTCGAACGGGCACACAGAGTCCCGGGCGGCCAGCCTAAACCAGGGGCATCACCCAGACCGATCCTGGCGAGACTGTTTAATTTTCGTGATCGGGATGCCATCCTCCAAGCAGCGCGGGTTTCCCCACCTGTGAAGATTCAGAACTCCGCATTGGCATTTTTCCCGGACTACACGGCGGAGGTGGCCAGGCGGCGGAAAACGTTTCTGGACGTGAAGAAGGAACTCAGGAAACGAGAGATTCAATACTCCATGATCTTTCCGGCCAAACTGCGGGTGGTGGCGGAAAACAGGACATGGTTTTTTGATAACCCAGAAACTGCCCGAGACTGGCTGGACGGCTGGCGTCCCGCCTCTCAATCTCGCCGCCCGGGACGAACTAAAAATGGCCAACAATCGAAGGATCGCGACGACGTCCGGGAGGAAGACTTAGACAACGACAGAAGCTCGCTGATGAGAGACAATGTTGATGCAGACCAGGAGGTGGATATATGACAACCCGGCAAGTATGGGACATTCTTGATATGGGACTACCGCCGGGACTGCCATGGACACTGGGCCGAGGGCCTCTGCAGAGGGTATGAGGGGTCGCTGTTTCCGGAGTATTCCTCACCCCCAACGAGCAAGTAACCGTGTGTTTTTATCTGGGTGGGTTTAAGCACTCTGCTAAATTGGGGTGGCGGGCAGTTTTGAGTCCGTGTGGCAGGGAAGCAGGGCGGGTGGGAGTTCGGGATGTCGGGGGGTTTCTAAGGTTTGTTAGTTTGTATTATTGGGCTCTATTGTTTACAATGACAATCATTATAGTCACATTATGCCGAATTTCACACACCGGGCGTACCGGTACTGATCTGACGACACTGAACACGTTCCAGCATGTGGCTGGAGGCACATGGGGGGATGGAATTCCATCGAACACACTACTGCCTCGCCCTATGGGTTTTTGTTTGTATTCACGATCTCGCGATGGCAGGACCACCACAGCCCAGTACCGTTACGGACGGTCCCGAGGTGGGGCCTGTGCCACCGCTGCAGATAATGTCGTGGAATGTCAGGGGTTTGGGGGACAAGGTGAAGAGAGGGTTGGTTCTCCAGAGTATCAGAAGGTTAAATTGCGACCTGGTCCTTCTCCAAGAGACGCATTTAGTGGGTGCAGCTAGCAGGGCCTTAGATAGGCGAGGATACCGCATGGTCACACATTCAGACTTCACTTCGGGGTCCCGAGGGACAGGCATCTTAGTGAAGAAGGCATCACGATTCATACAACAGGCTACTAAGACAGATGGCCATGGCCGCTTTGCTGCGGTTTGTGGGCAGTGGGAAGGCGTCTCCGTTAATGTGGTGTCTGTGTATATCCCGCCAGCACTGCATGCATCGGCACTTCCGGACCTGGGTAAGTTCCTTCTAGAACTCCCGGACGGAGACCTAGTGGTGGGAGGAGACTTTAATGCATTGGCTCATGTCACACAGGATAGGTTCCCGGATCGAACGAACTCCACAGGCCCAACCAGATTCAGTGAATTCATGGAGGCACAGGGATTAGTCGACATATGGCGGCACCTACACCCCGAGGATCGGCAGTACTCTTACTATTCCGCCACACACGATTGCCGGTCCCGTATTGATTATTTTCTTACACTGGGGGGTGGCCGACTCACAATCAATGATGTACAGATAAAACCACGGGGTATATCGGATCATTCCCCCTTGACCATAACCATGTCCTGCACAGCGACAGTGCGTAAGAGAATTTATCCAATCTACCCTGGCTATCTCAAAATTCCTCCTGTCCGCAAAGCCTTAAAGAAAGCAACTAAACACTACTTTACTGAGAATGCCGGCTCAGTGTCCTCCCCAACGACCCTATGGGAAGCCTACAAAACTGTGTTGAGAGGGCAGGCGATTGCGACGATCACGAACCATAAACGCACACAGAAACAGGACCTACTAGCACTAGAATTGAAACTAGAACAGGCTAATGCGGCCCATATGGCACTTCCATCGGAGGACACACGCCACTCACTCCACCTCTGCCAACAGAGGAGGAGCTTCGAATGGCAATTGGTGCGCTACACACGGGTAGGGCACTGGGCCCTAACGGGATACCGATTGAGTGGTTCCAAGCAATGTCAGACACCCTAAGCTCGCCGCTACTGGCCATGTTCGTAGAATGTCGAGAAAGAGGGGTTCTGCCCTTGGATCAACGACTGGCGACCATAGTAACCATCCCGAAGCCGGGCAAACCGCCCACAGACTGTGCATCATATCGCCCAATCTCGCTTTTCAACGCAGAAGCAAAAATTCTGGTGAAACTGATTGCGAATAGGCTGACCCCGCACTTAAAACACCTGATCCACCCGGATCAGTCAGGCTTCATGCCACATAGAAGCACGGCGTTAAACCTCCGGCGTGTGCATGGAGCTTTGGCGCGCGCCCATTTGCTAAAGGAGCCGGCGGCCATTCTGTCACTAGATGCCAGAATGGCTTTTGATATGGTGGAGTGGCAATATTTATTCGCAGTCCTGGCCCGGATGGGTTTTGGCCCTAAATTTCTCTCCTGGATTAAGCTCCTGTACACGGACCCGGTTGCTCATGTAGCAGCCAATGGCCACATCTCCCGAGCGATCCCTCTGGCAAGAGGGACACGTCAAGTTTGTCCGTTATCCCCTCTACTATTTGCACTGGTGCTAGAACCGCTCGCTACTGTAATTAGGACCACGCCACTGCTGAAAGGAATAACGTGGGGTGACGCCTGGGAGGATAGAGTATCCTTATATGCTGACGACATGCTGGTTTATCTATCTAACCCAGAGGCGAGTGTCCCAATACTGTTGGCACTTTGTGATAAGCATGGTTTGACCTCCGGATTACGATCAATTGGACAAAGTCAGTCCTTTACGTACTGAAAGGTCCTGCGCCGCTCCTCCCCGAACACTGCCCGTTGGTAGTGGCCGATACTTCCTTTAAATATCTGGGCATACACGTAATCGGCGAAGCGGGTGTATTTTACGAACAGAACCTGGTACCCCCGCTCACTCGCCTGAAGGCAGATGTCCGTCACTGGAAAGCCTTGCCTCTCACGCTGCTGGGGCGCGCAGCATTATTTAAGATGATGGCACTCCCGCGCCTCTTATATGTACTGGAGAACACCCCAGATATGATCTCGCCTTCATACTTCCGAAAAGTGACAGCAGTAGTGACCGACCTGTTGTGGGGAGAACGTCCGCCCAGGATAGCACATGTTAAGCTCAATCGTGGGTGGTATGACGGAGGGATAGCCTTGCCAAACATACAACTTTATTATTGCGCGTCACAGCTCAAAGTAATTAATCAATGGATCCACGCCCCGCATGACGACCCGGCATATCTGGCAGATAGGGCGCAATTAGGAACACATAGTTTACTGGCCCCACTGTACAATCCAAGCCTCCTAAAGCGATTGCTCGGTCCAACCAAACACACAGTAACAATATGGTATAGGGCGCTCACACGGCTCAAATGGAAGGGAGTCATTACCAAGCTTACTTCACTATGGGACACCAAACAATTAGGCTGCCTTAGGACCAGTAGAGGTTTTACCAAATGGGATAATATTGGAATCTCGACGGTGGGGGACCTATGGACCACTGCTGGGGTGATCCCTTTCCCGCAACTGCAGCAACAATATGCACTAGGCCCCACTGAAACCTACAGATACATACAAATAAGACACGCAATAATGGCAGTACTTGAGCCAGGGTCACCTGTCCCAGAGTCCTCACCCTTGGAAGACCGACTTCTCACAGACTTCATGCAAACACGCGCTACTAAACTACCTCCCAGACCCCTTACAACGATTGAAAGAGAAATGGGAGACTGAATTGGGTGCCCTGGGTGAGACGGATTGGAATGCCGCACTAGCGTCACCAAGGGAGGCAGGGGTTTCGGCCCGGTTTAGGCTCATACAGCTAAAAATACTGCATAGAGTGTACTACACCAGGACCTCTCTTCATAGAATGCACAGGGCGGAAACCCCATATTGTCTTAGGGAGTGTGGGGAAGAGGGAACACTACTGCATACACTGTGGGAATGCCCGGCCATATCGAGTTACTGGCAGCAAGTCATGTGAACCATTTCCCAGACCCTTGATACTTCGTTAACACCGGAACCACGAATGTGCTTGCTGAATATTTGGGAAGGGACTGATTTGACACTCCGGCAACAACAGTGGGTCACTATTGGGACTATGGTGGCCAAGCGTGACACTGCGCAGAGGTGGGGGGTGGCAGAAACACCTACTCTAGCACTGTGGTGCAGGACAATGGATAAACTGATGTTGACCGAACGCACAGTGTATAAACTGAGAGCTAACCCCAATAAGTGGAACAAGGTATGGGAAGCATGGAACCGATTTAGGGGGGATTTATGTGAGCCACTGCCGGAAGACGAGGGCGGCAGCTCAGAAGATGAAGAGGAGTTGGATGAATGAGATAGAGGGAACTGTATAGAGGTGGGTGGAGGGATAGGATCTGTCTGATGGGGACGTTATTTCGTTTGGTGCTCGGAGAGGGAAGGGTACCAGCCTGGGAACCTGGAATCGGCAACTGACATTGAACTTGAATGTGATGTTTCACTGTGACTATACAATAAGAAAGAGTCTATTTTTTCTGTTCTTGTTAATTTATAGCAAAAAAGAATATAAAAGTAAGATTTCACGTATTCAGTCATTGTATCCTCATTGCACTTTGCATCATGCCACACATTTGCTGCCGGACCGGAAGGTTGTCGGCTAAATAGCTGTGTAACAGTACGAAACAGTGATTGACTGCGTAACATTTTCCTGAGACATGATGTACTGATGTTGTATTGATGGCAAATTTCAATAAAAATCTTACACCAAAAAAAAAAAATATTATCAGCAACATTGAAACATTGTAATACTGAACCCAACATGCAGTTGTGTTGTGGTATTTCCAGGGTTGGCACTACCTACTTATTCTAAGTTCTACACCTTAAAAAGAGGAATAATTTGGTAATAACAGGTTTTGCGTTTTTCTGAGCTGCAAAACACAGAATATTAATATTTCCTGAAACAACTTCTGCCATCTATTACCTGACATTGTGTGGTGGGAAAAAGTGTGGTATTTTGCACAAGTTGGAATCATTATCTAAGCATAAATGTCAATATCCTACACTCCACAATTCAGTCATGTATTTGTAAACCTGCTGCAAAATACAAAACTCCCCCAAACACCATGCACTAAGCAGGAATCCCTCATTAAGAATGCTTGCTTTTTAATTGGCATTTTGATTTTTCACAATCTTATGGGGCCTACTCGTAAAGGTAAATTGACATGTGCAAGTTTACTCATCTGTAAATCTACCACTGCACTTAGTAGAAACTTTACACTTTTCTGCTACTCACCATTTCGGAGTATAAAGTTACTCTTAGGTGTAGACTTACAGGTCTCCATCTCATGGTAGAGCCTCTTAAACTTGGATTTATGAGCGTAAGGTACTACTAGCAACTTTTCACACATAGGTGGAGACCTCGCCAATGTGGCAGAGCTCTCCCTATGGTGAAAAAGTGGGAAATGTATTCAAGTTTATTAAACCTGAGAAACAATATTTAAAAATATTTAAAATAATATTAATGTAAAATAATTTTGATCATTATTTTTAACTTAGAATGTATAAAATAAAATATTATATCATGATAAAATAAACATTTCATAAACAATGAAATAATTAATAAAATGTATTTAATTTTTTACTATTTCCTAAAGAATCATTTTAAAACATCCCACCTAAAGTAAAAATTTTAGTTAACACACGCATATGTATATGATTGTATTTAGTCTACATTAGTTGCTATTTGGATATTATTTTAACTCCCTAGCTCCTATTGTTTTCTATGAGAGAGTGCTGCAGTAGCAACAAGTGGTCATGTGTGATGCTGAATTTACTCCAAGACTGGGCTGGAGTACATTTACTACGGGTTTAGGACATTTGAGGCAGTAATGAGTTTAGGAGTGTAATTTGTAAATAACAATAAACTTACTCTTTTGAGTGGGTGCTTCTATTTGAATGTCCCCCCTTAAACCCCTCTTTAGCGCTCTCTAAATTCCTCCCATTTAGGTGTAAGTACTCCCTATTTCTGGCCACATTGACTACTTAAATGTAGCATAGTGGAAATTATTGCACACATGATGGAGACTTCAGCACAGAAAAAGCAGGAGTGGCAGAGGGAGAGGTCCCTACTCGTAAGTTAATGAATAGCATGTTGTAGTACTTAAATAGAACTACACTAATATTAATACATGTACTATAAAATTCAGTTTGTGAATAGGCCCCTCTCTTTAATGGATTGGGGTGCTTGGCTAGCACCCCCAGTCTTAAAACTATTCCAGAATCAATGCTAAGGGGTCCAGAAGTGCTGGGATGAAGAGCAAATGTTTCCAAAATACTTTCATCCCAGGACAGTAGACCCAATCATTGGTCTACTTCAATATATCACACATAGTCTATCTTTTTGGATTTACGTTCTTTTATAAGACGTTTATAATAAAAAGCTGGTCTAAATTATCTTTGTCTTTAACGCTCAGCAATTTGCATTGCTCTGTAAATTCTTTACAATAATATATTTGCCATTCGTGTAATATGTGCAGCAATGTGAATTATTTCCCAAATTAATTTGCTTTGTTCTCTGTGTTACCAGAAGTAATAGCAGTGAGTGCTGAACATGAGTGTGCACAGACTCCTAGCTAATAATAATGAGAATTGATGAAAATAATATCTGCACTTTGTTTTACAACACCACATAGCACTAAATGACTGCGTATGGCTTTACCTAAGCATATTTTATATATCAAAACCAGTCCAAACTTTCTATACAAAGATGGAGCTGACTTGTTGAATAATCTCAAAGTAAGATTTCTTTAATTCCAATGCAACAGCCCAGGAGCGTTTCGACGGTATTCACCGCCTTGCTCACTACATCTGTTCTCACAAAAATGTCAACTATACACTTTCAAGGTTGACTAGTTACAACTGGCTGGTTGTCATGGCAACCCAGTGACACCACTTCAAACAACATAGAAGAGTTATCATTTTTACACACAGCGTGTCGAAGTTCCTCAACCTGATGCATTGTATCCATCAAGGACAGGTAACTCCAATCACATCTATACTTAAGCATTGGTAAATGTTACTCCACATTTTACACAATATGAACCCTATTGTGATAAATATTTTACAGTGAGAAATCGTGTATAGACATTTTCCCAAAAGGTTGTGAGTGTGGTCAAAAAACAGTTAATAAGGTCACCCTGTGTGTTACTGTGTTACTGTGTTCCCCTTGTCAGCATCTACAAAATACACTCTCATTGTTCTGTTGTAACTCGTGTATGCGCTTCTGCATGTCGGCAGTTTAGAATTGGCCTCTATTGTGTATATTCTTAATTTATGTGCTACTCCCCTGGCGTTCGTGTCCCTCCATCTCACGCTAGTGCCGTACTTGTCTCTGCGGGGAATAGTGGCCAGAATATACGTCAACGTTGGTCCTTGCTGCTGAATAACAGAAAGTTTGTTGTTCCCTCACACCCAAGTGGGTGGGGGTGTAAAATCTAGTTATAGTGCTTAAGGTTTTTAAATTGTCAAGTAATCGACGCACATTTTTTAAATTTAAGTTGATGTGACAAGAGTGATTCATATATACAGTGAGTAAATAATATACTATGTGTCGTTTGAGTAAGACTTGTGTAAACTGTGTCAATCAAAATTATTAAAATCAGAGTAGGTGAGATCTAGATGTTACGGAGGGTTTAAAGCATGCAGGCCAAGCGGCTGAGGACTAGAGGTGCACATTAAGAGCCTCATCCGCATTCAACCCGTTGGGGATTTTTGAGTCTAGCATGATTATATATTTTGACTCAAGTCTTCTCAATGCCAGTTGCCGATTGCCACCCCTGATATTTTTGGGTATGCTATCAATCACAAAGAACGTCAAGTCTTGTGCTTTTCCTGCGTGATGTGAGTTGATATGTCTTGCCACAGGGTATGCCTGGTCATCATTTGCAATAGCCCTGAGGTGCTGTAGTACCCTGACATGTGCCTGGTGTATTGTGCTGCCTACGTACCTTTTACCACATGTGCATTCAAGCACGTAGACAGCAAATTCTGTCTTACATGTGTAGCTTCCTCTGATAGTGTATGGTGTGTGTCTAAATGGAACCCTGACCAAGTTGGTATTAATTCCATGTCTACATGCTTTGCACTTAAAACACCTCCGGAACCCATTTGTGCTTGAAGCCAAGTGGAACCTTTAGTATCAGTGGGGGTGTTGCACACTAGTTCATTTCTCATTGATTTTGCTTTCCTAAATGTGACTGACGGATATTTGTCACATGAAAGGCCCAAACTCGGGTAATTCCGTACCAACGGCCAGTGTCTATTAAGTATCTTGCGTAGGTTGGCGTGGTACGTATTGTATCCTGTAATTAGTCTTGGGGTGTTGTTTGAGACTTTCTTCATGGGGTGTGTGGACCTGTCCTCTGCTGGGAATAGAAGATCCCTCCTGTTTATTTTGGCACACTTCTTCTCTGCATTAGCTAGTGTGGGGTTGTTATAATCCCCTGTTTCTCAGTCTCATAAAGAGTTCCTCCTTTGACTCTTTCAAATCTCCTTCCCTACTACAATAACGGGTCATCCTTAAGCATTCTGCGTATGGTATGGATTCTTTGAGTTTGGTGGGGTGGAAACTATGTGCGTGCAATATTGCATTACCTGCTGTTGGCTTTCTGAATGTACGAGTTTGTATTTTGTTGTTTCCCACAAAGAGTTCTAGGTCTAAGAACTGGATGGATGTAGTACTTGTTTTACTGGTGAATGTGAATGTGCGTGTATATACACACACACACACACTTTTTTGGCAAGAGGAAGGATGTGCTAGCTAAGAAAGAGGCTGCCTTTAATCCCTTCTGAACATATAGAACTATAGATGGGTGACAGTGAGAAACAGGACTGTTTTTCACTGTGTAGTTCTCATAGACATCAATTCAGCAAGAAGAGCGAAGCCCGAATGGTCTATAGCATCACTCAGAACCCAAATGTGAAAAATATCCCCTTTAGTTACCCATCTACAGTGTTATGTATGCCCCTCACTTTCTCAGATGAGCAGCACAGGGGTTAAGGAGCGTTCAGGGAGGGATGCTATCACCCAACGCTACAACCCTTAACATTTGGATACCCTCTTCTTGTATAACATTAAATATCCTTGTGTAGTGTCGCCTACCCCATACACCATTGACCCTACCCACACAGTCCCAACCAAATTTAAAAAGAAAACTTTATGGCACCTGCCATTTTCCACATACACCCTGTAAAGAACCCTTCCGCAGTGCATTGCGTGTGTGGGGCCACAGGGGCTGTTGCCCTAGGCGCAATATTCTTATGGGGCAACATTTTAAAAGAAAAAAAAACATACTTCTGCTTTTTTTCGTTGAAAATTTTGCGCCAGGAAGTGGTAATGCTTCACGAGTTGGGGGTGCAATACTTGCCTTGCCCGGGTGCTGGCAACCCACGCTACGCCTCTGCCTTTACGCGTCCCAATATAAAGCATTACTATTTGGCCTCCTCCTATCCTTCCATAGCATATTCCATATATTCCCTCCCTTCTCCATTCCAACATATAATGAATCCCTGTTGCATCCTATTACGGGGCATAGCCTCCCTCTCTCAGTCCAAAGCTTTGCTCTGCGCTCGCATTGAGAGAAGTCAGGTTAGATGGAAGGCAATCCTCTACCATTCCCCCACGTGTCTGGGATCTCTGAAGATCTGAGGGATATGAGGGAACTATAGGGGAGCACGTGCTTCCCTTGGTAATGCCACAATGGAAAACAACTCCTGTTTTCACTGCTGTGACATAGGAAAAGTAAATACGAGGAAATCAAATGTGGTTATTTATACTAATACCTCTCAGTGAGAGCCAAGCATAACAAACCCTCATTCAGCATTTTGAAGCACAAATCATAGATTCTTCTAGGGTTTACTATTTGAGGCCTGTACAGAGTGCTATTTACAATCAGTTCAAGCCTACTTGACAACTTGAGAAAATCATGAATTAAATACAAGAAACTAATTGCTATACATTTTGGTGCAACCCTTATACAAATATTTCCAATGCAATAAAGGAAAGGACATGTAATCAAACAGAAACCTCTGATAGACACTAACGGACAGCTGCCAGGCGCTTCTTGAAGGAAGATTGTGAGAAGCTCTTGACACAAAAATGTTAAAAGCAATAATAAAAGAGGGACTTCACTGAACTTGCAGGTCTCGTTTCCTTGTGTCAATTGTAGAACGAGGCCACGCTTACTTTAACAACTAGGCTAAATGTGCAATGTGCAACATGGGATAACAAGATGGCAGTGGATTTAAAATACATGTAAATTTGCAATAATGCTAAGGCTCTAGCAGTGCTTTAAGCAGGTATAAAAGCATTATACCAAATGATATAACAAACAGCTGGTTCTACATAAAATTGGTATTCTCACAAAGTACCAGCAATCATTATGGTGGCTGCTAAACATGATGCTTCCCCAAAAGGCCATCACCCGGCATTGCTCGTTCTCAGCCTATGACCCGTCTTTCCTTTCGAATACCTCAAGGATTTACTTTCAAATTATGAAATTCGAACGATTATAGTGGTGTTGCAAAGAGTAAAACTCCTACATTATTTCTATAATTCTATTCCTGATTTGTTCCCCTCCAGTATTGAGCTACAGTCACTCCTTGTCGGAGAGGGTATCAGGCACCTATGTTAAAATAAGCAACACTCCCCACTTCCCTGGAAAGGCTGCCCCCAAAAACAATAAACCAAGTTATCACACATCTGCATGTCTTCCAATGGTGAGCATGATCTTAGGAAAGGTGGCCACCCATTATCAACTACAGGAACATTTAGGTGGCATAACAGTTTGCAGTCCTCCCAATCCAGGGTTTGGCCCCTTTTTTGGTTCTGATTCAACTTTATTAGATATAGTGAACTCCATCCTGCTTATCACCAACCAGGGGCATATAACCATTTCAGTTATTTCAAGCTTTCGTCAGCATTTGATATAATAACCCCCAAATTATTTCTAATATACTTCATAACAGGTGGACATTGGTAATGTTCTTCCTTTTTCTCACCAAAGACTACAGACTTGTTTAGGTCTTTTAAGAATCAGTATTCAATGTCTATTGATACTTACTCTGGTGTCCTACAGTGTTCTCAAGTATTACCCTGCCTTTTTTATATTTATAATGATCATTCAATTGAATCTGAAATTTCAATTATATGCAGCTGACACCTAAATCATTTTAAAAGCCGACAGAGACAACACCCAAAATGACAATCAATGAGCATGCATTAAAAGAATGAGTTCTTAAATTAACTTAAAGAAGCTGAATGGTACAAAAACTGAGTTTATGATGTGTGGTTATTAAAATCAAAATGATTCAGCCACATATTTTTGGATCTTTTCTTAAATCCTTTGGTTGAACTACACAGTCATCAATTTAATTAACAACACTGAAGATTCTTTTTGCTAAGGAACTCTAGATCAACTGTTAAATAACTTTGGTCACAAAAGGCATCTTTTATCATATTTTGCTGAGGAATGTGATATATTGTATGCCACCATTTTGCCCATATCATGACAGGCAAGCTTCAATGTATGATTCAAACAGGGTGTGCTAAATTATCCATCCCAACTCTGGCTCAAAAGGCAATTGTAGAAATGAAAAACCCTAATATTTTTTACTTCTAATGAGCAAGTATTCAATGGATCAACCAAAGTGTCTGTTGTCAAACAGTGATTTCATTGAATTTGAATGTATTAAAAATACTTTAATCAGTATTGTTAAATAAATGCGGAAAGAAAAACTAAAATTCATCATGGTGATATGTTAAAATTGTGTATTCATTTCATTGTACGGCTCATGTTTATATCCGTCAATAATGTTAATATTGCATTTCAATGCAGTTCTCCATTGCTCGTGGAACGCAGTGTACAATTTTGTAAATCAAGCTCATATGGATTTATACAAACAAGCAAACATAGCTAGATGATAATTTCCTATATTTATGTATATGTGGATATAATTGCCATTTTGTTTATTTAGAAACCTTTTTCTGCTCATTTGGCACTTCAACAAAGTTGACGTTATGATCCTCTTGGCTGTCAGTCCAAGGATCACCATCAAGACAGAAAATAAAATGAATGAGCTCAACTACAGAGAAGGTTGAATAATCAAACGATAGCAGATGGTTATAACCAAATGTAGAAGTATGGGGAATAAAAGGTTTCCTAGGGACTGGTTCAAATTAGAGGTACATAAATTCTTTTTGGAAGTAAGGAGACAGCCAAGTCTTATGCCAGTGCCAAGTATATCAGTGCCACATCTACATCTACATCATCAGTGCATGTGTGCTTGTCACCTACATAGGAATAATGGTAAGCAAGATGAGAAAAAGACAATAAAAGGACAAGCTGCTGCGATGGATTCCCATGGATCGATCTCCCCTCACAATAGGTAGTAAACCTTTTTAAGGAGGAGGGGGCAACTCTTGATGCACTTTAGCAGAGATGGTGAACCATTCCCTTTAGTTGAGGTAAAAAGGATATTTAATGAGAGTTGTCTATGAATGTAGATTCTCCAAGTTTGTGTAGAGAGAATCTTGATTTCATTAAAGACACGGAGGTTTGCATTATGTATAACACTTTTGTTGCCAGCTCCCTGCAGCACTTCAAAGTATTACATCACCAACACAAAAATTCCAGATCTTAGAATGTCCCATTAACAAATATAAACTCTGTCACAGCAGCCATCTTCTTCTTTTAAGCTGCTTCAGTCCCATAACTTGCAACCTTTAACTTATTCAAATGATGAACATAATCCTCTTCTTTATTGGCTATCTGAATCAAACAATAATCCATAATGTAACTGTTCCTCAATGAGTTTTCGCATATATACAAGACATACCTTGATAACTCAACTCCCCCCTCCAAACTCTTACCTGGGAGGGTGAGAGGGATAATGCTAGCCTCCGTGTCTTTACTGAAATCCAGATTCTCTCTACACAAACCTGGAGAATCTACATTTCATGACAAGACTGGAGGCTAGTATTAACCATGTTCAAAGTTTTGATAAAACCACAGTCGACACATGTCCCATTGGTTTCAAATAATATTTTGTAAACACATCAGCATTTGACCAATCAGCCGCATGCAAAATCTCCTCCAAACGCCCACCTGACATGAAAACCTTACTTGCAATTGCTCCTCTCACTGAATGAACACCATACTCCGGCAAAAATACACCTGCCTCAAGCATACAACACCTCACCCATCTAGCAATTGTGACTGAAGTTACCGCCCTAAAAGGCTTCACATACAAAATTAACAACTGACTATCACAAGCCTTCTGAACTCACTACATCTATTTTAATACTCTCTCTAACATCTTAACACACACATCTTTGTATGCTCCTCAAATTTTGGATGAAAAAATCGAGGAAGACATGCACTTCGTTCTCTTACTAATTCCAAAAATTAGCCAATCTGGATTATAACACCTGTTACTAACATCTAACAGTTTAACGTCAGGTACTCTCCTGAACAAAATCAGACACAATAAAGTTGCCATCTTACCTGACAGTTGCTTCAGACTCAAAAACCTATTCAGAGGCCACCCCTCAATCAAATGAAAAATCCTATTGACATACCACAAGCAATTGTATCTTGGCCTTGGCGGTCTCCACAACTTAACTCCTTTCATACCCCTACAAATTAGTGGTTGTCTACCTAAAAAACAATCTCCTACCAAACCATGGACTGCAGCAATTACAGACCCATAACTATTAATAGTTCTGTAACTCAAGCCTTTCTGAAACAATTAAGATAAAAAAATTGACAATGCTATGGCAGATGCCCTCACGGGGTCCAAACACCTTTCCATGCACCAAAAAACCATTTCTTCCACGCTCCAACATACCTCTTCCTAGTTCCTGGTGCCTAAGACTCCCTAGCCAACTCCTGAGCCTGCTCCGAAAGTCCTCTGAACTGCACTCCTCTCCTGAAATCTTCCAAATAAGAAGACTCAATGCTCCTTCCAAAACCAAAGGATGAAAAACTCCTTCTGCCCCTAGGAGCATGGGGCATATTATCAAGGGGGTTTATCTCCGCTTTTTTGGCTTTAAAAGCCAAGAAAGCGGAGATAATTTTATCTCCCTATTACCTAGCTGTCACTAACACCAGTTAGCAACAGCTAGTAGGAGATAGCGACCATCTTGGGCCCCGCTTTGCATGTCAGTGATATTTATCACTAATGACATGCAAAGCGGGCGTGCCAAGATGTTAGCGCCTGGAAACAGTTGCTAACATCGCTATCTCCTATTTCCAACTTTTGGAGATATTCGCGCTTAGCGCGAATATCTCCAAAAGCTAACACCTGCCCCTGAGCAGTTCTTATCCATGTTATCCAATGGTAGGTGGATAACATGGCTAAGAGCATTAGCTCGGTAATGCATGAATATCGCTGACTTTTCAGCGATATTCATGCATTTTGGACTTATCGCTTAGGAGATAAACCTTGATAATAGCAAGGTTCCTAAGCGATGAAAATCGCCGCAGCTCGGCGATAAAAATATCGCCGCTAAACCAACATAGCGATAATTATCGCTAGTTGTTGGTAATATGCCCCCATGTTCTCTGCTCCAGGTACCAAGAATGGCTCCTCTATCGCCATCTCCAACAGCCCTGGAAACCATGCCTGTCCTGTCCAAAAAGGCATCACAACAACCAGCTGACATCTCTGGCTCCTCACCATCAACAACACCCTCTGTATCTTCGCAAATAGGAAATGCATACCCCCGAATCTTCCTCCAATCCTGCTGAAACGTGTCCACCTCCTCTGCTAACGGATCTTGTCTCAAACTGTAATAACGCTCCAAATGGAAAGTGAGCCTTGGCGCAAACAAATCCACCTCCAGTGGACCCGAAACTTGAAATATACTCTGAAAGTAATGTTTCAGCTTCTAATCGCTGAAATCCCTGAGATACCTCGAATTCCAGTCCACCACAACTTTTACCTGACCTGGAAAATATTCCGCTTGAAACCCTATCTTCTGCTCCTGACAAAAACTCCAAAGCCTTTTAGCTAACTGAGTCAGATTCCTCGAGCAGTATATGTAACGAACCTCCAAAACATTGTCTATGTTCAATAAAACATTGAAAATCCTTAACTTCTTTCTAAAACTCCGTAAAGCATAAAGGCCTGCTCTCATCTCCAACACATTTATGTGTTCCGACTTCTCTTCCAAGGACCATTTTCCACCTGTGTCCTGATCCTCCAAACATGCCCCCCATCCAAAGAGACTTGCGTCAGTCTCTAATGCAAAATCTGGACATATTCTAATTATTGCCCAGCCATTCCAGGCCTCCAGGTTCTCCAACCACCAAATCAGCTCCTCCGAGCTTCTGCTGAAAGTAATGCATGATCTCCATACATGAAACCTTTCCTAATGCCTCTGCTTTCAATCTTTGCACAGCCCTGTAATGAAGCAGCCCATGAAAAACTGCCTGAATAGAAGAAGAAAACAAGCCAATCACCCTTGCAAAACGCCTCAGAGTGACTCTAAACATTGACTGGGCTTCAAAACCGACTTTTCCCTGTTAATTAACACCTTGGCTGCTAGAGCAATTCCCGCTGGGTGCTGAAATATTCAGATCCCCATACTACATGACGAACTCAGCTCGTCATAAGCACACGACCAGTGTATTGCATGACGAGCTGAGCTCGTCATGAGCATCGAAGGGGTTAAGAAACCCAAACCTTTCAAAAGATCGATAGTCAAAAGCAGCTGCTTGTCCAACTCCTCTTAACTCTGAGACATTATCAAATAATCATCTAAGTACATTATCACACATATTCCTCTCTCCCTGAGAAACTTGGCTACTGGTCTCAAAACCTTTGTAAAGCACCAAGGTGCCAACACCAGTCCGAATGGGAGGCATGAAAACTGATACAGCTCCCCCAATCACCTGAACTGAAGAAATGTGTGACTCTCTACCACTGGATCACTGACATAATATCGAGGGACATAATATCGAGTACCAAAAATATCGGCGACAAAATATCGACAGACAGAATATCGACTTTATATCTACAAACGGTAAGTACAAAAATATTGAGTAAAAAATATCGTTTACAAAAATATAGTTTGTTAAAATATCGATTTTATTAAAAACAATGTTAAATTAAATTATTATTACAAATTATTTAATAAAATATACTTAAAATACTTAAATTACCTTATAATAATTAAATAATTATTTAAAGTTATAAAAAACTTTTTTTACAATCATATTTGTTAAAACATATATATATATAGTAACATCATATAATTAAAATATATCCAATATTATTACCGTAGAATAGCGGAAGTATAAAATTACTATTCCCACTCCAGAGAGTGCAACAGTAGATAAGGCGTTGGATAGCGTAGAGGTGAAAATTACTATTCCCACTCCAGAGAGTGCAACAGTAGGGAAAGCGTTGGATAGTGTAGGGGTAAAAATTACTATTCCCACTCCAGAGAGTGCAACAGTAGGGAAAGCGTTGGATAGCGTAGGGGTAAAAATTACTATTCCCACTCCAGAGAGTGCGACAGTAGGGAAAGCGTTGGATAGCGTAGGGGTAAAAATTACTATTCCCACTCCAGAAAGTGCAACAGTAGGGATAGCGTTGGATAGCGTAGGGGTAAAAATTACTATTCCCACTCCAGAGAGTGAAACAGTAGGGAAAGCGTTGGATAGCGTAGGGGTAAAACTTACTATTCCCACTCCAGAGAGTGCAACAGTAGGGAAAGGGTTGGATAGCGTAGGGGTAAAAATTACCATTCCCACTCCAGAGACGGTAACAGTAGGGAAATTGTTGGATAGCGCAGGGGTAAAAATTACTATTCCCACTCCAGAGAGTGCAACAGTAAGGAAAGCGTTGGGTAGCGTAGGGGTAAAACTTACTATTCCCACTCCAGAGAGTGCAACAGTAGGGAAAACGTTGGATAGCGTAGTGGTACAAATTACTATTCCCACTCCAAAGAGTGCAACAGTAGGGAAAGGGTTGGATAGCGTAGGGGTAAAAATTACTATTCCCACTCCAGTGAGTGCAACAGTAGAGAAAGTAGATACTTCATATATTATTTAAAAAGAAATATATATATATCAATATCTATAAAAAATTCAATTAAAAGTAATTACCACTTTAATATAATATAATAATTAATAATTTACAAATACTAATTTAATTTAATCATTACAATTAATTATCTATTAACACTACTTAATTACAAATTAACAATTAATTAATTAGTAATTAAACAGTTACTTAACAAATAAAATCTAATAAATACACAAACAAATTAACATATGTAATTCCCACCCTATTCCCCTATAAACCCACAACACGCTACAGAAATTAAATTACTTAAATGAACATAATTATCAATTAATCAATTAAATAAAATTATTTGGCAGTTAAAATTTTATTATTTACCAAAAAAATATAATTTAACAATTAATTATAAAAAAATACCAATAAATAAATTAACACATTTAATTAACTATAATTAAATTACACCACATAAATTAACATATTTAATTAATTATAATTAAATTACTTCCCACCCTACTCCCCTATAAACCCACATCCCGCAACAGAAATTAAATTAGTTAAAATGACATTATTATCAATTAATCAATTAAATAAAATTAATTGGCAACTAAAATGTAATCAATTACTAAATAAAAATTAATTAGCAATTATTTATAAGCAAATACCAATAATTACATTTACATATTTAATTAATTATAATTAAATTACACTACATAAATTAACATATTTAATTAATTATAATTAAATTACTTCCCACCCTACTCCCCTATAAACCCACAACCCGCTACTGAAATTAAATTAGATAAATTAACATAATTATCAATTAATCAATTAAATAAAATTAATTGGCAATTAAAATGTAATTAATTACTAAATAAAAATGAATTACCAGTTAATTATAAACAAATACAAATAAATAAATTTACATATTTAATTAATTATAATTACATTACTTCCCACCCTATTTCCCTATAAACCCACAACCCGCTACAGAATTAAATTATGCAAAATGTAAATAACATTAAATTCATTAATGAAATTACATTATAACATAAAAAAACACTTTTAACACATAAAATACACTATAAAAAATTCAATATTATTAAAAGTTCGATATTTTTCTTAACCTATATTATGTACTTCGATACTTTGACTATCTATATTTTAAAAATCGATATTACATTACTTACCTTCAAAACGATATTTTTGATGTCTATATTCTGTCCATTCGATATTCTGTCCAGCCTATATTTTGTACTCGATATATGTGCATTCGATATTTTGTAGTCGATATTTTGTCTGTTTACCTCTACCACTATATGAATAGCCAAATAAGCATTCTTCAGATCCAATTTCACCAACCAATCATTCTCTTGGAGAATATCCCTCAAAAGATGGATACCCTCCATCTTGAAGTGTCTGTAAACAAAATACTGATTCAACCCTCACAAATGTATCACGGGTCTCCAACCCTTGTTCTTCTTCTTCACCAAACGTATAGTATTCACAAACCCTCGATCTTTCTCCAATACTTTCTCTATTGCTCCCTTATGCAACACCTCCATTATCTCTTTGCCAACTACCTCCTGCAGCTCTTGATGAAAAATCAATTGACCTGGTTCCTTTAACTGCTTTGGCTCTTCCTCGATCTCCAAAACATATCCTTTTACTGTGATAATAACCCATCTGTCCTTGGATAGGTTCTCCCAATTCCTTACAAACCATCTCAACCTTCCCCCTACCTCACTTGTGGTAGAACCAAACACAGTCATCATACTCACCTTGAGATCCTTGAGTGAATTGACCTCGTCCTCTTGCCTGGCGCATCCTAGCCGCTCTTCCTCTTTGGGGATAAAACCCTGGCACAGACTGAAATTTCCTGAATGAAGCACGTCACTGGGACTTGTATTTAGCCCTTGTGTATGACCGGCCAGGGAAACGGGCCCGTACCCCGGCCTGGTCAAAAACACCCCTTCCAAAGACCTTTCTTAAGGATGACTGGGCCTTGCCCAGACTGGTAAAAGTTGAAACATACTTTCCAACCCCCTTCACCAAACCCTCACCGAACAAGTACTCCTTTGGGTCCTCTATAGGCTCCTTTTTGGCAAAGTCCCGTAACCTAGGACTTATCCTCATAATGATAGCTTTGCGTCTTTCTGCCGACAAAGCTGCATTTGCGGTTCCTAGGAAACAAATTGCCCTTTTCGACCAACCTCTCAAAAGCTCATTATCTATAGGGACACTTTTCATTATGGCCTCCTCTGCCATGTCCAAAATTCTGGCCAATGGCCCAACACATCTAGCAAACGATCTTGGCACTGCTTAAGTGCCCTCTCCAAACCCTTCCTAGGGTCACGCCCCATCTTAAACACAACACTTATCGAATTTGGTTCCAGATCGGGCGTCATGCAGGATTTACCTCAATCACAGGATGAGAGCACTACGCCTCATGACAGCTTTGGCCTCTTTTTTTAAAGGCCTCCTTATTCATAGCTTCAAAAAGTCAGCTACATGAGGCAATGGCCACCGGTCAGCGCTTCTGGGATGCCTAATCATTTCAGGACTGAACATGTCCTCTCCCTGATGATCCTTAACGATCCCTTTCTCTTTCCTTTCCTTCCCTACCTTGTCTGTGTCCATATCCCATCCGTCATCAAAATATTCATCCAAAAAAAACTCCTCAGCCCCATCCTCAAATTCCTGCTCAAAGACACTCTTGTGAGGTTCCTCACCAACATCTGTGCCGCTGTGGCACCCGGTATTGTGTCACGTAGGACACCTTCCTCATTTGTGGCACAAGGCTCACCCATATTTTTTGCCAGAAATCTGAATCCCACTTCAATATTCTTAGATCTCTTTCCATCACCTTTCACATCACTTCCCTTTTCTTCTTCCATAGACCAATAGTCATCCCCTGATTCCCCTGCTCTTCTTTTCCTTCTTAAAATGCTCTGCAAGACCTCCTTCTTAGAGCTCTTCACTTCTTCCTGCACTATTTTCCTCAGGTTGGTATCACCCGAACCTGAGGACTGTGTTCCCTCATGTAATTCCATTATAACCAAAAACTTAAAAACGCCCCAACAAAATGTTTTTTTTTAATAATTCCTTTTTATCCTCTTAAAATATTTCTTACTTTTTCTTTGTTATGTTTCTATTGTATTCTTTATTTTATTATCCTTAAACTCTAAAACTCCTTACTATTTCGAACAAAACTAGCTCCTACCTCTGTTCACAACAATATATAAAAAAAAAAACTACATGCTCCTATCTTATTAACACCTTCTAATCCTAAAATTTCAGGCCATCAGTATTGCTCAGCAGAACTTCTTCAAAATGGCCGTCACGCACATAAGCGTGATGTCACCCAGCCTACAGGTACCCACAAGGAGCAAACTATTTCCCTTGACGCCCATCGACACAACGCGCTCGGGTTGTGTGCGGCTCATGAGACTTCAAACCATGCCACGAGCCAAAGCGCTTGCAGGCGCAATGGTATTTCCTTTTTCCATTTACTGATTTCTACTTAAAAATACCTAAAACACACACCAGCATCTAACCAAAGCCCGCAAACTACCTAATTTGCTCAAAACCCATAAATTGGGTTATATCCAAATCGTACAATACTTTAAAAATTTCACGAGAAACAACATTTCCTAATATCAGTTATCTTTTAAAACATTTCTTTTATTTAACAACCATTATTCAACCTTAAATACAAGGATAAATTGATTAACTTGCAAAATGATACTTATCTGTCAAGGAGCAGCAAATAAAAGAGGAAGATGGCTGCTTTGACAGACTTTATATACGTTAACAGGGCCTTCTAAGTGCTAGAATTTTTATGTTGGTGATGTAATACTTTGAAGTGCTGCAGGGAGCTGGCAATAAAAGTGTTATGAATAATGCTAGCCTCCGGTCTTGTCATGAAATTTGTGTGTTGCCTTGGTGAGACTTATGGAAGCCATGGCTTTTTACTTTCTCTGTGAAGCAATCGTACACGGTCCCGTAGATTGCTGTGCTTGAGGGATGCTAGAGGCTCGGCTTTGTTAATATCCTTTACCATATTTTCCAAGAGATATGCTTGATTGGTGGCAAAGGCAGCCTTTTGGAAGGCTATGTGCTTTGGGTCCAGTATAAGTTGAGGGACTGATTTTCTGCCATGGCAGGGCCAATTAGCAAACGTTTTGTTTGAGCTGTCTGAGTTGTTTCTTGATTCAAGGACCATTTGGTGATCCGTTGGATATATTTGGAAGAGTTAGCCTCAGGGTACCGAAGTTAAGCAGTGCAAGGGCTTAATCAGGGAGGTGGTGTGGGGTTAGACACCCCATCCAATAGAAATAGAAATAGAAATCAATGAATCAATATACAGCCATTGTTGTACTTAGGAAAAAAATATACTTTACTTTTACACATCACAGAATACTGTACATAAGAGTTAGAGGGCACGCTGTGTATATCAATTATGGCTTATGGTGCAATTGTGGGAACAACCCCTTCTGCTTCACTTCAGACCAGTACCAATCAGTAACTGCAGAAAATAGACCTTGACCTATAATGCATTTCTTATCCCATGCTCATGTTGATCTCCCCAACCTTAAATTTAGCAAGTTCCAGTCAGGTGGAAATATGGGTTCCCCCGTTTCTGGGATGGCAGGTTTGCACAGTACCTTCTCTGTCTCTTGTTGGCGTGAGCAGTCCCAACCGCAGTGGCCAGTGTGCTGTTCACTGAGCACACCACTGAGAGTGGGGATCCTCTGCTCCTCACCTCAGATCAGCAGACGCAATCCAGATCCGTGGTAGTGGTGTGGTGCTCTTGCCTGGTCCAAGTCATGGGCTTTGACTTGAGGTCTCAGCAAAAATGTGTGATGAATGGAGACACCTGTGTTAATGACCGATCCACCCCTGCTGGACTCCTCTGATGTTTCTCTGCCCACCCTAAAGCAGGGAACCAGGATGCTGTTGTCTGTGATGTATTTGTTGAGTTAAGGGCTACGCAAAATACAATATTAAGTTCTATATCACATTATTTCACTTATAAAACATTACATCTGGACAATCCCATGAGCCTGATCAACTGCCTCACCACAGCAGGTCATCAGAGGGAACTGGTCAGCCAAAAAGCCCTGCTACTCAGAGTACCCAGCCTCAAACCCTTCAGTCAAACCCTTGGTCAGAAGCAATCTTTCTCTAGTGCCTGGAACTCCCTCTCCTTTGATCTTGTATCTTGTTTAGGAAACACCTAGGACACACTCCTTCCTTCTACCTCTACCTGAATTAGCTTGTGCTCCCCTGGTTCAAAATGAGTGCCACATTTACATTCCAATGATCACATAAATGGGTTTCTCATAACGCGCTCTGGAATTGTTATGACTACTTTTCAATCATCTGTTTCTGACATTGTTGTGATGTACTCCCTTGAAGATCATTCCCCTCCACCTCCGTACTTCACCATCACGGATGCCCTTCAGGAAGGGACACAAGCCCTGGCTCTTCGACTGACACCGCAGCACAGCGCCTGGTTACCCTCTCGGGTGATAAGTGCTGCTATATAAGCACCACTTGATTGATTACCTCAATGCTGCATGTGGTGAATGAGAACTGCATCAAATTTTAAAATTAACTTCGAAGTCAAATTAAGTTAGGCACCGCATCAAGGACGTCAGGGCTGATTCATCGCCAAAACAATGTATTTGATCACCTTCTTACCTTTCACTCTTCCTAATCCAGGAACTCCCTCCGCCTAGACAGTAGAGTATTAGTCCTTCATTATCTAGAATGACAATGTGTTGATAATCCCAAGCAGTGCTTGACACCCACTACTCTCTTCCTCAGCCTCAAATGTGATGAGTGCATCTTCTTTCCCTCAGTCACTGCATCCATATGCTGTGCTGGTGCTACCCGTATGGAGGACAGAGGTCATCAGAAGAAGGCATTCCCATTGTGTGTTTGATGTTGTATGCTATCTAACAGGAGATGCGGTGTCACTCTCCCAGAAATGTGTCTAAGACTAAGTCAGCCTTTTGAAGTCCAAAGCAAATGTTTATCACTGTTATATAATGACATTGCTTTCTTTTTCAGCTGAATACTACATTAAACTTTCCACTGTATAGTGCCTCCACTGTGCCTACTGAAACAAGCTTTATACATCTCTGTAACTTTTATATATGTCCATTCTCTGCAAAACATCACTGCCGAAGATGTGAGTCACAATACCTCATTCTTTCATGTGGTAGCTGCCCACTGCAATGGCTATAAAACATTATATTAAACTTCTAATAAGAAGCTGATGCATAAATAGGGGTAAGGCTTATTTTGACCTAATACATGCTTCTTTGTTTTCTTTCCCTAAAAACATATCTTTATATAATCCATTGTAGTCTAGTCTCCTCTTGGAGGTTCAGTGCGTATTATGTCATGACAACTAGGCTTCAGCACAATAAATGTTAAAAAAACAATTTTTTCCAAGAACTGGTCTCACACCATGTGTGGATGAAATAAACTACTTGCCCTCACCTACACCTTATTCCTGTTGAATCAGTAACTGTTTGCAGTGAATGTATTAAAGGGTCCTCTCCCACCAGATGCCTGCTCTGATTTTCTTCTATTGTTTACATAGTCTCATCCTAAAACATAGACAATTCCTCATATTGTATCCCTCATCACACACATCGATAACTTTCAGCAGTGCCCCAGACTGTCCTGTGACGTTATCAGGCACACAAAGGTGATCCCCACTTCCATTGGTGCTGCTGCTGTGGGACCCTGGCAGTTCACCTTGCACTAGTTATTCCAGGAGCCCCCTCTCATCAAGCAGTAATTCTATGGAGGAAGGGGGGCTGGTCCCATGAAACACATGTGCGCATCAGGAACCTGGGACCTCTTTGAAGATAAGCCTGAGACAGGCTCCTTCTGCTGAAAAAGTCCTTCTAAGCACTAGGTATCTTTTTTCTGCATTCAACCATCTGGGCACACTGGGGCTCACAGCCGCACAGGCGGATTGGTGTCACTACAACGCAGGCTATTACAACGGCTGCTGTTACAACGCGGTTTTTACACCGCATACCATTACAACGCATAGTGCTTTTAAGCGCTGGATAGTGAATTATTTAATTTACTATTCCAACTCCAGTCCCCGTGGATAGTAGGGAAGGTGTTGGATAGTAAATTAAATATATTCCCTATCCTAGAGCGCCCCCCAGCGCAATGCGTTGTAATGGTTTGCGTTGTAATGGTTGCGATGTAATGGTAGTGCGTTGTAATAAATGCGTTGTAAGTGATGTTCCCCGCACAGGCATGTGCTGAAGTGCACAACTCATATTAGTTAAGACCTTTGGCTGTAGTCACATGTTACATAATGCTCAGTTTAACAGGGATGACAGTTCACCACAATGGTAGAGGTAAAGGAAGTGACATCACTCACCATTTGGCCCCATGATGACATTTCTTCCACCGTAACCCTTAAACAGCCTCCTAAATGCTGCTGGGTGGAGGAGGGATGGAAATGAAGCAACAGAAAGTAAACAGCAATATTTAGGTCGCAACTACCAGACAGCTAAAGGCATCTTGAGGGCATTCAGAAAGTTGGCCTAGGAATGCAGTCTGCCCATTGCTTGCCATTGTCATTGTCGTTTGTAACTCACATTTTCTGGCTTTCTATTTACTGGCTTTATTTGCTTTAGGCTGTCTAGCTTGAGTTCATCCCTCCCATTGCCTAAACCATTTTTGCTGTACTCTTCCATGAACTTGCTTTCTGTAAAACAGGCCTTTAAATCTTGTTCTTATCTTGTCACATTCACTGTGCATTCAAAGATCGAGGTCAAATGTTAGGGTGTGTATCCCAGGGAGTTGGTGTTTATTTTTCTTTCTCTGACTTCAAAGTGAGAGGATTCATGTGACAATCATGCTGGCTCTCGGTAGGGTATGAGGAATACTGTACAATGTCATTTTTTTTTCTAGCATGCAACACAATGTAAACATTTTTAAGTGAACTGTGCAGATGATCAAATCTATACATTGGGTGATGACATTTCCACACATTTTTGTTTGTGCGCTGTATACTTTCATCAGTTAACCTGTATATGAGTGCAAATGTAATGGTCATTTCAATTGAAGGTGTGTTGTCTGTAATAGCAGTATGCTACCATACTATGCATTCTCCATGTTACTCCTCTCCACTCTACTCTGCACCACTCCCCTCTATGCCATTCTACTTTACGTCACTCTACTCTGCAACGCTTCTTTCTCTGCCACTGAACTCTACACCACTCTACTCTGCATCTCTCCAATCTATGCTACTGTACTCTAGGCCAGTCCACTCTAAATCACTCTATTCTACTCTGCCCCACGGCACTTACGACACTCTACTCTATAGCACTGCACTCTACGTTACTTCACTCTACTCTAAAACAATCTACTCTATGCAACTACAGTCTACGCCACTCTATTCCACTCTGCGCCACACCACTCTACGCCACTTCACTCTGTAACACTGCACTCTACGTCACTACTCTATACCACTCCACTCTGAAACAATCGCAACTGCACTCTATGCTACTGCACGCAATGCGACTCTACTCCACTTTGCACTACTCCACTCTACGGCACTGCAATCAATGCTGCACCACTTTACTCTATGCCACTGCGTTCTGTGCCACTACTCTATGCTACTGCATTCTACCCTGTACCACTCTACTCTACTCTAAAACAATCTACTCTTTGCCACTGCACTCTACACCACTCTACTCCACTCTATGCCACTGGACTCAATGCTCCTACACTCTATGCCTCTGCAGTCTATGCTATACCACTTTACTCTAAACCACTACACTCTATGCCAATGCACTCTACACCACTTTACTCAAAACTAATGCACCCTATACCACTGCACATATCCTAACTACTTTGCACTACTGTTCTTTACACCAATATACTTCACAACATTCTACTCAATGCCACTGCATTCTATGACATTGCATGCTACATCACCCTACACCATTGCACTCTAATCACTGCACTCTACACCACTCTATTCTACTCTGCACCACTGTACTCTTCATCACCACTTCTCTCTACAGCACTCTGCTCTTCATGACTCTATGTCCCTGCACTCTACAACACTCTATGCCACTCCATTCCTCTGCACTCTACCTTACACTATTCCACTCTGACCAACACCACTCCACTCGATGCCTCATCACTCTACACCACTCTACTCCACTCATCCCCACTCTACTCTACACCATTGCACTCTACGCCACTGCAATCTACGCTGCCCTGCTCTACTCTATGCTGTGTCACTGTACTCTACACCAATCTACCCTGCACCACTGTACTATATGCAACTTAACTCTAGGCCACTCTACTCAACTCTACGACACTCCACTCCACAATACTCCACTCTATGATACTCTACCCCATTAAACTCTGCTCCACTGACAGTCTAGTCTACTCTATGCCACTCCTCTCTACAGCACACTACTTGACTGCACTCTATTCTATGACACACTGCTCCTCTCAACTGTGTGCCACTCTACTCTGACTCTCTGTGCCACTCTGCTTGATGACACTCTATGCCACTCACCTCTACAACACTCTACTCCATGCTGTGCCACTCCACTCCACTCTATAACAATGTACTCCACTCTACTCTACAACACTCTACTCCTTCTATGCAACACCCTCTACCTTACCTACTCTGATCTACACCACTCCAAAACACTCTTTATCACCCTAGTCTGTTCAGCTCTGACACTGTACTCCACTCTAAGACACTCAACTCTACGCCACTCCACTCCCTTCATGGCACTTCACACCACTGTAAGCTACTCCATGACACTCCACTTCACTCCTCTCTTCGTCACTCAACTCTATTGTACGGCACTCCATACCACTCTATCCCACTTTGCAACACTTCACGCCACTCTCCTTTATCCCTCTAACCTTTAGCCATGCTGAACAGCAGCCACTCTGGTGCACAACATTGCTATAACATATTGGGAAAACCAATAGCCCTTAGCATAGGCGAGACTTATTGGCTTTGCCAATGCTTAATATTTCTGTTCCTTCCTGATTCTGCGTTCTTAGCCTCTGAGACCACGGATAGCAAGAGCAGTGCGAGGGTACCAAAGAGCAAGCGAGGGGATAGTAGCGGCTAACCATGGGTACCCCAAATTAACATCTACGTGGGCTACTGCCGGTGGCATCCCTGCTCGGACCTGGAGTCCACTTAATGCCATCATAGCAATGTATACCTGTTCGTTTGTTTAAATGAAGTGAATTGTAACATCCGACATTTACACTTCAATTGAATAAATATAGAACAACGCGTAAAACCCGTCAATTCTGACTGCAATGGGGGTGTACGACTCAGCGTGCCAGCCCCTCCCCCCTGTTTAATGTATGGTAATTGATGCTTAAAATAAACATATGGTTTGGAGGAAGGGGCAGTAGGTTCAGAAAATAAATCACGAGAAGGAGTGACAGATCATTTGTTTCCTGACAGAGCCCGGATTCTTGGCATATGTTTTGGGGGTGGGCGTGGGTGCTGAATGAGGGGGCAGGCAGCCTGTGAATGATGAAGGAATGCGTCCAACATTGCTGTCAATCAATGCTATAGGAGCTGCATGTTGGCACAATACGGCGTCAGTGTACCCCCCTGGGCATGTACGGGTATCACAGCCACTAACGCATTTCATACACATCATCCTTTCTGCACCATTCGGTTATCCCACTGTAGCATCTTACAGCAAGTATTGAATAGGCCAATAGCTGGGACTTTTCTATAGTGAAAAAGGTTTTCTCCAGCTTCGGTAAGAAGCACTTACAAGATAGAGCAGGTACAGTGTGAGCATCGTCAGTGCATACTACCCGATACACAGATAACAGGTACAGCATAAGCACCGTCAGTGCACACTACCCGATACACAGACAACAGGTACAGCATAAGCATCGTCAGTGCACACTACCCGATACACAGACAACAGGTACAGCATAAGCATCGTCAGTGCACACTACCCGATACACAGACAACAGGTACAGCATAAGCATCGTCAGTGCACACCACCCGATACACAGAGACCAGGTACAGCATAAGCATCGTCAGTGCACACTACCTGATACACAGAGACCAAGTACAGCATAAGCGTAGTCAGTGCACACTACCCGATACACAGACAACAGGTACAGCATAAGCATCGTCAGTGCACACTACCCGATACACAGAGACCAGGTACAGCATAAGCATGGTCAGTGCACACTACCCGATACACAGAGACCATGTACAGCATAAGCATTGTCCGTGCACACTACCCGATACACAGACAACAGGTACAGCATAAGCATCGTCAGTGCACACTACCCGATACACAGAGACCAGGTACAGCATAAGCATCGTCAGTGCACACTACCCGATACACAGAGACAGGGTACAGCATAAGCCTCGTCAGTGCACACTACCCGATACACAAAGACCAGATACAGCATAAGCATTGTCAGTGCACACTACCCGATACACAGACAACAGGTACAGCATAAGCATTGTCAGTGCACACTACCTGATACACAGAGACCAGGTACAGCATAAGCATCGTCAGTGCACACTACCCGATACACAGAGACCAGGTACAGCATAAGCATTGTCCGTGCACACTACCCGATACACAGACAACAGGTACAGCATAAGCATCGTCACTGCACACTACCCGATACACAGAGACCAGGTACAGCATAAGCATTGTCAGTGCACACTATCCGATACACAGAGACAGGGTACAGCATAAGCCTTGTCAGTGCACACTACCCGATAAACAGAGACCAGGTACAGCATAAGTTTCGTCAGTGCACACTACCCGATACACAGACAACAGGTACAGCATAAGCATCGTCAGTGCACACTACCCGATACATAGACAACAGGTACAGCATAAGCATCGTCAGTGCACACTACCCGATACACAGAGACCAGGTACAGCATAAGCATCGTCAGTGCACACTACCCGATACACAGAGACAGGGTACAGCATAAGCCTTGTCAGTGCACACTACCCGATACACAGAGACCAGGTACAGCATAAGCATCGTCAGTGCACACTACCCGATACACAGAGACCAGGTACAGCATAAGCATTGTCCGTGCACACTACCCGATACACAGACAACAGGTACAGCATAAGCATCGTCAGTGCACACTACCCGATACACAGAGACCAGGTACAGCATAAGCATCGTCAGTGCACACTACCCGATACACAGAGACCAGGTACAGCATAAGCACTATCAGTGCACAGTACCCGATACACAAACAGGTACATCATAAGTATCATCAGTGCACCCTTCCCGATGCACAGAGACCGGGTACATCATAAGCCTCGTCAGTGCACACTACCCGATACACAAAGACCAGGTACAGCATAAGCACCGTCAGTGCACACTACCCGATACACAGAGAACAGATACAGCATAAGCATCGTCTGTGCACACCACCCGATACACAGAGACCGGGTATAACATGAGCACCCACCAGATGCACAGAGACCAGGTATAGCATGAGCATCAGCAGTGCACACTACCCGATACACAGAGACGAGGTACAGCATAAGCACCGTCAGTGCACACTACACGATACACAGAGACCAGGTACAGCATAAGCATTGTCTGTGCACACTACCCGATACACAGAGATCAGGTACAGCATAAGCATTGTCCGTGCACACTACCCGATACACAGAGACCAGGTACAGCATAAGCACCGTCAGTGCACACTACCCGATACACAGAGACCAGGTACAGCATAAGCACCGTCAGTGCACACTTCCCGATATACAGAGACCAGGTACAGAATAAGCATCGTCCGAGCACACTACTCGATACACAGAGACCAGGTACAGCATAAGCATTGTCAGTGCACACTACTTGATACACAGAGACCAGGTACAACATGAGCATTGTCCATGCGCACTACTTGATACACAGAGACAGGATACAGCATGAGCACCCACCAGATGCACAGAGACCAGGTATAGCATGAGCATCAGCAGTGCACACTACCCGATACGCAGAGACCAGGTACTGCATAAGCATCACCGGTGCACACTACCTGATAAACAGAGACCAGGTACAGCATAATCACCGTCAGTGCACACTACCCGATACACAAACAACAGGTACATCATAAGTATCATCAGTGCACCCTTCCTGATGCACAGAGACCGGGTACAGCATAAACATCGTCAGTGCACACTACGCGATACACAGAGACCGGGTACAACATGAGCTCCCACCAGATGCACAGAGACCAGGTATAGCATGAGCATCAGCAGTGCACACTACCTGGTGCACAGAGACCAGGTACAGCATAAGTATTGTCAGTGCACCCTTCCAAATGCGCAGAGATTGGGTACAGCATAAGCATCGTCTGTGAGCCCTAATCGATACATAGAGACAGGATACAGCATGAGCACCCACCAGATGCACGGAAACCAGGTATAGCATGAGCATCAGCAGTGCACAATACCCGATACACAGAGACCATGTACAGCATAAGCACCGTCTGTGCACACTACCCGATACACAGAGACCGGGTACAACATGAGCATCCACCAGATGCACAGAGACCAGGTATAGGATGAGCATCAGCAGTGCACAATACCTGGTGCACAGAGACCAGGTACAGCATAAGTATTGTCAGTGCACCCTTCCCAATGCGCAGAGACCAGGTACAGCATAGGCATCTTCTGTGCACCCTACTGGATACATAGAGACAGGATACAGCATGAGCACCCACCAGTTGCAAAGAGACCAGATATAGCATGAGCATCAGCAGTGCACACTACCCGATACACAGAGACCGGGTACAGCATAAGCACCGTCAGTGCACACTACCCGATACACAGACAACAGGTACAGCATAAGCATCGTCAGTGCACACTACCCGATACACAGAGACAGGGTACAGCATAAGCCTCGTCAGTGCACACTACCCGATACTCAGAGACCAGATACAGCATAACCATTGTCAGTGCACACTACCCGATACACAGACAACAGGTACAGCATAAGCATTGTCAGTGCACACTACCCGATACACAGAGACCAGGTACAGCATAAGCATCGTCAGTGCACACTACCCGATACACAGAGACCAGGTACAGCATAAGCATTGTCCGTGCACACTACCCGATACACAGACAACAGGTACAGCATAAGCATCGTCACTGCACACTACCCGATACACAGAGACCAGGTACAGCATAAGCATCGTCAGTGCACACTATCCGATACACAGAGACAGGGTACAGCATAAGCCTTGTCAGTGCACACTACCCAATACACAGAGACCAGGTACAGCATAAGCTTCGTCAGTGCACACTACCCGATACACAGACAACAGGTACAGCATAAGCATCGTCAGTGCACACTACCCGATACACAGACAACAGGTACAGCATAAGCATCGTCAGTGCACACTACCCGATACACAGAGACTAGGTACAGCATAAGCATCGTCAGTGCACACTACCCGATACACAGAGACAGGGTACAGCATAAGCCTTGTCAGTGCACACTACCCGATACACAGAGACCAGGTACAGCATAAGCATCGTCAGTGCACACTACCCGATACACAGAGACCAGGTACAGCATAAGCATTGTCCATGCACACTACCCGATACACAGACAACAGGTACAGCATAAGCATCGTCAGTGCACACTACCCGATACACAGAGACCAGGTACAGCATAAGCATCGTCAGTGCACACTACCCGATACACAGAGACCAGGTACAGCATAAGCATCGTCCGTGCACACTACCCGATACACAGAGACCAGGTACAGCATAAGCACTGTCAGTGCACAGTACCCGATACACAAACAGGTACATCATAAGTATCATCAGTGCACCCTTCCCGATGCACAGAGACCGGGTACATCATAAGCATCGTCAGTGCACACTACCCGATACACAAAGACCAGGTACAGCATAAGCACCGTCAGTGCACACTACCCGATACACAGAGACGAGGTACAGCATAAGCACCGTCAGTGCACACTACCCGATACACAGAGACCAGGTACAGCATAAGCATCGTCTGTGCACACTACCCGATACACAGAGACCAGGTACAGCATAAGCATTGTCCGTGCACACTACCCGATACACAGAGACCAGGTACAGCATAAGCACCGTCAGTGCACACTACCCGATACACAGAGACCAGGTACAGCATAAGCACCGTCAGTGCACACTACCCGATATACAGAGACCAGGTACAGAATAAACATCGTCCGTGCACACTACTCGATACACAGAGACCAGGTACAGCATAAGCATTGTCAGTGCACACTACTTGATACACAGAGACCGGGTACAACATGAGCATTGTCCATGCGCACTACTTGATACACAGAGACAGGATACAGCATGAGCACCCACCAGATGCACAGAGACCAGGTATAGCATGAGCATCAGCAGTGCACTCTACCCGATACGCAGAGACCAGGTACTGCATAAGCATCACCGGTGCACACTACCTGATACACAGAGACCAGGTACAGCATAATCACCTTCAGTGCAAACTACCCGATACACAAACAACAGGTACATCATAAGTATCATCAGTGCACCCTTCCTGATGCACAGAGACCGGGTACAGCATAAACATCGTCAGTGCACACTACGCGATACACAGAGACCGGGTACAACATGAGCACCCACCAGATGCACAGAGACCAGGTATAGCATGAGCATCAGCAGTGCACACTACCTGGTGCACAGAGACCAGGTACAGCATAGGTATTGTCAGTGCACCCTTCCAAATGCGCAGAGACTGGGTACAGCATAAGCATCGTCTGTGAGCCCTAATCGATACATAGAGACAGGATACAGCATGAGCACCCACCAGATGCACGGAAACCAGGTATAGCATGAGCATCAGCAGTGCACACTACCCGATACACAGAGACCATGTACAGCATAAGCACCGTCAGTGCACACTACCCGATACACAGAGACCAGGTACAGCAGAAGCATCGTCTGTGCACACTACCCGATACACAGAGACCGGGTACAACATGAGCATCCACCAGATGCACAGAGACCAGGTATATCATGAGCATCAGCAGTGCACACTACCTGGTGCACAGAGACCAGGTACAGCATAAGTATTGTCAGTGCACCCTTCCCAATGCGCAGAGACCAGGTACAGCATAAGCATCTTCTGTGCACCCTACTGGATACATAGAGACAGGAGACAGCATGAGCACCCACCAGTTGCACAGAGACCAGATATAGCATGAGCTTCAGCAGTGCACACTACCCGATACACAGAGACCGGGTACAGCATAAGCACCGTCAGTGCACACTACCCGATACACAGAGACCGGGTACAACATGAGCATCCACCAGATGCACAGAGACCAGGTATATCATGAGCATCAGCAGTGCACACTACCTGGTGCACAGAGACCAGGTACAGCATAAGTATTGTCAGTGCACCCTTCCCAATGCGCAGAGACCAGGTACAGCATAAGCATCTTCTGTGCACCCTACTGGATACATAGAGACAGGAGACAGCATGAGCACCCACCAGTTGCACAGAGACCAGATATAGCATGAGCTTCAGCAGTGCACACTACCCGATACACAGAGACCGGGTACAGCATAAGCACCATCAGTGCACACTACCCGATACACAGACAACAGGTACAGCATAAGCATCGTCAGTGCACACTACCCGATACACAGAGACCAGGTACAGCATAAGCATCTTCAGTGCACACTACCCGATACACAGAGACCAGGTACAGCATAAGCATCGTCAGTGCACACTACCCAATACACAGAGACCAGGTACAGCATAAGCACCATCAGTGCACACTACCCGATACACAGACAACAGGTACATCATAAGTATCATCAGTGCACCCTTCCCGATGCACAGAGCCGGGTACAGCATAAGTATCGTCAGTGCACACTACCTGATACACAGAGACCGGGTACAACATGAGCACCCACCAGATGCACAGAGACCAGGTATAGCATGAGCATTAGCAGTGCACATTACCTGGTGCACAGAGACCAGGTACAGCATTGTCAGTCCACCCTTCCCAATGCGCAGAGACCGGGTACAGCATAAGCATCCTCAGTACGCCCTACTCGATACATAGAGACAGGATACAGCATGAGCACCCACCAGATGCACAGAGACCAGGCATAGCATGAGAATCAGCAGTGCACACTACCTGAAACACAGAGACCAGGTACAGCATAAGCACCGTCAGTGCACACTACCCGATACACAGAGACCAGGTACAGCATAAGCATCGTCTGTGCACACTACCCGATACACAGAGACCAGGTACAGCATAAGCACCGTCAGTGCACACTACCCGATAAACAGAGACCAGGTACAGCATAAGCACCGTCAGTGCACACTACCCGATATACAGAGACCAGGTACAGCATAAGCATCGTCTGTGCACACTACCCGATACACAGAGACCAGGTACAGCATAAGCATTGTCAGTGCACACTACCCGATACAAAGAGACCGGGTATAACATGAGCATCATCCTTGCGCCCTACTCTATACACAGAGACAGGATACAGCATGAGCACCCACGAGATGCACAGAGACCAGGTATAGCATGAGCATCAGCAGTGCACACTACCCGATACACAGAGACCAGGTACAGTATAAGCATCGTCCGTGCACACTACCCGATACACAGAGACCAGGTACAACATGAGCACCGTCCATGCACACTACTCGATAAACAGAGACCAGGTACAGCATGAGCATTACCAGTGCACATTACCTGGTGCACAGAGACCAGGTACAGCATAAGTATCGTCAGTGCACCCTTCCAGATGCACAGAGACCGGGTACAGCATGAGCACTCTACCAGATGCACAGAGACCAGGTACAACATATGCATCGTCAGTGCACCCTACCCGATACACAGAGACAGGGTACAACCTGAGCACCCTACCTGATGCACAGAGACCATGTATAGCATAAGCCCCATACCCAATACATAGACACGGGGTACAGACTGAGCACCCTACCCAATACACAGACAGAAGGTACAGCATGAGCATCACAAGTGCACCCTACTTGATGCACAGAGACCGGGTATAGCATGAGCATCACCAGTGCCCCCTACTTGATGCACAGAGACCGGGTACAGCATGAGCATCACCAGTGCATCCTACTTGATGCACAGAGACCGGGTACAGCATGAGCATCACCAGTGCACCCTACTTGATGCACAGAGACCCATTACAGCATGAGCATCACAAGTGCACCCTACTTGATGCACAGACACCGGGTACAGCATGAGCATCACAGTGCACCCTACTTGATGCACAGAGACCAGGTACAGCCTGAGCATCACAGTGCACCCTACTTAATGCACAGAGACCGGGTACAGCATCAGCATCACCAGTGCACCCTACTTGATGCACAGAGACTGGGTACAGCATGAGCATCACCAATGCACCCTACTTGATGCACATAGACCAGGTACAGCCTGAGCCTCACCAGTGCACCCTGCTTGATGCACATAAACCAGGTACAGCATGAGCATCACAGTGCACCCTACTTGATACACAGAGACCGGGTACAGCATGAGCATCACAGTGCACCCTACTTGATGCACAGAGACTGGGTACAGCATGAGCATCACCAATGCACCCTACTTGATGCACATAGACCAGGTACAGCCTGAGCCTCACCAGTGCACCCATCTTGATGCACATAAACCAGGTACAGCATGAGCATCACAGTGCACCCTACTTGATGCACAGAGACCGGGTACAGCATGAGCATCACAGTGCACCCTGCTTGATGCACAGAGACCCGGTACAGCATGAGCATTACAGTGCACCCTACTTGATGCACAGAGACTGGGTACAGCATGAGCATCACCAGTGCACCCTACTTGATGCACATAGACCAGGTACAGCCTGAGCATCACCAGTGCACACTACTTGATGCACAGAGACTGGGTACAGCATGAGCATCACCAGTGCACCCTGCTTGATGCACAGAGACCCGGTACAGCATGAGCATTACAGTGCACCCTACTTGATGCACAGAGACTGGGTACAGCCTGAGCATCACAGTGCACCCTACTTAATGCACAGAGACCGGGTACAGCATCAGCATCACCAGTGCACCCTACTTGATGCACAGAGACTGGGTACAGCATGAGCATCACCAATGCACCCTACTTGATGCACATAGACCAGGTACAGCCTGAGCCTCACCAGTGCACCCTGCTTGATGCACATAAACCAGGTACAGCATGAGCATCACAGTGCACCCTACTTGATACACAGAGACCGGGTACAGCATGAGCATCACAGTGCACCCTACTTGATGCACAGAGACTGGGTACAGCATGAGCATCACCAATGCACCCTACTTGATGCACATAGACCAGGTACAGCCTGAGCCTCACCAGTGCACCCATCTTGATGCACATAAACCAGGTACAGCATGAGCATCACAGTGCACCCTACTTGATGCACAGAGACCGGGTACAGCATGAGCATCACAGTGCACCCTGCTTGATGCACAGAGACCCGGTACAGCATGAGCATTACAGTGCACCCTACTTGATGCACAGAGACTGGGTACAGCATGAGCATCACCAGTGCACCCTACTTGATGCACATAGACCAGGTACAGCCTGAGCATCACCAGTGCACACTACTTGATGCACAGAGACTGGGTACAGCATGAGCATCACCAGTGCACCCTACTTGATGCACAGAGACTGGGTACAGCCTGAGCATCACCAGTGCACACTACTTGATGCACAGAGACTGGGCACAGCATGAGCATCGTCCCTGCACCCTACCCGATACATAGAGAGCGGGTATAGCATCAGCATTGTTAGTGCACCGTACTCAATACACGGAGACAGGGTACAGAAAAGGCAACCTACCCAATACACAGAGTCGGGTACTGACCGTGTATAGCATGAGCATCTTCCGTACACCCTACCTGACACAAAGAGACCAGGTACCGCATGTGATGCTTCCTTTGAGACTCCACAGACATAACCTGTTCAGTGCAGCCAGGCAGCAGCAGCACAAGCTTTCCTTGTGAAGAGACACCTGTATGGCACAGCATGCTTCCAGACGTACAGAGGACAGATACCCTGTCTGAAGCTGTCGTGTAAACGTCCATCATATCCCAACAGTAAAGGCAGCTGAAGCGCAAGCTTCCTTCAACACCCTGCACAGTACCAAAGCAGCTGCACTGCAGGATTCCGTCGGGCATAACAGTATAGGTTGTAAAGCGCGTGTTCGCCACTGAATAGGTTTCGTGGTGCTGATAACACATGCTGATTATCAATCTTGGATGGGCTTCTGAGCACAGGGAAGGGGGCAGTGGTGCTACAAGGGTGCAATCGACCCTGGCGGAAGTAAGGAAAGTAGGCTCCTTCTTTGCTACTTGTGTAATAAAATACTGCCATGATCACTCTTCAGTGGGTACCTGAGACCACTCCCTCCGATGACACTGCATCTGCTGCACTAGTGATAGCTACGACCTAGACTGGAAGTCTGCAACCCGCTTTCAGAACCCCTGAAGAGCGTGGCAGACAATCCTCACGTGTTCTGTGCCAATTTGCAGGTCTGCTTGGTTCAGACACACAGGGCTAGTACATCTTTAAGGGAGGTCAAGTGCCAGGGTGCTTGCTTATTTTGGCTGGCGAGTCCTCATGGGACAAGGGCCATGCCAGAACCATACGTTCAGCCCGGGTCAGTCTTGGACCTTGCTTTACTTGTCCACCTCTAGCATGGACTAGATTAATGTGTCACAGTTAAGATTCATGCTTCTACTGGACAGTTCCTGCTAGTTGACCGACCCTTAACATTGGCGCAATGTCACAACAACTTCTAGCTGGGGCCTTCTGGAACACAGTGGGCTCCAAGTGACTGAGCTACATTCACTGTGAGCAGACAGCCTGGAAAGTCAACTGCTCTAAAAGGAATTTGAGAGCAGACTGGGAAGGCTTGTCGTGCTATGCAAGGGACAAGAAGGGATCCTTCATGGTGAGTTCATGGTGTCCATAGGGATCTGCATGAAGGCAGGAAGGACATCTCATGGCCTTGAGGCCGAAGAATGTGGCTCTGTGGCTGGTGGCTTTTAATGATCCATAATGGTATTCTGGCACATAGTTCAGTGGGACTAATGAACAGGAAAGGGGTCTATTGGTTATTAGTCCGGGTTTAAATGCCCTGGTTGACCACACAGGCAAGCTTGGAGCTCGGGGGGATAGTAAATGGTGTGGAACAGGCTCTAGCCCTTGTGGGCACCAGGGTCTCAACCAACTTCTGACACCATCTGGGGTGCTCTTCATGCCCGGCTCCAAGATTCTGCATCTGGGAGGGCCAAGATGATGGATGTGGTGGACCCAAAAATCAAGGCATTCAGGAAGATCTGCTGTTTTAGACACTGAGAATATAAGCCTGGTTTTCACGAGTATACAAAGTGAAAGATGCATATGTTTACTAAAGTTTGGCCTAATTGAACAGAACATAGGCCCTCCACAGACCCCAATTTGCACTTTTTGCAGCAGTCCTGGGCTGAGGGCATGGCTGCAAACTATGACCTTGGAGCACTGCTGCAGTAAATGCCAGTTTGGGTGCTCAAAACTTGGCACTTGTTAGAGGGCAAGGGCAGTGACTATGTCCAGGATCAACTAAGCATAGCCATGCCTAGACATATTAGTAGGCAAGAGATTTTTAGCTACAGACCATGACTAAAGTGTATGTGTTGTGAAGGTGAGGTGCCCGGTTGCCATAACTGACCATACTTTGTGAAAGGCAATGTTTTTAGTTTGTGGATAATTAGTAGAATATCCTTTCAACAGCAATTTCAAAACTCATATTTCACAGGAATGTCATACTGACTAATTATTTCTTTTTATTATATATTTTATTAATATTATCTATTACAGAATCAACCAATAATAAGACAATGAAATAGTGTGAAGTATTATTCTACAGTAGTAAAATGTAGGTTTTTCAAGTCATATTTTAATGTTTCAAAAACATGTGATGTTAGAAGTACATAACGTAACGTTATGGAGTTCTAGTGAGATTTACAAACGATTACCTCATCCTTGAATATCATGTAACTATGCATAGAAAATCGGCATTGCAAATTATGATCTTGCTGTTTTTTTTGCATCACACCCATCCAATTGTCTGAAGACGTGCAGGACATCCACCTGCAGGGAACTTGTTTAAGTGCTGAGAGCAGTGGCGGTTTTACCATGGGGGCGTTTGGGCGCCGCCCCCCCTGCTTTCTCGCCGTGCGAGAAGAAGGCAGAAACAAATAGTAGTTATTTTATCTATAACTACGATTTGTTTCTGCCTGCCCTTCTTGCACGGCGAGAACGCAGTCAGCAAACTTACTTCCTGTTTACGAGTCGAGCCTCAGTCAGGGCAGGGGGGAGTGGCTTGGGGGAGTGGCTTGCCCACTGTTGTGAATACGGACTGTTTGGACAGCCTGAGAGGCTGTCCAAACAGACAGTATTAGCAACAGTGGGCAAGCCGCTCCCCCCTGCCTCCTCCCACTCTCTGTTCTAAAGCATGGAGACAAGAAGAAATGACGTATTTAGGGCAGCCGGCCGATCCAATCAGCGCCGGCTGCCATGGAGGGGAGGGAGGCTGCCTGCAGCCTTTAGTGACGTGACGACTCTGACGACGAGGCATTTGAAATCCAGGATGGCGGCAGTCTGCAGTCTCGGGACAGGACTCGAGTCCGCAGTCAGAGATGGAAGCCAAGGTACGTTTTTTTACATTTATTTTATTATTCGGGGCTGTTGTGATGGTTTTATTTTATTATTCTGAGTCAGTCTGTTAAAAACGGGGCTGTTATGATGGTTTTATTTTATTATTCCGAGTCAGTCTGTTATTAACGGGGCCGTTGTGATGGTTGGCGCCTAGTTAATGTTGCTGCTGAAGCACGAGATCACCACATTGTGCATTAAAATTCAGTGATTGCTGTTTTAAGAGTTCTGGCTGCGTATTTATTTAAAAAGTTACGATTGGACTAGCGCGATGCAGCGCGATTTATAGCTGCGTAGGTGGGCATTTACAACAATAAGTAAACAGAATCCATCTTTTAAGTGTGTAGTGCGCCCGTGCAAAGCTTTAGCAAATGTGGTTAACGGTGCTTTTTGTTCATTCAGATAATGTGGTGGGTTACTATTATTCGAAGCTGAAATTTCAATGTTGTTTAATGAACCGTGCATACAATAAAAAAATGCGTAATAGATTGCAAAAAATATTTCAATTGGTTTGGTGCTGAAACAATGCGTGAAGTAAATTGGACGCCTGTACGTGTGCAGCTTTGTGGATGCACCTGTAGTTTGTCGCTGGCTGGCAGAGGCGCAGAGCCGTCTGAGCTGCTAATGTGCGCCAGTAGAAGAGGCTCAATTAGTTGTAGCTGTCTGAGCAGCCTGTTTGCATTGCTTGTCTGTCGTCTGCAGTACGATTTTCATTTTACGCCCTGCCACTTTCAAATGTCACCAGCCGCCACTGGCTGAGAGCCAGCAGGGGAATGAATAGCATATTTCTCCTTTACTGCCACTGGAATGCCTACCTGGACCTCCAGTACAGGAGAAAGGGAAGTAAGCATCTCGTCGGAACCAGTAAGAAAGGGTTGCATAATGGTGTGATTACGGCCCCGTACAACAAAGGGAACCTTTTGAAATGCTTTATCAGCTTCATATTTCACAAATCTCAAGAGGTTTAAAAAAGATATTCGCAAAGGACTGAGATTTCTCACTCCACGGATCCCTATATGGACTCATACTACCAAAGTCTTGAATATTTATCCTCTTATATGTAAAGCTATAGTGCTGTATTTTCAAAAGGAAAAATGTGTCATAAACATAGGTTTATGACCAAATTTACATTGTTTACACCTGCAACGAATTCTTAAAGGAACTCCTGACAGGTGGCAATGCATTTATTGCTGTGGATTTCTCCACCAAGAGTGAAGAAAAATCCCTTATAGTAAATCCACTTAAGGTGTGAGAATTGAGTGTTGTAAGGTGCCATTCGCCTTAGAACTTTTTAGGAACACCCACAAGCATATACATTTGTGGGAATTCTCAAATTGTTGTTGCTAGTCCTCTACTCTGGAAATAGCTGGAGTATTTTTTCTGTTTGTTCTTATCAACTGATCCATTGTGGTTAAGCTGCTAGCTGTGTTTGACTTCTGGCTGTAATAAATGTAATTACACTGCCTGGAGTCTGCCTGGTTATTACACCCTAGTTTTCCTTTCATCACTGGCACCTCATCATTGAAACATAATGAAATCCAGGGGCATACTTGTCCACTTTAGCAGGAGATATTTAGTTATTTGTTTAGGTAAAATGCTAAATTCTATCTTACCACTCAAGCTGCTGGTACCAAGCATTCAATTATGTTATTCTTAATTCATTGTGCTTTTAGTAGGCGCAGGGCTATAGAACCCCGAAAATAAAGTGGGCCCTGCAGTTTTCACAAGAGGATTTTCGGCCCCTCTCAGAGATGCCAAAGCCCTGGCTCAAAAAAGGGCTGCCTTTCAACTTCTATAAGCGAGATATGACCGCAGGCCTAGGGCACCACCGTGTGGCGGGGCCAAATCATTACAAAAGGCCATCCATAGACCATTTTCTACTTATGGGGAGCACTCCAGCAGGAAAAATGCTATTGCTCTTGAGCACTGAAAATCCACGCACTGTTCCGGACTATGTACTCTTCTCCATATTCAGCCGAGCCATTTTTCTACACTTTAAAAAACACAAGCCTCAGGTCTCTGCAGAATATTGAGTTATTTGCAAAACCGTAAAAAATGAGAAATCAAAGTTGAAACACCCTGGGGAACAATTTATGGCTGTCTCTTTAATGAAATGATAAATGAGCAACCAGCGAGAAGCCTTTTACGGGCTGATGAATTATGGACAATGTTTCCTAATATAGTGCGCACAGAATTAAAATTAAATCAAGCCAATTAGAGGACTGCATGCAGCAGTAGTTGCCAAGAAGGGATGCAAACCGCTTCTTGCAAGGAATGGGTCCGGGGCCTTGAAGGAGGAAAGCAACCGGCCCACGTCTCGGCTTAAAAGGCGAGCAAAACTCGGTCCAGCGCTGAGAAACCCACGCACATGGCAACGCGGTGCCGTCCGTGCGTCAACAATCATATGGAAACGAGCCCTAATTGGGTGCAAATAAATGACACGCACATCTAATTACAAATCTCGTTGCCCACGCACGAGACCAGGGAGGCGGAGGTGCTGGTTATGGTATTTACGCCTTTTACGTAGTCCAAAGCTTGTCTCCAGGTAGATTTCTAGAAAGAAAGCCAAAAATTAATTAAACGCGGTAACATTCGATGGCAAATTGATGGAAGTACAAGCAGCTGTCCTGAACACGTAAAGCTCGTTAATGCACGTACGTCCGTACTGTTCCGTTTACGTTCGAAGCTAATTTTTGGCTTTCTATCACTTCTCAAAGAATTCAAGGGGCACTCCAGGGAACATAGGCAGATTCCGAGAATAATTGCAAGTGAAAACCTTCATACATACGAGTCCATCTCTCGCTTTGATTAATTGCTTAGTTGAGGCCTACCGACATATAAAGCATAAAACTCCCTCTCACTTCCTGTTTGGTTAACAAACTCATGGACAGTCCCAGCCGGCATGACTGAGGAGGCCATGCGGGGGAGGTGAGGGGTAGGGTGTTAATTTTAAATAAATACAAAAAAGTTGACTTACCTTCACGTGTTGCCCGCATCGTCACTGCTTCTCTGCTCCACACAGGAAGCAGGCAGCCTCCCGCCCCTCCCCTAAGCCAATCACAACGCTGCAATGGCAGCGTTGTAGTTGGTTGGGAAACCGACCACACAGGCGTCTATGGGGAGGCCATTGCCTACATGGAGAAAAGGGAAAGAGCGCATGACTGGTTTGGTCGGTCAGCACCCTCAGAGTGGACAAGCCACTCCTCCCCTGTCCAAGAGCAAGACCGCCCACCCGCCCGCCCCAACAAAACCCTTCTGCTTTCTCACAGTGCGAGAAGCAGAAACATAAAATGGTATTTATAATACAGCAGTGAGGCGAAGCTCATCCGCTGACATGGAGGAGCCGCCCCTGCCCATGAACATACTTTTGGCCTGGCCACACAGGCTGGGAGGGAGGGAGTAATGAATCTGAGGGAAAGATGAACTCGGAGCAGGCACGCAACACCCATTGGACACACCGGGCTTCAGCCCCCCCCGTCGTGTGTGGCAGCCTGGGATGAGACAGATCCCGAGCACACACAGAGCCGCACCCGAACGTTTCACAGGTCTTTAAAAGACCATTTGAATGTTAATTAGGCCTTTCAGTTGTTTCACCCCTTCTAAGACCCCCTGCAGCTCCACTCTGCCGACTGATTAAAGATTCAGCCCTCCCCCCCTGATTAAAGATTCAGCCCTCCCCCCCCCGAAATTTTTTCTTAGCCCCCCCCCCCCAAATTTGGCTCTAGTTGCGCCTCTGACTCGGAGTAATTATTACAAGTACTGGTAAGTAATCGATGTATTACCACCTCGTCCCTCTCGCTTAGATTCCTTACTTACTTGAGTTGTACCCATGCTAAATTAACTGTGCAGCTCTGCAGCATCAAACTAATTTATTACCAAACTTCATACTGCTGTTTTTTCACAGCAGAAAGTACCTTAAAATATCTTCTACTGCAGGACCATGTGTAGCTCTGTAGTATTTGATAAATGTAGTGGCTGTCCTCCAAATCTCAGGAAAAGAGGCCATTTGCAACTGTGCCAGGGAAGTTGACATACCTTCTGTCGACCTACTTTGTACCCCGAGAGGCGAAGGTACCACGCAATGTTTACAGGCCAAAGAAATCAAAGACCGAATCCACTTTCTTAGAGCCTGGGTCGATTGTTTCAGAACTTTCCTGCCAAGTCCAAAATTAAGAAACAAAGAAGAGTCTTCTTGAGTGAACTCTTTTAGTCTCTCTAGATGTACCAGAACTGCCCCCCCCCGACGTCTAAAGAAATTAAGGCTGGTCAGGAGATTGAGTATATGGGAAAAGTCTGCCAAAATACCTTTCCGTTTGGAATGGAAAGAAGAGTTTACCGTGGGAGTGACCCCTGGACCTAGTCTTAATACAATTGTATCTTCAAAGACCCTAGAGAACTGGAGCTTATATGACAGTGCACCCAGTTCCCCAAAACTCCTGGCCGAAGTAATGGCCACAAAGAACAAGCATTGGCATAGCCAATAGGTCTGGCCTTTGGGACCCTATAAGTATCAGAGCCATTGGCTTTGCCAAAGTCTTTCAACTTTGCCGTAGAGCATTGTGGCTGCTGGGCAGCATGTTGAAAATTTATAATAAAAGTGTTATAAGTATTTTTGTTACATTATATATAACCAAAAATACATTATGTACAACTGAACAACCCTATTCAAAAAATAGTTAACAAACAAACATTTCTTCTAGTTTTATTGGCCTTGCAATGCTGGCAACTTCTTCCTGCCTCTTCTAATGCTTGTTTGTTATAGTTTTAGAAGTGTTCAGAAGGTGATTCATTTCACAGCGTTCTATACAAAAAGAAAACATAATTGTTAGCAGCCTACCTGTGAATACTTTAATTTGAATTGGAGCATGTATGTATTTAGAACTGTTAATAAAAATAATTCTTGGCACATGCTTAACCACCATGTGAACCTATATTTTGGTTTTTTTCCTGCTGCACAGACGCACTCAAGAACCATCTTTACTAGTCCAAACAGTGGGTGGGCCACTCCAGGGTCGCAGTTTTCACATTCCTGAATGGTCCCTTATTTGGCAGTGATGTGGAACATTTGGGTGGTTGATGCCCATGACACAGTGGCCTTGTAATCCCTGCTATAATACAAATTATTATTTGCAGTGTATATTTTTTTCCACTGGGAATCGTTGCTTTGATGTCAACAGCTCTGTAACTCACAAACACTTAAGGAGCATGCATTAAAACACATGCACGCCTGAAAAATGTAATAGCGCACATTGAGTTTTTGGTTCGGGGGAGAGAACAGCAGGGGCGGCTCTAGGCTCATGGCGGCCCTGGGCAGGGAGCGCAGGTAGGGGGCCCCGGAAGAGGGGGTCCGGGCGGGGCAGAGCGTGGAGGCCAGTGAAGAGGGGGGGTCAGGGTGTAGGGAAGTGGAACAGTGCCGGAGGCCGCCAAATCCCTGACAGGGGCCGCCACGCAAACATGTATCCATCCTCAGAGGATTATTATATTAAGGATATATATTTGCGTGGTGGCCCCTGGGGTTTGGTGGCCCTGTGCAGGTGCACAGCTTACACATGCCTAAGGCCGCCCCTGAGAACAGAGTTGATGGATGAGAGAAGGAGAGATGAGGCAGACGATGGATGGATGGACAAACAGACATTGGATGGATGAGAGAAGAGACAAGGGGGTGGATGGATTGATGGATGAATGGAGAGGAGGTGGACGTTAAATGGATGAGACAAGGACAGAGGTGATGGATGGGAGAGGAGGTGGACGTTGGATGGATGAGAGAAGGACAGAGGTGATGGATGGATAGGTGGGCATTGGATGGATGCAAGAAGGAGAGGGATGCAATTCACACAATTTTAAGATGCTGATAAAACAGTCTTGCGAGCCTAACTTCCCTCTCATGAGACAGGAGTTTACAAGGGAAATTCTCACCCTAGGTGAATCAAGCCAGAGAGCGCCAGCATTGTCCTGGCCATCCCGGGCGCAGTGTCTGGAAAGTGGTAGCTTGCCACCCTTAACCCCTCCCCACAGCCTGCCCAATGAACACAACATGTACCCTAACATTCACATTTGTTTACTCTTAAGGAGGACTTATGATGTAGTGGTTACCCACTTACCATTCACGTCCGCTGCAGTCTCTCCTTCATTTCACAAGTGGGAAGGCAGACAGGGACTGGAGTGCCAGTGATGGAGCTTGCAGGGGTGTAGGGGCAGCAGAGGGAAGCTTGCAGAATTGGGGAATGTGCAGAAGCTTGCCGTATTGGGAGCAGAATCTGGTACCTTGAAGTAGTGTAGGAGCAGACAAGGGAAGCTTGCAAAAGGGGGGAACGTTTAGAAGCTCACAGCATTGGAAGTAGTGTCAGGTACCTTGAAGTGGTGTAGTGGCAGCGGAGCAAAGCTTGCAAACACGGAAGTGGCAGCCTCTATCATTAACATTAGAGTGGGTTATTCTGCAAGATCTATCACTGACGGAGCAAAATAGGTGCTCTACGAAATAAAATCAGACCGTTGACAGAAAGCAATAAATTGAAATAGTTAGTTCTATCATGACGTCAAAGCGTAATGCGCAAGTGTTTGCTTATAGAGTATAAGGCTCACAGTAGACCCACCCACACCACAAGGCCAAGGCTACAGAATCCAAAATGAGCCTCTTTTGTATCCTTGTGCTGAAAGGCGAACAGGGAGCAAGTTGCCGTAAACTGCATAATTCGGCTGCCAAAAGGGTTAAGCGGTAATGAAACTTCTACTTCTGGGTAAGTGTGTTGGACCTCCAGTAACATTACTCACTGCCCTGAAGATCAGCAGGTTGCCAAACTCAAGGAAGAAGTGCGCGGCCTACGGCAATAGCCGGTGCTCTGAAGCCACACGGTCAACCAGTTGGGAAAGCTGGAGCACCAGGTCCCAGGTCTCCCACAGCCCGTCAATCACTATGTAAAGACAGGCTGAGCAATGCCATCTTCAAGAGGAGGAAGCAGGGTGTCCTGGTGCTCAATAACCACATTGCAAATATTCAGGGCCGTTTCTAGGTGTTTTGCCACCCTAGGCGAGAATTGAAAAATGCCGCCCCCTCCCTTTTACTACCATCACTCTCTCCCCTTGTCAACCAGGCCTCTGCAGTTTCTCACTCTCTATACACTTTCATTCTTTCTCTTCCAACAAAATCGTTTAGCACTCTTTGAGAACTTCAACTGCCAGTTACAGTGGCAACTCTGCTTGTTTTGCTGCAGAGTAGACTGGCCTTGGTGACTGGCCTATCCCTATACCAGGCTGTCATCTCATCATCTTCCATCTCATCAAAGGGTGAGCTCAGAAGCCTCACTGACCTCACTCGATCCTGTGACATGATGTGAGAGGGTACAGAGAAAAATCGAAAAGCGAAAAACTGAACTCTGCACAGTGAAGACAGACTGATGTCAGCTTTCAGTTACCTGCCTCAGAGCCAGAGCCTGGAAGTATCTGCATGCTGCCTGAGGGTCCATGCAACAGCAGCTGAGGAGCACTAGTGGAGTGATGCTGGCAGCTGAAGCCAGAAAAGTTGGAAAAAAACTGTCTATGTGTGAGAGAGACAGTGAGTGCATGTGTGTGTGTGTGTCTGTGTGTGTGTGTGTGAGAGAGAGAGAGAATATGTGTCTGTGTGAACATGTGAGCACGTGTGTTTGTGAGTAGAAATTACACATTTCTGGCAATGGCATATGTAAAGTAATTATTGGCACAATTATGGCACTGGCATACTAGATGTAATTGTTAACATAAGGGAATACACCCAATTCATATTGGGTGCACCAATTGACATACACAGTGTATCCACTGCACATTTTGAATAAATGGGGTACACGCCTGGGGAGCGTCAGGATGCACTGGCTTGGCACACCAATGGCTATTGAGCCAATCAGTGCAAAATTTGACCCCACATCATAAAACATTTTCCCAGTGGAGAATCTCCCTGAGTCCTAATAGAAGAAGTCTATGAATTGAATATGATGGAAACCTGCACTCCTAACATCAATGCTGTTCCCGATCGCTGTGCCTTTCGTACATAGTTGTGCCTTTTCATGTGGTGCTGTGGCTGGTATTGAGGCAGTAACTGGACATTGGGGCTGTAATTGGACAGAATAGCACGGTCATCTGGATATATATGCCCATGGATATATGATAGCCAATTAACACTTTAGACCAGGCTAGCAAGACAAGAAATAGGCCCTATGGTTCATCAGAAGCCATTCCATATTTCATCTACTGGTCTAGGTGCAAAACATCCACCCTTCTGGATGTCGAGTTCAGAAATTCAAAGGGAAATGTCAAACTTTATCCACTAGTGGACTGGCACGTGTTAAGGGAAGTAGAAATTTAATTGGATAAATTACAAATGCACAGTCTACTTCAAATGAACTAGGGGTGGGCACAATTTATCACAAAAACCAAAAGCAGTATTTTGTTGGTGCTGCACTCGTGGGCTAAGAGGAATTTTGCATGAAAAATCAACTACCTACGGAAGCATGATTCTGAAAGGTATAAAAGGGGTAGAGTTCTACAGAGTGCATTCGTTTTTTGGCTGGTCTTTAGATATGTTGGAATGGGGCAAAACAGGCTGTGGCAGAGTGCCAATTTGGTGAAAGTTTGCAATGGAAGTGTCGAAGATTGGTCTAGGAAGGCGCGCAGAAGGAAAGCGATCTGGCAGTGAGCATGGTGAAGTCTTGTCTCTGTAAACAGGCAGCAGTTTACACCTGCTGAACTTTTTCTTCTAACAGGCTAAAGAACCAGACACAAGAATTGCCACTAGTACAGGACTGTTGGAATATGTATAATAACTCAAACAGACTTGTACCTCCTTTAGCATTTGTTATTTTATTGACCAGGGATTTAATTTTGCTCTTCAGACCATAAGTTGCCTCTTATTGCACACCTGCTGCTGAGCCAGCATATGCCAGGTCTGATTACTATTTTATGCAGAGGTTAGTAGAGAGGTCGTCGAGGCGCTTGATGTTTATTAAAGAAGGCCATAGCTCCTTAGCCGATGCGGTACATGTTAATTGCAGTGGAACGCGTAGTACTGAGTTCAGTTGGCACCTCCCTAGGGCCCTGAAAAAAATAGAATTTGAAGCTATGATATTTCTCGAATCCGACGCGGTCTTGATACTGCACCTTTATTTCCCTCCCCAGAACACTGTTATTTTTTTCCGATTCTCTCCACTGATCGCCCCCAAATAGCAGCGTGATGAGCCCAGCCTAACCATAATTTCCGAGCTGCCAAAGATAAACAACAGCAACACAAATGGATTGTTGCTCTCCCTTTACATTAGAAACATCTTTAGGGTCACGGTGACAAGACGGACTGCGTTTAACTTTCTCCTCTGCATTCCTAAGCTGTTGCAAGAAAGTGAAAGGCAATCCCAAACTCCTGCTTTTTGTCGCCCTCCCCCTTTTGCCGCCCTAGGCGGCTGCCTAGTCTTTTATAACCACAGAGATTCTATCAAAGAAAAGTGAATGAGTGATGTTTTTATATATATTTTTATCATTTACAACAGGGTGCTAGGCTCTCTCTTACACATGGAAAGATGGGAGCACAATGTGCTTTTTAAAATACCCCTCACACTCTAAAAAACCAAGTAGAGTCATGCTTCATCATAGGGGTCTTCCCGCCCCTATAACGGGACGGGGCGTGCTACGACCAGACGAAATACGCGGGAGCACTAAGATGTGACAGAGGCTATGTGTGGGTGTATAGGAATCAGTGAAAGTGTAGGGACCTAACACTAGTGAGTGTGCAAAAAGTGAAAAAAATGAAAAAGATTTAAAAATTCCCTGGCTTGGTAGACAAGTCTCTATGTCTACTGCATAAGCATACTGCGCAATCACCATATATACAGATCCACTGCCGTAACAAGTATCAAGCCCCGAAGAAAGCCTTCGATTACATATTGCTATAACCAGCATTTCAGCCTCAGCCCCCTATCTCTTGGAAATATCAATTACCACGATGTTGCTGTATCAATAACAAAACCTTTTTAAATACAATTTGAAATACACCAAAAAACACTGTACCAATTGTAATCCACATGGAATCTGTGTACAACAAGGGTATATAAATGATCACATCACTTGTATGCTGTTGAAATGATATCGAGAAAAGAGAAAAAAGACTTCCGCTTCCTCTGCCCTTCCGCCGTGCCAAAAACACGCCGCCATATTAGATGGTTGACGCTCTAGCACAAGGAAAGGGGCGGCACCCAGCGTGTAACGAATGCGGAAGCACAGAGGCTTTCAAAAACACCGTGTCACTTGAGCCCGGCAATCCTCGGAGGTGCACGGGGGTAGGAACAATGCTTTCTTTTTGCAGCAGAGACGTAAGTAATAGACTCCGACCTTGAGTCTCTAAAAAACGGGTCGCAGGGGCAGATAAAACGCACTGATATCTCGCTGCGCTTTTGAAACAAACACCTGAAATGAAACCTTGGTTTCCATAGTAAACTGCGCAGATTACCCTTCGCCTGCAAAACCTCATGGGGCATAGATAACTGCTGAGATAAGTATGTCGCCATTACCATTTCAGAAACATTAGCAAGGAGGTCCCCCTCCCCTCTCTTCTGTTAGTCTGTTGTAAATGCATTGAGTCACGATTGTTGTTGTGTGTGTGTGATACTATGATAAAGGTCCCGACAAAACGGTACAATTGGTGTCTCCCACAAAGGGCAGGGATACCGAGAGACACATAATTACATGTTGTTTTTCATGTATGAAAAAAGAACCGCTTTGAATAATTGAAATTGTGGTCCTCTACACAAAAAAACCTGTTCGTTTGTTTGTTTTCTTTCCCATTCAGAAAACAATGTCCATGCATAAATTTATGTTTGTTTTTCTCTTCCTTTTTTCTTACAGAGACCATAATAGGTCGATTTTTTCTGCCTCACTTGAGCCAACTCATGCCCTGAGGCCTAAACAGCCAACTTATTTTTGTTGGTTGTTTATAGGACAGTAGGCATCACTTGTTAGAAACTGAGTAAATAACAGTAGGGACTGTTCTTTTGGTCCTGATGAGTAAGCAGTAGGGGACTGCTTACGAAACATGTCGACAAGGTAGTGGCTAATGCTCTACCACACAACCCCTTCTTAATGTTCCCAGCTGGAGAAGCTAATAAAATTGTTTTTTTCTACCAAGCCAGGGAATTTTTAAATCTTTTTCATTTTTTTCACTTTTTGCACACTCACTAGTGTTAGGTCCCTACACTTTCACTGATTCCTATACACCCACACATAGCCTCTGTCACATCTTAGTGCTCCCGCGTATTTCGTCTGGTCGTAGCACGCCCCGTCCCGTTATAGGGGCGGGAAGACCCCTATGATGAAGCATGACTCTACTTGGTTTTTTAGAGTGTGAGGGGTATTTTAAAAAGCACATTGTGCTCCCATCTTTCCATGTGTAAGAGAGAGCCTAGCACCCTGTTTTAAATGATAAAAATATATATAAAAACATCACTCATTCACTTTTCTTTGATAGAATCTCTGTGGTTATAAAAGCTTACTTTGGAGGGTGATTCTATCAGTACCTCTACGCTTCTCCTTTTTGGTTTGGGGCTGCCTAGTCTTGCCTAATGGCAGAAACGGCCCTGCAAATATTAAAAATCAGAGAGGTAGAATTGACGATTAGGAGTCACAACTGTCTAGAGTTAACATCTGTGACTTTGGAGCCAAGGAATGTAATGCCACCATCAATTATCGATAACAGCATGGACCCTAGAAAAACCCCAGCACCAAAGACAAACAATCTATGTGGAATCTGCCCAACAGGTCGGCCCGGCCACCAAAACAAAAACAATCCGATCGGGTAGCCACTTTACCCCCCTCCTCCCCCACACACACACTCACGGACCCTTTCTGTGACACCACAACCCTTGCTACCTACACCCACTGAGACAAGCAAGTGGGAGCAGCTTCCCCCGTAATCACCTGGCCCTGTGCACCACTGGTAACCTGCGCCTAACAGTCGGAGTAAACTTATGCAGCATTCAGGGTCATGAGCAGCTGTCCAGGTGGTTCATTTAGAAGGACTCACTTAAAAGCTGAGATAGGCAGAGCCGGTTCCTAGACAGTCGCCCCAATCTGATCTCACTATTCTTGCAACACTGGCTGTCAGTCTTACCAGAGGTGGGGACTGCAACACCTTTAGTAATTGATTTTAAAGAAAAATAATTGCCCAGTAGACACAGCAATTAATACTGCAAACATTAAAGACGTCAATGACGGGCAGAAAAACAAGCACTAGAGTTCCTAAAAACAAGCCCACAATACGCCCAGCCCAGGAAATAAACCCAAAATGAGCCCATCCTCAAAACAACATTATGACACTAAAAGCAATCTTGCATCAAAACAAAACCTGTTTACTTTTCAAATTAGTGGCCTGGGGGGATGTGGCGTAACACATAGAGCTGCTGACTTTGGGACTGGGGAACCCGGTTCGAGTCTTGGCTCTCCCCGGCCGTGCCTACAATAAAAATAAACAATGGCAGACTCGACATACGGCCGGAAGACGGCAAAAGTTGGACTCCCTTTAAAACTTAACAAGATATTGCCAAAGTGATGCGATCTTAATAATAAAGTTAAGCAATGGCAGACTTGAAATAGGGATAGAAGCCAGCAATGTTTGAGCTCCACTCCGTTGAACAATGACAAGTTTGAAGAGCATTGTTGTTGGGGCTTGAAAACGAGCAACTGGCTAGCCACAAAAGAAACAAGCATTTGCAATGCAATAGGTCTCGCATTAGGAAAGTGTGAGCTATTGGTATTGTAAATGACACTTTTTTTAATATGTGTTGGCTTTTAAAATATAAAAATTAATAGCATTGTTAGTCACAAAGCCAATAGCTTACACTTTCCTAATGCGAGTCCTATTGGCTATGGCAATGCTTGTTGGTAGCAAGCACGGACAGTGCTGTTGTGGTTCTGACTGATGATGTGGTGGTGTCCCCGAGTGATGTGGTGGTGTTCCCAAGGTGGGGTCCCCGAGTGATGTGGTGGTGTCCCAGATTGATGTGGTGGTGTGCCCGAGAAATTTGGTGGTGTCCCCGAGTGACTTGGTGGTGTCCACGAGTGATGTGGTGATGTTCCCAGAGTGATGTGGTGGTGTCCCCAGAGTGATGTGATGGTGTTCCTGCGTGATGTGGTGGTGTTCCTGCGTGATGTGGTGGTGTTCCTGAGTGATGTGTTGATGTGCCTGAGTAATTTGTTGGTGTCCCCGAGTGACGTGGTGGTGTCCCCGAGTGATGTGGTGGTGTTCCCCGAGTGACGTGGTGGTGTCCCCGAGTGATGTGGTGGTTTGCCCGAGTGATATGGTGGTGTGCCCGAGTGATTTGGTGGTATCCCCGAGTGATGTGGTGGTGTCCCCGAGTGATGTGGTGGTGCCCCTGAGTGATGTGGTGGTGTCCCAGAGTGATGTGGTGGTGTTCCCAGAGTGATGTGGTGGTGTCTCCGAGTGATGTGGTGGTGTCCCCGAGTGATTTGGTGGTGTTCCCGAGTGCTGTGGTGGTGTCCCCGAGTGATATGGTGGTGTCCTCGAGTGATGTGGTGGTGTCCCCGAGTAATTTGATGGTGTCCCCGAGTGACGTGGTGGTGTCCCCGAGTGATGTGGTAGTGTTCCCATGGTGGTGTTCCAGAGTGATGTGGTGGCGTCCCCGAGTGATTTGGTGGTGTGCCCGAGTAATTTAGTGGTGTCCCCGAGTGGCATGGTGGTGTCCCTGAGTGATGTGGTGGTGTTCCCAGAGTGATGTGGTGGTGTCCCCGAGTGATGTGGTGGTGCCCCTGAGTGATGTGGTGGTGTCCCAGAGTGATGTGGTGGTGTTCCCAGAGTGATGTGGTGGTGTCTCCGAGTGATGTGGTGGTGTCCCCGAGTGATTTGGTGGTGTTCCCGAGTGCTGTGGTGGTGTCCCCGAGTGATATGGTGGTGTCCTCGAGTGATGTGGTGGTGTCCCCGAGTAATTTGATGGTGTCCCCGAGTGACGTGGTGGTGTCCCCGAGTGATGTGGTAGTGTTCCCATGGTGGTGTTCCAGAGTGATGTGGTGGCGTCCCCGAGTGATTTGGTGGTGTGCCCGAGTAATTTAGTGGTGTCCCCGAGTGGCATGGTGGTGTCCCTGAGTGATGTGGTGGTGTTCCCAGAGTGATGTGGTGGTGTCCCCAGAGTGATGTGGTGGTGTCCCCGAGTGATGTGGTGGTGTGCCAGAGTGATTTGGTGGTGTACCCGAGTGATGTGGTGGTGTCCCTGATTTATGTGGTGGTGCCCCTGAGTAATGTGGTGGTGTCCCTGAGTGATGTGGTGGTGTTCCTGAGTGTTGGAGTTGGAGGGTGGAGTTGGAGTTGGAGAGTGGAGTTGGAGTTGGAGGGTGGAGTTGGAGGGTGGACTTGAAGGGTAGAGTTGGAGGGTGAAGTTGGAGGGTGGAGTTGGAGGGTGGAGTTGGAGTTGGAGGGTGGAGTTGGAGGGTGAAGTTGGAGTTGAAAGGTGGTGTTGGAGGGTGGAGTTGGAGGGTGGATTTGGAGTTGGAGGGTGGAGTTGGAGCTAGAGGGTGGAGTTGGAGGGTGGAGTTGGAGGGTAGAGTTTGAGGGTGGAGTTGGAGGATGGAGTTGGAGGGTGGAGTTGGAGGGTGGAGTTGGAGTAGGAGGGTGGAGTTGGAAGGTGGAGTTGGCGTTGAAAGGTGGCATTGGAGTTGGAGGGTGGAGTTGGAGTTGGAGGGTGTAGTTGGAGTTGGAGGGTGGAGTTGGAGTTGGAGGGTGGAGTTGGAAGTTGGAGGGTGGAGTTGGAAGTTGGAGGGTGGAGTTGGAGTTGGAGGGTGGAGTTGAAAGTTGGAGGGTGGAGTTGGAGGTTTTAATTTAAAGTGTATTATGTATACAAGCTTTCTGAAAAGCAAGCTACAAAAAAGGCGGGGTATCGGCGAGATTTGTGTAAGTAAATGGAGAGGGATGGAGAGAGTTGGAAGAGAGAGTGAAAGAGGCAGAAACGTGGAGAGGAAAAGAAAGAGCGAAGGGACAGCGTGCAA